>NC_134710.1:472197775-473435275 GCF_043290135.1 Rhipicephalus microplus
GTTGTGTGTGTTTATTTGTCGTTTCTTTGCCCTGCTTTTAATTATTTGCATTGTAATGATGTCGCGCTGATTCCGAGTCGTCGCTGCTTCTCTCGTCGTTGACTTCTTTGTCGCTGTCTTCAGTGTGCAATCCTCGGTGCCATCAAGCACATAGGATATGCCACACTTCTTAAAAAAGTCCACAATGAAAGTTCCTGAGATGTCGTCCCACGCTGCAGCCCCTCCAGCAGCGCACATTTTTTTCGACCACTCCTAAGTTTCGCCCGGCTTCAACGCTGAACGACGATATTGCGGCTAGGACAACTGTCCTTTTATAAGCGGCAATGTGATGATATCGCCTTTTATAAGTGGCACTGTGATGAGACCACCAGAAGCGCGACTCGAAATGACAAACTGCTCGCGTCAACACTCGCAACAAAAATGAAAATGGCAGCCTCACATGTGTTTTTAAGCCAGGTGTGTGCTCGGCTACTAGCAGCTACAATACCGTCTAGGTGACTCTGGTTGTGCACCACTTTTCTCGATGAAAAATAGTGCGTTTTTCAAAATCTTTGATTTGAATCAAAGCCAACCCTGGAGATTCATACAAAGAAATTAAAAAAAAAAACATTTGTCTTAAATTCGAATAAATACAGTAGATTTGCGAGGACAAAAACACAAAATGAGGCCGCCCACGGCACAAAGCTGTCAGTAAACAAAGCAATGCTGATGATTGCGATAGCCATGGAGGTGGTTGACTTCAGTTGCCCATAGTGGTGAGACTTTTGAAGTTCTGCCTATGAACGGTATATAAAGACGGTGGTCGATATTTTATTTATGGCTGTTTTCTGAAAAAGAAAATAATAAATTCTACCCACATATTGTTTTTCACGGTACTTAAAGGGCCAGTCGACAGGCTCCAATTTTCTTTTTACACCCCCCAAACAAGCTGGGTAATTCGTATAGTAGACTGCAGCGATCACGTTTTCTGAATATTGCAGAGCTGCACGCCATGCACAGCCTCTATTTTTGATGTTTGATGTTTGATGTTTTAATTAAGCAGAACCTACAAAATAAATGAAATATGACTTCATTTCAAAAGCTCTAAGCATCCAAGCTTTCCCGTTTCTGTGGTATCTCACTGGCAGCATATACACACAACAGCAGCGTGTCGGCTTTTATTTCCCCACAACCACCATTTTCACCTTTTCACTACCGTCCATGTTGGCACCTACTAACACTGTAAACGATCTTTGCTTCGCTTTCCTCCAACACAAGTTTCCTCCTTGTAAGCGGGAGTCTTAGTAGGGAGTGCCTTGTTAAACAACCCCATTTTGTCAATGCCAAACAGGTCCCATTGTTTATAAAATCATGATGCTTCCGAAATTTCTTACAATCATCCCTGTTGCCAGTAGCTACAGATATTTCTGTTTGACAGCACTTTCCCCAGAAACTGTCTTAAAGACATGACAAATGGCTCGGGCAGCCATCGCTCATCCTTAAGTCCTCAATCCTCATCTGAGAAACAATCTTCTCAGTCTTCTCTTCCAAAATGGGGCTGCGGAACGTGAAGTTCATGCTGTGCACACATGTGAACCATTTAGTTCGTCACGAAGTTCCCACGCGTGACAGCTTGTTCAATCTTCCCTCTGTTCTTGAATTCTTGACAGCGTAGACTTGGGAATATCGCATTTCACAATTTCTATCTTCACTAGGTTGTTGCCATCGAATTCTTGGATGATCCTTACTTTCATTGTGACCGAAAGTGCGATGTGCTGTTTTTTTTTCCATCTCAATCTTGCGACAATGGGTCGATTGTCACGTGGCGTGCACGAACATGTACAATCGTTGGATTGGCTCCGCCAGGCTATGGTAGCTTTGTTGTTGGTTTCATGTGTTCCTAGACTGCCGTGGCCATTTCCGGTGTTCATAAATTTTGCCCGTTTTAGTTTTAAGTAATGTAAGCAAAAAAGAATGTTCTGATTACTCGAAACCTTTTGTCATTAAATATATAGATCAACTAAATGTGCCTACATATTTTCATTTTATGCGGGTTTTCCGTTTGAATTTCGTTTAAAGGGAGTTCACTGTAGTTACATGACCATGTCAAGGCCAGGATTGCAATAGTGTCTTATCGTGAACCTATGGCGAGTTGACACCTATACCGAGGTATAAATATGGTGGCTGCATAATATTAGCTTTCAATTGTTAATGTTTAGTGTCATTAATAGATGAAGGGCAGCTAGATTAGTATGGTCAATGATCCTCGCCCGTATTTGCTCTCTTGCAGGACTTCAACAAGACATTGTCTCATCTGCGGTGTCAGTTCACTCAGTATGTTGCCAACCAGCACCTGTCGCGACTGCAGATCTACAACTTCATTGGTCTCATCTGGGGCATGTTCTTCATAGTGGGATTGGGCCAGGTGGCTTTGGCTGCGGCCTTTGCCTCCTACTACTGGGCCTTCCGCAAGCCGCAGGATGTGCCTTTCTTTGCTGTGCTTCATGGACTCTGGATAACCGTCCGGTATGTGGCTCGTTGTGCAAAGGAAAAATGCTCTCATGCAAACAAAACCAGTGGGCAAAAGTTACAAAAGTGAAGCAAGCAGCAAAAGTAAAAGGCAATGAAACTATGACTAAGCGTAGTACGAACTCTGGGATTGATTGATTATACATTGAAGGGAAAAATCCTGAGGCACTGTGAGCAGTCAGCTAGGACACAGTCGATCCTTGATATGTTGGAGGTGAAATGGCTTGTTGTGTGAAATGCTCCTATCCTTAGCTTATTAGCTTATCTGAAAACTGTGTGCAGTGTGGACATTTGCCTGGTACTATCGTGAGCACAAATTGACTGATCTGTTTCTACAAGAATGTCTTTTTTGCACAGAATGCTGCTCACGCTCGCTTGTTTTATTGGTTATGAACACATTTTTAAGGGTGTATGTGTGTGAATTTTAGAACCGAATCGAATACAAACACAGTTTAAATGCTGTTTTAATAGTTCAAGTAGTAATTGGCACCTTTTTTCAAAACAGCCTTAGAATTTTACAGAATTCTATATGTTAATGTTCTAGGCCCGTGTGCTCTAATTTGGGTGCACGTTAAAGAACCCCAGGCAGTCGAAATTTCCAGAGCTCTCCTCTATGGCGTCTCTCATAATCATATGGTGGTTTTGGGATGTTAAACCCCACATATCAATCAATCAATCAATCAATCAATCAATCAATTAATCAATCAATCAATCAAAGCATTTTATATTGTCGCTAGTTGAAAATAACAGGATACAGGACGAGGGTGCGACTAGGAAAAACGAGGTCTTTTTTAACAGAACGAAAGAGCAGCCGCTTCGACGTCGTCTCCTTCAGAGGAACCATGGGTGCTGTCCTCGCTCATCACTTCGTCGTCCTCTGTCTTCTTGCCCGGCCTTTAGCCGTGACATTAGCTTCCCGTTCAAGTAAGCATCATCCCGATGCTTTATAATCAAGTGGTTTGTACTCATTGAAAGCGCATGAGTTCATTCGGAGAAATGAGGCTTCATGCGTACCACGTGCACAACTTCTGGAGCATACCTTCGACGCCTTAAGGAGTGCGCTGTATCAGGGACAACCTGATAATAAATGTCACTGAGACGTCTTAGAACTTTATAGGGACCGAAGTACCGTCTTAACAGTTTTTCTGAGAGGCCACGGCGCCGAATAGAAGTCCATATCCAAACTTTTTCTCCTGGCTCGTAGGAGATTGGTCGGTGACAAAGGTTGTACCGTCTTGAAACGTAGTCTTGCTGGCGACTAATACATAGGCGTGCAAGTTGTCGAGCTTCTTCGGCAAGCTGAGGGATATAATCAGCATCTGTTTCGGCGTCTTCGCACTCGTGCGGCAGCATAGCATCCAGTGTAATGGTGACTTCACGACCATGAAGAAGGCGGGATGGCGTTCTTGTTGTTTCTTGATGAGCGGTATTATAGGCGAACGTGACATACGGCAAGATCTCATCCCAGTTTTTATACTCCACATCGACGTACATGCAGAGCATATCCGCAAGTGTCTTGTTGAGACGCTCCGTAAGACCTTTCGCTTGTGGATGATACGCCGTTGTTCGCTGGTGGGATGTGCCACTAAGTCTTAAAACTGTCTGTAATAGTTCGGCTGCAAATGCAGTTCCCCTGTCAGTTATTACCACTGACGGAGCGCTATGCCTTAGCACCACATTCTCGCCGCGCCGTGGTGGTCTAGCGGCTAAGGTACTCGGCTGCTGACCCGCAAGTCGCAGGATCGAATCCCAGCTGCGGCGGCTGCATTTCCGATGGAGGCGGAAATGTTCTAGGCCCGTGTGCTCAGATTTGGGCGCACGTTAAAGAACCCCAGGTGGTCGAAATTTCCGGAGCCCTCCACTACGGCGTCTCTCATACCGTATTTACTCGATTCTACCGCGCCCTCGATTGTAACGCGCACCTGATTTCCACCGCGGAAAAGAAAAAAAACGTAAGACATCGATTGCAACGCGCACCCATTTTTCTCGCTGGCCCGCACGATCACACCACTCGAAAAAACGACTCCTTTCGGGAGCGTCTTCCATTTAAATATGAGGTTCGGGCGAAGCTTGTGCCCATCTGATGTGTAACAGAGCATTGCCGTCACTGTAGCTTTACCGTAGACCGATGTCAGCACGCGAACTTGCTTCGCCCCCTTCTTCTCAACGGTTGTGGTGCCAGGCATGTCGAAGTAAAGAGGCGTCTGATCGGCATTCCCGATTTGCCCAAGCAGGTAGCCGTTGTTGCGCCGCAAGTTTAGGACCAAGCTCTGAAAACTGTGAAGCTTTTCATCGTACTCCTCCGCAAAGCTTTTCGCATATGCATGTTCCCCTTTGGAGGGAAAAGCCTTTCCTCTTCATAAAGTTAGTTAGGCAGCACCTGCTCGCTTTAAACTGGCTCCGCATTAAACCTTTTTCTAAGACTAATTGCATAGCCCGCACTTGGAGCAGTTCTGTCGTCACGGGCCGCTGTGCCGCTCGCTGCTCAAGCACATACTCGCCGAGCAGCTCTTCAATTTGCGGAAACCGACCCTGCTGTGGTCCACTGAAGCCTTTGCGTGAAGCTTTGCTGTCGACAATCTTCTGCTTTTGTTTCCGCCGGTCCCGCACGCACGTTTCGGGAACTCCGAACGACCGCGATGCGGCCCGATTTCCGTCCGTTTCTGCACACACGATGACTTTTCTTTTAAAAGCGGCATCGTGGTGCACTCGAGTTTTTGGAGTCGGCCCTTCCACGCCGTCGATGCTAATGCACTACTAGATGACAAACTCCTCAGCACACGTACGAAGTGCCGCACATGGGAAACACATAGGCAGAAATGGCCGACGCGCCATGCCGACGCGCCATGCTGACGCACGTAGGGGGCGGCCATTTTGGATTTGCCGATGGCAATAGATTGACCGTAATTTTTTTTGTTCGTACTCGATTCTAACGCGCATGCGATTTATGAACTCGCTTAACCGGAAAAAAGGTGCGCGTTAGATTCGAGTAATTACGGTAATCATATGGTGGTTTTGGGACACTAAACCCCACATATCTATCAATCAATTAGCACCACATTTTCTACGAAAAATCAGGCTGCTTCACTTGCCGTGCCCCTCTCCAGAGCCTTGGTTTCGAAGTAACGAGTGAGGTAGTCGGTGGCTACTATAATCCATCTGTGACCTGCCGATGAGGTTGGAAACGGGCCCAAAAGATCCATTCCGACTTGAGCAAATGGAGTAACAGGCACGTCAATAGGAAGGAGGAGGGCTGCTGGTTTGATGGGTGAAACTTTTCTGCGCTGGCAATCAAGGCACGTCCGAACATAGTGTTGACCGGTCACTGTCAGTCTTGGCCAGTAGTATTTCTGCCTCACTCTGCACAACGTACGCGTGTAACCCAAGTGGCCGGATGTTGGTTCATCATGGCATGCCTGTAATACTTCGCTCCTTAGAGATGTTGGGAGGACGAGTAAGTAGTCGTTTCCGTGTGGCGTGAAGTTCATCTTATACAGGACGTTGTTTCGCAAGCAAAATGACAAAAGCCGTCTTGCTAACAGTCTAGGTACAGCTGAAGTGCGACCCTCTAAAAAACAAATTATGGGTTCTAGTTCGGGGTCATCTCATTGCAGCTGTGTGACAGTTGCCGTGTTTACAACTCCGACAAAGGATGTATCGTCATCTTCTGCCGTCGGAGGTTCGTATGGCGCACGAGAAAGGCAATCAGCGTCTGAATGTTGCTTCCCCGTTCTGTAGACCACCGTCATGTCAAATTCTCGAAGCTTCAGGCTCCAGCGCGCCAACCGTCCTAAGGGTCTTTTAAATTTGTCAGCCAGCAGAGGGAGTGATGGTCACTGACAACAATAAAAGGAAGACCATACAGATATGGACGGAATTTCATAACCGCCCACACCACCACAAGGCACTCTTTTTCTGTGGTGGAATAATTTTCTTCCGCTCGTGAAAGAGTTCTGCTCTCGTAAGCAATTACTCGTTCGGCACCATCCTGCCACTGCACGAGTACAGCTCCTAAGCCGGCATTGCTAGTGTCGGTGTGCACTGTTGTGGGTGCATCATCATCAAAGTGTGCAAGGACTGGTGGGTTCTGAATGCGTTGCCGCAGCTCGTCGAATTGTTTTTGTTGTTCTTCATTCCATACGAATGCGGCATCTTTTCTGGTAAGGTGGGTCAACGGCGAGGCAATGCGCGAGAAGTTCTCAATGAAGCGTCGGTAGTAATCACACAGTCCTAAAAACCGTCTGACCGCCTTTTTGTCAGTTGGCCCTGAAAAATTCGTAATGGCAGCTATTTTTTCAGGGTCAAGCTGCACACCTTCACTACTGACGAGATGCCCCAGTAACAGAAGCTCTTCGAAGCCGAAGTGTCATTTTTCCGGCTTAAGTGCTAGTCCGGTGGAACGGATAGCTTGGAATACTGAGTGCAGTCGCCTGACGTGTTCGTCGAATGTGGCAGAAAATACGATGACGTCGTCTAAATACTCTAAGCACGTCTGCCACTTGAGGCCTGATAGTACGGTGTCCATTAGCCGCTGAAACGTTGCTGGTGCTGAGCACAAGCCAAATGGAATTGTTGAAAAAACAGGTCACTGACCAATGTCAAACAAAACAATGACGTTTCGGGACCCGTACGGGTCCCTTGTTCACAATGGAATGACGGCTGAGCAACAGGTTCTTATGTAACGTTGAGCGCATGACGCAAACTCCGGGAGTACACGTGGTTTAGTGTGCCAGATGATCTATTGATTGTGTTACTTGTCGTCTGAATGATTAGTGATTCGAGGTTCAGTCTGGTTGTAAAATTCTTCTCCGTGGCCATGATGCGTGCGTTGTCCCAGGTTATCTCGTGGCCCGTCTTCTCGGCATGCTCTGCGAGTGCATTTGTCACTGTGTGGCCCTTGGCGACGTCATTCTTGTGTTGCATCAGACGTTTGCAGTAATTTTCACTCGTGCCAATGTACACAGATTCGCAATCGGCGCATGGTATCTTGTAGACCACGCCAGGAAAGTGTTGCCGAGGGAGAGGATCCTTCACATTTAGCAACTCAGCCTTAAGCTTGCTTGCTGGAACATGCGCGATCTGTACACCACGTTTTCTGAATAGACGGGCTAGGGCTTCGCTTATATTTCGAATATAAGGAATCGATGCACGCTTTTTTGTAGACGATGTGTTATGCATGGCCTGACTAGTTGACTGCAGTTTATGCATGACGGATTTAGTTGTTTTCCTAATAAAAATCTTGGGGTATCCATTCTTGATCAGGTTATCTTCAATGGTCCGGAGCTCCTCCTGCAGGCTTTCTTCATCGGAACAAGTGCGAATCGCTCGTTGAACTAAAGACCGAATCACTGAGCGTTTGGGGGCTACCGGGTGGACTGACTCATTGTCGAGGTATCTACCGGAGTGCGTTGGCTTTCGGTACACAGCGAAGGCGAGGCCTGTGGGAGTACGTTTTACAACTGCATCCAAGAAAGGGAGGCAACCGTTTTTTTCTTCTTCCACAGTAAACTTGATGGAAGTCTCGACGCCATTTAGGCAGTCAAGGAAAGCTTGGACGTCTTTCTTCTTTATCACGCAGAAGCAGTCGTCGACGTATCTCAGAAAAACCTTGGGTCTCGGCTGAAATGTTTCCAATGCTTTCTGCTCAATTGCTTCCATTGTGATATTCGCAGTTGTGACCGAAATCGAAGCTCCCATTGCGGTACCGAAAACTTGCCTGTAGAATTCACCCTTGTACGAGAAGTAAGTGTTGGATAGGCAAAACCGTAACAAGGTGCACAGCTCGGTGACGTCGAACGGTGTGTGATCGGCCAATGTCGTGTCCTTGTGAAGCAATTGTCTGGAAGTGTCTACAGCAAGGTCGACGGGAACACTTGTGAAGAGGGAGCAGACATCAAATGAAACCAGTACTTCGTCGACATCCACAGTGATACTCTTCATTTTGCTTATGAAGTCATTGGTGTTCCGGAGGTTAGTTTCAGTCTTGCCTGCAAGGGGAGCCAGGATGCCGTGAAGATACTTTGAGAGGCTGTATAGGGGTGACCTAGTGAAATCTACTATGGGCCTTAGAGGCGTTCCGCTTTTGTGAATCTTCGGTAAACCGTATATCGCTGGAGCAGAACCATTGGTGCACAGCAGCTGGAAGTATAACCTTTTTGCTGATGCAAGAAGCGTCTGAAAAATACTAGAGAGCGTCTTTTGCAGGCCCGTTTGGACTTTCGAGGTAGGATCCTTGTTAATCTTGGCGTACGTTGTACAGTCCCCCACTATCTCCGTCATCTTCGATTCATACGTCGACCGGTCAAGCACAACCGTCACGTTGCCTTTGTCCGCAGGAAGTACGGCAATCTTCTTGTTTTTGTGCAATGCCTTAATCGCTTTTTCCTCGTCTTCCGAGAGGACTTGCTGGCAGCCAGACTTGCGAATTCTCGATAGTATACCTACTGCTCTCGTACGGATTTCGTCCCGTTCACTTTCTCCAAGTAGACCAATAGCGTTTTCGACAGCACACACGACCTTGCGTGTGTCCGGCTGCTTTGCTTCGTTGAAGTTGAGACCACGGCTCAAAACTTGGCATTCAGCAGGAGTTAGCTCGTATGACGACAAGTTCCTGACCTCGAACATGGGTCCTCTGTTTTTCCTGCCTTTTTCTAGCAAAGCACTCAGTTTGCGCTCTTGTGACGTTTCCTGCTTTTCTGTTCGTCGTCGCGATGCTTGGTTCGCCACTAGATGTATTTCAGGGAGTAATTCAGGCATGATGAATTCCAGCTGGCGTGTTGTGAAGAAAATGTCAGTCTCAAGGCGCTTCACAGTCTGCTTGCAGTCTTCTATCCGTGCTTGAAGAAGCTGCCGTTCAGCTTTCGAAATGACTTGATGACCGAATGCCGATTTCACGGGGTGCTTTAACTGCAAAGATTTTGGGATGAGTTGCTTGGACTTACAGGTTACGTTGAATTGCAGGTGCGTCTTGAAGGCTGCCAGTCGTGTAGATGCACTCAAGAACTGACGAATCCTGGTGATAGCCGATTGTCCACACTTGTGGCGGATGCTCACGTAGTCGAGAGTTCGACGGAATGCCGTGTGGTCAGGTAAAGGCATTGTTGAAAAAACAGGTCACTGACCAATGTTAAACAAAACAATGACGTTTCGGGACCCGTACGGGTTCCTTGTTCACAATGGAATGACGGCTGAGCAACAGGTTCTTATGTAACGTTGAGCGCATGACGCAAAGTCCGGGAGTACACGTGGTTTAGTGTGCCAGATGATCTATTGATTGTGTTACTTGTCGTCTGAATGATTAGTGATTCGAGGTTCAGTCTGGTTGTAAAATTCTTCTCCGTGGCCACGATGCGTGCGTTGTCCCAGCTTATCTCGTGGCCCGTCTTCTCGGCATGCTCTGCGAGTGCATTTGTCACTGTGTGGCCCTTGGCGACGACATTCTTGTGTTGCATCAGACGTTTGCAGTAATTTCCACTCGTGCCAATGTACACAGATTCGCAATCGGCGCATGGTATCTTGTAGACCACGCCAGGAAAGTGTTGCCGAGGGAGAGGATCCTTCACATTTAGCAACTCAGCCTTAAGCTTGCTTGCTGGAACATGCGCGATCTGTACACCACGTTTTCTGAATAGACGGGCTAGGGCTTCGCTTATATTTCGAATATAAGGAATCGATGCACGCTTTTTTGTAGACGATGTGTTATGCATGGCCTGACTAGTTGACTGCAGTTTATGCATGACGGATTTAGTTGTTTTCCTAATAAAAATCTTGGGGTATCCATTCTTGATCAGGTCATCTTCAATGGTCCGGAGCTCCTCCTGCAGGCTTTCTTCATCGGAGCAAGTGCGAATCGCTCGTTGAACTAAAGACCGAATCACTGAGCGTTTGTGGGCTACCGGGTGGACTGACTCATAGTCGAGGTATCTACCCCAAGATTAACAAGGATCCTACCTCGAAAGTCCAAACGGGCCTGCAAAAGACGCTCTCTAGTATTTTTCAGACGCTTCCTGCATCAGCAAAAAGGTTATACTTCCAGCTGCTGTGCACCAATGGTTCTGCTCCAGTGATATACGGTTTACCGAAGATTCACAAAAGCGGAACGCCTCTAAGGCCCATAGTAGATTTCACTAGGTCACCCCTATACAGCCTCTCAAAGTATCTTCACGGCATCCTGGCTCCCCTTGCAGGCAAGACTGAAACTAACCTTCGGAACACCAATGACTTCATAAGCAAAATGAAGAGTATCACTGTGGATGTCGACGAAGTACTGGTTTCATTTGATGTCTGCTCCCTCTTCACAAGTGTTCCCGTCGACCTTGCTGTAGACACTTCCAGACAATTGCTTCACAAGGACACGACATTGGCCGATCGCACACCGTTCGACGTCACCGAGCTGTGCACCTTGTTACGGTTTTGCCTATCCAACACTTACTTCCTGTACAAGGGTGAATTCTACAGGCAAGTTTTCGGTACCGCAATGGGAGCTTCGATTTCGGTCACAACTGCGAGTATCACAATGGAAGCAATTGAGCAGAAAGCATTGGAAACATTTCAGCCGAGACCCAAGGTTTTTCTGAGATACGTCGACGACTGCTTCTGCGTGATAAAGAAGAAAGACGTCCAAGCTTTCCTTGACTGCCTAAATGGCGTCGAGACTTCCATCAAGTTTACTGTGAAAGAAGAAAAAGACGGTTGCCTCCCTTTCTTGGATGCAGTTGTAAAACGTACTCCCACAGGCCTCGCCTTCGCTGTGTACCGAAAGCCAACGCACTCCGGTAGATACCTCGACTATGAGTCAGTCCACCCAGTAGCCCCCAAACGCTCAGTGATTCGGTCTTTAGTTCAACGAGCGATTCGCACTTGTTCCGATGAAGAAAGCCTGCAGGAGGAGCTCCGGACCATTGAAGATGACCTGATCAAGAATGGATACCCCAAGATTTTTATTAGGAAAACAACTAAATCCGTCATGCATAAACTGCAGTCAACTAGTCAGGCCATGCATAACACATCGTCTACAAAAAAGCGTGCATCGATTCCTTATATTCGAAATATAAGCGAAGCCCTAGCCCGTCTATTCAGAAAACGTGGTGTACAGATCGCGCATGTTCCAGCAAGCAAGCTTAAGGCTGAGTTGCTAAATGTGAAGGATCCTCTCCCTCGGCAACACTTTCCTGGCGTGGTCTACAAGATACCATGCGCCGATTGCGAATCTGTGTACATTGGCACGAGTGAAAATTACTGCAAACGTCTGATGCAACACAAGAATGACGTCGCCAAGGGCCACACAGTGACAAATGCACTCGCAGAGCATGCCGAGAAGACGGGCCACGAGATAAGCTGGGACAACGCACGCATCGTGGCCACGGAGAAGAATTTTACAACCAGACTGAACCTCGAATCACTAATCATTCAGACGACAAGTAACACAATCAATAGATCATCTGGCACACTAAACCACGTGTACTCCCGGAGTTTGCGTCATGCGCTCAACGTTACATAAGAACCTGTTGCTCAGCCGTCATTCCATTGTGAACAAGGGACCCGTACGGGTCCCGAAACGTCATTGTTTTGTTTGACATTGGTCAGTGACCTGTTTTTTCAACAATGCCTTTACCTGACCAGACGGCATTCCGTCGAACTCTCGACTAAGCCAAATGGAAGTACCTTAAATTCAAAAAGGCCATCAGGTGTCACGAAAGCTGTTTTCTCCCGGTTTCTTTCGACTACTATCTGCCAATACCCATTCCTTAGATCCATCGACGAGAAATAACGCGCATGCCGTAGTCGATTGAGTGAATCGTCGATACGTGGAAGTGGGTCGACATCTTTTTTTGTGACCTGATTTAGCTTGCGTTAATCCACGCAGAAGCGTAAGCTGCTGTCTTTTTTCTTCACTAATACAACCGGCGAAGCCCAAGGGCTTTTCGACGGCTGAATAACATCGTCTTCAAGCATCTGTCGCACCTAGTTTTCGATGGCTTCATGTTCTCGCAGAGCTACCTGGTACAGGTTTTGCCTGATAGGTCTGGTCATGTTGTCCGTTATAATTTGATGTTTCGTCAGTGGCGTTTGATGGACCCTGGACGTCGAACAGAAACAATCTTCAAACTTGTTAATAAGCTGCATGATACTTTGCTTCTGCGCCGGCAGCAAACTTGGGCCAATATCAAGAGGTAGAGGTGCGAGGGGCAGATCAGTTGAATTATCTTTTTCAAGAGTTAGGCAGTCTTTCATCTCGGCGAGCTCTTCCATGTACGCGACTGCCATGCCCCTTGTTAGATATCGGCGTTCAGAGCTGAAGTTCGTAACAAGGACGTGCGTGTGTCCGCCTTTTATGCTCACGATGCCTCTTGCGATAGATAAACCATGGCTGAATAGCAGTGTTAGAATTTGCTCGGTGATGTTTGGGAATCGCTCGACGTGTCACATGTCACAGCCACGAGTGCACTCGACCGAGGTGGGATGGTCACGTCGTCGCCGAAGATGCACAAAGGTTTAGGTCGCTGGTCTGTACAGAGCCCATCCGAAACTTTGATCTGGGGCCATCCAAAACGTAACCGATCTCTCAGGAATGTTGATAATGGCGCCGTATTCATGCAGGAAGTCCATGCTCAAAATCAGGTCTTTGCAGCACTCCGGTAAAATGACAAAAGTAGCGACGAAATCTGAACTGCCGATATTAATTTGAGCGGTACATTTGCCTGTCAGCATCACCAATTGACCCCCTGCGGTTCTTATGTTTGGGCTTGTCCATATTGTTCTGACTTTCTTTAAGCAGTCGGCGAGTTTACGGCTGATAATAGAGAAGTGCGCACCAGTATCTACCAGCGCTGTTACTGAGCGTCCGTCTATACAAATGTCTAGATTGGCGCTTATGATTTCCGTTGATGTCGGTGACGTCGTATCGTCCTTGATACCGTTCATCGTACGATCTGTGGTATCATTCGTCGTATCGCGTCATAAAGAAGATGTTCGGGGTGTGATAGCATCTCGACGTGCAGCAACCTTCTCCCCAAAAGTCTCTTCTGTTAGTTTCCCTGACGAGGGCTAGGAGATCTGCCCCGGACCACCTCGAAGTAACTGCGCTGCTGTGGTGAGTTAGGTGCTGGTGAAGGAGAGCGGGGTCGACGATACGGCACATCGGGTTGCTGTGCTTGCGGGCCTGCACTGCTGTCACGGCGGTTATTGAAATAAGCACGAGGGGAGGTTTGTAGAAAATTCTGATGTCTAAGTTCATGGTATGCACGATTGCGGAAAATATGGCCGGCTTCTCCGCAACGAAAGCAAAGTGGTCGACGGCGCGCCACAAGTCCGTCTTTGTTACATTGCAGTGGGTGTTATAGCAACGTGCAGGTTCTTAGTTAATGGGTGTCCGAGCCGTCGCCCCAGACTCCCACGAAAAGACGAGGCCGTTTGTACGCCACACTTTATACACACGAAAAACGAACACACATAACATGGACAGGCTATTTAAAAAATCCTTCACTGTCTCTGTGAACTATCAAAGTCCTAAACTAACCGTCCCTCCTTTTTAGCATGGACACAAGACATGAGGTCGGTCTCACCGAGGTTCGTTGCTACGTCTTGAGCTGGCTTGCGTTGTCCGCACGGTCAACCAGGCGACTAGTTGATGGGTAGGCTCCGCCCCCGCAGCCACGTCGCGGCTGGACACATCTGCTGGAGCTCGTGCCCGTAGCCCGACAGCTCCGCGTTGCTCGCACGGTAGACGAGGCGGCAACTTGAAGGGTATACGCACCACCACCGACCACGTACAGGCCGGACACCTCTGCTGGAACTCGTGCCCGTAGCCCGACAG
The DNA here is from genome assembly GCF_043290135.1 of Rhipicephalus microplus. Taxonomy (NCBI): domain Eukaryota; kingdom Metazoa; phylum Arthropoda; class Arachnida; order Ixodida; family Ixodidae; genus Rhipicephalus; species Rhipicephalus microplus. The sequence continues at coordinate 472,212,099 of NC_134710.1, forward strand.
CTCCGCGTGTCCTCAAGCACAGGATGCCTTGAAGCCGCAGCACGTCAGCGACGCACGGCCGTGGCAGGTAGAACGTGGCAGGTAGGCCGGGCTCGACTGTTACTAGGCTCGGGTCCGGAACCCAACGGCCGAGTCGAGAGCCCCGTCTTCCTCGTTCCTTCTCGTACCTTCGCCGCCCCGCTACTCAGCGCTCGTGCTACCTTCGTCGTTGTCTGCTTCAAGCGCGCACTTTGAATGGCGCGCACTTTGAAGCTTCGCGCACGACACATATCACAAAAGCCCCCCCTTAAATGAGTTTTTTCTTTCTTTTTTTAAAAAAAAAAAAAAAAAAAAACTGCTGACACGTGCGCGGTCTGTAAACCCCTTCACTGTATATGTCCTCTGTATAGTTCACATGTCGAGGTCCAATATTTACTAAATACACAAGAACACCGTTAAATACACTGACATACTTTGAGTGTCCAACACCCAATATCACAGTGCATGAAGTCCGAACTCTTGGCTCACAATCTACTCATGAAGTCCGCACCGGTATTCTCCGACCCTTTTATATGCTGAATGCTAAATGAGTATTCTTGCAATGCCAGGCTCCACCTCAGGACCCTACTGTTCAAGTGTTTGGCTCGGGCTAAGTACTGTAGAGGTTGGTGATCTGTTTGTACAACAAACTGGTTCCCATACAAAAAAATGTGAAACCTCTGTACCGCCCATACCAATGCCAAACACTCCCTCTCTATGGTAGAGTAATTCTTTTCCCGGGGCAGCAACTGGCGGCTTGCATAAGATACAGGGTGTAACAATCCGTCATGTTCCTGCATTAATATCGCTCCGATGCAGGTGTCAGATGCGTCCGACCGAAGTACAAACCTTCGCTCCGGATCAGGAGCCTTTACAATTGGTCCAGAAGCAAGGGCTTGCTTAAGTGTTTCGAATGCCGCCTCTCTTTCAGGATTCCAACAAATCTTATTTCTCTCCTTTTTCCTAGTTAGTTCGGTGAGAGGCTGAGCTTTCTCCGCATAATGGGGAATCATATCGCGGTAATATCCCGCCAATCCAAGAAACGATCGAAGCTGCTTCTTTGTTTGAGGTTTTTGTGCATTGGCAATCTTCTCGACAGTACTATCCACTGCTCGGATGGTCCCTCCTCCTAAACGATGGCCTAAAAATACGACGGAAGTCATAGCGATTTCGCATTTCTGGGGTTTGATAGTCAATCCTGCTTCTCTCACTCTGTGCAGGAATTGCTGCAATGTGTCTAAATGCTCTTTCCATGTCATAGTAGCGATGAGAACATCGTCTATATAATGCGCTACGTTCGGGAGGCCTTGGAGAAGTGTTCTCATCAAACGCGTGAACACTGCAGACGCAGTTTTGATTCCAAATGGCATGTAGATAAAGTGGTAATGTCCGGTCTGAGTTGAAAATGCGGTTACCGATCTCGACTCCAGTTCCAGTGGAACTTGCCAGTATCCTTTGGTAAGATCGAATTTCGAGAAAAACCTTTTGGTCCCAACCTCTGCGAACATCATATCCGTCCGTGGTATGGGTTCCGCATCTGATATCAACACCTCGTTGATGCGACGAAAGTCTATGCATGTCCGATAAGTTTGATCTGGCTTCTTAATTAGCACCAAGGGGGAATTGTATGGCGAATTGGATCGCTCAATCACCCCGAGCTTGAGCATATCTCGAACTTCCTTTTCAACCACTTCTTTCATCGCCAGTGGTAGTGGGTACTGCGGAGTGCAAATCGGATCCGGTGTTGTCAGTCGAAGCGGGCATTCCAGCAAATTGGTCTTTCCTGGCATTTCGGAAAACACATCTTGGTATTTGGTCAGAATCCGCTGGAGCTCAGCAGCTTCCTCTTCAGCCAGCCCTTCACCTATATTAATTGTCTCCACCCCAGTCCCTTGGTCAATAGTGTAAACTGGTATAGGTGAATCTGCCTCCTCTTCTTCCATCACTACGAATGACGCTGTTTGTGTAAACCTCTCCGGTTCGCGATCCTCGTAACGCTTTAACATGTTGATGTGGAACAACTTGGTGTCACGTCCCAAGTCCAACCAGTAGTCATGAATGCCCTTTTTCCCTGTGACCTTAAAAGGTCCTTTCCATTGCATGAGTAATTTATTTTCCGTAGTAGGGAGTAGAATAAGGGCCCGGTCGCCTACTTCAAGCTGACGTTTCGTGCTTCGCTGATCATAGTATTGCTTCTGTGATTTTCTTGCTCGTGTCAAGTTCTCATGAGCCAACTGCAGTGTTTTTTCAAGACGATCTCGCAGATCCAATACATATCCGTAAGTTGTCTTCGCCTCGTCGCCGATGTGTTCTCCAATCCATAATTCTTTTAACAAACTAAGTGGTCCTCTGACGTCACGCCCGTAAATAAGTTCGAAGGGAGAAAATCCCGTGCTGGTCTGAGGCACTTCACGATAGGCAAAAAGGAGTGGGGCAAGCAACCGATCCCAGGATCTTGGTTCCTCCTGGCAGAGCTTCCGCAACATCTGTTTTAACGTACCGTTAAATCGTTCCACCAACCCGTTACACATAGGATGGTAAGGTGTAGAACTGAGGTGCTTAATGGCCAGTAACTCGTTGACTTCCTTCATCAGTTCGGAAGTAAAACAAGATGCTTGATCACATAGAATTTCACGCGGGAATCCTACGCGTGAGAACATCTCCACCAGGCCCTCTGTTACTGTCGCCGAATCGATTGCTGGCAGGGCCACCGCGTCCGGGTAGCGCGTGGCGAAGTCCACCATGGTCAATATGTAGCGGTTTCCGTTTCTCGACACAGGTTTTAAAGGACCGATAATATCGATTGCCACTCGCTCGAAAGGGGTGTCGATCAACGGCATTACGCCCAGAGGCGCCTTGCCCACTTTACCTTTTGGATATGCTCTTTGGCAAATGTCACAGGATCGCACGTATCTCTTTACTTCTTCCTGAACTCCTGGCCAATAGAATGATCCTAGTACTCGGTCAATTGTCCTCTTGATGCCTTGATGGCCCGCCATCAGACTTTCATGAGCTAGCTGCAGTACTTGGCTCCGCAGTTTGCGAGGAACAACTACCTGCTGTACTATCTTGCCGGAGGATAACCGATAATGGCGATATAAAACTCCCTTTTGCATAACAAACGAATATTCTGTCGATCCTCTCCCAAAAAACACCTGCCCAACTTTGTTCCTACAGAGATCTAGGCTCTTGTCCTCCGCCTGCTCAATCTTGAAGATTCGTTGGTTGATATTCAAAGCGGTTGCTTTCACCGAATCCAACGAAGCACTTGAATTCTTGACTACGCTGATCATTGGTCTCCCGTAGCGATCTGCTTTCATCACCCCTAATCTCTCCTTGACGTTTTTAGACTTCGTCTTCCTTTCCGACAGTCCCTCGCTCCACCTGCTATCTGGATCATTGGGATCACGGGATCCTGGCACGTTTCCCACGATGACGTCATACAATGGGGAAGTCATGCATTTAACGATCACCGTGCCAGAAAAATAGGGCGAAAATATCTCCACTTTTGCTTCGGGAACTTTTATTCTGCTCCCATCGGCTAAAAATACTGTCGTCATAGCTCCTGTCAGCACTTCGTCGGGCACGAGGGAACGTCGCACAACCGTCGTGTTACTTCCTGTATCCCGAAGAACAGAGACAGGCTTATCAAATAGGAGACCCTGGAGAACTGGCATCTGATATTTCGTTGCCATTTGTTGCGTGTTTACTGCCCCCGACACATTATTCTCGGACCCGCCGCCGGATGCGTTATCATTGTCTTTAGAGTTCTCTTCGGACAATATACATGAAGCCTTTTTATACGTGGCGGGTTTCTTGGTGCAAACTTGGGTATCGTGTCCTGCCCTACGACAATGCCCACAGTAAGGTTGCTTCGTCCGAGCGCGACAATCTGAGGCTTTATGGCCGATTTTGTTGCAAACAAAACATTGCACTGAAGTTTTTGAGGTCGTGCTCCCACTTTTCACAGCCATGCCGTTTTCAGCCTTTTCTCGGAAAACAAGCAGGTTAGACTGTCGCTGTGCCTCTAAAAACTGATCTGCCGCTTCAGCCATTTCTTCAAGTTTACGGCAATTCTTTTCACGCAAAAAGAGCGCCACTCGATCATGACACTTACTGATGAACTGTTCAGCTACAATCAGGTCACGAACTGACGCGTATTCTTTGTCTACTTTCGACATTTCCACCCATCGGTCGAAAAAACTCATTAATCGTGCAGCGTACTGCCGGCCGGTTTCTCCCTCTTGAGGCTTACTGTGCCGGAACTTCTCACGGTACCCTTCCGCTGTGAAGCGAAATCGCTGAAATAGAGCCAGTTTCACTTTCTCGTAATCAAGTGCATCTTCAGGGGATAGGCGACCAAACACTTTTAGCGCTTCTCCGCTTAGGCACAAACTCAGAGCCGTGGCCCACTTGTCTCTAGGCCACTCTTGCCCTGTCGCCACATTCTCGAACCTTTTTAAGTACGCATCTAGGTCATCCCGGTTTTCATCAAATCCTGGTATAAAATTATGAGGATTGACGTTGGAAGACACCCTTGATGATCGACCTATGTCTGCCCCGACAGGCTCTCTGGCGGTTTCAGTCTGAGTCAGTTGAAGGCGCAATTGGATCGTCCTTTGGGCCTGCTCCTCGACTTGTAATTGCAACTGCATTTGTTCCTTCTTCGCCTCTCTTTCTGCCGCCCTTTCCTCACGAGCTCGAGCTTCTCGCTCATCAATCCAAAGTTTCAATTCCGCACCTTCCAAACCCATGCGCATGGCCAACGCCATTAAATCTGTCGAGCTCATCTTTTCCTCACTAATCGTCAGCCTGACTCAAGCGATACAAATGGCCTCGTCCTGTCGCAGCGGACGCCAGTGTTACATTGCAGTGGGTGTTATAGCAACGTGCAGGTTCTTAGTTAATGGGTGTCCGAGCCGTCGCCCCAGACTCCCACGAAAAGACGAGGCCGTTTGTACGCCACACTTTATACACACGAAAAACGAACACACATAACATGGACAGGCTATTTAAAAAATCCTTCACTGTCTCTGTGAACTATCAAAGTCCTAAACTAACCGTCCCTCCTTTTTAGCATGGACACAAGACATGAGGTCGGTCTCACCGAGGTTCGTTGCTACGTCTTGAGCTGGCTTGCGTTGTCCGCACGGTCAACCAGGCGACTAGTTGATGGGTAGGCTCCGCCCCCGCAGCCACGTCGCGGCTGGACACATCTGCTGGAGCTCGTGCCCGTAGCCCGACAGCTCCGCGTTGCTCGCACGGTAGACGAGGCGGCAACTTGAAGGGTATACGCACCACCACCGACCACGTACAGGCCGGACACCTCTGCTGGAACTCGTGCCCGTAGCCCGACAGCTCCGCGTGTCCTCAAGCACAGGATGCCTTGAAGCCGCAGCACGTCAGCGACGCACGGCCGTGGCAGGTAGAACGTGGCAGGTAGGCCGGGCTCGACTGTTACTAGGCTCGGGTCCGGAACCCAACGGCCGAGTCGAGAGCCCCGTCTTCCTCGTTCCTTCTCGTACCTTCGCCGCCCCGCTACTCAGCGCTCGTGCTACCTTCGTCGTTGTCTGCTTCAAGCGCGCACTTTGAATGGCGCGCACTTTGAAGCTTCGCGCACGACACATATCACAGTCTTACGGATGAATGGTCGACTGGTGGGCATCCTTTGCGACCAAGATGCAGATATCGGCGGAGTGTACATCGGTGACGTTTGCATAGGCACGTTAGACTGCGGATATGGCTGCGACTGATTGGGAGCTGGGGCATACGTCTTGTTCTAACGCCCTTGGCTGACGTCACGATAAGCCAGTGGTGACGAATTGTACGACACCGGAGCAGGTCGATGGGCGGCTGATGCGTGGATTACAGACCGCTGGTTTGAAAGCGATTTGGGCAACGAAAATGCCTGGCGAAGTTCTTGCCGCAGAACTTCTGAAACGCAAGTCATGGTATTTGTTTGCGGAGTCACAAGGAGGTTTTGGATCTCCTCCCGAACGACCTCACGAATGAGCTCACGCCGAGAACACTCACTACCAGCAGTCAAAGCAGAGAGGCTGGGAGATGTCTTGTTTGGTTGGTCATGGCATCGGCGCCGTTGCTGCAGTGCTCGCTCGATTGTCGTAGCCTCTTTGACAAATTCCACTACGCTTGTTGGTGGGTTGCATAGGAGACCGGCAAACAGCTCTTCCTTGATGCCTCTCATCAAATGTCAGATTTTAACTTCAGGCATCTCGGGGTCAGCCTGCTGAAATAGGCGGGCCATGTTTTTCGCAAACATGGCGACGCTCATGTTTGGTTTCTGTATGCGTGCCTCGATGAGCTGCAGAGTAGAATCACGACGGTCGGTGTTTGCGAATGTCCGGAGAATTCCCTTCCGAAATTTCTCCCACGAAGACAGCGTTGACTCGTGGTTCTCGTACCACGTACGAGTGCTGTCTGCCAAAGCAAAGTAGATGCGCGATAGCTTTTGTTCAGTGGGCCAGCAGTTGGCTTTGGCGACTCGCTCATACTGGGCTAACTAGTCCTCAACGTCTTCATAAACCTCACCGTGGAAGGTCTCAGGAATCAGAGGCTGATCAACAGTAAGCTGTGAAGGCCCTCCGGTAGCCATTTCTCCAGGCACGGTGTGTTGCTGGAGAAGTTCGAGTGGGATTGCTTCGGGACTAAGCCCTCGCTGTCGCGACTGTAGCGGTGGACGGGAGTATCCACTGCAGGAACGGGTCGGGGTGGCGGACTCGATGTGCCAGGGCTAGGAGGTGTCCCAAGCATCAGTTGGAGAAGTCCAGCACCTCCACCAACGTCGCCAGTTGAAAATAACAGGATACAGGACGACGGTGCGACCAGGAAAAACGAGGTCTGTACTAACAGAACAAAAGAGCAGCCGCTTCGGCGACGTCTTCCTCGGAGCAACCGTGGGTGCTGTCCACGCTCATCACTTCATCATACTCTGTCTTCTTGCCCGGCCTTTAGCCGTGACAATATGCTAAACCTACAAAAAAAAAAAAGAAATTATTGTAATTACTTTTAACCATAAAAAATTGCTGCTTTGATAAGTCTGTATGCAGAATTCATTGGAGCTTTCGAGACATACTTTAACTGTGGGTTGAAAAACAGCTCTAGCTGCAATAATCAAGGTGGCACATTTTTGCCAGCTTTCAGTAAAACTGAGACACAAATTAAACAATGTTAATCTAATCACTTGTTATGTACCTAAACCTGTAATAAAATTGGTGAACTAGTTATCGCAGAATGGGCTTTGTAAAATGCCTCTGCAGTGAGGCTTGTGCTTTGCTACAATAACACTTCTGCTGTGAAAAATGTGAGCTGTGGTTGGTTCAAATGCTAAGTAATGTAAATTCTTGTTGATGAGGAAGAAGGAGCGAGTTTTGCTTTGCCCATTTAAATAACAGAATCTAATCTAGGAAATACAAAAACTTGGCAGTCACATACCTAAAGCTGGGCATCTAGGCTTGTGCCAATAATGAATTGGAATAATGAATAGTGACTGTGCTTATTTGCAGAACGATTTGGATTGTATTGTACAGTGGTTCCAGAAGTGGCAAATGACGCTAAACCCCAAAAAGTGCGTTCATATGCGAGTTTCCAAAAAAAAAGAAACCAATAGTAACGGCGTACACCATAGATACGCATATTGTTATTACCGAACCAACATGCAAATATCTTGGCGTTGTTTTGTCGCATGATTGCTCATGGAATGCCAATGTTGATCACGTTGTTAGCAAAGCGGCAAGGGCTCTAAATTTCATTCAGAGGAACCTAAGATTGGCACCCCGAACATTAAAAAATACGGCCTATCTCACATGTATTAGACCGATTTTGGAATACGCATGTCCTGTGTGGGACCCAATGCAGGCGAACTTGATTGATAAGCTTGAAAAAATACAAAACAGAGCTGCGCGGTTTGTTTTAGGGCGGTACGAGCGGAGAGACAGCTGCAGTGCTATGAAAGCTGAATTGGGTTGGGAATTGCTTTCTTTACGCAGGAAAAAACTGCGTTTGAAGTTTTTCTTTTCTGTTTTCATGGGCGGACTGGGATTGACCGTCATAACTATTTCAGTGAACCCAGCTACATATCTAGTCGACATGACCACCGACGCAAAGTGAAAGAGTATCGAGCAAGAACGACCATGTTTTATAATTCCTTTTTTGTGATGACCATTAGAGATTGGAACCAGCTGCAAGACGAGCAAGTGTGCTGTATAAACGAAGAATTGTTTTATTCCAGTCTGTAACCCCCCTGCTGTAACGCCTTTTTGAGCAAAGCGGGGTACTCACTGAATAAAGAATAAAGAATAAAGAATTTTAGGTTCTAAGGGAATTTGAAGCGAATAGTTATTTTGGTCAAATGATTTCTAATGAAATTTAAACAGTATATATGACATATAATAAAAAAATGGGCATATCTGTCATGACCTAATTTACCTGCACAATATTCTTTTTAATTGAATAGGGCCTCAATGGAAATGCTTTTTCTTTTTTCGTTCAAAGGAAGTCGAAGCAACTTTGAGCAGTAGCAGGATTTGACTTTAGGTAGGATGCAAGTAATAACCTATAAAATACTTGACATTTTAAAATTTATTATACTTAGAGCATATAAGTTGTCATGACAAGCTTTTAAGCTTAAAAAAATTATGAATCTATTTGAGGGTAATATGTTTATTTAAAGGGGCCCTGCACTGCTTTTTCAAGTAGCCGTGGAATGGATTCACTAAAGAAGCTTATTGCCTCAGGAATTCACCGCTGTAAGAATTTTCAGAGTCCATCCATACGAGCGCAGTTGCAAAAATTTTTCACCCGCTGTAATTGCATTCTCTCTTCCCGTCCTGACGAAAGCGCTGGAAACTAAGTGGGGAGGGATGGCATGGCAGGGAAAGAAAATGTCATATGCGCCTCGTGACATTGAGCACTTTTCTCTTTTTTTTCTTTGAATACACCACGTTTCAGTGCGATCACGCACGTACACGTGGACAAGTTCTGGCCTCCCGCGGCGGCCTCAGTAACCACTGACTGCACCATGCTCGAATTGGTTAATAGCAGATACAATGGCTGTGATGAGTCATTTTTGAGCTTGTGGCATCATTTGCCAAAAGAAAGCAGTTTTCAGTTGAGTTTGAGAATTTATTGTGAATAGCAGGCCGTGTGCTGCACTGTAATGTTTGGCTCGTGTGTTCTCGTTAGCCTCGACTACCGATCGACAGCGTATTCTGATCATCTCCAAAACATGTTGCAGGGCCCCTTTAAGTTTAAAGTAAAGCTTCGCGGCAAATTAAATTTCTCCTGCAAAGGTGCTTTCACGGTTTAGCATTCCTACATTGCAGTGAAACCATCTTTACAAGTTACAGACTAATGTACATCTATTTATTCATTGCAAATACTTCAAAATTTTCAATACCTTACATTCGCATCGAAGCGAATTTGAATACTCTACTACTTGTTCGAATATTGAAAGCATTTGAATATTTGCACAACCTTATGGGCATCATAATCTTTGAGAGACACTGTGAAATCATTGTGTCATCCGTCCATTCTTGTGGAACGCATATCTGACTACGAGGACTCTCATTCTCTCAAAGTAGCATGGTCCACCATACTTCTGCCAAAGACAAATGACTGCACTTTACTCCAGTTATTCATATTTACAGCTAGAATAGCTGAAGACGCATACAGTGGAACTTGTATTATATGTCCCCCGGCTTGGCGATGACCCCCATTTTACAACGAACCGGTTTGGTCCCGGTAAAATCCCCATAGATGTATTAAAAACCTTGGTTTTATGACGCAGTTTTACGCTGACCCCGCATCTTACGACGACCTTTCAGATTCCATCTGAAAGAAAAAGCCACCTTTACTCTAATCAAACATTGACCAATATTAATGAGTGCAAAATATGAGCTTGTGTTACCCTACATGGATGATTGTAAATGTAGTGACTGAGAGAGGATGTCTTCTTAGAATGAGAGAGGATGTCTTCTTAGAATGAGAAATGTATTTTATGTAGTTCTGCATACACCTCGATTACGTGCGCTGTATCCGGGGTCTTTACCTAGTCAAGCTCTATCCACACACAGTAGCTTCAGCTAGTCGAAAAGCTATTTTCACGTTTTCGGTCCGCGTAAACTTTTCCTGGTCGACATACAGCTGATCGCCTGCCTTTGTCCCAGTCACAGCCTTGTGCACACATAAGGGCGCGACGCTGCTGTTTTCACCATATAAAATTACTTTCACTTGATGTGAACATTCACAATAACAGTGGTACACAACTAGTTGCACTTCACAAGCCTACATATTGCAAGGCGCACATCTCAGTCGCACATGAAGGCATTCTACGCGAACTCGTGGTCCGTCGCCATTATGTGATAGCAATGACACTGGCTGACTAGTCTAACAGGAGGCTGTTTGCACTTCGGTTTTGGTTTCCTTTTCACGTGCAGGCAATTTTCAGACATTTATCAGTAGAAAGATGGGCATTGGATTCAATTTTTTTTTTAAGGTTAACAGTAAAAATTTGCTTGCACCTCCTTCAACTCAGTAACGCTTCCATTAGCTGGCACTGGTAATGATAATTAATCAACCTTCCTTGCAGAGGCACAAGGTTGTGCCGTTTATTCAGGTGGTTTGCAAACGTTTTTCAGGCAAGGCTGAGTGTCACTGCCTATGATCTTAGTTCTTCGATTATACGACGCCCGGATTATGCGACAGTTTTGCGTGATCCCCTGAAAATCTTATAATCGGGGTTCTACTTTACGACTCTAATTTTTTCTTCACAGCAAGTTGCATGTTATCTCTATTTTAGCAGTGTTTTCTCAAGCATTGTAGTCCTGACTGTTCAGCTATATTATGAGAAGCACAGGGATGGGGACACAGTACAGTATTGATTAGACTGAATGTTGTTGTAATGTCTTTTTGATGCCCACACCCAGAAGTGCTGTGCTATTAGATTGTTTCCTGTGAGTTGTTGTGGCTCCCTTATATAGACATTTGATATGTCAGTCATTAACTGTGGAAAGGAAACGTTCCTGTTCAAATAGGAATTGAAGATGGGAAACTTGCCAAGACAAGAGGCACTAGATGCAATGTGAAGCATATTTTTTAGGCCTTACATGACCATTTTGGCACTTCTGTCCATCAGACTTCGTGACACCTTTTAAGTTTGCGAAGGTCTCGTAAGGTCCCTCAAGGCCTGTGGCAGTGTTCAAAAACCCATGTGACCTCAGAGCCAGCGATGACGTCACATGATGACATTTTCATGATGGCACAGATGGCTGTTATTCCCAATTTTATTGTGACATCACCTGATGGTGTCGTCATGATACCACAGTTTGCTGAAATTTATTGCGTGTTTCTCACACTGCGTTCGTTACGTCCTGTTGAAGGACGTCTGATCTCCAATTGTGTAAGTTATTACCAAATCTGCAGCTGGCTTTTGCCTTCATATGTTGCACAGAGTGCAACGTGCTGCCATTTTTGTGTGAGAAATTTTCTTTTTGATCCGTCGCTAATTAACCCTGAATAGAGTAAGTCAAGAATGTGGCAGTAGGTGCCTCCTTTTGAGTGACAACTCTCTTCCTTTCAGGTACCACTTGGGATCAGTTGCATTTGGCTCCCTCATCCTGACGATAGTCCGTGTCATACGAATTGTGCTCGAGTACATTGATGAGAAGCTCAAGAAGTACGACAATGAGTTTACCAAGTGCCTCTTGAGGTGAGTCTGAAAAGTGTCTTTCTTTAGCTAGGTGAAATACAGTAGTTGTGGAAAAGAAAAAAATGTTTTTAATGCGAGAGTGTTTTATGATGCTGGGGTTCACCATGACTTCACTTATGTATTTCTGTCACAGATGTTACATTATAAAATGTAGTGACAAATGAAGAAAAAAAACTAAAAGAAAAAGTTATTTTGACAGGAATCGAACTGACGACCCTTTACTCCACAGCGTGCAGTGCTAAACAACTCTGCTACAGAGCATAGATTCTTCACTACACTAATGGCAAGCCATTTCTATACACCATTTACCGCCGGTGATACGCAGAGCTCGGAGGTACTTCACTATGTTGTCGTTATCCCAGTGAGACAACACAAAGGGCACTAAGGGTGCACTTTAAAGATCATCATCGCGCTGTTTGAGATGCGAATGGGCCTCCTACCTTTACTAGCTGTACTTTTTTTTTTTGAGGCATGGTTGCTCTTGCGCGTGTGCTTATCTTGGAAAGGGAGCTGTTCGCATGTCTAGAGCTTTCACTGCGAAGTTTGCGTTGGAACTTGCAGAGCGCACGAAGGTCACTTCACTCACTGCAGCAGCCTCGCAGGGGCATCTGCGAGAGCAGTCGTTCCGTGGGTAGCGTCACCACAAACCCGAGCTTACAGGGGGGCTTTTGACTCCCTCCCACGCCTAGCCGTGCGTGGCTTTGCCGTGTTCGCGAAAAAGGGGATCCTGGGGGTTGAGCCGACGCTGGGTTATTGGACCTTTAAGGTTCCCCGGTGGAGGCAACACACCCCTTTGGCCCCGGCTTCACGTAGACGGCACCCCTGGGCTGACCCACCCAGGGGAAATCAGCAGTCGCCTTTTCCTGTCTCTCTCTTCTTACATCTTCATCTTTTTCTCCTCTTTAAATCTGTCCTGTACTCTTCTCTTTTCTATTTACTTCATTATTTTCTGGCGGCTAGGGTTAACCTTGTGTGGCTATCCTACCTAGTGTAAACCATATTCGGTTGTAGCAATGGCGTACTGCTGGCGTAGGGCAGACTTGTTCACATGATCTGCCGCGTCTCCTTGTTGGGCTCCGTGGTTGGTGGTAGGCACCGCTACCAAAGAAGCCATTTTTCATGGGACCTCAGAACTTTCCTGTAACCGATCGTGCCCTGAAAAGGGTATGCATCGATGCATCCTCTTTGTTTTTCCCCCAAGATATTCAAACTTTCCGAAGATACCATGTTCTTCACTGTGAAGAAATATCTACTAAAGCCAGAGCAATATCACCTTTTCTCGTGGCCAAGTGCCTAAAAGACACCATTGGGACTGGCTATAAGGCCTCAAAGATGGCAAGCGGGGACATTCTCTTCAAATTAAAAGACAAAGAACAGTACAACAAACTTTCACACCTCGTAGCGTTTTGCAATACCCCTGTATCAGTTACTGCACATCGTACTCTGAATACTGTGAAGGGCGTTGTATCCGATCAAGACCTTATGACACTAAGCGAAGAGGAACTCCTTGACGGATGGAAGGACCAAGGCATAACACATGTGCATCGCATAAAAATCGGACGCAACAACACTGAAACTGCAACAAAGCACGTAATACTTACTTCAAATTCAAACATTCTACCCCAGACACTCGAAACCCGCTACGTAAAACTTTGTGTGCGTCCATCCGTTCCTAACCTAAGACGTTGCTTTAAGGGGGGACGCGGCCTTTGAAAACCGAAAAATCGCGAAAAAGTCGATTTTTGGCAAACCACATATTCGGGCAGTATGTGTCATAAACTACCTTTTCTGTAAATATCAACGTCTAATTCGTCGCGAAACCATTTGAAATAAAGTTTAGAACATGCCGCGGCGGCCCTCGAGCGGCGCGCGAGCGCTCAAAATACCCCAACTTGGCGTAATCGCAGTTTCTCGACCGCTCGACGGAGCGCCGCCATTTTGGTGTTGTTTTGTTTGTGAATTCTTGCTCTTTCTTTCCCCGCCACCTGCGTCGCCGGCGGCAGCGCAGGAGAGGAGCAAGCCGCTCATGATTGGAGGGCTCGCGAGAGCTTTCAAGTTTCCCGCGGCTGAGGCGCGCAGCTGGGATTGGGCGAAGCGCGCGCTCCCCAAGGACACGGGGGAGCCCGCGACTGCCATTGGCTGCTGCGCGCGATGACGTAGCGCTCTTGCGCATAATGCGGCCGATGCGGCCGCTCGTCTGCTGCTCTTCCGTCCGGCGTCTTTGTGTTCCGCTCGCTTCCGTGTATCGTTGCAGCCGTTCGCATACTCTCCACGTTTCAATTGTCTTCGAAACGATTTTCAACCGTCTTTACGAGACGATTTTCAACCGTCTATACGAGACTGTTGTTGTGTTCGCTCACGATGCGCCCAACGAAAAAGAAGACGCTACAATCGTTCGGTGCAAGGAAGCGAGCTATGAAGCTTGTCCGCGCGGCGAGGCTCTCCGCTCGCACGTGCGCCGACGGTGATCGCGCCGACGGTACCTGTGGGGCAGCTTCTGCTTCATCTACGCAAGAGAGTGGTCGCATCGACGCGCCTAGCAACGGGACTCCTGCTCCGCCGGTGCAAGAATTTGTCGTTACAAGTGCGCCTGGTGTCTCGTGCTCATCGACAGTGGCTTCCGCATCTTCTCTTTCATCGGCCTCGAGTGCGATCGCATCGTCAACTGTGCATTTGCAAACAAGTTTCCTGACGTGCGAGGAGAAAGAGGCGGCGGATCAACAACACGCTGCTGCGCAAAGAGAACTTTATTTTTATTTATTTACAAGCTACTGCAGGCATGGAGCCCAAGCAGGAATTGTACAGGCAGTAAGGCAATCAAGCCAAACATCACACAGCATACAATAATTCAATCATCACACACATACAACAACAATGCAACCAAACTTATCGTAACAGCGATGATTTAAGTGGGAATGTGTGAATCGCAAAGGGAATCAAAGGGAAACAACAAGGCACTGAAAGTAAGAGAGAAAAATAACTGCAAAACATTTTTACATCCTCAGGAAAACATGTGCGTCAATAGAATCTGTCGATAGCAGGGCGGCGGCACGGTAAATTGTTCCACTCACAGATTGTGCGCGGGAAAAACGAAATTTTGAAGAGATTAGTTTTGGAGAAATACGGAGTTAAGGCAAGGGAGTGTGAATGACGACCGCGCCGTGTTTCCAGGCGACTAATGTAGGGGCTGTGATCAAATAAGAGCTCCCGGTTAACCATTTGGTGCAGTAATTTTAGCCTAAATGATTTACGTCGTGATTCTAACGTTGGGATACCATGTCTTTCCATCTGGGCAGAAACGGAGTCTGTTGGACCGTACATACCATAAATAAAGCGGACGGCCCTTCTTTGAATTCTTTCGAGGCATTCGATATTGCTTTTAGTGTGAGGATCCCAAATAACGCAGGCATATTCAAGTTTAGGTCTAATTATAGAAGTATATGCTAAGTATTTAACCTCGGAGGGAGCGGTTTTGAGTTTGTGTCGTAATAAACAAAGTTTACGGAAAGCGGCAGCGCATATGTTAGTTATGTGAGAGTTCCAACTTAAGGTACTGGTTAATGTTACGCCAAGATATTTGTGTTCATCTACTTGCTTAAGCGGTTGGTCACAAGTACAATAAGAGAATTCAAGGGGGTGTTTCTTTCTAGTCATTCGGAGGTAAACTGTTTTGTCATGGTTTAATTGCATGTTTGTAGTTTTACTCCAAGAAGCAACGTTTTCTAATGCCGAGTTTAACGCAAGTTGGTCCTCGATGCTATTAATTTCATTAAAAAGTATACAGTCATCTGCAAAAAGACGTATTTGGACCGGACTGTTTATAACGTTAACAATGTCATTACAAAAAATAAGGAAAAGTAAAGGGCCTAGCACACTTCCCTGCGGTACGCCAGACGTAACAGGGAGAGCGTCAGAAGTGCTTCCATTAATGTCGACGTACTGTCTACGGTTACTTAAATAGGCAGTTAGCCAAGAGACGATGAACGCTGGAAGCCCGATTTGAACTAATTTATCGATTAATTTGTCGTGCGATACGCGATCGAAGGCCTTACTAAAATCTAAGAGTATGAGGTCAACCTGTCCCCCCTTATCAAGAACTGAAGAAGCGTGGTGAACAACTGTAAGTAGTTGAGTGACGGTTGAGAATCCCTTGCGAAACCCGTGTTGAAATGGAGAAAGGATTTGATGGGTATCTAAAAATTGTGTAATGAACGTAGAAACAACGTGTTCAAGTAACTTACAGGCGGATGATAACATAGATATGGGTCTGTAGCTGGGAATTAAGAGTGGGTCGCCTTTTTTAGAAATAGGTACGATACGGGCTATTTTAAAATCAGAAGGTAGCGTGGCCGTACAAAGAGAAGATTCAAAAATAAGTACAAGAAATTTCGTCAAAGTTTCAGCATAACGACGGAGAAATGCGTTCGGGATGCCATCAGGCCCTGGCGTCGATTTGTTTTTTAATCGAAGTAACATATTTAAGACACCATTGTGCAAAACAATATTGACATCAGGGTATGAAGCTATTGAATTACTCTGTTTCAACTGAGACTGCGAAAATACGCCATGGAAAAACAAATTGAAGTGATTCGCGATTGCTCGAGGATTAGTCAATTTAGATCCGTCGACTGAAATTTCAGTTATGTTTTCATTGCGCTGTCTAATAAAGTTCCAGAATTTATGTGATTCCTCTCTTAGGAAGTTCGGTAAAGTAGTGTTAAAGTAGAAATTTTTGGCACGAGTAATAGCATTGAAAAGGGTAGCACGAATTTTGGCGAGTTGTTGAGGCTCTGTACGTTTTTTTTGCAAGCGCTTGGCTTTGCGTTTAAGGTGAATTATAGATCTAGATATCCAGGGCGTATATTTAGCGGTCTTCTTAACTTTATCGGGTACGAAGTTTCGCAAACAGAATAAACACATATTTTTAAATTTATTCCAAAGGACTTCAACATCGTGATCATTGAAATTTGGCCAGGTATTTTCTAAATACTCAGTAATTGCAGTGTCATTAGCTTTCGCAAAGTCTTTCACTTTTTTGAGAGCTGGGCAACTTTTTGCATTTTTGTAATGAAGGGAAATGGATGCAAAAACAATTTTGTGATCTGAGAAACCATGTTCCACAGACACGTGGTACTTTTCGAAAGATCTGGGCAGGAAAACAAGGTCAAGTAGAGAGGATGAATTGCCACAAACTCGGGTTGGTTGCTGAACTATTTGAACAAGGTTGTGTGAAAACATAATGTCGAGAATATCGTCACTGTGACAAGAATCGGGTCTTGTTTTCAAGCGGTCCCAATCAAAGTTGGGCAGATTAAAATCCCCTAGGATGAAAAGCTTATTTTTACTGAAAGAGGCCAAATGAGATCGCAAATTTACAAGAAAATCGGGCCCAGAATCGGGCGGTCTGTACACAGCGATAACAATGATTACTTTGTTTCCGAAAGAAACCCTTAAACATAGGCTTTCAGTATCTGGCGATTGCGCTAGAAGGGATGCTTTGATACTGGTTTTTAAAATCACTGCAACACCCCCACCTCTAGTTGGCCGGTCTCTTCGAAATATTTTGTAACCTGGCGGAACTAAGTTGTCATCAGGTATTTCACTGTGAAGCCATGTTTCCGTAATGACGGTCAAGTGTGGGCTATGACATAACAAAAGGGCTTCAAGCTGTGCCGTTTTGTTAACGAGACTGCGGGCATTCAAGTTAACGACCCTGATGGCAAGTTCAGATGACTGTCACAGAGCGGACGGGTTAGGATTGTTACCGTTACAATCGCAAGACGGGTCTACGACGTCAACCGGGAGAATTTCAATGCTAATCACCCCACTGGATTGTGAAGGCGCGCGCCGTTGATCAGAATGAGTGGAGATTTTTTGCCGTTGATTAGACTTTGCGTTCCAGATAAAAGTATCGCCGTCAACGTGCAGTTTATCATGTACGAGGTAAACTTTTTTACCAGCAGCTTTCTCACTTTTGGCACTTTCCCAGAGCATTTTTCGTTTTTTTAGGGTATGTGCTGAGTAGTCATTCTGTATGTAAATTTTAGAGCCCTTTAGTTGTTTTGCATTTTTGAGGACAGCAACTTTTTCATTAAAGTCCTGGAAAAACAAAATAACTGGCCTTTTGACTGGACCTTTGCCTAGCCTGTGGATTCGACCTACGGATTCGCACTTAACTCCCAGTTTTTGTTGAAATGTTTCCTTAATGACTTTTCGCTTAAGATCGTCTTCTGTTTCGTTACGGTCTTCAGTTATTCCAAAAACCACCAAATTCGACCGTCTGCTTCGGTCTTCAAGGTCGACAAGTTTGCGCTTCTGGGATTCCACCGAAGTAGAAAAGGATCTT
The DNA here is from genome assembly GCF_043290135.1 of Rhipicephalus microplus. Taxonomy (NCBI): domain Eukaryota; kingdom Metazoa; phylum Arthropoda; class Arachnida; order Ixodida; family Ixodidae; genus Rhipicephalus; species Rhipicephalus microplus. Next base: position 472,230,188 of record NC_134710.1, read on the forward strand.
ATGGCGTTGTCGATGTGGTTTAATCTTGCAGTTTTAGATTTAAGCTCGTTAATGTGAATATCCAATTCTAAAAAACGGCTCTTCAAGTCCCCTAAAAGGCTTTCAGTTTTCGCTTTCAGATCTGCCACCTCTCCTCGCAGAGCCTCTTGCCCTTCCAAAATTTGTACCAATAATTCTTGGGTTTTAGGACCTGGATTGGTTTCAACATCTCCACAAAGAAGTAATTCTAGAACAAGAAAGCATTCATAAGCACATTTGCAGCACTGATCGGGGCACGGCAGGACCAGCAGAAAAGGATTGTTGCTTTTAAGACTGGTGTAAACTGAACCAACCTGCATCAGGTAGAAAAACGGCTTAAAACGAGCCATGCTCCCGCAAGGTCCGCCGTGCCCATTGAAGACAAAGTGTTGGAGACGATCTTTTATAGGCACCGCATCAGTAGACGTCACGGCCCCGAGTTGCATAGGTGGCAGCAGGGAGACGATGACGTCACCCAGATGTGGCACGTGTGGGCGATGTGGCTCTTTGACGGATAGTTGCTGGTGCAAGGGCGGCGGGAAAGTGTCCGAGGGCGAGGAGAACTGTGCGGCTAACGGGTTGGCCAGCGCAGTTCTCCTCCGCTCCGTCGCTATGCCAGCGACGGAGCGGAAATTTCAGGCAATGGAGCGCGATCATGAAGCTGCCACCGCTACAAGTGAAGGCGAAAAATTTTTCCTTGTGCAAACGGATGCCCTTGACGACCTGCTATCTCGGACCCCGTGCCACCGGTGCACCGCGATTGGGATGAAGGTACGAGGAGGCACCCAACTTGGACTTGCTGCAAAGCTTGAGCTAGTATGCTTGCATTGTGGAGTAGTTTCAAGCTCATGGAGTTCATCTCGTCAGGATGACACAAAGGCCTTTGATGTGAATGTAAGAGCCATTATGGCAACAAAACAAATAGGCAAGGGACAAACAGCTCTCAACGACTTTTGGGCAGCGATGAACGTGTCCCATCGTGGCCTCCATCACAAGACCTTTCAGAAGCACCTGAAGAAATTCAGGGAACCGCAGACACAATGCATAGAAAATTTTTATGCAGAATCTGCTTCTGCTGTAAAAGCCACTTACAAAGAAATGGATCAATATTTCACCAGGGATATAACAGTTTGTTATGATGGAACATGGCACAAGCGTGGGCACACATCCCATATTGGAGTCGGGGCAATTATCGAATACCATACGGGCCTTATCTTGGACGCCGTTGTTCTGTCTAATCAGTGCCTTGGTTGCCAAGTAGGGCCAAAGCCTGAAGACGCAGACTATGCATGCTGGCTGGAGAATCATGTGTGCCAGAAAAACACCGACTCTAAATCAGGGAGAATGGAGGTTGAGGCAGCTATCATCCTCTTTTCACGCTCACTGTCGAAGCACAACCTCCGTTACACAACGCTCGTGTCTGATGGAGATAGTGCCACCTTCTCTGCCCTTGTACAAGAAAATGTTTATGGACTGGTCCCCATTTCAAAAGAGGAATGCCTGAACCACGTTCAGAAGAGGATGGGGACTGCACTTCGCAACCTTGTGCAGAAAAGTGACAAGGCTTTGGGAGGGAAGGGCAGCCTGACAAAGGCCCTCATCGACAAGTTGACAGATTATTATGGATGGGCCCTACGGAACAATTCCGATGATGTGGCTGCAATGCGGCGGGCAGTGATGGCATCGTACCACCATGTGACGTCGACGGATGAGGAGCCGCATCACGACTTGTGCCCAGAGGGTGCAGACTCCTGGTGTCGTCACAATGCCAGCAAGATTACCGGTGTTCCACCTCCAAAGCATTCGTACAAGCTGCCACGCTATGTTGCAGATGCACTTCTACCCATTTATGAGAGGCTCTCACAGGCTTTTCTTCTGCAACGCTGCCTGGGAGCAAAGACGCAGAATGCATCAGAGTCCTTTCACTCTGTGCTGTGGTCCCTCATGCCCAAAGAGCAGTATGCGTCACTGATTGCTGTGGAGACAGCACTGCATGATGCAGTGCTAAGATACAATGCTGGCTGCGACAGGGCCACCCAAGAGCTAGCTTCATCAGTGGGGCTAACACCTGGCCACCTGGCCATTCAACGGGCAGCCGAGAAAGATTCTCTGCGCTTGAAAAAGGCTAAGAAGCGATCCCTAGAGAAGATGGAAAGGCGGCAAAGAAAGAGAGTGCCAAAGGACACCTCCAGTTACGCTGCAGGTTCATTTTAGAACTGCCTCTGTGCTCAAAACTTTCAAACGTCGTTTTCTCAAAATGACTTTTTTGGCTAGTAAGGCTGCTTATTCCAGCCATATCTCTGGAACCACTCATTGGATTTCCATAAGTCTTTTTTTATTATGTACATGAATAAATTTCTGAGGGGGTAACAAGCCCATTTTTTCAATATATTGTGTGTGTTATTTATTATATTTAATCAAAATTTGATTGATAATATCCTAATCACGAACACAAAGTTTGATGGTCTGCTAAAACTTTTCAGCAAGGAAATTTAAAAAAAGGGCTCTGTTACCCCCTGGAGTATCAATCTGGGAATCATCATAGTTAACTTCACAGTTCCAGCACCTTTTGAAAGTTCTCCAGGCCTGGAATAAGAGAACCATGTGCACTACCCTGATATTCTGCTGTAACTTGAAAACCAGTGAACATAACTTGATGAAATTTTGTAGTTCTTCTAATGCTTTTGCTATAAGTCTATCCTGAAAATTTCATTAAGATATCTCAATAAACAAAAAAGTTGGTATCCGATGGTAGCCTCCCCCCTTAAAAACCAACGATTCGGACACGGATCTCAAACCTGTCGAGGTCAGCTTACTTGTGGTGAATGCGGCATAACTGGTCACGGTACTGATGAGTGCGAATATGATGAGATTCACTGTGCAAACTGCAAAGGCAGCCATGCCGCATACTCCATTGCGTGCCCAGCCTGGAAAAGAGAAAAATAAATTATCACCATAAAAGTTAACAAAAATATAACATTCAGTGAAGCACGACAGCAAGTCTCACCGTCTTTCACACTAAGAACTTCCTTCGCTGAAGTGGTGCAATGAGGGGCGGCACCACAATGGCCCTTGGCGGCTACCTGGACCACACCTAGCGTGTGCAGGTCAAAGCCACCTGCCCCTCTGGTGGGAGCAGCCAGCGCTGCTCTGCTCACAGCCAACCAGTCCACACCGGTGGCCTCTACAAGCCCTGGCAGCAGCCAGAGCAATGATGAGGAGACTAAGGAGGCCCCAACAACCTCCTGCCCAGTGGGGGCAGAGACTTCATCGACGGAGGCGAAGTCTAAGCGGCACACAGATGGCTCTTTGGAGCGGGTGTCCAGTGCCTCACAGAATGCTATAGACACCACTTCTAGCCAAACGGCGCGAGTAGCGCCAAAGGAGCGGCGACCTCTTGTCGATCGCTTCAAAAAAGACGAAACAACAATTACGTGGCCTCACAAAGGCCCTGTAAAATGAGCCAATCTCAATCTTGTCTGCGCACAGCACTTTTTAAAAATTCCTAATGGATAAAATCATTCAGTGGAATGTTAGAGGGCTCCTCAGAAATCTAAATGATGTTCAAGAACTTCTCAGTAAGTTCAACCCAAAAGTGCTGTGTGTGCAAGAAACACACCTAACTCCTAAATACAGCAACTTTCTCTGCCAATACATTACTTTCTGGAAGGACAGTGAAGATGCTGCCGTATCATCCGGCGGAGTAGCCATTATAGCTGATAGAAGTGCGGCATGCCAGCAGATGAAGCTCCGGAGAGCTCTTGAGGCAGTGGCCATTCGAGCTGTGCTTTTTAACAAACTCATCACCTTATGCTCTCTGTATATACCACCTCACCATCAGCTTAAAAGGCGCAACTTGGAATCATTAATAGATGAACTACCAGAACCCTTTTTGATTTTAGGTTACTTTAACGCACACAATGCCCTGTGGGGTGATTCTTGCTGTGACGCTCGAGGACGTCTCATTGGACAGCTTCTTTATTCGTCTAGGTTATAAATACAAAGGAGCCTACGTATTTTCCTCGCAAACAATTAGTACTCCTTGATAGATCTTAGCATTTCATCACCATCACTTTTAGCTAATTTTAAATGAAATGTTCTTAAAAACTCTTATGGGAGTGACCACTTCCTGATCATCCTGAGCGTGCCAAACAAAGGCCAACTATCTTCGCAGGTTCCGAGGTGGAAGCTTGACTCAGATGATTGGAAACAGTACAAAACTCTTACCCACATGACATGGACTGAGTTGTCTGCTCTGACCATAGATGATGCTGTCGCGTATTTCACAGCTTTTGAAATTGATGCCGCATCTATGTGCATTATTCAAACAAGTGGAATGTGTTCTAAACGGCGAGTCCCATGGTGCAATGATGCCTGTAAGAAAGCTCGGATGATTCAGAACAAAGCGTGGGCATTGCTCAGTGATTTTTCAACAGTGGAAAACTTGGAAAATTTTAAGCAGGTCAAATCGCAAGCAAGGAGAACACACAGACAAGCCAGACGAGAGAGCTGGACAAAGTTCATTACGAGCATCAACTCATACACAGATGAAAGAAAAGTGTGGAACAAAGTCCAGAAAATAAAGGCCAACAAACATATTCTCTCCCATTAGTAAATACCCTCGGAGAAAGCTTGGAGGACCAAGCGAACTTTCTTGGAACACATTTTGAAAATATATCGAGCTCCTCACACTACTCTGACGCATTACAAAAATACAAAGCACAGTTGGAACAACAATACCTAGAAAAGAAATCTAAAAAAAATCGATTCTTATAATGAGCCATTCTTCTTAGCAAAAATGCAAAGAGCGCTGAACTGTTGCAACACATCTTGTCCAGGTCCCGACGCCATAATGTATGAGATGCTGAAGCAACTAGCCTCCTAAACATGAAAAAATTTTTTTTCTTTACAATCTTATCTGGTTTTCTGGCGTGATCCCCTCTTTTTGGAGGGAAGCTGTGATAATTCCGATTTTGAAGCAGGGTAAAGATCCGTCGTCTGCATCAAATTACAGGCCTATAACATTAACCAGTTGCATCTGTAAAGTTTTTCGAAAAAATGATCAATTGCCGCCTACTCCACTTCCTAGAATCAAACAAACTGCTAGACCCATATCACTGCGGATTTAGAGAAGGCCGATCCACCACCGATCATCTCGTACGGATTGAGACACGCATACGTGAAGCCTTTGTCCATAACCAATTTTTTCTATCTGTATTTCTCGACATGGAAAAGGCCTATGATATAGCGTAGAGGTTTGGGATATTAAGAGGCCTGTCGCATATGGGTATACGTGGTATTATGTTCAATATCATCGAAAGTTAGCTGTCTGATTGCATATTTCGAGTTCGAGTGGGCAATGTCTTGTCCCGAATATTTGTACAGGAAACCGGAGTACCACAGGGTGGGGTACTGAGCTGCACGCTCTTTATTATAAAAATGAACTCTCTCCATCAGTACATCCCCCATAACATATTTTACTCCACATATGTTGATGACATCCAGATAGCTTTTCAATCGTGTTCCCACGGCATCTGTGAAAAAAAAGTTGTTTTAGTTATGCACAAAATTAATTAGTGAGTAAAAGTATAATTTAATTTGTCACAGGCACAGGTCCAGCTTGCTATAAACAAAGTGTCCAATTGGGCTGATGAAAATGGGCTCAAATTCAACCCACAAAAAAGCTCATGTGTCCCGTTCACACGGAAAAGAGGCTTGCACCCTAATCCTCAGATTGTCATGAAAGGTGAATGTCTGCCCATAAGCACAGAACATAAGTTTCTAGGTATAATCTTGGATGCAAAACTAACATTCGTATCACACATCAAACACCTTAAAAATAAATGCATGAAAACAATGAATATCCTGAAGTTACTGTCGCACACATCCTGGGGCAGCGACAGAAGGTGCCTCATGAATCTGTACAAAAGCCTGGTACATTTACGTGTTGACTATGTGGCAATAGTATATCATTCCGCCTCACCAAGCTTATTGAAGATTCTGGATCCTGTACATCATCTGGGGATCCGCCTCTCTACAGGTGTTTATCGAACGAGCCCTGTAGAGAGCCTTTACGCTGAGTCCAATGAGTGATCACTCTCCCTGCAGAGGTTCTACATGTCTTTTATCTATTATCTGAAAGCAAATGGCGATAAGGAACGCCCTACGCATTCCATAATTATCTGTCTAGTTCTGCACTTTTTTGCCTACGCATTCCATAATTATCTGTCTAGTTCTGCACTTTTTTGTAAACCGCCCCTTGATGAGGCAGCCTTACTCACTTCGCGTGAGGGGCCTAACCGAGATAACAGGTGTGCCGCTCTTTGAACAGTGTCTCATGGCTCCTGCTGCACACCGACTGCCGTGGCAGTGGCAGGTGATAGAATGATATGTATCCTTCGCGGAAGTGACGAAGCATGCACCTATTGCACATATACACACATACTTCATGGAACTTAAACACAAATACGCTTGCCCTGAATTTTTTACCGATGCCTCCAAGTCTCTCACTTCTGTGTCCTATGCAGCTGTAGGGCCATCCTTTTCAGCTTCTGGTAAAGCATTTTCACTGCAGAAGCTCATGCGCTATCTGTGACTGCCAAACAAATTAAGAAACTAAAACTAGAACGCGCGGTTATATACACGAACTCTTTGAGTGTTGTAACAGCTTTGAAAACAATGAAAGAGCATAAAAATCCTGTGCTTGTATCGCTGTACTCGCTTTTATGTACGATCTACGCACTCAAACGGCATGTTGTGGTGTGCTGGGTGCCAGGACACCGCGAGATTGCTGGAAACGTGGCTGCGGACCAGCTAGCTGTATCCGCGCACGACAATGCTGCCACTTTACTGTCCCTGCACTTGACATAAAGCACTTCCTAAAGCAAAGCCTCAGAGCAAATTGGCAGCGCCTATGGGATAGGCAGACTGAAAATAAACTACATATTGCCGCACACGCATATCCAAGGTCCTCTCGATCATCGAAGCCTCGGTGACGAACTCAGCGACGGTCTTAGGGGGGTTGCGGATGAGTCTAGTGAAGAGCTCTTGTTTAACTCCCCGCATCAGAAAGCGCACCTTCTTATCTTCTGCCATTTCGGGGTCAGCTCTCCGGAACAGCATCTTCATCTCCTCAGCGAACAGTACAACACCTTCGTTAGGGTGTTGCATTCGCGTCTCCAACAAAAGGGCGGCTCGTTCTTTCCGCACAACCGTAGCGAATGTTTTGAGGAATTCACTCTTAAAGACAGTCCAGTCGGTTAGGGAGCCTTCATGGTTCTCAAACCACGTTCGAGCTACATCCTCCAAATAGAAGAAGACATGACGAAACGTTTCTTCGTCATCCCACCTGTTAAAGATGCGGATGTGCTCCAGCTTCTCTAGCCACTCTTCCGGGTCTTCACCAGGAGATCCTCGGAATGATGGTCTTCACCAGGAGATCTCGGTCTTCACCAGGAAATCCTCGGGCTCACGAAGTTGTTGCAGAACGACGGGAGGGTTGGTAGCGCTGGTCATGGTGCCTGCGTTGATCATCGTGGTTCTTACGTCTTCTTTCCTCTTTTTATCCGGGAGCAGTCCAAACTCTGGCTGAAGGCCTTGCTGTCGGCGGCTGACACGAGTTGGGCGTGCTCGTTGTGTTGGGCTTGCTTGTCGGCTTGGCAATGGCTTAGGGTTCATGTACCCCGCACCTCCACCAGATGTCACGCAGCAAAGGACGACGCAGTTGTCTATAAGGGAAACAAGTTTATTGGAGCGAACCTGTGCTTCCCTAACAACTGAAAGAATACACAGGCGGCGAAGCAGCAGCCGGCAAAACGACCTGCACGCTAGTGCACGTCGTTTATGCCGCTTATGCCGCGAACCATGCTTATGCTTATGCCGCGAACCATGCATTGGGTTTGTTTATTTGTGTTTTGTTTTTTCGGCCTGGCTGCGCCGGCCTGTGCTATCGCCGTTTTCACAGCGTTTCGAACAAACGCTACCACAGCGTTTCGAACAAACGCTATCGAACAACGCTTCAGGCGTTGTTCGATAGAAACAACGCTTTAAGCGTTGTTTGTTAGAAGCGCTGTTCGAACGAACAGCGTTTCTAACAAACGCTATCACGGCGTTCTCGATACAATTCGACTATTCGAGAAACCCTCGCGCCGAGGGATATAAATTCCCGCACAGCCGATGCCACGTCATTCGATCGCCGACGCTCACTAGTGTGCACGTCGTTTTGCCAGCCGCTGCTTCGCCGCCTGTGTATTCTTTCAGTTGTTAGGGGAGCACAGGTTCGCTCCAATAAACTTGTTTCCCCTATAGACAACTGCGTCGTCCTTTGCTGCGTGACAATATTATCAAACCCAAACTTGAAAATTTGGACCAGTATCTAAATCTCGCTACGGACAAGTAACACTTACCAAGCTACAAATAGGACACACACACAGAACATATTCATATCTTCTTTCTGGTGGTGAACAGCCTAGCTGTGACAAATGTGGTGAACCACTTGCAGTTCTTCACATCCTTGTCCAGTGCAGTGAGTTGGATGGTATCAAAAAAAAAAAAAAACATTTTTTACTGCCCTATCAACAGCAGCTTCCACTGCACCCTTCTATGTTTATCGGTAGGAATGCACTGTTTAAACAAAAATCATTGTTGGCATTTTTAAAAGTACATGGTTTTAACACTATATTTTGAGGTGACCCGTAGCACGGCCTCTGCAGACAACACCCTGCCTCGTGGCTCTTGTGTTCAAGGGCACTGATGAGGCTAATGTGCTAAATAACTTGTCAGTCCCAAAGTTTTCCTTATCCTTTAACTATGAGTATTTCCATTAGTTTTTACTTAATTATTTCACCTCACTCACATGGTTTCAATATGTTGTTTTATCCATCTTAAGGCGAGCAATTTTAGGCCCTTATTCAGCCCTGTAGCATCATCTTAGCTGATATACTTCACATGCCATTGTTGCATTGCAAATCATTGCTACTCTTCCATCTTTTCCATGGTGCTCTTTGGCCAAGACATGGGCCTTGTGCCATTAAAACCTACATATCTTCATCACTGCAGCAGGCTCATTTGCGAAAGGAGTGTTCTGCTCGAACAAAAACAAGAAACTGTGACAGTTTCTAGATTGCGCTCATCCTGTGTGTGTTGTTTTCATGCGTCCTTTGTTTTTGAGCAGTGTGCTACAAGTTTCAAGCTTCTTGCTGAAACACTCATTTCACAGTCATGACTCATTTCACGGTCATGTAATACCGATTCCTATGAAGAAGAGGTTTGTCATGTTTTTAAATATGAGCCAGCCATTTTAAAGCAGCCAAATGGGAGATAAGAATATTGTTCTTATATATTTCTAGTATTCGATGTAAAATAGGACAGTTGTACATACTGAATCTGAATGATGGAGCAGCACTGGAACAAGATGAAGACGAAAGAGAACAGTGTTGTGTCTGTGTCTTCTAGTCTTCATTTTGTTCGAGCACTGTTTCATCGTTCATAATAGCATTTATTGCTCTTTTTGAAAATAAACTAGAGAAAAGGGGTTTCCTAATGGTGTAGCACATTGCAGAGACTTGGAATGTTCTGCTTATGATCAGAAGCACACCCTTATGTAGTGAGAATGAGAAAAGGGGCAATTTTCTAGTGTCAATTTTTTTGTTTTAACAACCTTCCAGTCTGTATCACAATCGCTTAAGTACACTTAAAGTAGTACAATTAACAGCCCTTATTTAAATGCATGTTAAGGGACACCAGGTGGTTGAAATTTCTGGAGCCCTTCACTACAGCATCTCGCTTTATATATCAATGTATTTGACATAAAGCTACAACAGCTGTTATAGACTGTGTCTGGTTGAGTTCATTCTAGAACCTATGTGTAAACCAGGGTTAACTCTGGAATGTGCTGTATGTGGTAATGCCAAATGCGTTTCATCTGCCAAGCATATTATCAATATACTCACTGCCATCCTGTAGTGCGAGTTCTACCTGCTTCTATTGGCTGCCTTGCAGTGAAGCCAATAAAAAGATCATTGTGTAGCAGTTTCACTGCGGCATTCTTTGCTGACCAACACGTTGCGGGATCGAATCCCCACTGCGGCGGCTGCATTTTCGATGGAGGCGAAAATGTTGTAGGCCCATTTGCTCAGATTTGGGTGCATGTCAAAAAACCCTAGGTGGTCGAAATTTCCAAAGCCCTCCGCTACGGCGTCTCTCATACTCATATAGTGGTTTCGGGATATTAAACCCGACATATCAATCAATGATTGCGGCATTATTCACAGTCGCAGTTATATAACAATATAGCTACACAACCTGCTTCACTCTATGTTGCTTGTGCATGTTACAAAAAAAAATTTTCTACTGCATACTGCAGTCAAATACAGCTTAAGAAGTCGGGAGAGAGCCCTCCCAGACGACTGAAGCAAGTTGGCCAATTGCCTCCACCACTTTAGGTATAGTCGTGCACATGCACTCAGTAATGCTCTCCGAAGGCACCGCCCACGTACCTTATGACGTCAGTCAGTGCACCCTCTTGGTGCCTTTGAGGAGAAAATGCCGCAGACCTCTGAAGTTGTATCGGACTCATAGTACCGTGGGGCATGCCATTTGATGTAACCTTGCAGCCATACATTTAATGAAGTGCAGATAAAAAGAATTCATTACTTGGGTATCTTTGCAGCTGTAGGCGCATTATATGGAGAGTGTTGGATGACCCTTCTGCTGTGTTTTTCTTCTGTATCTGCTGAATACGGTGTGCTTTTTTTTTTTCTGCCTTTTTTTGTTGTACATGCAGATGCTGCAAGTGCTGCTTCTGGTGCCTTGAGAAGTTCCTCAAGTTCTTGAACAAGAATGCCTATATCATGGTATGAGTACAGTCATCATAAGTGTCTGCTTAGCAGCGTGTGGTTCTTCTAAGACAGTAGCAGGAGTGGAACCGCTGCGCTACTTGAGGCATGGTGTGCCAAACTTGATTACATGCACCACCCTGCGCCAAACCACCCCTGTTGTTCGTGCCAAACTCTTTTTCAGGGCTGTACTGCTGCAGCACCCAAAGTACTGCTCCAGTCACTCCACTTTCAGAATCAATTTTATTTTGCCTGTTTTGGCAACATTGTGATTTTTGACAGACCTTTGTGCGAACCAATGTGCGTGTATTGTTGTAAAAGTGCTCTAGGCTGGCAAACTTGACAGAAGTGCGTGCCCCTTGTGATTATGCTACAGTAACATCGAAGTTCTGTAATGAAAAGAACCTTTGCAAACCAAATATCGAAATAAAGTGTCAGCTTCACAATTTGGCTATGTTGAACAGTAATAATTGCCAGAAATTTATGCCAGTTATTCAATAGGCCGCTCTTCCAAGGAGTCGGGGGAAATTTGGTCTACAAAAAATATTTACGAAGGTCCGCAGCCTCTTTAAAGTGTCGAGGTGGCCTTCTCTGACAGTTTCCAGCAGCTTTGGTTTTGCTTGCATTGTTATATCAGACACAGGGTCTCATCTCGTGTCACTAGTCGCTCCTATGACATCGTCGTCACGTGCGCATGGGTGCGCACCAGCAGTGCAAAACACATGCACTGCTCGAAACTGTCTTGCAACTCCATTGGAATTGAGGGACGACAAGCTTAGAGTTCGAGGATGACAGCACCTCAGCTTCAATTTGTGACAACGATGTTTTGCGGCAGCCTGAGACATCCGCAGCTAATCATGGGTTTGTTTTGTTTACATCCTCAAGTCGTCTTCTCCGCCGCGAATGCGTATAGCTTCTGACGTCCGTGCACAATCTTATAGCTACTGTGGTTACGTGCGAGATCCACACGTCGTTGGGGTGTCGTGTGGTGGCACCGACTGCAGAGCTTTTCGTCACAACAAGGAGATCACCGGAACTATCTTGGCCTTAACTACAGTTTTAAACTTCGCTAAAACTGCTGCTTGGGCGAGTTGGTTCATGATTGTTTAGAAAGATTTATCAGCGAAAAAAAAGATGAAACTTTTAGTTCAGTCTTTTGTAGTTCCATCTTTTAGTTCCGTAAGCAGGCCTTTCATTTCCCTCTCAAGTAAGGAAATAAGCTACCGACAGCACTTGCCTTTTTAATAGTTCTAATCTGTGCTTTACACTGTTCTTATAATGCTTTTTAGTTTTTAATGTTTTAGATTTTGTTTGTCTTTCGTGTGTGGCTGCCTAAGCTTCTCTGGCTTGAACGTGTACGGCCCGGTTTGTTTTGGCATCAAGTACATAATTTTTTCTTTTTTTTTCTCCTTATATATTGGGGGCGTGCCTTGTGGCGTGGGAAGTTTAGGCGACATGATTGCCTTTGGTTGTTTGTCTTTTTGTCAAGTGGTTGTCACGTGGTTTTTATCGCCTCTTTTCTTCATGTTGTCTTCTGTTGATTCGATGCGTGCCTACAAAAAGGCCCTGCGTTTGAAATAGTAAATCAGTTGTGAGTACAGCACTGTGTGTGTGTTTCTTCTCTAAAAGTTTCATCTTTTTTTGTGCTGATAAATCTGTCTAACTAATTACAAAGCAGTGTGAAACATTTTAGGACCGTGCGCGATATTGTTCTGTTCTTATTTCTTATTTACAATGTCATCATCATCATCATCAGCCTTACTACGTCCACTGCAGGACAAAGGCCTTTCCCATGTTCCGCCAGTTAACCCGATCCTGTGCTTGCTGCTGCCAATTTATACCCGCAAACTTCTTAATCTCATCTGCCCACCTAACCTTCTGTCTTAATCTCATCTGCCCACCTAACCTTCTGTCTCCCCCTAACCCGCTTACCTTCTCTGGGAATCCAGTTAGTTACCCTTAATGACCAGCGGTTATCCTGTCTGCGCGCTACATGCCTGGCCCATGTCCATTTCCTCTTTTTTATTTCAACTATGATATCTTTAAGCCTCGTTTGTCCCCTAATCCACTCTGCTCTCTTCTTGTCTCTTAAGGTTACACCTACCATTTTTCTTTCCATTGCTCGCTGCGTCGTCCTCAATTTAAGCTCGACCCTCTCTGTAAGTCTCCAGTTTTCTGCTCCATAGCTAAGTACCGGCAAGATACAGCTGTTACATACCTTCCTCTTGAGGGATAGTGGCAATCTACCTGTCATAATTTGACAGTGCTCGCCAAATGTGCTCCACCCCATTCTTATTCTTCTAGTTACTTCAATCTCGTGGTTTGGCTCCGCGGTTATTACCTGCCCTAAGTAGACATAGTCTTTTACAACTTGAAGTGCACTATTACCTAGCTCGAAGCACTGCTCTTTTCCGAGGTTTTTGGACATTACTTTCGTTTTCTGCAGATTAATTTTAAGACCCACCTTTCTGGTCTCCTTGTCTAACTCCGTAATCATGAGTTGCAGTTTGTCCCCTGAGTTATCAGCAATGCAATGTCATCTGCAAGGCGCAGGTTACTAAAGTACTCTCCATTAACTCTTATCCCTAACTGTTCCCATTCTAGGCTTCTGAAAACCTGTAAGCACGCGGAGATTGTGCCCCCCTGCCTTACACCCTTTTTGATTGGTATTCTGTTGTTTTCTTCATGAAGTACTATGGTAGCAGTTGATCCCCTGTAAATTTCTTCCAGAATGTTTATATATACTTCATCTACGCCCTGATTCCGCAGTGTCTGCATGACGGCTGATATCTCTACTGAATCAAACGCCTTCTCGTAATCTATGAAGGCTATGTATAGTGGTTGGTTATACTCTGAGCATTTCTCTATTACCTGATTGATAGTACGAATGTGGTCAATTGTTGAGTAGCCTGTTCGAAATCCTGCTTGTTCCTTTGGTTGATTGAATTCTAATGTTTTCCTTACTCTGTTAGCAATTACCTTTTTAAATAGCTTGTATACTACAGAGAGCAAGCTAATCAGCCTGTAATTCTTCAAGTCCTTGTTATCTCCTTTCTTATGTATTAAGATTATGTTAGCGTTCTTCCAAGACTCTGGTACTCTTCCCGTCAGGAGACACCTCGCAAACAGGGTGGCTAGTTTTTCTAACACAATCTGTCCTCCATCTTTCAGCAGATCTGATGTTACCTGATCCTCACCAGCAGCTTTGCCTCTTTGCATGCTCTCCAAAGCTTTTCTGACTTTTTCTATCATTACTGGTGGGGTGTAATCTGGCTTACTGCTAGTTCCTATAGTATTAGTGTCGTGGTTGTCTCGGCTACTGTACAGACCTTTGTAAAACTCCTCCGCTATTTTAACTATCCTATCCATATTGGTAGTTATTTTGCCTTGTTTGTCCCTTAGTGCATACATCCGATTTTTGCCTATCCCAAGTTTTTACAATGTGTAAAAATGCAAAGAAATAAGCTTGGACGCATACATTTGAACGCCAACCTATGCGGAGTGAGGTGGCTCATGGAAAGAGGGGACACTCTAGGCGTAAATAGTGAAGTTCATTGGACATCTAGTTTATAGAGGGATTATTCACATCATGGGTATCCATCTATATTGGAATACCTGGAGACATTTATCGCAAGACAACAAAAATTTACTGAGAAAAGTGTACGAGTTCACTTGTGTCTCACGAAAAACCATGCAATGCTTCACTGCATGGCACAAGCAACGAAGCAGCACCTCGGTTCTGATTTTCTTTGACTATGGGAAGAGAAACGTTTTGTACAACAGTCATTATTTTTATTACTATTCCCGGTTCATTTATCTTCAAAATGTATATTCTGAATTTTTTTTATTTGGATATTTTTGCATATATGGTGTTTTATTGCACTGTTTACCATCTGGAAGCCCAAAATTTCATACTTCTCACATTTTATTCAATCTGAAATATTTTTGTTGTTCTACAACATATATTTTTTGAAAGAGCATTTCATTATGCAAAGTTTGGTATGCTGCATTGCATGCTGGAGTACTTTTGAAACTGGCAAAAACGACCTTCCGGAGACATATGAAGAACAACCATTTTCACGCGGTAACGTTAAGTGTGCGGTCGTGATCACTGGTACGCATGCCACCTGGACAAGCACCAGTGCGAAGGGCTTATGAACCCTTCTACGTGCTGTGGTCTCAACACGAAGAGACTGAGTGAAAAGTGGATTTTTTCTGGCACGGCCATATTTTTCTTATGCCAGCATTTTCTAGAGTTACGCCATATCGCATCCACAAGAGTTAGCTGCCAGTCATGCAATTTATTGCTATCACAGTCACTGCTTCACCCGTGTAGTGAAAGAGAGTTTTTTTTTCTAACTTGATAGCAGGCCTTCAGAAAAGGATTACAGTAAAGGTTGTCAAAAGAAGTGGGGCTGGGGTCTGGTTTCCTGAGCAGCCTAGCAAAGACTGCTCATCGAGTGCACACATGCACCCTTGTTCAATTCTCTGCTGTGCTTCATTATACGGTGCTTATAAACTCGGCGGTTGATGCTTGCGTGTTCAGGTAAAAAAAAAAACTGTGGACCATCCTCCCGAAGGAAATCCTGATGGGATGTAAAGCAGCAGTGGCAGCAGTGGTGTGCACGATGTCGACTCGGTTGAAATGAGTGTCGGGGGCTGGAAGAACAGTTTGAAGCGAAACTCTGTGTAGAGTCGATGTTACCCGCGCGCCGTCTCCATTTTCGAACGCAGTCGGTGCTCTTGACTCGCACCTCGTTGATGTCGTTGGTCTTCCACTGCCGACGCTTGTGTTCGGCTTTCCTGGCTTGCGCCTCGTCGCTGTTCCAGGCACAACATCGCCATTCGCAAACGCGATCGGCTTTGCTAACCTGCAACGCCGGCGACGGCCGGGAAAGGTACGCGCACACTAGGGGGAAGCATGCCCCAGAGGCGTTCTGCCCATCGGCGTGATCCCGTGGGCAAATAGCGGCGCGCTGTCCACATTGCCGGCGCTGGGGGACCACAATTGGGCTAGACAACGGCCTGCGAGTGCACGCAGCGCATCTACTGAAGCAAGAGAGATGACACGCGGCAACAGGTTAGGGAGATAGTGACGTCACACACACGCACCGCGAGGGAAGGCGTGGCTTACTTGGCACTGTCGCAGGGCAGAGGGACAACGTTACACAAGCTAGTCAAAGAGCTGCTTCACATCTAAAATTGGCAGTTGTACATAGCTAAAAAAAAGCCAGTTTCATCACAATGGCAAAGCAATGAATGTGATAGCAACAAATTATGTTACACAAAGTGAGGTTGATAGCTAACTGTTCTGGATCTGATCTCTCATTACTCTACAAAGTGCTAGTGTAAGAGAATATGGCCACTCCAGGAAGAGCAGCACTTTTTTCACAGTCTGTTCGCAAGGAGAGCATAGCGCGTAGAAGCCACCCACTGATGGTCGTTGATCTAGTGTGCCCGCCAGTAATTGTGACCATACTCTTAGAGCCAAAGTTCGTAGTTGCTGTTTGAGCAATACTGCTCAATCCCTTAGCATCTTTCCTTGCTCGTTCAAGATGGGCAGAGTGTTTCCTCTTTGCTTTGACGGCAGGCCTCCCCGGCGGAGTGAGGTTATCGCATGCGCCCTCGAAGGTGCTTTTCGAGGGCGCCCCCGCTTAGGTGCTTTTACTCGTAGGTGGTAGAAAATATGACACGCGAGGGTATGTTATGAATTTATACTTTATATGGGACATAACTGCTAAGGCAATGGCACAAACCTGCTGAGAGTGTCCATATAATTGTTTTTGCAACAATAACGCTGCTGCGCAATAGCGTAGTCTTTGAAAAATGCAGCCCTAGACAAAAGTTGGTGCGCAAGTGCTATGTAACAGGGCTACAACTGCTCTGAATGTTCTCTCTGACTGATCCAAACATATTTGAAAAGGCCCTTCTGGCTGGTGCAAGCCAGCTCCAAGATGTCCTCATAGATACTCTGCTATAAAAAGCACTTATCACTGCACCCAGGACTGCTCCCCAACCCATGTACTGTGTTCCACCCTTGCAATAGATACCTGTCCTCCATTCGTATTCAGAGAAGCTTAACTGTATCCAGAGGCTGTAATATTTCTTGTTTCTGCCTAGTAATTGTTCTATAGACTCGAGCTTTTTCTAATATTTATGAAAAAAAAAAAAAAGTCTCGTGGTCAGTTGAAATGTGCACCTGCAAGACCTGCTTCACTGCAACAGAGCGGTGACGTGCGGGCAACATACAGCATTTTTTTTGCAACCACAGCGCGCCATGATTTCCCCATTTTTTCTGGGAATAAAGAGAAATTAATAAAGGACAGTTTGGTGGAATTCACAATGCATGCGAACGTCCAATCATTGGTTGCTCTAACACATTGCACACTTGCACTGCTGGCGGAGTTCTTGCCTGCAACGCCTACTTTGAAAACTAAGTTCGAGAGCTTCTATGATCAAGTTTTCCAGTCGTAACACATCGCAAATTTTTCACATAGGCCATTACTAAATTCTTACTTTTACCAGAAAGAATGAGCAAATAGTCTTATCATGATGTGCTGACGCAGCAAGTAGCAGGCGACATGCTGCTTGCGTGTGACTACCGTGTTGCAGTTAAGATGTCTTGTTTTCCACAGGCACACATTTCAGGTGGTCACAACGCATTCTTTTTTTTTTCGGTGGCAGCAGCGAGGCCTGCCATTCCACTGTGTTTGTGGTGAAATTAGGACCAGGTATTGCCGGAAACAATCATCCTTGGAGCCGCAAACTAGCCGGCAGAGCAAGTGATCAGCCCTGATTACTTCGATTCATTCCGAATTGCTTGCATTCTGCTTTTTATATGTTTCATTAATTTGAAAACCTGCTAAATTCAAAGATTTCTCACGGCCCGCTGACTTTGAATTAAAGAAGTTTTACTTTATATATTGGTGTCTCATTTGTTGTGTTTAAGTGGCATGTGCTTGCGGATGTGACATTGGTGCCTTTGTCTGCAGATCGCTATTTATGGCAAAAACTTCTGCACTTCTGCAAAAGAGGCCTTCAAGCTGCTCATGCGCAATGTGGTGCGAGTTGTTGTGTTGGACAAGGTCACCGACCTCTTACTGCTTGTTGGGAAACTCGTCATTGTTGGCATTGTTGGTAAGCTTTGTTTTGAGGCTGTAGATTTTGTGATGGGCAAGTTCAGTCTTCTTTTGGGTACAGTTGAACAGTTTGACATGCACACCCTACTTTATATCTGTTGCACTGTTTAACCACGATAGTTTCTGTAGATTTGTGGGACACAAACTTGGTGAGAACCAACATTAATGTGAACTAAGAGACAATCAATCCAAGTAAAGTACAAGGGATGTTATTTGCAGTAATCAAACAGTAATATATATATATATATATATATATTTTAAAGTGGAATAAGTGATTGAAACTAGTTTATTTGGCCCGCAATAGGTGCGAGTTAGCTTGACGTCGCCTGGCTAGGCCTACTCAAGGACGGTAAGTTTAAATCTGACCACTCTTACGTGGGCCTTCTGGACGGCCAGGATTTGAGAGCTCAAGTCCTAGGTCTTGATGAGGTTTTTCATTCCCTCTTTATGGAACGGGGGACCAGCAGAGGCGCAGCCCCACTGGACGTGCTTGAAGTCCACATAACCCACCAAAAAGATAGCTCGCTGCGGGCTGGCACCGAACCTGTCACCCTCCAATAACGCATCCCATGTTTTCTACCGGCAGGGACGCATTTTTGGAAGGTTGCAAGTTCGGTGCCTACTGGCAGCAAGTTTTTTTTTCATCCTCTGTATTTGATTCACATTTATAGCCCAATTAACCACTATAAATATCCCCTTATGCTTTTTCTTGTCTTGATTGTTTGTTGGTTATCAATAATTTTGTGTCTTAATTAAGAAAAATGAGCCCGTAAATATTCTCTCCTTTCTTTGAATCTGTATTTAGATTTGGCCTTTTTTATTATTGAAGTAAAATGAAGCCTCTTAGATGAAGCTGCTGCTCAAATAAAACAAATGCATCTAATGTGATTGGTTTTGTTCAGTCTGCAACCCTGGTGATTGCTCAGTAATCACATTAAATGTTGACGAAGTAAGGAACATTTATTTACAATATATGTTGATGAGTAATGACACTAACTGTTGATCTCCAGTAATTCCTATTAAATGGAACATCTTTTTCCCAGTTTCTTCAGGTTCCTTTTAACGAGAGTCTATGGTATTTTCATCACTACTTATTGACTATGAATTGGTTTGTAGTTGTGTAGTGTTCTGTCCTAGCTGTGAAATCTTTCGCATTTCTGAGGACATTTGAACCACTTATAACAATATTAAACAGCTATGTAAATTATGTTAGGATTAAGTTGTTCAATAAAGAGCAAAATGGAGGGGGGGGGGGGGGAGAGTGCTGCTGTTTTTTTTTTTGAGGGGGGAGGGGGGCACAGGTGACTATTTCTTCTGTAGCATGTCTATAGTGCAGTGCAGTTATCTTCTGTGTTTTTAAAATGTTAAAGGCACGGGCTACTTGGAATGCTGAGCTGCACCCTCAAACAAGCTTTTGCGAGGTCTTGGAAGTTCTTGGGTACCTTTCAGTTTCCATCCCTGAAGCCAGTATGAACACTGACTTCATAAACTCTTATTTTAAAAAAATATACGAGTTGTTTGTGAAATATTGTTGGGCTAATCTTGGTTCTACGATTTCATGCTGCCCTAATTTTATTGTATACCTTCTACAAATTAAGAGTTGACATACCAGTTTGTTATTTGAATGTAAAGCTTTTTAGTTGGCCTAGAAAATTTTGGAGGTTTTATCAGTGGTGGTACAACTGGGCCATGTGCCTCATGCTTGTCCTCCTCTGCAAACGTTCATATATATATATATATCAAGTAGAGCTGTGCAAATAGCAATATTTTGTGTGCAAATTGAATTCGAATATTAAATTAGAGTGCAAATCGAATGAAATATTTTTCAAATAGTTGTCGAATATTTAATATTTTTCAAATACTGTAAATACTCTAATCTAACGCGCACCTTTTTTCCGGTTAAGCGAGTTCATAGATCGCATGCGCGTTAGAATCGAGTACGAACAAAAAAGTTACGGTCAATCTATTGCCATAGGCAAATCCAAAATGGCTGCCTCCTACGTGCGTCAGCATGGCGCGTCGGCCATTTCTGCCTATGTGTTTCCCATGTGCGGCACTTCGTACGTGTGCTGAGGAGTCACTCATTGACAATCACTCATTGACAATCACTCATTGACAATATTTGTCTTCGGGAAATTCAAATAGTTCGAACAGTCAAAATTTCTGTGTGAATAAAATCTAATAGCAAACACTATCAAAAAAATATTTGAAAGTTTGCATATTCGCACGCCCCTAATATCAAGATAAATAGGTACTACCACAAAATTTTGTGGCTGAGAATGCGTGTGGGATAAATTACCAAGTATATGTGTTTATCATTTACCCAAATTTTATGAGGGGGTCTAGTTTGGGAGGTAATGTATATAAATTTGAAGTTTGTGTCTCTAATTTAGTGTATACATGGGGCGTTCACGATGGTGTCTGCCGACATTTGCTTCCCTACGGGCCGCAAAAATGGGTCAAACATCAAGGTAAATGCTGCTTGCCCTTCCTCTCGCGGGCGCACCCCCAGAGAATAAGGGCACGACGTAGATGACGGAATCGCCTTATGTAGACGCTAGTGTTGCGACGTCAATCGTCTACCTAGACGACTGTGCTCTGACAACAGTAGCACATGACACGGCAAAAATTATTTAACTGTATATGTGTAGTTTGTGTAATGTGTTGCGGGAATAGGTAAATAACATTTGAGATAAATAATTAGACACATAAAGGAGATGTATGCGCCTTTATTCTCCTTTTTTTCCATCAATTGCAACAAGGTGCGGGACAAATGTGCCTGCATTTCGCATGTGTTTATGTCCCCGCGGTCATCGCATAGAGCAGACGCCAGTCCTTGAAACGAAATATTGCTCCTGTACGTTCCAGCACTCATTGTGCTCATCTATTCTACTGCATCTAAGCCAGCATTTCCAAACAAGCGCACGCTAAGCAGTCATCTCGCAGAAGCGGGCAGTAGGCCACAAAATAACGCTGGTCAACGAAACAACACCGCTCTCATGCTTGGGGGTGGGGCTTGCTCGGGATGATGCCACCATTCGCACATTCTTTCTAGTAAAATAAAGAATTCAACAATGGACACTGTGACGCAATTGAAATTCGCAATGTGTTGTGGCTTGAAAACGCGACCATTGGAGCTTTCGAACCGAGTTTTCAAAGTAGGCGTTACAGGCAAGAACTCCGCCAGCAGTGCAAGTGCGAAAGTTGCTGGAGCAACTGGCACTCAGAGCTTCGCATACATCACGAATTCCGCCAGACTGTCCTCTATTACTTTCTTTATATTCCCAGAAAGACTGGGTAAATCATTACTCACTGACGTTTGGAGAAGCATGCAACATGCTGCCTGTGCGTCATAACTGTGTTGCAGTGAAGCACACCTTGTTTTCCGCAGGTGCACATTTTAGTTGATCACACGACCGTTTTTTTTTTTTTTTTTTACAATTCTATTTTCGTGCTGGAAGTATCAAGGTTGGCATGCTTCATCTGCCACTTATTAGTATTCTTACAGTACATTGCCTAGTGGCTTTTAAGGGCTGTCGTTCCCGCGGTTAAGCTAAAATCAGGATCGAGAATCGGCACACTGCTACGAAAGTTTTCGAAATAACTGGACTGGTGCTGACTGCCGCTTCAAATTATCCACTCAGACTTACATTGCAATATACGGGAAAGTGAAAATACTTCGAATTAAGTGGTATTTCAAAATAGCCGTGTTCAAAATAATTAGGTTATATGCATATGCAGCAAGCATAAAAATACGAAAGCTTAAGAGGTAAAAAGTTAAAAACTATTTAATCGGACATTTTGTAAATCGTTCTACAACTTTCTCATTGGAGTTTATGCCTGGCTTAGTTGCTATAAAGATTAGTTAGTGAAACATGCCTAATTACATAATTAAGAAGACTAAAAGATGGTGTGATGTACTCTAGGCAACGCTCAGGAACATTCTTTTGGTTACGTTGTGGTGTAGTTTTTCGACATAATTTTCACCTCTGGTTAGAGATAGCTGTGGCACTTTGCATGTGTGACAGTAATTGAGTAAATGACGCTGTTTATTTTTCACAGCTCCACTGAGTCGGAGTCGCGTGTAGCACTGGAAAGCTCTGGTTAACTTGACTGCCCCTGTATTACACCCTGCAAGCTTCAGTGATCCCTCCCTAATTTTTTTTTTCAGTTTTTTTCTCCTTAGTTACATTTAGATGTGCCATTGCTAGAAGGTGCAGCATGTTCAAAGTGAAGGGCTGCATAGCATTGTCATTATGTTCAAGAAGTGTCCGTTTGCTCTCTATTCATCGTATAATGGGTTTGACCAGAAATTTGCACAGATGTGCAGAATACATGATGTGCTCATCATTGACGTCGATGAAAGGGCTCCACTTCATTAGCATATGTGTATACCTGTTTTGCAGTGCCCTATTTTTAACAATGAATTACTTGAGTGTATTCAAGAATTGAATGAGCTCACTGGCATTTTTGTCCTCTCTGCAGCGGTGCCAACATTCCTCGTGTTTTCTCGCAAGGTGGATGCACTCAACAACCACTTGCCTGAACTCAACTACTATATGCTGCCCATTCTGGTGAGGTTCATTTGCATTCCACTATCCAAATTTCCACTTTTGAAAATGTGAACCTAGGTACAATTTAAAGGGCATATCACAAGGACAGTAGACTCTCAGTTAAACGAAACTGCTGCTTAAATGGAACAGCTTCCTCTGATATGACTAATAATTTTGTACCTGAATTCTGCATCTCTGTTCGTCTGTCGATGAATGAAACTCCTGTTAAATGGAGCGCATTTTTCTTGTTCCTACAGGTCCCATTTAATGAGTCTTTTGTTCTCTAAAATATCATTCAGAGCAAGTTGGCAGGCAAGTAAGCAAAAAGCAGCGAGGAGGTGTAGATAGTTTTAACACAGCGTGGTGGTAGGGGATTTTATCCAAGTTATGAAAGATGTTGTTGTTTGTTTCATGACTGATCGACTGTTGATACAGGAGATTGGCTGAAATGGGCTGCTTGGCTTTGAGGTTAGAAGTTGATGGCAGTGGAATGTCAAACAAGAGACACGTTTCAGCTCCGAGCATGTGAGCGTTTAATCATGTGTCAGTATTAAAGCTGAAAGCATGGTGGAGAAGTAGCATTTGCATTGCACCATTTTGAGACAGGTTGAAAATAGGTGTTTTTGACCCAAGTTCGCATGTGTCCAGCTCATTTGCTATACCCCAAACCAAGAGAAATGCCCAGAGAAATGCAGCTGCTAATAAAACCATCACAGTAGTCACCACTGTGGTTGGGTACACTTAGCAGGCAAGTTCAGAGTAGTATCTCATAAAGGCTAGGTAGAAGTAACAAACATTTGGACCCGCATAAATATATTGCTGCTAATCGGGAGCTTTGGTAGAGATTGGATTAACCATTTTTGTATACACAGAAGTAGGGCATTCCTAGAGAACGAGCATGAAAGTACAGTGGAACTTCAATTATACACACCTCGGTTTCACGACGACCCGCATTTTACGACGAACAGCTCTGGTCCCGGCAAAATCCCCATAGAAACAATGTATTGGAAACCTTGGTTATACACTGCAGTTTTGCGCTGGCTTTCAGATTCTGTCAAAAAGGAAAAAAAAACATTTGTACTCGAAGCAAACGTCTACCAAATATTCAGGAGTGCAAAATATGAACTTGTGTACCCTTACGTTGACGACTGGAAAAGTAGAGCGAGTGAGACAGGATGTCTTCATAGAATGGAAAATTTATTCTCCTGAAAGTTCATGTGTGTCTACATACTCGCTCGCATGCATTCGTATCTGGGGTTGTTACCTAGTCATGCTCTGTTCACATAAAGTAGCTTCAACCGGCTAAAAAGCTGATATTCACGTTTTCAGTCTGTGGACTCTTCCTGGTCAACATACAGCTGATCTCCTGCCTTTGCCACACTCGCAGTCACTGGCTTGCGCGCACATAAGGGCACGACGCAGCTGTTTGACCGTACAAAATTAGTACTTTCATTTGACGTTCGTTCAATTTTTATAGATTTCGCTAAAGCATTTGACTGCGTGCAACACAAAAGGTTGATGACTAAAATCTGTAATCTACAGCTAGATGATAAAACAACCCAGTGGATAAGCGATTTTCTTACTAACAGGGTTCAGTCAGTTAAACTCAATGTTATCTCTACTCCCAGACCCATCAAATCCGGGGTACCCCAGGGTTCCGTACTAGGCCCTCTGTTGTTTCTAGTCTATATTAATGATATCGGATCCAATATTAACTCTTCACTACACCTTTTTGCAGACGATTGCATAATTTATAAGGAAATCACCGAACTGAAGGACGTACACATATTGCAGTCCGACTTGACAAAATTATCAGAATGGTGCCGTTTATGGCAAATGGAAATAAATGTAAACAAAACCAAACGCGTACGCTTTTCATCTGTTGCACATCCTTCGCCCATTGAGTATGTCATAAACAACTTGGTAATTCAGTTTCATCTATTAAATATCTAGGTATTTTATTCCGCTTTGATATAACCTGGAATAGCCACATAGAATATATTACTGCGAAAGCACTACGGAAACTTGGTCTTCTTAAGCGCCGCCTGAAACTTGCAAACAAAGACACCAAACTTCACGCATACAATACTGTTATGCGGCTAACCTTAGAATATGCTTCCATAGTATGGCACCCCCACACAGCAACCCTTACTGATACGCTCGAATATGTTGAAAACAAAGCCGCACTATTTATTTTGTCATGTTATTGCCGCTATGAAAGTGTGTCATTTATTAAGAAAAATTTCAATCTCTCCCCTCTTTCCCTGCACAGAAAATATTTCCGCTTATCTTTCTTCCACAAATTATACCACAGTGATTGCCGTGATTCACCCTGCTTTGTACATTTCCGCAGGCGTTGACCATCATCATAAAATTGAACCTATATTTTCTCCCACAAAATAACACCAATACTCACCCCTTGTCTTAGCGAGAACCGAGTGGAACGCTCTGCCTGCCAGAATTCTAACGCATACACAGCAATCATCTTTCTAGTCTGCATTATTTGCGTTCCTTGAATGTGTTGGACAATTTTAGGCATTGCTGTATAACGTGTCGTGCAGCTTTTTTAATGTGCTCGCTTGTGAACACCTTGCTGTGTTATTTCTTGCTTATCTTGGTTGACAGACTGTGTGTCCTGCGCATGTTTTCTCGTCTTCCTTTCTTGTTGAAAGATTGCTGTTACTGATTACTGTATGAAACTCCCTTTATGTAATGCCCTAGAGGCCCTTAAGGTATATAAATAAAAATAAATAAATAAATAACAACAGCGGGACACCACTAGTTGCATTTCACAAGGCTGTCATGCGCTAACGCTAAATCGCGCACAACATACCGTTACGTCTTGCCACTCTCCCCAACCAGGCCGAACTCCCCTCTTCCCTATCCACGCAACCGCCACAACTCCCATCCCAATGATGATGATGGTGCCATCATGTAGTGCCCTCTCTCAGCCATGTCCCGATGAAGATGATGACGCCGTCACGTAACGCCCTCTCTCGGCCACCCTCACAGGTCTCCCCCCCCTCAAAATGTGAAGCCACCACTACGCATCGCCTGCAGCTTCATGGTAGAATGTCAGCTGATCTGCGTGTGCCACACCGTGGCAATGACCCATTTTGGGGTCCACTAGAACAAAGTCATTCTGTCCTACACGTCTCACTGCCCGAAAGGGACCGGAACGCCGGGGTTCAAGCTTCGAGGAGAAGCCCTTGGTGGCATAGTGAGGGAGTGGCTTTCAGGCAGAACAAGATCACCCTCCTGTATTGTCTGTGGCCGCCTGTGCCGGTCGTAGCAAGTCTTCTGGGCGCATCACATGTGGTCCTGGTGTGCCCTGGAGAAGTCAAGCACCTCCTGCAGACACTTGGAGACCTCAGTAGCAAATGCACGGTATGCTGTCGCAGGAGGCTCCACTTCCTCTTTGGCTTCACCCTGTGTCCATGGGGTTCTCAGCTCCCGGCCAAAACAGAGAAAGGCAGGCGTGTAGCCCGTGACAACGCTTTCAGCCGTGCGCATGGCTAGAGCAATTTCAGGGATGTGCTGGTCCCAGTCTTTGTGGTTGGAACAATAAGCCCTAAGGCACTGCTTGATAGTGCCATTGTGGCGCTCCACCATTTGCCTGGCAGGGCGGTACGAAACAGTGTGTCGGTCTTGTATGCCCCAGTGCTCAAGGAGGCCCTTCCACAACCTGCTTACAAAGGGCTTTCCATTATCACTTGAAATGGAGACAGGTGTGCCATGCCTGCAAAAAACCTGGATCATGCAGGCCACCACACTCTTGCTGTTTGCTGCCCATAATGGGAAAAGTTCAATGAACTTGGTGAACTTGTCAATCACCACGAGAAAGTACTTGTGGCGTCGAGGTGTCATAGGCAAGGGCCCAATTATGTCCACGCTGAGCTGTTCCATGGGGGCAGTGGCCCATTGACTGCTCATCAGCCCTTCTGGCTTCTGGCGGTGGGCTTTGGTGCGCTGACAAACCTGGCAGCATCGCACATACTTGGATATGTCCGAGCGCATACCCAGCCACACGAAATTCTGAGAAATGCGTTTGAGGGTCTTAAAAAAGCTGGAGTGGCCGTTAATCGGGTGGTCATGGGACAGTCGCAGGACCAAGTTGTAACGATGGTTTGGTAGCCAAGGTACTTTCCTGTTTCCTCGGTGCTGTACAAGCAACCCACTCTCTTCCATCACGGTCGTCTCCGCCAGGTCTTTGATCAAAGATTGATCACTGTCGGTGGACGGAAGTTTCCCTCCCTTCTTCACAGTTCGTAGTTTTCACAGTATGGGGTCCTGCTCTTATTCCTGGGCGAGGAGCCCTGCATCATTCAAGACAGTAGTGTCGTCAACTCCAGATGCTACAGCAGCTGCCTCAAAGCTGATTCGTGGGCTGGGCTCTGGAACAGCCATAGGGAACAACGTCTCGTGTAGACTCGGGCTTGGAACTTCCTGATGCTGAAGGGGAGCTCTGCTCAAGGCGTCGGCTGGCACATTTGCAAGACCCCGCCTGTGCTTGATCCTGCAGTTGAAACCTTGCAGCTGTAAAACCCAACGCTTTACATGTGGTGAGGCCTGGTCTGTGGTGAACATCCAGGACAGTGAGGAGTGATCACAGTGTATCTCAAACTCGGTGAACTCAAGGTATGGTCGGAACTTGTCCACTGCCCACACCACAGCCAGACACTCCCATTCTTGCACTGTATAGCGCTGCTCTGCCTCAGTGAGGACCCTGCTAATGAAGCTTATTGGACGCAGTTGAGCATCACTCTCGGCTGCCTGCAGAAGCACCGCTGCAATGCCGACTCCACTGGCGTCTGTTTCCACCACGAATGGTCTGTTGAGGTCCGGCAAGTTTACAACGACATCGTCGGCCAGGGACTGCTTTAAGTGCTCTAAAGGCTTCCTCTTGCTGCAGCTCCCACCACCAACGTTGGTTTTTCTTAAGGAGTTCTGTGAGTGGATGTGCAGTGATAGAAAAGGGAAGTATGAACCCTCTGTAATAGCCTGCTAGTCCCAGGAAGGCCTGCAGCTGTTTGAGTGTTGTTGGTTGAGGATAGCCCAGCACCGCACGCACTTTTTCCTTGTCCGGCCTACACTGCCTGGGCGATATTTCATGGCCAAGGAACTTCAGGTATTGACTGCACACGTGCACCTTCTCTGGGTTAATGGTCAGCTGTGCCGAACTTATCCGCTTCAACACCTCCCGAACATGCTCAAGATGATCCTCTAGGGTCTCTGAGTACACCAGGACATCATCGAGAAATGCCATGGCTAACTGGTGATTGATTCCCTCCAGTAGTCGGTCCATTAGGGTCTGGAACGTGGCAGGACCTCCGGCGACTCCAAAGGGCAGTCTCATGAGCTCGAAGGTTCCCCGATGCAAATGAACGCTGTCTTTGGAATATCCTGCTCTTGAACAGGGATTTGAAAAAAATCCTGTGAAAGATCAAAACTTGAGAACCACCTGGCTCGTCCCAGCTGTGCCAGCAACCAATCAGTCCTGGGCATAAGGTAGACTGGCACCTTAGTGCGTGCATTCAGCTGGCAGTAATCCACAGCCATGCGGTAGCCACCAGACTTCTTCTCAACCAGGACTGGAGCACTAGCATGCTGACTTTGGCTAGGATGGATGAGGTTCTGTGCCAGCAGGTCTTGAAGTCTTGAATGCAGTTGTCCATGATGGCCTGCCCTTGGCATTCACTGGTCGCAGTTTGCATCGAACAGGTGGGTTGTCTCCTGTGTCTATGTGATGCTCTGCCAGGGTTGTGCAGCCCGGAGTGGTGGTGAAGATTTCACTAAACTCTTCTAAAACGTGTTTCATGCGTGGGTCTAGGTCCGACAAGTGGCCGGGAATGATCACATTGCAGGCTGCAGTCGCGTCGTGCACACTGGCACACACACCGGCATCGTTCTCAGCAAAAATGCAGTGCAGACTGTCTCCAAAATCATCCACTGCCTGTGGCTGTTCCTTAACCGTCTTGACAAAGGGCACAATTCTTTGTGGTTCTGTGCCGACAGTCCACCCACCAAGTGACACGTGCAGAGAGATGCCACTCACCGTCAGGAAATCCCTACCAAGGACAACGTCACGACACAGGTCAGGAACGCACAAAAACTGCTGTCTACGGCAACCGGCAGCCCACTCGATCTGGAACTTCAGAGACATGGTTGACTGTGACCAGCCTGATACCAAACGCAGCACGCGTACGTCTGTCTTGGGTTTAGTTCCAGAAGCTTGGGCCGCCGCCGCAGCGTGCGGTCCGAAGAAGCTTTCACTTGAGCCTGTGTCTAGCAGGGCCTTGAACGTCGACGACCCGATACGGACGTCCATAAGGAGCTCTTTGCCACTGGCTGTGGTCGCTACTTGGTGCGCACTGCCGTAGGTGCCCGCCGGGGCAGCACCTACTGCCACTGGTTTCCCGAGCACTGTGCTTGCAGGTGACCCGATCACTGGCACCGGAAGCAAACGAGTGGCCCCATTCGTTGACCCGTGGCAGTTACGAGATATGTGGCCGAATCCACCACAGCGATGGCACTGCACACGCGTTGCTCCACTCGTGGGCTGCTGCCGTGGCATCGGTCCCGGCCCGTAGGGTGAGAACAGAGGCGCAGTGTCGCACAAGTACTGCCGGTGCCGGCAGTACGACGGGCTCAGCGCAGCTGGGTGCAGTGGCCAGTGATAAGTCGGCGCTACCAGTGGGGCGGCAGTGAGCGATGGTCGGGGGCCAGGCAAGGGCGGAACGCCAGATCTCTGGCTACTTGGTTGCTCGGAAGTGGCGGTGGCCTATATTGGAGGCGACGCCAAGCCCGCTCCATTAGGCCGTCGGCTGCCTTCACCAACTCGGCGAGGTCGTTGTAGGCATGCTCCTCCGCCATATCTTGCAACTGAGGGTGCATCTGCCTCAGCACGCGCTGCACCTTCTCGGCTTCGGAGACCTCTTCCCTGATGCGGTCGTAAAACTTAGTGATCGCATAAACAAACTCCTTTAAGTTCTCTTCTGGGTGCTGCGTGCACTGTTCGAGCTCCGCCTTCAGGCGACGCTTCGCGTCAATCAACGAGAACTCGAAGCGGAAGGCGGCAGTGAATTGCTCCCACGAGTCGAACCCCCGCACGAACCGCCACCACAACTTCGCGTCGGCCTCGAGGGCATCCGGTACCACGTGAGTCAGTCGCTTATCGGCGGCGACCCCCGTCGCGAGGCAGAATTTTTTCAGGCGTTCAAGAAACTCCTCCGGCGACTGCAAGTCTCTAGCACCAGAGTAGCGGGGGAGGTGCGCAGCGGCGAGTCGACGCGCAGAGTCGTTGGTGGCCCAAGGGACCGCGCCAGTGTTAGCAATCACAGTCCATGCTCCCACGTGCGGAGCTGTGGGCAGTGGCGTCGCCATCACTCGATCGCGCACGACCGCCGCGATTCGTTCGCGCTCCATGGCGGAGCCGTCGGTGCCCAGCAAAAGCTCTTCAACGACATCTTGGAGCCTAGGCGTGTCTTCCGCTGCTGTTGTCGGGCCTGAAGCCATCCCGGACGAGCCCCCACTTGTCATGCGCTAACCATAAATCGCGCACAACACACCGCTACGTCTTGCCACTCTCCCCAACCAGGTCGAACTCCCCTCTTTCCCACACACGCAACCCCCACAACTCCCAGTCCCAATGATGATGATGGTGCCATCATGTAGTGCCCTCTCTTGGCCAAGTCCCAATGATGATGATGACGCCGTCACGTAACGCCCTCTCTTGGCCTCCCTTACAAGGCAACAAATTACACTGCGCACAGCTCGGTCATGCACGAACACATTGTACGCATACTCGTGGTCCGTCGCCATTATGTGTTAGTGATGACACTGTGTCTGACTTTTCTCACGGCAGGCTGTTGGCAATGCAGTTTCGGTTTCATTTTCACACGCATCAATTTTTGGTCTCTATTTATCGGTATTAAGGTGCACGTTGGATTTAATTGTTTTTAAAGTTGAGAATAAAGATTCGCTCACACCTTCTTTAACTAAGTAGCGCTGCCATTAGCTTCCACTGGCAAGAATAATTTAATCTACCTTCCATGCAGAAGCATAAGGTCATGCTGTGGGCTTATTCAGGCAGTCTGTACCCGTTTTTCTGGCTAGGCTGTCACTGTCTGTAATCTTTGTTTTTTTTTTATCGACGTCCGGATTATACGGCGGTTTTGCGTGGTCCCCTAAAAGTCGTGTAATCGGGGTTCTACAGTATATAATTAGAAAATGATTTTATTTGGCAAGAGTCTTTCCAAATAAGTCCACGCTTGTGCTTCAAGGGGAAACAAAAATGTGCTGTATTGGTTTAGCGGCATCATTTAAGGACGATCTTTATTTCTTTTCTTTTGTTTCGATATTACTTAGTTGATTGCAGTGTTTGTCGTCTCATTTCATCCTGATCTCTTGCACTGCTCCCGTGCATCAACTCTGGCACAGTTTCGTCTAAGCATTTTCTGTATGTGCATTTGACAGGTTCTATTACAAATGATCTCTAGCTAACATGATGTGGCCTCTTGCAGACTATCTCTGTGGGTGCATACATCATAGCATCAAGCTTCTTCAGTGTGTACAGCATGGCTGTGGACACACTGTTCCTCTGCTTCTGTGAGTATGCTTTGTGTAAGACTGTTGCGGGGAAATTACCATATTGATGCAGTCATTCACGGGATGAGGAATTGTTGAGCAGGGAATGTCGCTTTATTCAATGTTACGACCAGTGTCTTAGCCATGGCAGCGACTGCCTGCCTTAGCGTTATGTTTATGTGGTCACTTTCCCTCACTAAGGAGGAAGTATGTATAGTACAGGCGAATTCAAACGTGACATGAAATTTTAAATCTAGTGACTGGTATGCATGGTTGCTCAAGATAACCATGTCATGTTGAATCAAATCTCGGACTGGAACCAGTTTCTAGCTTGAACCGAGGATACTAAAATGGAGTGATGCCTTATTGTGTGCTACACTCAAACCCCGCTACAAGAAACTCCATTTCAACGAAATTTTCGCTACAGCAAAAAATTTTCTGCTCCCTCTCAGTAGTCCGCAGGAGTCATGGTATACCGTATTTACTTGCATAATCCTCGCACTATTTTTGGCGGAAAACCGATGCAAGGTTAGGGGATGCGAGAATTACGCGGGGAGAACTTTCCACGAAAACGTACAGAAAGAAAAAGAAAACGAAGTGGCCGCAAATCGGGATTCTCACACCAGCAACTAACAGCAAGCTTTGAAAAGTACTAATTAAAACTTACCTTAACGATAAAAGCACAGGTTCAACACAAGGCAAGATTTATTTGAGACACAAAAGGGCGAGCAAATAGTCAGGAATGCGTGATGCATCATACACAAAGCTTGTGGGCGTTGCGGGCGTAGCGGTAGCTTTCCTCGCTTAATGGAAGCACTCAAAAGGTAAGCGTAGGACGTTAGTATTGGGCTGATGGCTATTTAACAGAATCGTCTGCAGTTTCCTTCTGAAGAAATAGTTTACCATCAATCCCACTTTGGTACGCACATGGCAGGCCCAACTCGTCTTGGTGGCTTTCAGCTGCCGTCACCAGTAGCGAACACAAAACTCGTAGACTCAGAAGGGCCTTCTGGCGGCCCTGTTGCCATTGTTTAGTGCGTGATCTATCACTTTCGACTTGAAATCAGCCGCGTAGCATCAGTATCGCGTCATAACGTGGCAAGATTACCGACACAAGGTATAAAACACGCCGCAACGCACACTTGCCCCTTTGGCTTGGCTTGGATTGGATTTTTGTGCAATAATAGTACGCTTGATGCTTGAGAGATGGCGCCAGACGGTGCACGCTATCATCATCAGTGGTTGTAACAAGCAGACGACATTATTGCGGCAGTTTTGGGGGTGCGATAATTACTCGAGGAAAAAAAAGAAATTGCATTTTTGTTGGGCGATGTGGGGGGTGCGAGAATTATGCGAGTGCGAGGGTTACGCGAGTAAATACGGTAAATATTCTCGCCACAATGAACATTTTTTTCTTCGGCCATTCCACTTCAACAAAATTTACGATGCGATTGCAGGCTCACATATTTAATGCCATGCAGTAAACACGATCTCTAACATTTTGATGCATTTTCAGAATGGGAAAATACGCCGGTGAAGTCTAAAACGCACATTGGCACCACCAGAAACCACCGCTAAAGTGAGCTAGAATAGGGTAGTGGGCTCACTCGCCGGCCGGCGCCATGCATTGCGGTGACGCCGCCAATGTCACACAAACGTGCTTCGGCGCGCCTCCGCGGCATGGCGCCACCGCCGCATTAAATGTAGCGAGCGTTGGCGCTGGGACAGCTGCTGCCTGTTTGGAGTGGCAGCCGGTGTGTGCGAGTTTTGTTACTTTGAGAACTCGTCGCGCTTTGCATCCTCATTCCCCTAGGTTCTTCGGCGAACAGTGATGTGGCCTGACGAGCAGTGACCCTCAAACGAGGTTAAAATACTTCCGCGGCGGCGAAACCGCTGTTTTGCGCCAGGCTGTCGTACAGGTTACGTCCACGTGAAGGGCAGCAAGAAGCCGTCTTTGTTCGGCGTTCTGAAGGATGCTGCCCCGAAGAAGCAATGGGAAAGAAATTTGCATCGAGCGGACAAAGCCCTGGACGACACATCTGCCGTGTGTGACCTTCATTTTCAGCCGAAGTATGTGCTACGGGACTACGTGCATATAATCTACGTGACTGGACTACTTGTGACTATAACCAGTGTGCTAGAAATGCTTTCTTATTTGACAGGGAAAGTAGCATTTAAATACATAATGACATGAAAGACCAGCCAAGACCCATTAGAAAATTTATTTGGTATTATACGTCAGTCATCCGGCAGCAACGACCACCCCGCGCCAACTCAGTTTTTGCTAACCATTACTTATCTGTCATTCTATGGTCTCGTGAAAACAGTTAGCCAGGGGAATTGTGACCAAGGCGAGCTAGCTTTATTGCTGGAGATCAATGCTGCTACTGACACACTTCCACAAGACGATTCACTTGGCAGTGCAAGCACTGTGAATGAGTCTATAGTGCCAGCATCTATTGACCACAACCAGCATACTGCTAGAAGTGATTCCAGGCTGATCTTTTATGTTGCTGGCTATATTGCGCCAAAGTGTGTCATTAAAACAAACTGCGAAGTTTGCATAACACTACTCACGATGCCAGCTCAAGGAGAAGATTTTCAGCTCACTTGTCTAACCACCTTTCGTGACAAATATGGACTGTTGTATCCATCTAGCCACCTGTACAGTTTTGTGAGCAAGCTAGAAAACATGTTTACAGAGTGCTTTTCTTGCTACAAGTTGCATTCTGACAGTATTTTCGGTGTATTGACAATTGTGAAAGAAAAGTTTTCCCAAGAAGTTGGGTGCGCACAACATGCCCCTGGCCTCTCAAAAGACGTAATCAGCTTTTATATTTTTACGCGATTTTGTAAAAGGCATTAATTCTGATAGAATTGAGAAGCGGGAAAAGGCAAAGCATCTAAAGTTGAGCCTCTGCTCCTGAAGAAGAAATATCCAGTAAGCAACTGTGCCCAATATATATCTGATGAATAACTTTTCATGTACTTGTGCCCAGTACTTGGGGATAGTGGCTTCCTGTTTTTATCTGTGGATTTTTACAGTCTTTGCATAAGAATATTCAGTGCTGAAATATCCCAACTACAGAGCCAAGATAATGGATATCTGCAGAAAGAATGAGCAGCTGAAAATTTTTAAATGTTGTGAAATGTATAACATATAGAGCTCGTGGTAAACTCGCGAGTGTGTGCCAAGGTCAGCATCGCTAATATGTTCACATGCTCGTAAAAGGCGTGCGTGACGAAAGTAGGGCCCGAGAAATTCAAAGAATCCAGTTTACAATTGATAGCCGCGCAACGTAAGCTTTGAAAAGTTCGCCATCGCTGCTTATCACTTGTAAGAGAATTTAATTGCTTCTCATGTTTGCACAGCATTCCTTGCATGCATCGAGTTCTGCATGCAGTTCAATCGCGTGAGTTACGCCCACAGAGTTTATGAAAAAAATGTTTTCTACAGCTTTATTCGCACGAGTACTGACAGTATTCGGTGTGTTTCATTTAACATCAAATAACGAGCTAACAGTTTAGCTGCATACACCATGCTACAGTGTTCTAGATGGTTACCTAAGCGCACATGAAGGCCAACGGCCTACGCACCTAGCTCCATGCTAGTTTTGTTTCTTTATTTTTATTGTCTTAGCAACATCAACATCACCGTTTACACTGCCGAAATTCGCGCGAATTTGCGTCCAGTGCATTGGATAACAGCGCACAAAAAGCATGATTTCAATTGCGCACCAACGCCTCCGTTAGGCAGTGCCCTACATTGAAGTCGCTGGTGGCGCCACCACACGTGTGACATACCCGGCGTCAAGCAGGGGACCCCAGCAAGCCCACTACCCTATTCTAGCTCACTTTACCGCCGCTGTTTACTAAGCATGGGGGCCACCATTGCTCGATAGCGATGGCAATGAGACTGCCCTTCTTTTGGCACTGGCTTGCTTGTTAGCCACATATGATCCAAACCTGAAACTCTGTTGCTCAGTGCATGGTTTCTATCACACAGCTGCCAGGTGCAATCGCGAAACTATGCTTTTTCTAATGCCAATGCTTTTTGTTCTGTTCGCACTTGGCCAGTGTTTTAACTATTCAGAGCAGCTGTTTGTTCACGTTATCAACAAAATCAGCCAGCTGCAAGTGGTGGATGATAA
Organism: Rhipicephalus microplus; assembly: GCF_043290135.1. Taxonomy (NCBI): domain Eukaryota; kingdom Metazoa; phylum Arthropoda; class Arachnida; order Ixodida; family Ixodidae; genus Rhipicephalus; species Rhipicephalus microplus. The sequence continues at coordinate 472,265,470 of NC_134710.1, forward strand.
TAACAGCATAAAATAAGGCAAAAGTCACCGCTCTATGATACCCCACCTTCTTCTTGGCGTTGTCGGATATAGTTTGATGATGAACAGCTGCTAGTGTTAGCGTGTTAGTGCAACTGTTAGGTTCATTCACGAAAGCTGTTTCAGCCGTAGTTTCAGCGTGCTTTTCACCAAGGCAACGCTATGCATAAGTGAGGATTGTGTCCTAACTCTGCCAAGAAATAAAAGGAAGGAGCTGACACTTTTTAATTTTAGGAATGAAACTTTGTTTCGCTAGCTCAGATCAGCTATGTTTTTTCAAGAACAATGAAATTTTCGCTTCAATGAAATTTTTTTGTGCCGTGTCAGTTTATTTATTTATTTAGTAAATACTGCCGACTTTTATGCGAAGTCGTAGGCAGGAGTGGGTGACAGATACACTTGATTGGACATTTTCCAGGGCAAGAAAACAACAGAAGTTTAAAACAGAAAAAAAAATATGTCGGGGGGAAATAGAGAAGAAAAACAGGGATTTACAAACATTGAAGTCAATGCAGCGCTTCAGAATGAGCAAGTTTCGTTGACAAAAAAAAACAGGCGAGAAAAACACATATCGACACAATCGACGAAGCGTGATACAATTGAGCTAGCGCTGAACATAGGAAAGTAATACAACTCAGACACACACGGGAGAGATTAAATGCGGTGACAATGAAATAAAAAGAAAGAAAGAAAAAAAGTTCAAAGGATAGCTGGCAGATTTGCTATCGCATTCATGAATGAAGCGACAGTTGTGGATGAAACAGCTTCATCGGGCAGGGCATTCCAACTACGTGCTGCTCGGGGAAAAAAAGATTTTTGGAAAGCAGTGGTTCTGCATGAAAATTCCTGGACTTTCTTGCTGTGGTGCGACCGGGTTATACGTGATTTCGGCGGTAGAATATATTTAGTTTTATCGATTCCAAGGTTATTGTGATAGATCTGATAAAACAGTTTCAGTCTTTCACGGGAGCGCCTGCGTTCTGAGGGTTCCAAATCCGAACTTTCGAGGAGGGTCGAGGGGGATGTGTTTCTTCTATAAGCATTGTAAATAAACCTTATGGATTTTCTTTGTACACGTTCCAGTTTTTTAATGTTTGCCGATGTATGAGGTTCCCACGCAGGAGACGCGTATTCCAATATGGGTCTCACGTAAATTTTGTACGCCAATATTCTAATTTCTTTGGTAGATTTTCCAATGGTTCTGCGTAAGTACCCTAGTGCCTTCATTGCCTTTTTTTGTGTGTACTCTATGTGCTCGTTCCACTTTAGGTCGGAGGTAATTATAACCCCTAAGTATTTGTACCTGTTAACTAGAGATATACAGTTATTGTTGATGCAATAGATGAAAAGAAAGGGACTTTTTTTTGCGGGTAACTCTCATAGCGACGGTCTTTTTTGGGTTAATGCTCATCTGCCAAGTCGAACACCAAGAGTGTATCTTATCCAGGGATTTGTTTAGGGTGATCTGGTCGTTGGGGTCATTGATGATGTGGTACAGGATGCAGTCGTCTGCAAAAAGCCTTATTTTAACGGGTATGTCACAGACTATATCATTAATAAGTACTAAAAACAGAAGCGGGCCAAGGATGGAGTCTTGTGGTATACCGGATTGAACTGAAGTGGGGGTGGAGCTTGAGCCATCTACAGAGACACTTTGGTATCTATGGGAAAGGTATGCCCGAATCCATGTTAGTAAAGAATCGTTTTTCAGGATCGGTTTTAATTTTATAAGCAACTTGTGATGGGAGACTCGGTCGAATGCTTTTTCGAAATCAAGGAATATAATGTCAATTTGTCTATGGCTATCTAGAGCACTAGCGAGGTCGTGAACTGTCTCAAGTAGTTGTGTGGTAGTCGATAGTCCTTTGCGAAAACCGTGTTGCCGGGAGTCAATTATGTTGTTTCTGTCAAGGAAGGCGGAGATGTGTTTAAATACTATGTGTTCAAGCAATTTTGCACATGTACATAACAAAGAAATAGGCCTGTGTGATGACACAAGTGACTTGTTTTCAGATTTAGGTATAGGAATGATTTTTGCGTATTTCCATTCACTCGGGACTTCGCCACTAGACAATGATTTGGAGAATATAAGTGTTAAATGTTTGGAGCACCATTCCGCATAACGAACAAGAAATTCATTGGGTATAGCATCAGTTCCGGGTAATTTTTTTGTATCAATGTTCAGCACCAACGACAACACATCTTCTTCAGAAACGCTAATGTTGTCTAAGGGATCTATGTCATCTAATGATGAAAAAGGAGGGGCGATTCCGTTATCGTTTGTGAACACCGAACTGAAGTAGTCATTCAACGCCTCTGCGATTTCTGCACTGTCGACTACGTTTGTATCGTTTATGGAAAGACTGATCGAAGTTTTATTTTTTGGTGCGATATGACGCCAGAATTTCCCAGGCGATGAAACAAGAAAGTTTGTTAAGGACACTTTCTGATAGTTGTTTTTGGCTTCTGAGATTACGTTTTTGAGTTGCACGCGCAGTGTTAGCAATTTATCTGTGCTGTTCTTTGAGGGGCGTCGTTTGTGCTGTTTTCTAGCTTTATTCAGCTTACGACCTAACCGGATAAATATCTTTTGTTGTCCAGGGGTTAGAATTGTGCAGTACTTTATCTTTGCATGGAACGAAGTTTTGTATGCAGTTGAATACTAACTCTTTAAAAAAGCGCCATAGGTTATCTACTGAATGTTCAGCAGATTCATAAAGAGAAGTAAACTCAGAAAAGCTGTTGCCCATAGCGTCCGAAATGTCAACGTCACTGGCACGAGAAAAAAAGAGAATCTTCCTTTTTTAAACCGTGTGTCTTGCCGTAAAATCTATTTTCATAATTAGAAACACCATTTTATGGTCAGATATGCCCTCAAGTACCTGGACCTGTGGGTTGCGACGCAGAATGCCGCTGTTAACAAGAAAGAGGTCCAGGACTGACTTGCTGTTTCGTTGAGTTTGAGTAGGCTTCTTCACTAGTTGCGTTAAGTTGTGAAACAAAACAAGGTCAGCAAGTGGCTCGGAAGCTCTGCAAAGTGGATCCGGGAAATCTTGAGCCCAGTTTATCAGAGGCATATTGAAGTCGCCGGCCAGTAGCAAATTGCATGCGTGATTTCTATATTGACACAAAAATTTATTTATTTGATCAAAAAACGTGTTGTCAGCGTTCGGAGGGCGATAGAATCCTCCAATGAATAAATTAAACTCTTCGAGAAATATTTTTATAATTACACATTCAATTCCAGGAATATTTTGTAGTCTTAGGACGTTTAATGATTCCAAGAATAGGATAGCTACTCCACCGCCTCGAGAATCCCGGTCGTATCTATGGATTTTATGGTGGGGAAATGCAATTTCAGCGTCAGTGATGTCTTTGTGCAACCAGGTTTCAGTTATAATTATTACATGAGGTTTATGTGCTATTATAATGCTTTCCAAGTCATCCATTTTATTCAATATGCTGCGTGCATTAAGATTCAAGCACCTAAACGTTTTTAGCTGCCCATGAGGTCATTTAGACCATCGTGTTCTATCACCATCTTTACCAACCCGCACCCTTATCTTCTTAGTATCATCCCACGTGTACATATTGCCATTGATCTTGATCTTGTCGTAAAAAAGCTGCACTTTGCTTCCAGATGCTCTTTCATCAGCGGAACTTGGCCATAATTGCTTTATAACATGCCTTGTTGAAGCAGAAAAGTCTTCCAAGATAGTAATATTTCGTTTGCCTTTTAGCTTTGAACAATTTTTTAGCACGTTCAGCTTATCACGGTGGTCCAAGAACCTCATGATTACTGGGCGCGGTTTATTTATTTGTTTACGCCCCATTCTGTGCAGCCGTTCAAGTGAGGAAACCTGCACACCCAGTGTTTCCTTAAATATTTCTTCAACAATTTTTTCCGTAAGTGACTCGGGCGTCTCATTTTCATTCTCAGTAATACCGAATATTATGAGATTATTTCGCCTACTTCGGTCTTCAAGATCAACAAGTTTTCTTTGTAATGTCTGAATGCTATCCTCTATCTTGTCAATTCTTGCTACAAATTCTAAGCACTTTGCCACGGATTCCTCTACATTCTTCAGTTTTATTTCTATGCCGTCTAGTCTTTTCATCATACTTTTCTGACCCGCAAGAATTTCTGTGAGTAGTTCCCGATCACTAGGACCAGGATTTGGCTCCACATCGCCAGATAGTAATAGCAGCGACAGTACAAATTTTTTTGCATATGATATAAAAGCACTCAGGTAGTGTGGGCACGTCAGCTGGACAAAGAAGGGATCGCTAGTTTTCACCGTAGAATACTTTGAACTAACCTGCGTGAAAAACAGGATCGGGTTCATAGCGTCCGCCGGGAGCCAGCTGACGCGCCCACTGACAGGTAGCCGGTAGGATGATCTTCTTATAGCTGTTGATAGTGGCACTGAAGTTGAATGTGGTGGTACGGTGAAGTCCAGGATCTGTGATCGTTCGTATTCGTAGTTTTCAGTGTTGGAGCTGGTATCGGTTGCGGAGCATGTTGTTTCCTCATGCGCGCCGGCCGTCCGTGGAGCGATAAGTAGCAAAGCCTGCGTGAAAAACAGGATCGGGTTCATAGCGTTCGCCGGGAGCCAGCTGACGCGCCCACTGACAGGTAGCCAATAGGATGATCTTCTTATAGCTGTCGATAGTGGCGCCGAAGTTGAATGTGGTGGTACGGTGAAGTCCAGGATCTGTGATCGTTCGTATTCGTAGTTTTCAGTGTTGGAGCTGGTATCGGTTGCGGAGCATGTTGTTACCTCATGCGCGCCGGCCGTCCGTGGAGCGATAAGTAGCAGAGCCTGCGTGAAAAACAGGATCGGGTTCATAGCGTCCGCCGGGAGCCAGCTGACGTGCTCACCAGTTTCAGTTGTTTCGTTGTAAAAGGACACGATCAGTTTCGTTGTAGAAGGACATGACCGTAATGCATTTTATGCTTTTTATGTCTGTTTATTGGCCAGACTGGTGGGTAGCTTCACCAACAGAAACATGGCATTGCAAAAATGCATTGCACCATGGCAGCGCCCCAGTGAATCCTAGTTAATGCCAGTGTAAATTAGTTGCTAGAATAGTTCCACAGTTTCACTTTGGCGATACTACCGTATTTATTCATGTAATGAACCCACCTTCTTTTTTTAAGAAAAGTTGATGCCAATTAAGGGTGAGGGCTCATTACGCGGGGGAAAAAAAAGTCAAGGGATTTCGAACAGCAAAAATTTCGCATGTAACTATTAAAAATGGCTGCCCAACTGCTGCTGGCCTTCAATTCAGTAGCAGGACTATGGAGCCTCTTTGTTCTAGCCGGGGACATGCGTGACGAACCTTTCTTTTAGTTCGAAGCTGTACATGCGCTCTCCGCACAACCGCACTGCACGTGCCAGGACACTTGCTGCGCACAAGTGGAGGGCGAAACAGCATTGTCAATACGCTTTTTCGCCCTTCCTGTGCTTTGGGCAAGTGTCCTGACACATGCGGCGTGACTGTGTTGATAGCGTGTGTACAGACCAAGGCACACGAATTGACCCTGAAAGTGGAGTCTAGCCATTCGGTTCCTATGCTTCAGAGCATGCTCAACCAACTGTTAAGTTTAGAGCCAGTTATGTTGCTAGCGTACAAGCCAATCGTCAATGATAACACATCATCGAATGACAGCGCACACACATTGCGGGTGCACATCACGCCTTCGGCGCAATGGGCACGGTTGCATTTAGTTTCCTGCGTTATTTTCTCGCTGCTGTGCTTGTTTGGTGCTATAAGCAGAACGTTTCTCTTGCGTTCGAGAAATGGCCCTCTGCCGCAAAAGATGCAATGTTTAAATTTCGATCAATGTCTTCCGTGCTCACGCCGCTGTAACTGTTTCTCATTGTTGTTAATTAAACTACGTTTTGACTTTTAATGCGTTGTTATTTTGTGATATAATGACGTGGTTGAACTTTGTTTTGATCGTCAACAGCGTTGGCTATCACACCGAAATAAAATGCACAGATACTGGACCAAGGGAGGGGGTGGGTCAGTTTATTATGTGAGTACAATCGAGCCCGCTTATAACAAACCCGAACCTGACATGGCATCCGTTCTCTGTATCCCGAAGTTCGTAGTAAAGGAAACACAGCTTTTAAAAAAGTTGCTAGTGAAAACACAAACTTTTTTGCCCAAGAAAAGTCTATGATACACGTGTTTCGAAGAGCAGAAGCGATAAGGGCAGTCTCGAGTTTATTTCAAATGGCTGCGTGAGGCACTGGCTCCAAAGTTTCGTCATTCTTTCAATCCGATTCCTCCAAATCGCTTTTGCTGCCTACTTCATTCACAATGCCCTTATCAGTACACGGTCCCACGGTGTTGACATTATCATCGGCTGTAATGAAACCATCGCAACAAATGTCCCACCCACTCTCTCATGTTGGAGTCGATGACGTGCTGCCACAAATCGCCGCAGGAGTGAGTGGTCCTGTTCGGAAGCTTCAGGCTTGACATCGGGCCTGACGTGGATGAAGTCGGCCTTGCGAAAACAGTGTCGCGCGCATGTAGCCGTCACCGCCGCTTACGAAATATTCACCATCTCCACAGCTGAATACCAGGATGCCCGAAGCAGCAAGTTGGCTGCCAAGTGGTCAACAGTTATGAGCGAGCGCTCGGCAACGTGGCACTTAATGAGCGGATTATGCCCAAGCCAAGCGGTCACACTTGTGGTGTACACGTATCCCGAAGGAGTACAGTCACCAGCGTGGGTCCGGTCTTAGCGAGCCGCAGGGCACGCGTTAACCGTCGCCGTGGCGAGAACACGATGCTGGTCAAAGTCGCAACACTTTATTGTGGCAACGCCAAACGCAGTACAGCCTGTTGCAAAGGCGCGGCGGGAAAGCAAATAAGCTTATCCACGCCACGGGCACAGAAGTACTACACAGGGTGCCATGAGCATGTCTCCGCGGTAAAGGTGATCCATGGAGACACCGGGACCAAGGCCCGGTTGCTCGAGCAAGGGCAAAGGCGCTCGCGTTGGTTTCGGAGGGAGACGGGTCGGCGTAGCTAGGCCACGCACTAGGACACCGTACCACCCTTCGGCCGTTCGTACGCAGTGGGGCAAAAAAAGGTGAGCGTTCGCCTCGGGCGCAAGGCGCCGTCAGCGAAGTCCGACGAGCCCCGAGCGACGGGAGCCGACGGACGGAAAAGATTGCGTGGTTTATTGTTTGCAGTTCTGGAGAGTATCTGTCTGCCCGCTCCCGACACAGCGCGCGAAAAGCCTCTCGGGAGACTCCGCGCGCGGCGCCACAGTCAACATCCGCTACCGGGTGAGGGGGTTAAACAACACTCCACTCTCCCAGCACGGCAGACAGCAAAGAAGGGCAGACATCTTGGGACATAAGAACGGCAGAAAAGGCGGCAAAGCCCGTGCAAAGGCAGCGGGCTAGCCTGAATTCCCACATCCCCCTCTCCTAAATTTGCCCTTTACCGGTCTGCAAAAAGCAGCCGGACGTCACCCATGCAGTTAGGATAACACTGCTATGAGCGACAGCTAACCTCAGTCCAGCCCTGTTACTGCTGCTAAAGAGATGATGACAAAGGAGAAACAAAAACATAAATAAAAATAAACACATGACAGTATAAAAACAATTGCGAAAGGGAGCACAGGGAAGTGGGACTAGTGTTCGTGGTACTGAAGCAGGATAGCGTCCACTGCGCGGAGGGGCGGAAGGGCGTGACAGTGTCCGCTGGTTGCGATGCCCGAGTGTGAGATCAGAGGCACGGAGGGGCTCACCGATGGCTCGTTGCTGCTTTTGTTTAGCTGCGAGTCCGATGATTGTCGCCTCAGGTGTGGTTCGGAGGCCCCGTATTTTTGGCTCGATGACGGAGCTGGGACGTTGCGGGAAGCCGGGCCTCTCCAGTGATCAGGGAGGCCGAACCACAATTGGCTGCGAGGCGCCCTGGCGATAGCTGCTTTCAGCTGGCCTCGCGCAGGAGCCATGGTGGGAAAGGCAGCAGGGCTTCTTCGGCGACAGCCGAGAGCAGGGCACAGCCAGACGGTCTGACGTCAGTAGGTCCATGCACCCCCAGCATCTCCAGTGTCTGCGTCGATGGGGGGAAACCATGACACACTCTTCGCGGGCACGCACTGAAGTGTCACGCACTTGCACACGCACAGGAGCACGCACGCACACACCACCGATGGCTGCGCGAGCGTAGGCGCAAAGCGTCCTTCATCTCTCTCTCCTGGCATAAGCACCTAAGCACCGACACTAAAGGTCACACACCGGTTCCCTTCGTAGTATACGAAATAAACACAGAAAAAAAAGTAAAACAGAGCAAAATGACATTCAATATTTGGCTGAAGGAAGATAAAAAACATAAAATACAAATAACACTTAATATTAGACAAAAGTAACATAAAATACTCAAGAACACTTTAAAAAAAACACTGGCAGCAGACTGGGCGGGGTCGACTTCTTTATGAGAAAAGGCCGTAAAGAAGCTAACCTATACTGAGGCTAGACAGTAAACTGAGGGCCTTCGGTTGCGGAGAAGTCCGCCGTCCGGCGCGAAACCACAAAGGTGACCGCTTCCTCAGATTATACCGGTGCGGGGTCCGAATGCGGTCCGCCGCCCCGGGTGTGCCGCGTTGTTTGCGTGAAGTACCGCAGGGCGCTGGCGCGAGCTCGTCGGACCGTGAGACAAAGGGTTTCAGGTCTGTGATATGGGCACGGCTGAGTTTTCTCGTATGGGGATCTTTCAGCAAGTACGCGAGTGGAGTGCAAGCTTTCTCCACTCGGTACAGACCAAGCCACTTAGGAGCGAGCGAGGTTGAGAACCCCTTACTGGCATTGCTAAGAGCGTGGTTACACTTCAGGACAAGATCGCCCACCTCAAAAACTAGGTCGCGACGCTTGCGGTCATATTGGGCCTTCTGCTGAGCCCCGGCCGACGCCAAACTTTGCCTTGCTTTGCAGAAAGCTCGACAAAGCCTGTCCGGAAGTGTCGACCCGTAAGCAGAGCAGTCTGCCCGCGTCTCCTCGTCCTCGAGCTGGCATTGAGTGACGCTGGTCACCGGATTTGCCAACTCCCTTCCAAAATTTAAGAAGGTGGGCGAGAAACCAGTTGAGCATTTCTCGGATGTTCGAATAGCGAACGCGAGCTCACTCAAATGGTCTGGCCAGTCCCTTTGACTTCCGGCAAAGGCCGCCAACATCGGTTTGAGCGTTTGATTGACGTGCTCCGTCAAATTGGACTGGGGATGGTAGGGTGAAGTGGTGTAGTGATCAATTCCGAGGGAACGGCACGTGACACCAAACACCCGAGCGGTGAAATACGAAGCATTATGAGTGATGAGCCTTTCCGGGAAGCCGAACTGGCAAAACACTTCCTGCAGCTTCTCAAGCATCACTCGCGCTTCACCTTCCGAAGTGGGAAAACTTCCACCCATTTTGAAAAGTGATCAACGACTACCATTAGGTGAATGAACCCCTGCTTACTTCTGGGAAATAGTCCCATTAAATCGCAGGTGGCTACTTGCCACGGACGCTTACTGACAATCGGTTTCATAAGACCGGGTGGTTAGCCACCCCTTGATTTCACCGTTTGACAAACGCGGCAAGAACAGCAATAGCGAAAAATGTCTCGCTTCATGCCGGGCCAGGTCACAACGCGGCTCAGTTTTGCAAAAACTTTCGAGTCACTCAGGTGACCGGCCATGGGTTCGTCGTGAGAGGATCGTAGCAGTGCGGCTATCAGACTTTTGGGCATAACCACCTTAAAGGGGTCGATGGACTCGTCGTCAGTCGCTATATACTTCAGCAGGAGTCCGTCATGGTCCAGCAAGTATGAATCCACCGGGGACTCAACGACACATGCTGGTTCGAGCCCCCTATTTGCACCCGCTGCATGGCAAGCAGCGTCACGGCACTCCGTCTCGTCGAGACAGTCGCTATCGGCGCTCGCTGCAGGACAAGCAGCGTCACGGCGCTCCATCTCTCTGAGACTGTCGCACATTTCGCGACAAAACGGATCACTCTGCTGGGCCTTCAGAAGCTCTTCTCTGCTGAAAGCGATTCCCATTCTCCCAAAATGGGGGAGTCTGGTATCGCGCCCACTCAGGACCGCAGCAAGAACCGCTTGAGTCGGCATTATGGGTTCGCTCTCGGCCTCGTGGCCTTCAGAAAGCTCCCCCGCTCGGCCACTTCGCGGTGCGCCGCTTACCTGGTTAGCAGCCAAGGTTTGTCCGCATGGGGACTCGCGCTTCTTGCCAAATGGCGGCGAAGCTGCTGTTTCGCCCCCAATGCTTGCATGTGCTAAGGCACCGCTAGGGGCTGTCGCACCGGGATCAAGGTCCTCTGCCGACAATGGGGCACGAGATAGCGCGTCAGCGTACCACGTTGGTGCTCCCCTTTCGATTCTGCACTTAAAAGTCATAGTGCTGTATCGGGAGAGCCTAGCGCGCCAGCCTGCCGGCAGGCTCACGGAGCCGCATCAGCCAGCTGAGCGCACTGTGATCCGTTTGCACCACGAATTTTGACCCATCAAGATAGACGTCAAACTTCCACAGTGCGAACACGATGGCGAGGCACTCCTTTTCAGTCATGGAATAATTTTTCTCCGCAGAGACCAAGGAGCGGCTGGCAAAGGCCAACGGCTGCAACACGCCATCGTATTCCTGTAGTGAAACAGCTCCTAAACCCAGATTGCTCGCATAAATTTGTACAACGAACGGTCTGGTCAGGTCGGGGAGCTTGAGCTGCGCTGTCTCCGCTATGGCGTTAGACAGTCGGCAAAATGCCTCCTGCTGCTCAAGTCCTCATCGCCACTCAGCAGACTTACCCAAGAGTTTGCTCAAGGGCGCCTGCAGTCGGGCACAGGACGGAATGAAGGAACGGTAAAAGTTGACCATTCCTAAAAACCGGCGAAGGCCACGTACGTCCTTGGGCACAGGAAAATCGAGAATAGCTCGAAGTTTCTCCCAATCTGGCTCTATGGAGCCTTCGCCCAGCGTAAACCCGAGCAACTAAACACGGGTCTGCGCTAATTGGACCTTAGCGGGGTTTAGTGCTATCCCGGCGGTCCTCACCCTCTCGAGTACATTGGCAACATGGGCCAAGTGCTCTTCGAAGGTTCGTGTATAAATCACAATGTCGTCGAGGTAGCACATGCAGTATGACCACTTTGCTTCCCCGAGGACGCGGTCCATGAGTCTTTGAAACGTCGCAGAAGCATTGCAAACACCAAAGGGCATAAGAGTAAACTCGAACAACCCTCTGTGGGACGTGAACACAGTTTTACACTGGTCACGGTTACCCATCCGGACCTGTAGGTAATCTTCAGAGGCGTGAAGCGTGGTAAAGTACCGTGCATCACCCAGGTTACCTACGATGGAGTTTATCGTGGGGAGCGGATAGGCATCCTTACGAGTCACTCCATTCAGACGGCGATAGTCGACGCAAAGGCGATGACTGCCATCTTTCTTAGGCACCAGCACAATTGGAGACGCCCAGGAGCTAGACGAGTGGCGAATAATGCCAGCCGCAAGCATGTCATCTAGCAACCCATCGATAATCTGCCTTTTGGCGAGACTGACTGGCCTGGGGTTACACGTCAAAGGAAGCGCGTCACCAGTTTCGATCACATGGTTCACTAAATCGGTGCAGCCAGGTTGATCGGTGAAGAGCTCGTCTTACTGACGTAACATTGTCGACAGACGAGCCTTCTGTGCTTCATCCAACTGAGTCGTGCAGGCGACCAAAGGATGTAGTGCCTCTTCGTGTCGTGTCGGTCGATCCACACAGGGGTTTCGAGCCGACGAGTGCGGAACGCCAGGGTACGACCCCGGAGTTGGCGCACGACATGTTTCGTGCCGTGCCTCTCGTTCCCGAAGGGGACTGTGAGAGGGCAAATGCGTTGAGCGGGGGCTTGGCCCCGAACTCTGCGCAGGGCACGTTTCCGACGCTTCTGCCGCAAAGGCGACAGTATACGCCGGCGGGCTGACGAACGGCTTGAGTTGGCAAAATGGGCCATCACGATAGCCGCCATTCGCAATGTCTACATCGATACCGGTTTTAAGGAGAAAGTCCCGACCGAGAATCACTGGAACATTGAGCCCTGGAAGATGAACAAGACAGCAGCGTCTCATTCGATCTCCCCATCGGACAATCAATCTTGCAGCGCCTGCCGAATGGGCCACGCCTTTCGCAAGGGTGAATGTGGTTCTGCTGTCCCGCAAGCGCAATGAGTGCTTCTGCAAGTGGAACAACACCTGTTCGCCGAACAGAGGCGCTAGCGCCCGTGTCGAGCAAAGCCGAAAATTCACGGCCGGCAATGGTGACCGGAATTAACAGCGCGTGCGTTTCAGCAAGAAAAGTGCTTGCCCTGCACGCAGAGGGAAGAAGCAAAGGTTGGGTCGCTCGTGCATTCACGAACGACCCGGAAGCCCGTTTCCCTGCCTCGCAGGAGGCCTGGATCCGGTGCATTCCCTTGCTATGTGCCCTTGTTCACGGCAGCGGTAACAGCGCACTCCATCACGGTCTGTATTCCCAGACGGAGCAGCCTCGAGCTGTCGTGATCGGCTCGCTACGTTATCGCAGGATACGTTTCTGCGAGCCGCACCTCCCACATTACGTTGGGTCGGAAAGCGTCCCTGTGTGGAGGTTTCAGGTGGAGCAGCGCAGGCTGCCCGCCTTGCATGCGTAAAGGGGTCAAGAGCGCGATCGCTCAACTCCCACGCACAGCCGGTTGCAGCCGCAAAGGCGGCGCCGAGAGGCTGTTGCCGTTGGAGAAGGGTCATAGTCCCTCTCCAAGCGCAGCGTGGCTCAAGGGCATCGCTGGCTGGCGGCGGCGGGCAATAGGCACACGCTGCGAGAATGTCGCCTTGGATGCGCTTTGCCTCGGCGGCCAACTCCTCCAAGTCACGGAAGCGGCCGCCGCGCAGGTACGCCGAAAAAGTCGGATGTGCCTGTCGTATCACCCGTTCAACGCGCTCCTCGTTCGACGCTCGGGGCTCAGCGATAGAAATAAGTTCATCCATCGCACTTACTTACTCCTGTAAAGACTCGTCAGGAGCTTGTGTACGGAGCTCGAGCTCTCGCCGCATCCTACTTTCGTAGTCAGCGGGTAGGGATTCGCGCAAAAAGACCGCACGAAACTCCTCGAGGGTTGCTGCACGGTAACCGGTAAGCCGATACCATCTGGCCGCCGTGTCAATCAGTGCAGCTGGAACAACACGTTCGAGCACCACTTAATCATCCAAACCCATCGCTCTCTGATATTGTGACAGAGCGTCGAGGTAATCTCGGGCGGTGAGCTGATCACCGTATTCGCCGTAGGATCGCCCCGCCGTGGTGGTCTAGTGGCTAAGGTACTCGGCTGCTGACCCGCAGGTCGCGGGTTCAAATCCCGGCTGTGGCGGCTGCATTTCCGATGGAGGCGGAAATGTCGTAGGCCCGTGTGCTCAGATTTGGGTGCACGTTAAAGATCCCCAGGTGGTCAAAATTTCCGGAGTCCTCCACTACGACGTCTCTCATAATCATATGGTGGTTTTGGGACGTTAAACCCCACAAAATCAATAAAAAAAAAAATTCGCCGTAGGTTGGCAAAGGCAACATAACAGCGGGGTGACCGCTTTTCGGACCAGCCGAAAGCGTTTGCACAGCTCCCGAGAGTGCTTGGATCATCTGCACGGCGTTCTGCAGCAAAGTCTGCGTCGTCGCACCGGCTTCGTAAGAAGCCGTTGGTGCGTTTATCGGCGCTGTCGAGCGAAGGTGAGCAGTCGCCCAGCTCGATCAATGGGGCGGTTTCAAACAGACCACCGCTTTGCGCGCCATTCCCAGAGCAAAATAGGCTCCTTGTGGGATTGGCCTGTTGTCGAACCGAAGACGCACTTGGTGCGGCTACCATGGACAATTCAGGCGCCTGCACAGCGTGCGTTCGAAGTGTCGGTTGCCTGGCTGATGGCGGGTAAAAGTCAGCGAGGGCCAAAGCCTGCGCCCCGTGATTTCCGCAGGCAACCGTCTGCGAGCGTTTGGCCGACGAACTGCCATGAATGCCGAAGGGCGCATTAGCAGTCAGCGGCGCTTGTGCGTAACGTTCGGGTAGGGCAAGAGGCCCATTCCGAAACGACGTGCCATCTCCAAAGGGAGCGGCTAGGCGCCTCGTGTCGTCACCGCAATAGGAGGTGCCGACATGGACGGGTGCCGAAGCGTTCTCGTCAATAGGGGCAATGGCCTCCTTGTGCAACGCGGCATCTGCTAACAGGGACAGCGGACAAAAGTCCTGCGAAGCAGCCTTGTTGCGACGAGCCCGAATCGCGCAGGCGAACCTACTCGCTAAGAGCAGTCAAAAGCTAGAGCTTTTGATACCGCGTTGGGCGCCAGTGTGGTGTACACGTATCCTGAAGGGGTACGGCCACCAGCATGGGTCCGGTCTTAGCGAGCCGCAGGGCACGCGTTAACCGTCACCATGGCGAGAACACGATACTGCTCAAAGTCGCAACACTTTATTGTGGCAACACTAAACGCAGTACAGCTCGTTGCAAAGGCGCTGCGGGAAAGCAAATAGGCTTATCCATGCCACGGGCACAAAAGTACTACACATTGTGCCACGAGCACGTCTCCGCGGTAAAGGTGATCCATGGAGACACCGGGACCAAGGCCCGGTTGCTCGAGCGAGGGCAAAGGCGCTCGCGTTGGCTTCAAAGGGAGACGGGTCGGCGTAGCTAGGCCACGCACTAGGACACCGTACTGCGTACGCAGTAGGCCCCGCCGTGGTGGTCTAGTGGCTAAGGTACTCGGCTGCTGACCCGCAGGGCGCGGGTTCGAATCCCGGCTGCGGCGGCTGCATTTCTGATGGAGGCGGAAATGTTGTAGGCCCGTGTACTCAGATTTGGGTGCACGTTAAAGAACCCCAGGTGGTCTAAATTTCCGGAGCCCTCCACTACGGCGTCTCTCATAATCATATAGTGGTTTTGGGACGTTAAAACCCCACATATCAATCAATGCGTACGCAGTGGGGCAACAAAAGGTGAGCGTTCGTCTCGGACGCGAGGCGCCGTCAGCGAAGTCCGACGAGCCCCGAGCGACGGGAGTCGACGAAAGGGAAAAATTGCGTGGCTCACCGTTTGCAGTCCAGGAGAGTACCTGTCTGCCCGCTCCCGACACAGCGCGCGAAAAACCTCTCGGGAGACTCCGCGTGCGGCGCCACAGTCAACATCCGCTACCGGGTGAGGGGGTTAAACGTACTTTGCTCTCCCAGCGTGGCAGACAGCAAAGGAGGGCAGACATGTCGGGGCATGAGAACGGCAGAAAAGGTGGCAAAGCCCGCGCAAAGGCAGCGGGCTAGCCTCAATTCCCACACACTTTCGACGTTTTGTTGAGTGGCAGGAAAAAGCATGCAAGGCCTCCCATCTGCCATCTGCACACCAAGAGCGAGCAAGATGCGCATGCACGACACACATGCTAGAATGTTCGGAACAGCTCTGGGCTCATTTCCAGTTGGAAAACAAAACTTCTGAATTCGAGCCAGTGTGCCTGGTGTCGCTTAGCGGTGGAGACGGGCGAAGGAGTTGTGATCAAGGGAGAGCAGAGCAGATTTGCGAGAGAAGGGCAAAGAGTTGCGATAGAGTGAAGAGAATGTGAAAAGAGAGAAACCAAAACACGCGGGAAAGAGGCAGGTCGTGTAGCTTGTTTGAAAGGTCCGCCTAACGCGTGCTTCGCGTGTAGGAAAACTTGAAAGAGGGCCTGCGCGCGCAAAGGTCAAAACACGGCAGTCAGGGCGCGCCCGCGCGCGGTGTTAAAGAATTGTTTTGTTGTGCCAGCTGTTTTGCATGGCCTCACCGACTTCGATATTTCGTGATTTGTTTCGTGCAAATTAACAGCCATTTATGTGCTTCTGCACGCAGGCGGAGGGCATGCTGATCTGACTGGGAAGTGAACGAGTACAGGTCCTAAACACGAAATGAATCGCCAATTGTCTGTCGGTAGGGTATCGTACGCACGTGCACTAGAACGATACGACAGCCCCGCCGCGGTGGTCTAGTGGCTAAGGTACTCGGCTGCTGACCCGCAGGTCGCGGGTTCATGTCCCGGCTGCGGCGGCTGCATTTCCGATGGAGGCGGAAATGTCGAGGCCCGTGTGCTCAGATTTGGGTGCACGATAAAGAACCCCAGGTGGTCAAAATTTCCGGAGCCCTTCACTACGGCGTCTCTCATAATCATATGGTGGTTTTGGGACGTTAAACCCCACAAATCAATCAGAACGATACGACAAGACAAGACACAGACGATCGAATACAGTCAGTGGTCGAAGATGTTGACAAATGGTCTGGTCACTCCAGGCCTGCAATGCCAACAACAGTACCAGCGATCAAAAACAGGGGAGATGGCCAACCGGTTTTCAAAAGATTGGTGGCAGTGTAAAAACACAGACCTCATTTGGCCATCGTGCTCAGAGTAGCGGGTTACAAAGGACGGAGGGGTGCATAACTGTTACAACGCACGACACTGACTCAACAGAACATAGGTGGCATGTCGTCCATTCTAGGTCAGCCAGAGCTTCGGCGAACCTGAGCTACCGCGCAGCGCGAGCGTCACGAGATCAGTGAGTCACCCTTATTGCTGGTGATGATGATGCCACAGTAACAAAAAGCGGTAGGGGAAAGCGGCAACTAGAGGGGTGCAGAGGCAGGGTCAGCGTTTAACAGTAAGAATCTATGGGCACCTCACCGATGCCTGGTTGGTGGTCGAAAGTGATTTCCCGGGAAGTCGGCCAAGCGCCGACTCCGTTCGCTGTAACCGATCGGCGCCGCTTGGAGACGTTTATTGTAAGTGCAATTTTGTGCGATTGAAACAATGTATGTTTATTTTCACGATCACGCGAATATTGTTCGTTTTAAGCGAAAGTTTGTTTTAAGTGCAGCCGTTATATGTGGGCTCGACTGTAAATGCGGTATTATTCGATGTGTGCAGGTTTTTGAGCCATAAACTTTTTCATATTCATAAGTTAGTCACAAAGACAAGGATAGATGTGCGTTTGCAGTTAGGTAGCCTTCTTCAGGAGTGAAGGCACAGTTATGTAGTGTCACAGTTTGCATTTAGTGAATAGGCTCAGTCATGCTGCAAAGTTTCATACATGTCAGCAACACACAACTAGAATTAATGAGTGTTGAGTGTGCACAGTAAAGGTCAGGAGCTATCGAATTGTTATGGAAAAGCATAGCGATGCCAAATGTGGTACCAACAATACAGGCTGTGCGACCTGCTTTTAAAGTGAAGAAAGAAATACAAAATGTTCAAGCTGGCCTGTGGGAACTTGCACATCCATTAAGCTACGTGCTACTGTAATTTGCACTCAATAAAAGTTGGTTGCCCGTAACAGTTTTTCTGGAGAATAATGTAACTGGTTAAAGAAATAAAATTTGTTCTTTTATATTTACTGAGAAAAAGTGGAATCGCAAAAATACCAAAAATTGGTTGCATGAAAGTCCAGTGGATGTGGCACAACTCTGCTTCAAAATTTTGTTGCTTTCTTGCTCATGAAAGCCAACTGACAAATGTAGCGATGCCTGATGCAGGATGGTACACTCACACTTTATTGTATAATTTTGTTTCATCTTGCATGAAAATGTTTTTTATACCATATTTACTTGCATAATCCTCGCACTTTTTTTGGCGGAAAACTGCTGCAAAGTTGAGGGGTGCGAGAATTATGCTGGGAAAACTTTCCGTCAAAACATACAAAGCAAAAAGAAAACTAAGTGGTCGCATATCGGGTTTCTCACGCTAGCAACTAACCGCAAGCTTTCAGAAGTACTAATTAAGACTTACCCCAACAATAAAAGCATAGGTTCTACACCAGGCGAGATTTATTTGAGACACAAAAGGCGCAAGCAAATAGTCCAGAATTAGAATACCGTACGCAAAGCTTGTGGGCGTTGCGGGTGTAGCGGTAGCGTTCCTCACTCAACAGAACCCCGCCAAAAGGTAGCGTACGACGTCAGTATTGGGCTGATGGCCATTTAACACAGAATTGTCTACAGTTGCTTTCTGACGAAATGAAGTGTACCGTCCATCCCAGTCTCAGGCACACGGAAGGTACAACGCATCTTGGTGGCTTTCAACTGCCGTCCCCAGTAGCAAACACCCGACTTGTGGACTCCAAATGGCCTACCAGCAGCCCTGTTGCCATTGTTTAGTGCACGATCAATCACTTTTAACTTGAAAGCAGCCGTGTAGCTTCCGTATCGCCCCATAATGTAACAATCTTTACCGACAGACACTACGTACAAAACGCGCCGTAATGTGCACTTGCCACTTCGGCTTAGCTTGGATTGGATTGAATCTCTGTGCATTAATAGTATGCTTTATGCAATAAAGATGGCGCCAGATGGTGCACAATATCATCATCAATGGCTGGAACGAGCAGGCAACATTATAGCGGCAATTTTCGGGGGTGCGATAATTACTCGCAGAAAAAAAGAACTTGTTGGGCGATGTTGGGGCTGCGAGAATTGTGCGAGTGCGAGGATTACCGGAGTAAATACGGTATCTGAAAATTTGTTATAAAGGTACATTTCTAAAGCTGTATCTATTACAAGATGATTCTACATTTACTTTGTTATATCTGGGTATAAAGGTACATTTCTAAAGCTGTATCTATTACAAGACAATTCTACATTTACTTTGTTATATCTGGGTCTGTTATATTGAAGTTTGAGTGTTATTTTCAGTGCATGAATACCTTAATGGTGCCAGCTGTGTCTGTGTGGTCATAATTCTTTGGAAAAAGGTGATTAAGCTGTGGAAGTGAGCAAAGCAGGTCCTACAAATGCCGTACCGTATTTATCGGCATAATTTGTGCAACTTTAATATTTAGCCTGCTTTATTAAAAAAAAATTCACCCATACTTTGCGCCACTTGCCATGCCCGAGCCAGCTCGCAGGTGTGCATACCAAGAGACTTTGGACGGTTGTGCTAGGCATGCAGCTCACTGAGCAGGTGAGCACAGTTGTGCATAAAATGGGCTGCGGGTGCGAAGTTCCTTCTTCCGAGGACTTTTCCCGAACTACGGTTCCTATAGAATACCGTACCCGGAAACCCAAACCTCTTGACAGATCATCGGAACAGCACGAGCGTTTGCTTCGCTCTACCTCTCCATCTCTTCCACCATGAAAGAGCACACCTGCGTCACGGCTTCGCGCTTTGTCGGTGGCAGGGCAACCACAGAAGATGCATGCCCGTGCCAAAATGACAAAATACAAGGCAAAATATTTGGATTGCCTGTGGCGAAAATGCGTTTTATCAAAGTTGTCTTCCACTGTTACTTTGTTACATAGAAGCCGCAAATACATGTGCCTCTATGGAGTAACGGTGGGGAATATAAAAACTTTTTTATAACGAGGAGTTCGTTATATGGAGGTTCGTTATAAGTAAGTTTAACTGTACGTTCCTCAGTTTCATGACAACCCGCATTTTACAACCAATCAGCTTAGTCCCAGCGTCTCTATATAAATAATGTATCAAAAACCTTGGTTATATGACGCAGTTTTATGCCGACCCTGCATCTTACGGTGAACTCCTGGTTTGTCGCCATCATGTGATAGCGATGACACTGTGTCCGATTCTTCGGATAGGAGGCTGTTGGTAACGCGGCTTCGGTTTCGCGCGCAGGCAATTTTCGAACTGTATTTATCGTTATTAAGATGCACATATAATTCAAGTGTTTTAAAGTTTACATAAAGATTTGCTCGCGCATCCTTTCACTTAGTAACGCTGCCATTAGCTGTCACTACTAGCAAGAATGATTTAATCTACCTTCCTTGCAGAGACGCAAGGTCGTGCCGGGGGCTTATTCAGGCAGTTTGTACCCGTTTTCTGGGCAGGGATGAGTGTCAGTGCCTATAATGTTAGTTTTTTGTTTGCACAATGTCCTGATTTAACAGCGGGTTTGTGTGGTTTCCTGAAAGTCGAATAAGCGGGGTTCTACTGTATTTACTATTTCAACCTATTTCGAGTGTGTTCGCAAAATCTCAGTCTAATTTGCGTACCCCCTGTTCGGAGCTCCAAAACTACAAAAAAAAAAGGTGCGAATTATACGAGTAAATACGATATGTATCTTTTTACGTTGTGGTGCACTTTATAATGCCTCGTTTTATGCAGCATTGGCAGCCTTCTAGGCTAGAGCAATGGATTCATGTGCAACTTTTGTGTGCAGTGGAAGATTGCGAGAGGCACGATGGATCTGAAGAGAAGCCATACTACATGTCCAAAGAGCTCATGAAGATCCTGGGAAAGCAGAACAGGCTGCAGGAGGCAGACAAGTGATTGCCCTGGCCCTTTTTTGAAATTGTGCTCCGACTTGCTCAGCTGTAAGAAGCCCATTTTGCTTAGCCTCGGCATGCACACGATCCCGACTCTGAAAATGCGCCACGAGTGCCAGGAAATCACTTCAGCTTGCGGGCAGAAAACTTGCAGTGGCCTGTGCTGGAAAGCGAAAACAAAAAACTAATTCTCTGCAGATACAAGAAAAACTACTTTCATGGCGAGTAACTGGTTGTTGTTCTTTTGTGCACAGCATTATATGTATTGGATGTTGCATAAGCAGAGGTGCTTCAGCTGTGGAGCATGCCGCTCCAATTTCTGCAACTCTCAATGTGCGATAGGTGTTGAACCGCATGCATGCGTTGTTTTGGTGCCTTTGTATTTTATTCATGCTTGGTCACTCATTTAACAAGCGCACAAGGCTGCACTGCCATTCATATTTCGTTTTTTGTAGAAGTGGAGACCATGTGCTGGAAAGGTGTCAATGCTCCGATTTCTGCAACTTTCAGCAACTTTCAATGCGCAATAGGTGTTGTGCTGCATGCGTGTGTCGTTCTGATGGCATTGTATTTCATTCGAGCTTCGGCACTCATTTAACAAGCGCACAAGGCTGCACTGCCATTCAGGCTTTGTTTTTATTGAAACCATGTGCTGGAAAGGTACTGATGCTTCTTTGCTCACCTAATTTATGTAGCCAAATGTACGTGTACTAACAAAAGCCTTGTCCCCAATTTTCTGGAATAGAACCTTTACAAATTTGGTTCCACACTCACCAAAGGAATCTCCCTTTTTCTGATGGAAGTGGTCCGTCTCGCATTCAGTGTGATGTACTCAATTCCTTCAGGTCCCGAGTCTGACGGCAAGATACCTGTGAATTTGTGTGCGCAAATTAAGACAAGGACACAGAAAAGACCGGACAGGGACAGGAACCTTGTCCGGTCTTCTCGGTGTTCTTGTCTTAATTTGCGCACACCAGTTTACTTTGAAGTATGAACCAACTCGCGCAGCTGCAAGTTTTCCTAAAGATACCTGTACCACTGTACAAAATACCCGTCCAAGTTGGTTGGTGTCATTATGTTTTGTAACCTTGGCAGTTTCAGGCGAATTGTTATTTTAATTTAAAAAATTGTTCAGAACTGAATACAGTGTTAACTTTTGTAATTCTTTATATGGTACACTGCCTTTATATATTGTGCACAATAGTTACCACATGGCTATTCAGACATCAATTTGGCAAGGGGGTGGGGGGGACGACACCTGTGGGGAAGTGTCAGTTTCAGCCAACCAATTTGTCTTGCAGCAGAAATTTGGGGTGTGTGACAGCTCTGGCATCAAAAGTATGTGTCACACGTTGAGTGACTGTCATCTTTTGCTTTGATTTGTTACTGTCAAGCCGACACCTTGAAGGTGCATGTCTAGTATTGCATCAGCATGAATTGGCCCTCGCCAGGAGTTGGTTCCATGCGGGTTTCTGGTCAACTTGATGTGAATTTTTCATTGGCACCAATGTTGCTGCAGAAAAAGGTCCATGGACCTGTTTATGTTGCTGTGTGACCTAGCACAAGGACTCTTTTTGGTGTGTGGTAATGTGGGATGCTGCCCAGTGCCATCCTCCAGCGATATGCTGAGTGAAAAATGTTTCGGTCGCATATTCATTTCCAAAATAATGTCCCAGTTTTCATGGCATCTTGTATGGCATGTCTGTGTGATTTGGCTTAGACACAGCACTGAAAATTGACATTCACTTTATTTGCAGGGAAGTTGAGTGCTAACAAGCCAGCTATTTCACTGCATCAGGTGCAAATGCAGTGAGATCGCACTAATTCGATCTCTATATTTGTATTGATGAATAATGTGCATTACACGGCTGGTTAAGGTGAAGTTTTATGCGTTTCAATAATAGAAAACTGCCAAAAACTGAAGCTTTTATGAATTGCTCTGCCCGTCAGTTATTTCACAGAAAACTTGTGCTGCTTCCAGGACCGCTTTTCAACACATGTAGATACCAGCAGCTTGTCTCCCTCAATCATTTAACCCTCTGCAAATGGAGCAAAGGCTGTCTCGTGCTTTTCTGAACCCTGCCAATACTCCGCCTCACGCCTGAATGCACGTTTGGCCCCTTTGCTTTGCTTCTGGCGCTAAGGCAGCCGTGTATGTGGCAGCTGTCCCGAGGGGATGTGGCGTTTGCTGTTTTGTCAGCAGAGATAGCCCACGCACCATATTGATTCAGAGCTCCTTTCATTATTTTTTCTTCTCCTCCCTTCTCTGTGCACCACGCTCTCTTATTGGCTGCATCTCTATCATTTCTTAACAGGAATCAAGGTTTGCGTAGATGAGGGTCCTACTCTCCTGTGCCCTCAGTGCATTTACAGTGTGGTCAGCAGTAAAATTTCTTTTGCCCTCTGTTTTTTTATTCTTTTTTGTCAACGCTGTATATAGGGTCTGAGGGGTGGAGTTTCAGGGCTCACGGCGGGGAAGGAGGCATTGCTGCCATTGTGAGGCGAGCGACTTGAGCTGAGCATGCTTTTTCTTTCCATGGGGTTCAGTGCTCTCCCAGTCAGGTTTCACTGGCTTGTTTCTGGCAACAGGAGCAACATAGCTGTCCTATAGGACAGCCATGTTGCTAGAAAAGGTTGGCAAACCCTTCTAGCCTTATAACTGACGTGGCCTTCTGTGAAACCAGTGTAGCCACAATAGAGAGAGGCACTTTTGGAAAGTAACGTGAAGGGTACCCAAGAGGCTGACAGCTCATGGCAAGCCAGAACACATCGAATGAGCGCGACAAACCACACTGAACGTATGTCAAAACAAAGAATGCTCAAGATGCTGCTAAGCATTACCAGGGATTTGGGAAATAAAAAATAACAAACACTGACCAGGTAAGAAATCTTGAATACATGTTGGTAGTCAAGTCAAGCACTTGTGACAGAGTACTCGGGAAGCCAGTGAAAACAGCTCGTGGCCAAAAGTGGAGAATGTGGCAAAAATGCAAACGTTAGCTAGTTTAGACAGTCAAGTCTGGTGGTAGGAATTGGAGGTAGGAATTCATTCACTGAGAAGAGAAAGAGAGATTGATTATGTGATGGGCATTTCACTCTCTATAGCTGGATGACTAGAGACCTTTCTTTCTACTTGCATTCGGTCTCTAAACTACATTTCACCTCAATGTCTTTATTGTTCTGTCTGGATTGTTGCACACACTCATCATTTTTCACATGGGTCTGTTCAGCAAGGTACAGCTTCACTTGCTCATCAATTTCCACAGGGCTTGAAGGCAGTGTAATTATTTACATGTGTATATTTCTCTAAATGAACCAGCTACTGCATATTGTATGGTGCACTCTCTTCTAATAACTGCAACCTTCCCTCTCCCTGTCCAAAAAAGGCCCTTTCGCACTAATCTAGAAGAGTGTGCTGAGACGGCCCATGCAGTACCTTCCAGAAACTTGGCTCGAAGCATTAGGTGCCCTATTCAAAAGGGCTCTCTCGAGTACTAACTCAATTTTACTTCAACTAATTTCCAGTTTACTTGGAATTAAGGATTGTTCCACTGTGTACAGTTAGGATAATTTGCATCAGATAAGGTAGACAACAGTTCCAGAACTTTTCAGCCAAAGCGCTGAAGCAAGCTCTAAATGTGCATTATCAGTCTCTAGCAGTATGTTGTTGCCGCACAACATGTTAAGGGGACGTACTGTGATTTGAAGGCCAGGCAGGTGACTACGAGTAACCCTACGAGGCCATGACTGCTCTTGACACTTTTGGGAGATGTGTGTTGCCAAAATTACCTTCCCGTCTACGAAGATGCATTTGTAAGCGACTCATAGTTAGAAGTCATATGGGAAAGTAACGCGTGGTTCTTGTGCATGGTGCACCATTGTTGAAAGAAGCAACGTACTTGCATTTAATTTTGCCAACTTTTCTTTTTCTAAGGCTGATAGTTTGAAGTAAAAAAGTTCCATGAGCAGAATTTTTCAATACCCAAATGGTGCCTAGTGCACTTACTTTTATAATGACAACTTCTTTGCATGGCATTGTTTTGAACTCTGTCATCTGGTCACTAGCGTAATGGTGATATGTGTGTCTGAAAACAATGAGCTTGCTTTATCAGTTGACACTCATGTTGTGAGGCATTAATGTTCTTGAACGTTCGGTGTTACGGGTATGAATGCCGGACTGGTAAGAGTGCAGGCACTTGTACCGCCTGCCCTCAACGACGGTTGCTCTTTTTACCACAGCACCACTCAGTAATCTGTGTGTCGGCCCAACAACACCATCGCGTCAACGTGATAATATATTGCAAGTATTATTGTTGTGCATGAAGTTTTGCTAGAAAGTCTTTTTTTCATTGGTGTATTGTACAGCCTAGCTTTCAACTAACACTGTGGTGTTACAAACCCTAGAGCTTTGGGAGGAATAAAGATGCTCAATAATGAAACTATACATAAGCTTTTATTGTATGTTAGGGCATTCGATTGTACAGTTGTTGACTGTCTAGGTGCCTTTTTAGTTACTGCCTTTTTTTTTTTTGTAAAAAAAGTGGGGGGAGGGGGGCTCTAGTGATTTGTCAAACTTGCTGATAACTAACTAAAGAGACTTATTTTTGATAATACAATCATAATTGAAACGTGGCTGTGCATTGCTGCACCAAATTGTGAAGCCAGTGTTGGGGCATGTGCCCCTGCTGTGCACTACATCGTTGTCGCCCAGCAGAGTAGAAGCACTCGTGGGGCATTACCTATGTGCCAACATCTTGTGCAATGTGTGGAAGTGCACGCAACTTTGCACAAAACATTCCCTCGCATATACACTACAATTATTATTAAAGATGGGCAATAATTAATATATAATGTCCCTCGATCATGACAGTATTGTCTGCCGATGCCTAAAGCCAAGGGAATTAAGGAAGAATTAAGTAATCATATCGGTGCATTTGTAATGTGCTGATGAGATTTTGTACTTTGTGTAGGAATCCGTTTGTGTTGATCACCAAGTTCAGTGTTAACAGCACACTGAAATGTGTGAAAAAGGTAACTGCTTATGACAGTGTTTGGCAAACTTGCACAAAACTTGCACCAGTGTGAGAGTGCAACTGTGGCATGATATGCTAAGTGAACCCATATACGCTACTGTAATACTCCTGCTGTGCTGTAATGATCGGTTTGCTTAAACAGAGCGCAAATGTTTGTGAAGCAGCTCTCGGCTTGCGAAGAGACTATGTGGTGTCTGACAGAGAGATGCCCGTCACTGCTGTCTTTTACCTCAATGACTGCACTTTAGAACACCACTGGGGTAAAGCAGTTTTGCTTGGAGACACCAATAGTGATCACAGTGTGTTAAGTGGCCTAAGTTGTGGGGAACAGGTGTTCGCTGAATTATTACTAGAGCATCCTTAAAAAAGAAGTTCACCTAGACTGTGTCCCTACAGTTGCTAGAAAGCTATACCTGAAGGCTTCTTTTGACTAGATGTGCTTTTGTGTAGAGCCATAACACCAGGGTAGAGATGTGGGCTTTGTCATAACAGAATGGCATGCAGCATGATGTAGAAACAAACAGACACAACAGATAACGAAGGAACACAAGCGCCAGCTTCATGTGATGAAGTTTATTTTTAGGATTGGTCATACTTTTAAACAAACAAAAGCATGTATGTATCGACATCGGTGCTTTTTAGGGAGCACAGAAAGAAAGTCAAGAATGAACTTTTTTTAGCTTTTCTCTGAAAACAAGTGCACATCACCTCGTTCTGGCACATTGTTTACATAAATTAATGGGAGCCTATGATATAATTGTAAATGGCCACCGACTAATATATAATAATATCTTCACTAAAATTGCTTACCGAAGGTATGGATGCCTTGAAGAGCGAATTCATCCAGAGCGTAATATTGGGGGTTTTCTTGTGTTTGTGGTGTTGTATTAGTTATGAAATTGCATTCGTGTTGAGGCTTTCGGCCTAAGTAGACATGTGTTAAGGCAGTGCTACAAATGAATTGTTTATTTACACAAAGTTCATTCTAGTGGTGTGCTGTAATTCTAGAATAACTTCAGCCGCTTCTGGCAAAGGAAGCTGGGTGACCTCTAGGCCCCTGCAGCTGACTATTCTGAACAGTGGGGGCTGGTACTAAAGGCGACCATTTTGTTTTTGGAGCCAGTTGAGCTGTCAGATAGAGTAGCAGCTGTCTGGCAAATGATGCTGGCGTGATGCTGCACTGTGCGGTCGGTTGGGTGCTCTAGTAGAGGCATCTCCTGGGCCAGCAAAGAAAGACCGCTAGTAGTCTCCGGGATCAAAAAATAGTTGCATTCAGGATGGGGCCGTATGACGTGGGTTCGCTGTATGTGCCCTTTGGTGCGGAAATATTCAAGCGCCTTTGAATAAAAAACGCCACAGAGCGCATCACGTCTCATTCATTGCAGAAATCCGTGCATAAGGAACACTACAGTAAAGTTGTAAAGCAATTCTAAATATTGTTACTGGTCTTTTTTGAATTACGCTCTTAAACTTCAGTACCTGATTGTTCGCGTCACATCGCAAATATTTTTTTGGCCACATTGGCAAAATGGAATTTCCTGTATTCTGCTATTTGGATTCCTCAAAGTACAATGAATAATAATTCTAATAAGTAAATGGGGGCGTTAACAACGGAAGTACTCGATTTCTGCATGTTCTTGCAGGAGAGGCCACCCCTCTACGTGTTTTGTCACAAAGAGTGGTATTTGGCAATTAAGAGATAATTAGCTAAGATATTCTCTTGTTAAGCGTGTCATAAAACATGTTAAAGTTAGTGCCGAGCCTTGCATTACTGGAAACATTGTGTTTCACAATACCTAGACAATTATTTCATTTTGTGAGTTGAAAGAAATCTTGTGCCAGTGAATTCAAAACACGACAGCAGGCACGATTTCTCATATGAGTGAAATACTAAGCTTTTGCTGAATGCTCTCTTATATAGTAAGAATAATTAAATAATCAAATATTGAGCCCACACACACAGTCAACTTGTGATAATTCAAACTCTAATAACTCAAACTTTTGGTTAATTCAAACAAAATTCAATTTTTGGTTGGCCCTCTATTCTTTGAGTGTATTTAAAAGTGTCGTAATTCAAATGTCATAATTTGGTTAATTCATACTTTTTGCAGGTTCTTGCCAGAAAATATCAGTTGCTTTCCCACTATCATTTAAAATTTTGTGTGCTTATATAATCCTACTAGTCTAAAAATGAAAAATAAGCACCTGAGGCCTTCAAGGAAAAAAGGTTTTGCAAGTAAACAAATGTTTGAAACAAAGCACACCCATGGTAAACCATGATGCATCTAAACGGCTGTAGACCCTTTCACTGTTTAAAAACACAGGCAACTGATGACATCCAGTTTAGTCCACCTATGTGCCCTATTAGCATTGGTGGGCAAGAAGAGTGTCGGAAAATAGCGTGCCGATTTTCAACACTTTTCTTGCCTTATTTGACAAAATATATTCAAATATAGGTTCTTTTGAGCTACATTAAATTCATAAGATTCCTCTGAACAATATGCACATTCTTTTTATCTGAAAAATTAATAAGAGACTCATTACTCTTGAAAAAACGTGAAAACGACCTTTCAGTTTCGACGATAGAAGCTGGTGACCAGAAGTTTTTTTGGGGCACGACGCTTGCAATCTTGAAACTGTCTATAGAGAGCTTTGTGCTGAAGACACAATCCTGTAACAATGAAAGAGTTGGCAATTCACTATTTTTTTAAAAGGTTTGATCAGCAGTAAATGGCAAATAAACTTGTTGATTTTACACCCCTGCTTTCTGTTTATTGTGTGCAATTAGAACTAAAAGACTTCAAAAATCTTAAATGTGATAAAATCAACACCTAATCGTAATGTGTGGTGTCACCCCACCCAGAGTCGTCTGTCTGAGAACTTCTGATAATTCGAACGAAATTCAGAGGACCCTCAGAGATTAAATTAACGAGCATTAACTATATATATATATGTGTGGAAAATAAGTATACGCCTCCAAAAAAACTGTTTATTGGTGACGTTTAGATCAGAGACCGATCTTCATCAGACCTGATGAAGATCGGTCTCCGATCGAAACGTCACCAATAAACAGTTTTTTTAGAGGCGTATACTTATTTTCCCTTAATTCTACGGCAACCAAAGCCAGGCTCTTTATAATCTCATATATATATATATATATATATATATATATATATATATATATATATTGCTTTAACGACATCCATGTCGTTCAAGTATTAAGACAATTGGGACCCTCTCGAGGCAAATGATCACAAAGTCGAGCTAATTGAAACTTGCTAAGGTTAAAGCTTGGGCGAGTTGGTTCAAATACATGATTAAAAACACAGCGCAAACAACGGCAGGAAGAAAGGAAGAGACAGGAAAGGAAGAGACAGGCGTTGTTTGCGCTGTGTTTTTAATCATGTAATCGAGCTAATTATTTCGAACGTTTTAAAGAGCCCTACAACACTTTTTCATGTTGTCGAATAGCTCAGCTAATAGTTTATTTAGGCAAAAATCTTTGTCTCATGTAGAGGTGATGGGCCATACAACAATGGGCTAGCGTGGGCGAAATAAGTGCAAGTCATCGCCAGCTGAGCACTGACTGTATGCGGAAATTGCGTGACTAAACAAAATGAAAAGAAGCGGGTCGATCCCAGTGCAGCGTGCGAGTCGTGATCTTGGGAACCGCGCCTCTTTATTCACGGGTTCACCATAGGTCGGCAAAAGTTATAGAGCTCACTCAGACTAGCTCATGAAAGATATCTTGCGCTTAGATGCACCAAAATTATGCTGAGATGGCCTTGCTAGGACTCACTCTCACAAAAATTGTCTCCTGCTGGGCTGACTCGAACTCAAGCTCACCAAATTATTGCTCACCTGGACTTGCGGCTCAATCTGAGTCTGAGTGAGCCAGAATGAGTCGACTCATGAGTTCGTAGCCAAGAATTACCTTGTTCCACGATAGTGTCAATGTTCTTTAACAACAATATTTTGAGTAATCTATGCTCTTCTTAGCACTTATTCTTAAGAATGATAATAGTGCACTAAAAACGAAGGCACAAAGGAGGCACGCACTTCAACACCTTCAACCCTCCCCACTTCAATACTGCAAAAACCTTTGACGTATTTGTCCCAAAGTTTAGAGAGTAAGTGACTTTTCAAGGTGTTGCTTCAGCACTGCAGTGGAGTATACCCTGAACAGTCATACCGGGTGGATCTTTCAGTTTTTTTTTTGTTTTAATGAGAAGATCAAAAGAACTTGAACTTTGTGCACCACAAATAAAAAAATATTGCATGTTTTACAAATTGGTAGGGCTGCGATATGCACTGTTATATTTAGGAATGCTGAGTGGTAAAAATTGTGATAGCAGTGCATTCTCGGGAGTGAGCACTCTAAGAAAAAATGGAGTATTCAGGGAGTAGGTCTGCTACACAACAATAACAGTGATCTAACTTGCTCGCATTTCCTTTCTTGAAAATCCAGTGCTGGCCACTTTCCTGTTAAGAATGCTATGTCATAGTGATAATGCATGCGCCATTCGCAATCTACCGGAACTGTGGGGATAGGGCGAAGAAAGTAGTCAAAATAAATTATGATTATTCTTGTGTCGCAGAAACACTCCTCAAATGCTCGATTTTTCTGTCTGTGTACTTTTGATCATTACACGGGCAGCATTGTTTGTTTTTCCAGTTTTATTGCCTGGCACCTACAAGAACAGTTAACATGTAATCTCACAGGAATTTCCTTTGGTTGTGATTGAATAACTTGTTTTGTATACTTTGGTGTCTGCCATAAGGACACAATTGGTTGTTGTAGTTGTCTCTGCAGCTTGCACAAAAAATGGCATTGACAGTTGCTGCTAAGCCTGTAAGTATTACACTGCCTTGTGCTTTTATTCCTGTCATGTTAAGCCTGAACATATGCCAAAGTGGTGTGCCTTTTTGCTGCAATAAAGGCTTTGCAGACAAGCCTATCGGTTTCATACATCTCTCTCAGTAGCAAAACAAGGTGTCCCAAGTGGTGGTTAAAGTATCCGAAACCTTCTGTAAAATACTCGACCCTCATTGCGCACAAGAACAGTGATGGAAGTGCTGCTACAATTGCTCTAAACTGCTCCGAAAAGAGAAATGCTGCCCCATGCTGCTACAACGTGTCATATTTGTTGATAACTACTCTAAACCTACTCCAAAATGGCACTGGGAAGCAGAACACAATGGACTTGGACTGTGTGATCGTTAAGAAAGCCTGCACGAAACCGAAAACAAGCTGTATATGTTATTATCCTAGTATGCAGCTTGCTTACTAACTGTACACTAGCATATTCGCAATGCCAGAAGTTCTGGCTCTATATGTGCCTGATATACCTGCATTTGAACTTGACAGGCAGATTATTTTGGTGAAATATATGTGATAAACCCCTCCCCAACCCCCTCTCTGGCGGTGCTACTGTTCGCC
The DNA here is from genome assembly GCF_043290135.1 of Rhipicephalus microplus. NCBI lineage: Eukaryota > Metazoa > Arthropoda > Arachnida > Ixodida > Ixodidae > Rhipicephalus > Rhipicephalus microplus. Next base: position 472,296,269 of record NC_134710.1, read on the forward strand.
GTATTTTGTATAAGTGTCTAGTTCTTGTTTATTACCGTCTTATCTCCCCCTCACACAATGTTTCAAACATCGAACATTATGTGTGTGTGTGTGGCGGGGGGAGGGGGGGGGCAATTAGACAAGGAACCCCCGAGGTCTTTGTGTAAATAAATAAGCAAAAAAATTACGGCAATGGAAAAAATGCACAATAGAATGTACGCAAAATAATGTTATATGTGAAGAAAATTCGAAATACATGGAGACTTAGTGTTGTATCGCCGCCTGATGCATCGTCCAATGAAGACAATGGGTGTGTTAGCCCCAGAGCGCTTTAACAAGCGTCACGCCAGGCCGAAAATGACGAGGGGACGCTTTATTCAGAGTGGGCGTCGGCGCATAGCAATGGTTACACAATATAGCCCTTGTCTGGTGCTATGTGACACATCTTGCGAAACCGAAACTGATCGGAGGTTCATGACTCGGAGATTAGTATTTTTGAATTTAACACATGAAATCCCGACACCACATGATCTCTCCCTAGAAAGGAAAGCAGACGTAAACTCTTGCGTACTTGTACAAGAGGACGGGGATGAATTATATACAGAACTAGCACCTCAGTATGCAATGACAGTTGTTTCGGACATTATACACCGGCAAGGCAAAGCACTGAAACTTTGACATATAGTAGTAACATGCATATGATGGACTAGTACAATTACAATAAATACTTTGTGCACATGTAAATTTGACATAACCATTGAAAATATCTTGCAGAAAATTGTAAAATAAAACAACACTATACAGTAGTTATCACATCAAAGAGTATGCTCAGGGAACATAATTCTTGTAACGTGCCGGTGTTTTAGGCGTCGCTTGGGATGAAGGCATGCAAGATAATGAGGTGAAGGATTCACCGATGGAGCCTTATCTATCTCGGAAAATTTTGAGCCTTGGGGCTCATCGTCGGAGAGCAAACGTGGTAGCGATTCTGAAGTGTCCGTACATCACGCATCCGTACCCGAGACATCTGGACCCCCTTCAAAAAAATTTGCACTGGGCACATCAGCCGTTCGTTGTGAAGGTGCCCGTAAAGTGATTTGTGGAAGAGTCGCTAACTGGGGCATTGCAGAAGAACATGGAAGAGGGGAATAATTCTGATGCATGAATGAATAATTAGACAAGTTAATTCTGCTGTGAACCAGTACGAGCTCTGAAGCATTCCATACATTGCCATCACTCGGGCCGAATGAATTCAGTCCAAGTTGACTAGTAATTATATATGGACCCTTACACTTAATCTGCTTGCCTGGAAGACGAACTTTAATCCTGTGGCCCACCTGTAGCTTGGGAGGTTTAGATCCGGGCTTTAAGTCAATCTGTTGCTTAGTTGCCTATTGCTTATGGAATACTCGTGTTCTCACAGGATTCAAAGTTGGCAAAGAAGCAGAATATTTTGGGTGTAACCCTGTAACGTCAATTCCAGAACGCGGTTGGCGATTATGCAAAAGTTGTGCAGAAAAGCCTGTAGTAGCTTGAGGCGTAAAGCGATACGTGCCCAAGTACTCTGTGACAGCATGCGTCAGTGGGCGGCATTCAAGTAGAGTGAGCTGAATTTGCTCTTTCAGAACTGTTGAAACGTTCAACTTGGCCGTTGGCTTGTAGATATTAGTTCCATGAGCAAAGATGCTGAATGCCTCTGTCTGAGAGGAAGGTTTCAAATAGTTGCGACTTGAACTGAGGGCCGTTGTCCGCAAGGATCGCCTCAGGGAAGCCTTCTCTATTGAAAAGTGCTGTCAAGAATGTAATTACCACTTCGGAAGTGACTGCAAGAGTAAAACAAACTTCCGGCCATTTAGAGTGGTAGTCAATTCTAATTCCAAATCTGCAGTCGAACGGACTGCGATCAAGAGGACTGACAATGTCCATGCCTAGCTTTTCCCATGGTTTGCTTGGCCATAAAACAGGCTGGAGGGATGCAAAAACGGGTTTAGCAGATTTATCAGCTGTTTGACAGACAATGCAGTTGCGAACAGCACGTTCATCTTGACTATCTAAGCCAGGCCACTAGTACATTTCGCTAAGACGCTGCTTCGTCGCGACAATTTCTGTGTGGCGATCATGAGCCGGTTGCACAAGTCTGTCGCACATTGATGTAGGAATGGTGACTGTACCTGCACAGAAAACTAAGTTTTCTACACAGGACAGCTCAAAATCTGACTGCAAAGTAGGGCAGTAGTTCTGGTGGCAGAGATTTCTTATCTGACCAGCCATTAGCAATGAATGCAAGCACATGCTTGAACGTAGCATCTTATGCAGTTGCTGCCTGTAGGTCAGCTTTGCTTATGCAAGGAATAATGAGATTATTTCTTCGTCAAGCTGTGGACACTGGAAGCTGTAAAGGTAACAGAGAAAGTGCATCCGCCACAACATCATGTGAACCCTTGCAGTACTGTATAGTGAAGTTATGACAGTCTGGCACACCAGCGTGAACTGCGTAATGGACGTCGGCCCTCTGATCCAGCAGAAAGTAATGTAACAACAGCTTGATGATCAGTGCGTAATGTAAAATGTCTACCCCATTAGTACACATACCATTTCTCACAAGTATGCGCCAAGTAGTCTGGTCTCCGAAAAGTACTTCTAGAAATCGTTTCAGTAAAGCAATGATACTATTGCACCGGTGTGAACGAGAAAAGGAATGTGGACCAACTTGAACAGTAATCTTCAGCGGCAAAGGACGGAATTGGAGCATTCATCAATGTTTATAATTCTAACTGTTTGTTACAGCAGTATCTTGTACTTCAGCTATGTTCTGTTGAGACGTGTTGACATTTTATGAGCGGCATACAGCTTGGTAGTGACCTCGTTTCCCGCCGGCAGAACAAGTGCGGTTGTGATCTGGACAATTAGGAAAATTCGCGTAGTGTTGATGAGATCTGCATCTGTAGCAGACACCCGATTCAGATCGGTCTGGTCTATCCTGGTTGCTTCAAAAATTTTATGTAGTAGGACGCGAGTTCTGATTCCCGCGGCAATGTTGGCTTCCCACAAAGTTCTGTCGGGGAGGCCATCGGCCATACTTTCGGTTTTGGCGGCCATCTCATGGACCTGGATGTAATCCGATCTTCTCAACCTTTGCGTACGCGAATACCTGCATTTCGAGTTCGGTACGCTCCTCTTGCATAGCAATATCAATTGCATGCTGTAAAGTAAGAGTAGGACCCAGTTGCAGGAGTCGTCTTCGCACATTTTGTGCGGCTATTTTGCTGAACAGCTGATCAAGGTCCATGGAATCAGTAAGGGCGCCGAATTTGCACTTACTCGCCATTGCCTGTAAAGCAGAAACGTAGTCGGTAACTGATTCCCCCGGTATTTTCTTGCGCATTTAAAATATAGTGACGTTCTAGGACTTCATTGCTTGGAGCCTTGAAATGGTTCTCTAGTAGTGCGAGTGTATTCATCCTGCGTGCCTTCGTCCTATCTACACTTTCCGCCTGGTCCTGTGCATTTCGTAGTGTCCAGTAGACTTCAAGGCTCTCAACTCCCAGTGCGTTAAGTAGTAGACTCTTCTTGAGACCGGGCCGGGCGGTGTCTCCGGCGGCGACATCGACGTACGCCTGAAAGACACGGCGCCGTTCAGCCCAAGGCACGAGAGGAGTGCCTGGATTTTGCAAGAACGGCGGAGAAGCAATCGTGGAAGTCATGCTGGAACGTTGAGGCACTCAGGAGTCGCAGTCGCCAGTATGCGTCGGCGAGTCAGTGGTGCCAGCAAGGATTGGCCGAACGTGCAGGGGTGGGGCGGTAGGCATAATGGATTTCGTGCAGCGGGGAAGTAGGGTGATGTCCTGTAAATGCGCCCGAAAAGGGGGCAATCCGCGTAGAAAATTGGCAGGGGATGATGACGAAGTACGTAAGATGCTTACTGCTTGTTCATCTCGTCACCAGTATTGCCGCTGGATGCACCGTCTGACGGAGACAATCGGCGCGTTACCGCAGGAGCGCTGTAAGGAGCGTCAGGCTAGGCCGAGAATGGGGAGGGGACGCTTTATTCAGAGTGTGGGTCAGCGCGTAACAATGGTTACAGAATATAGCCGTTGTGTGGTGCTATGAGACACATCCCGCGAAACCTAAACTAATCGGAGGTCCATGACTCAGAGATTAGTATTGTTGATTGACATGTGGGGTTAACGTCCCAAAACCACCATATGATTATGAGAGACGCCGTAGTGGAGGGCTCCGGAAATTTCGACCACCTGGGGTTCTTTAACGTGCACCCAAATCTGGAGAATAGTATTTTTGAATTGAGGGCATGAAATTGCCGACATCACACTTAGCGGGATATGTCGACTGGTTGAAACATACAGGTTACAGAATATTTAAATTGCGTCATGACGCGTGAAATGCAACGAGGAAGATTTGATGGAATAATTCGAATAAAGATAGCGGTGGAGCTGGTGCACTAACTGGCATCAGCGTAAAATCGCGACTCGTAATCATAAGCCGAGCAATCTAGCTTCAATAAGATTACAAAAATGCAAACAAACAAACAAAAGAATTGAAGTGTCAGTGCAATTCAGTCTACAGTTACCTCAGTTGAACTCGTGTTTGATGTCTAAAGCACGACCAATGTTGGACGCGATAGCGTGCTTAAATCGCGCATTCGCATGTCTGCTTTTTGAGTTGTGATAGCCTGTACATGCATGCCAAGTATGCATTTTTTTGCTATATCGAGCCCGATTGGGTGACACAGTCTCGACCACAATTTGTCCCCTTCCACAGTTAGCGGGAGGGAGCCTAACGCGACGGAGAGATGCCATGATATTCTGGCTCGATGGTAAACAGAAGCGCGCTGATCGAAAATTCTTTGAGTTATATTATTTTTGCGCCCCGCCACGGTGGTCTAGTGGCTAAGGTACTCGGCTGCTGACCCGCAGGTCGCGGGATCAAATCCCGGCTGTGGCGGCTGCATTTCCGATGGAGGCGGAAATGTTGTAGGCCCGTGTACTCAGATTTGGGTGCACGTTAAAGAACCCCATGTGGTCAAAATTTACGGAGCCCTCCACTACGGCGTCTCTCATAATCATATGGTGGTTTTGGGACGTTAAACCCCACAAATCAATCAATCAAATCAGTCAATACTATTTTTGCAACACGCACTGTTTGGCGCAATAATTACATACTAGGAGCCATGCACGAAGGCAAGGGGGAAGGGGCGTAGCCAGTGGTGGCACGCCGAAAACATGCCCCCCCCCCCCCTAAAATTTTTTGTCGCCATGGCATGAAGAGCGAAAAACGGGCTTTTTAAGGGGGTGCCCCTCCCGAAAAAATTTCTGTCTACGCGCCTGTAAAAGAGAACAGGCTCCCCCCGCCCCCGGGAATTCGTCCAGTCGGCCAATAATGCCATAGTTTGGAGGCACAAGTACAAATAGCGGCGTGCACATTTAAACAAATCAAAAGCAAATGCTACATCTCAGCCAAAAAAATTTCCCCTGACTAATTGGAAATTTTCAATTGGATCTCATTGAAACCAACTGAACATTTCGAATTGGAACAATTAGAAGTTTCCAATTGTGTTTTGGGACACCAATTGAAAAATTACAATTGGTTCAATGGGGCACCCTGTCAGGTTTGAATGGGTCTGACCAACATAAGCAGTTGGTAACACAATCAATACCCAAACGTATTGACCAATTAGACTAGCTGGTGAACCCAGTTCACTCATTGTAAAAAACATATACTTCTTATTGGATTTATCAATTGTTTGTATGGGTCTAAACAACTCAAACAATCTATAGCATAAAAACCTAATCCAAAAGGTTTGACTAATTAGGTTCACTCGTCAGACCAATCTCGCCAATTGGAAGTACCATGTAGCTCTGAATTAACTGTCTGATCTGTTAATTTCATTGGAGATGCATAAAAACGCATCTCCAATGCATAAAAACCACGTTGTCATATTTCATGAACTTAGCATTAGTGAAAGCTACCATGAAATAAAAAACTTCTCCATATATGATATGTTCATCTCTAAACATATCCTCACTCAACATGTCTGTAATTTTAACCTTGTGAGTTGTACCGGGCCCTGTTACGAAGACGGCGACGCCAACACGGTCCCGAAGGTGCCACTGTTCCGAATTCCGTCGACACTGTCACCAGCCGTTTCGTAGCATAGATTTCTCAGCTAGCGACTGCTTGTGCGCAGAGCTGGTAGACGAGCGGACGAGACGAAGGTGAGTTAAGGCAAGGTTTATGTACGGCAAAGAAATAGAGGCGTTACAAATTCGGCACTGGAGCCGACAGTTTAGAGACTCGGAAGAGCCGAGATGTCTCTCTAGCAAGCTGTTACGAGGCACACCGCCGACGAGGTTGCGATGAGTGCCACGAAACTCGCCGCTGCCGAGGACACCGGGCGCACCGACGGCGAAGGGGCTCAAACCGACGAGAGGCTTCTTCGGCGCATAGGTCAGCTGCTCGTGACCCTCCGGAGGGCTTTTTTTTATAGGCACCGGGTGGGCTCTTTGAGTAACCAAATGTCCAACCAGAAGCGCCACTGGCCGTGATGTCGGAATCCTCCAATGGGGCTCGCCGCTGCGTGTAGTTGCATCAACGACGAGAGATGTTGCCACGCATTGCGTAAGACTCGCCAGACTAGAAGGCGGTGATAGCTTCAACGGGCTCGCGGGCTCAGGGAGCTCGCGGTGCGTTGCGTGACAGACCGGCGCCGCTGCTTGATGACGTTGTTGAGTTGGTCGCGTCAGGCGGGCTCAATTGCTGGCCTTGACACAGATTGCCTTTTTCAGAGGCATTGACGCTCGGTGTGGACTCCCAGGCGTAACAGCACCCCACCGCCAGATAATGCGCCGGAAAGACGAGCTGCTTCCACGTGGCTCGGATGTCGGGCGTGCTCGTTCGCCTGGTCCCTCCTGGTTCGCCTCCATGGCCATGGGGAGAATGCCGCTCCAGACTCAGTTCCGTGAACACATCCCATTCTTGAGGACGGATCCCAGCTCCACTGCTTGTCGCCCCAACTTGCCGGCCAGCTTCGCTCGTCTCTTCCGACGATATTTGGTCTCAGCACTTGTCGATGGTTGTGCAACTTGCCAAGAACGGTTTGACAACAGACAACACACGACACAAGCAAGTGCCCTTGGTCACCCGACAGAGCACAAGACGAAGTATAGTACAACATATACCCAGCTACGTGTCTATCAGAATTTTGTACCCTCTACATCAAGAGGCACACGTGGGACACAAGACTTAAAATGAGAACTCAAATTTTTTTCACGTTCAACAACGTGACGAAATAGCATACAACATAAAGTTGGCCCCTTGAGATCACTGTGGACGAGAGTGAAGTGCTAAGGCCGCGATGAGGACAAAATTCTGCCCCGAATCGCCAGCGAGAAACCAAAAGGTGGAGAAGGTACTAGCTAAAATGCACGGCTAAATGCGTCTGCATTAGCGTTTAGCTTCCCTTTTTTGTAGCGAGCGTCAAAGTTGTGCTGTTAGAGTATCATGCTCCGCATCAGTAACCGGCCACTTTTAGGCAACATGTTATTTAACCAGGTTAGAGATCAGTGGTCCGTTTCGACCACAAACCTCGAACCGGAGACATAACAAGCTAGCTTTTGAACGGCCCACACTAGGCAAGTGCAATCCTTCTCAGAGGTACTGTATGCCTCTTCCCTGCCGCTGAGTTTTCGACTTAAATACAAAACAGGCCTTTCGTTACTAGCACTGTCTTCCTGGCACAATATAACTCCCTTGCCGCGATCATTCGCGTCGCATTGAGTCACAAATTTCTTAAAGAATTTGGGTGCCATGAGAACGGGCTTTTCGCTTAGGGCCTGTTTTAGCTGGCAAACCTCATTCTCCTTTTCTGAGTCCCATACTACTTTCACCGGCTAGGACTTTCGAAGTGCGTCAGTTAGAGTGCTGGCAATGCTAGAGTAGTTTTGCACGTTTGAAGTTTAAAGTTTGAAGTTTATTTTATTTCTTTCTAATACAGAAAGAGGAGTGAGAGCTAAAGGCCGTATTGCCTGACAGAGGCTCCTACTCCCATGCGCATTCGGCATGCGTGTACATGTTCGCATGCGATGCGAGTATACAAACAATAAAGCAACCACAAAAATCAAAACATGCATGTACATAATTGTCATTGTAAATAAAGCATTACAGGTAGACATCATACATGAAAACTCTTCATGAAAACAAACATATCATACAGACACTCCAAGAATATATACCTATACGCATTAAATTGTGAACTTTCAAATTGTAGCACAAACTGTATATGCGGTACACGTAGAAAATTTGACAGATATGTTTTATTGATAAGTTATCGTGGAATGTAACAGAAAGTTCTTCATAAATTTTTCAAAGCGGGGTGCATGAAAATTTATATGATGTTCAACACAAAATGCTGATAGTATCCAGCTAGGCCAAAAAATTCCCTTATCTCAGACTTTGTGGTTGGTCGTGGATAGTTTACGATTGCGGCTACCTTAATTTCTGAAGGTCTACGCCGGCCACGCCCCACAACGTCTCCCAGGTAAGACACCTCGCTGCACCCTAGGTGACATTTAGTAGGTTTCGCGGTAAGACCAGCCTCTTTCAACCTGTTCAGCACGACGCGTAAATGCTCGACATGTTCTTCCAAGTTGTTTGAGAAGATGGCGACATCGTCAAGATTCGACAGAGCGAACTCAGAGAGGCCTTTAAGAATGCGGTCCATTAAGCCTGAAAAACAAAAGGGTGCATTTTTCAATCCAAAGCTCAGCTTAAGTGGACGATACGTTCCAAATGGAAAAACGAATGCGGCATAGCGGCTCGCACGCTCCGTAAGGGGGACTTGCCAATACCCTCACACGAGGTCTAACGTAGAAATATAGCTGAACTGTGGCACAGTTTCTACCCTCTTCTCTAGGTTTGGTATCGGGTGAGTTTGGTCTCGAGTTCTGGCGTTCGCCGGTAATCGATTCATGGCCTCGGATCTTTTCACTGCGCTTGAACCAATATTAGAGGGGATGTATAGTCACTCTCGCCCGGTACTATGACTCCCAACTCCAGCATTTTAGTGATCTCCTCTTTCATGATCTGCTTTGCACAGGGGGACAACGAAACGGCTTGCTACAGATTGTCTCCTCACAAGTTAGCTCGATATTGTGTTCAATCACCGTCGTGTTTCCGGGACGGTCAGAAAACACGTCTTCAAACTCGGAAACAATCCTTCTCAGGACCTCCTTCTGGACTTTACTTAACCTAGGCTTTAGGTTCAACTGCTCCAAGATTAACTCCGATCCCCATTTGATTACATGACTACAACTAAAAATTTCTGCTGTTTTCCTCTGAAGCATTCAACAGCAGATTTACGACCGCTTGACATTGAACGTATGGTTTCATCAAATTACCGTGGTAAATTTTGTTCGGCCGCCTTCCTAATTTCACTTCATAATTGGTATCGGAAAGCTTCGATATTACATTGGCGGGCCCTTCCCAATGAACCTCAAGCTTGTTCTTTTTGGACGGCCGCAACAGCATTACCGGACTACCTACTTCAAAAGTGCGCTTCTTCGCCGATTTGTCGTGGTACTCCTTCGACAACACTTGTGCAACCTTCATGTGGCTTTCCACAAGATCTTTCATTTTTCCAAGCCTTTGAAGGAGGTTTAGAACATACGCAACTTCCTTAGGGTTCTCATCGAATTCCTCCCAGGACTCGCGTAGCATTCGCAATGGTATTCTCAAACTTCTGCAATACACAAGCTCTGCAAGGGCTACAACCAGTGCTCTCATGAGGAGCTGATCTCAAAGCGAACATAGTGGAAGGAATACACGCTTCCCAGTCACATTTGTGCTCGTAGCAAAGAGCTCTCACTATCCGTTTCAGAACGGAATGCATACGCTCTACCGGATTAGATTGCGGGTGATGGATTGAGCTGGGCACTACTTTTATTCCACATTTATTCATAAAGGTAGAGGTAAGGCAGCTGGTGAAGACACTACCATTCTCGCATTGGATTTCAGAAGTAAATCCGACGCGTGCAAATATACCTAGCAGTGCATCCACGACATGAGGCGAATTGAGCTCCTTCAGTGGTATTACTTCAGGAAACTTTGTGGCTACACAGAGGGCCGTCAGGATGTAGCGACACCTTGCCTTGACTCTGGCAATGGCCCGACGATATCAATTACTAGGAGCCGAAAAGGTACTGTGATAATTAGCACAAGCTTCAAGCCCAAACTCCATAAGCGCGAAAATGCACGCGACAGCGACGAGCGACGCGACGTAGATAGGCTTCGCGCGATCAGTCGCTAGCGCAGGCAAACCTCATTCACGCGACGGCTTCGGCGAGCGAATTCCACTGTTGCTGGCATGAGGCCGTCAACTCGCACCAAGAAAACTGCGTAGCGAGTGGTTTCCAATTTAAAAATAAAATATATTGTTGTGTAATGGAACGGAAAGTGTTTATTATTGCCTTGCAGCATTTTTTATATGCGCATGCTTAATAAACATTGCGTTATTTTTTGTTGCGCATACGTGACTCGGGCAGGGTCACGTGCACCTATGTAGTCTTCGTCTTTTCCGGTTTTTCGCTATTGGCTGCTTGAGCCCAGCACTTCCGGGCGTTGAGCGACGGTTTCCAAATCTGGAGAACCGAGCGATCGCGCGAAAACGAGCACGCGACACGTCGCGCGAACGCCCTGTTTCATCGCTCATAGCGTCGCTCGTCGCTGTCGCGTGCATTTTCGCGCTTATGGAGTTTGGGCTTCATGGGTGCCTTCCACTTGTCCGTGGATTTTCCCGCTCTCTAACAAGCGTCGCATGAGCGTACAAAGTCTTCGATATCCTTCCAGCATTTCGACCAATAAAACTCAAAAGAAACTCTAGCCTTGGTCTTTTTTATGTCGAGATGCCCTGCCCACACGTTTTCATGCGCCAGTTCCAATAGTTGGCGGTGATACTTTTGTGGCGCGAAGAGCTGCTCATACTTACGACCTTGCGCACTTGTGTAGCTCCGATACAGGAGCCCTGCTTTCTCAAAAAAGGAAACATTCTTTTTTCCCAAGTTTACGCTTTCTATTAGCGTTTTAATCAAGAGGTCCTCACGCTGCTCTCGAATGAGCGTTTCTCGATCAACCCTCGACAGCTCACTCCAACTTTCCGCTACAGGCGAGAGCGTTGCACCCGTCTCGCTCTGACTCAATGGCGCCATGTCGTCTCCTCCGCCTACGGAGACCACGCCAGTCGCTTCGGCGACGGGCCGCTCGAGTGACTGCTCAAATGACTCACATGGAGAATTTCCTGCCTGAGGTTTCGTCGACTCGCCGCCAAGGTCACACAGATCAGTAGCTTTTGAACTTGATGCTTCACCACATTGAACAAGATCAAGCTCCTGCGAAAGCTTCCGCGCTTGCGATCGCGTGAGGGCCATATACGATAAGTTGGAGAAGAACGATTTACACTGCTCTTTGAGAAGCTGATCTGCGTTATTAGAGAAAAGATAAGGAAAACGATCGGGAAGCGCGGCAGACACAGCCGATTCGGTGCAAAGCTTGCCGAATGGGCCTTCAATGACAAACGTAGTGATTGGTAAGAAAGCACTCTGCTCCTCGGCGACTTGCCTGATCCACGCGCGTTCTCCTGTAAAGTCATCCGGAGACACCAATAAAGAATGGACAACGTCCATGGTTGCCACTGAGTCTCGAAGTGCTCGACACGTTTCCCATTCACACTAATTTCTTGGAGATATGGCTCTAACAACCGCATGTTCTTTTCCTATTCTCGGATTGTTGCGAAAGCAAACTTTTGCTTACAGTTTATCGCGATGTGCCCTTCCTTTTTGCAGTTGTAGCAGATTAGCGGCTTCCGTGATTCGAACGCCCGTTTAGTACCAGTGCGTTATTTAGGAACCGCACTCAATTTCTCCGCTTCCGTTTGCCCTTCCCCTACAGTGTCCTTCGTAAAAGACGGGTCATTCTTGAAATTACGGTGCGGAGCGGGTTTCCATTGATCAAGTTTCTTTGAAAAGCCCTCTTTCCTTTCATCCTTTTCAACGCGCACTACCCTGCTATGCAACTTTCAGTGAGTATAATACTACTTAGCTAACTCTGCTGCGTTGTTTAGCTGTACTTCACCAAGTTTGTCCTAAAGCCAAAGCTTTGACATCCTCCTCGATGCAGTGGTAGAATTACTCCAATGCAATGCATTCTACCACTTTATCGCGATCGTCATAAACACTTTCGCCCTTGAGCCATTCAATTAAATTGGCTTTAAGACGAAACGCGAAGTCAACGTGTGACTCATTCCCACATTTAGCATACCGGAACCTTTGCCTGAAAGCCTCAGTTGACAGCTCATAACGTCTCAAGAGCACTTCCTCAACCTCGTCATAGCTCTCAAACGCTTCCCTCGACAAGCACTTTATCACGTCGGACACTTCGCTGGGAAGAAGAGCTAACAGGTTCTGCACCCAAAGAGACCGCTCCAAAGCATTTCGCTCACAGACGTGTTCAAACTTAAGGAGATACTTCGCCATGTCCTCGCCTACTACGAACGGTGGCAGTTGGTCTCGAATTCTATAACCACTTACCTGAACTGTCGGAGAAGCTACGCTAGGCGCCCACGAACACTGTAGGATTGCCAATTCTATTCGTTTCACCTCGAGGCACTCCTGTCTCTCGGCCTCCTCACGCTCACGATGTTTGCGCCTTTCAGCTTCTTCACGTTCGCGAACTTCTCGCCTTTCAACTTCTTCGCGTTCGCGAACTTTTCGCCTTTCAGCCTCCTCGTGGCGTGCTTTGATATCCACCCAGGCCTCATCGACTTCTCAGCCGACACTCCTTCATACTTCATGATCTCAAGGATCGCTTGCTTTCGTTTCGCATGGCCTAAAGTAATGCCGAGTTCCTCACGAATTTCGATGAGTTCCTTCACTTTAAGGTTCTCTACTGTTCACACTAGCCTCTAGCTGTTTGCCCCTGTTAAGAATCTACTTGCCGTACCCACTATAAGTCTACTAGCAAGACGCGCAAGCAATGTTTAACACTCCCGTGTTTACACCCTCCGCATTAACTTTGGTTTCAAAGCGCTTCGACTTTGCTTGAAACGATCAAAGCTCACTCTAATGCTTCATACAGCCCTTCTCTAAACTACTATAACCTGTGCTAGAGTAGTCTGGTGAACTGAGGGGAAAACATCAGGCACTCACCGCATCGATGTCACTGACGCCGGCCGATCCCGCAGCTGCCAACGACGGTTACGAAGACGGCGATGCCAACACGGTCCCGAAGGCGCCACTGCTTCGAACTCCGCCGGGAAGGTCACCAGCCGTTTTGGTAGCGTAGGTTTCTCAGCGCGCGACTGCTTCTGCGCAGAGCTGGTAGACGAGCGGACGAGATGACGGTGAGTTAAGGAAAGGTTTATGTACAGCAAAGAAATGGAGGCGTTATGAATTCGGCACTGGGGCCGACAGTTTAGGGACTCCAAGAGCCGAGATGTCTTCTCTCGCACGCTGTTACGAAGACCACCGTCGACGAGGTTACGATGGGCGTCACGAAACTCGCCGCTGACAAGGACACCGGGCACGCCGACTGCGAAAGGGGCTCGATGCAACGAGAGGCTCCACTGACGCATAGTTCTACTACTGGCGACGCGCCGCAGGGCTTTTTTTTATGGGCACCGGGTGGATACTTTGAGTAAACAAATGTCCAACCAGAAGCGCCGCTGGCCGTGATGTCGGAATCCTCCAATTGGGCCCACCGGTGCGCATGGTTGCACCAAGGACGAGGAATGTTGCCACGCATTGCGTAAGACTGGCCAGACTCGAAGGCACCGATTGCTGCGCGTGGTTGCATCCAAGGACGAGTGACGTTCCCCCGCATTACGTAAGCCTCGCCAGACTGGAAGGCGCCGATAGCTTCAACGGGCTCGCGGGCTGAGGGAGCTGGTGGTGCGTTGCATGACAGACCAGCGCTGCTGCTTGATGACGTCGCTGAGTTGGTCCCGTCAGGCGGGCTCGATTGCTGGCCTTGACACAGATTGCCTTTTTCAGAGGCATTGAGGTTCAGTGTGGACTCGCAGGCGTAACAGCCCCGAGAACAATAGAATAATTTATGTGGCCGACTGTAAAGTGAACAGATGAAATAAATGACACACGTTGTACATCATATTAAAACGTAAAGGTGGTTTATTTCAGCAGTAATATTATAATTGCAAAAATGTTTTATGATCTATTTTTCGTCTTACTGCTTTACTCATTTCTTAGATGACCAATTAAAACTAATTGTCAATAGGTGAAGTCAAATTGGAATCATTTTGTTGGAATTCTCATTACAAACATATCTGGTGTAAAGGGTCCTTAGCCAATCCGCATTTATAAGTTTTACTAAATGAAACTCTCGATCTAAACCCTGGTGCTCAATTCTTTCGACTGGATATTAAATATAGTTATTATCGATTCAGTATACGTAATATCCTACCCGGAACTGTCTTATACAAAGCACCAATTGAACCTATAACAATTTCCAATAGGTCATATGTATAAAAATGTCAAATCAAAGGCCTAACAAGACATCAACATGTATAATGATATCCAAACATTCCGATCAGAATAACAATCTTCCAATATGGATTGACTTGAACTGCAGAAGCATTTGGATAATTGAAAATTCTGATAGGGTGCAAAATGAGAAATTTATACCAATTGTCTTGGAAATATCAATTCAGACTGGGCTTTCCAGTCGAAATTCAAGGTTTCAGTTGGTTTTAGTTTATCCTATTCGGGGCCAATTGCTATGGCCAATTGAACCGTGTGTTTTTTTATAATGTGTTGGAGGACCAATAGGAAAATGGCCAATGGGCTAGCATTCCAATTGCACACTTCAGAGCATCCCATTAAAACTTTTTGAATAATGGGTCACACCAACTGGGGCCAAGTAGAGCCAATTAGCTTTCCTGGTTTATGTTAATGAGGTTTTTACTGGGATTACTAGCCGAGAACATGTACCAAAGAAACTTTAATCTTAAACATCGCAACGTGCGCCGAAAAATTCAGCGTGCAGCCCGTGAATCAACAGCAATACGGAAACGTCACTCAATCATATGTCTGAGGCGCCAGTACAGGAAAGAAGACATTCCAGTGACTCACGAGACCGTCCACCGAGGAAGACAGCTGAAGAATTGGGAAAAGGGAACTTTAGTACGGATTGCGACGGCGTCAATTAAGGAGGTTATACTAAAACTTAGTTTTGGTATAACCTCCCCCCCCCAGCTTCAACGACCCTTAAAATCATCTAACTCCACTCGCGCATATGCGAACCTTACGACCTTTTGTCCACTCGAGCTATGCATGATCTCCGCGAGTGGCGCCACCACCAAGAAATGATGATGAGGATCAATGACGATAATGATGATGCTACAGATTACCCCGCCTCCCTACTGCCGGCAGAAAAAAAACGGAATGAAAACAAGGAGAGTGTTTATGCAAATGGGTAACGTTCGCGAAAGGAAACGGTCCGTGAGCAGTTTAGGTCGTCAACGGGAAGCGGCTATTGGCCACCAGTGCGTCTCTGGCAAGCAACACAGGGAAAAACGAAGCGAACGAAATGGAAAGCGTGGGGTTGCTCTAGCCATAGAGGAGCGGGTCCCACGATAACTTGTGTGGATCAATCGAGAGCGCACCCGGCGTCTCGAGCATATGCGGCTGACAAAGCTGCCCGCAGATGTGTTGGTCGGGCCTCTAGCCATAGCAGTGGGTCTGTGGTGCTCGTGTGCGCGTGGCCGTCAAAAGAACATTGACCTCAGCATTGCAGTGCGACTGGCGTGGCAGTGCGGGTAGCCGAGTTGCCGGACGGCAAAACACCATGCTTGAAGCGCACGGTGATCACGGTTGGCAGGCCGGTCCACAATGAGCGGTCGGCTGATGCACCGCGAAGAGGCAGTAGACGCCTGGGCAGTGTCGAGGGGCATACCTGAAGTCAAGATGCATTGTTACGTGTTCGTGTCGCCCTTCAAAGTATCGGGAGGATGGTCATAAAACCCAGATGGCGTGGGCTCTACCGAAGAGTCGGCTGGGGTACCTACAGGCTCATTGTGGAAGCCTGGTGAATGTCCGCCTGTATAGTTGGTACGAAATATGCTGGCTGATCGACCATTGACGAAGCTGCCACTTGGTCCTCAGTTATTGTAGCAGCGTCCTGGAAGTTGCATCGCAGCATGTCACGAGCAGGAACTTCAGCTCCGGGAGACGTCGAGGTAGATAGTATTGGCTGCTGGCAAGACGCACAATATGTCAAAGCCAATGAAAGGTCGTGTTCAACATACCGGGTGTTCAAAATTAAGCTTTATGATTTTTTTAAAATTAGGCGCTCGAAGGCACGTGAGAACCACTTGTGCAAATAAGTTAAGCGGCCAGGGGGACAGAAAGTTAGATGATAATTATCGCTGTCAGCAGCCCAATTAACTAAAATTTAATAATTAACTTTTTACTGGCTGCGGTAAGTTGGCATGTTTATATTGAAAAAATGTAGGCAGTGGTGTTTGTACACAGTTTCAGTTGGAAGATTTTTTCTAGCACGCCTGTGTTCCGAGATATCCGGCTCCAAAGTTTAATTGTCTTTCGCACGATTACGCATGCAAGAGGGTGAGGGTCCGCGCAAAGCTCCTCCCTAAAGTGACGCATCTGTTGCGTGTGGTGTTTAGTGTGTGAAGAGGGTGGAAGCGTAGGCATAGGTGATAGCAATTACCCTTGCCCTCTTCGGCCGTCGAAATCAAAAATCGAAGAACGCTTGCAACCAGTGTCGTAACACGCAACTGCAGAGCCTCTAACGATAGTGGCAGATACCATGCCGAGATAATGGTGCGAGCGGAGAATCTGGATGCCAGTGCGCGTGCGTAATAATCACTAGAGAAGCATGCGTGGTCGTTGCCTGGGCTACGCGAATAGCGTGACTGCTGATGTCCGAGTACTGTAACTTTTATTGAAACAAGAGCAACAACTCCACCAATAATAACTGAAACAGTTTTATCCTTGCTAACGCATATTTCCTGCTGCTACATAAGCATATTTCGGTCATGCACAAATCTCATCGAAACTCTTCACCTCTCAAGACGTCAATGCCCCAAAAAGTGTTCAAAATGCCTGCCTTCGGCAGCAACGCAAAGCATGAACCGCTGTCGCGTCGACTCGATGACTCGGCGCAGTACTTCTGCAGGAATACTCGCACAGGCAGATGTTATCCTGTCCTTCATGTCATTAACATCGCTGGGCTCTGTTACGTAAACTCGATCTTTAACGTAGCCCCAAAGGAAAAAGTCGAGCGGAGAAAGGTCAGGTGATCTTGGTGGCCAAAACATCGCTCCTGCGCGCCCAATCCACTGTTGTGGAAAACGTCTGTCCAACCAGTTCTTCGCCCTGGTAGAAAAATGTGGTGGTGCTCCATCGTGCTGAAACCATACTTGGCGCAGGTCATTCAGGGAAAGACTGCAGACAAGATCATCAATGACAACACCTAATATTTCTTCTGTGTACATCTTTCCGTTCAAGTTGTCCTCAAAAAAGTGAGGTCCGATGATCCTGTCCCCGAGTATGCCGCACCACACATTCACACTCCAGCGAACTTGATGCTTGTGCTGCCTCAGCCAGTGTGGGTTTTCTTGTGCCCAATAATGGGCGTTGTGAAGATTAACACTTCCATTTCGGCAAAACCGAGCTTCATCAGTCCAAATTATTCTGTGCAAAAAGTCATTTTCTTGATCAGTTTTGATGAGGCCCCAATTGCAGAAGTCAACTCGCCTTTCAAAGTCCGCCTCATTTAGGTCCTGATGAAGGTAAACGTGATATGGATGGAACTTGTGCTTTCTTAAAACATTTGTGACTGTTCCGATGCTGCGACCGCACTGATCGGCAATCTGTCGGATGCTGAGCTCTGGCATCGAGGTTACGCACGCGACAACGTCGATTTCAAAGTCTTCATCGACGATTGCCTTCCTGGTCCGTCTCGGAAGGTGGACAGAGCCTGTTGTGCAGAAGCGTCGAAACAGGTTTGTGAAAGTGGGCCTTGTTGGAAGGGGACGGTGTGGGTGGCGAGACGCGTAAAGCTCCATTGCTAACGAAGCGTTGCCATTCATTTCAGCCATTGCAAGCACCACGTCTACTTTTACTTTGGTAGAATACCTCACGCCAGAAGCAGCCATATTAGCTCGAAAGGACTCCACGTGGATTTCCTTGGTAGACCTTCAATGCAGAGACGCTGTGCTCTAACCGGAGGCACCCTAGTGCAGGACGGTCCTGCTAACGCGTTCACAAGAAGATGTCTCAGTGTGATCTAAAGTCACGAAAAAACGTCGCGAAAAATGGTCTCCTGTTATCGCGTTCATCAGGATCATGCGTAAGGCTCATGGCGCACCGCGCTGTCACATTTTGATTTCGCCGGCCGAAGAGGGCAAGGGTAATTGCTATCACCTATGCCTACGCTTCCACCCTCTTCACACACTAAACACCACACGCAACAGATGCGTCACTTTAGGGAGGAGCTTTGCGCGGACCCTCACCCTCTTGCATGCGTAATCGTGCGAAAGACAATTAAACTTTGGAGCCGGATATCTCGGAACACAGGCGTGCTAGAAAAAATCTTCCAACTGAAACTGTGTACAAACACCACTGCCTACATTTTTTCAATATAAACATGCCAACTTACCGCAGCCAGTAAAAAGTTAATTATTAAATTTTAGTTAATTGGGCTGCTGACAGCGATAATTATCATCTAACTTTCTGTCCCCCTGGCCGCTTAACTTATTTGCACAAGTGGTTCTCACGTGCCTTCGAGCGCCTAATTTTAAAAAAATCATAAAGCTTAATTTTGAACACCCGGTATACATAGTCGACGGCGATGTCTGCGTTAGGCTCCAAGGCATGCGGCAAGGTAGCCGTCGTGGAGTCTATTGAACCACAGTGTCGCGTGCCATCTATGTTGTGGAAGACGTGCAGGTGACAGGCACGTGTGACGAACCTGCGTACGCGGGCTTCTAGGGGAGTTCGAGAGACGCCCCCACTACAACTGAAACTTAGTCGTAGTGGGGCCGTCTTCTACCTCGTCGTCGTGGTCACATGCAGGATTGGATGTTCCTGCGACCATATCGGAGGTAGAATTAGTCCAAGCCACGGTAGTAAGGTCGCCGTCAATGGAGGGCTGCGGAACTGTTGGTACCACGCGCTGTGTGCTGAGGAAACTTTGAAGTCGCGGGCCCCCGGAAGCGTGCGGTACGTGAGGCCGTAGCAGGCGAGCACCGCAGTGCAAAGGGCGTCATATTGCTGCATGCTTGTGGTCGATCCGGCAGGTAAGATGAAGAAACTCGACCGGCAGCGCGTCGAGCAAGATCGCATGCATAAGCGGCTAGTCCGTAACACCATTCACAGTGACAACGGCGTCGTGCAGCATGAGCCAAGCCTGGAGTAAGGTCGGGTGAAATGGCGGCAATGGCGGGCAATGTAGCAGAAGCGTGGCACCCGATGGTTCATCGAAGCGCGTGCTCTTCAGGTCACCATGCAGTGTAGCGGCGAGAGAGGGAGACGTGATACGACGTGGTGATGGCGGCCAACGGGGCTGTGTAAATCTCGCCAATTTATTCCAGGGCCAAAGCATGGCAGTGGCGGCTACCAGCATCCGACACGCCAGAAGCATAAAACCGTGCTGTTGGTAGCGCAGCTCGAGCTATTAGCCCATAGATGGATGGATGAATTGATATGGATGTACCCTTTAGATCAGGCGGCCGCTAACGCCACCTAGCTTTCATACTTAGTGAACCAAAAACTTGATGTATCTTTTTTCCCCTTTAAATAGTGAGGTTGAGGACTGTTACTTTGCAGTAAAAGTTTAATTTCCACTCGTGCCTTGATTTTAGCCACCAATCAGAAAACCTCCTTCTAGTTAATTCTACCCGCTTAGAGTCTATTTGACCTCCTAGTCGCTTAACCCCCAGGGCTTTGAAGAACTCTGCGCCATCATCCTGAACTGTAGGGTGAAGCCCTTTACAGAACATTATCAAGTGTTAAGCAGTTTCCTCCTCCTCTCCACATGCACTGCATACCGTGTCTACCCCTTCGTATTCGGCCCGATATGTCTTGGTTCGCAATATTCCCGTCCTGGCCTCAAACAGTAGAGAACTACCCCGAGTATTATCATAGATTTTTTCCTTGGCAATTTCATGTTTAACTGTTTGATAGAACTCTAGTGCGGACTTTTTAATCATGCTCATTCTCCACATATTGGTTCCCGTTGCACTCACCTTCTTCTTAACTGGTAGTTATTTTTGGTTTGGCCCCCGGGTCTTTTTTAAGTATTTACCCGTCAGTTTTTCGGTTCGCTTCCTCCATTTCGTATCAACATTCCTCGTGTACAAGTAGCTGAAAACCTTCCCAGTCCAACGCTCCTGCCCCATTTCTTTCAATCGCTTCTCAAATTTTATCTTGTTGCAAGCTTCCCTGCTCTCGAATGGTGTCCATCCCATGTCACCTCGTCTCCTTGATTTGGTGTATTCCTGTGTGTTCCTAAAGCAAGCCTAGCTATTCCTCGTTGCTTAATTTCTAATCTTGCTCAACCTCTGTTCTAATGCACAAGACCGCATTGCCGAAAGTCAGACCACGAACCATGACACCTTTCCGAATTCCTCTCACCACATCATACCTATTGTAATTACACCGTGCCCTATTTTTCATCACCGCTGCATTTCTATTTCCTTGAGTCTTTAACGTATATTTCGTGTTCCTTTAGGTACTCGGTTTCATTGCTTATCCATACACTGAGGTATTTGTATTTATTCGTTATCTCTAGCGTAACCTCCTGTATCGTAAGCTCACTACCTTCATTGTCATTAAAAATCATGACTGCTGATTTTTTCCTTACTGAACCTCAAATCTAACTTAACTGCTTCATTGCTGCAGATGTCCATCAATCTCTGCAAATCTTTCTTGTTGTTTGCAATTAGCACTATATCATCTGCGTACATCAATGCTGGTAGTGCCTGTTCAATTAGTTTTCCATGTTTGACGAAAGAGAGGTTAAAGCCAAGTCCACTGCCCTCTCATTTAGTCTCTAATCCTTGTAGGCACATCATTATAACAAGGGTGACAAAGCACACTCCTGCCTAAGCCCCCGTTTTATCTCTGTGGGCTCGGATACCTGTTTTTCCCATTTTATAACTGCCTTGTTACTTGCATAGATATCCTTGAAGAGCTTAGTTACTCCATCTTCTATACCTAGTGTGTCCAGTATTCCCCAAAAGACCTCTTGAACCACGCTATCGTACGCTCCCTTGATATCCAAAAATGCTAGCCACAGGGGCCTGTGTTCCTTTTCTGCTATTTGGATGCACTGCATCATTGAGAACAGATTGTCTCCCAACGTCCTTTGTTTTCAAGACCCATTCTGCAGTTCCCCAGCACCCCCTCATCCTCTATCCATGCTTGCAGTCTTTCCTTTACAATCTGCATAACCAGCCTTTAAACCACTGACGTCACTGTAATAGGACGATAGTTGTTTATGTCAGCCCTTTCCCCCTTTCCTTTATATATCATGCTCATCTTGCTAAGTTTTCATTCATCAGGGATTTCACCATGTATTATTGTTTTGCTCACTGCCTGTTTAGACTTCGGACCCAATGACTTTATCAGCATAATTAAAATGTCATCTTGGCCTGTTGATGTACTACTAGGAACCCTGTTTTCAACCCTTTTCCACTGTCGCTGTGAAAATGGAGCCATTGCACCACTTGATTCATCCTTGTATATTGTGGTGAATAAGACACTTCTTTGTTAATATTTTCTGTCATCCTTACTCTTATATATTCAATAGCTTCATCCCCTTCTAGCCTAACACCTTGAGCTGTAGCCTAGAAACCCCTGCTCTAGGTTTGTCTCATTTCTTATTAAGTTTTGATGGTTCCAAAGTTTTGCAGCTGCTTTCCTATCGTTTTTATTTACTTTTGCCAGCCACTGAGCCCCCTTTTTTCTAATCTTTTCATTGATCAAATGAGATGCTCCCCTTCTACAACTTGGAAAGATATTCCGTTTTCTTTCAACATCATCTGTCGGTTCACCCCGCTGCTTAGAATATCGGTGTTCCCTAAAGGCTTCCTGACGTTTTGGTATAGCTCTCCTAATTTCCTCATCCCACCAACCTTTAGGTTTGTGTCTCCTTTTTCGGGGTGACTTATGACGTGCCTTAGCAAGCTCTAGCTCAGACAGTCGAATTAGATTCGTGTACGTCCACACTGTTTTATTATACTCAGTCATTACTTTCTGAATTTGTTTAGTAGCTATTTGTATTTGCTTTTCTGGATATAAATTCCCCTATAGTTGCTCAGCTTGTCTCCTTCCCGTTTTCATTGCTCTACCGAAACTTAGTTTGACGCCTTTGTGATCACTGCCCAGACTTCTGGAGCCACATTCATCTATGTGCATTACTCTGAGCCTATCATACATCCTATGTGACATCAGTACATAATCTATGGTTCACTGCAGCCTTACTACCTCCCATGTTATTTGCCTTTCACACTTTTCCGTACTGTTGCAAATGATCAAATCATGCCTTTCACACATATCCATGATCATTTTGCCTGTTGGGTCAGTATACCCTTCTATATCTTCTATGTGTGCATTCATATCTGCTAGTATAAATATCGCACTCTTCTCCTAATTCTTTATTGTCCATTGTTATACACTCCACCATTACTGGGTTTTCCTCTCTGGCCTTTGCTCCCGTCCACAAGTACACCAAACCAAGGAGTGTCACATGACCACCTACTTTCCCTTTTAATTATCAATGTTACATGCATCCCTGCTTGACTCTTTGCCAACACACACTTTTATGTATAAATGCGCAAATTCGACCCCCCTTTTTGCTTGCTTCTGTTCTACTGCAATATTCACATACGTAGTCCGGATTGCAAGGTGATTGCTCCATGTCCCGAAAACGTGTTTCCACAACTTCATATACCATCAGCTTCTCCTGCATTAACTGCTCTTCTATCTCTTCCCTCTTTAACCTATTCCTGTCACCCTGCATGTTAATATAGCCTATGTCTGATTAGCTCGGCCCTTGTGCTTACGTCGATTTCTTCTCCTACGGACCCCGTGAGGCTTGAATATTGGGGCTCTTTAGAACCGTCTTTGGCTGCACTGTTTGCCTCAGGGCTTTGGGTACCCCTAAAAAAGCTGTTGGAGTGGCACCGCCTCGTGGGAGGCTTGCTAGACGTTAAGGCACGGATTCTTCGAATCTTGATGTGGCGCACGTATAGGGGGTATGCACTGAACCATTGAGTTTTATACAATAATAACTAGAGTGCAGTCTGGCGCTCGTGTCTACGCGGGCTCCTTCAGCGGCGCTTGTACCCAACCTTTCTAGAACGTTGCTTGTACCCTCATGAGAGTGATGGGAAGTACAGGCTTCGTATCTGCTTCGGATAGGTCACGTTTATGAGATTCGCGACGCTTCTTTTCCGAGTGTAAAACAAAGTCATATAAAGTTATATCAAATTGAAACTTGCTTCATTTTTTTGTACGCAAACTTTATGGCAAATGGTTCTTGTGGCTACACGGTAGAAGTGAAACCTCGAAAAATTTAACCACCAGGGTATGCATTGCTCTGCCATTGCGTTTCCGATTTTTGCATCATGATATAATGAATTATTCCTTACAACATTTGAAAACAAACATTCTTGGTTTGCCCTCGAGAGTACGCAATATCTATTTATGTAAGTAACAGCACACTATTAAATGAGGAACACAACGTTTTGTTTGTTGCGAAGCCAGGTGCGTCTGTTCTAGTGGTCTGCCCCCAACGCAGCTCTTGTTTTGTTGTGAAGTCGAGTCAGAAGAGCGTGGCGGTGCGTCTACATCGCGTCGCTGTCGTTTTGCAGTTGATTTCAACGAGTTTTGGTTAGACGCACTAACAACAAACGTGATCTCGGTGTAATGCCCTGATGTGGCATGGGACGCTACACCTATGCACAGCGATGAGTGGACGATGCTTCGCTTAAACTGTCAAACACGACCAGTTTTGCAGTAAATTGACAGGCCTCCCTATTGGAAAAATTGCCATGGTGGATACTGGAAAACATGGTGGGCGTAGTGGAAATAATAGTGGGCATGGTGGAAATTATGATGGATATGGTGGGACGTATACTGGAAAATATGGTGAATATGCCGTGACATACTGGGTGGTATAGTGTACAGATGATGGGTAAAGTGGAAATGATGGTGGAAAGCAGAGGCTAGATAGTGGGCAATAATGGGACACTCTGCCCACCATTGCGATAATGCTGGGAAGCCCTAAGCAAATGGTGGGTGGTGCTTATTATGGTGCACATGGTGTACCAAGCTGAGAAACTCTTCCCACCATTGCGATAATGCTGGGAAGCACTATGCAGATGATGGGTGCTGCTTGTTATGGTGGGCCCGCGATAATGCTGGGAAGCAGTAAGCAGTTGATGGGTGGGCTTATAATGGCGGGCAATTTATATAGTGTATGGGATCTGTGCACTACATGTTCTACCACCATGATTTCCACCAAAGGTTAGGCCTACCGACCAAGCCCGTACAATTAATTGTGTTATCCGTGCTTCCGGGTTCCAGAATACACAATTTCGACGATTAAGTATGACAATACAGCGCAGCCATGGCATCAATTAACCTAAATGAAGCATTTTTCATTGTGTATGGTGTCCGCTCAAGAAGCAACAAACATTGTTGCGACGCGATTAAAGCACTCCCAGAGAACGTAAGTGCCTTCTCACCGACAGCCGCTGGTCGCACTCGCCGGCACTTCTCTAGCTTTTGTACGAGAACTCAGACGTGGCAATTCGTATGCTTGGTGAACTAATATGATAGCGTAATGTTTCCGGCACACTGCATTCGTTTTGGCCAAGCCGTTATGTAGTTGTTGCTTTAGCGAAAGAGCTACAGCATTGCGCTGGCACGACCGCCCTCTACATTGCGCGAAAAGCATCCCAATACTCAATCAAATAAATTAGGTGGGCATATCTATGGAATGAGCCTAGAAGCGTCATAAAGCGTGAGCAGATGTCGCCCTTTAGAACGAGCGCGAAACGGATATTAAACTTGGCAGACCCCACCGGTAAACTGTTGCTGCTCCCCAGTCCACTTGGTTTTTTTCTTGAAGTTGTGAATTGTAAAAAAAAAAATTGCACTAGTGCCATTAACACAGTGGCAATCGTTACTGGCCGCAGTTGCTTGCGTTTAATAATTGTGCAATTTTTAGTAGCAGGTGTAGATCTTGTCTATGTTGTGTACACGACAAGCATACCTTGTTGAACCGTAAGTTTGTGTGCCGACTAAGTATTTAACGCGCAGTCAACGTCAAGTTGGTATGGCGCAGTGGATAATAAAGAATAAAAAAGTTATGGCGCAGTGGTTAGTGTCTTCGAATTGGAATCCGCAGGTTGCACGTTCGATCCTCCGTGGCACCTTGTTTTTTTTTGTGGTAGAAAAAGAAGTATTTCTCATTTATGTGACGCTTTTTTTGTCACACTATAGCAAAACCAGACCTGTAATTATGTGGTGTTTTTCAAACGCGACTGCAGTAAACTAATAACTAGTAGGTTTTTTGCACTAATATATGGGCTAGCTAAGAAGACACATGCGAGGCGACATTGATTTATTTGCCTTCTTTTATCACAACGGCCTGGTTGGTGTTACCTGGTGATAGAATTTCAGAATTAACTATTCAGTCAGCGACTCGTTCCCATGTGAAGCCATGCACGCCGCAACTAACGTACGTTTTTTCGGTTACAGAGTGAGACGTTCAGCAATTTTAAAATTCAATACTGCAATGCGTTGCCACCGTGTGACGCCTACGCAGTCATTGGCAAAAAAAAAAAACTACATATGTTGAAACGAACCAACTAGCCCCGCAAGCAACCATCCTTAAAAAACTGAAGTGGTTTCTACTCACCGGCCCGGGCTTGCAACGGGTGTTCATCCGATGAAAGCTTCAACGGTCGCTTCGTTCCCCGAAAGTCACTCGAATTCCCTTCGCGAAAGCATTTGAACGAGTCAAAATAAACAGAATGAGAAAGAATGTGTCGGTCGGCAGAGGCTCGAAATATTTACAGCGAAACGAAACAGTCCGAGACACCGAGACACCTCCGAACGTACCGCGAGCCGTTACCTGCCGTCGCAACCGTTGGCCACCGCAAACTTTTAATGATGTCGATAGGCCGCTACTGACATCGAGTCAGCTGGAGCAAAAACTATTACAAAAAGTTGATGACGCAGCACATGTTTAAGGAAAACTACTTGCTAGAAGAACAAAATGTTTTTTATGTGGAGAGGTAAGCAAACATGTAGTATTTGATCATTTTAAAATAAAAGTTGACCCCGACGAAGGCGCCTCTACAAGAAAGTGCAATAGCGCGAGTGGCGAGAGAGTTTAGTACATCCACTTTAGGTGTTTGAAGCAGAAACGCACCGCGGTTGATTTTTTCGCTCCCTACAGGTAGAGGTGTGCGCCGAGGCGATTTTGACCGGCGGCGGCGTGGGGGTCGTACAGAGTCGGCGGCGGCGGCGTTGTCGGCGCACGCCGGTATTTTCATCGGCGGCGGCGTGCGGCCAATTTTCGTCGGCGGCGGCGGCGTCGGCGGCGCAGAAACCGAAACTGAAAATTCAAAAGGCTCTTCCGCCACAGGTTACTGAATTAGTTGAAATTCGGGAATTTTAATCCAAATAGCATAAATGACACTACACAGATGTGTCGACATCCCGATGAATGCAAAGCGTTTTGTGAAATAGTTTTCATTTCGCTTTCGTGAAAAAATAACGCGTATTTCAATCTATGTCCATGTTCTACGGTAAATGTGCAGCACTTTGCTTTTTTTAATTTAAGATGTTGTTTTAAGTTGTTGTTGTTGTTGGCAACGTCATACTTCATGAAACCTTTTTTCATTGAACAATGAGCAAGCAGTGACGCACGTCACTCATTTCGCTTTTTCCGGATCTGATCTTACTTTTACATTGTACGCTGCACAAAAGAAGAAGCACCTCTGCTTCGAGTTTTCTTATTACGATTGCATGAAACTGATTTTTTGAGTATCTGTCATGCTTTGAATGTAACTTTCCTTCAAACGAATCAAAATACCTACTTTTCGCAATGTGAGAATCTTTTATGCAGCGGTATAGGATGCGGAAGGAAACAAATCTGCGCATTTATTCAACTAGTTCTCAGCGCGGTGTTCAATGAATGAAGTTTAGACATGGGCGTGGGCGAGGCGGGTGGTGCAAAAAGGACACTTGAACCCTTCAAGCTCCACCAGCACTTGCTACCCACTCTAGCGACACCAACACGACCTACTCCCTCAGTCGTGATGCAAGTTGAAAGAAGGGTTTGCATCCCCCCCAAGACAAAAACCTGTCGATGGTCATATGTACAGATGAGAGAAAATGCAATATTTGCTCAGATAGACAGCCCATACTGGTCACGAGCTGGGCGTCCGTTGACCACGCCTGCAGAGAACGTTGACTCCCCGACCCCTTGGTGTTTGGTCAGGGGAGGGGAACACTCCTTGCAAGTGGGCCCCATTAAAGTTTCTCTTAAAAACGTCACAAATAAGAATGCTTGATAAGTATGTATAAAACATTCAACTTTTCAATGCTTTTTTGTAGCGTGTTCACGTGCTCAATACCCATCAGATGTGTGAGAAATCGAAATAGCAACTGCCACTCTCGACTTGTTCCGGAAAAGACACAATTGAACAATGCAATTACGAGTGCTGGGAACCTTTGTTCTTTTGTATATTTGATTTCTAGGCATGATTTGAATTCTTATATAAACAAAAATAAAACCTACAACATATTAAAAAAGGCTGCTATTGCAAGATGTGTGTTGCAAGACGTGATATTTCTAGACTTAAGTCTCTGCAATGCACATCTGGTGTCACAAACTTGTAGGTGTCCCTCCCTTTTCCCCACGACATCTCCCGATCCCCCCCCCCCCCTCTAATAAAAAGGCACCAATGTAGGCCTCCGTGAAAGCCTACTGGCGCGCGGCGGGCCAATCCGGTTGCTAGATCCAACAGTGGCGATTTCGACTTGCTTTATTGGAGGTGCTGAAGGGTCAAGAAAAGGCCGATATTTGTAAATTTCTTGAGAGTTCAGTGATAGTTTCTTCATGAATACCGTAGATTATTGGACCTCACTTTGTGTATAATGCTCCAATGAAAAAAAAAATGGTTTCATCCTTTGTCACTGCAGAGTCAGAAGCCATCACATGTGCAGGCATCATTAAGCTTCTATGTGACATTGCTAAGGTTCAGTACATTTGTACAAATAATTCTCGTTAATTGAACATTTTGAGTATAATCCCTGCTTGGGTTAGTATGTGTGAAACATAAATTTGAGATTTAAAATTATCATTGTGTGTTTCTGCAGCAAAGACACATTGATTAAAACTGGTGACTCCGGAGCTACGGCAGAGGTAACATTCGTTCTGTTTTTTTTTTCGGTTACGGTAACGGTAATGCGTTACCTTTTTATGTATCTATGTAACATGGAGCCGTGAAAAGTTCCCCTTTTTCTTATTTGAGTAACTAGTGAGGTATTTAGTTACTTTTTACTGTAACGGATACATCACTAAATAGACTTACAGGAGTGATGTCGGCCCACACCGTTAGTTGTTGCGGTCTACAGGCTGGCTGTAAACATTAAATGAATATATTCCTTTCATCCAGAAGGGTTGCTCGACCATTGATGATCTCGACCTTTGAGAAATACACAACAGCTTCTTAATGATATGCATATCATCCCACCGAAGCGTGCACTTCGTTTCGTTAATATTTACAGTCAACGTGAGTGCTGTCGTCACGCCGTATGTTTTAGGTAGAAATTTAGCCTACTCAAAATACCCAAAGACGCCGATCCACCGTGCAACGCGTGGCCACCCGATGACGGTTCTGTATGAAAATGGCATCCACAGTGAAACATGTTGCATCTGCTGGAATTTTATCGCAACATTATTATACTGCCACGCTCGCTTGTATTTTTATGTCACAGTCTTGCGCAAAGGCACTGCCGTAGTGGTTCAGTAGCTAAGGTACTCGGCTGCTGACCCGCAGGTCGCGGGATCAAGTCCCATCTGCGGCTGCTTTATTTTAGATAGAGGCGAAAATGCTGTAGGCCTATGTGCTGCGATTTGGGTGCATGTTAAAGAAACCCAGGTTGTCAAAATTTCTGGAGTCCTCCACTACGGCATCTCTCATAATCATGTGGTGGTTTTGAAACGTTAAAGACCACATATTAATCAGTTGCCTTGCGCAAAGGACGCTTGGCTGTCGGCGAACACTCTAGATTATTTTAGAATTTTCTGATAAGCTTGAGACACCTACGATATGGATGCTACGTGTATAAATGGCGACGTACCTTCGCGCAGATCATATTACCAACGACCAATGCTCTGATTACCGCTATCTGTGTAAAGCGCGAATTTCGAGCACTTTGCACTTTCCTATGCACATGTTCACTCAATAAAAAGTGTCGTCTTGAGCAACCCACGTACCATCTTCTTTGACGTCGCAACCACGCGGCAATACCGTAAGTGAAATGAGAACGGTGAAATGATTGATACAAAACAGTGAGATGGGGCGTAAGTGCACGGCCAAGTTTTGTTTAAGATGCGTATACCACAAGCTATTTTCTTCTATAGAACCAATATGATGCGGATTTGTTAAGATACTGTGAAGTTGAATGTCAAGAAAGGAAGAACATGAACTTAGAAAGAGACAGTGGAGACCAAAAGTGATAGGTATCCACGTAAAGTTTGATCGGTCGTTCCCCGCCAAACGTCCTAAACGTTTTGTCGACTATCTCATGTGTATTCGAAAAAAAAAAGTCGGGATGATTTACTCCATTGAAATCAGTCTATCACGAGAATTCTTTCGAGAGAAAAATATTTGTGGTGGCCTATATGTCACTGAAATTTCAGCTATAGGCTGGGCCCTATATTGAGTCCTAAGATAAAAGCCTATTTACTGAGAGAGTCTATGTATAGGCTCTATTTATTTTGCCGACCTATGGTTTCGAATATTTAAAACCTCCCACTATGGCGTGCCTTGGTGTATTGACGTTCTGGCTTGTAAAGCCGAAAATTTTATTTTTCAAATTACAAACTGTTCATATCTCCCCCCCCCCCTCTCCTCCCCGGCACTCGTTCTAGGGTTGGTCCTTTGATAAACACCAGTCACATATCTTTAAAAAAATGCTTGCATATCAACTATTCATAACTGTCCTTTAAATATGTGGAAATGAAATGACGTCACTAAATTACCGATGAGGTGAAATATTAACTCTAAAAGCACAGTAAACGTGCCTAAAAAGCTAATTCAACGCTAAAACAATGTAACCTTAACTAATAATGTCACCACACTTCTAAAACCTCATGCAATTTATATTGCATACCTGCAAGGTGCAGTTATTCAAGCGCTTTTTGCAGTGAAATTTGGCCATGGAGTTAATCTCGTTCATGGCAGTGCTATTTCTAAATTTGACGTTTGAATATCCAACGAGGCATTAGGAGTTTCTTTCGGTGAAACCCGTGTTTTTTTTTGCGATGTAATTGAGGATTTTATGCATTGTGCTGGCACGAAGTTTATTGTAGATGGTGTGTTTACAGAGTACACCGTTCAATGCCTGTGGTGAAATAGAAACAGCAATTTATGTTAATTCATGCTACACAACTCTCCTTATATGCTCCCAGAGAACAGAAAACCGCATAACGAAGTACATTAACGAACGGAAAAATTAAATATTTCTCGGTCTTTTCATGTTGTTTCTGTAGTCCAATCTACAAACGTTCGTATTAAACGAGCATGACGGTACGAAGGCATGGAATTGGGTTTTGCAGCATGTTGTGACACATGTGCCACTCCAGGTCACCTTTAATACATGACATCGGAATCCACACTGAGCTTGATCTATGATTATGTACCTAATCAACGGAGAATAGGAGCTAAGCTCCGGATTCATTATTAATGTGGCTTCAAAGACGAGAAAGCAGCACGATTCGCGAGCAATCGAGCGCCCGTTCTCTCTCTCTATTTCGTTGAACTGCTTGTGCCCTGAGATGCCACTTCAATTTCTTTTTGAATAAATGTGGCGATCTGGAAAGTTGTGAGCGCCAAACAAGGCGCTAACAAGAATGAGAGAGACAGGACGGGTGCTTGTGAATGTCGCGTGGAGGCATTAGTTAGCGCTCGAAATTTCCCGATAGCAATGAGCCATCTGGCAGGATTTCAAGTTTTGTTAAAATGTAGCGATGACACAGATCATGGGTTTTGTCATGTCATTTGCTACCAATTAAACAGTGGCTGCGTAATTTAGGTTACCATGAAAATTGTCGCGGCCATATTTCAAGAAGGAAGGAGGCAGAAACGCACCGTTCATGCCATACGTGATCCTTCATCACTCGTGGAAATCAATTTATTCAAGCTGTAACGTGATTGAAGAATTCTGTTACTTCTCGGCAATCAGAGAGGCTTTTAATTCTCCAGTCTCCAGTCTCCAGTGAGATATTGCTGCCATCTTTTTCCAACAGGCTTGCAGTTCTGTTGCACGGACATAGCAACACCCATGTTTTTGATGATTTTTTTTCATTCCCATTCAAAAACTTTTCCATTCATAGTCATTTCTGAAGCGCATAAGAACTGAATTCCTGTCGTTCGTCACCCGTCGCTACGTTCGTCCAGTACACACTGCAAAAGGCTTGATGGCAAAGTCGTTTTCTATGTTCATGTTCCTTGTACCCAACCTTTCGCGCTCTTTGTGCACTTCAAGGAATTCAGAAAGACTACAATACAACCCAACGAGCTGTACACCGTGCCGTCTGGACTGGTATGCATGACGCAAATATGTTGCGAGTGGTCTCGCAGTGTTCTGCCATTGTGCTTCGTTCCCTGTTCCATGAGCTCAAGTTTGGTCGACACGTGGCGTCGTTGCCGCGCCTTTGGTGTCGTGTTTCCCGTGTCTTTTCTTATACACAGTGTTCTACGAAGAAATGCCTCTGTGTAGCCGCTGGTGCCGAGGTCACAGATTACGTTTTTGCTTCTTTCCTTCCGCAGCTGTGGTGACAATTGGTGGTTAGGTTATCGGTTATTTCTTTACTTATTTTAGTTTTCTCGTTTAGCTAGTTTTCTGTATTCTAGCCCAAGAAAGGTGATCCAGATTTTTTTTCTCTCGTGGGAATGACCATAGGTATCTGCGTACATGGTTGCAACTCCACATTTCCAAGTTGTAAGACTCGGAGTGCCCTGCCAACGGCCCCTATTCTCTTTCGGCTCTAGCAGCCATGACCGTCACGTTCTTCCAAACCTTCTCCTCCTACCTACTTCTAAACTATTTTCTCCACTCTCCCTTTTCCCTTCAAGGGACTGAGCCATGGTCTAGCAAGGAAAGATAGTGTCTTTTTCTTTTTCTTCAAGCACACATTCATCCATTCAGGGGAAGCTTGCATGCAGTAACTGGTTTGGAAAGCAGGTAAGGTTCGCGGAAAGTCACCTCACCTACCCTGATTTGTTCCGGGTCTACGCTCTCGAGGTGCGCCAAAAGAGGCGACAACACGAAAGTCATACTTCGAATTCTTTAGGGCTCTTGGCTCCCCTCGTCAAAAACTCTTTGGACACGCCTGGCTGACTGACGGCCTAGGAAGAGCTGTCGGAAATCGAGGCAGCTTGATTTGTTCGATGTGCCACGAGACGCGCTGAATAATTAGCCGAGAGGTTGGGATTCATCGTCAGGTATGTTTCCCACACTCTGTGGTGCTTTCAAGTCTTCCACTCCCCCAGGCCCTAGCCTGCCTAGCGCTGCAGGCCCTATTCTGCACGTGCGATGCAACGTTATTGCACTGTGCTGTGTTGTGCGTATTATTGCATTATGACCTACGTTGTGTTTCTCTCTCGCCGTGTGACGAACTGAACGTGCATCCTTTCTATTTCCTGGGTAGAAAAGAAGGCAGTGTTTGACTTTCTCTCTCTTTCTCCTTCTCGTTTTTTTTATCTTTATTCGCTGCGCCGTGCTCCCTGCTGGGCTGCAGAAATTAGGCGCCTTCTTCTAACCACTACCCCCACCATTTGGGGGACGGAGATGAAGACGGCAATTTCTTTGGACTGCCCTTGACTGAATGGACATGCAGACTGTCTGTTTACAGTGATATGGAAGGCGGCTTTCCTAAAGGTTTATTTTTAACCAAAAACTCTCGTTCACAGACGGCTTTTCTCCCTCATTGTGCCTTTACCTTTTCGAATCCCAGCGAGTGCACGCGAGCACGCGAGTACAACAAAATGTCACCTCTCCGAATTCCAGCAAAGGCACGCGAGCACAAGATCTCAAAAAGGTGAATGGCAAAAACAAAATGAGCGAGAAAAGCCATCTGTGAACGAGAGTTTATGGTTGGAAAACTAACCTTACAGAAAAGCTTCCTTGCAGATTATTGCAAACTGTCTATTGTTTTCTCCTGCAGATAATTTTAGGAAGACCACGGCTTAAAATGCGAACACCGAGACGCTCTGAACCAGCTCTCAGAAGCTCTCATCAAGCTTCCATGATGCTACCTTTAGTGTGTAAATAGTGAACATAAACGTTGCTCTTATCAGCCCCGGCTACTCTGCTTGACTTCTACCTAAGACTTGGCTAGCTCCTTCGAACACATCACGAGCAAGCAAAAGGGCACGGAGTTGTAAAGATGAAAATGTGCAACATCACATCGCTTTTATTACGTGACATATTCGTTCTCCGCCGCATTCGCCCGATCGTGTCCACATATAACTTTCCCGTTTTATAGTGACGACACACCGTTGATTGCAGTCACGTCATTGAATGTCATTTAAACAGCGGTTGCATTATTTGTTTGCAAATTACTTCTTCATAAAGTATGGTGAAGTAATTTATTACTTGGCCACCTGAGGAGCTTTCTAACTTGACTTATTTTTTTATCAAGACTTGAATGTAATGTTAAGTTTTATTTGGTTGACTCTGAGCATTACCTTCGCAACACAAGTACATCTGTCAGCGACAATCATTCTTAACCTTTCCCAGTGCCAGTAGGTCCGTTCAAGTTACGTGATGAAAACCAGTTTGCTGAACTATGTCACATATGACATGTCGCTCAAATGTCGGTCTCTGCATTTTTGATGAATCCAGCCGTTTTTTGTAAATTGTCTACTGGCAAGTTTTTTAAAGTTTTGGTTTGTTCTTTTTAAAGCTGGTGGTCTCAGACAAGCTTATTACGCCTCTTTTCACCACTGGATAGCCGTTGTTACGCGCGGCGCCTGGGCCGACGGGGGAGGGCCGCGTTCTTTGTTCATCAAACAAGTCACCGAAGGGCTGCCAGCCTGCTGTCCACCGTGTACTGTCCATCTTAGCCGGGAAGTGAGGTGGCATTCCGACACCATAAGACGTTCGACGAGACGACCGCAATGGTTTCTTGGTGTCACAGGTGCAGTGTGATGGCCACGCCCCAATCAAAGACCTTGACTTGAGCGAGTGTGAGCGGCACCGTCAGAAATGGTGTGTGTGTCTCGTGATTCAACAGCGCATTCTGGACCCATTCCCTGGTTAAGTGAAAACGTACACTTTATAGTGAGCCACCCAGCTCATTCGCAAGAGACCTCTCGCCCTGTCTGTACAGAATGTAATAAATACTCTGTTAAGTTTGCCATCTTACTCCTGAGGGCACATGCGTTTTATTTTCTGTCTCTCTACACGCCCTTTCTTGCCCCTATTTCTCAAACCTCGGTG
The DNA here is from genome assembly GCF_043290135.1 of Rhipicephalus microplus. Lineage (NCBI taxonomy): Eukaryota > Metazoa > Arthropoda > Arachnida > Ixodida > Ixodidae > Rhipicephalus > Rhipicephalus microplus. Next base: position 472,331,047 of record NC_134710.1, read on the forward strand.
CTAGGCAGCAAACCGGATGCCAAGATATGGTTAATCCCCCAGCCTTCCTTTCTCTCTCTTGCCATCTTACTGCCTTGGCATCTTCATCCCGGGTATCCAATGTCTTAAAAGGCCGGTACAAACAGACAAGTTAAAAAATAAAACAGATGGTGAATATTTTCTGCAGCATGTTCAGACGCTGCGTATAAGTGGTCATCCTCGAAAATTATCAACTTTAACACCGCGGACAGGTGCTGATATACTCTGAGTAGGTTCGAGCATGTATTATGCCTCGACGCTTTTAATCTTCATTAAACTTCTCCCTTTTGATTTCATCCTTCGGGGTTTTGTGTAGTTCTTCATCTAACGCCTAACCTCCATGTCCTTCCTCATTTATTCCTCCTCCTCCCTTCATCTAACGCGCTGCATTCGTGCTGCACTGCTACCACTTCATTTCTTCTTTATGTACGCCCTGTTTCGGGCACAATTATAGGCTGCCATCTTGGACTGATAATGATGCCGTTTTCCATCCGTATGAATATTCGAATTGTGCTATGGCGAACTCGCACGCATCAAAACGCTGGGCCATTACATTCAACGTCGTATCACCATAATCATAGCTAATTACGACACAAAAAAACAGATAAATTGCTTCTAAGCCTAAGAGGGCAGTGTCTATGCTTTACTGTAACTGTTACATTTATTTTTTGTCAATTTGTTCAATATGTCATTTGATGCAGCGGCCGCCGAACTCGTTCCGCTGTTCATAGTGGTACTCTCGGTCTCTGAAGCTGGATGAAGATAACTAAGAAGCCTGGTTTTTACTGGCTACATAAAATGTGAAACGAAGCTATAAATCACGATGAAAAAGAAGACAAATCTGTGAAAAGTCCGTACTGGCGCATAAATGGCGCGCCGACTACGCCGATGAAAAACGTCGGCGGCGGCGGCGGCGGCGCGCCGATCAGTTCGCGTCGGCGGCGGCGGCGCGGCGAAAACTATTGGCGGCGGCGCGCCGACCAGTCGGTGCACACCTCTACCTACAGGTGAGCACATAAACTTGAGAGTGAACTGCATGGGCCAAGAAAAGCGCCTGATCACGAGAGTATTAGCAATTGTGGTTAAGAAATGCATATATCTGTGTAATAGATGAACGTTTTCCTTACTAATTCTTTTTTTTATAAATTGACATTACAGCAAAATACATGCATTTAGAGTGGTAGCATGTTTTTTTAAGCCTTCAGCCGGTAGAGTTAGCGAAACCCCCGCTTCAAATCTGGCAACAGTGGCACCCAGACAGCTGAACAAACAGCTGATGGCGTTTCGTCTGCTTCTGAACGTTTCTACGTGCTTAGTTTATCTCGTCCCGTATGCGTCTAATAATTGCAGTTTATATTTACGGTAGTGTCTGCGTGGGTGTTGATTGAGACCCTGCTTTCGCCGGGGTGACTAACGAACTACGTGAGTGACGGCAGGAAGCAGAACATATGGTTTGTTGCTTTGTTTACTTTCGCTTTGCTGAGAGTCTTCTGATCACTAGTGTAGCGATCGAACGTGTAACGCGGTGGAGTGAGTAATTTCTACCTTATATCGGATTATATTGGTGTGCTTTTAGAAATCACCTCCGACAAAGATTACTTGTACGTGAATTCGTTCTCACTGCGGGAGTACGTGAACCGTCCTTGATTTCAGGAGACTGTGCTATGTTCATTTTCCTCATTCATTGCGAATTTCAACGTGGCACTTTCGTAGTTGTTCCTCTGCGTGTAATAGAAATTTCGGAAGACAATGCTGGCAACTTCTATTCAACGTTATACCAGGGTAGCGGTGATTTGATTGATATGTTGGATTTAAAGTCCCATAACCACCATTTGATTATGAGAGACACAGGGTGGCGTTAAAAGTAAGCATGATACACTCATGTCTGAGCGTTTGAATCAGACTGCTAAGCAAATTAAAAAAAAGCTATCGTGTGCCTTTCTTCAACTATTGGCAAAAACATCATTTTAAAGTTGTTGCTTTCTTCAATTAGCAGCATATATAGTCGGTTAACAGTGCGTGTTTGTGTTTTTGTGTTTTATTTTTTATATTTCAATCATCCAAGGATGCCTCACTAAGCAGTTCTTTTTTTTTCATCTTCTTTTCACCGTGCATTTGTGGTTGCTCTAATATCACAGAGTCGAATAGACGAAACATTTAAATCTGTGTAGCTTCCGTCTCCAAGTTCACACAGTGGCCCCGTCTTAAAATTTTTGTCCTGTCTTCTTTACCTGCAAGCTCAGAAGCACATTCGTTAATGCAGGAATGACCTTGGCATTTATGTTTTGGCTTTCATATGTAGAATATTATTGCCGGGAATACCTCTTGAAAATGATCGTGTTTTCTGTGCTTCATTCTAAAGCCTCGGTAGTACGTAATTTTTAGAAGATGCTTTATTTTTTTGGAAGTGATAAAATTGAAGGCGCTTCTAATTTTTGGCGCTGTTCGGCCTTAAAAACGACCGTGGTTGTTCACTAAACCTTGGAGAAAGTGTCGTCAAGAGGCAGAGTGTTTTACTCTGCTGATTTAACGAAGACCAGTGCAACAAAGTGCTAAAAATGCTCAAGAGTATTGGAGACATCGCGGATATATCCGGTCAAACCCCTGTAAATAAAATATCGGCTATTGTTGCAACATTAGCATGTCTACACGCTGGAACCACGCCATCTCAGTTTCATGGAAGGGGAGTGGTGCTGGGGTATATAAAACAAGCTTGATTTTTCTAGAACTGCTCTCCATTAGAATCGGAGGTTTTTGTGATTCTGTCTCATCCTGAAAAGACGAAATGCCTTCAAAAATGAACAACATATAAATTGCGAATGACGAAATAAACCTTTATTACATCTGGCTGATAAAGAGCCATGTGGCAAACACAAGCGTGCAACTGCAAAGTGTGCTTTAATCAAGCATATGCAGCTGACACACTTTCGAAATAAATTTCGAGATTGTAAGACATCATAAATAAGATCGAGGCACCATAGCGTGTCTTATGCTACATAGCGTGTCTTATGCAGTGCAGCTGCACGAATTCACTGCAGATTTTGTCTTCTTGTATACAGTCGTGCAAACTCTGCAATGGTGGGCGAATACGACACGTTTTAGGAAACCTTTTCTCTGTGTTCTTCCGTCGGCAGCCTGGCCCCTGCACAAAAGAGGCAAGACATAATATTAGAAAAGCGTAATAGCTAGACCACCAAAGCCGCATTTTTTATTTCTCGGGATGTACTCATTCATTATATTTCTTGCGATTAAGAACCGACATGGTTGATTTATTGAGTTTTGCCTATTTTGACACGTTTGGCTCAGGCACTTGGGCAGCTCACCAAGCATATGGTTATGTAATTCGATAACCTAATTGCACGAATCAATGGCGTTGCCAGCCATATCTCTTCGGGGGGAGGGGGGGCTCAACCGTAAAAAGACAATCTTATAATGTATCTGCTGTATTTCTATTTCGTATGTTTGCGTTTTTATACTACACTCCATGCATTCTTGCGTGCGTGTGCATGTGTCACAGAGCACGAGCCTCGGCTTCTTCCTTAAAGCTGGGTGTGGTTGTTAATTGGTATTGTGAGCTGCATTGACACTGTATATAAAAGCTATGTTTCACGTGTAGTAGCAACAACAGGACACTCACTGGCCCCCATTGCATTGTGTTTTGTTCTTCCTAAACTGTCTCTACTAGTGATCTAACCTAAACAGGGGGGAAAAGGAAGAAAAAAAAAAAGAAAAAAAGACTACTTACCTTCTCGTAGACACATACGATCATCTAACGAAAGTGTGCTTCGCCGTATATTTCGGCTAGGGTAGCAAAGATTTACCGGAGAGGAAGCCGCTCAGGAGTATGGTGAATGCAGTGCATCGAAAGTTTGCTATTACGTTTCCTCTCAGCTCGTTTGTCAAGCTTTCGCGCCATGCCTGAAATGATGTAGTGTGCTAGCTTCATCGAATAACTTGAAAGCAGTGGCATCCCCAGTGAGTCTTGGAGCACTCGCACGACGAGTATAGGCACGCCCGAAGGCAGGTAATCCCCTGGCTGATGCACGAAACACAAGACATCACGGCACTGGTGAGCGCTCCGCTTGGCACCACGCCCGCCTGTCCCGGCGCCATAGTAGCCGTTGTCGAAGCGTTACAAGGCATCTCCGTCGTGAACGCGCACCATCACCGTTGAAAGAACGCGGCAGTGGCAAACAAATTGATCAATAAACGCCGTCAAAGCGAGACGGGCTCCGCCATGGACGCGATGTTGGTGCATAAAGTTCACTCGAGGGACGATTCAAGGTAGCTTGATCGCTTCCTTGACAATCTCGAGGAAACGCTCGAGATTTTCTCAAGTGAAGGAATCGTTTCAAGGGAAGTGTGGTTTGTGAATGGGAAAACGCCACTCAAGGAGCGTTTCGAGTGAAGGGTCGAGTCAAGAAGCGTTTGTGAATACGGGGGTTAGTCTCCGTCGTGGTAGGTGTTCTGTGGTCACGTCGACCTCGTTTAGTTGTTTCGTGTTGACGTTTGCTTATATTCTTTTGACGTGCTTACCACAAGTGTGACCGTTAGCCATGGATACAGTACACCGCTAGCCCTTCCATGACAATGTTTTTGATGCGGTAACGACCGTTCTAGCAGTGTAAACGTACGTTACAACGCGGGTCTTGCGAGAGAAATGAGCGGTGACCTCGCATCCGACGGTAGTTTTTCGAGAGCCATGGCAGCGTCGCGGCAGCTCTATTACTTGAGTGGAGGAACTATCGCTGCAGTGCGCAAATTTACTATATCGTTATAGCAAGTTGTGCCTACATACTTTTCTGCTTCAGATGTCTCTCCCGATTCGCCTCGCGTGTCAACTTGCGGTCATAGTGCGTGGCACAATTTTGTTGTTAGCGCTGTGGCTGTGGTGGTTATTACTCTGGATTTGGAATACCCTTTTCACAAAGGTGAGTGAGTGTTAGTACTTACTTGCTGTGCACAGCTGTTACTAGAAGTGCATCTTGATTTGAGTTTCTCACGACAAAGGAGAATCATGGACGAGAAAGGCATACACACGCGTGCATTATTCCGTCTTACCTCTTAGTGCTGGCATGGGCAATTCAAAACGCATGCGATTGAGAATTTGGTTCAACTGACAGAAGTCATTGGTTTACTTTTCACAAAAGTGTAGTTATGATGACGTTTAAAACGTTTCTTATGGTTGTAACCTAGTTTGACGAATAAACGCTCGGTGAAACTTCGCAGCCTGTTTCCCATTGTGCTTTCACTTGCCGTGGAAGCATAGCCTTATTGGGTGTCGTGTGACTACGCTGGAGTACGCAGGTTTGACTTACGGCCACGGCGGCCGTATTCAAATGGGGGTAAACTGCAAAGAACATCCATGTGGCGGTCGTGGCACGTATAACTCTATCATTTGTATATGATCGTACTTTCACGCATGGACTGTACAGTGGTGTCATGTTTTCTAGAATGTTGAAAAATTAAGTGTGATGCTTTTTATGCGCCTCGTTGAATTAATGAGCGCTGTTGGTGCCGTGCGAAACTAAAAAAATGCGTGGACTTACCAAGTATGTTGACACCGAAAAATTCATTATTTGTGTACAGTCTAAGGTAATTGATAAAGCAAGACTTTGGAAGCAGAGCTTCTTGTATTCGTGACAAATTGGTAGTATGAAACAACACAAGACACACGTAAGTGTGCGGAAAATCGTTTGAGTGCCTGGCGATAAAAAAAAAAGAGGCTTTTACCCTACTCCAATAAAACAAAAAAAAAAAACGTCACTCCTGCATTGCTTCCATCAATCTTAGGTAAAAACAATCGCTCGCGACAGGCCGCGGCCGGCTAGGCTCGGCGTTCGCATGCGCGCGCGCAAGACCCCCGTGATTGAGGAGAAACTTGAACGCTGAAGAAGGAACGTTTCTCCTTTGGTCCTTGCCGCGAGAGGGCGCGACGGGTAAAGCACTCGATAGGGAGGAAGTTGCTGCACTGAAGGAGGAACGGAGCCCGTTTCTCCATTCTCGTTCCCATTTTTTTAGAGTGTTGTTCACTGAAAGCTTCCATCTTGTCCATTCTTTTTTTTAATATTTCTGATATGGTTAGTCAGTACTTGGCATCGTGCGTGACACCGGACAATTCATTCGAAAGAGTCTAAGAGATCTATCAGCCAAATTCCGTAGAATCACAGCAAAACTACGGTGACATTTATATTAGCCGAATGGGTCGTCTGATGGCGTAGCCATGCCGCGGCACCACACCAGGCCCGTGCCCCCCCCCCCCCCCCCCCCCAAAAAAAAAATCTGTCTACACCCTTGCGACTGACGTATCAATGACGGCTTAGCTCATGTTCATTTAATAATAGTGGAACAAGATTACAGTGCTGCTTAAAAAATAAGGGATCCTAAAGATTCGTCTTTAGAAGTTCAACGCGATAGCGATCTTTTGTTTCTATAGTGCCTACTTCAAACACTCAATGCATGAAACCTTTTCGAACCAGCTATGCACCCTTTACATAGCCTTAAGAAAACGGACGCCGTAGCGTGTGCGCGTTTTTCGTAGAGGGTTACTGGCTTCAAACCACGAAGTCATCGTGATAGTTACATGTTCTGACGCCTGATTTTCGTGGGCACTTGTACCACGCATAATTACGGCATTATTTCATGCTGCATTGTGAAGAATGTATACAGGACGCATGTGTTTGTAAAGCATGTGTCACTTTCACTGCGTTTCCAAGCAGATGAAGCTATTTTCAATGCATTCACAAGCATACACTTGGCTGTGTGGTAGAACACCCGTTTGACAGTGAAACGACACGGGATCAATTTTCGCTTGGACCCAAACAACCCTAATTCGATACTCAATCTGATCCAGGAGTCTTCGTTATTTATTATATTTGCATCGTTATCAATATTTCGGTGACGTATATGATGATTTTTTCGCTCACAAGCAACGACGCCGAATCCGAGACCAATGCCGGAATTTCTACAAAACGAGCTCTTTAACGCTGTTGCGCTAAAATGTGAGTGTATAGATAAAACAGAATGGTGAAAAATTTTGCTGGCGTGAGTTTGTTATTTGTTTATTTATCTGAAGGCACGGAGCCCTAATTGTAATATCGCACACTTCGAGGACGAACGCTGTTGTTATTCTCGGTATTCCAGCCCCAATGTGCACCGTTAAAAACGACACATTTTATATTCATAAATGTTCATGGCATGCTTATTTGTTGTGTGATTGGATATGGTAACACGACAGTGTCAACATATCTAATCACACCGCGGCAGAAGCGGAATGAAAAGCGGGCGCCACTGATGCATTGCCGAAAATTCCCCTCCCTTGCGATCACTCTGGAGGAACTTACACTAATACTTTTATTTCTCTGTATGCAGGCCAATGACGAAAGTGAGATTACCTGCAGGTATAAAAGCAGTATTTATACAAAATACAGCATAGTTATTTCTCTGTATCCACGCCTATGACGGAAGTGAAAATATTATCTGCAGGTATAAAAGCAGCATTTCTACAAAGTACAGCCTAGTTACAGACAATTCGTTTGAGTAATGGATGTGAAGCGGAAGTGTTTAGGTTAACTGCAATACCAGCTGCATTGGCGAACAGGCTCACTTCATTTCCACCTTTCTTGTATACTCCGCGAGGGTGCCAAAAAGGCAATTGCATATGCGAACGTAAGACAGAAAACACATGATAACATTAATGGCAAAAATGAACGACCTATGGCGACTGCTACTGTTAGAAAACGGTGGGAGTAACGATGTATATACAAGTAGAGTTGCCGCTTTGAGGCGTCAGAGATGGCGCGTTGCTGTGATTTACTCCTCTATAGCCAACATAAGCGTAGGCGGTGGATGGGTTGTTTGAACTCCTTTACAAATTTTAAAGTTTCATTTGTATAGACGCGCACATATACGAATAAATGCACGAGCATAAATAATGCATGTACAACTACCCTCCCCCTTTGCCTCGCTGACTGACGGAGTCATATTTGCAAGATGTTTCAGCGCGCGAACAAAGGAAAAAGGACAGGGTAGACAGAAAGAGCGCTGACTTCCAACTAACTTTATTTGACAGAGTGGCAAGAATATATACTGCTAAAAAGGATGATAACAGAGCATGAAGGTAAAGGCACGCCTAATTTACACATCAGTAACAAAACACGTGTGACAGGTCCTCTATTGCCTCAAAGCCCAGCTAGGTAATCACGTTCAGCCTGTGATAAAGCAATCGATGATGTGCTTACACATTTATCTCCTAGCAAGTGTATTTTTTCGGCTTCAATAATTTCTCGGGTAAGCTGGTCCCTGTGTCTTGCCAATATTGAGCACTGATCAAAGAGAGGGGTGCACCCGCAATCTCGGCAATGAATTCCAAGATGCCCTTGTACCACATTGTGCACATTGTTTCGGTGTTCTCGGAGGCGGTCATTTATGCACCTGCCGGTTTGCCCGACATAGATGCACCCACACGTCAGTGGAATCAAGTAAACGACTCCCACTGCGCATGGGATGTAGCGTGTCCTGTGGGCGACAGAGCACGAGGCAGAATTTGCACGAGGTGCATTGACCCGTTTGCAAAGCCTCTGCAATTTTTCCGGGGCAGAAAAAGCCACAAAAACGTTGGCGTCTCGAGCAATCTTTTTTAGCCTGTGTGAGACGTCGTGCACGTAAGGCAGTACGACAGGCCGGCTCTTTCTGACACTGTTTCGCTTATCCGGTTTGTCGCCTCGCTTCAAGACAGTGACCAGCTTTTCCGCCACCGAAACGAGAACATGCGCGGGGTAACCAGCTTTGGTAAGCCGCTCTACTTGTAGAGCAAAGCTGTGGTGTACCATGTGGGGGCATGATTTCTTTAAGGCATTGACAAGGCAGAGGTTAGCGATGCCCCGCTTGACCAATTTAGAGTGAGCTGAGCTGAAAGGCAGAAGAGGCTTGCCGCTTCTTGGTTCATACATCCAGCAAACATGTCGGGAGTCTAACAAAAGCTTCAAATCTAGAAACTTCAGGTTGTTATCAGTGGGCGATTCATGGGTTAGAACTAGTGGTTTCAGGCACTCTCGGAAAACAGTCAACACGTCAGAGGAAATGGTCTGAAAATGGTTTGAAAACTCTAAATTGGTCAAGCGGGGCATCGTTAACCTCTGCCTTGTCAATGCCTTAAAGAAGTCATGCCCCCACATGGTACACCACAGCTTTGCTCTACAAGTAGAGCGGCTTATTAAAGCTGGTTACCCCGCGCATGTTCTCGTTTCGGTGGCGGAAAAGCTAGTCACTGTCTTGAAGCGAGGCGACAAACCGGATAAGCGAAACAGTGTCAGAAAGAGCCGGCCTGTCGTACTGCCTTACGTGCACGACGTATCACACAGGCTAAAAAAGATTTCTCGAGACGCCAACGTTTTTGTGGTTTTTTCTGCCCCGGAAAAATTGCAGAGGCTTTGCAAACGGGTCAATGCACCTCGTGCAAATTCTTCCTCTTGCTCTGTCGCCCACAGGACACGCTACATCCCATGCGCAGTGGGAGTCGTTTACTTGATTCCACTGACGTGTGGGTGCATCTATGTCGGGCAAACCGGCAGGTGCATAAATGACCGCCTCCGAGAACACCGAAACAAAGTGCACAATGGGGTACAAGGGCATCTTGGCATTCATTGCCGAGATTGTGGGTGCACCCCTCTCTTTGATCAGTGCTCAATATTGGCAAGACACAGGGACCAGCTTACCCGAGAAATTATTGAAGCCGAAAAAATACACTTGCTAGGAGATAAATGTGTAAGCACATCATCGATTGCTTTATCACAGGCTGAACGTGATTACCTAGCTGGACTTTGAGGCAATAGAGGACCTGTCACACGTGTTTTGTTACTGATGTGTAGATTAGGCGTGCCTTTACCTTCATGCTCTGTTATCATCCTTTTTAGCAGTATATATTCTTGCCACTCTGTCAAATAAAGTTAGTTGGAAGTCAGCGCTCTTTCTGTCTACCCTGTCCTTTTTCCTTTGTTCGCTCGCTGAAACATCTTGCAAATATGACTACGCACCAACTAGCCCAAGTCTCGTCTCTTGTGACTGACGGAGGTCAGCCGCGACGGCGGCGTGGGCCTATGTGCGCGGAACAGACGGCAAAACGGCAGGCAAGCAGACGCGGAAACTTGACAAAGTGTGGCTGCACGTAGTTGTCATAGTATAAGGACAGAGATATCTTCCATTAGCTTCTTTGCTGCTGCCTTGCGTTTCGTTCCTTGAATTCTCAGCGCTCACCACTTACCTATCAAACAAACAAAAAAAGTGTCTCGGGCTGATAACATGCTTGCCATTCTTGAGTGGAAGTGTTAGAAGGGCTTCGATAATACAATCGAGAGGCATGCATGTAAGATTTCAGCGCTACTTTTGTGAGGCGAAACAACATTCGTTGAACACGTTATGTCTTTGTTCTACTCTGATTTCCTGATCAGCATAAAGTCATCTGGAGTTTCACGCTCCAAAACCACGAGATGATTATGAAAGACGCCGCAGTGGAGGGCTTTGGAAGTTCTGACCATCTGGTGTTCTCCAACGTGCACTGACATTGCCCAGCTGAAGGCCCGCTATCATTTCGTCTTCATCAAAATGCGACCGCCCCGGCCCGGATCAAAGCCGAAACCTCTTGGTCAGAAGCCGATCTCCATAACCACTGCTCCAATGCGGCGATATCCTGATCAGCATAACTTCATCGGGAGTAATAACCGATGACACCCTAGTTTAGTTGCCGCAATACCACTTTACGCCGTCCAAAGAGTAATCCCTATATAAGAGGTTAAGTTCAGGAATTACCACATGCATCCCGTCTTTACTTCTGACTTACCAGGAACAGGTGCCCATGTCAGCACTATACAACAGAGTGAATGATAACAACGAAAAAGAAAATTCAACGCAACAAGCGTTTTTTGCAATAATGTTCTGCCTATAGATTCAATGAGCCATGTTTTCGATGCTCACTTGAATGCCTTCCACACAGGATTCGTGAGTCCAACTCAATAAGGGTTCATCACCTAAAGAACAGATCAAGCGCGCATTGCTTGTTTGCCTCAAGTTTGCAACCAACGTTGCGCTGCTCTCTAATTGCTGAAAAAAAAACAAAAAAAAAACAAATGCCGGTGCTGCGTCGAATTCTGCCAGTGGTCTTGTACCACGTTTGAACGTGGCGGCCTCTTTTTCGTCGATTTTTTTTATATTGTTGCCATTCTGCCATTGCTTAACGTCCATCTTAGTGACCCATAGCCTGTTGAAGCGACCTTCCTTCATGAACAGTATTAGATAATTCCTTCAACCTACATTTGAGGACACTAAAAACGCAGCGCGTTAGACGGCAGTGATGTGATAATGTTTTACTTTCGCAAAGTTTAAAAGGATGCTGTCGAAAAATTACCAGGGAGTTGTCTTACCGCAGAATGAAAATTTCATTATTTATGTTAAATGCTACACATTGCTGATTAAAGATTTTTCTCTAGAGTCACTGTTACAATGTGCAATAAGCAATGTTTGTGAACAGCAGAGCTTGACAAATTAAAAAAAAATATATTCTGACATGCTCTATATGGACCAGAAGCATACAGAACTAATTATAGACGTGTAGTGCTCTTGTATAATTTTTTTCATTACTTGGCCATTTTCGATAAAACACCCTGTTGATCATGGAAGATGTAAAATATAGGAAGCAGTGCATGGTGAACACAAAACTGCAATGCGAATCCCCATAGCACAAAAACTTTATTCCGTTAGATAAGAAACCGCGCATCTATCCAATGTGATACTGCGAGACATAGCACTCATCAGATTCATTGGCGCCGCACAAAGGTACATAGCAAAGGATTGCCCTCTGCGAACAAAATCAGACAAAAAACTACAACAAAAAATAACACTTTTGTGACACAATGATTGCCCACACAACACAAACAGAGATAGTCTGTGGCAGCATGGAACTTTGATACACTGTATACTATTGTCACATTCTAGGAAGCATTGCACCAATATGCAAGCTCGCTAGACAATATACCAGCGTTTTCACTCAGGCTCCTAGAAGCCGCTTTCAACTTGTGAATTACAAGTTACTCATGCAGTTCGTGCTTATATCATGAAGTGAATCCCACTTGCAATATCGTCGGCCCAAAATAATTCTTAGGTATGCCCGGCGATGGGTATACGTGTCTATGTATCGGCAAATGAACCATAGAGAGCACATGCACGTAGTGATTGAATCGGTACTAAAACGCATTCTTGGTTTCTCTAAATCACCTATAAATCAGTGATTAAACTTTCCAGTGTAATCTCTCGTGCTCACGTACATTTGAGAACGAGATTTACTACTCGTGTCTTGAGTGTACTCTTATCCAGAACAATTTATAACAATTGCGAAAGTGGCCAAAAATCCTGGTGCAGCCTGCGCCGAACGGTGCTTACTCGTTTTCTGGTCTTCTCTTCTGGAGGTACACTGAAGTATACGGGACAGAGCCACTTTTATTAAATGCAAACCATTTCTTAGCGAACTTCAGTGACTTTAAGCGTATCTATCTATCTATCTATCTATCTATCTATCTATCTATCTATCTATCTATCTATCTATCTATCTATCTATCTATCTATCTATCTATCTATCTATCTATCTATCTATCTATCTATCTATCTATCTATCTATCTATCTATCTATCTATCTATCTATCTATCTATCTATCTATCTATCTATCTATCTATCTATCTATCTATCTATCTATCTATCTATCTATCTATCTATCTATCTATCTATCTATCTATCTATCTATCTATCTATCTATCTATCTATCTATCTATCTATCTATCTATCTATCTATCTATCTATCTATCTATCTATCTATCTATCTATCTATCTATCTATCTATCTATCTATCTATCTATCTATCTATCTATCTATCTATCTATCTATCTATCTATCTATCTATCTATCTATCTATCTATCTATCTATCTATCTACGACTTTTAGCTGTCCTGTTTGCTTTGATAATTCGATATTTGGCTCGCAAAAGCCAAATATTGAATTATCGAAGCAAACAGGAGAGCTAAAAGTCGTAGATAGATAGATAATGGTATAGATACCAAAATTGGTTTGGCGTAACATGATTGTATGACGAGAATACCTGACTAGTCATAACATGAAAATCATGACATGTATCTCATGAATGTCATGATATACATTTCATGGTCTTGCTGCTCTTGCGGTGGTTTCGTTCACATGATGTATCGCAAAAGTGGTATAGTATATACCACTTGACTGCATGGCTAATATAATTGACATACCCTAACGTGGAAATTATGACGTGCATGTCATTTAAGTGATGATTACACTCCATGCTCATGGCTCACTCGTGGTCATTTTGCTAGCTTCACCCACACTAAATTTGGTATTACGGGACGTGAAATAATGACGAAGTTATATGACTGGTGCACAAATGATAATAATTGCATGCATGTCATGTAAGAACATGACTACATGCCAGGCTCATGATGCGCTCGCGGCCGTTTCAGTAGCTCCACATATACCAAATTTGATACCACGTGACGTGAATAGACGACGAAGGTAAATGGCACGTTCAAAAACTATAATCATGACGTGGAAGTCATGGACGGTATAGTTTACGTCCGCCTCGTAACGTTGTGCTGATTTTAATGTGACATATCAACGTTACTCATTGGTGCTTCGCATATCATCGATTCCTGTACGTGGTATCTGCCAGTTGTTTTTTGAATGCGAAGCATTTCTTGACGAAATACGGCGACTTTGACCGTACCTGTCATCTCGTATATATCTATCTATCTAGCCGCTCACGGCTTTTAGATCTCCTGGCCGTTTCGATAATGGTACCCATAACAAAATTGGTATTGCCTAACATGACTGCATGACAAGCATAAGTGGCTAGTCATAAAACGAGAATCATGACATGTATGTCATGAATGTCATGTTTTACATATCATGGTGTTGCTGCTTTTGCGGTGATTTCGTTCACATGATATATTGCGAAAATATCATGGTGCAACGTGACCACGAGGCGAACATAAGTGACAGACCCTAACGTAGAAACCATGACATGCATGTCATGGAAGTCATCACTACACGTCACGCTCATGGTGCGCTCACGCTGTCGTTTCGCCATAGCTTCACACATACCAAACTTGGTATTACGGGACGTGTGCTATTGAAGAAGGTATATGACTGGTGCAAACATGATATTCATGAGATGCATCTAATGTCAGAACAACTACATGCCACGCTCATGATGCACTCGATGCCGTTTCGCTAGCTTCACATATACCAAATTTGGTATTACGTGACGCGAACGAACGACGAAGGTAAATGACACGTCCAAGCATGATAATCATAACATGCGTGTCATGTAAAACATGACAACATGCTACGTTAATAGCGTGCTCAGGGCCATTTCGCCTGCTCCACATGTACCAAACTTAGTATCCCGTGACGTGAATTGACGACGAATATAAATGACACGCCCAAACATAATAATAATAACATTGAAGTCGTCTACGGCATAATTGACGTTCGCCTCGTAACATTGTGCTGATTTTAGAGTGACATATCAACCTTCCTCATTCGTGCTGCGCATATCATCGATTCCCACTGTACGTGGGATCTGCCAATTTTCTTGTCTTTTGAATTGGCTTTTACAATATGTTGAAACCAGTGGTAATGCCATTCTTTAAATTTGCTTGCTAAAGTAAGTGTTAACGTTCTGACTCTTTTGTGTCAGAGAAGCGTCCATGTTTTAGTTCTTTGTTGTCCAATAAAATTGTTTTTCCGAATGTGGCGTTGATTTGATATCTGGGGTTTAACGTCCCAAAACCACTATATGATTATGAGAGACGCCGTAGTGGAGGGCTCCGGAAATTTAGACCAGAATGTGGCGTTGTTTGTTAAAAAATGCCTGCCATAAAATGGCTCCCGTTCTTCTCGCAGGCCTGTTAAAACAAAATGTGAGAAGTTCGACAGAGAAAGCGTCCAATATTTTTTTTTGCCGCACATACGGAAGTGAACGACCGGTTCCCTTGCATCCCCCCTTCTTATTTAGTTTCTGGTTGTCCCGTTACTGACTCTCTATGGAACTTCTTGGACAAGATTATTTGGTAGAAAAGCATTGTTTTTGCTGCACACGCACTAGCTTAAATTTACTGCAGTGTAAAAATTTGCTTTCCATTGCTGAACAACTCGCCTCTTGTGCTGCATTCCACTTTGTTCTCACTTTATTCTAATAATTGAGCACGCTCTATATTTCTGGGCAACTTTCTTTCCATTTGCCACGAAAAGATTTTCGTTCGAACGAGTAGGCCTTACCCTCTCCTCCTCTCCGAAACAAAGTCCTGGCTACGTGTCTGCTGTGCACTATCAACCCTCTCCGTGCCATGCGCTGGAGGTAGACAACATGTATAACAAGATATTTTCACTTGATTTTGAAGTTTTTGTAGGTCAGCATCTGCATTTAGGGTAGAGTTAGGGTGGTTTGCAATGGATGTGTGCCTGGCTTTCTGCACCGTTCGGTGCCTCCAAGTTTTCATGCAAAATCTGGTCAATAAACAGTTGAATGTTTGCACTTCGCTTGACCCCTTCCCCCGTTTCTTCGTCGCGCAAAAGCAACCTTATTTTTGTGGCCTGTGCAGAATGATGAGCCAGCCCACCACAATAGATATTACTACAACTCAGCACAGGTAATTGAATTTGCAAAGTCGGCCTCCTGCATACAGGCTAAATTGCGGTCAGATTCTCTGGACGACAATTCACTCGTCTACGCGAACCACGTGCGACTGACAGCGAACTGACCGCCCCAGCTTGCGTTTTCTCGACCCGAAGTCTTCCTGTGACGCGAGAATTGTGTTTACACGTCACTGCGAAGCCGCCCTCTCGATACCAAAACTGAAATAGCTGTTATAAAATAGTGGTGTTAAAAATACATTCAATGTATTCGCATGCACCACGACGCTCTTTTTAGGGTTCTCGACACCTGTGTTTTACTTGAAGCAACAACCCAGAAATATTTAGAATTCGTATCGGTACTATTTTACACATCTCCGCTTTGAAATGTTTTAGTGTTTTTTTCTCTTTCTTTGTATTCGTACTCTCGCCTATCAGAGTTATTTCATCCCACACTCGACAAATCGGCGCACGTCTCTTGGGAGTGAATCACGAGAGGATGACGAGAGTGCGTGCTGGTTCATGATGATTTCTGAACGAAAGTATTGGAACAGCTTCGTTTTCAACATGCATCAGTGCATAGAGAAAAAAGAGAACAGACGCAAAGGGCACATTTTGTGAAATTGTTTATTTTATGCGACTTTGCAAGGCTGCTCAGAAAGAAAAAAAAATACATTCATAGGTCACTCGCATCCTTCTGTGAACACCGTTGGAAAGGGCCTTCTGATGTCCGCCGAATACAGTATTAAAACTGCAGTAAAAGGAGCGTTGGGGCATAGGAAGGCACGACGCAGGGGGACGTCGCAATTCGCGTGGGCTCTATAGAAACGCGAAGGGGATAATGCACTCGCAGAACAGTAAAACTAAATGAGTGCGGTAACTGTGGCTTCAGCGTGTTCCGTTTTTTAAAATTATTTTTGCCTCTGGTGCCAGCATCAGCCTAGACTCGTATTGTTGTCCTTCTGCCTCTTGGAATGCACAACGAGGTGAGTGGCTGTGAATGCGCATGGAATCGGACGCAAATAGTTTCGTGCTGGCTCACAGCGGCGCGAGTTCGAGGCATTAGACCCCAGTCGGTTTCTATCATGTCACGGCGTCCCCCAGTTAGGACGAAAGCTGCTCGTTACAAAGAAGGAGAACAGGAAGGAACTCTACATTAAATTTTTGGATAGTACAAAGGCCCATAAGATCTAGCACAGGGAACGCATGGCTCTTCGCGGAGGAAAAAAGCTCCGTACATGGTATCGACGTACATGTCCAGCTATAACAGTTCGTGTTGATTATAGTGAATGCATATAAAATTTTCGCCTTGCCAGATAAGGGACAAAATGTTGCCAGCAATGGTAGCACTGAAATGTGAGCCGTTATTAGGCTGGAGCGGTTTTGCTTGGAATGTGAAAGCTAGGCATCGCCAAGGTTTATTGTGTAACGGGTCTTAACTACCGGCGTTCACTTGTGACAGCTTGTTAATGCGTACATGAGAATTTCTTGGATCGTTGAAATAGTAAACTCATTAGCTTGTGAGCAAAATACTTCCCTGCAATAATGAAGGGCTTCGTTGATCCCACTTACTAAACTACGGTGGTTATTAATCGTGCATATGTAGAAACTGATTGACAAAACCGAACTTGCGTTCAGCTTTACACTACTATTGAGCCGTGTGCTGTTCTTACAGCAGGATTACGAAGTGCTTGCAATAGTTACGACTGCTCTCGAAAACCGAGCTAATCTTTGAAGTATTCTGAGCTGTGCATGAGAACGCTTCTCACTGTGACAATGCTCTCTCCAGGCTAATGCGCCCGCCCATCGTATACACAAATGTTAGTGAAGGAAATCGAGAATGCCCACATTCTTTGCTTGAAGTTCTGTTATGCGTAGCAAACTTATTTGAGCTATTCAGGAAGAAAGAGACAAGGATGCGCAGGCATGGCTTCTCATTTCTTGTACGACTGCGGCTGAGAGGCGCCTCCACTGGCGTCCACACGGCACGAGCAGCCGGCGGGAAACTTGAAGAGCGTCACCTGCGGACTCTTCTCGGGGTTCCACGGGTGTAGCGCAAGCAGTCGATGTAAGCTGTAACGCTGCTGGCATGTCGACTCGTAGAACGGAGCGATGAAAGAGCATGGCTCGTCTGGTTTCCTGCAATCAAGAACATCTCGTTGAGCCTTGTTTTTGAGCGAAATGTGTCGTACAAAGGCTCTTTGCGTTGAGCGCCACATTTGTACAGAGGGCCTACTCCCTTACACCTTTACAACTACGATCATTTCTTAACTGAACCCATTTTTGTGACCTCTAGCTGTTCATAGTTCTCAAGGGAGTCGACACTTCAACATTATAGCGATTTACGAACATGTCCTGCCTTACGAAATATCTTTGGTTTGTTGCTCCGGTAGTCCCACCTTACGAGGAATTGCTTGTGTTTCGCGAATAGCTTATAAACCAGTGAATTGTTTTTTTTTGTCTTAAGTATTTTCATACAAATCTTACATTTGTAAGCCCACGTGGTTCCACCCCTTAGTATTCAATGCGGCAACTTTCGGTTGATATATCTTAGATAGCCTCGTCTCTACTGTTTCGTGGGTGCTGTAAAATGTATCACTGTTACCTGCTTCATTTTGCAAACCTGCATTCTACTTTTCTGTAGAAGAAGATGTAGCCATCACATTCCGCTCTATACTCTTCCTCAGTCGTCCTAACATTGTTAAGGTCAATAATATTGCAAGTAATGCAGAAAATGAGAGGGTCAAGACAGGACAATCACTAAATTTCATCTAAGACATCTGTTGCTGATCCTGACCATACGTAACCATATATGAGAGTATGCGAAACGAAAAGAAAGCGAACAAAAAAATAAAATGACATGAACTATTACGTGTCATCCACACCAAAAAAGTCAAGCTATTTCCTTGATAAGCCTACATGCACAATAGGTTGCATCTGCCACGTGATCGTCCATAATGGATGCAGAAAATGTTGCATGTAAATCACAAGCGGTAGTTTTGACTTCTTTTTCATGAATTACTGGGTTGCGTGGACAATTCAAGTTGATAGCGCTTATTCTTTCTTGATTTTGTTTTTCAACTATCGTGCTCTCTTTTGAGCATTACAATAAATCACTAACAAGTCCAAGCCTTCTCTCATCCCGGTCGATTCCTCATTATCGTTCGAGTAGCTGCTCTAAAGTCGAAATGATTTCACCCTGCTATTCTCGGTCGATACACTGGTATGCTTGAGACACTGCCCTCTAACACATCTAATTGCCAACAGCAGGCGAAAGTGACTTGTGATCTGAGTACAGCAGCACCAAGACTTGACACAAGACGACGATGCTTACCTGCAGCTTTCTGTGCGCACTTTCTGCGGAAAGGCATCCGTGTTGATGACGAGCATCCACTCCCCAGATATGGCGTCCCTGGCCCAGCCAGGTCGCATTGTCTTTGCGTCTGTCTCGCAGGCGAAGGCTCCGCGGGCGGCGGAGCTGGTGCCCAGGTGGTTAGGGAAAAGCTCGGGGTCACCCACGGTCTGCAGCTCCTCGTACATGATTTTGATCTTCTTCAGGTCACGCTCCACCATCCTGCCCACGTAGTCGCTGCATAAAAAAAATGTAATGGATGTACGTCTGCATTTGATGTTCATGATGAGGGGTATATATCGCGGGATATCTTTTATACGCTATAAGTTGTTGCTCAAAGAACAACACATATCACGTGCATGTGAACGAACTGTGCCGCACAGCCAGACTGTAAAATATTATGGGCGTAATCAGCTTGTACAAGAATGCGAAGGGCTGAGAATTCGAATTCAAGTTGATCGCTGTTTTCGACAAAGCCCCTGTCAGTATAAGACGCGTAGCACGATGGCCACGCAAACGACGTGGGGTTATATCTTGTAATGCGCTGCATTGTAATGACAAATGGGTTCGTCAAACAGCTGGAGGATGTTTGATCTTTGCCTCAAAAATAGAACGCAATCGGGATCCTCTTGCATTGCCTTGGTAGCCTTGCCGCAATCTTCGTGGATGCGAAAACCATGCTGCGAGGGAAAGAACATCTGCGCGACTAACATTGCTTGTTTAAAGTTATCCTACAATGCATAATTAATTTCCGGAGTCCTTCACTACAGCGTCTCTCATAATCATATGGTGTTTTTGGGACGTTAAACACCTCATTTCAATCAATCACTCAATGCCTACTTACAGTACAGTTTCGGAGGGCCAACTGCGCCGTAATTCTTACTTTTGAATTGGCGAAATTCCTACTGCACGTCCGCAAGGCAACACGTGAATCTACGCAGCCGCTTACTTTGTTGATGCTTGTTGTGCTGCTGCTGCTGCTGCTGATGGTGATGATTAAATAGACTGACCGCTTTGTAATGATACGCTGTTTAAACCTCTCACCCGTTGCACAGTTCACATATCTATACGCCTGCTGCCTTGCAACACAACATGCGTTAAGGAGACCCGTCGCTATACGTGACATTTGTATAGGTTTTTTTTTGATGAAGTAGTTTCAAGCAACGACGTAGTTATGTGGTAGAAAATGCACCTGCTTGCCACGCATAAAGTCTGGCTTGGATCCCCACTCTGACCCAAATTTCATTTATTTGAATTTATCTCGAATTTTAGCTCTCGGACAACGCTAAGTTTTCGCTCACAACCAAAGACGCCAACATCGGCATTTCTGCAAGACAAGCTGTTGAACGCTATCTCGCTAAAATCCACAGAGAACGTCGGCTTTTGTGTGGCTTTGTAGAATGTTTCAAGCGGGCTCTTCTCTCTATTTTTCAAAGATTTACACCAAAAACGTACCAAGATCCTTTACAGGCGCCACAACGTGGTCACAATCTTGACTACAATGCGTGGCCGCTTGCTACGTATTCGAAATTACAGAGCAAGCCGAAGCAACAAGTATTGACACAGTTCATGAGAGGCCCGTGTGTGGAATGTCGTTTAGGATATTCGCAACTCTCACAGCCTATAGGGGGCGCTACTGTACGTGCAACATGACTGTCGTTACGTTTATCGCAGCCCAACGTTATGGTGCCTAAAAGAGGGGTTGTGATCCTAGCTGCCACTGCTCTTTAAGCAAAATTATGCGAGGGTAACAACATCTCACCGTAGCGTGCGCAAATGCAGCTGCTGGTGAAGACACCAACAGCAGCGAAGGTGTGAGTGCTTCTTTGGTCTGCGTTCAACATGAATGGGCGTTTGGGTGGCGTGCACCTGGAAAACCTGCGTCTTGACTAACGTTTCCAGTTCAGCTCATGTAATTTGTTTTCAGGAGAGTTATTTAGTTTGCATGTTTTTTTTAATTCATCGGGAGTTTTGTTCGTGGCTGGTCACGACGACAGCGGATTTTCTGCAATACTGGCGTTACAAAATGCGCCAAAAAGAAACTCACGATGGGTAGTCGTTCGTGAGGACGCAGAAGTTCTCCCCTTGAACTTTGCAGGGCGGGAAACCGCCATCCGGACCGGGTCTGTCGGGTCGAGGTACCACGACTGGAGGGCCAGTTGGAGGCTCAGCGGGATAGCCCACTCCCGGAGGAGGTCTTGCAGGACCCAGCGGTCCGGGAGGCCCAGAGGGCGGTCGCCTTTGAGGTGGCCTGGGTTGTGCAAGACGCTCGGTTCATGAAAGTGCTGCCGTTACAGCGCCGTTATTTACCAAAGCGTCTCCCCAGCAACAGAAAACAAGCTTACTTCTTGTTTCACATTGGCAACAAGGTGAACCAATATATATATATATATATATATATATATATATATATATATATATATATATAGCTCTGTTGTATAGTTGTCAGGAAGCTAAAAAGAATAAAAAGAACCACTCCGGTGCATGACCTGCACTACTTTGACTGACGCCAGCCGTGGAGCGTTAGGCGCTGTTGCCGACATAATATTTCGGTATGCTTGGATAGTATGTCGGTATGCATGGGTAACATTTCGGCAAATGATTCCCATGCTATACGCGGCGTTTCAAACTGTTTCCGGACACGCTGCAGAGCATTCATGTTAAGCTTGCTGACGACTGTATAACTTTGATTTCTGGTGCCTGTGTTTCGGTCCGGCATCAGAATACCGTGCATGACTGCTTAGTGCCCGTAGAGACATCGGCGCCGTCACGCGTTCGCCACTATTAAGCCCATTGGCCCCTCTAGTTCACTGAACCACGGCCATGCAGAAGGGCAACTGGCGACGCAAGCAGGCGCTTGCTCTTGGAGGGGAGGAGAAATGTGAGATATGTAGAGTTACGGTATATGCTCCCTTTATATACAGTAACTCTAGAGATATGCTGAAGTGCGTGACACCTAGTGAGCGCCGGAGGAAGTGCATCTTGCGCAGGTCCTGTCATGTGATATACGTACGGCGAACGCGTCTGTAAACCAGCGCACTAATGGTGGAGAGGTAGGACCGGGACGGAGCACGCGCGACTAATGTGTTGCGTCGACGTACCAGATGTAAATTTAAAGCATGCAGTTTATGTCAATTTCAAGGATTCATGATTTGATAAAAAATGAAAAAGCAGCTTTCAGTGAAAAATAAAACCAGGGGATCTGTTACGCCTATGCATGTATAAAACTAAATTATTATTTCAGGCCAAAATAACCCCGAAAATTGCCGGCTTTGCGCACCGCATACTGCCAGCGACCACAATTTCGCCACGGCGTGTGTGACGTCATCTTGTGCACGGAACGGTGCCGTCGTCTACTACTAAAGTTTCTGACGGTACAAAGCGTTCATTCTCTATGCCGAGTCCAACAGAGCTGAAATAGTTGGAATGCACGCACAGCTGGCCACGAAAGTAAATCGTTCACTGAAATGCACATGCTCGCACTGCTTTTTATGTCACCGCTGCTCGTGAGTGCGCCAGTATTGACCAACATTGGGGGCTTGCGAGTTCATGAAAGTAAGCATGTATCAATAAATTCTCGACCAAATGGTCTAAAATATCATCAGCTTGTTGGCGAACACGCAAGAATTACTCAACACAATGCAGATTATCACCGAAAATGACGTGTCATGCATGGCTTGTTTAGAAGCACCATTCAAGTTATGACACATCTGAATGCCCACAGCATGTATTAATTGAAAGAACTTGATGTTTCGTGCACTGCCTGAGCCACGTAAAAAGACGTGCGTGGTGAAGACCTGCATGATGCGTAATGAGCTGTAGGGAGCTTGATCGATAAAAGCCCTTCTACATTTGGATAGGTACCACAACCTATTCTCTCCTCCATCGCCTCCTCTCCTGCACGCGTTGGTCTTTTTCTTTTTCCCCCCATGACAGTGATATCTACAAGGAGGTTTAAATAAATGTTGCTGGAGTGTAGGCCACCTATACATACCAATGGGGTAGCCAAAGCACACCCGCCGCTTCTTTCTGCCGTGGTTTTTAATAGTTATGGAGGGCATTAAGTGGTATATTGTCAAGAATAAGAAGTGAAATGGCAAACAAGAATACAGTTGACCTTATCCTATTTCTTTAAGTGTTTTGCTTGCACAAATGCACATCGTTGAAGGGTATGTCACGCTGGTTTTTAAAAGAAGCGTACTCGTGAGAGCTGAGCTAACTTTCTCGGGATTCATTTTCTCGTTTATTTTCTTCTTCTGGCGGAACCTTATGCGTAAGTAAATTTCGGCCACTTTCTTTGCGTGGAATATAAAGGTGGGTGTCCCAGCTACTCATGTACAAATGTACATACCCATTAAAAAAAGATGCATGTATGAGGTAAAGATGCAGTGAGGCCACTCTCTCCCCTTTTCTCAGAAACGGGCTTTTGATTCTGGATCCCTTTTATTTTAGCTTGAAAATAAAGCCTCGCTCATTCGGTTCACTATTTGTCTGTGGTAGAATTTTTTTCTGGAGCTGGTTTAACTCCCCTTAGAAAACACAAACCATTTTTGTTTTATAAAAGTTGCGTGTAGGCATTGCAACTTTTACATCTTCAAACTTAATACAAATAACGGCACGAGTATCTCTCGGTTATGATCGCTTTTTTTTTGCAGTTGCACTACAAATATTGCACAGTTCAGACCTTGATTCAGACACTGGTTTTCGCTCGCTGCACACGAAATAACGGAACAAAATACATGAATGTAAAAAAAGACAGGTTTTCTATGTTGCCCAAACAATGTTAACTTCACTCGTGGTAGCAAGGTAAGCCTCTAATTAACACAACTGAAAAACAGGGGCGTGGCCAAGGATTGGCACGCCGGGCCTGTGCCCCCGTTTCCGCGAAATTTTTTTGCCATGGTATAGCAAGCGAAAAGTGGTGATTTCAAGGGGGTGCCCCTCCCGAAAACAACAAAATGCCCCCCCCCCCCCTAAAAATGGCTACGCGAGGTTTATGACCAGACTAGTTGGTGAAGATCCATAACAGCTTGCAATGAACTCACTTCGTCCGTGTCGTGCACTGTTAGCTATTCTGGCTACGCCACTGCCAGTAATCAAAAACGAAATGATGGAGAGGCCTATTTGATTTCAACAAATAGTTAACGGTTTGTTATTTTCCCTCTCGCTTGCCACTGTAGTGGTATCAACAAGCACAAGGATGTGTACAGTGGACATCGCAGGTGTTTTAGAAACGCATCTAGCCCAGTAGGTCCACTTGCGGGTCACAGTACAGTCAGGTTGTTACAATTCGACGAGTGCCTCTAACATATATGTGGTCGCTGTATTTTCGCTATCAGTCATCGCGCCATCTAATGACACAAGTGTTGAACAGCACACCCCGAAGTGCTTCGAACATTTGGGTCCTTAAGAAGCACATTAGGAAAAAAAAAGAATGACCGTGAGATATGTGAATACAGGTTGAGAGCTACCAACATGCAGATGTTCCGGCATACAGTTTTTATTAAGCTCGATATATGATACACTCAACTGAAACATCCCAGAAAACCTTTTAGCTTGAACCATGTAGCCTTAATAAAGGCTCGATGTATTCATTACAACGTCCGCACGCTATACAACGCCGGCGAACATCTGGGACAACTGGGCAGTCGCAACCGGTTGAGCTGCGGAAGGCGCGCTTTCTGCCTATGACAAGATGGCGGCGCGCGGCTTCACCTGAAGGCCGCCTTCTCCACTCCAGCAAATATTACTTTAGCCTCCTTGGATATCTCCTTGTCAGCAGTGTGTGAAGGTCTTAGATTTTTTTATTTTTTTGCTGCCGCGAAGAAGCCGACCATCGCGCGCCGTCGGAAGCCCAAACTGAAGCTTTCAAATAAGACCACGGAAGCGCTGGATGGAACGTTAGCGTTCCATTCAGTGCGTTGATATGTTCAGGGAGCAGAAAGAAACTTTCAGCGTGGCGCCGAGGCAGAAAAATATTACACCATCGTCCGCTAGAGGAAACCATGTGTAGATGCGGAGCAGCGGCAGCTGTCGCTTACACTGGCGGGGCGTTGTGCAGGAAAAAAACCTGGCAAGGCGCAAAGCACGCAGTGAAGAACCGTTGTTTCCTACTGAAGCATGCCAATCACTGCTAATGGGCAATGAGAGAGACGACTCCGATAGGACATAGAGATTTGCAGTCCGCTTTTAGGTAACGCGTACGCTGCGCATTTTTAGGGACGAAGTTCTTAAGGGTGTCGGCTAGTCCCTCGTCGTCCATTGTAATTACACCTAGTACTCGGAGTGCTCACTAGAAGGTGCTGCGGGGCTCACTCCACTCTGATGCGTAGGAAACGCGTGCTTTAGTGTGATTGGAGATGGATAGACGGATGAACAGACAGACAGACAGACAGACAGACAGACAGACAGACAGACAGACAGACAGACAGACAGACAGACAGACAGACAGACAGACGGGCGGGTGGACGGGTGGACAGAAACAAGGATACCAAAAAAAAAACAAATTAATAATTCACAGAGGTAATGATCCCCCAGAGCTTCGCCCCCTCGCTATCATTCACTTCATGAATATACTGTGATTTCTTTATTGTTCAACAACGTACAGGAGAAATCTTCACCGGCACTACCTCAGAGGTGAAGATACAGTTCCTTTACATACGGGATGACCAGCGAACGGTTCAGCACGAGCAGTCGGTGTTTTCAAGAAACCCGCTAGCAGACACTGCCTGCATCGGCGTTGCGAGGCGAGAGAGGGGGAGCGTAGGAAAGGAGAGAAAGGAGGAGGACGGCCATGCACAGTGGAGCGCGGACGCCACCGGATCGAGCGAGCTCAGAAGATGCTTCGCATCTAAAGGAAAAAAAAAAGTGTACGTATGCGCTATCTCACGTGGTTGCCGTCGCCTGATCGGAGGCGCTGGACAAGGAACCGTGGGGCGTTGATCAAAATATGGCGGTACTTTTCGAAATCTAAAGATGCTTTATATATAACGAGTTTGCGAGATGCAATTGCCGTTAACACCGATTGCTACTAATTGTGTGGTTCCAATTTTAGTTATTGATACACCTTAATGTCGATTCTGTCATTCACAACCCCTAGCTTTGATTGTTTTATTCTTTCTTTATGAACATAAACCTAGAAGTTTTGATCACGGTTTTTGGTGAAATCTCCTCATGGGTGCTTGACAGGGTGGAATTCAAGATGGTAGAATGTCACGTGGTACTCGTATCACCAAAAATTGAATACAAAAAAGATTGAAATCATGAATGGCAAGTTGGCAATGACTCACCGTGCGCTATTTAAACCTGGCGGACTATGAATCATTTGTATCGCATGCGCATTTCTGCTATATATGAATGGCGGCACAGATCACAGCCACTTCTGTAGAGTGAACACTTCAGTTGTTTACACGAATTTCTACATTTCTGGAACCAACGAAATTGCTACGTTATGCGTCGCAGTGTAACACCTGCTCAATATTGCGCGAGTCAAGTTGCTTTTATCATTCTAAATGAGTGCAACAGGCTTGTTGCTGAGCTAGTTGGTTCATAACAGAAAAAAAGACATGGCACAAATATTACGGGGACGTGTCTGTCAGTTTATTTCTTCAATCCGTCCCCGTACTCTTTGCGCCGTGTCTGTTGTTTTCTTAAATGATGAGTCCCACTGGTGTGTAGGGATTATAGATGCAAACACTGACACACATTGCATGCAGCTGTATCTCGCATCTGGTTGCAGCCAACTCTGCGCTCATTAAAACGCACACATTGGTTGTAGGAGGTGCGACTGTCAAATCAGGTCTTGGGAAGCCAAGCGGCAACTCCAGACGAGGTCCGTTGAGCCACTGTAGCCAGTGGAGCACTGGACGAAGGGCCCACCTACTCGAGTTGCTAATGGGAACTACTAATAAACGTTCACTTTCTCTCTTTTATCTTACCTCAAGCTAACTGGGTGTGCAATCGTCATAAAACACTTACGTATCTTGTAAGAAAGCACCAGGATTCTTACAATAAATTAATTATTGATATAAGAATGGTAGTGGAAGTTTAGAAAATGTTATTGTTATGCGAAAAGTGTGATACAGGTCAGGGCGCGCGTCAGTGAGAGCACTGACACGCAGTTGAGCTCTGACATACGGGGCTCGCTGTGGCGGCAGGTCGTACGGCTGCTCGTCTTCGTCCACGGAGGGCGAAGGACCATCACCTCCGCCTTCGTTCGGAAGCAACACAACTAGGAACAAATCGTCATCCGGTGGACGATTCCTGAAAGTGCGCAAACGACAAAACACAGACAGAAAGAAATGTCAACTTACTGTGGACGAGTAACGGGAGGAGAAATGGGAACGAAGGGTTGGGTTGAGGGAGGGATAGACGGCGGCCGCCTGAAAGGAAATACCACTGTCAGTGCGACACTTGCACAATAACGAGGGCGTAGTGTGCCGTTCAAGATAGGTTGCGTTGGCAAATTGGTCGAAATAATTTAGCCTTACTGTTGGGCGACTCTTGGTAAAGATGCAACAAAACGAGAACAGAGGCTCCGAAGACTCGTACACATACTTAACACTTAACATGCATACTAATTACGTTTTGTGACATACGCACACTTACTGAAGGGGATGGGCATCCCAAGGAAGGCATTTACCCCTACCTGTAAGGGCACTCCCAGCTGAACACTGACAAATTCAGCAATTTGAATCACGCATTCTTTCTCAATAGTCACCACACCCCACCCAGTTTTTTTTTCTGCTAAGGCCGTAGGGATTATCTTGGGAGTTCTGGATGCCCGAAAAACGAGGCCAAAATGTTGGCAAGCTTAAACAGCGGAGATGTTTAACATACCGAAATCTCGCCCAGGCTTTACGTCATCTAGATAGTCTAAGTCAAGATTAGTTAAGCATAGCCAATTCAGACTGAACACGACTAAATATATTTAAACTTAGTCTAGCAATAGATACCATGTGATACCCAATCAATAGCTGCCACAAGAGTAAGTAATTGATCAATAAACAATAAATTCTAAAAAATGCTTCGTTGAGTTCACCCTTTAGCTCAAAACGCATGGCTAAACGATAGTCATTCTATGGCTAATGTATACTCGATCAATGGCTAATAAATTGTAAAATATGCTTGGTTTAGCTTATCCTAGCTAAAAAAACATGATCAGGGCTTTGTAATGGCGAATTGATAGCAAACCGACAGCTAATCAGCAATAAATAAATAACCTGTAAATTCTCACTAATTCTTGGTTGAGCTCAGCTTAGCCCTAAATGCATGGTGGCCGCTATTTCAGAAGTGTTGCGTCACAGTAGTGGAAGCCGCGCTGATTTTTCGTGATAGTAAGGCGCAGTTCATTCTTTTAGCTAAAGTCACTGTTTTGATGTAACTTAAAAGACAGCATCATAATTTGCAACGCCAATCTTGGAACTATCCTCTGCATATGCTTAATCCTGAATGATACATATCATTTGTGAGCTACGGTATACCGAGCATGAATAAATCCTTCAACTGAAGCAGCTGAAAGAATATGTGTCTTTACGCATTAATGAAGCGCTGCCACAAATGACTGGGGAAAGGCAGGCTGGTTGGCACATACCGAAGCTGAAGAAAAAACAGCGCTAAAATGGCCCAAAGGGAAGGAAAAGGAAGGCACTGAGCGATCATTTACTGCATCTTTTCTCGCTTTTCTGTTGTCACTATCTCGGTGCTGTTCGTCGATTGCATATACTGCCTAGTACAGTAAAATCCACGTCTGCTTTCTCCAATCACCTATGCACCATTAGATAAATGCAATATATTCTACGACCCAAGAATGAATAGCACTGACAAATGAAATGTAGTTGTCAGAGGGCTTACTCTTGCGGTGGTCCTCCAGAAGGTATGTATTCTGTCGGAGGTCTTCTGCCTGGAGATGGCGGGGCAGTAAGGCCAGGCGAAGGTGGCTGGTAAGGTGGAATTGGCCTGGGGGGCAGGGGCCTTGGTGAAGGAGGTGAAGGACGGGGGGTTTCTGGTCGTGGTAGTGCCGGAGGTGGTCTTGGAGCTTGAGGAGGGGGCGGAGGTAGTCTGGGTCCTTGAGGTTCCTTTGGAGGTGTGTATGCTGGTGGTGGCCTAAAAGAAGGAGGGGGCGGAGGTCTCTGAGGTGGCGGGGGTGGTAGAGGCCTTGGTGCAGGGGGTTGTGGTACGGGTGCCGGAGGAACTGGTGGTGGTGTATATGATGGTGGGGGTCTCGTAGGAGGTCGAGGACGAGGCGGTGGTGATGGGACTGCAGCAGCAGGTGGTGGAGGTGGATACGAGGGCGGTGGTGCGTGGGCCGGTATGACAGGTGGCACATACACAGTCGATGGTATGTAGACAGCTGGGGGCTGGTACACCTCTACTCCAGGTCCTGGACCGAATCCTGGTCTTGGAGAGGGGCCGGGTTGTAGAACGGGCCTAGGATCCGGACGAGGGGCGGGACCGGGACCAGGGCCAGGTTCAGGCACGTAAGCTGGTGGGGGCCGGCGTGGAGGTTGAGGCCTTGGCACGGGGCGTGGTGGTTGGGGCCTAGGAGCAGGAGGTGGTGGTGCAGGCCGGAAGGGAGGAGGTGGCCTTGGTGCGGGAGACGTTGGCCTTTGAGGAGGGGCAGGCGCCGGAGGTGGAGGTGGGGGTTGATAAGCAGGAGGTGGGGGTTGATAAGATGGAGGTGGTGGCCTTGGAACTGGGGGAGGAGGTGGTGGCCTCGGGGCTGGAGGTGGTGGCTGGTATGTTGGTGGTTGCCTTGGTGGAGGCCTTAGAGTCGGTGGAGGAGGTGGTGGTCTGGGAACCGGAGGTGGTGGCTGGTATGTTGGTGGTGGCCTAGCTGGTGGCCTTGGAGCCGGTGGAGGAGGTCGCGGCCTAGGTACTGGAGCTGGTGGCTGGTATGATGGTGGTGGCCTTGCTGGAGGCCTTGGGGCCGGTGGAGGAGGTGGTGGCCTTGGAACGGGGGGAGGTGGGGGTGGTCTGGGTACCGGAGCAGGCGGCTGGTATGCGGGTGGTGGCCTAGCTGGAGGCCTTGGAACTGGCCGAGGAGGTGGTGGCCTTGGGGTGGGAGGAGGAGGTAGTGGTCGTGGAGCAGGGGGTGGTGGCTGGTATACCGGTGGTGGCCTAGGGGCAGGTGGTGGGGGTGGTGGCCTTGGTGCAGGGGGAGGTGGCTGGTATGCAGGGGGTGGTCTAACTGGAGGCCTTGGAGCTGGCGGGGGTGGTGGTGGCTGGTACACGGGTGGGGCAGGCTGATATTGCGGAGGCGCTGCTGGTGCAGGTGGTCTTGGAAAGGGTGTTGGTTGAACGGGTGGCCTGCGTGGTGGGGGTGGAGAGGGAGGCGTCCTGAAAAATGGCGACAAAATATCAAGGGTCTCTACTACGAAACATTGTTAATTCGCGTCAAAATTGTTTGTAAATGTGAGAGCCAGATTGTACTGAAATCCAATAAATAATTTCAAAGGTGAGCGACAGAGAAGCCGCAAAGTTCAGTAAATAAACTTTGGTAACTCTGCGGAATGAAATCTAATAGAGGAAGAGATGCTGGAACAACGAAATATTAAAGTAGTCTAGAAAAACTTAGAGAACCATAACTGTGGATGAAGCGGGCGCATTGTGTGCTTTATGTATGATATTCGCAGTGATTGATAAGATAACATTGCACTGTTTTGCTGGCGTGATGTTTATGTGCAAAAGTGGGTTCAATAAAGGTTTTTTGAATGTTCATCTATCAAAAACAGGGCACATACAGAATGTTTTTTTTTGAAAAGAACTGTCTTATACTGTACTTGAGAGTACGGGGCCGCATTTTGAGTCTTACGGTTTGAAAAAGACTGGTGGAGGTGGCATTGGTCGTTTATTAGTAGGCGGATAAACCGGGTGCGGCCTTCTTAGAGGAGGTAGCCTGAAAAAAAATAATGGTGGGGCGAAAAAAGCGAGAAAGAGTATTTTAGCTGAGCGTATATTCACAGCTGTTTATCTGCGCAGCTGGCAAAAATATCAGCAGAAACATGACCTCTTCCGTAAACTATATTAACCCGTGATGTATCTGCAGTTGGGGTGTTGTGAATGGATGATGTTAGCTACATCGGCTCCAAGAACATCGGTCTGCCTTACAACGCATTTCCTTTTGCTTAACCAATGCTGGACTGATTGCTGGCAGACAATTTCTGTATCTCACCTACAGAGTATGAATTAGGATCAGAATTACGGTGATTTCATTACCTTTAAGAAATAACAAAAATGAAAGTAGAAGTTTCATTCATTTCATTATAGCATGACTATCAATACATAAATCTTACACGACATCAGAAAATAATGCTAATAAAACCCATTATAAGCACCATCTGACAGAGCTGATACGACGATGCACCGAGAGAAGTGCTATTGTCGTGGAAGAAGTGTCCATGTTTTTTTAGTAATGAACAAAATGTCAACAACAAACCTAAATAAGTCTCATATCATAATGCGACTCGCATATTACGTTCACTAAAACATGAATTCTGTTCATCCACCTGCTTCCCAGCCAGCAGAAAAATGAATAAATCTTATACGCTTTTCGCCATAACCATGAGTGCCAATGAGACCCTCAGCTCTTTGACGACATATTGACACGCTCATGCATCATCTAGGAGTCGAAACGGCTTATACGTATATACGAAGCACTTTTTGCCGCGAATTTAGCGTACAACACGTTCGTGCGGACCCGACGCCAGAAAACGCCCTTCGTCTGTTCCTTGACTGTCCCAAGCACATCACACATAGACAAGAACAGAACTCAGACTGAACGTTCCCATTAGCGAAAATACTAGGCTTATAGCCGTTACTGATTAACCGCATAGCAACAAAAATGCTTGAACGTTTTTCTAAGGGCTCTTCAGCGAAGTACATCATGAGTTGGCGGCAAGCTTTCGTGTGTGCTCTGTTTAAAGTAGAACTATTTAACTCGTCAAATGCAAGAATGTATACGTATATATGCATTATTTTGCCTTCTGATTTTTTTCAATAGCCTAGTCGAAAGGCATAGCTGTCGCCAAGGAACGGCGCCAACAACCACTTCAGTTAATTTTTTTTGCCTGACAAAAGAAAAGAGTAAATATAACCACAGAGAAATTACTACGGCTGCATCTGTGTCAGGAGAAGGACTGTGGACATGTTCTAAATTATTGCTATCACTTCTACTAGTAGTAATAATACCTGGTTTTATTAACAGACAAATAAATAATAACCTAGCCCTGCAATAAGGTTGAAGGGGTACGTCTCTTGTTGTTGCTTTTACTCCCATTTCTTTGCAGCTGAACTACCATTTTGCTATTTCATTTTCACGATAGCATCCCTAAGCTTATCACCTTCCTTTTGTAGTCGTTTACGAGGAAGCATCACTGTGCCGTTACATTCATTTTAGTTTCGTTATTTATAATACTGAAAACATCAATCCGCACTGTGTATTACTTCCGCCTTGTTGTGACGTTATTACTGCTGATACGTTGGTGTTCTCATCCCATAGAATTATTGCACGTCTTTTTTGCGAGAGTATACCTTTCGGGGTCCAGAAGGTACTTATTTTTTAAACATACGTCAGCACAGCAGTCTCTTCGCGCGTTCTCTACTAGTAACAATTGTGCGTTTTTATTATTGTTGAGGAGAACCTATATCTGACTCTTTTTTCGGATTTGAGGTAAATGTTAAGCCTTAGCTTTTTTGGTGCTCACTTTTATTGCAGAAAATTGAGTGAATCAATTCTACGTATAACGTAAGCTCTGATGTGACATCCTCAGGAAGTTTTAATTCAATATTAGTGTCGAACTCTAAATGAATGAAAATGAATTCGTCCAACATTTTAAACTTTTCTCCAAGGTATATTTTTCTTAGTTGAAGAGAAGAAGGTGTGTAGGTAATAGAAATTTATTCATTCGGATGACTGAGTTTTCACTGCATGAATGCAAGATATAATAATAATAATAATAATAATAATAATAATAATAATAATAATAATAATAATAATAATAATAATAATAATAATAATAATAATAATAATAATAATAATAATAATAATAATAATAATAATACGCATTGGTTCGGTAGAAAGGGAGAAAATGAGTGACAACTATAAAAACATATTGTCAGAGTAGTTGTGAAATTTAACAAAAAAAAAACAGCTGGAACATACCAAATAATGTAATTATTATAAGAGGATTGATTTCTTCACTTTTAAGGAACCACTAGGTGGCAGAACGCAATGTTACATCGCAATATGGAAGTATAACTTTTTTCCAATATGGAATTTTTGTTGGGGCAGCGCGCAATGAACTTGCAGCTTTGTTTTCTATGCACGGAAAGATATACGGGAGCTGCGTAAAATCGAAGTGGCCGCGTATTCAGACACGCTGGTTGCAATATACGTTTTTTTGTTTCGTTTTAAGATTTTTCAAGTGGACCCCTCAGCGTTATATTCTTTAAACTGCAATGTAGCGTGCACCATTTTTTGCATCGGGATAACTAGTGCAACTTAGGGCGAGACCTATTATGACCGCTTTGCTCTAGATACTTTCACTGGTGCTTGTTTTTTTTAAATTTTAATATCCGGGCTTCGTTCAAAAACCTGCGAAACGTGTAATCACCGGGCCGTAATGTTAGGAAGTCTGAACTACTGTTTTAGGATGTTGTCATCTGACTGCCTGGAGCATACTAGCGTTTCAGTTTTTTTTTCTAAAACCAACTTGGACAACAAGGTTAACGCTGGAATATTCAATAATGCACATATAAACGCAGGCATTTTCTCCCCAATGATCAGATTGTTGACTGCAGGCGACCATGCCCACGTTTATTGTTGTATATGGGTCAATGGCTTCTAGAGTGTCTGCTACTTGAGTTTCTCGGCATAATTTCACCCACTAAACAGTTTCGTCCGGACAAGCACGTCTTCCGCCTTCTTCTTCTTCACGGTTACCTGCACAACCTCGTGATGTCTGGGGGAGTTGCCGGTCGCCACCGAATAACAAGTCTAGCTATTCTAAGACGGGAAGGCAATGCCCTGTCATTGTTAGGGCTGGGCCGAAAGTTCTCTCTAACTTGCATAAAAAATTATTTTGCGCAAAAAAAGAGAAACGCGAGAACGAGACTAGAAGACAAACTTGAGCTGCCTGGTGTTTAATACTTGTGACGAAAAAAACAATGAAAACAGAGTCAGACTAGGCAAGACACAACAGAACACCTTTGTCATTTCTTCTTTAGTTCGAGTGTTTTTAGCGCTGTTTTTCCATCACAAACGCGAGGTCTAGAAGTAAACACAGTAGACAAGCGCAATCTGTTGCGCTTGTATGTGTTCATTTCTGGTTGTCATTTTTTATTGCGCTGCATATTTTTAGATTATCTTGTTGAATCTTGAACCAACTCGGCTGGTTCAAGATTTTCCCGCGTCAGAGTTCTCTCTTCTCTTAGTGGCAGATCTTCCCAAGTAGTTAATGACGACCAGGATCACCGCTATCATCGGATTGCTAGTGTGGCGTGCTTGTAGAGAACTAAGAAAACTGTTAGTTCTCATTATATTGCGTCTAACGAAGAAAAATGAGTTCTTCAAATTTTCACTTGTTTCATCAGCTTGTACAGTAAATATTACACTATTATCTGGGCTTAAGATTGCGCAATAAAAAGTTTCCTTTTTATAATTACAAATGGCACCACTCTCACGGTCTCACCGCAGTGACAATATATACTGCGAGTATTCGAAACCTCGAAGATGGTTCTCGGTAGGTTCCATGATAAGACACTTGTTACAAGTTCCGGCAACTTCTATAGAGGAGTACTTACGGTGTTGGTGTAGGACGTGGTGCTGGGGCCGGGTATGACGGCGGTGCCGGAGCCGGGTACGATGGCGGTGCTGGAGCTGGGTACGATGGTGGTGCTGGAGCTGGGTACGACGGTGGTGCTAGAGCCGGGAACGACGGTGGTGCTGGAGCCGGGTACGACGGCGGCGCTGGAGCCGGGTACGACGGCGGCAATGGGGCTGGGTACGACGGTGGTGCAGGTGCCCCTGGTGGATAGGACGCTGGTGGATAGGCTGGTGGAGATCTGGTAATGGCGGGGTAGGTTCCAAATTTATTTAGATAACAGGAACAGGTGCATACATTTGCCTCAATGAAAATCTGTCGATCATGTACCCATGCAGTACGAAGCGCAAAACTATCGCAAGAGAGTGGTTGTTTGAGCATACATATACAATCAACCTAATAAATTGTTGTACTAATGATCCGTACCATTTTTTTCAAAGGCGATTGGTGGCTGAGGCTGTGGTTGAGAAACTTTTTCTTATCACTTTTTTTCTCTGCGATTTTTCTTTTGTCTTCACAACATTTTTGTTGCCATTTAAAATAATACATATTAGGAAATGCTGTTGAAACAACTTAGCTTTCTGAATGACAATTCGTAGTCTTCAATATCAGTCATTGACCGCGTTATATATATGCTCATGGACGTGAGGAGATTTCATTTCTTTGTTCTGTATTTCAATTTTAATTGGTATATTTTGTAGTCTATATACAATATTTGAAGTTTAAAGTTTGAAGTTCGGTTCATTTTGTCACACAAAGTTACAAAAACTTCAGATGCGGTTTGGAAAGCGACAAAAAAGCTACATATGTGTAGCATATATGACCACCATTCGGCGCTTCTCGATTCTCATTTGATTTGACGCAAAATTTCGCTATTCCCACACTGAAATATCGTCATCACGGGACGACGCCCACATAGGAATTCACGATGACGCCACGAATCATGAAAATTTGTGAAGTCACCATGACGGGATATAACGTGCCATCGCATGATGACATCACTACATGGCATCATCGCTTGATGGTTTGATCACGGAGGCAATGCGAAGGCAGGTGAGGTGTATAAGGAAGATTTCTGGGGTAGAGGGGCCATCAGTGAGACGAAAAAAGACTTTGCCTTCGAGGCGAATGCACAAAAAGACTTTCGCCTTCGAGGCGAATGCACAAGGGTCCGCCGCGGTGCTCGGCTGCTCACCCGAAGGTGCGATACCGGCGAGGCCCTTCCGATGGCGGTGAAAGGCTAAGGCCCGAGTGATGCGCAATGTCAACGCAGTTTAAAGAGCAACATACAGGCTAAATTTCCGAAGCCATCTACTGCGGTGTCCCTGATAATGAGGACGTGGTTTTGTTACAGCAGATGATATAATTATTGCATGGAAGACTGTGTGAGTTTTTGTACTTCTAGAAAAGTGGCTGGCTACGGCAGTGGCTGGCTGACGTAGCAAACAGCTATATGTAGTTAACATTGTAACGATTACAATTATTGAAAAATTTTACAGGACATACACAGCCCCTGTAGGCGGTGGTCTAGAAGGTGGTCCCTGGAAGGGTGGGTAGCCGGGGGTTTCTTCTGGAGGTGTGTAGGCAGGAGGGGGACGTTGGACTCGGGGTGGAGGCCTGAATTCGAGGGAGACAGCAACATGTCAAGTTTTTCAGCGTGCCCCAAGTCAGTGACATGACCGTTAAGCTAAGAGTTAGGAACATACAGGTAAAACAAAATATAACGGTCACAAGGAGCACTAGCTTGCACTCATTATTACAGCGAAGAGCATCTATGTACATTTGAAAGCATGCAGAAAAATCACCAGAAATTCTGCATTACCAAGACAAAAAGTAACGTTTTTGTGTTATATGGAATCGTCAGGCTATTACGGCACATTTTTGAGGTCTCGAAAGGTTCGTCGAAACGTAACAGCTACAAAAAAAAAAATGCTGGTTATTTCTTTCAGTACGCCCTCAAGTTTATTCGCGTTGTTTTCAATTCGCTGAATGGCCCATCAACAGCGCGTTTCTTTTGCTTCATAGCCAGCCGATTGTCGAGATTTTATATTCGGCTGCGAAAGTGCTTTAATATACCGAATGTTTTACATAGCTACGAATATTTTGGTCGATTGAAAGTCAGTGCTCACCGTCATTGCTGTACTCCATCTGTCTCGTGCTTTCTGTAGCAATGGCTCGGCATATATACCATGCGGCTGCCTTGTAAAAACTAACCTTTACTCCTTAAGAGCATTTGACTGCGATACACGTAGAAACTTCACACTTTCATTCGTAGATTTTACGAACTAGGGATGCAGGTGGCTGATTTTGGTGATCTTGATGTAAAACAAATGCTTCAGTTGTACTTTTCAAGTGCATTTGAATACGTGTTTTTATTGAATAATTATTCAATCTTATGGGAAATAATAGAACTACAATTCTTCATAAAGTGGCTGCGACTACGTTGGAAAATACTTCCGCACCATGACACGATTAGTGCATCGTGCAGCAGCATTGAGTCTTCAGTGCTGCGTAGACGCTGCTTTTCAAAGCCGCATGTTGCTCACGTTTGTGTTATTTTAGTTGAATTTATGGGGGGGGGGGGGGCACACCAGCAATGGTACAGCGTCACTGTCACGTTGTCCGAAAGGCGATACGATGGTTTCTCTTCAAACTATAGTTAATATGTACAAGTAAGTACCGCCAACAGCAAACTTGCGCACCAGAGAAGGCAAAGCACAACCTTCGAAGGCCCTTCATTTCGTCACTCACAGAAATGCACTCACGTATGAGGGCAGCGGCAGTGTGAGCAATACATTCACTACGTTCATAAACTGTGTAACGCAAAGTTCGTTATAGTGACCTGCGGAGTAAACTGTTGCTGCTGATTGTTAAAGCAATCGAAAGGCTTGATCGAATACTTTTGCTCAGAATGGTTTGTGTTCAGCCAAATGCTTGGTCTGATCTTTGATGATGTCAAAATACTAAACCACCCTCTCAGTCGTCTTGAATTCGAACGCGTTGTTAGAGGTCAGCAGGACAGCCTTCATCGCACCATTGACCCGCTCACAATGCGAGAGATACTTTGCATGATCTTATACTGTT
Source organism: Rhipicephalus microplus (assembly GCF_043290135.1). Classification (NCBI taxonomy): domain Eukaryota; kingdom Metazoa; phylum Arthropoda; class Arachnida; order Ixodida; family Ixodidae; genus Rhipicephalus; species Rhipicephalus microplus. The sequence goes on from NC_134710.1 coordinate 472,369,025, forward strand.
GATGAACGTGTTTAGAAAAAAAAATTATACCATCTTTTAAATAAGTTTTCTTCTCAATGGAAGCCGAAAAAATGTTGCATCGTAGTCCGTGGTTGACAAAGGACGCACATCGATTAGTGGCGTGTTCACCGTTTTCCGAAAGATTGCTCTCCTCCACCCACTCCCAACAAATTTTGCGGACCACCAACATTTAGAGATTTAGCTACAGAACGGGTTCCGTCCCGGACTAAATTCTCTGTTTGCGGAAGTTTGGCGAAGTCCCGAATAATAGATCGAGGCTTTGAATTTTGCGTTGCGACTGGCCGAGAAAGGTATTCGCCTAGCCTTCGGATGAAGCTGCTATGAAGTCTTCGGACGAAGTTCTTGTGAACTGAAAAGCATTCTGACTCCTCTTGTAGCCTACAAGCCGGAGTAGGACAATTTTTGTCCAAGAGCACCTTCAGAAATGAACGGTCTAATTTGACCGATTCAGTGTCACGGCACTTACAAGTGTTTAATAATTGGCACCAAAATCTGTTGGCCACAGCACTCATGGTAATTTAAAACTGTAGAAAGCAGTGTGATCTAGGCCTCAATCCTGAACAAAAAAAAATGTTTTCGTCGAATTGCGAAGACAGTTTCTTGAAGGGAAATTCCTTCATAGTTCCTCTGTAGCTACGCACTAAAACGTCTGAATCGCAGTTAACCCTTTTGGTGGATGTTGTGCAAGGTTTTTTGTTTTTAATCATATTGCACTTGTTGCCCTGACCATCATCGGCTTGAATGCTCATGTTCTCTTAGGACTAAAATCAATGTGTAGTTTTTGTTGGTGTAGGTAATACTAAAGAACGTCAAAAATATTAGCTTGCGTGTGCGGATACTGACCTGTGAGCGCATGACATATATGCTCGTCAGTTCAGTAAGTAAACGATTGCTTACTGCAGTTCAGGTGGTGAGAATCTATGTACTTGGTGTTCCCTATAGCACTGGTATCTATATCGGTGCTTCATTGGCAAGTTGAAACTGTGACTTTGTCGTATGCAGCTAAAATGTTTTCTTGATTAGCTCGTTTTGATGGGTTTGTATGGTTAGTGTGGCGTGCCAGACTGCAGTCTTGGTCAGGTAATGTGCAAGTCACCAGCAACGGTTGGTTAGTTACTGCTGTGAACTCTGCCACGAAGTTCAGAAATAGTAAATATTTTGTGCCTCACAGCTATTTTTAGTGGGAGAAGGACTGAAAGAGCGAAGCGATGAGACAGAAACCCACTGACATTTGTTGCCAAGAAGCACTCTATGTGTTCGATCACGTGCAGTGCGGAAGCTGGCTAAGTGAAATACTGGGGTGACGCGGCGCTCAAACTGCAGCTGCATATAACATATATGCTTAAAGAAAACCAACGCAATACAGAAGCGTGGGCACTCAGCCAATACTCCGTAGGTCTCATTGCCGCCCTGTTCTTCACTTAGTTCGGGTGCCTTAGATAAGAAAGGAATAAGCCACTACATACCGCCTTATATATATAAAAATACATATTTGTCGCAGTCTCTTTCTAGTCGGAATAACAAAGAAAGAGATCGTCCCTTTTGCGCGATAACCCGCATAATATACAGCTTAGTTCTTTTTTTTGTTTTTCCAGGAGTTACGTTTTGCATGATTTCATTTTATTCATAACGTCTGTGTGCTTTTTCATTCCATACTAATTGTTTTTCTTTGGCGATTCTTATGACAGTGTTGCCAGCTCAACCTGCAGCACTCATTCTGATCATAATAGAAATGGGCGTCCCCCCCCCCCCCCCCAAAGGTTCTTCGGAAGCGGAACATGTATAAAGAGTTCTTACGACGGCCTTCTCGAGGGAGGAGGAGGAATGGGCCGTGGTGGAGGTGGTGGGGGCGGCCTAGCAGGGGGTGGAGGTGGCCTGGACACCGCGGGAGGTGGTCGTGTGGGTGGTACAGGACTCAAAGAAGGAGGGGGTGGATACGCCGGGGGCAAGCCGGACACCGGCGGTCTGGGTGCAGGCGGTGGGGGCCTGGGGAAAGGTCTGCCCGTAGGTGGAGGAGGTGGTCTCGGCACTGATGAAGGTGCAGGTCTAGAAATGAGTGCGAAAGCACATTAAAAAGGGTGAGCGCTTCAAGACACAGACAATAAATAATATGTTCATCAATTGCATCAAGTCGCATTGTCAGTTACCTCGGACCCAGACCTCACTGCAAACTCTTGCGACGTGCATCTCATGGGCTTTGGTCCCATGTCATCACTTGGTCTCGTGAACTTGCTAGTTAGGGTACTTGCAAGTAAAGCTGGAAGATGTAGTTTTTCGGTCACGGGTCGCCAGTCGTGATCAGTTGCCCGAATCGTGCTAAGTCACTCTTGCACCACCTACATTTCGCTTGTGGGTGACGTTCTCAGGAGTAGGCAGCAGGTCGCTTTTAGATTTGGGCCAATTAAATTTTCCGAATTCGCATGAGCAATTTAATGGATGTGCACCAGGTTACTTTCTACTGAAATGGAATGATGAGATTAGTACTTCGTCACGTGGCTTTTGTTACCATAAGATCTTAACGTTAAACGGATGCTGTATTTCTCGCTCCACAAGACATGAACTGTTTCGCGTTTAAATCCGGGTGAACTAGGCAGTAAATGCTGCCGAAGCAACTTCAGTGAAGAAAAGTGTTGTGCGCGCTGGCAGTGAAAAATATTGTATATAAAGCTTCCTTTATTTCCGTGTCTGTATTGATGTTAACGGATGCGCTAATTAGGATTTATTTGTTAAACAATGAAGCTAGATACCCCAACGCGGAAAAAAGAGAAATAATGCCAACGCTTTATTTTTCTTTCTAAAGTGTGGTCACCCTTTCTGACTTTTTAGATACTGTCTAATATTCAGAAAAATAGGCCAAGCTGTTTTGGTGTGGTTGTGTAACATAACTAACAAGCATGAAATTACATAATTTATGTGCAAATACATGGAGCAAGGACAGCGCACTGAGGGCCGACAAGATTGTCGGATTTCAGGCGGCAATTCGAGATAGTATCACACTTAGCGGCCCACCTACAAAACACTTGCGCACGAGAACAAAGCTCACAATGCTTCCAACATGCAGGCGCGGTGGCGTGGTGGCAATGCACCTACCTCGTCTGAGGCAGACACTAGATTGCGATACGCTAACATTCCTGTGCGAATTTGGGTGCATGTTAAAGAACCCCAGGTGGCTGAAATTTTCGGAACCCTCCACTAAGGCCTCTATCATAATCATGTGGTGGTTTTGGGACGTCAAACCCAACATATAAATCAATCTGTGTGAGCATGCTTTACAACCTGTAGCCTTACGTGGCATGTTTTTGTGGCGATGCCTGAAGAAAATGCCTGACGTTTCAGATCATCTGCTTATAAGCAGTTGCGATTAAAAAAATTCTCAAGCTGAACCGTTATTGAAAACGACGTGCTTTGGTGAATGGAATTCTTCCCTGTGGCGCATTCAATGCCCAGACAAAGCAAGTTGCCCGAGCAATCAAAGCTTTTATGAGTGCTTTTATTACTCTTCTATGTCACTACGATTAGTGATGCTGCGTACTACGTCGAAGAAATCCCATTCAAAGACATGAAAATTTTCTATTTCGGGGATTTTCCCCTGCCAACGTTGACGGAATTCCCAGAAAAATGTTCTGCACAACAGCACTAATTTTTGCCTCCATCCGCGCACACACATATTACAATTACGCCTGTATCACGTACTGTTGACTTTTGAAATAATGACTAGCCACTTCTGCCGTAAAAGAAAAGCATGACTTTATTAATTCATATACTGTTTGTACACTGCACATTGTGGGCTTCACGTATAACACTAGAAATCACTCTGTGTAAATATCAGCAACAAATCTCAAAGGCCTTGCTGGAGTGGTGCATGCTTCAGAACCGGTTTCAGCAGATAAAGACGCACTGTGACCGCTAATTATCGGTCGCCAGGAGAGAATTAAACTATTGCTTAAATTTTCTGTAATGTAACCAGGATACCCTTTTCCCCCTTGGTTCAAAATGACAGGCGAAAATTCTCCCAAAAAAGGAAAAAATTCCTGCACGGAACATAACTGACTGCGGTTTACATGCAAATAATGATGAGTTATGACTTGTGAATTCATTGTTTTCCATGTTTTTTATGTAAGCTTGCTGCGGCTTACTTAAGGCAAAATGTTACAGGTCAGTCACGTAGATTTAAGTGCACATTAAAGAACATCGGGCCGCGTATATTTCCAGAGCCTTCCACTACGACGTCTTCATTTATCATATTGCAGTATTAGGAATCAAAACCACGACAGTTATTATTAGTGTCTCACATGGAAAATGCTACCAACTTCAACGCACGAGGCGACTGCTGCTCAGGGAAGTTTTAGCTCTTCTGATATCTTTACTTTGAGTTAGTGGAAGGGAGCGTGTGATGTTCATCGGCTTCTTGGGTTCCATTTAATGCAGAAGAACATGATATCAAGCTTCTAAAATTTCATACTTGCAATTATTAATTCTATGAACAAACCAAACGTGTTTCATAAAAAAAAATTGTATTGACAAAGTTGTGCAATGTGGTATTGACTAAGTAAGAAATTTTTGAAAATGACAAAAAAAAGTTTTAGCAATCTTTAGACATTGGTACCATAAATGCGGAAGCACTCAAGTACAAGGTAGCTGAAAGCTTTCAACGTCTTACTAACGAGAGGATAGATGACAGAAAAACAAGGATTTTTCTATCCATCACTTGTAGGTTTTAAAATAGCGTAACATGGACAGGTTAAATAAAAAACAGTCCACTGACTGCACTAATTAAAGGAGTATTTTTTGTGAGCGTGCTGATTGAAAAACTATCGCATTCTAAGCTAAGTTTGTTTTAAAAAATACAGTTGTACGACCAATTCAAGTGTCACATTGCGCGTAATATTCTGTACGGTGAAACTTAAAACGCTGCGATATGATATTCTACCGGTGGAATAAAGTCGTCGTGTGGGCTCAAACTCATACTTACTGCTGTTGAGGTGGCCCTGCTGGAGGGTATGTGGGGAAAGGCCTTCGTGTCCTACAAAAAATAATGCAAATATTACCACCAAATAAATAATGTTTTTGCGAAGAATTACGACAGTGAACAGCATAATGCAAAGGTATACTATATCGTCTGAGCGATAATTACCATCACCCGCATGACTACGCCCTCGGTAGGGCAAAGGTTGTTCCCACGCTCATCCGATCAATCCAGTGCTATGCCTTGCGGAGGCAATGTTATCTCCGCAGACTTGCAAAAGTCGACAGCCCTCCTAGCTTCCGTCATTTTCCTGGGGAGCTTGCCTGCTTTTGGAAGTCAGGCTGCTACTCATAATGACCAGTGCTTATCTTGCATTTTGTTAGAAGCCCCCTGCCTACTTATTTTTCTCCATTTCTACTTTGACCTAGCTGTGGACGTCACTTAATGAATTAGGACTGTCATCGAGAAATGGCGTAAGCTCTAGAACATAAGGGTGCCATACAGGCGTCGCTTTTTTTTATGTTGGCTGCTTATTTCCAAAGCATTATTTTGCGAGACTACAGAAACAAGAAACATCGCCGAGAAAGTTTTTTTGGCTTACTGACCCGTGTGCATGTTTTCGTCATATTGTCCTGATTCTTCGCGGAAGAAGCAAAATTTCGGACATTAAACTACTGCTATAACGTTGGTAAAACATTCACCGTTGTGCAAAAGGTTTACCATCACAAGAAATGCCCCTATAAAAAGGGCTGTTAAACAAGACATATTCGCAAAAAGGCAAGTTTACCTGCTTTCAGTATTTAAAAAATGCATGCCAAAAAACTTTCTCGAAAGCGGTTGTAATTCCTGAGAGACAAGGTGTTGGCCATTTTTATCCTTTTACCTACAACTACTCTACGTAAATGCTTTAAGCTCACGAATCGCTTCCAGGACCAGACATCAGGATAAAGGAAAAAGCGTTACCTCTTTCTGGTACATTAATAGATTGCTTTTACTGCAATTATTGCACTATTTTTCATTGTAAGGGAGCTGCAGTGTGGAGGCATAAGCAGCGAAGAGATGGTGGAGGCGGCGGTATAGGTGTGGACTGTACAGACAGTTATTTGAGGTCAGGAGCATCAATCGTCGTAAGGGCACTCTAAAAGCTCATTCACATTCACATTCGATCTAATTAGGTCGAGACGCGACTGATCGTGGCTGCCTTGGCTCAGTCATTCGCTATGTTTCAGTTGTGAAAGAACGTCAGATGTACTGGAACAGGATGTCTGTTTGTTTTGCGAAGAAATGGGGCAACGGGCACCGTGTGATGGAATATTCTGTGTTGCTGGAACGGACAACGTGGAGCACAAAAAACATGAGCTTTAGCCGTGGCAAACACGATGCGAAATTGACGCACGCGTCTCCCCTCATCTCCTTCTCTAGTCATAAAGGGGTGCGTTGTGGCGAAGTAGGCGGGATAGCGCGCGTCGCATTTCTTTCATGGTCCTCCTCTTGGCAGATGTCAGTAGCAGCGGCCGTCAAATAAGAGATATGTAGTGCTGCCTGGAAAGCGGACGATTCTTATAGATTGCCCTCATTTATGACAATTGGGTGCCTTTCGCTTTGTGCCACCGCGGAGGTCACAGGATAGAATCCAAGTCGTGGCTGTCGCATTTCGATGGAGGTGCAATGATGAAGGCTCCTTTATTTAGATTTGAGTGCACGTTAAAAAGCCCCAGGTGGTGCTAATTTCCGAGGCACTCCACTACGGTGTCTCGCATGATCAAAGCCTCGTTGTAGGACCTAAAAATCATATAAACTATTAGTGTATTTGACAGAAGTTGTAAATGGTGGCGCGAGCAGTGCTAGTGGAAGGTGCGAGGGAGCCTCAACGTTTAGGAACTTTGATTTATTTTTCGACTCAGTCGGTAGGATGTGAGCTACACCCTAATATAATGGCTTGACTGAAGTTTTCCTGATCGTCGTATAATGTTGAGTGCAAATTGTCCGTACTCGTTCTGAAGTTGAAATATGATTTGTACATAAACCAATATAGTCGCTACGAACGAAGTTAACGCTTGAACAGACTCCTGTATGTTTGGGTCAATCACAACGAGGCCATGACCCGGCCACCAGGCTAAGATAATCTATGACGTAAGAACAGATGCCCAATGCAAGAAGTTGCTCGTGTAAACGAACTATGATATAAGACCTGTTCATGCTTCACAAAAATGCTGTGAAATATGAATATTACTGCACAAGAACGATCATTGGCTTGCATGCCATAAAAGTGGGGAAGTGGCAAACTATTATGCGTGTTTTTTACCGGTGCCAACACATACGCCGTCATTGACTAAGCTAGTTATGTTCTGCCAGCTGTTAAAAGTTGATTGCATATAAAGCATCATACGTACGGAGGTCCAGTAGCAAAAGGAGGAGCAGGTGTGGGTGAAGGACGTCTGGGTCTGGAGGGGTTGAGAAAACAAAGAACAGACAAATGAATACCAATCACTTGCAATGAAATATACGATTGAAGCCCCCACGATGAGTGCTGATGAAGGTGATACTGGAAACTTAGACATATATTGTATTTACACACCGATATGAACACAATTAAGAGTCGTAGGTCAGAGGTTTGTTTGACCTGGTTTAGAGCAGTAAAGCACGAGCCTGTTCGATACTGTATGCGAAACGTCCTCATTCACTTACTGCCCGAGTAGCTACGGAGCTTTTTTAAGATCTCGTAGATGCAAAAATTTGGAAGAGCTACAAAGAATACTGCCGGTTTGATTAGTTCAGCTTTACGGATGGACGAAATGCGGCATCGGAACTCTACATAGTTCACGTGCCTGAACTATGTAGTGAGTTCATTTGCTGACTTCTTTGTAGTGACTTCTTTGGGACTTCATTTCGCTGGTAAAACACCGTAAGGAAAAGTGAAATTTTCGTCCAGCATCTCCTTTCAATGCTTAAACTTAACACCCGTCACCGCTTAATAGCGTTTTTTTTTAAGTCATCATTTCGTAACTTTTACAAGTACGTTCCTCGCAGTAACGAACAGCTCCATGCGTGGCAACAAGATGTTCTTGCAAAAGCACCACCAGGAGCGTGATACGATTCGAGAGCGAGACTTGAACTCCGCAATAATGACGAATCGTCCTCGGTTAACTCTAGGAAGACTGAGCGTGCTTGCACGCTGGTAGAACAGCGAATATTTTTTTTCAATCTTTCAGGAGTCTACCCTACACATTTTGATGCAAGTGAGGTAATGAATAAGAAATATAGTCATTCGCATTCGAGGCAAAAGAAAAAAAACAGAAAGCTATGTACTATTCAACTTAGGTGAATTTTGTTACTTTTGCGAAGTACTTCGCTCTCTTGTGTAGTACATGCTCTTGGTGGACAGTCTACACTGCACGGTTCGAAACATACGGAAGCGTTTTCCGGGGTTTTGACGTGGGCCGATAGCCGCGTCTTGTTGTTGGCCGTGGTGCGCTGGAGAGAGAAAGTCAAACAAGCGAAACGGTGGAGACATGTAGTACATCGTCATCAGTACACACAATATTTATGACGTATGTGTATTCATAAAAGAGAGAAGGCTCAGTTCGTTTGTGCATTCACCTGAGGGCAAAAGAATGCCCGCTTTTTATCAACGAGCGCTTAATGGTGGAAATAAGCGGATCACCTATAAAAAGGCCGTGGACGGTGTCATGTAAGCAGTTTACTTCTTCCAAGGCTTCCAAGCAAGCGAAGGCAAGGCTAGATATTCATGACAACCAAGTTGCTGTCTCTTACGACCATGTCTAAGCTTTCCATGCAGCTATTTTATAATAAAAATTTCTCGAGTCGTAAGTGGAGCCCAATGACCGCGTTAGGAACGTGGGCCCGAATGACATAGCGGATTCCGCATTTGACTTTTACTACTATTTGAACGCATCAACAGTTGACATTACTACTGGCATGGGTAGCATGTGCGTCTTGGTGGTTGCATGCTGGAGCCGTGCGTATATGTGGCTTGATTTAGAGGCTCTGCCTGCAGATTTTCTTTTTCCCGCTACCTATAGAGGGCACTTCAACGAACCCTAGGCCGGGTTTAAGTTTATACCGACGCAAATTGTGACGACGTGACCAAATGCGTGTTGCAGACTTTTGGATGATGCAAGCCACATACGTTTTAGTTCTGCTTAATTGCTCAACTAGGGAAGATTAGTTAACCAAATTTAACCAACATTGGAAGCAACGCAACTGACCAAAACTTCGAAATAGAAAGTTATATATTGATTTGCAAAAACTCGGATAAGATAGTTGGCAACTTCGTATCATTAAAGTATTACTGGGTTTCTTCTTACGGCACATTTATATTAATTTTATTTTATTACCTTACAAGCCTAACAGGGGCATTACATAAAAGGAGAGAACTCATATAGTCATTATACATTAGCTAAAAATTACAGAGACATAAGTGTGTAAATAAAATACGACGCACGTAAGAAATATAGGAACATAATTGGGTATGATGTATAAAACAGTAGAAATAACAAAAAATAACATTCATTAGTTTGTTCTAGAAACGCACAGATAATTTTTTGCATGCATGTGGGGATGCTGGTTAGAGCGGTTATTTGTGGTATTGGCTGTGCCAATTTGTGGCTGTGCGGCAAAATAGTGAACCTGAAGAAACACTAGTACGAGTACGAGGGCGTTCAAATTGATACATGAGCAGAGTTCGATGTGGCGTGAGGGCAGCGGGAATAATTTGCGATAGTTGATTAAGCGAGCTATCATCATAATTTTTACAAATAGATAGGGATGATACACGGTATCGAGTAGCAAAGGTGGGCAAACCCGATTCTATTTGTAATGATGACACGCTGACACGGCATGAATATTCAGACTGATACTAAAGTTAACAGCGCAAAAAAAAAAAAGACGGAGAAAAGATGATCAACACTACACAAGCGCTGAATATTTGGAGTGTATCAACTTTGTAGCACGGTTTGTAGAAGACATAGAGTGCTTTCTTAAAATAATACTGGGCACATCACATGCGTTTTTCTTTCAACTGAATGTAACCAGCACTTCACTTTTAAAGGCATCTGGAAATATCATAGGCGCCATGCTATGCCACTCTTGGTTGCCGGAGAAACGTCAATTGTTGTACGTCCTATGTGATACCACAGTAACTGAAGGGGTGTTGTTATCCCCGGTCAGTATTTTTCATATATTTGACGATACATAAGCAATGTTTTATTCATTGTAGGTATACTGAAGAAGCGCACTAAATGGGGCTGAGTACCTGCACTGCTGTCAGAATACATAATAATGAACATATGCTGACATATAGGGCAACGCGTGGGCGACTATATGAGGTAGCTATTGTTGATGCAGAACAATCAAATTCAAGCTTACTGTAATAACTTCACTGTAACGTGAACTTTTTTCCTCCAGATTTTTGCGACCAGAAGTCGACCCACGCGTTACGTAAATTAGAACACTGAATTTCTATTTTATTCTTCATGGACGCAATGTAAGGTCACCCATCGCATTACAAAATTATTGCGTTACAATCGCGTTCATAGAATATTCGGCAAAACTGTTGCGAAGCATGATCACTCTGTTTACTCGCTTCAGCACTCAGGATTCACCTCTCGCCATTCCCGGTTCTTGATTCACCCGTTTACACTTTTGCACTCCGGTATGTCAGAAGCCGAACATTTTTTTCATGTGTTCGCAAAATAGTTCAAGAATGCAGTCACTAGATGACCACGTGTTTCCTCTTCAGTTGCAGGGAAAGACACATAGCCGCGAGGGCTAGCAGTGGAAGACTAATTTACACTTATTTTTTCGGCAAGAGTCGTACATTTCGATCATGCGTATTGATTGATTGCACATAGTTAAGAGGTAGATACTCACGGTGCCGGTGTTGCAGCAGGTGGCTGGAAAGGGGGTGGCTGGTAAGGAGGTTGCTGCGGGGCAGGAGGGAAAGATGGGAAAGGAGCTTCAGGGGAAGCAGCTCCGGGGGGTGGAGTGTAAGCAGGGCCCGGGCGCCTGGTTGCTGGCCGTGGTGTTGCTCTGCAAAAGCAACATGCATTTAGTTCAGCAAAACGAACGGCGTTCACACAACAAAAACACTCATCGAAATCCAACGCCGCAACGCTTTACGTTTATAAGTGCTGAGTGGCCAGCATGATTCGTTAATATACCATGGCGACTGGCCGAAATATTCTAACAACAATTATGTCAATGTGAATGTGAGCCCTTATCCCGTGGTGAAGCATCGGTTTTTTATACAAGCACCGCCATACTTCTCATCGTAATCGCTGGTGCTGGCATGTGGTCCCAGGAAAATTGGCGACACCTTTTCGAAAACTTGCAAAACATGCTATCGTTGCTACAAGAGCTGATATTACAGATGCTTTAAACGGTGAAAACCTGTCCCCGGAAACGAACCGGCAAAAATGTATGCCCTCATGAATGTGTCTAGCTGATGTGTTTGTTTCTGCACTGACCGTTGTTTTTACCTGTAAATATTTTTTATATTTATCTATATCACTCACTTCATACTATCCAAAGAGAAATTTTGTTACATAAAGCACAGCACTTCCGTGTTATCTCTGGGTCCGTATATATAGAAAGAAGAAATACAAAGCATTACTGTTTTCTTGCTGAAAGTAAGCACTTTGATTCCTTAAGTTTTGAAAATTACGGAAGAGTGTAGATTATAGGTAAATTTTTTAGGTGGCCATGCAACAAAGTTTTCATTAGCGTTAACATGAAATTCTGCAAAGGCATTTATAGTGAAGATTATGCTGACCCGTTTGCAGCAGTTTTTTCGCGGTGATCAGTAGTGTAGCTCGAAGAGCCTAATGCAGACACGTCAAGAATAGATGCTCAATAAGTGTCACATTAGAATAGCTGTCAAAATGCGGCAACCATGCCTTCAAGATGGCATGGGAATAATTTAAACACACCTGGTGTTTCATGTCACCAGAACCAGAGAATTTAAAAAAGTAATTGTTAATCGCAATAACTCAAAGTAACGCCACGTGGTTTGCCACCACGCGTTCTTTAAGATAATTTTATAATGCGCCTAATTGTTGATGAACTGAGAAAATTATGGAATTTTTAAATATTCGAGATAGGGACAAGGGCATGTCATTGCGTGGTGGTGGGAATTTCAAACCGATGGATCCATTTTTTTTTGCCAAAACGTTACATGATGCGTAGCAATGTTTTTCCCTGCGTTTCAAGGAAGGCCGCAGAATATTGATATCACGTGACCGCCACAATGCGTTATCATAATGCAGTGCCCTCAAGCATACCTCAAGAGAAACCAGCCGTCCAAGCGGATCGTTGCGAAATGAGCGACCGCGGCTGTAGGCATTGGCTTCACAGCGCGTCAGCATTTTTGAGAGCCACAATCAGCCAGGAAACGCCGTCGTCCCTGATAAGCGATGAATTGACGGTCCGCACACGTGGTTGGTCTTCCTTTAAACATGGTTGTGCTGTTTTACGGTAACACACGGCGGCAGTCATGTGGTATAGGGTCATATTTGGCGGATTTTCTTTAAACGCCGGAAAAAATGGTTATGTAGCTTCTAATGTAGCTGTGAAAAAGTTTATCGGTCAGAGGTCTGTCGACGATGTTTTCTTTGGATAGCTAGCTCCTCTGTGGAGCTGAATACGGGAGTCATTTCCCGCTCTTCGTGGGGAGGAGGGCCGGCGTTGTGTGTATACAAGAGAAATGTTTATTGAATACGATAGTCTTTCTCAGCGTACTTTGACGCAAAATTTCAGGTCTTTCTGTCTGTCTGTACATTTGTGTTTTTGTAGGCCGAAACGATACCACAAACGGCCGAAATTCAACCCCATCTGTAGCACCCACCAATATTGCCCAAGTTTCAGCGTTCATACTTGTGCAATTGTCAATTAAAAAGCAGTTATTTCGCATATCTGAGGCACCATAGCAACACATATATATTCTGTATGAGTGTGTTTATACTAGAGAAGGCATACATAAGTGATTCTAAGGACCGTAGCGATTATCACGCTGTGCTGACAACGCAACGCTCTGCACAAAAAGGCAAGTGTTTGCGACATTTTGCTAAGACGACATGGTGGCGGCACCTGCCTGTTGCTTTGCGTTCTACACCTTATCGCTTCCGATACAGGCATTCCTTCGTTTTTGCTGATAACTGCCAGATAGCGCTCGTGTTTCACGTGTATGGACGCCCTCTTTCGCCTTCGCTGCACGGATCGAGGAACTCTAACGCAGCGCCTCCAGAATAAAATTCCCCAATTTTCTCGCGCAGAACAACAAATAACCGTTTTGTTCACTCTCTCCAGACGCAAGACGTCTTTCGACGACATTTGCAGTGAAACATGCAGATACGAGGCCAATTTTGTATTTGCAATTGAACTTTTTTAGAGTCAATTGAATATGCCAGAGCTTAGCGACAGTCGTTTCCCCTGATTGGTTACAGTTGGCACGTACATTTAGTCAGAACAATTAAATCTGTAGTCTGTATCCTCGGAGTGTTCAGCTATGGGGTTCTGATCTCTTGCGAAGTTACGGATGTCGTTGTATGGTCGTAGTATTTCTTTCGGGATTTTTGTTTCGCGCATGTAACTCGAGTTGCAGCCGGCGCAAAGAATCCTTGGGCTCGCTCTCTTGGTGGCTTGTTATCGCGAACTGGTAAAGAATACACTAATGTTTTCGCATGCCTGTAAGCCACTAGGACGCCTTCTTTTCTGAGTTAGTAGGTGACGGTCTCACTAGCGCTTCAGATATTTGGGAGAGTGAGATGCTTAAATGGTGGTGTTGAATTGGGCACTTGATGCTGTATTTATCGGTGTGCGTCACTGTCCTTAGGAATTGAATTGCTTTCCGAATAAAGGTTCTTGGATAGCTGCTCTTTGAAAATGGTGGAGTGATAAACAATCAGCTCTCGCCACTGCCTATAGTTTATGTGGTATATATGAAGTTTTTGACAAACACTGAGAAATTGTCGAACAATCTAGCTAACAAGTCCGACGGAACATTTATGTGCTGCGGTTTTTCTTTGAAGCGGTGGCCTGAAACTGTTTATTAGGAGTAATATAATACTATTCGAGCTTCAGATGAAATCTGCTTGAATATCAACAGTCCAGCTTCATTTTGAAGTGGATCGTGTACTTAGATTCAGGTGCACGGTTAAAAATGCTTGGTAGTCGAAACTTTCTCAGACCTCCACCACTGCGTCTCTCACAATTGTATCGTGATTTTTGGACGTTACACCCAATAGCAATTATTATTATAATTTTCCTGCGGATGTTTCCTTTTGTCATCTTTAAACGAGAACACGTGCAGTGCGCCAGCATCAGAAACTAGTGCGTTGCCTCAGCATAGATGGCGAGCTGCTACCCACGCGTTTTCCAATGCGTTCACGCAACTTCGTCACTCCGGCTCTGCAGGAGAGCCGCGCGTTGCGCTAGAAGGACCTCGTACGCGCACCAGCACGTTCGCGAGGAGAAGGTGTTTCGCACAAATTTGTTCAGTTGTTTTTTTCGCAACATTCCTAATCTTTCATTTCCTCTTGTCATGAGCTACAGTTTGCGGCGTTTCAGATGATTTCTTGAATTCGTTCTTTGCAATGGTACACGAGGAAAGGAACCTTTTTCGGATGAAAAAAAAAAGGGGGGGGGGCTATCAGCGAGCTTTACCAGAGGAAGCGACACCGCCTCCCCACAACCAGGAAATTCCAGGGGTAATTCTCCTTCATGACACTCACGGATATGGTGTAGAAACCTGAGGAATTGCGTATTGAGGGCCATATGCAACAGTTGGTCCGACAAGAATAGGTGGTCCAATCACAATTGGTGGCTGGTATACAGGTGGCTGGTACACAGGCGGCTGGTACGCAGGTGGCTGGTACGAAGGAGGAGAAGTAGGCTTTGGAGCTTGCGAGGGTGGTGGGGTGTATGCCGGAGGCGGCCGTCTTGTCGGAGGCCGAGGAGGTGACCTGAAATCGATCGCAGTCACCATGACACATTACACAGACCCAGCTGCGAAGCAACGAGAGGAAGACTGGAGGGTGGTGGTGCTATGGTGCTAATAGTGCTCAAACGTACTGATTCATGCACTGTGCCACATTTTTCCCGACATCTAGGTAATGAGGTTATGTCGATATTGGAAGGTGGCAAAGGGGTGGTAGCGCTGATGGTGATCCAACATTCTGCTTCATACACTGTACCACAATTTTCAGATGGGCAGGTCGTAGGAGTGGGAAGATGGCTAGCGGTGCTGGAACTGATGTAGATTCTACATACTGTTATATACACTGTACTACATTGTCCAGACGGGCAGGTCGTAAGATTACGTAGGAGTAGGAAGATGGCAGGAAGTGGTGGTGCTGATGGTGATGCAACATTCAGTTTCACACGTTGTACCACATTTTCCAGATGGGCAGGTCATAAGAGTGGCAAGATGGCAAGGGGTGGTGGTACTGATGTAGATCCAACATACTGTTATATACACTGTACTACATTTTCCAGACGGGCAGGTCGTGAGATTATGTAGGAGTGGGAAGATGGCTGGGGGTCGTGGTGCTGATGTAGATCTAACATACTGTTATATACACTGTACTACATTTTCCAGACGGGCAGGTCGTGAGATTACGTAGGAGTGGGAAGATGGCAGGGGGTCGTGGTGCTGATGGTGATCAAACATTCAGTTTCACACGTTGTACCCCATTTTCCAGATGGGTAGGTCATAAAAGTGGGAAGATGGCAAGGAGTGGTGGTACTGATGTAAATCCAACATACGGTTATATACGCTGTACTACATTTTCCAGACAGCAGGTCGTAACATTATTAGGAGTAGGAAGATTGCAGGGGTGGTGGTGCTGATGGTGATCCAACATTCAGTTTCACAGGTTGTACCACATTTTCCAGATGGGCAGGTCATAAGAGCGGGAAGATGGCAAGGGGTGGTGGTACTGATGTAGATCCAACATACTGTTATATACACTGTATTACATTTTCCAAATGGGCAGGTCGTGAGATTACGTAGGAGTGGGAAGATGGCAAAGGGTCGTGGTGCTGATGTAGATCCAACATACTGTTATATACACTGTACTACATTTTCCAGACGGGCAGGTCGTGAGATTACGTAGGAGTGGGAAGATGGCAGGGGGTCGTGGTGCTGATGGTGATCAAACATTCAGTTTCACACGTTGTACCACATTTTCCAGATGGGCAGGTCATAAGAGCGGGAAGATGGCAAGGGGTGGTGGTACTGATGTAGATCCAACATACTGTTATATACACTGTACTACATTTTCCAGACGGGCAGGTCGTGAGATTACGTAGGAGTGGGAAGATGGCAGGGGGTCGTGGTGCTGATGGTGATCCAACATTCAGTTTCACACGCTGTACCACACTTTCCAGATGGGCAGGTCATAAGAGGGAGAAGATGGCAAGGGGTGGTGGTACTGAAGTAGATCCAACATACTGTTTTATACACTGTACTACATTTTCAAGATGGAAATGTCGTGAGTTCACGTAGAAATGGGAAAATGGCAGGGGGTGGTGGTGCTGATGGTGATCCAACCTCCAGACAGGCCGATCATGAGGTTAGGAGTGAAATGGAAAGAAGGCAGGGAAGAGGTGGTGGTACGGTGTTGAGTTTTCCTGTGTTATACACTGCACCACATTTGGTAGACCGACGGTCGTGAAATCGACAGGTCGTGTGTCTTCATATTTCATCAAAAGTAATGCCGAGAAAAGGTTTATGCTTGTGCAGAACAATGCTGTATTCAATGCCACGACAACAAGAAGAAATGAATGTATGAGTGGGGGCTAATGCATGGATACACAATGAGCCAACAGGTTGGAAGAACGGGAAGGGGTGCCAAACGCAAGCTAGACAATATTTCAGTGGTGATATTTTTGTTGAAGGCGTCTTCATCTCTAGCTTGTTAACTTTACATGTTAATAAGGGTTGTAGCGCAAGCCCGAATATGTTGAGAGAAAAGCATAACAAATAGCGAGGAACGGAATGCAAATAGGAACAACACGAGCACTGGTGTTGTCAATCTTTGCCCTTTGTTCCTCACCTACCGTTTCTCTTTTCTTTCAGAACTTTCGTGCTTGCGCTGCAACCCCTATTAACACGTAATTCAACCAAATAGGCTAAATAGCCGTTCTTCGTGTTGTTAGCTTTAAGCGTGTTAGTTGTTAACGACGTTTCCTGTGATGCACCTGCCGGCACAAAACAGGAAAAAGTAACCTGCTTGTAAACGAACTTCCTGTTGCCTTGACAGATAATAGCGCACTTGTTGGAACGTTGGTTCCACCTGCTGTTCAGGAATTTATCATTATTTGAAGCTTCCATTTTTCCCTGTAATTCTGTCTCAAGTGATAAAATATTGACTGCAACAGCCTGCGCAAGCAAACGGCTCTCGTTGGGCATGACTTCAGTGCGATGCTCGGCGCTCCGTTCCCCTACAATGCACTGCGCCCATTCACCAAGGGCAAAAAAGGCGTTGCTATTTCCAGAATTACGTTTTTACATTCTCTGCAACTTTGTTGTTATCTACGATGTTTTTACTTATAAACCAGCGCTTGTCAACCATTTTGTTTGTTTTTGATGTTCTTTTGTGAAAGCAGGCCATGTAACCTTACGTGAATGGCGATTCTTTCAAGTGGCCCAGTTTATGCAGTAGCGTGTGCAATTAACTGTGCTTTGCTCTTCGAAACATAGAAAGCCCCACCGAGGTGGCCTAGTGGCTAAGGTACTCGGCTGATGACCCGCAGGTCACGCGATTGAATCCCGGCTGCGGCGGCTGCATTTTCGGTCGAGACGAAAATGCTGTAGGCCCATCAGCTCAGATTTGGGTGCATGTTAAAGAGCCCCAGGTGGTTGAAATTTCCAGAGCCCTCCACTACGGCGTCTCTCATAATCATATATGGTGGTTTTAAGATGTTAAACCCACATATCATCATCGAAACATTGAAAATTCACGACTGACTTTCTTTGTGGCTACCACGTGTATCTGCGCACCTTGTCATGCCTGGGTTGTATATCGCAATAAGATTACAATTTACGATATGATTACGCTGTAGCGTTGTAATAATTTTGAGAATGTTGGACTGTTTACATTAATCTGAGGCGTTCAAGCATTCCGCCATAATGAAAGTGCAACGCGTGCGTCGTCTGATTACGTTCTGGATTTCGTAAGGAGAGTTATTAAAATACTCCTAAGTTGAATTGGGCCTGTTTATTCGAAATGGTAGAACTCACGGTGGCCTGAATGGTGGCGCTGGAGGCCTTGGAGGTGGTGCCCTGTTGAGATGGAGACATTTGGTTGCTCGAAACATTTTGAGAAAAAAACGAAAGAATACAACAGAGAAAGTTGCGTGAGTTTTGTCCACAGTGATTGTCATTTGCACTTAAATTTGCTTTAGCGAGGATTTCGACATGTCACGGTAAAAAATTGATGGGGTTAGCTTTCTCGAGAAGAAGAATGTTGGCTGGTATAAGCAGTTATCCCCTATGCATGTAGCAAGCGGTTTGGCTGGTCGCAAAAAGTAATGAGAGCTGGTCAGTTCTTGTTTCTGTCTTTTCTAATTTTATGAGATGTTCTCGCGCTTAATGCCGCCGTTCGTATTTTAGCGACAAGGTGAGTATTTACTGAACGTGTTGACTCACTTTTGTTGGCACTGGTAACCAGGCAAAATGAGAAGCGCAACTTCGGTTCGCGTGGTCAAATCAGCTGCGTTTAGGGTCACTGTGTGAGATGTGCTCGTGTATCTGTCTGCACAGACATCATGCTCGGTAGTTTTGTTAAGTACGCGGTTGTTTGCTCAAAATATGGGGCCTATGCAACTGGCAACATCCTTGTAGAATAAAGGGAAAGTGGGCTAGTTTGTTAGGGTTCATAGTGAATTGTATGGGGCAGCGTTAGGACCAATACAAGAACTAGAAAATCTCGTGTTCCTTTTTTTCTCGTTCTTGTGTTTGCCCTAACTCTGCGCCATGCAATTCGCCAGCAACATTCTTGTAGCTGTTATATGCATTCTTATCGGTATCAGTGGTTCGCATTCAGGGCTTAGCTAATTTTTTCAGGGTTCAACCGCCTTCTCCTCTCTCTTAACGAAGAGTGTAGGGAAAGAACGGTTTTTGGCGACGCTAACGACGGAATCACCCTTTTCGCTCTTGCCATCGCAGTGTAGGCAGATCACGGCAACCGCAGAAGCCCTACATAGTACGAAGGAAGTTTGTTTAAATGCAACGCCTGAATAAGTAACAAAGAAATAGAAATTTTACTGTCCCTCTTGGTGAAACAAAATTGCTGATTTGTTGTTGTGTCGTTGAATTAAATTTCCCCTTAGGAGCCCCTAAAGAACCTCTGAAAATACCAAAAACGAGCGTTTTATTCTCTCTCGCAAATTCCCGTCTTCGCGGCCAAATTCGTGACGCCAGCAGTTTGTTCACATGCCGTTAAGATAAAGTAAGCTCTCTATTGGTCAATATATGAGAGATGCATGTTGTGAATTATCTCGTACTCTCCTTTGCCATACAGCTGCATGACCGTTCTCCCTTGTCTCGCCGGGCTGTCTTGCGCGATAAATTGAGTGCGTTTCCTTTTATGCATTTGCGACTGCGTAAGCAAAGACGACATCACGTAGTCGAAAAACGCGTAATATTACCGGCACAATGCTTAGCGTGGACATTCGACACGTGTCATGAAGGAATAAGTGGCGATTGGGAGATAGCGCTTTTAGAAAGAGTAGTGGAAGTGGGAAGTAAAAAACTAAAGTCTACCCTTCGAACTAGGTGCGGTTTAGGCGCATTTTATGATAGTCCCAGGCATTACGGTAATGAGGCTCTCGTGTAGTTCTACAAAAGTTGTCGCCCGTGTGTTTTCGCAGTGATTCAATTGTCGTATGTCAATGCACTCACGGTGGCCTGGCTGGCGGTCCTGAAGGTGGCGGGTAAGAAGGCGGCTGCCGTGCCGGTGGACGTGTTGACAGGCTCCTGCATTTTAGAAAACGTGAATATTATCACTGCATTGTTTACAGGCACCATTGATACACAACACATCACGCATCAAGTAGAAGGTGACAATAAGTGTTAAGTTAGGGGGCATGAACATAAATGTTGCAATATAACGTCACGTAGGAAAGGAAACAAATTCTGGAGACAGCCTGTTATGGCTGCCCGTACTGCGATCTTTTCCAACCCCTTACACTGATGCAAATGTGGCGTCCGTGCACTCCCGTCACTTGCAGTTTTCAAGGCCCAGTTACCCGAACCTCGTGCAATGGCGCAGCTTGGTTGAACGTGACTAAGACACAAGCCGCTAGGCCTGCGCTGAACGCGCAGCACTGTCAAAACGAAAGTTAGAAGAGCAGCCTTTAAGAGCCTTTTTTAACACACATCGGGTAGGTGTTGCAAACACACTTTGCAGGGTATTCACTACGATATTAATCATTGTGTAGTAGGCAGGTATTCACTATGCCATCCTGCGCCATTCTTCAGAGAAGTGGTATACTTGCGGTACACTTGAAAGTTACTTTGTGCAATTTTTGTTTGCTGTGGCTGGCGATGATGAACAATTATGCCAGAAGCTTTTGTAATCCCCACAATCGCCTACAGTGGCTATGCGCCACACCTAATAGGTAAACAAGATCAATGTTTTGTAAAAGGTTGGAGCATTCGACAACCCACTCGTTGTTCAATTCGCATTATCCGACAGATGATTGTTTCTTTGATATTCTATAATGCTTCATTTCTCATATAAACGCGATTCTTTTCCAGACGTGAAGCTTGCCTGGGGCCGATTTGCAATGGATGCCCTAGCACCGGCGTGGCTAACTGGTTGAATACTGGGCTGACACGCACGGCACCCGGGTTTGAATCGCATTGTGTCCTTAATGCTTTCATTTACTCACTTTTTTATTATTTCGTGTGGTAGTGGTCATGGACACCGGCGGTGACAGACAACTACGGCGAGCTCGTGACCCGTGTTGTGATCTCATAGCAGCTCGCTGTAAAATTATCCACTGCCTGTCAAACTGGCCAGTGTATTGCAGAATGGTGAGACTTGGGCCACGGGTGGTCGGTAAATTTGGACGCTCCGCGTGCGCGGTTCAATACCATGGAAGGGGCTGACGATGTCGGTGTATGTGTCGCAAAGCCTCTACGACCCAGTAGAGACGTTCCGAGAGGAACTAAACTGCAGCAATGCAGGATAAATATGCTTTGGTACGGCCCCTCACGTAGCAGATAGCATTGCTCGCATAAATAGCTACGTATGCTTCTCCTCAACTTTTCCCAACTGGTTGTCATTATATAGAAAAGAATCGGCTTGTCTGCCAGCGTTACCGCGCTAACGTAATGCATGGAACGATAATGTGGAGATGACGTAAAACTTGGCAATATAGTAGCACTTGCGCAGCGACAACAGTTCTTCTGAATCGCCGTCAGGTTAATGTCACAAGGCGTCCGATCATACTCGAGCTTTCCAGTTACAGCAGTTACTTAACGCACCCAATGGGTTCCCCACGGACGAATCCTTGTTCGTGCCTTATGCGCAACGAATAGTGCCACCCTTAGAACCACTGTTGTTGAACGAACTTCCTAACAAGGTCTTTGGACTGCCGCTGATATGCTCGTGCTGCGCTCTGATTTCACATTGAAATATTCCGATCGTCAGTGGCATTATTCATCCCAGAATTTTCGCTTAGTACCGAAATGCTTTCAGGAACGTCGAAAAAAGAATAAGTATAGATTATTCATTGGAACATCTTGTCTCATTTATAATATACTGTCAGTGAACGCATATTTGATCAAGGAAAGAAAGTTATTTATAAAAAGTCGCAAAAATTGTGTTTCACCTAAGATGCTAAAAAAACACAATGCATCACTTTCAGCAAGCGTGAGTTAGCAAGTTATGTGCCTACGTGAAGCAGCCTAATAAAGTCAAGTTTCAGTATCAATAACGCAAGGAATGCTGTGGTAAATGCAAAAAAAACAAACAAACAAAAACGTGGGTCACAACGTGCGCAGGAAGGGAGTAACTAAGTGAGAGAAAGAATAAAGATCAAATGTTACATTTTCTGTGTGTGGCTTGCCTGACAGCGTAAATCAGGTTATTTTACGCGCCGTATTAACATGTATGCCTTTTATCTCAGGATACATTAGGGCAATGCACGCATGATTGAAACAAGAGAAAAACAGTTGTTTCAAGCGTGGCAGAGAGGCCTGAATTATATTCTAACATACACTAATGAAAGATTTCTGGGGTTTCACGTGCCGAAACGAACAATATTGTGAGGCGTAGCGTAGTTGCGACGGCAGATTAATTTTCAACTCGTGACTTTTTTGAAGTGTGCCTAAATATATTTTCAAGGATGTGACTGCTTTGTCAACGCCATCGTAGTGTGCCCCCCGTGACTCGTATTGAAACCACGATGTTGAGCATGAGCCTTACCACGCCTCAGTCTTCTAGAAACCACGCCAGTTAATATTGTTGTGACCGACTATCATGCGCGCACATTACTGGTAGACTGCAGGAACACACAAACATAATAGGTAAGGTTGCAGTCTCACCCTTCATTTTAAAAGCAGTATTTGTGCCCCCCCCCATTTTTTTAGTCAATGACTATTCTTTGTTGATATACGCACGAATTTGATAACAATATTATCTGATGACCCGATTGCTGCCCTTCAACCTGCCATGGTAGCTTAGCAGTTAAGGTGGGGCACTGTTACGTTCGAAAACACCATTGGTGGTCACAACATCGGCATTTCCATGAGGACGAAAGAGCATCCGCGCATTTAGATTTAGGTGCCCGTTAAAAAAGCCCAAAGGGTCAAAACTAATCCGGAGACCCACACTATGGCAAGCTTCACAATCCTATCATTGTTTTGGCGCGTTAACTTTCAGTAGTTTCAACAATCATTTCTGATCTTCTCGGGGAAGCGTGTATCAGGAGGGTTCATGTGCTCTCTTTCATTAAGGAACAGAATTTGTACATAAGCCGCGACACTTCACAGTATAGCAGTTTCATTTTGATTACTTAACATGTTCACGTGGCTCTGACTACTGATGCGGAGTGCAACATGATTTTAAATAAGGCATTGTTGTTCGAAGTACACCCATGCGTGTCTTTTGTCTCGTACTCTCCTCTAGCTAGGGGAAACCTATACGAAAGCAGCAATTGAAGATAAACTCTAAGCACTTAGGCAAGCAGCAAGTAAATTCTATCAAAGTAATGCTGACCTAATCAAAAACAACTACGGAACAATGTTCCTATACACAAGCTATATAAAAATAACCTGATTTCACCTGGTGCATGATAAGTGCGGCAATGGTAATAGCAATTTCAATGGCTCAGTGAAACTGACAGAAAACGCGTATTCACTAATGTGCAGCTGTCGAAGTTTGAGGAACAGGGCACTGAAGTTGCATGTATAACAATCAGTGAAGTTAGCAGTGCGCTAAAAGGCGCAACTTTATAAGGGCTACTTTGTTTATGATTAGAACTGGGGACGGGAATATCATGGCTGAGTAGCCAGAAATTACAGATAAAAGATAATGAAGATGTAAGGAGATCGCTAAAATCTGTCACCATTCCTCAAGGCATGAAACTAACCAATCAGCTGGAAAAACAACAATACACGTGAAGATAGAGGCAAGATTTTGAAGACTGTCAACTGTTGTGCTTACTTTTAGTATTGTACGAAGTATTCGAGGAGGTACTTTCGAGTAAGATGAGAGAGGAAGTTGACTTTCAAGGCGAGATTTACCCCCTTATTGAGAAACGCTCCTTGACTTGAACATGACTTGCCACCACCTTCAATGCAACACAAACGCGTTTCGAACGAGCTGTATTGAAGGCGATGATAAGTGAAGTTCAAGTCAACTCCAAGACAAGCAGCGCTTTTGAATACGGGAGTTAGACACATCATAAAACGCGGAAATTGACCGTCGGCATCGGTGTCAACATGACAGATGCGAAAAATTATCAACAAGCCATGGCATCACATCTGACATCATGGTTACATCAGGATGATGGCAATATGACGTAACAGAAGGTTTCGCCACATGGTGATGGGATAGCTCAGTCAAAGGCTGCCTGATCACGGAGGCAGTGCAACGTCAAATCAGTCGCAAAAAACTTGCAGCGCCTCTCATCCTGGAGGTGCTACTAAATTTTCTAAAGTGCAGGAACCTTCCGGGGAGAGCAAAGCAGGGTCAGCACGGCGAGTGAGAAGAAAGCTTTCTTCTTCGAGTCGTTTTAGGTAAATGAATGAGGAATCTTGTGAGTAAACAATAACCTAGATGCAAGCTGGCTTTTGTAAAAGAGTCATCGCACTGAACGCAAGCCACACGCCTGAAGAAAAAAAAAAAGAGGAGGAAGTGTTCTAGATCATGACGCGTGCGGACGAGGGGAAATAGCATCTTGTCCCCTTGCAATTACTCCCACTGTGTAGCTTTCAGCGCTTTCGCTAACATGAATCAAGGAGAGAGAAAGCGTAGAGAGCGTGTGATAAACCACCGTGACTACGCTAGTGCTTGATAGAGTCTTAGAAGCTTTGTGGAAGTGGATTCTTGAGGCATTGAACTCCCACAATGAGGTCATTCGGTAATTACTAGAACACATGTTGTAAAGCCCCTATAAGAGTTGAAAGATTAAATCAAGATGAAGTGGAATATTATGACGTAACGGCTAAAAGCGCTCAGGAGAATCGAAGCAAATTGCGGCCACCGGCGAGAACAAGGTTATGGTGTGTGGATGGATTCTATCAAAACGACGTTCTTAAAAGTTTAATCGAGACGTTTCAATGAACAACGCTTCATGACATACAATTGCAAAGTAATTAAGCAAATGCAAGGCTGTTCTACAAATTATGTGTAAGTATTGCCCGTGAGCAACAACCTCAGTCAAAATTCAGTACTTACTGTTTGCTCAGATTTAATGTTACAAAAGTAACCATGAAGCTCTAAGAAAAATTTAAACATGTTTGGGAATAAAATATTTGCTGCCTGGATGATTCGATAGACAAATGGGATGAAACCCTGCTATAAACCTGGCTAGGACTGGAAGCTTTGCAGCAATTCTTCTTGTAATAGTTTATTTAGATCATACATGCAAAGGACCTAATAATTTCTGAACATATAACATTGTAACTTTTGTTCACTTCAATCGTCTACGACGGACTAAGTCAGTAATTTTCACATGTCTTAACTTGAAAACAGGCACACAGCTTAGCACATATGTTTAAATTGTTGAGCGTCGCATTCCGGACTGCATAAACGACATCTACACTGACAACACATAGTCCGAGATGACCCAAATTTACGCATGCGCTGCCACAGTCATGCATGATTGTATGTGGGCTACCTAAACAAATCGTAATTTGTAGATGTCAGCAGCTCAATCTAGAACGCACCACTAGAGCATTCCAGACAAGCTTGGAGTTTATGCGCAACTCTTTTTTATATTTGGTATTTTTAAGTTCTAATATACCGCTTAAAACTTTGAAGGTATTGCATTGATTATCGCGCGCTGAAGTATGCATGACCAAATATATCAAGATGAGGTAAGTATTTACAAGTACAGGGGAAGACAATAAAACCATACTTAACAGCTGCGAAAATTTTAGCACTGTTTAGCCCATGTTTTAGCCATGTTTTCGGAAAGATGGTGTCAGAAAGCTTTGCTTTAAATTTTGATACCTCTGACATTCTTCGAAAAAGTGTTCTATGGTTCCTGCTTGTTTACAATAGTAACATTGAAGGGAGAGAACAAAGCATGGTCTGTATAAATAAAAAAATTAGAGGCGGGGTTCTCCATAGCAATTGAGTTAATGTCACTTCAAATTGTCTTGTTTTACACCATGCATTAAACACCACGTATAAATTATCATGTTTTACACCATGAGCTATATCCCTGAAACCTAAAGTGCTGAAAATGTTCACCATTTACAAAAGGTCCCGCTCGATGATTGCGCCTTCGTTCTTTTCAAGCCCGACAGCCATAATGAATTGGGATAACATAATGCGGCATGATGACGTTATTGTAAGCCAGTTATTTCAAATTAAAAAGACGCACCAAAGTTGATGGTGCAGCAGGTTGCTATTGTTATAACTGATATATTATTAAAAGTGGCGTCGTCACAAATGGGTTGGACTACGAGAATATAAACGTTTTTACGTAAAAAGCTGAGTATATCAATTGAATAAACTGCAAAATACATGAGCACGGCCACACCCGCTAAATGGTTCTTGCTTCTTACTGTCGAACCAAAAATTTAAACTGAACTAGTTGTGGAAAAAAAAAAGAATTCCATGACCCAAATTCTACGTCGTGCACGGTATGTTCCCATAGCAGCAGCTAGTAGAGACAGAAACAAGAACACCGACCAAATAGATTGAGGAGCCGATAGAAGTTTGGTAAGGAGTGATGCGCGAGAGCACGTTTTATGCACTGCAGTTGGAGAATGGGGGCAGCGTAGTCACGACACCTTTACATTAAATAAATGCAATCTTTACTTACGGTGGCCTTGGGAAAGGCGTAGGCCCTGGAGGAGGCCTTGAGGAAAGAAAGAATGGTTCAAAAGAGGAGAAAACAGTTAGTGGAAGGAATGTAGTCACGCGTACATGCTTCTTTATGAAAGCCGTTAAGTGCTTACGGTGGTCTCGGCACAGGTAGTCCTGGTGGCTGGTATGCAGGTGGTGGCCGAAGGGAAGGACGTTGGGGTCTAGGTAGGTTAATTTACACAACCATCAGTGCTCTGCCATCAAAGCATAATTATGTTAAATTCCCAGAAATAACTTCTCCGATATAGCGCATTGTTTTATTCACACTAGCTTTATGGTTATGCAGGTACATGCTCCTAGTAATGTTGAATGATAGCAGGATGACAGTATAAAGTTGTGTGATCGTACCACTGCGTCTGAAGACGTGAAGAATAAAGGGACAATCATGGGGCGCTTCGTTATATTGTCGCTACGTGGACAGCACACGACGCAGGACCACGGTGCAACAAGGAAAAACAAGGTATGCAGAGAACAGTACAGTACATCCTTGAAATTGTGGCACACAGCCACGCTGGGGGATTGCCAAAAACCGAATATTTTAATATGTCAACTCTTTTATTAAAGGTTGAATTTTGTCTGCATAAAATAAAGGAAGAGAAAATATTAAAAAGATGTTAGAATATGATAATATAGAATAGAAGTAATAAAGTGATTAATTTGAATAAAAGTTAGATAAACTTGGAAAAAAAAACTGCAATAAAGATTGATCTTCATAATTCTTTTTTTATTTTAACTTTACTATCTATTACTAATAAAAGCTTTACACTTTGTACCTTTGAGTGAGCATCAACATTTCATTCTAAGATTTTTAATATCTACATTCTATAGCCTCCATAATTCTGTAATCTCATAAGATTTCATCAGAAGACTCAATACTTGGCCAATCCCCCACAGTGGGTATGATCCACAAGAGAAGGTGAACAAGAGCAAGATTTTCATACGGAGGTCTAGGCACAGGTGCTGGTGGCTGGTATGGCGGACCGGGAGGGGGCCTGGATGGAGGAGGTGGGGGTGGCCTGTATGGAAGGATTATTTCTGCTTAATACATGACGTGTTACGCGAACTGGTGAACAGTGAAGAAGGGGGTAGTGTATTCTGATTGCTTACGGAGGTCTAGCCACGGGAGGAGGAGGAGGAGGAAACGAGGGTGGTGGTCGTGCTGGAGTAACTTGTGGTCTGCAAAATATGGCTCAGTTTTGCGTAACAGTTCACAGCACGTACCTCTTGCAAAAACGGCTACATGAACTACCACATTCGGAATCGTCTAATAAAACATTCTGCTATACATGCTCCAACCCCAAGTGTAGGAGATAAAATATCAGATACCAGATTATTTCACAGGTTTCTTTGTTGATTGGTGTACAGTTAGGTCTCCGTAAGAGCTAAAGAGGCGTATTTTGTCTGGTCTTGTAAGTGCATATGCTATACTTCCAGGATTTATGTGCAAGCAAGGCGGTATGATAAGAAGCATGGCATAATTTTAAATATAACGTATCTTGAAAAAAATGTTTTTGTTACCTTGAGAAGAACACACTTGGGTGTTTTTGTAATCATAGATTGTGGTGATTTGTCGTGAAACACACAAAAAAACCTCCCACGGCAATCCCAAGAAAAATGAAAAAGAAAATATCTGTTGTGTACCTTATCGACCAGGTTAACAGGTTGAACTATTCTAAAACAAGGCAACGACACAGTGAGCCCTATAAAGGGAAAGCTCACATAAACAGTTGAGTACCTTGCAAGCGGCCATTTTTACTACTGAGCACAATGCTTGCGAAAAAAAAATTCTCATTTTTGGTCACTAGCATTTCGTTTCCATGAAAATGCGTCCACCACCACCGGGATTCGATTCCGTTACCTTCGCATCAGCATTCCAGCATCATAATCACTAGACTACCGTGAAGGGTGACTGATGAGATAATGAATATCTAACAAATTGTACGTTAAAAACGTCGGACAGTTCAATATATACAGGCTGCTCATCAAATTTTCAGGACAATATGTCTGGCTAAATTTATTCATTTGACGGAATTCGGGAGTCCGACTGATGCAAGTTGACGCGCATTCAGACGACCGACAGAAATTTTCTGCATTGCTACCAGGCGAAACCATGCAGGCACGTTTCTTGTATTGCGGTGTTGACCCTTAAGAAACAGATAAAAGCCATAAGCTTGAAGAATTCGTTCGTTGTGTTTGGAAACCATGGTTTGCTGATGCGGGTGACATATTAGACTGTAATTTTGATGAAACTTTGGCGCGCATTATAGCTCTATATCTACCGAAAAACGAACACTATGGCGAATGGTTGCGGTATCAAGCAATTTGAAAGAGAGTGCCTCATTGGCAATCATGAAGGGTGTATTTAGGAATGAAATAAAAACCTAGGCAAGTAATCTTTACTTACGGCTGCCCGGTGAGAGACGGTGGTCGTTGAGGAGGTGCCGGGAAAGGGAATGGTGTTCTAAGATAGGATGCAATAGTTAGTACTGGCAGTATTGTCACGTAACTCATACTTTCTCGTGACATTCAAGAAGTCTTACGGTGGTCTGGCCACAGGTGGTGGTGGGGGCTGGTATGCAGGAGGAGGCCGAGGGGATGGACGCTGGGTGCTGTGAATGCAAATGTGCTTAGGATGCAATATTATGTCCACAAAATGAACGTTTGAAAATGTTATTTGTTGAACGCGGGAGTGTTTTATTCACTGCAATTCTTACCATAGAGCTAGCTCTAGCTTATAGTGCGCCGTAACTAGAAGCTACCTTTTTCATGAATCACGAACGCAGCCGGAACTCATGCCGTTCGCTGGAAAAGGGTCTAATGAACTGATCACGCTGCGTTGTACCAAACTTTGTGCTGTTGCTAAATATGACTGCAGATCTCGTCGACTCGCTGTTGCAATTAATGTCCAACTTGTATTGTTTTTAAGTTCTATCAGATTCTTCCTCTTTTGCCTCGCTCAGGAACTTCAAATATAAGACGATACTGTTGCGCTGTCCTAATAATAAACAGTTTTATTTGAACGAGCGCATCAGTGTAAGCCCATCAATGTTAATATTATATTGTTGGGCTATGTTGAAAATAATGCTCTTTCGTTCAAGGCTCTGTTTCTCTTGTCCAATATTTACAACGTTTACAACACTAAATTTTCACTTGAATGTTCACGTGCACTTGGACTTAGTTATTTCGCTTAATTATGTTTCTTTATTATTGCGTTTGCATGGGGGATATGATTTAGCTCTGGTAATCGCTCCAGTGGCCGCACTGAGACACCACTAAAAAAAGTTGCAATGAATATATGAGAAGCATTACGGCTGCATAATTCTATCATGGAAGGCTGCGATAGTAAAATCGAGATATACACGTACGGTGGTCTAGGTGAGGGTGCTGGAGGCTGATAAGGTGGACCCGGGGGGCTGTGAATGCGAAAACAATAATTTTCTTTTATTTGTTGAAAAGTTTCAAGGAAATTACGGGTTAATAAACAGATGGGGTTAGCACCAACATCCCTCTAGACATTTTCTAATTGTGAATGAATGTATACAACGGCAGAGGATGCATGCATATCAACCAAGATCTAGAGTGAAAAATTAATCAGCGGATGTTCTTTTAACTGTATTGATAAGCAGACGCGTGGCCGAGTGGTAGAACATCCGCTTGCCACAAAAACTACCCGAAATCGATCGCCAGTCTGGCCCAGGATTTTTAATAATTTATTTTAATTGCACCGTTCCCAAATTTTTGGTCATGCATAAGACAATAATTTTTTGTTTGCGACCAACGACGCCAACACCGGCGTCAACGCCAGAATTTCTGCGAAACAAGCTCTTTAATGCTATCGCGTCAAAATTTCTGTCTAAGACCTTGGCACATCGGTATGCCGGATCAATAGAAATATAAAAATATGATCGTACGGTGGTCTCGGCGAGGGTGCTGGTGGCTGATAAGGTGGACCCGGGGGGCTGGAAATGTGGAAATGGTTTTTTTGGTCAGCTGTTGAAAAGTTTTCAAGGTTTTACAGAGTATTAAACAGAGAAGGTTAGTCATCTCCCCACATATTTCTTGATATTTACCGAATATCAATTAAAGTATTTTATAACAAAGGATGTACGCGTAAACACAAAAAATCTGCAATGAAAAACTTAAGATCTGGTTTAACACCCCCACGCCCCCACCCCAAACAAAATTTTTTGTCTAAGGCTCTGGCATATCGGTACAGACTACTGAACGAAAATGTGAAAATGTATTCGTACGGTGGTCCAGGAGAAGGTGCTGGTGGCTGATAAGGTGAACCCAGAGGGCTGAAAATGTAGAAACAACCATTTTTTGGTTAGGGGTTGAAAAGTTTCAAGGAAATGCAAAAGATTGGAATTGGGAGTCTTACGGAGGTCTCGGCACTGGCGGAGGCCCAGGAGGGGGTCTTCGTGGAGGTGGTGGGGGTCTGTAAGAGAAGGTTCGTGCGGGTTCATGGTTGACTTATTGTCACTACTTCTGAGTGTAGTGACATTGCAGGATTTAGGCGTTTATTAAGGTGGTCTCGCCACAGGAGGTGGAGGAGGAAATGAAGGTGGAGGTGGTGGCAAAAGAAATTGCGTCCTGAAAAATTTTTATATGTTTATCTTACGAAAGCGTTTCGTTCATGGTTTACTGAATAACAGTGTCACTATTGAGCTATAATTGTTTGTTAAGATCGTCTTACTAGATTAATTTTTACGTGTTTTCTATCTCATTTTGTAACAGCCTCAGCAATTAACGAGGACACTCAAGGAAGGAGGAATAGCGCTATGCATCATCAGGCGTCTTCTTGTCTGTGCGTCTACAGCGTATTTTGTTCTGTGACATAACAGTCATATTTATTTATTTAAGTATTTATTTATTTATTTTACCTACTGTCAATCACAGAGGGATAAATACTATGGTACTAGAGGGACACTCTAATATAATGATTCAGTAATGTAAAATGAAACAAAAATTGTCGAACCTTGCGCCTATGGCCACTGTATTTCTGTTAAACGGAGCATTAGGGCATACTGAAAGCATAGAGGAAGCATAAAAGCATGTAGGCGCGCACTACCACACAGAAATATGAAAATATACTGTCCAAGGTGTCGGCATATCGGTAAAGTCGACTGAATAGAAATATGAAAATAAGATCGTACGGTGGTCTAGGCGTGGGTGCTGGTGGCTGATAAGGTGGACCCTGGGGTCTGGAAATGCGTGAATAACAATATTGTCGGTAGTTTTTATATGTTTCAAGGAAATGGGTAGAATTAGGATCGAAAGCCTTACGGTGGTCTCGCCACTGGAGGAGGTCCAGGTGGCGGCCTTGGTGAAGGAGGTTGTGGGGGTTTGTAAAGGAAGTTTCGTGCAGGTTGATGACTGATATAATATGGATACGTCAAAATCTATAAGAGTGGAAGATTTTGGTGTTTCTTACGGTGGTCTGGCCACAGGAGGTTGAGGAGGAAATGAAGGTGGGGATGGTGGTGAGGGAAATTGGGGCCTGCAATATATTAGCCAGTTTAATGTGAAGGTTCAATGCTTGAATTCAATGGGCGATGCGAATTCTACAAATCTTTAAGCTATTAGCAAGCTGAGAGCTATTGTTCACCGAGTGCCCTTTTAGAATAATGCTAAATGCCCTTGAACACTTTCAGAATAACTCCGTTCGTTTTATATTGTCCAAATATAACAGAACCGCGACCATTTTAACTATGAAAACTTCCTTTGCACTCCTTCTTTATCATCTCGCAGAAATTTCTCACGTTTAACTCTATTTCACAAGACATACCACCATCCCATCTTGCATGACCAACTACTACTTCGACCACAGCACATATCCCGCCGCCTTGACCACCATCACAAAATATAGGCATCCCTTCATGCAACACAAACACTTTCTTCAATTCATTTTTGCCTTGCACATCAAAGGAGTGTAACAGACTTCCCGGTGACATTGTTGCTATTAGCGATAACAACTTGTTCCCTAGTTCATTGGCTAACATTGTGTAATAAGTTCTTTGTGTTAAAATAGCTAACATTGTATAATTAGTTTTGGTATTGTATTGTCTAACATGTATTAATATAAAGTGTATCAGCCGATATTGTGCTCTTAAGAGATTTACTTGTACGATCAAACCATAATCATTGTTTTTTGTTAATTTAAAATTTTTATTGTAAATAACCCACCCCCCTCTGTAATGCCTTTTGGCCGTGAGGGTGAACTAACTAACTAACTAACTAACTAACTAACTAACTAACTAACTAACTAACTAACTAACTAACTAACTAACTAACTAACTAACTAACTAACTAACTAACTAACTAACTAACTAACTAACTAACTAACTAACTAACTAACTAACTAACTAACTAACTAACTAACTAACTAACTAACTAACTGACTGACTGACTAACTAAGTAACTAACTAACTAACTAACTAACTAAGTAACTAACTAAATAACTAACAAACTGACTAACTAATTAACCAACTAACTAACTAACCAACCAACTAACTAACTAAATATTATCGGCCAGAACTTAGAATAACATTTACCATGCACTCAACCTAAGCTCACAAAACCACTGTACAGCTCTATTTTTTAGTCTTTTATTAAAAATTTTACTTGCAGAGAAAGCGGTAGCTTCAACCTTAAATTCTGACGGCATGTGACGTAAGCGAAGCTTAATAGAAGCTTTCGCTCGAATAGTGAATGATTTCTTCATAATTCATTGTTAAATAATGCAAAAGTTGCGTAGCGTAAGCTATTTGGGTATACGCGTCAGCTTTTACAAGGCTTGTAATTCTAAAGAACCCAATTAGCAGCGCCACTTACGCGATCCGATAAACTGAAACTTCAAATCAGCGCTCTGCAGATAAACGTACGTCTGACATGTAGTATGTGGTTTGGGCTCCTTCACTGGTTGATACAATGAAGCTCAATGCGCTGATTGCGTCAGGGGCTTACAATAGAGACTTACAAAGAAGGTTCAGCTTAAATTGAGGGCGATGCAGTGAGCGATGGAAAGAAAAATGATAGGCGTAACCTTAAGAAATAAGAACAGAGCAGAGTGGATCACAGAACAAATTGTCGTTAAGGATATTATTAAATGAAAAAGAGGAAATGGACATGGGCTGGGCATGTAGCGCGTAGGCAGGACAACCACTGGTCATTGAGGGTAACTGCCTGGATTCCCAGAGAAGGCAAGTGGGTTCGGCGGAGACATAAATTTAGGTGGGCAGATGAGATCAAAAAGTTTGCGGGTATAAAGTGGCAGCAAGCTCAGGACCAAATTGACTGGTGGAACACGGGAGAGGCCTTTGTCCTGCAGGGGAAATAGTCAGGCTGCTGCTGCTGCTGCTGCTGCTGCTGCTGCTGCTGCTGATGATAAAATGTGCTGCTTGCACATGTGAACCATTGTCTCGCGAGATTAACGTTCTAAAAAGAAGGTCTGGTACTTTGGTACCTGCAGGAACGCCATCGCATTATTAAGAGCATTGAGTATATTAGCAACTTATCTATTTATTTAACAAGAAAACAAACTTTTTAATTGATCTGATTCGTTGTAAGCGACGTAGCCACTTAGCACAAGCGCTCATGCTGTGTGCCTCCTGTTGCGTTTTTTAAAATGTATCTGTTGGTGTTTATCTCTCGCCATGCGCGCGGTGTTCTCTTTCATATTATTCCCGTATTTCCCGCTATGGGCTAAGAAGTCGAATATAATGAAGCGAATTGTGCTCACTTCTTCGCAAAAATTATTTCATTGAAGCTGTGACGTTACATGCGGAACATGCAAGCAGAATATTTCGAAAATCGCCAAAAATAATTTTTTAATTCTTGCGCAGAGTTTAAAGAAATGGTCATATTGACTTAATATGAGAGCAGTGTTTGCAAATGACGATAATAGACATATATGAAGGGCGTATGGCGAACACGATCTGGTAATATTAGTTGCGATGAAGCTTCAACATGGCCACTGAGCGCTAAATTTTGTTATGCCTATATTTCACTACATGTGTTAGTGGCATGAGAAAGAAGAGCAGAGGGGTATCATACCTAAGGCTATCGGTTGTGCCACTTCGAGCATCTAGACATTCTTTTGTCTACAGAAAAATGTAGCTTTAATACGCGTGTGAAAAATTAGCAGCGAAAGTGATTAGTGGGCTGGTTTCTTGGTATCAGGAAGATGCGACAGTGTTGAGAGCTAATAAATGAAGTTTGTGGAAAACCTACGAGATGTGATGTTACAAGTCTCCCAACAAGAAAGCTAATGTTTATAGCAACTTTAGCTCCAGTGAGAAACTGACGCGGTTATGTTTTTCACGGCACAGACTTTGTCCAGATATTGTTTAAAAAAGAGAAATTACACGGTCAAATAACAAGCTGCACGAACAGATGAAGCACATGAGCTTGCCATGGCTATTTCCATTTCTGCCAAGCATGGCCGCCTTTCGGAGTATAATGGCTTTTGTTGTATACATGTAGGTATACATGTACCACAATGTTATATAGTGGATCGTTATTGAAATTGTTGACCATGGAGCGTGAAAATGGAAGTTGTGTCTGTCATTTAAGCTGTGTTGGATTGAGCTAACCTAAATACGAAATTTCCGGCAAACCTGACGGTAGCCTCGCTAAATGAGGAGGCCTTGTTCGAGGAGGTGGCTTTCAATATTGGATGCACTTGAGGTGTCAGCGCTACCGGATGATAATAACCGCATATTATGACAAAATGGTGCAATATGTTCTCACGTTGCTCTGGGGACAAGTGGTAGTGCTTCCTGTGGTCTCAAAAAACGCAGAGAATGTACTATATGAGGCATAACTGAGTGCTGACGTGGTTAGTGCGGATTCTCCAAAGATATGATTGTCCTTACGGTGGTATAGCCGATGGAGGAGGAGGGGTATAGGCCGGAGGTGGCCGCCGTCCAGGTGGGCGCCGAGTTCTGCGACAGGGATAGCGCTTGTTCAATCTGCCTTAATTACCTTAGTGTCTTACTAAGTAGAGATGAGTTTTTTTCGTTAAAAACTCTTGGTTTATTGCAAGGGTTCCTACTCTTGTAGACCAATGCCATTTCCACAGTAGTGGTTTAGGTTTTTTTGATTTTTAATGGTTTCCGCTGATAAGTAATGCAATATCAGTGCTGGACAATAACCCCGGAAATAAATTGGCTACATTGCAAAAACATTTCTGATATACAGAGTTTAATAATAATACTACTGCTGCTACTACTAATATCAACTAGGTAACTTAAGAGCGTGGTTTTAAGTGCTACATTATCTCGCGAAGTATTGTGCCATAAGTCAATACTAGGTATTCAATAAAGCGACTGACATGGCCACAATACGATAAAGTGATGAAGAGTATGTTTATATAAAACCTAGTTCAATAGAAGTAGTCACGAGCTCCTTATTATGTGCGCTAAATGCTGGGCCGAACCTAATTAACGTGGTCACTTTCAAGTTTTGCTTAATGTTTATTTCACTGATACGAACACCTCGAAGTAGCAGTTAAGGCGTACCACGCGCTACAATTTGTCTATCAGAAAAAAAAAAATCGCCTCCCAGCCAAAGTGTCCAACAACTTAAAAAAAAAAATCAAACTCGCACATCAAAGTGACTGATGAAAGATGTGGTTAGGAAGAACTTAAGAACGACACTTTGGGGAAGAGTTTGAATATGAGAAACTGCGCCATGTAGTGCAATGTTACGGCATAACGGTGAAGAGCTCGAACAAAAACGGATCATAAAAATAAGCTACAGCAAAGATATTATAAAGTTTTCTCATACGGTGGTCTAGGTGACGGTGCTGGTGGCTGGAATGGTGGACCAGGGGGGCTGAAAATGTGGAAATGATAATGCGTTGGCTCTATAACACTCCTGAGCAATCTTGAACGAAATGGTCAAGAGACGCTAGACAATTCTTACGGTGGTCTCGCCACCGGAGGAAGTCCTGGAGGGGGCCTGGATGGAGGAGGTTGGGGTGGTCTGTATGAAAGAATTATTTCTGGTTAATGCATGGCACGTTATGCGAACTGATCAACAGTGGAGTAGGGTAGTGTATTCTGATTGCTTACGAAGGTCTGGCAACGGGAGGAGGAGGAGGAGGAAACGAGGGTGGTGGTCGAGCTGCAGGTGGTCTGCAAATTATTGTTCATTTATACATGAAGATTCTAAGTATGCATGCCGTAGAAGTGGCTACCTTTGCAGTTGTCTATCTCAACATTACTATAAGAATATTTCTCGGTGACAAAAAAAGCCATTACTGCATACTAATATGTGTAAAATATTTAAGCATGATTTGATGCATAGGGTGTCTGGCAGCGACACAGCAGCGATAAGTTACACAGATTAAATTTCTACTGAAATATTTTTATTGATATTTGGGAAGTTCACAATAACAACTGTTCTTTATACACTACTGATTAATAAAAAAGCGAAGGAACTTTAGTTCTGTGAATGGGCATAAATATATTTTAAGACAAGCATGCTTATAGGTTTCTAATTTATTAGGCCACTGAAACTTAATGGGACTTTACAAAACTTCAGGCTTCACGGAAATTGTCGTTAACCTAATGAAATATGAAACGTTTTCTGCAGATATATTTGACTAAACAATCAGGAGAAACGAGCTTCTTGGAAAAAGCTTACTGCCATCGAGCTTTCTATCAGCCTCATTTTTTCTGAGTAACAGTAGAATGTTGTCATCTGCCTTCATGTAAACGAAATCACATTTCACGACAACTGTTGATTACTTGAGAGTAAGATAAATTCTTTGGCTGATTAGTTTATTACAATTGTCTACTAACGCTCAAACTACGGCTTCCGAAAACCTTGAAAACACGTGAGGAAAAAGAGAAACGCTTCTTTCGTTCTAAGACCTTAAAACCAAATACTGACTCGTGGGACAAATGCTACGAAGCACGTTAAAATGCACGTTGAAAGAAGGTTACGAAAGTATTTTTTGCTGTCACTCTGACATCTACTGCATAAAAATGATAACTCTCGTAAGTATAGAACTTGTGTGTGGTCCCAACACCAGCACAATCATTTATCAGGAAAGAAGATTTTTTGGCGAAAAATCCGTATGGTTTCCTTGGTTTGTGCTACAAACAGGCGGTTGTCAATCCTCAATTTCATAACTAATCTTATAGCTTTTAGCAAAACTCATTCGCAGTATTCATGGAGCAACGTCTATTTTGAAAAACATTTGGGTCATGCCGACCGCATGTCTCAAAAAAAGTTACATTCTGCTTTGAAAAGCAATTATGTTTAGCACATGTTAAAGGAGGAATCAGGGAATACTATGTAAGTGTTTATTTACAACCAGCTTGCTATATAGTATGAAAAGTAGGCCCAAATGTACCATAGACCCGCTAAATGGAGTGATGATGCTTTAATTGCAGAATAAGGGTCGTGCGTACTAAACGTTGATTTGTGAAAGACAAAGATTTTCTTCTGTCACTTTATACATGCTAATATATATATGCCAAACTATAGTCACAGAAAACAGAAAATTGATGTAATAGCTATAAGAAGAAACGATGAATTATATTCAGCTATAGCTGCAAACCAGATGTATATAGACTCCCCAACAGATATGTACAATCCTAATTTGCAGGTGTTGGCCTCCATTCAGGGACTCTTCCTGTATAGTGTTATAATGCGCATTTGCAAGCTCTCACAATTATGGCAAACGTTGGGGACGGAGAACTCAGCAGAATAGACAATAACATGGAAGCTAGAATGGGAAAGTGGTGCAATATACTGACACAATCGGACAATACGATTGTGTCTTGAAGACAATTGAGATTTTTGAATTGCCTTTGAATATCATAAAACCGGTAGATGGCACCACCCGGCAGACAATCTTTTGTTCGCATGACTGCAAAAAGTCTGCTAGACGCGTAGCTAGGCCCTAAAATATCGCAGCTTAAACCAGGCATCCCCGATTCACCTGCACTTATTTTTAGGTTAAAAGAAATTGACGCGGAGAGGCGGCCTCGATGGCAACTAGTGCATGCAGCTGAAAGCTCGTGTCGAGTTCCACAGCGGCAACACCAACTGTAGCCACACAAGCTTGACTCTGGTGCGAACATAGATGTTTAGCGGCGTATGATTTCTCTAGCACATATCTACCACTGCTCATGGCTTATGGACTGTGGGTACAGCATTCTCCGCGGTGTAGACCCTAAAATGACGATAAAATATATTGCATGGCGTGTTCAGCATTTACATAAATAAACATAACCAGTATACTTCTGACAGTACTGCGGTAAACAAATGCCCTATAAGTTGGTTCTTAGTGCATTAAAATACTTTAAAGAAAAGTGTATAAGCATATTGAAGCATCCACATACAGGTGGATGGTACCAACCACCTACACCTTGGCACAGGTGTAGGTGGTTGGTATAGTGGACCAGGTTGGCTGTAAATAAGGTAATTTCAATAGTCTCTCCCTAACGTTTCCTGTGAGATTTAGAAAATAATTTTTCTGGAAAGACCAGAAAAGTCTTACGGTGGTCTCGCCACCGTTGGAAACCCAGGAGGGGGTCTGGACGGAGGAGGTGGCGGAGGTCTGCAAGGAACCATATAGTGGTTTCAGAGGTGATATTTACATGAGTGACGATTGATGAGGGCGTTAATGTATTCTTGTGTCTTACGGTGGTCTAGCCAGAGGAGGTGGAGGAGGAAACGATGGTGGTGGTCGTGTCGGGGGACCTTGCGGTCTGCATCATATTTGTCAAGTGTATGTAGAGGTTCCAAGCATGCACGTTGTGCAAGCAGATACACAGATTACCGCCTTAGCAATCGTGAAATGAAACATTAGAAAAAGGACTTATAAAAACAGAGTGACTGTTTAGATTCCAATTCATGTAGAAAATCTTCGCAGTTGTGTTAAAGGTAGTCGGGAATGGCGAAGTAACCTCCGTCATTCACGATCAATTCCTTTAATGCTCGTATATTACCAAAACTTACGATTACCTCAAATTAAAAAAGTGAATGACACACTATTCTACAACAACAAGCACCTACAGTGTACGTTTAAATAGCACAATAAATGTGCTATATGATCAATCAGTCTACGCACTTTCACACATTTCTAGAGTAATCAAACTTAGCATTACCAAAATAGAAAAACTTCGAGCCCAATATGACAAATATACTTCACAAAAGGATGTTTCTTGTATAGCTAATTACTTTACTAAACTAACAGAAATGACGTCAACATAAGAACATACTGAGATTGGTGTTGATGTCATATTAAATTGATCTCAATTTGTTTGTCCTCGCGAACGAACTGCTAACGTCAGGCTTACGGGAACCTAAGCGCTCCTGAATATGTGATGTTGTGAACGGCTTTTGTAATGACGCTTTCTCTGCGAAAGGTTCAGTGTATGAATGCAGTATGAATCATATGAATGTCTGATATGAAACAGAACGCATGTCTGATGTGAAACAGGTTGCCTCTCTTTCTGGCAATTAGCATGTGAAAAATGTCTTATAGACAATGTCAAAATCACAAAGAACTCTCCACGATTGTGGTACGCACATGTACGTGACACTGGGTATATCTTACATACACAGATATGTATTAGTACCTGCATATTATGATATTTAAAGGCAGTTTTGTCTAAATGTTGATTAAACACGCAATAATCTATAGAAAACATAAGTACTGCTATGCTGGCCTAAAACTAATGTTGCTGATTGCTGTAGAAGAAACAATTGCGGCTTGGTCAGCGTTCCCACAGAAAATTCATAAGCTCAAAGAACTCAGAGTGCATACATACACGACACAACCACGAAATAACATAAAGGCCTTTCTGCCTCAGTATCAAACAAAACTGTGTAATCCTGCTAGTTTCTCAAAATGGTGGCAACTTCGCCTCAGAGAAAAGTTGTATGTCTAGAAATTGGTGCCATCGAAAGACTGCTGGCGCCATCGTTAAGGAGAGTCTGGAGCGAATATTTTGGGCGGAACTTACTCGTGCTCATTGTAGAAGTTCTCCAGAAGAGCCATGATAGCAAGGAAACAGTGTGAAATATCAAGGCACAAGAAAAGGGTAAATTTTAGTGGTGCACAATTCACGCGGAATGTCAGTGCGCGGCCTATTTTATAAGCCATTTATATAAAATGAAGGAAGGTAATTACTACTTACGGTGGTCCAGGGAAAGGTGGTGGTGCTTGAGGGGATCTTGGGGAAAGAAAAAATGGTGTGGAATAGCATTCAACAGTTAGTGCAGGTGGTGTATTCATGCATCAGAAATTTTGTTTGAAAGCCACACAATCTTACGGTGGTCTGGCCCCAGGTGGTGCTGGGGGCTGGTATGCAGGTGGTGGTCGAGGAGAAGGACGTTGGGGTCTGGGGATGTGAATGTACAAAGCAATCAGTCCTCTGCCGTCTCCTAGTTAATGCGGCAAATGCGCTGTAATAATTATTCCTTTTACGCTATCCTATCATATGGTATCATTTTATTATTACTGGTTCTCAATCTTCGACTCTCTATAATTGTAGACTTTGTACTTTTATTTGGAATAATAACAGAATGATAGTAGGGAATTGTGCTTTCGTACTACCTTGCTTCAAGAGAAAGAGATAACAATAGGTTAGATGAGCATGTTGTGTTGTAATTAGTTGGATGTATTTTATTAGATTATAGATGGAGAGGCAGTAAAGAAAAAAAAAACCGCACCAGTGAATATCAAATCGAAACAAGGCGATGGTAAAGGCAGCGGAAGATGACAGAGAAGGAGATTAAGAATGACGTAGGGCGAGATATAAACTATAAATCGAGTGTGTTGAAAGTCGCCAATAGCGAAGTCTTGCGTGACAGTGAGTTTTCATGTGAACGTCTGCTCTGTTCATGAAAATCACGTAAAGCGTCAGAAATTTATCATTCCAATGTTCTATACGTAATTGTATTCTTTAGAGTAATAAAGATGTATTTGATATCGTACCCCTGCAAAACCCGTGACTTTGCCCATGCAGCTATTTATGGTTGAAAGTGATGTTTTGTAGACTCATGGGTCAAAGAATGATTAAAAAATAACAAATGTTACACAATTTTCTAAAAATGCGCCACACATTGGCTATAGCTGTACGATTTGTCTCGCCTTATACAAACCATTCTACATTCTACATTATACATACTCAGTCAGACTCAGATTCACGGCTTGATCCGAGCATGAATGAGTCCTAGTGAGTCGAGTCATAAGTGAGTTTACCGAAGCTGCCCGAGATCAAGAAGATTTCGCTGATTGATTCTAGTCTTTGATTCTAGAGTCCAGACATCTTGGCTCAAGGGAATTCGCACTATTGTTGTAATCGATCTATGTGCCTAATTGAAGGACTGTGTATTGCTTTGTTATATGAATGCAGTATGACTGGTAGTTGCTTTAGTGGTATAGTTGAGGTAATAACGTGACTACACACAGACGTGAGTGTACCTTAGCAGTAGTTAGCGCGGTTTCATACGAACTTTTACGAATGATACCTATGATCCCTTCTGAACTCTTTCGGCTCAATTTGTCTGTTACCCATTTCATTAACACAGTGCAAATAGTAACGTAGAACAATACACAGCTGCACGAATCCCACCTTCACACCAGCGGGAATACAGGAAAATGTATGCAAAAAAAAAAAATGGTTTGAGATATGCTAGAGTGTACAAAAACGTAAAAATATACACATACGGTGGTCTAGGTGAGGGTGTTGGTGGCTGATAAGGTGGGCCTGGGGGGCTGAAAGTGTAAAAAAATGAATTTTCTGGTGAGTTTTTGATGATCTTCATGATAATTGGAAAGAATTGGCTTTAATATCTTACGGAGGTGTTGGCCCAGGAGGGGGTCCTCGTGGAGGAGGAGGTGGCGGGGGTCTGTAAGGGAAGTATTGTGTGGGTGCATGGCTAATATATTATGACTGATGTAGTTTCAGAGAATGCAGTGGTTTTGCTTTTCTTACGGAGGTCTGGCCACAGCAGGCGGAGGAGGAAAAGAAGGTGGGGGTCGTGGTGAAGGAACTTGTGGTCTGCAAAATAATTGTTATGTTATTTTGAAGTTTAAAAGCCTTCGCATCGTCTCCTAAGTTAACAGTGAGCGTTGGTTAATTCTACTAAAATGCCGCATTTGCCTTCTACAACACAGCACGCTTGGTATTAGCTGCCGAAACATTACATACGCTACGCACAAAACAATTCATCCGCCAGATGTACTAAAGTGCTTATTTGGGCGGGTTGTTACATGGCCAACGAAGCGAAAAAACTGCGCGAAACGCGGGACAGGGAAAGAGACGGACGATGCGCTGACTTACAACCCTGTAATTCATCGTTATTTTTACCAGGAAATATGGATGGCCTCACCGCTTGCTGAGTAAAAATTTTTGTCTATTGAAACTTTCATATAACTCTAAACTAACTTTTTCAGGTTGGTTTTAGCTTCACAGTTCATT
Source organism: Rhipicephalus microplus (assembly GCF_043290135.1). Taxonomy (NCBI): domain Eukaryota; kingdom Metazoa; phylum Arthropoda; class Arachnida; order Ixodida; family Ixodidae; genus Rhipicephalus; species Rhipicephalus microplus. Next base: position 472,412,035 of record NC_134710.1, read on the forward strand.
ACTTTGAGCGTCCTGCCACCTAGTTCTCGGCGTATCGCTCTTTGTGGGTTAGGAACACCCATATGAGGTCATCGTCGTCGTCGTCGTTGTCGTCGTCGTCATCGTCGTCGTCGTCGTCGTCGTCGTCGTCGTCGTCGTCATCATCATCATCATCATCATCATCATCATCATCATCATCATGATCATCATCATTGTAATAATAATCATCATCATCAAGTCAGCACTCCGTCCGTCTTTTCCACTGTCCTGTGTTTCGCAGTGTTCTTCACTTCGTTTATCTATGAGAAAAGTAGGGGCCCAATGAAATGGTGTAGACCGGACACATGACACGTGTGAACATACATAAGGCACGCACTAGCACCCAGAGTCATTCAATTATATCAGTTGCGAAAATCCCCATTGGCTCCATGTATTGATTGATTGATATGTGGGGTTTAACGTCCCAAAACCACCGTAGATTATGAGAGACGCCGTAGTGGAGGGCTCCGGAAATTTCGACCACCTGGGGTTCTTTAACGTGCACCCAAATCTAAGCACACGGGCCTACAACATTTCCGCCTCCATCGAGAATACAGCCGCCCCAGCCGGGATTCGATCCCGCGACCTGCGGGTTGGCTCCATGTATCAAAATCCGGGAACATCATTGGCCCCCTTTCGGGAGTGAACAGATTGTCGCGCCACCGGTTAAATATAGACACGCGCTATCAAACGCATAATTTGTGTTTTGTGTTGCCGCTCTCAGGTGGCGCAACAGTCAGCTAGCTTCCGAAAAACTAGGCCAACTGCGTATGCAGATTTTGGAATGCAGTTACGCAACAGGTATAATTGAATATCTCGGATTAGCACCATGCTTGCATGTCTCGTATCATGTCATTTTTCAGGTGCAGTACACTCTTCTTCTGGGAAATGCTATATCAACAATCGAAACGTACAAACAAAATGCACACGAAGCACCTAGAAGTCAAAGTATACAATCAATAAAGAAAATCTGTGGTGTCGTGGGTGAATGAAGCGGAAACACGTATCTGAAAAAGAAATGGACGAAGAGGTTGGGGATGGCACACGGCTTAAGTTTGGTTTTAACTTGATAGCGTTGGAGAGCTCGTGTCGCAGAAAACCCGCCGCCAGCGTCGGCCCCGTTGGTTGTGAGCGAAAAATTGTCTGTGCGTCTGTGACCAAAAAATCAAGTTACCGAGATAGTTGCGGGAGGCCGCTACTTGTCCACGCGTGCGCACGCGATCACACTGAAAAAGCCGTGCGTTAGAAAAAAATCGAACTCAAGATCACGAGGCACGGTAGTTTCTTTGCCCTGCCACTCCTCCCTGCTTAGCTTCCAGCGCTTTCGTCGGGACGAGAGAAGAGACAATGCAATTGCAGCATGCGACAAACCTTTGTAACTCCACTCGCACTGGACCGATTCGTAAAGTTTTTGCGGCGTATAATTCGTGAGGCAATAAGCTCTTCTAGTGAATTCATTCCATGGTTACTTGAAAGAGTGTTTCAGGGCCCCTTTAATGCGTTTTGTTCGACAGGTGTCACGACGAAAACGAGCCCATTCGGCGATAATAGCGCGCGCTGGTCTAATCTACAGTGTGCGTGTTTGTGTGCGTGTGTGTGTATGTAACAAAACATATTAAAAAGCATGCACTTAGTGGTTGAAGGGTGCGCTAGCCGGATTTCGCTATCGCGTTGAACTCTTAAAAGCGAAGCTTAAGGGTCCCCAATTTTTTCCCTTTGAAAGGGTTGAAGATGGCGGCCTTCCGCTTAGTCATGGAGGTAGGAACTAAGCAGCAGATAAGCCCCGCCGCGCTTATCTAGTGGCTAAGGTACTCGGCTGCTGACCCGCAGGTCGCGGGATTAAATCCCGGCTGTGGCGGCTGCATTTCTGATGGAGGTGGAAATGTTGTAGGTCCGTGTGCTCAGATTAGGGTGCACGTTAAAGAGCCCCAGGTAGTCGAAATTTCCGAAGCCCTCCACTACGGCATCTCTCATAATCATATGGTGATTTTGGGACGTTAAACCCCACATATAAATCAATCAGCAGCAGGTAAAGCTAATAATCTTACACTGATCGAACATTCTTAGATGAAAGGCACAAGTCTGACTTGCTTTGGTTGTATACCCATCATATAAGATTCACCCAAGATCTTCCGTCAACATGCTTTTTTGAGACGCTGGTGTGTATTACATTTGTGAGTCAGATACGATTATTCACGTTTTTTTTTTCTCGGGAAAGCAAGTTTGAAAAAAAAGTATGAAGTTTGAGCTCGTCGATGGGGTCACCTGGCACAGTTAAATGCTGTCCTAATGCTGTGGATACTGTATTCGGCAAGTCCACTCATTGTTCGTTTAGTCTGATATTAACAGGCTTTCCAGTTTCGCCGGTGTACTGTTTGTGCAAAAGCAAATATTCGAGCAAGAATAAAAAGAGAGCTAATTCATATAAACTATATTTTATAACATAAACGAAAGCACTTCCCGTACTTTCAACTGTAACGTCCTCATGAATGTTTTTGAATGAAATAAGAAAATGTTGACCACTCGTTTCTTTGCTTGGCGCAAACTTGATGACAACCAGCACATAATGAAGCCACGGAAGGTATAGGGGAGGTTAATTGTGCTAGTGTTTTAAGTGTGGTGTAGTAAATATAATATAAATGTGAAAAAAAAACAAAGTGGGCAAAATACAACTAAATAATAAACTAAATATATGCAGGGGCAATTAGCCAACCAGTCCAGATTGCCATCGTTTTCTAACGGTTTCGGCCCACCGCCAGGGACGAAACCACCACACAACATTTCCCCTAGCATATCTGAAACGTAACCAATACTGGCCATTTTTAGGGGAGTAGTTCTTCAATATTTGCCACTGCAATTGAAATTAATATTGCGGCACGTTGTAGCAGCCACAAAGAAGAAGCGCGAGCGAGGTCTTCGGTGAAGCCGAGGATGTAAGGTGAGGTGGATAAGCGCCATTTTCGAGACGTCGTGCTGAAGCTGTTTCAATGAGTATTTTGGCTGACAAGTAAGACGTTGGTTCTCCTCTTGTGAACGCTAATTATTAGCAGGAGTAAAGAAGCAATTTTTCTCCATTTCCAATTACTGAGCCCTGATGACCTAGTTTGATGCCACGTTAATTAATCCAAAAATGTTTGCACCACTGGCTCAATATTTCATTTGTCGTCTTCTGAGGTCCTAGTTATAAGAAAAACACGCACAAAAATGTATCCAACCAAAATAAAAAATCCAGGGCTGAAAAGGTTAATAATGTGTTTCGGGGTTCTGTATTCATCCTTGATACGGCATAAACAATGAAAATCTCAAGACTGTTGTACTAAAACCATGTTCATAATCGAACACATCTTCTTTAGATCCGTCTGCATATCGCATTCACAACTTCATTTGACACAGGATCTAGGGTAATACAGCGTACAAAAAAAGGAAGGGCGTGACGCCATCATGCGGAATCGTCGATATCACGTTCGATGCGCCTTCGCTTTGTTTTCTGTATATTGTATCTGGCGTTTACATTGTTTGCAGGCTTTTTTTTCCTCTCTAAGCAACTTTCAAGATTTTTAAGACGCATTGGCAGAGGCAGTATAAAATACCAGACAGCTGTTCTAAGCAGTTCATTGCTTTAGCGAGGATTAAATAGCGTGGTGGCTGCCATTGTCGTCTACTGCTGTCATCGATACCGAAGTACTATATATGACTCCCATGGTTTCTTGAAGGTTGCGAAGCCATTTTACGTACGTGGCATTGTTTAACTACTGCTTTGCGGAAATTACGGTGTGGGCGTTGGTTCTTGTGAGAGAAAAATGAGCTTTGACTGTAAGTTTGAGATAGATGGAAATAAAGACACAATAAACATCTTCTATTCAAGGAAAAATCGCTCTTGTAGGACTAATGCGTGGCAAGCAGGTGTTCTCTTTGAGAGAAACGCTTATGAATAAAGTTTTTTCTTTTAGAAAGAGACCCCATAAAATGTCGTTTAGTTTGAGGGTGTGTCGTTAAAGCATGTTATATTGCACGCAGAAACGTAGAATCGCAGCTGGCGTCAAAGCATGAATTGTGTAACGAGTACTTCATTTAAATAAAGACCCGCTAATCACAAAGCGCACATGCGTGATTGTTATTATATATATATATATATATATATATATATATATATATATATATATATATATATATATATATATATATATAATTGTCTATAGCTGCACAGGTGTATAGCCGTCAGCGTGGCCAGAGCTAATTTTATTGTTGCCAGCCGCGAAGTGCTGGGCGCTTTTGCCGAGATAATACCTCGGTAGGCTTGAGATAATATGTCGGCATGTGTGGCTAGCATATTGGCAACAGAACCCAAATCTACGTGGTGTCAGCTTCAATCGAACTGCTGCAGGACACGCGGCGGAGCGTTCGTGTTAAATGTTCTGACGGCTGTACGTGTTGCCTGACGGATGTTTAGTGGTTATTTCGCCTATTTTCAACGAAATAATTATGGCGTATTTCACTGCTGTACTTGTAGCAGACATTCTAGGAGAATTCGTAACTTACAATTTTACATGCGCAGGCGTTTTTTTCCCTACGGCATGCGAACCTAGGTTAGCGATTGCAAAATTGATGCGCTCGAACTCTGATTACAATATCGCGTTCTACCCTTTATATTGCAGCTAAAGTGAGCGTCCGCGAAGGTCTTAAGATAAATATTGTCTCTTTTTTGTGTTTTCAGTAAATAGACGCATTCCAGCGGTTACAAGGATGTACAGTGCGTCAATTTATGTGCTGAGCGTTGTCTTAAGCAAGTGGGTCGATAGGAGAATAACGAGACATTCACGAATGTTGCACTCGTTCACACGCTCCTCACAGGGAATGACACAAGTTATTTCTCCGCTTCCCGACAAACACTTGCTTACGCTTAGCACTTCTGCTTCAGTTATCGAACATAACTTTTAGCAAAAACACGCACGGTTATATTTGTTATTTGTTTCGCAGAAATTTTCAGCATTGGTTTCTAGCGAAGTATTTACTACAGTTTTTAGAGCACAGGTATTTTAGTCAGAATCTCTTTAGAACTGACTATTCTATGTTGCAGTGCGAACGATTTCGAACCTGATTACACTATCATGCTCTGAAGAGCTGCTTGTCCTGAAGCCGCTTTTGCAAACTTTCTCAGTTGAAATCTACAGGCTCGTTCACTCTTATGGTGAACATGGCAGTGCGTGCCTGTGCTCCGCAGGATGTCAGTGCCTCCGGCGAGGTGGCTCGTCGAAATGAATCACTCTTGTTCCATTTCACAGCAAAGGAAGAGCGGCAAGCTCCGCAGCGGTAATAGCCAATGCAAAGCACCCTGTGCACTTGTGCGGTTTCGCTACGATGTGCGGTCTGGCGGGATGCCCTGGCGCTACGCGGAACAGGGTCACGTTAATCCGTGTTCACCATAAAAGTGAATGATCCTTTGCACGTAAGCTATTACAACGGATTCGAAATTCGCTGCAAGGCCACGAGAGGACCAAGCAACGAAGTTATAGATCAAATTAAACTCTAGCGTAGCATTTGCGTTACAATTCTCCAAGTTGTCGCTCAAGAAGTGCTTGTTGAAAACATGGCGTCGAACCTGCGTTTATTGGGGATTTCATTCTCAATGAATGAAGCATCGCGATCTTTTGTATTATTGCGTAAACGTGTATTGCGGGCAGGCTCTTTCAGGCAAATGGTACATTGCGACACACAGTACCAGTCTTATGCCGACAATTCACTTGTGGAGAGAAGAAAGCTAGATTCAATTTAGCATGCCACTGTGAATGCAGCACTCTTATGCGCAGTGGTTGACCTCACGACCACTACAATTGTAAAATTCGAATTTCAGCAAAAATAACCGTATAGAGAAATCGAAGAATACGTCTTGACGTAGATTCAGAGAGTGACTTGGGAGGGTGTTGAAATTTCTTGCCCGAGTTTCGGATTGTATGGATTGACGTGTATACATGAACACATTGGAAAGATTGCACGATCATAAAAAAGTAGTTGAACCCTCACTCCTTCTCTCGCCCCAACGAACAAAATTTCTGGATAAGCCCTTGACATACCGCGGTATGCAAGACTGTACGAAAGTATTGAAAAAAAATCGTACGGTGGTCTAGGCGAGGGTACTGGCGGCTGATAAGGTGGTCCCGGGGGGCTGAAAATGTAGAAATAACGGTTTTTTTCAGCTAGCTGTTGAGGACTTTCAAGTAAGCCCGAAGGATTGGGTTTGAAAGACTTACGGAGGTCTCGCCACAGGAGGAGGCCCAGGAGGGGGTCTTCGTGGAGGAGGTGGTGGGGGTCTGTAAGAGAGGTTCATGTGGGTTCATAGCTGAGGTAATGTAAGTTTAGATAGTGCAAGGTTTTGGCATTTCTTACGGTGGTCTGGCCACAGGAGGTGGAAAAGGGAATGAAGGTGGAGGTTGCGGCGAAGGAAATTGTGGTCTGCGAAAATTGGTCAAGTTATTAAAGTCTTCACATAGTGGTTTAAGCCGAAGAGAAGGTGGTTCTTCAGCCCACCTAAATATATCGTTCATGGTCTATAGAATACCGGAATTAATATTGTTTCCAAAGTGTTTTTTAACGGAGCCCACTAATGAATGATTGGTGTAAAAAATGGTCGTCGGAAACTCCTACTTCACCAATAAAGCTTTATACACCAAATAGTTTGAAATTAACACCAAATGAAACACGCATAAAATAACAGACGATTCCCTCACGACATTTTAACTCTTGTAGAAAGAGTAAATATTACTCACTAGAAGCTCAAACTAGAAACTTCATGACTGCTTGTCTTGCGATTCACAGTTATTGAAAGCTACAAAACTGAACCTATAGAAAAGTTAATCTTTGTAAAAAAATGAAGTCCCCAAAGAACATAATTTGCGGCTAAATTACGGATTTCTTTCATTGCATAAATGAGCAGAAAAATCAGATATAATTGAATCTATAGACTGCTATTGGTTTGCGGCCACGGAAAGAGTCTAACGTATTGATTAATTGTTTACTGTGCAACACTCATTTGAACACAGAATCAAAGCTGAGCCATGGCACAGGCAAGCGCATAAATGTAATCCTGCATGAGGTTCCAGATGCTTGCTAAACTACAGCGAAACATCAGAAGTGTGATTCCCTAGAATTATTCACGGTACAGCCTTCACAAGACGTCACGCACACAAACACCGCCGACAGAGCTGTTCTGAAGGTAACGTCAGTGTGCCTTGCGCGCGCCCACTCATCCGTCCACGCTTGCCCGCTGCTCTGGGAAGTAGCTGATCACTGCAAGCTCTCCAAATGTATCTGATGTCATTAGAGTGGCGGGTTTACCCTCTGCACATTAGTTAGGCAGTATGCGCACCTACATGGAGCGCATTATGTTCATATCATGGCTGATAATTATAAAGATGTTGATGCTGATGCCGATGGTGCATTATGGCTAAGCGCTTTGTGATGGGTTAGCAGCTTTCAACTACTTGCTCGTGTCGGAAATTCTGTCGTCTGATTCCTCGTGCGATTCCGCGCTTCTTCCCCTCATTATGGCATCTGTTAAAGGGCTTTCAAAGCACCAAAAGTTGAAAATTTTGTTGTGGTTTTTCAGGTGTGCACGATTCTACAGCCAGTACGTAGCCATGAAAACTTTTAGAAATGATGCCATGATAACGGAGTTACACGGGTTTGATGATACGAAAGTGGCTCTCGATCGTTGGGCTTTCTTTTTCGCTATGCTCCGTTTCATGGCTCGTCTTGCCTCCGACTCGCTTGGTGGAGTCCGCGCTGAACGGTCGTGTCGTCCGGGAGCTCCAACTCCAGCGTAGCTCTCGCCGATCGGACCGCAGTTTGTGATCTGCTTACACCATGTAGCTCTCGCCGAGCGGTGCCCCGTCCTAGGACTCCTTTGACCGCGTCTCCCATCTTTCCTATCCTTTCTCTCTTCTTTCTGTCCCTCCCGTGCAGCGAGCATTGCCGCTGTTTCATTATATTTTTACTATTCATTTTATCTATCTTCTCCCATCTTTTACACGGAGCTTAGCCATGTCGCCAGATTAGGCAAGCAGAAATCACCTCCCTTTTCCTTTCTCCAAATACCAAGCATTCATTCGTCTTTCCTCATGACCGAGGAATCCTCCTCGCCGTGCGAGGAGTAAAAGTGGCGAGCGCATGTGCCCATGAGAAGACGAACATGCTCTTTTTGTTAATGACGAGCAGATGACAATATTGACGCCACGGCGAACGCGCAAGGGCGGTGGGTTGGCGTGAGGTCCGGAGAAGAGAAGGGATAGTGTCTTAAAATTGGCGGGACTCCTGCGGCTCGTAGCGCTATCGTGCGTTTGAAGTTGTTGATCGTCACGACATTCTGAGCTCGGTGGGCGCATGTACATGAAATTCTCAAAATTGTTGGAGATAGTATAGTTTCTCCTTAACGTGACTACACTAACAAATGTAATACGTACCGAGTACGTAGAACATTATGTTTGATATCTCAGAAAAGTAATATGAAAGTTACAGTATGGCATATTTACTCTAAATATTTGAGGTTTCTGAGCAGGTATCTATTTGAGGGGCCCACGTAGGTGCGCGTATTGCCTGACAGATGCATAGCAGGTAATTTCTAATGGCTTGACACTTCTCTAAAAGACAAACCCTGAAGTGCTCGCATAACATGTCCAAAGAGTTGGTTTAGTGCAAAGCTTTAGTACTTCCTCGTAGTGGCTCATTTTTCTTACGAGTGTAAGCACACTTTGAGGTTCTTGTGTTAGAAGGTAATACTTGACGAATCTAATGTTGTGACTGCACGTTTATTACAAACGCTCTAATTATCATTATTCACATGTAAGCTATAGAGTTCCTTACGGTGGTCTAGCAGAAGGAGGTGGAGGAGTGTAAGCAGGTGGTGGCCGTCCGGCGGGTCGTCGAGGACTGTGAAGAGGCAGAATTTGTTTTGGCAATATTCATCGATGACCATCAATATGAATAGTTTATTAAAGACGAAACTGAAGTACTAGCCTTATTTGTGATTTTGCAAGGAATGTGAAATGATAGTCGAAATTAGGCGCTAAAGTATCGTCACTCTGCATTATAAGGCACAGGATAGCAGTTCTGTGTGTCTGATTCTTGTTAATGCATACTATCGCAGTGCTGGACACTATAAGTACAAAACGAAATTTGCACGCAGCAGTGATGAGTTCTTTTTATTTACACTCACACTTTTTCTTCGCGTCAGTGATGAAGATTGCCGGCACTTTAGCACCTATTTTTGATTATTACTTCTCCTAATTGATTGGATATAGATTATCCTTGTTGGTGCTTATGTATTTCGTTGTTATCTTGTAAATATAACATGACGTCAAGTTCTAACATGAAATTAGGTTCTAACAAATGAAACGTTCACTGTACTGTAACCACTCCTGCCTTGGTGACCAAAAGGTTGCTGGGTGTTTTGAATAAAACGAGCATGGCAAGTGCACGAGTGGCGCGTTGCACTACCTGAGAGAGGGCTAGCTGGAGGGTGGACTCTCGCGCGTATAACAGTTTCCTTTTGTGTCTAATTTTTGTCGACGTGCATGGGCGTGGTTTTCGCTAGGACATTTTTCTGCCAAGATAAGACAGTGGAGACAGCATAGACGGTCCTGGATAACTTGAGCGCTTGAAGTAGTTCCGTATGGAAGCAGCTGAAAGACCACCTAGACACTAGAACTTTTACTCTTACGCTTGAGCCACTGGCCACGTCTTCTATGGCTAATAAGTAAAACGCCACATCCATCAAGTTCATAACACGCTATGGCAGAATAAAAAGCATCGGTAAAGCAACATTGATCGAGGCAGGTTATATCCAACATAGTTTCAGGCATGGAAAAACACGCGTTGAGACGAGACTTTGGGAAAATGATAAGCGGCGTTTTCTCTGTCCTATCCTTAAAAATTGTTTCATTCTGTCACAGTGATACACTAGTGAGTCTAATTGTAAAATGGCTTTCATAGCATCAAGCTATTATAGGGTGCTTCATATATCATCAGTGGTATGGGCCAGGCTACTACGGCGAAGATCGTGCGACGGATACAGCAATGCAGCCAGTCAAATCAGTGGACGACGACTGCCTAACAGTGGCGTCAAAGGCGTTACGTAACCTCACCTAACAACGTTTGGATAAGCGGACCTGCATTGAACAAGTTGCAGTCATGAATATAAATTCGCTCTTTGAAACATTGGTGCCAGCGACACCCCTCGTTATGAATTTTCATTTATTCTAGCATTACAGCCACACCAAATATTTAATACAGCAGGAAGCTATTTGAAATCACTCTAGCGAAATGGCAGCCGCAATGTAGCAGAAAGCTGAATCGCAGTGCATTGTAGCACTGTAGCGAGATGGTAGCCAGACAAGAGTACAATATAATTGTTGAGTACAATCTAAGGTTGCGGTCATCTGGGCTGCTTGCTCCTGGGTCCCCAGATCCTGCGAGCTGGCTGGCACCGACCGCCTGCCTCTTCCTTGGCCTACCGAAACTCTTCTGAGGCCTAACTTGGATGAAATCGGCGCCTCAATCTGGCAACGCGGAACTTCCGTATCGCCTCATGACGTCAACTGGGGAGTATATAAGCGCCATCCTTCAGCCGCCTACTTTGGGTACGACGCCGCATCTGGGATGGGTGACTCACGACCACTGCTGTTACAGGTTACTTATATGAGGGGTGCTGCCTGTACCAAGTGTAGTCATTCCTGTCTCATTGCGGTGTCGTGCCCACCAGAGTTTCGCGATGTGCTGAAGCGAGTGTTGTGTTTGCCGTATAAGTTGTGCTCTGAAGCCTTGAGGACATTGCTTATGCTTTCTGGTGACGTCGAGTCGAATCCGGGACCAATAAGCAAAACTGAAGCTGATTCGTTTGCTTCGGCATTAGAAACAATAAAAAAACTTGAAGCTGATCACACCGCGATGTCAGCTGACCTGAAACGACTAAGTGGCGAGCACGAGACTACTAAAAATGAGATCAAATTACTCCATGCTAAAATCGCTGCCCTCGAGGCCACACTTGCTTTGCAAAATAACGCAGGAAGACCCACTGACAATGCTCTGCTGCACGTTTCGGATCGGCTGACGGAAATCACGTCTAGATTCGACAATGCTGAAAATAGGCAGCGGCGGTCAAACCTTCTCTTCTTTGGAATTGAGGATAGCGAACCAGAGGATTGGGCCCAGTTCGAGGAAAAAATAATTAACTTTTGTTCTGAACGACTCGACATAACAACAACTAGTGCACAGTTTGAACGGGTTCACAGGCTTGGCAGGTTCACCGAGGGAAAAAACAGACCAATAATTGCAAAACTAACCTTCTTCAAAGATGAACAGCAGATTTTGTCCTCTGCACGGAAACTAAAAGGTTCAACGTTTTCAATCGGTGAAGATTTTTCGCTGGCGACGCGACAGGCCAGGCGCAAATTAGTGAGCTTTGCCAAAGCCCAAAATAAGGCTTTCAAAGTGTCAGTTGACAGGTTGCACATTGATAAAAAAAACATACGTCTATGACATCAACACGGACGCAGTTGTGCTATTGTCGTGTGTTAGGTTCGTCACATAGCAAGGCGTGTGACGCGAGGAAGATGGAGACAGTGAGCAAAACAAACGGGAGTTATATGGGACAAACAAAAAAAACTATTGCACATACAGTACTATAAGTCGTACACGCACGCAGTTCACACACGAAAGAAAAGAGTAAATAGTCTCACAGTCTGTGCCGTAGCCCGGTGCCTTGAAGTGGGACCCGTTGCGTGCTCGGATGTTGTCGTCGGTTGGATTCCAGGTCAGCATACCACTGTAAGGGGCATCACCAGGTCTAGCAGTAGCCGCACACTGTCAGCGACGGCGGCCCAGTGGACGTGGTCAGCAGCTCCGGTCTTTCGAGGGCGCTCGCCGTACCGGAGATGTCCACAGGACCACTCACCGAGAACTCGCGCCTGGCCACGCCGACACGCCGTGCCCCGAGGACGTCAATGGCTCGAGGACTGGAACCCGGCATTTCGAACCTCGCGCGTAGTTGCGGGTTCGCCCTAGGCTCCCTTGCGTCGTCTTGCCGGCGTCCGAACAGCTTCGTTCTCCGCGAGCGTCTCCTCTTCTTTTTTCAATGGGCGCGCTGCAATGCCTCTTCATTCTTCTCATCTTCTAAATGATGTGGTGCTGTCGTCTGCTATGCTCGCATTTTTAAGGTACTACATCACATCACCCCCCACTTAAGAAAGTTCTTCCGGTAGAAGAACTTGAGGGCACTGGGGACACGTTGGTTCGCAGACGGAAACACACACGTAAGCACCACTGCACACTATAGCAGTTCCGAGCCCCGCACACTCAGCACATTCGGTCACAGAAGTACAAACCAGAAAAAAAAACATAAACAAGTCACAGAACTAAAGAGTCATGATATTTGTATCGCGCTGGAAGGTTTACATCTTGAGCTATTAATACCACTCAGCATCGATTCTTTATGCAGACGTTGCTCACAGAGTTGGCAAACGGCCCACGTAATCTACGCACTTCCATAAAGATGAGGCTCCATCGTAACACGCAGCTGTTCACATGCTTCGCTGACGTGATGTACACAAGCGGTTTGTGGTCCCTCTGTAGAATGAATGTGCGTCCGAATAAGAAGATATGAAGTTTCCAGACCGACCACGTAAAAGGCAGGGCCGCTCGCTCCACTGTAGAGTAAGCAGCTTCGCATGGTTGCAGTATACAGCTTGCGTATGAGACTGGGTGCAGTATTCTTTTCGTTGGAATGGAACGCATGGTAGCTCGTCGCTTTCGGTGTCATCCACCCGGCAAACAGCCGATGCTTCATGCGGTGGTGCAGGCAGCGGTTCCTCATACTTTTTCAATAGGTTGATATGGAATATTGTGCTGCTGGTACCGAGATCTATTAAATAATCGACATCATTTCTCTTCTCAAGGACATTAAAGGGTCCCTTCCACGTCAGAACCAATTTGTTGGTATCCGATGGAAGCAGAAGCAGAACCTTGTCTCCAGGGGATAATTGACGTGGTCTGGCCTTTTGGTCATAATGCTTCTTTTGTACTAGCTTCGCTTTCTGAAGCTCCTCCTTTGCTAGACGGCAGGTGTCTTCAAGACGATTCCGCAGTTTGACTACGTACCCGTAGGATGTTTTTAAATCATCATCAAGATGATCAGCGGCCCATATTTCTTTCGATATCACCAGGGGACCTCTGACGTAACGGCCGTAGAGCAAGTCGAACGGGGAGAAGCCTAAGCTCGACTGGGGAACTTCGCGATAGGCGAAGAGTAAGGGTGCCAGGTACCGATCCCATTTCTTCGGACACTCCTGACACATTCTTCTTATCATTTGTTTCAGGGTGCCGTTGAACCTCTCTACAAGGCCATTAGCCATGGGATGATATGGGGTTGTTGGCAATTGTTTGAAGGAGAGAAGTCGGCTTATCTCCTTCATTAGGCGTGACGACAATGACGTGTCTCTGTCACTGATTATCTCCCGTGGGACACCTACACGAGAAAACATCTCCAGAAGTGCCTCAGCGACTTTCTCCGTCTCGATGCTCGGCAGTGCTACAGCATCGGGATAACGCGTTGCCATGTCCACCATTGTCAGTACGTACTTGTTTCCGCCCTCTGACATCTGTGATAATGGACCCACTATATCAATGGCTACTCTCTTGAAAGGGGTGTCAATTATAGGAGTGTTGCCGAGAGGTACACGACCCACCAAGTGCTTGGGAATAGTTCTTTGACATATATCACACGATTTAACAAATCGTGTGATGTCTGACTGAACCCCTGGCCAGTAGAACTCTTCGAGTACCCGGTCGGTAGTTCGTTTAATTCCCTGATGGCCCGAAAGGATGCCTTCGTGGCCCATTTTCATAACAAATTGTCGGAGGCACCTTGGTACCACAAGCTGATTCACCTGCCTCTTAGAGTGAAGGGTGTACTTGCGATAGAGGATTCCGTCCTTCGTGAAGAACAATATTTTACCAAACCTTGTCTTGACCTCTTTGTTAACGGCTTCGAAGCATTTCCGCAGGCTGCTATCTTCCTCCTGTTTGGTTTTAAAGTCCTGTGGGCTGATGTCTATGGGGTTAATAACCGGAGCCGGAAGTAGATGTGGATTTCCTGCCTGTCGGTTTACTGCAGCAACTTTTGTCTTGAAACGTGTTTTCCTTGCAGCCGATGTTGAAGTCTTTGCATACAAGGGTCCGTGTGCAGAACCGGATTTTTCTGCGCCAGAATACTCTTCTGCAGTGTTCTGGGTGTAAAGACGGCTCTTCCAATCGTTATCAGGATTGTGAGCATCTCGAACGCCTTCCACGTTTCCCAAGACAACATCATATAAAGGAGTATCCATACAAAGGGCTCGAGTTTTGCCAGTGAAGAACGGTGAAAAAATTTCCACGTGTGCTTCAGGCAGCTTCATCAACCGTCCGTCCAGGAGGTAAATTGAGGAAATCTTTCCAGTCAGCTTGCTATCCGCCACAAGAGACTTTTTGACAATGACTGAATCGCATCCGGTATCTCGCAGTACTGTTGCAGGATATCCTTCGAGTACACCTTCGCCCGTAGGCATCAATTTTTCCTTCAGCTTGGCTGGGTGCGTTTCTGCGCACTCCGGACTATCAGGAACACAAAGTGAAGCCTGCGACTCTAAATTATCTTGGCTCCATCTCTTTGTTGAAAAGAGCATGAGGCCTTCTTAACGCTGTTGGCCCTTTTGGAGCAGTCACCTGTTTTATGCCCAGTGCGGCGGCATTTTGCACAAAAGGGTGGCTTTGTACCTGGACCCTTTGTGTTGGTCCAGCAATCAGCAGCTCTGTGACCCTTTCCTTTTTGTTGCAAAGGAAACACTGCGGTTTCTCTTTGTCATCTTGCCGCTCAGACGTTCGTGTTTGACCTGGAGGCTTGCTCAGGATATCGCCTTTACGTTTGCCAAGGTTAATCAACCCCTGGGCCTCCAAGTAGTGGTCTGTAGCCTCCGCAAGTTTTTCAAGGCTTTCACAGTTTCTTTCTTTAAGAAACACAGCGAGTTTTTCATGGCATTGTGCGAGAAACTGCTGCGAGACAATTTTGTCCCGCAGAGCATCGTAGGTCTGGTCTGTCTTGGCCATTTCTTGCCAATGGTCAAAATAACCTAACAGACGCCCGGCAAACTGCGTGCCCGTTTCAGAATTATCTGGTTTTGCTGATCGAAATTTTGTCCGATAGCCTTCTTCTGTGAACCTAAAGCGTTGTAGTAGTGTTTTCTTCAACGTTACGTAGTCCGTGGCATGTTCTGGTGCCATCCTACCAACTACACTCAAGGCCTCTCCGGTCAAGCAAAGGCTTAGTGATAGGGCCCATTTGTCTTGCGGCCAGTCTTGACTAGCAGCGACGCGCTCAAATCGCTGTATATATGCGTCCAGCTCATCGCGTTCCTCGTTAAACGCTGGGATGAGTTTATGTGGACTTCGGTAGCTCTGCGTGGTGCCTACGGGCGCACCCTCGGTAAGCTGCCCAGTAGTTGTGCTACCTGCTGTCGCATCTAACTGATGCAACTTTAACTTGAGCTCAAGAACTTCCTTCTCTGCTTGTAATCTAGCGACTGCCTCTGCCTCGGCTTCTTTCGCAGCATTTCGTTCAGCCAGACGAGCATCACGTGCCTCTTTTTCGCGTGCGCGTTCTTGGTCCATCCATTCTTTTAGTGCTGAGCCACTTAAACTCAATTCCTTTCCGATCGCCGTCAGCTTATCTGCCTCCATCATCGACCGTCACACACACATATGCGATGTGATACTCTCCTTAGATGTAACAAGAGTAGTCCTGTCTCGTGGACGCCAGATATGTCGTGTGTTAAGTTCGTCACATAGCAAGGCGTGTGACGCGAGGAAGATGGAGACAGTGAGCAAAACAAACGGGAGTTATATGGGACGAACAAAAAAACTATTGCACATACAGTACTATAAGTCGTACACGCACGCAGTTCACACACGAAAGAAAAGAGTAAATAGTCTCACAGTCTGTGCCGTAGCCCGGTGCCTTGAAGTGGGACCCGTTGCGTGCTCGGATGCTGTCGTCGGTTGGATTCCAGGTCAGCATACCACTGTAAGGGGCATCACCAGGTCTAGCAGTAGCCGCACACTGTCAGCGACGGCGGCTCAGTGGACGTGGTCAGCAGCTCCGGTCTTTCGAGGGCGCTCGCCGTACCGGAGATGTCCACAGGACCACTCACCGAGAACTCGCGCCTGGCCACGCCGACACGCCGTGCCCCGAGGACGTCAATGGCTCGAAGACTGGAACCCGGCCTTTCGAACCTCGCGCGTAGTTGCGGGTTCGCCCTAGGCTCCCTTGCGTCGTCTTGCCGGCGTCCGAACAGCTTCGTTCTCCGCGAGCGTCTGCTCTTCTTTTTTCAATGGGCGCGCTGCAATGCCTCTTCATTCTTCTCATCTTCTAAATGATGTAGTGCTGTCGTCTGCTATGCTCGCATTTTTAAGGTACTACATCACAGCTATCAAGCAGATAGCTAAAGTCGAACAAGTCCTTGCAAGATCCCAATGTGACTTCACTTCATACCATTCCTACATTATCGCTGTCATCTACTAATATCCGCAGCCTGGTGCCGAAACGGGATTTAGTCTGCTCATTTCTAGATGACAGCGACTGCGACATACTTTCCCTTACTGAAACGTGGCTAAACCCAGATATCACCGATATCGAAATTTTTCCCGATCGTAACAACTTCCACATATATCGAAATGACCGTAAAAATAAGCGTGGCGGAGGTGTACTTCTTGCAGTAAGAAAGACTGTGAAATCATATGCTATCAATGTTCACTCTGATTTAGAAATGATCTGGGTTGCCTGTGTTACAAAGTTCACCACACTACTTATCGGCAATTGCTACCGGCCCCCTGATTGTTCCCATTCATTTGTAGACGACTTGCGCAGTAGCATAACCCAGGCCACTAATTTATGTCGCACCGACGCCATCTACATTTTCGGCGACTTTAACTTTCCCGAAATAGATTGGATCCAATTGTCTTCCTCTTGCCGCAATTCCACGGAATTTATAAACCTTGCGTTAGATTTTAACCTATCTCAAATAGTAAACCAACCTACGCGCGGCCCTAACATCCTTGACCTAATTCTAACGACAGTTCCTGAAACAGTAGGTACCGTTCTTAACATAGATGGTTTTAGCGACCACAGCCTCCTCCAAGTAACTCTTAACATTCCACTATTTTTCTCCGGCACCGACCACAAAAATATTCGCGACTATAGTAAGGCCAACTACAGCCAATTTAACGCTGAACTCGAAATTTTTTACAACGAAACATTCCTACCCCTTTTCGATCGTCGTTCAGTAAATGATAACTGGGTGCTGTACCGAGATAAACTATGTACACTAACTAATCAGTATGTCCCCCTCGTAAAAGTGAAAAACGATAAAACAAACCCATGGTTTACGAAATCTCTCAGGCAACTCAAAAATAAAAAGAAACGTTTATACCGCACAGCTAAACGCCATGACACGCCCTCTGCGTGGCAGACATACAAGAATTTTATGAAAAGCTACTGTGCGGCCGTACAATCTGCTAAACTTAAATATTATTCTGTCGACCTACCTTCCCTCTTGAAATCTAATTCCAAGAAGTTCGGGTCACTTGTTTCTCCTCAACAACATGGCCAAAAAATATCTTTGCTACATGACGACCATGTCCTTCTTTCAGATAGTCATTGCACATCAGCATTTAACGCATTGTTTTCATCCGTTTTCACTCTGGAAGACCATTCCGACGTACCATACGTTCCCGAACTTGACATTGCATACATGGAACCTATAGAAATAACTGCTGAGGGTATTGCTCTTCTAGTTAATAACCTCAAGCTTTCCACTTCAGCCGGCATCGACGACATTAATTCTAAAATTCTCAAAAACATCGCCTCCGTTTCTGTTAACATTTTGTATCACCTTTTCAGGCAATCTTTAGCGACAGGTCAACTCCCTTCTGACTGAAAAATTGGTAAAATAGTGCCTGTGTTTAAAGCCGGTAATAAGCATTTACCCGAAAGTTACCGTCCAATTTCTCTTACATGTATATGCTGCAAACTTCTTGAACACATAATCGCTTCCCATGTTTTCCGACACTTAGAATCAAATAATTTCTTCTTTCTGAACCAACCCGGATTCAGAAAGGGTTTTTCTTGCGAAACACAGCTGCTAGAACTAACAACCGAGCTGCATTCCAATATGAACAGTAACCTTCAGACTGATTGTATCTTCCTCGATTTTTCTAAAGCCTTCCATCGTGTAGCCCATTGCCGTCTGACTTCTAAATTATCTGCCCTCCGATTAGACTCTCTTACCCTATCTTGGCTTCGCAACTTTCTTTCACTTCGTCAGAAGTTCACTATAATTAACAATTCCCCTTCCCCTCTTTCCCACGTAACTTCTGGCGTTCCACAAGGGTGCGTCCTCGGCCCCCTACTGTTCTTAATCTATATAAATGATCTGCCAATTAACATATCTTCCTGCATGCGAATTTTCGCAGATGATTGCATAATTTACCGTCCTATATCATCCCCCGTCGACAACTTAACTCTACAAAGCGACCTTCACCGCATTAATGACTGGTGTAACAAATAGTTAATGTCTCTGAACATGGAAAAATGCAAAATAATCTCCTTTACGCACAAACAAAACGTTTGCACTTTCCACTACACTATCAATAATTCTGCACTATCACAGGCATCATCCTATAAGTATCTTGGTGTCCATTTCACACCCAATCTCTCCTGGTCTCACCACATCACCACCATTAACGCGAAAGCCTCCAAGTCCTTAGGATATCTACGCCGTAATTTACATAGCTGTCCCGCTCACGTCCGTCAACTAGCGTATCAAACCTTTGTCCGTCCACAGCTTGAATTTGCCGCTCCTATCTGGTCCCCTTATCACAACTACTTAATTAACATGCTTGAAGCTATTCAGAATAGGGCGGCCCGTTTCATTTCACGCAATCATGAATATCGCAGCAGCATAACGCAAATTAAAAACAATCTTTCTCTTCAACCTCTGAGCACTCGTCGCGACATTTCCCTTCTTTGCCTCTTTCACAAATACGTGTACACAAACAGACCCCTCCCACTCCACCTCGATGTTCCTTCCATTACTTCACGTAGGTTGCATAATCACTTCAGTTTCAAGCGTCTATACGGGGCAACTGATTCATTCAACTCATCTGCTCTTCCTCGCGCCATACGTTTGTGGAATGGTCTTCCAGATAACATCGCATCTGTATCAGACAATAATTCTTTCCGTCAGTTGCTGCTTACTCTCTTCTCACAATAGACTTGCCACTGTTCTGCACAATTTTTTTAGTGTCGGATTTTGTGCCCGATTAGGTTTGTTGCACACTGGAAATGTTTTCTGTGTATGGGCATAGGTTCTGCGTTTTTTGGTGCTTTTTCTATGGTATGTTCTGCAACTTATAAACAAATTACGGCACGTCGTTGAGGTAAAGCCAGCTGGCTATCTTTGGTTGATGTCGCCTTCATATGCTATAATGACTGTATTCGGTTCCCACTGTCGTGTGTGCACTATGAAATCGCCTTTTCTTTTTTCTTGTTATCGCCTGTTAACTTCAACTTATATTGCAAACCGCGTCATATTTTCATTGTGCTGATACGCTTTGTAACGCGTGAATTAATTTTGTGTGATCTGTAAAACTTCACCAATTACCCCCCTTACTCAATGCCCTGTAAAAGGGCCTGTAAGGAATTTTAAATAAAAAAATTATTGTAGCATTGTAACAACATTCCATTACTATGCAACTGTAGCAGAAACCTACACTACAGCGAAAATATAGCCTCATTATATTACAAAGCTACATCGTAGGATCAAAGCAATATCAAGACCACATAGCAGCTCAATGGTACACTGATGCACTGTAGCGACATTGTAGGCACATTGCAGCACAAAACACGCTGTATATTGTCGCTACAATGCTACTAACACGTTGTTTTTTGTGTTAGATTTCAACCATTGCATAATGCGACCTGAAACCTTTGATAGAACGCTAAGGCAAACAAAAGCCTAAAAAATTGGTTGCCAGTACATATAAACAAAAAATGAGCATTCATATTTGAATGTTGACATACGGTGGACTTGGCGTAGGTGCTGGTGGTTGGTACGGTGGGCCAGGTGGGCTGTAAATAAGATAACTGTAGCAGGATTGCCCTAAATATTTGTGTGCTGCTTTCAAATAAATATTCCGGAGAGTACAAAGAAATCTTACGGTGGTCTCGCCACCGGAGGAAGGCCTGGAGGGGGTCTGGGAGCAGGAGGTTGTGGGGGTCTGTAAGGGATCATGCAATGGTTTCATAGGCGATATTTTGTACGACTGACAAATGGTAGAATGTGGTAAGGTATTTTCGTTTCTTACGGAGGTCTAGCCACGGGAGGTGGAGGAGGAAACGATGGTGGTGGTCTTGCAGGGGGAACTTGTGGTCTGCAAATTAGTCATCAAGTGTGTGTAAACGTTCGAAGCCTGTAAATTGGGCCAGCAGCTACGCTCACTACAGCCTTCGTGGTTGTGCATCAAAATATTAAAATAAGTTGCGGTTAAAGGTTATGAACAAAGATACCCTGTCGGGTATTACCGTGTGTTGAATACCTGTAATACCTGTATATTCACACTTATGTAAGAAATGGCCGGTAAGAACGCAACAAAAATGATTATCTGTAATAAGTTTTCACATTGTGCGCATATAACCACAATTAGGAATTCGAAAACTCAAACAGTTGGCGAGGACACACTATTACACAGTAAACGTGCAAATGTGATCTACTGTTAGAATGAATGGTTATATAGACTGCGCACTTAAAGTGCTTACACACTGTCCCACACGTATTTTACCCATAATTCGCATTTTTTACAATTAGCGGGAAACATGAACCACACTGGTGCCAAACTACTAGGCAATGGTATAGTTTACATTGTTGGTTTCCAGAACTAACAGGAACAACGTTAGTGCTAGAGCTGGTCATGGCGGGCACTTCAGTAAAAATAAACCTCTCTACAAGTGCAATCTTACCTCATTGCATACTATACTTAAGCGCTTTTGAATATGCAATCTTTTCATCGCATTAACAATCTCCGCGACACGCTAAGCACCTGAATACATCTCTCACCTGAAAAAATTCAGCAGATCCCAGGTACCGTGGGAACTAGTGCATGCTTTGAAAAACTAGATATGTGGTACTTTTACTAAAATGTGCCTACCGTTACGACACGGATAGATGTATTACTCAGTAAACATATCTAGAAACTTGAGACGCATTCACGTATCTAAAAAACACGCAATTATGAGAACTGGTTGTTTTTAGTTGTGTATTTTCGAAAGGAAGTTAAGTATAAGTATTTAATAGACGTACAATAGTCTATACATAACATAAGCACTGCCATACTCGCTTAAAACAGACTTTAGTGCATTCTATAGAAGTAAACTTTGCAGCTCGGTAAGTACTGAAACAGATAAGGTGTAAGCCAAAATGGCACAGAGTGCACACTCACATGAGACTGTCACAAAAAACAAAAGGTCTTCCCCCTTAAATATCAAGTGAAACAAAACCTTGTAATTCTGTTTGTTTGTGTTAGGCGGAAACCCCGTCTGAGTGAAAAGCGGCGTATCTCGAAATTGGTGCCGTGACTAAAAAAACTGGTGGTGCCATTGGTAGGGTGAGTCTGCAGCAAAGAATCTGGGATGAACTTATTGTGCCCCTTGAGGAAGTTGGCCGAGAAAGCCAAGATAGTAAGTAAACAGTGTGAAATGAGTAAAGAACGGGAAATGGTGATATTGAGAGGCGCACATTTTATGTGCAGTGTTAGTGCGCGGGCTGTGTTACGAATAACTTCAAAGAATCGAGGTAGGTAATTGCTACTTACGGTGGTCTAGGGAAAGGCGGTGATGCTTGAGGGGGTCTGGAGGAAAGAAAAAAAAAAGGTTTGAAGTAGTATTCAACAGTTAGTTAGGAATTTCAGTGTGAATGCTATAAGATATTACGGTGGTGTGGCCACAGGTGGTGCTGGGGGCTGGTATGCTGGAGGTGGTCGAGGAGAAGGACGTTGGGGTCTGGGAATGCGAAGAAACAAAGCTCTGAGCACTCTGCCACGTGAGATAACTATCGAAAATTATGCAGTATGACTGAATATCTTTACGAAGTGGTGGTAATATTTTCCTTCCATTAATTCTTACTCTACATGAATTTGCGCAATGTACTGTCATTTTGAAAGATAACAAGACACCTGAAGACAATTGAGCTATCGTGTTACTTCGTAGGAAGAGAAATGAGATAAGTGAATGTAAGAGAAAATGCTTTAACAGAGCTATGGTAAGTAAAAGAAGAAACATTTTTAATACAGCAGATACCAAGTAAGACTTTAGGGAGAATTTCCGGAATGCAAGTTAAATGCGCTTTTACAAAAGAAATGAAATGGCAAACTTCCTGCCATGCATCTGCTAGAACGAAGAATGAAAATTAATATAGAGATTCAAACGCAACACATCTGTGAATTAGGTTTTAGGGAAATTAAAAAGCTCCTGTGGTAATAAGGATTATATGATTGTGAACTGATATTGTTTTAGATATACACTCCTTCCACTATTACAGCCTTTTCTGTAACAGAGAAGTGGCTAATAACTTGTGATTGACCACTGTTTTCACAATAAAAAAGATGTGTGGTATGAAGTTGATAAGGTACTGAGGCACAAAATATCTCTTGTATTAGGAGAATCATCGGGAGACAGTACACTTTAATTTCAAGTAAATCAAGCCATGAATTATTAGGTAAATAATAGCGGTGAGTATTCATTAAATATTTAGCGTACTCGAATACATGCATAATCGTAAAAGAAGAGAAAGCTTGAAAGGAAAAAAATCACGGAGGCCGCTGCTAAACATCCAAATGACTTCAAGGCGAAGCACGGCAGAACAAAAAGAGAAGTCGAAATTGCCAGTAGGGAATTGGGGCTCTATTCAAAAGATGTCAGAGTGCGTACTCGTATGCAGATACTCAAGTTACTTTGAGAAAAGGAAATAATTGCTATGGTCACGCACTTACTTAAATATTTTGTTTTTGCCTAAATAGAGAACGTTCGCGGCCAGCGTTTTACTTTCAGGGAAACATGGCTCACTTTAGTTGGGGCAGAATGGAAGAATGACGAATCACCATACCGTAAATGCAGGTTACCAAATTTGACTTGGTCATTGTCAATATGTAATGCACCGTTAAGGCGTAATTATTATCACATCGCACAAGGGCCGCATAAAATTTCACGTGTGGTCTCCAGACAATTGTGTCTGAGACCACACGTGCTAGCAGGGTCATAGGGTGCATAAAAACAATATCCAGCCAATAAATTAACGAATACAGGAAACGAAGAAAGAGAGAGGAAAGCTACTAGACTACCAACTGTTAAGTCACGTACGCGAGGCCGGAATATACAACAAATGCGGTTACACGGTCATGCTACAAGCTCTTTACAAAAAATGAAAAATACAAGAAGCTGACCAAAATTTACTGTGTTTCTGGTGTTGGTTCTTCTTTTATTGACGGGATATATTTTTTCACGATGCCATGAATGTGGTGGTGGTGGTCGTGGTTGTTATCTTGCAAAAGCGGGGTGAGACTGGCCTAGATGGCTGGTAATTGTTCCGCCTGAGCATCTCTTAAATAATAGGGTTCAGTCACCAAATGTCACTCAGCTCAGTGTCTCACAGGAAAGTCATCAGGGTACGTTGCACGCTTTTTCTCGTCGCCGTGGGTCCTTCAGGAAAAAATGACATTTTCCGATGCACCGTGCTTGTGACAACCTTTCTGCAAGCTGCGTATCATCTTTTTTCTTTGTCTGTCAAACTGCGGACACAGCCAAATGAAATGTTCGATGTAATCGATGTCACCACAAAAAGCACAAAACGGGGAAGCGCCTTGCCCAGTCTTGAATGATCAAGCCGGCGTGTGTGCGGAATCGGTTCTTATCCGATAAAGCAGCGTCACTTGTTCTCTTGAAATTCCGTTGATTACGCATTACTGATGCGGAAACTTTGGATCGCCCTGAAGTGATTGCGCATGAAATTTTTGTTGTTCTGGTAATTTTTAGGAGCTGTTATTTTTGGAATGCAAGTTTGTTGTTCGCGTACAAGGATATCAGCTTTTTCATTGTCTTTCATTCCAACGTGTGATGGTATCCACTGCAATTTTACATTGAAGTTCTTGCCGATCAGGTGTTTAATGAGCGCCAGAGATTGTCTTGTGAATTTTGCTCGACGTATCCATCGATGCAGTCGCTGTAACGCCGACTGTGAGTCAGTCAGCACTACCACATCTCTTGCAGAAAGCGGTAGCCATTTTCAAAAAGCCGCGGTGACTGCTGCGCTTTCTACTGGTGTGGACAACACAAAACGATCCAGGCGGCCCGACCATGACATGCCCAGGGAGGGTATGCAGAAACGCTGCGCAGCTATCTGTCTAAGTGCACAGCGATCCCTGAGTGAAAAATTGTAGGTGACCACAGTACATGGGGTTCAAATGGTCGAACACCAGAAACCTTGTTTCATCAGGTGGAACACTACGTTTCGTCGGCAGTTTAGGGACCCTGAAATTACAAGCAACGTCCACAAAAGACAATGGCGGGTCGATAGGGCTCCGATGAGGCGATTTCAAGTCTAAATGTCAAAATGTGTTGAGCTCCGCGAGAAAATGTGAGTTCGGTCTTGCTCTTAGCCGCCGGAGAAGGGCCGTCCTGGTAGAGGACTCGCCCAGTCTTGATAGTTGCGTCAACAAAGCCTGAGACGCCAGGAGGCGGAGTGGTAGAAACTCCGCTTCATCACTTGTCTTCTTGTTTGACGTTGCCTGAGGAACTCCCATCGCCAATCGAAGACCTTTTCTGTGCAGTGCCTCCAAGCATTCAAACTGGCTCGGTGATGGCAATATCAGCGGCAGCTGGTAAAGAATGCAGCTTGTTATGAGCACAACATTTAGCTTAAGCATCGACATAGGATTGTTGCCCCAGCGTACACCTGCCATTGCGACAAGAACGTTGAGTCTCTGCGCAGATGTGGCCATAATACCATCAACCGCTCGTCGCCATAGTAACTTGTCATCGATGGTAACGCCCAGGAAACAAACACTTGTCGCACGAGAAATGAAATGGCCTCTGATACTTAGCGACAGGCGCGTTGATTTCCACCGCACCCCCGCGATGAGCACAAAGGCAGATTTCTCCGCTGATAGCGACAGGCCAAGTGTCGACAAATCGCGTTCAATGATCGAAATTGCGCCCTGTGCTGGCCAGCCTCCCCTGCACTCTGAAAGAAGCTCGGAAAGCAGTTAAAATATCAATCTATGTCGTTGATATCTGCATACGGATCTCAGGCTACTAACATAAACGTCTGGCCCTGATTCAGTGTACCAACTAGGCCAACAATGAGTGTTATTAACATTACGTGCCCAAAGCTAACAGCGAACATCATATCCCAACAATGAGCTGGAAAACAATATGAGGCAATTTCAGAAGTTAACCGGCAATAAGAGCATCGTCGTAACAACGGATCACCATACCCCCTACGCCGACACCCGGCCTCTGTCTCATGATAGTACCTCCAGGGCAGCGAAATTATTCGTCCAGAACATATTGATACATCTCGGTGCCCCTGAAGTTCTAATTACCGAATGGGGTACACCTTTTACGGCAGACCTAACACAAGTGCTTTTGCAATATAGGCATACATGTCATCGAAGGTTCAGCCCGCAGACGAATGGACTCACTGAACTCCAGAATAAAACTTTCTTCAACATGTTCACAGTGTACGTCGACGTGGAACAGAATACCTTTGGTTCCATTCTTTCGAACATCACCTTCGCTTGTGGCTCGGCAGTACAACAAACTATGCACGTGGTGCCATTAAAGTTGGCCCAGAGAAGGGGCCTAGCAACGAAATTTGACGCCATGCTGTCAGCCATCAGCCGCAAGAAAAATCTGGACGTTGCAGTGGACCTTAAACGTGAGGAAGAGGCGAGACAACTCGCGCCTCTTCCCACCAAGAAGCAACTGATGACTGACAGCCCTCATTAAACCCTTTAACGACGCTACTTAGAATACCAGCCCGACGACGGTGTGTTAATGTTGACGCCCATACGCTGACGCGTCTTCATAACGAAAAGCTTCTTCGACGATATTTAGGCCCCTATACAAGTTGCTTCGACGGCTCGACGATGGGGACCACGAAGTTATCCCCGACGGCATTATGAACTGTCATGGCCATCACAAGCAAACTGAAGCCGTGAACGTGGATGGTGCGCGTTGAATTTTACTATGCGTGCGGACAATGTTCAAAACTTGATTTCGAACCTATTTGGTAATGCGCTCCACGTAAAGTTTTACCAGTATGTTTTCTTTTAGGTATTATAGTGATGCTTTTCCAGAGAGATGCGATAAGCATACGTTTAATCTATGGTTACTGCGATCTGCGATAACGCAGGGAAGTTCGATAAGCCATGTGTAAAAGCCGAGGCATTTCACAGACGAGCGCACTAGAACGACGTCCGTTCACACTGTTATTGTTATGCATCGAACATGGCTTTTGCTTTCAGTCTTTCTTTTCTTGTACAAGCATATTCCCAACAAAGCGCTTCATCTTTACCGGCTACGTTTGCTTTCATGCCGTCAAAACTACGTAAGAATTTTGAGTGTACCGGTGAGTATAACTAGTAAGGGTAGGGTACTTTCGGTTTTTAAGGAGGTCTGACACCAGAAATTTGAGGAGGAAGCAATGGTGGTGGTCTTAGTCAATCAAGGAAGTGGTGGCCCACAAATTGAATGCAAATGATTCAATAATATAGGCAGTGGAAGCGCCAACCCTGATTACCACCTGTCTCAGTCGCCTACCCCAAATTTACTACATGTGTGCTCATTTGGCAACTGAGTAGCCCTGTATGTGTGCTGTCTCGGCATCTCTGTGTGTTAACCTCATTTGGCACCAATGTAGCAGTGACACTGTACTACTATTAGCGACATTGCAGGGACATTGTAAAGTTGTAGAGATATTGTGGCGACAGCATAGCGCAAAGCTACATTGTGGCATTGTATCAACACTTAAGCTATTATTTGGTACCAAGCTGCTTTATTTAGTCTAGCGATATGAAAATTGCATGGCAGCTGAAAGCTGCATTGTATCATTGTAGCAATATTGCTGCACTAAGCTGCATAATTGCATTGGAACGACTTTCTATTAGGCTGCAGCGACATCTTAGATGATTGTAGGGATACTATCACAAAGTTACACTGCAGCTTTGCAGTGACATTGCATCCAGATTTTAGCAAAAAGCTACATTATAGCATTGGAACGTAATTGTAGCCACACTGGAACACGCTACGTTGTAGCACTGCAGCAACAGTGCAATTTGAACGATGTAGCATATGCAGCCACATTATAGCCTTGTAGCTAACTGTAACCACCTGGCAGCACAAAGCTACATCACAGCGTTGTAGTGAAATCGTAGCCACAATGCAACAAGAAGCTGCACTGTAGCATTGTAGCTACAATGTCACAAATTCCACGACGCTTTTCGCTGTAGATTTCATTCATTACGCACCACGACCCGTAAATCTTAACGTTCTACTAAAGCAAACAGTTTCCATGAAAAATGGTTCGTACATTTAAACTAAAAAAACAATATTCATATTTAAGCATCCACATGCGGTTGTCTTGGTGACGGTGCCGGTGGTTGATAAGGCGGACCAGGTGGGCTGTAAACGGAGTAATTGTAATAGTCTTTCCATAAAGGTTCGCTGAACAATTTCCAAATAAATATTTTGGAGAGTTCAGAAATGTCTTACGGAGGTCTCTTCACCGGAGGAAGCCCAGGAGGGGGTCTGGGAAGAGGAGGTGATGGTGGTCTGTAAGGGATCATGTAGCTGTTTCATAAGTAATAATTAAGCGAGTATCAAATGATGAATGTGTTAATCCACTCTTAATTCTTACGGAGGTCTGGCCACAGGAGGTGGAGGAGGAAACGATGGTGGTGGTCGTGCCGGGGGAACTTGTGGTCTGCGAATTATTTTTGAACTATACGTAAAGGTTTCAAGCATGTTAGCTATGCATGTGGTTATGCTGACTACCGCCTTTGCAGTCACTGAACGCAATATTAGAATAATTGCGCGCATGGCTTATGAAAAGAGATCGATGATCAGATGCCAACATATGCTGCAAATCTTCTGACTTCTGTGTAAGCTGATAGGGAAGGACACACAGACGACGATCATTTATAAAAAAATTGTATCGTAAGCGCATGTGACCAAAATTGTTGATTTAGAAATTCAGGCAACGATACAGATACTATTCTACTAGAGACTAGCGAGAAAAATCTCCTCTCATAAAGAACGACTAAGCAGGCTGCACGACAAAGGCGTTGACACAATTCTGCATTTTATAATTTAGACACATTTGGCATTATAATATATCTAAAACCGCAAAAACGTTAAGCCTATGGTCGCGAATCTAACATTCAGTGAAGTGTGTGCTGCATAACTACTTCTTTTACAAAACTAACAGAACATTAGTGGTAGACCACGCTAAAATTAGTATTTTTGCAATAATGAAGTTCTTCGCAAGGAAAACGTTAACAATAGGCTTGCGGAAGACCTGAGCTCTTATGATAAATATGCCAAGTTGTCATCGCCTTCTATATTAACGATTTTGCTGCCAGACGCAAAGTTGGGGAATAGAACATGTCCGACCTGAAACAAGGTGTTGCGCTCTCTGGTAATTCGAAGCCGGATGCCTGGTGTTGTGTGTCTAAATCACAAAGCGTGCTCCAGGGCTCAGGCGCGCAGGTATGCTCTTGGAAAGACAGTTAAATCTAATTACTTAGTAGATGCACAATAGGTAATTCGGAACATTATTGCTTCCATACTCGCCTGAAATCGATGTTTCACAAAGCTGTAGAAGTGAAATTGTGGGTCATTCGTTAGTCAGAGAGAACTCAGTAGCCCAAACAGCACATATGGCACAGACGCGAAAGGCAAATGACTTTGCTGCTCAATATTAAGCGAAATTATGCAATCCTGTTTGTTTTTGGAGATGGTGACCAGAAAATGTAATATATATATATATATATATATATATATATATATATATATATATATATATATATATATATATATATATATATATATATATATATATATATATATATATATATATAAATATATATATATATATATAACACATAGGGATAAGGGTTGATCTGTTGCAGCAGACATTTATTGTCCTGTCTTAGTTTCAAGGGCTCGGTTAGAATGTTTTCTTTGAAATAAAATAATGAATTGCTACTTACGGTGGCCTAGGGAAAGGTGGTGGTGCTTGAGGAGGTCTTCGGGAAAGAAAGAATGGTTTGAGATAGAATTCAACAGTTAATTCGGGTGATATAATCATGCATATTGAAGTTTCGAGAGAAAAACAACACATCTTACGGTGGTCTGGCCACAGGTGGAGCTGGGGGTTGGTATGCAGGTGGTGGCCGAGGGGAAGGACGTTGGGGTCTGAGGATGTATGTACAAAACAGTTAGACCTCTGCCATGCCACGGTAAATGCGGGAAGTACACTATAAAAATTATTCCTTGTACACCAGCCTATCATATGGTATCATTTTGTTCATACTGATTCCCAATCTGTGACTCTGCATATAACAGAGAGTTTGAACTTTTATAATAAATAATAACAGAGTGCTAAGAGAGAAGGGCACTGCCATGCAACCTTGCCTAAACAGAAAAAAAATAAAACCAAGCTTAAGATAAATATGTTTTATGTGATTAGCTAAGTGTCTGCTTTTATAAGTTTTAAAAGAAGTGGCAGCAAGAAAAAAACAGAACTTACGGACATAGAATTGAAACAATGAGAAGGAAAGACAAGCGAAAACAATAAAAATGAAAAAAAGAAGAAGCTCAGAACAGAGTACGAGCCGTGCATTACGAACGGAGTGTCAACCAACTCCCCGAACTAAAGGATTACTGTGAGTTCGCGGTTGAACGTATTCTCCGATCAGGGTAATGTTAGAAAGTGCCAGAAATTTGTCACTCTGTTGACACCTATATTGTGTAGGGCAGGTCAGATTCATTTTAAATTTTACACCAACCAAACTGACAACACTATTGATGGAGATATTTGTGGTCGAAATTGAAAATTTGTAACCACAGTGAAAACATAATAGAAAACAAAACTGCTTGACCTCAAGAAAATACCGCTGTTTGCTTTTCATCCTGACGGGCTGCGTTAGCCTGACTACATTAAGCATTCACATATGTAGGCACATGAGAAATCACGAGATTGTTGTAATCGATAAGTCTGCATTATCAAACATTCGTAGTAAATTAAGTAACGTCACTGCGTACACGCATGGTTATGCTTGTGCCTGAACTCAACGGTTTCGTCACGAAGTTGGACGACTGCTACCCATGGTGAGTTTCAAGCTTTTTGTTTACTTACTTTATGTATTGGTTATTTTGTTCACACAGTGGGCGTGATTGTGCTGGAAGGTTTAGAACTGTAGAAGTCAAACCAGGGAAAAAAAAGCACTGCTAAAAGAGATGAAGTGTAATATAACCAGAAACATAACCGCATAGAGGTACGACTGCTTAATGGTTAGCATGTATTCTTCAAGGAACTTCTAAGGCATTCTAAGCGCACCGGCACAGGCCATCAAACATATCAAAGAGCTCTTCCGAATAGGTAATTGCATTATAGAATCTCTTGTTGAAATTGGATTAACGTAAACGCTCACAAACAAAATCATAATATTCATATGAAGTTTCGTAATAGCACGAAAATGTCTAAGCTCTGGTTTAAAAACCTGCCATCCCCACCCAAAATAGAATTTACGACTCAATTTGTATAGCCGTCTGAATAAAATATGAAATCATTATCATACGGTGGTCTAGTTGAAGGTGCTGGTGGCTGATAAGGTGGACCTGGAGGGCTGTAAAAGTGGAAACAGGAGCTTTTGTTATAACTGTTGAAAAGTTTCAGTTTCAAAAAGTTGGGGGGGGGGGGGGGGAATTGAAAGTCTTACAGAGGTCTCGCCACTGGGGGTGGCCCAGAAGGGGTCAGTGGCCTTTGTGGGGGAGGTGATGGGGGTCTGAAAGGGACGTTTAGTGCATGTTAATGACTGATATTGGTGATTATGAACTCAAATGAGCGCAGTGGTTTTTCATTTCTTACGGAGGTCTGGCCACAGGAGGTGGAGGAGGAAATGAAGGGGGAGGTCGTGGCGAGGGAAATTGTGTCCTGCAAAGTAGTTAGGTTAGTGTAAACGTTGGAGGCCTCACACCACATGCTAATCCAATGACGATTAGCGTTTCATTCTCATAAGTGCTTTATTTTGATTTATTGATTGATGGAAGTATCTTGCAAGATGTTTCAGCGCGCGAACAAAGGAAAAAAGGACAGGGTGGACAGAAAGAGCGCTGACTTCCAACTAACTTTATTTCACAGGGTGGCAAAAATTTATACGTCTAAAACGGAAGATTACAGAACATGAAGGTAAAAAAAAAAAACAAGCCTAATCTACACAACAGTAACAACACGTGTGACGGGTCCTCTATTGTGGACCACATTGTGCACATAGTTTCGGTGTTCTCGGAGGCGGTCGTTTGCCGGGGATCTGGGGCTTCAGAAGCTTTCAAAGGCGATAGATAGTGCAAAAAGCTTAGCCTTGACTTGTTCTTTTCTGCGAAAACTCACAAAATTGACTGCCCTTTGCGGGTCATTGTAACAGAAAGGGGGACCTGGCAAAAGTCGGTAACACTTTTCTTGCAAGAAAAGCTGAAAAATGTAACAATACACGACCCTTTTCAGGTCAAAAACTCTGACGCTGTTATTGACATTATTGGGCGAACTAACACAGGACTCCAGGCAATGTCTGTGGATATTAAGGACTTGTATTACTCTTTGCCGCATGATCAACTACTAAAATGTGTAGAGGAATCCATAGACAACTTCGTATCATCAGCGTTCCAAACGCGCACTGGAGTTCATAACAGCAGCTTATTAGAGTTACTCACCTTCTATTTGAAGGCCACTTTTGTATCATGGGATGACAAAAAATACTTACAAAAAAGTGGAGTATGTATTGGTTCATGCTTGGCACCCATTCTCAGTGACACATTTCTAGCACATCATGATCGTGTCTTGTCAAACAAACTTGATGGCTCTGTCTGTGGTTTTCAAAGTCTGCCGTTTTGTTGATGATTATTTCGTGTTGTTGAAATGTGACAGTCAAAATATTCAGACCATTTCCTCTGACGTGTTGACTGTTTTTCCGAGAGTGCCTGAAACCATTAGTTCTAACGTATGAATCACCCACTAATAACAACCTGAAATTTCTAGATTTGAAGCTTTTGCTAGAACCCCGACATGTTTACTGGATGTATGATCCAAGAAGCGGCAAGCCACTTCTGCCTTTCAGCTCAGCTCACTCTAAATTGGTCAAGCGGGGCATCGCTAACCTCTGCCTTGCCAACGCCTTAAAGAAGTCTTGCCCCCACATGGTACACCACAGCTTTGCTTACAAGTGGAGCGCCTCACCAAAGCTGGTTACCCCGTGCACGTTCTCGTTGGTCACTGTCGTGAAGCGAGGCGACAAACCAGATAAGCGTAACAGCGTCAGAAAGAGCCGGCCTGTCGCACTACCGTATGCGCACGACGTCTCACACAGGCTAAAAAAGATTGCTTGAGACGCCAACGTTCTTGTTGTTTTTTCAACACCGGAAAAATTGCAGAAGCTTTGCAAACAGGTCAATTCACCTCGCGCAAATTCTGCCGCGTGATTTGTCGCGCACAGGACATGCTACGTCACATGCGCAGTGGGAGTCGTATACTTGATTCCACTGACGTGTGGGCGCGTCTGCCAAACCGGCAGGTGCATAAACGACCGCCTCCGAGAACGCCGAAACAATGTGCACAATGTGGTACAAGGGCATCTTGGCATTCATTGCCGAGATTGTGGGTGCACCCCCCTATTTGGTCAGTGCTCTATATTGGCAAGGCACAGGGACCAGCTTACCCGAAAAATTATCGAAGCCGAAAAAATACACGTGCTAGGAGATAAATGCGTAAGCACTTCATCGCTTGCTTTATCACAGGCTGAACGTGATTACCTGGCTGAGCTTTGAGGCAATAGAGGACCCGTCACACGTGCTGTTACTGGTGTGTAGATTAGGCTTGTTTTTTTACCTTCATGCTCTGTAATCTTCCTTTTTAGACGTATAAATTCTTGCCACTCTATGAAATAAAGTTAGTTGGAAGTCAGCGCTTTTTCTGTCTACCCTGTCCTTTTTTCCTTTGTTCGCGCGCTGAAACATCTTGCAAATATGACTACGCACCAACTAGCCCAGGCTTCCACTCTTGTAAGTATCTTGAATGTGATCGACTGAAATAACTTCAATGTGAGCTTTGTGTACATTATAATAAATACAAGGATTAGCTAATAGCTACTTTAGATTGATGCAAATAACATACAAAAGAAACCAATGATGAGAAGCAATCAAACTGAGTTGTAGCACACCTCACACGTGGCACGAGGAGAAGTCACCAAATGCAAACGCTTGGCGCCATGTGTGTTCGTGTTGTGTTTTTTTTGTGTAATTCTTCCGGTAGGGTGCATTCTTATCCACGAACATGCTACAACTACAATCTAAACATTCAAATAGGACAATTCTTCTTACGGCTTTTAAATGCGAAGTGATTAATGCCTATCTATCTATCTATCTATCTATCTATCTATCTATCTATCTATCTATCTATCTATCTATCTATCTATCTATCTATCTATCTATCTATCTATCTATCTATCTATCTATCTATCTATCTATCTATCTATCTATCTATCTATCTATCTATCTATCTATCTATCTATCTATCTATCTATCTATCTATCTATCTATCTATCTATCTATCTATCTATCTATCTATCTATCTATCTATCTATCTATCTATCTATCTATCTATCTATCTATCTATCTATCTATCCAGCTGCCTACATCTAGGAGCTCTCGTGGTCACCTCCTTAACTAGCGTTAAACTATAATACGTATGGGAGAGTAAGATGCTCTCACGAACATGACTTGCTGGTAATGACATAAATAATGGCACAATATCTTCCTGTATGTCGTCCAACGCTTTCCACTCGTATGCCACTCGTATGCGGGTATGTGCCACAGGTGATTGACACACCATCTAAACCCAGGAATGGCGAGAACACACTCGGGTAATTTTCACGAGTGAGCGCTAAGATAAAGCTGACATCGACTCCGTTGACCCAAAGAATGTAAAGAAAAAAAATGTCAGGGTGCTAGCAGAAATCAAACCTGAGCATTTTGCATGGCATCCAAGTATTCTACCACAGAACCGCACCAGGTCTCGCAACTGCTTTTCAAATGAACCGTAAGGTAAATGAAGCGTCGATTCGGGATGCAGTGATGGCTATTCGATTTTATAAACATTACATATGTTTACAATACAGCCCTCACGTCGGTTAAGATAAACTGCAATTCAGCACAATACAATGAAGGTGATTGACAGTTTATATCATCCAAGGAACTGCTCCAACAGATATTGGTAATTTTAAATCGAGAGCGTTATGAAGAATCAGTGAGCGGTAGAACTCAAGGACAGACGAACGGACAAATGATCAGACGAATATATAGATGGATGGATGGACGGATGAACAGATGAATAGGCGGACGAATGAACGGATGGTGTGGGTGATCATGCGTTGTGCTGTCGTATAGTTAGTTACACCTGCAGTCAGTTGTTTACACATATGCTTTCGTTTTTTGTTGTGCAGGTGTTCAGTTTAGGTCTGGGTTTTGTGGGGCACTATGAACAAATGCTAGGTCGACCCTCAGGAGCCTCGCCCCTGAAAACTGCCATCGGTAGCGTTGACCCAACGAACGCATAAAATAAGTATCATGGTCCCAGCTGGCATTGAGCCCCAGCATTCTGCGTGGCAATCAAGTATTCTACCACAGAGCAACGCTAGGTCTCGGAGCTGCTTTTCGAGCAGACCGTAATGTTCGTGAAACGTCAATTACGGTTTCAGTGCTTGCTATCCAATCTTATAAACGAGACATACGTACTCCTAGAATACAACCGTCATGTCAGGTTAACGACAATTGTAATGAAGAGCATCTACTGCAGCTCATTTCTCTAGCAGTGTCTAGTTCTGCCATTCTCGCTGTTTCAAGCACTACATTTCAGCTTACCGCTTCTGCTTTTGCTAATACCCATGTTGCTGTTGGAATCGCTACGCAACAGCAAACATGTGACTGTTTAACATATATCTGTGCATAACGAATTTGTACATATCTTTAACGTCTATTCGTAACATTTCCCAAAATAAAATTACGACACTGTCAACGTCCCTCAGCATGATTAGCATAACATTGATGGCCAATGTACGTTGGATTTGCCGATTTTTTTCTCTCCCAACAACTTCGAAGATCTTGAAGCCGCACCGGCACGCATATGACAAGAACCATGCATTGAACTATCTGTTTAAAACATCAAAACAGATCATTGGCTTAAAGAAGACTAAATGGCATAGCGACCACCATTGTCACCCTCTGTAGCCAGAATTTCGAAGTCCTACAGGCTGTGTGCTACTTTTCGGAGGCTATAAATAAGTTCAGCATAAAATGACCTTTGTTTAACGACAGCATTGCCCGCGTCGGCTGTGGGGTCAAGCATGGCAATGTGCACTTGTTGGTACGTCATTTTCACATTCTACGAGCGCAGTAGTTATCGAAGACACAAAGGCAAAAAGAAATAGCGCCGTGCGTCGTCAGACGTCTTCTTCCCAGTGCGTCCTTGCTCTTTACTGAACTATTACCAAGACTTATAGCGGGCATCACACCAAATACACCTTCAAAGCTCCAACCTTCGGTAAAGGAAGCTACTGAGAAAAATGAAAGAAAATGTTTTCAGAAACATCAGGGCGAAGCGCTGTAAATTCCTGTACAAGAATATAAAAAAAAATATGCTCATACGGTGGTCTGGGTGAGGGTGCGGGTGGCTGATAAGGTGGACCAGGGGGGCTGAAAATACAGGAATGGAAATTTTTTGTTAGCTCTTAAAAAGTTGCAACGAAGATATAGGATTAGGCTTGAAATTCTTACGGGGGTCTCGCCACTGGAGGAGGCCCAGGAGAAGGTCTTCGTGGAGGAGGTGGTGGGGGTCTGTAAGTAAAGAATCATGCGGGTTCGAGGGGAATATAGTATGGACACTTCTCAATATAGAAAGAGAGCAGCATTTTGGTGCTTCTTACGGTGGTCTGGCCACAGGAGGTGGAGGAGGAAATGTAGGTGGTGGTTGTGGCGAGGGAAATTGTAGCCTGTAAAATTTTGGTTATTGTAAAGGTTAAAAGACTTCCCACGGCAGTCTACGTGAATGATAAGAATTTATTTATTTACAAAGCACACAGAAAGGACCGACTAGAAATCCACCGAAATTGACTATTCGGCAAAGAAACGTCTTCTTAAGCTAGTTTCAAATTAGGCTATGCTGCTAAGTTCGCAACAAGATCTCTGACAAAGCCGGGAGCACAGAGGCACTGTTTTCAACCCAATAATTTGATTACTTTCAATATGTATTACAAAACAAGGATCTCTGCTAGTGGGCCACGTTAATGTTTTGCCCCCAGCTTGGGGAAAAGCCGCTTTTAATATGCTTTGGAAAGTTCGGCAGATGTTACCCGTGTGTAACACAAGAAGTTGGAAGCCGTGTTTGGCAGGACATAGACGTTTTGTCGCGAAAAATCCCACCGGCGACCGCCACCAGTACATCAGCTCTGTTTACGACAATATTGCGTCTTGAGCCCACTGACTTTTCTACCCTGTCTTGCCTGCTGCGAAGTAGTTGGTCACTGTAAACTTTCTAAGGGCACTTGACACCTTCGATGTGGCGAGTACCCACTGCAAGTCGATGAGGTAGCACATGTACCTACGTATCAGCATATGTGGCCACATGTGGCTAATGATTGTAACGATGATGATGCTTCTTATTTAATATAGAAGAGGCCTTTGTAGTGGGTTTGCTGTTTTAAACTACCTCATTGGTACGTAGTTAATATCGCGTGACTCCGGGTAAGATTTGACAATTCTGCTGCTCAGTACGACATTTGTTAACGTGACCACGTTAACACAGGCAATCCGTTATGAATACGTGGGCATAATCTTCGCATAATACGTTCGCATAACGAATATAAAGGATCGGTTGAGTACCAGTGTTACATACTTCCTCGTGGCAACTAATCTGTCTTACACTAATAAAAGAACACTTCAACTTCTTGTGTTTTTTAGTAACAGCTGCCTCATGTAATCCAGTGCCTGCACTGTCAATTCAGACATTTGCATTCTCCAAATTCACATATCAGATGTAGAGTTCCTTACGGTGGTCTAGCCGAAGGGGGTGGAGGAGTATAAGCAGGTGGTGGCCGTCCTGGGGGTCTCCGAGGTCTGTGGGCGGGGTATATATGTATTTAGCAATGTTCGTCGATGACCGTCAGTATTTTTATTAATGACGAAACACATATACGAGGCTTGTCTGTGATTTTGCAAGACATTCGAAGGAAGAAACAGGATGGAAAGACGGATTTCAACAAGTCTAAAAGGGCCAGTCTGTACCCTACACTGAGAGAAGGAATGAGGGAGTTATAAAAACAGAGAAAAAGAGAGAGAAGAGCACACATACCCCGGTCACACACCTCATAGTCATTATAACCCCATAAGTCTGTAATCTCCTGTGCAAGTTTCATGATTTCGAAGAGTTGAGCACCGCCTTCATCAAAGTGCTAATGAAGGTCAGGCGCTAACGGAAATCATTAATCTGTGTCACAAGTGATATAGGGAAGCAGTTGTGTCTGTCATATTGCTGTAACGTATGCCAGGCTGTTAGGAATCGTATGCACTAAGCCAATATGTAGATGGAGTAGTCACGAGTACTTTTAAGACTTACAATGTTTCTCCACCTCAACACGCGGTAACTGTGCGAGCTGCGCACTAGGCATGTACTACCGCTGAGAGGGGTAGATGGAGGGTACACTTTCGCGAGTTCAATAGGAGCGTTTCAGGTCTCATATTGGTAGGCATGGGTGCTGATTACGTGAAGACAAGTCTCCGCGAAGATCAACGATTGAAGACCGCATTGCAAGAGCCGTGTAACAAGTGCGCTTGGAATACAGCCGACGGAAAGGAGCACAAAGGGCATGTGGGCTAGTAGGACTTTCAATCTTTTGCTGGGGCCACTTGCCACGTCCTGTAGCCAATAAATAAAACGACAGAGCCTGTGCGTCAGTCACCCATTACCACAATAAAAAGGTTCCTTGAAGTGATCCAGATAGCGAATTTCTCATGTGCTAACATACTTTGAGCAGAGGAAGGACCACCGATAGTGGCCGCATTTCACGAGAGTGGCAAGCTGTGCTTTCACCGTGCCATCGTTAACTGTGTTTTTTCCTGTTGTAGCGATGTACAAGAGAGCCTCGTTGAGCAAAGTCCTGCTTTGCATGAAGCTATTATCTGATGCTTCATATGCCATCACCTATGAGAACGACCTTTATGGCATGCCTTATGCAACTAATGTTGCAATGCAGCCAACCAAACTGCTGCACAACGACGGCCCAACCCTGGAGGTGAAAGGTATTCGCTAACTCCTTTGTCAGCGTAACTGTCTGATTTAAGTATGCACAAGAAGCTACACACTATCGTATCAAACCTTCCGAAAAATTCAATGACTAGCAGGCTTCACAAGAGTTTTTGTCGACGATTCCCGAAATACAAGTCTGTCAACAGTGCTTGGTTCAGGACTTCGACGTACTGAAGTTACATAGGTGACAGCGTAGTACACTGCGATACCTCATCTAATGCAAGGTACATCTTGGTGCACTCGAAGACGAGGCTCTTGCTGAAGGCACGGCCAAATCACGGCGGCTCGGCGGAAGTGGTTTCAAACTTAGTATACAGTTATGCACGCGTTATGGAAATTTGAAACTGTAATTTGTTGCCTTGTTTTTCTCATTTTCACGTGCATCCTCATTTCCCACAATGTTTGGTTTGCAGTATCTTCATGACGATTCTGTTGAATAAGGGGCTTACCACTTCTGTATCTTTTTTTTACACTGTGATGGAGTTTGACTTGCATCTCAGCGTACGATGTGCCTCATGGTATTGGAAGATTTTTTGATGGTTTTTGAATGTTCTACACACGGTGCATATATTTTGCGAACAATGATGTACAACAACTTAAGAACTCCGAGTGCTAGCGCTATAAATATCATTACGCACGTAGAGTCAATGTGTTACACCAGCGCCTTAAATATTAAAACAACAAAAACCATCCTCCACACTATATTTGTAATGTAGATACTTTGTTTAGATGTGACTGCGTTCGCCGAAAAATAATCAACTGTTTACTAGTTTGACATCCGCCTTCTTCAACGTCACGGTCACCGACTACTGTTATCTTGCCGCTATGTCCAGCTGCTCCAACCCCCCCCCCCCCAAAGAAAAGGAACATTGAACTACGCGTTTCCGTGACCGGTGATGCATTTTCGCTTAATTTCTGAGTGAAGAATTTCACTCAACTCGGCTAGTTGCGTAATGTGCGCTATTATGCTGAAAGACTGGATGTGTAAAGATGGACACAAGAGAAATGCCAAGACACAAATTTGTGGTGTAATAACGTCTCGTGTACATGTTTGTTTTGCACGCACAGTTTTTAGGCATGATTAGGTACTAACTAAATCAACTCTCTGTGTTTTAAATACGCGTCATATTTTCATCGACAAGTTTCTCAACCATTACGGTGCTGGTAATAGTTTTGTGGGCGAAGCCCGATGTTATAAAAAAATAATAATAAATGAGCATGCGCGACAATATGGTGGCCTGGAGGGCAAAGCTTAAAAGAGAAAAAAGAAAATGGAAATGAGTTGTAGTAAAGATACTGAAAAGTTCTCATACGGTGGTCTAGGTGCAGGTGCAGGTGGCTGGAATGGAGGACCAGGGGGGCTGGAAATAGTGACGTAGTAA
The DNA here is from genome assembly GCF_043290135.1 of Rhipicephalus microplus. Lineage (NCBI taxonomy): Eukaryota > Metazoa > Arthropoda > Arachnida > Ixodida > Ixodidae > Rhipicephalus > Rhipicephalus microplus. Next base: position 472,452,194 of record NC_134710.1, read on the forward strand.
ATATTTTGCTCAAAAATTTCGCTGAAAAATACTGTCAAAGCAATAGTCGCAAGGAAAGGGACGCAAGGAAAGTCTTACGGTGGTCTCGATACTGGAGGAAGTCCTGGAGGGGGTCTGGTTGGAGGAGGTGGTGGTCTGGAAAGGAGCATTATTCATGATCCATGAATGACATGTTATGCGAACTTGTGAATGGTGAAGAAGGGTAGTGTATTCTCATATCTTACGGAGGTCTGACCACGGGAGGAGGAGGAGGAAACGAGGGTGGTGGTCTGGGTGGACTAACTTGTGGTCTGGAAAAGGTATGTGAAAGATCAAACCACGTAGACAGCGGAAAGCCCCTATGATACCACTTTTGCAGTTCTCGAGCCCAATATTGTTACAGTCGCGCTTATAATGGACAAAAACATATTCTCGAAAAAAAAGGCTATTGAAGTCTAATATCATAAAAAATATTTTTGTGCGAATGAGTGTGTTGTGCGGTCGGCGAGGATAAGTTTACGGTATGTTTTCGGATTCCATAAAAATGAAGTGTGTCTTTTGAAGGATAATCAGAACGTTTCAATCAATGACGCATTCAGACATGGAATCGCTCAGTAATTAAGTAAATGCAATGCAGTTCCATAAATGATGTATGGATATGATCTGTGAGGATCAAGCTTATTTTAAATATAATGTGTACTGTTTGCCCACGCCTTATGTTACAATAAGATCAGTGGAGGTTCAAAAAAAAGTGCAAATCTGTTTAGAAACGAAATATTTGCTGCCCGTATGACTTGATAGACAAATAGGAGGAAGCCCTGCACATCACATTGTTAAGGCTGGAAGCTTCGTAGAAATCGTTCTGGTAATAGTTAATTTCGATCACACCTACAAAAGACTTAATAATTTCTGATCATATAGCATTGTTACTCTCGTTCGCGCCTATCAATTATTTACGAAGCACCACATGAGTAAGTTTCACATGCCTAATCTGAAAACAGGCCCCGCCGCGGTGGTCTAGTGGCTAAGATACTCGGCTGCTGACTCGCAGGTAGCGGGATCAAATCCTAGCTGCGGCGGCTGCATTTCCAATGGAGGCGGAAATGTTGTACGCCCGTGTGCTCAGATTTGGGTGCACGGTAAAGAACCCCAGGTGGTCGAAATTTCCGGAGCCCTCTACTACGGCGTCTCGCATAATCATATAGTGGTTTCAGGACGTTAAACTCCACATATCAATCAATCAATTAATCTGAAAACAGGCACACAACTTAACACATGTTTAAATTGTTGACCGGCGCATTCCGGACTACATAAACGGCGTCTTCTGAGAATGCATAGTCCGAGATGACCCAAATATACGCATTCGCTGCCACCAGTGAGGCATGATTGCATATGGGCTACTCAAAACAAATCGTAGCTTACAGATGTCGCCAGTGCAGTACGCAACGCTCCGTTCGAACGTTCTAGACAAGCATGTTGGGTTCCGTACTATTATTTCTTATATTTAGCATTCAGAAGTACAAATATTCCACTTAAAACATCATAAGCGTTCTGGTTATTGTCATGCACTCAAGTCCGTAGCATTCAGTCTATCTGAATCAGAAATGTTCTTACATATCAAATTGAAGCCATTAAAACCATACTTATTTCGACAGAAACTAAATGAAGATAAACTGCAATTTTTGTAAATGGTTTGACTGAAAAAAAAAAAAAAAACCGCACGGCCTGCATTGAACGCGGCGCTCAGTCACAGCGAAAGCTGGAAGAGCGACCTTTCATAGCTTTTTCGAACAATTCTTTGGGTAACTGCTACAACATGTATACTTGATAATTGCCCATTACGCCATAATTAATTTTAATTTTGGCGCAGTAGGCCGGCATTCACTATGCCATTCTTTGTCATTCTTCGAAGAAGTGTGGTATCCGCTACACACTAGCAAGGAGGTTTGTACAGATTTTTTTATGTAGCGGCTGACGACGATGACGAATTATGCGTGAAGTGGGTATGCGCCACAGTTTACGCATGCGCGCTCACCAGTGATGCGTGATTGCATGTGGTCAAGAACAAGCTTTTGTAATGGCTTGGAGCATTGGAAGACTCGCACGTTCCAGAATTCTCATTGTGCGACGCCTGCAGTTGTTCCTTTGATGTTCCGAAACACTTTGTTACTCATACTAGATATATTCCTTTCCCGACATAAAGCCTGCCTACGGCAAGTTTGCAACAGAGCCTCAAGCACCGTCATCGCTCTGCTGTGGAATACTGGGCTGACACGTTGAGGTGACGGGTTCGTATACCGCTGTGTTCTTGGTGCTTTTATTTGGAAATTATTTTTTTTCTTGTTTCATGCGACAGTATGTACGCACACCGGCGGCGGCGCCGGACAACTCGGTGTCGCACGCGACCGTTGTTGAGACTTCATAAGAGCTTTGGCTGTAAAAAATAGGCTCATTGACAAAACTTTGTCATATAAGATAAGCAAACACGGATGAGTAATAGCTATGACACAGCAACCGATTTCATGGACATGCTTGAAAACTCGGACGCTTTCAACGTAGTGCCACAAGCCCCTTAGAGGCAGCGTACAAGAATATTCGAAAATTTCGACGCGGAAACTTTTTGTTGTCTCGTTTTTTTTTTTGGTTTGCTCTAATTTCATGTCCAAAGCTGCTCGAACTGAAACCCCCACCACTTTCAGGTCGATCATCCTGCATGCTGGAACCTGTCGCCGGTCGATTCATTTGCAAAGGTAACGCATTTTAAAAAGTCACATTTGCCGCCGTGCCAAACAGCTATGCAGTGAAGAGAGAGAAGGATAACCTTAGAAGAAACAGGGAGGTTAATCAAAGGAAGACTCCGGTTTACTATCCTCCACTTCGGAAGGAGAAAAAGGCTTGTAAAAGAATACAAGGGAAGAAAAAGAGTTTTACACAGGAGGAAAAGAAAATGTAGTGACTGGAGCACCATCCGAGTAATAGGCAGCAACATTGTCCACGAACAGTCTCAGTTTGGCTCTCAGTCCGGTTTTCGCAGGAACCGCAACAACGCCCTCAGAGATGCAGTGATACGAAGGGGTGGCGCAGAGTAGCCTATTAAGTTTCGAAGGGGTGGAAGCGCGACGGGAGAGGTACGCATCTTTGGCGGTACCGCGATCCTTACAAGAGAGGTCATATTTTATGAGCGCGTGGTGGCCATCAGGATGGTGGGTGAGTGTGCTACAGTTTGAAGGCCTCGATTTCTTTTTTCCTCCAACCTTTTCGCCCTCTATTTTTTCAGCATGGGTATCCAACAGTCAGTATTAAATTTTGTAACCAATATTGTGGCATGATATCGTAATAGGCGAGTTCAAATAAGAAAACGTAGAAAATTTGATGGTGCACGAGCTTGCCAGTTTTATAACCGATATATTGCTAAAACTAGCGTCTTGATTGGTTTAGTCTACGTGAATATAGACAGTGTTTACGTAGAGAGTGAATGCGTCTTATTCAATAAAATGCAGAATACATGAGCACGGTCACATCCGCTAAAATGGTTGTTGCTTTATACTGTCGAACCAAAAATTTAAACTGAACTAGTTGTGGAAAAAAAAAAGAATTCCATGACCCAAATTCTACGTCGTGCACGGTATGTTCCCATAGCAGCAGCTAGTAGAGACAGAAACAAGAACACCGACCAAATAGATTGAGGAGCCGATAGAAGTTTGGTAAGGAGTGATGCGCGAGAGCACGTTTTATGCACTGCAGTTGGAGAATGGGGGCAGCGTAGTCACGACACCTTTACATTAAATAAATGCAATCTTTACTTACGGTGGCCTTGGGAAAGGCGTAGGCCCTGGAGGAGGCCTTGAGGAAAGAAAGAATGGTTCAAAAGAAGAGAAAACAGTTAGTGGAAGGAATGTAGTCACGCGTACATGCTTCTTTATGAAAGCCGTTAAGTGCTTACGGTGGTCTCGGCACAGGTAGTCCTGGTGGCTGGTATGCAGGTGGTGGCCGAAGGGAAGGACGTTGGGGTCTAGGTAGGTTAATTTACACAACCATCAGTGCTCTGCCATCAAAGCATAATTATGTTAAATTCCCAGAAATAACTTCTCCGATATAGCGCATTGATTTATTCACACTAGCTTTATGGTTATGCAGGTACATGCTCCTAGTAATGTTGAATGATAGCAGGATGACAGTATACAGTTGTGTGATCGTACCACTGCGTCTGAAGACGTGAAGAATAAAGGGACAATCATGGGGCGCTTCGTTATATTGTCGCTACGTGGACAGCACACGACGCAGGACCACGGTGCAACAAGGAAAAACAAGGTATGCAGAGAACAGTACAGTACATCCTTGAAATTGTGGCACACAGCCACGCTGGGGGATCGCCAAAAACCGAATATTTTAATATGTCGACTCTTTTATTAAAGGTTGAATTTTGTCTGCATAAAATAAAGGAAGAGAAAATATAAAAAAGATGTTAGAATATGATAATATAGAATAGAAGTAATAAAGTGATTAATTTGAATAAAAGTTAGATAAACTTGGAAAAAAAACTGCAATAAAGATTGATCTTCATAATTCTTTTTTTATTTTAACTTTACTATCTATTACTAATAAAAGCTTTACACTTTGTACCTTTGAGTGAGCATCAACATTTCATTCTAAGATTTTTAATATTTACATTCTATAGCCTCCATAATTCTGTAATCTCATAAGATTTCATCAGAAGACTCAATACTTGGCCAATCCCCCACAGTGGGTATGATCCACAAGAGAAGGTGAACAAGAACAAGATTTTCATACGGAGGTCTAGGCACAGGTGCTGGTGGCTGGTATGGCGGACCGGGAGGGGGCCTGGATGGAGGAGGTGGGGGTGGCCTGTATGGAAGGATTATTTCTGCTTAATACATGACGTGTTACGCGAACTGGTGAACAGCGAAGAAGGGGGTAGTGTATTGTGATTGCTTACGGAGGTCTAGCCACGGGAGGAGGAGGAGGAGGAAACGAGGGTGGTGGTCGTGCTGAGGGCAGTCTGCAAGTTGCATGAAAGAAGTTCAATTAGATGGTGGAAGCGGCCACGCTAGCTAATACCATTGCAGTTGTCTAACAACATATTAAAATACGTGTACTTAGTGTTTAGCGTGGTTAGGTTGGAGATTACAACTAGAAGCTTACGGATTCATTCAATAATGAAAAAGTTTTTGCACATCAACAACGCTTGGTGAGATAGTATTCCACAATGACGAGCAAACCGAATTGATTGGTACTGAAAGCGTGTAAAGAACTATGTTATGATGCTAACACAAACGTTTGATATGTATTGTTTACCCAGACATAGTACAGTTGAACCCGCCTATGTTGAACTCTGGTAACTCGAGCTATACTTCATGTAACGGTTTTAGAAGACAGCAATGCATTAATGTCATCGGGTGGGAAAACATTCGGCTACATAAAACAATTTTTGCCGGAACATTCCATACATCGAACACAGGGCCGCGCGGAATGCCCCCCAGTGTTGGCTACTCCTCCTACAAGTGACTTTCTCTGACTGCTTTTGTTTATGGATTTGATTGAGTGAGTAATTTGATTTAGAGGGTTCCATGCAGAGCAAATAGTAAGTACCGATTGCCATCAATTGCGTTCTCCCACTCCTCGGGGCTCTTAAAGGAAAACGCTTTTTGGTGCGCAAAGCGTTTCAGCAAATAATTGAGATAAGACGGAGCACTCCGTCCTCTCTTAATTTTTACATGCGAATCATCTTGAGAGCGAACTTGATCCAGTGGCGTCCGCGCTCCACTGCGCATGCGCATCCCTCCTATCTCTTCTCTCCTACGCTCCCCCTCTCTCTCTACTGTGGGCATCCCTCCTCGTGGCGTTTGCACCTCTATTGCGCATGAGCGTGCCTTCCCCCTCTATACTCCCCTACGCTCCCCCTCTCTCACCTCACAACGCCGATGCGGTAAGCGCTGCTAACAAGTTACTCGAATGAAAAAAACAAAAAAAACACGACCGCTCGTGCTGCGCAACCGTTCACTGGTCACGCCGTATATATAGATGGTTTCAGATCGCAAGCGTTGTACCCCAAAAAACTTTCGGTCGCCTCATTTACCAGCTCATAACGTCAAAACTGACAGCACGTTTCCTAGTTTTTTTCAAGAGTAAGGAAACTATCTCTGTAGTTTTTAAGATAAAAATAACGTGCGTAATGTTTAAGATAACCTCTTCCAATTTTTATGTAGCTGAAGAAGACATTTATCTTAAAATCTTTTTTTTTCCAGATAAGCGAAGGAAACTGTAGGAAATCATCGGGTTATTTAGTGAAGCTCCTCTTGCCCACGGCTGCCATTTTGGTACATTGGTGAATGAAACAGGATGTCATAAAAGGCCTGTGTTTGTAAACAATGAAGGGGTCTATAGGGCACTACTACCTCTAAGGTAGAGCAACATGGAAGATTTCTCAGGTGCGTGTTTAAAAACAAAAACTCGCAACGTGCACATTAACTAAAAGCGGACTGCGAGTCTGTGCCCAATCGGAGTCTTCTTATATCTCATTGCCTATCAGCAGCGATCGGCACGTTCCAGTAGAGTCACTCCAAAGCAAATGTCCAAACCTTTTTGGCGACCATCTCAAATGTATTTAAAAAAAAATTGTGATAATTTAATGCATTGAAAACAGTGAAACGGTAGAATATTTCGGAGGAAAAAAAAACATTTTTTGATCACGTGGCTGCTGTCTGAACTTTCCAAAATGTTGTTTGGGTGTCATTTGTAAAAAAAATATTTTAAATGTACCGGTCCTTTTTTCTATACCAAATTTGATCTACATATTAGGTAAACGTTTTCTGTAAGGCATTTGAACCCCATTAATATTAGTGCAATTTTTCAGGCACACACGCCTCCAATAATTTAGCCCAAGTGTATTGAGCTTGCATTTTTTCTATTGCGATTGTGCACTTTGTATGAATATTTGAGAATGTTTCACACTGATTGACGTTTTTTTTCTGCAAGTTGGGTATGTGCGTGTTCTACCGTGTTCAAACGAGGCCACGAAGCCTCGACGAAATCTCGTAAGATTATTATGAAATGAATGGTTTGCTTCATGGGCAACATGCAAAACACACAAAAGTCATATCTGTGGTAAAACATTCTAAACTGGCAGCCCCACAACATTCTTTTTTTTATCGAAAGGTCCCATATTCATCAAGCTTACTTCAAAACCAAATGGCCTCTATGATCACAGTTGGCGTTAATAAATGAACTAAGAATCACTACCAAGGTTTAAAGCTACGTGTCTGATCTGGAAGAACACATGTAGGCAGAAAAGAGATACTTGGGGTGCCTTCCTACCTAACAATGATAATAACTTTCTATCTCGCACAATTTCAGGCATTTACCGCCCACCCAGTACTTTGTGGTAGTGAACGGTGGGTAGTTATGAGCGTGACATAAAATTCTTCATAAAACATTAGTGAGTGACCACACAGCAAACGGAAACACGAGCAAAGTGGATCGGTATAGTTGTATGTCAGAGGGACTCTCCAAGTCCTCTTGTTTTCTCTAAACTGATGGTGTTTCTATTTCTACTAAGAGGCAGTCTCAAAATATAGCAGAAGATTTAAAAACTGAAATGCAGCGTCATGAATTCTGGTACGCAAAAGTATGCATCACTCACACTATCTCAATGAGGCTAGCTACTTAAAAATTACGGGAAATAAAGAATTTTGCATAAAGATCTTCCACAAATTATTGAATAAGTGCAAAATAAAATTCCCGATATATTACGAATGCAATATTGTCCTAAAAGCGTCGCTGCCTAATGCTGTAGAATGAGAAAATTGCAGGTCAAGTGCAATTAAAAAAGAGAATTAAAATTTCCCAGTGCTAAAGAGCACGCGCCCATACTGGAAGACAACTAAAGAGCAAGCTCTTTCGGGACTATCATCAGGAAAGATTTTGAATATCTCTGTATGAACAGTGACGCTGACCACTTCGTCATAGAGAAAGTTGGCATTCTTGGAAAGGCGTACGGTGAATGAAAAGTGGTCGTATGGCCACTCGACAGCTGAAATTCCTTGTGCGCACGCCTTCCATTACGGCAATCGATCGAGGGACAGCTTAGATACCGACAAAACTGAGTAAAATGGCAGTAGAATAAAGGGTTATGAGCCCATCTCATGTGAACTCTTAGCGTATGGACAGGGGTTTTGGCAAAGATGGTGCTGCTTGAGGAGGTACTGAGGAAAGACGAGGTGGTTTAAAAAGAGGAGGGAACAGATCTGTTCACTCCTCTTTTGTAATATGAACATGCGTATAGAATTTTTTTTCGGGAAAGCCACAAGGTCTTATGGTGGTCCAGGGGGCTGGTACGCAGGTGGTGGCGGAGAAAAAGGACGGGGTCTGGGTAGGTAAATTTACAAAACAATCAGAAATAAGGCATCAAAATTAAAAACAAATGAGCAGTAGTAATGTCATATTGAACGCGCATATATAAATTTGCTTTGTTCACAGTGATTACTGCTCCAAAAGTACAATGAGCACATTTTAAGGTCATATAGGAGGACCACAGGATGAGAGCAGAAAATTATCGCAGCATTAAAAAAAAAACTGGCAAAGAATCATCGGCTGCCTAAATATATCATATTGGATTAACCTGGGTCTCAGCTTCTTGAGTTGCACGCGAAGTGGCAGTGAAGAAGAGACTGAGCCGCAGAGAATAAATATAATTATATGTAAAAATTTTCAAAGAATCCTTCAAACGGTGTTGTTAGAAGTTGAGAAAAATGTATTTCTGGAAGGTGAAATATGTGGTAACTGTGATGCAATGCAGCTGCTTGTGTAGAGTATAAAAGAACCACGGACAAAACTTGACAAAACGAATGTCATGCCCCAGAATGAGTTACCACGTTATGCTCTGCTCCGTTCAAGAAAATGTTACAACACGAGAGAGGCGCCTTGTATAAGCACACCTATACCGACCACGCGATTTTTTCTTCGGCGTTTTAGTGCATAATCTGACGTCTTGTAACTAGAAGTTCTGTGCGTTTTCCTTAGATCCTGAAAAAACTTAAGAAAAAGGTGCAAAAAGCGCCCCGCCCTTAGGCTTTTCCTTTTCATCCATTGCGGCACACTTGAGGTATCCACCGAGATGCAAAGCGAGGCGTCCGATCGAGAAGGCTATGAACACACGACCCTATTACGCTATCGCGTTCTACTCGTGAAGCGATGCTCAAGTGTCTTTCAACTTGTTGTCTGTTTTCAAGTGCTTGATTTACATGCTTAAAAAATCGTTGAGGTATAGCGCTTGTACCATGTTCTTTTTTCTCATCTTCGTTCAACGGGCTACGGGCCACAAGTGCTTATACTCCTTTTCTCGATGTGCTTCCTCGCAGCTACCCATAATCCATTCTCAATCTATTGCTACTCAGTTACGCTGCAGGTTATTTCGTTCACACGGGCAAAGATATTGCAGACAAATATATAACTGTGGGGCTCGTACCACGTGAAAGCTTATCTATAGCCTGAGGAATCAAAGAAAACATGTTATGAAACACAAAAGCATGGCGGTATACACCGCTAAAGATAAATGTAAGATTGTACTCATACGGTGGCCTAGGCGATGGTGCTGGTGGCTGATAAGGCGCACCTGGAGGGCTGAAAATGTGGAAATAACAAATCTTGCGTTAGGTGTTGAAAAAGTTGCAAGGTAGATAGTAATATTGGGTTTGAAAGTCTTACGGCGGTCTCGCCACTGGTGGTGGTCTTCGTGGAGGGGGTGGTGGGGGTCTGTAAGGGAAATTTCGTGTTCTTTAAGACTAACATATTCTATGTACTTCTGAACTCAAACGAGTGCAGTGGTTTTGCTTTTCTTACGGAGGTATGGCCACAGGAGGTGGAGGAGGAAATGAAGGTGGAGGCCGTGGTGAGGGAAATTGTGTCCTGCAAAGTTTTGATCGCGGTAAAAGTGAAGTTGAACACCACATGCTACGACACCGACCAATATCGTTTAATTCCACGAAAATGCTTTATTTATGCATTCCGTTCAGGATTGTCGCTTAGCGCTTAACGATTCATGTTTATAACACAGAAAAGAACGTATCCGAGTGGAGAATAGTATTGAAAGTGAAGTATAACGCACCTGACAGGTGACACGAGGGAACACACAAAATGCGCACACTTCTTTCATGTGTGTGTCTGTCGTGTTCCACTGTGCAATTAGCCGAGCGTTGTACACCCTTATCCACAAAGATGCTATCACGATCAATTCAAACATTCAAACAGGACCATAACGAAGCGTCGAAGAGCGGGAATAGGCCATAATATGCATACAGCTTTCACATGCGTAAGGAGTACACACATCATGAAGCGTCTTCAGAAGGGAGTTGAATTTCAAGCATCACGATGAACTTTCCTTTCAGGATGTCTGCGTTGTTTTTTGGTGATATATCACCATGCCTATTAAATTTATTCATAGAGTCTCGTAAAATTCGTGAATGAATCAGTATCCTACGTGTGTCATCATTCTCATGACTTTCACGTATTATTAAAACACCAAGAAGGGCACACATGCTGGCAAAAATACTTCGCTCCGTTACGAGTGCTGCTCTCATTTTCAGGGACACGTGGGTGAGTAAGCGATCTGTGATTAGGGCCTACCGGTCAGAACATCAGTGATAGGAAACGCGTCGGTTAAGAGACACCACTGGTAGACGCCGATGGTAAGTACGACTCGTCTGTAGAATTATGTGCGATGACCACTAAACTCAAATGACATACATTCTTTTCAATTGTTATACAATATGTTAGCATCATAGCCTATCTGAAATGGAGTGGTTATGTTAATTCTGAAGATTGTGGTTCCGTTCCATTCTCAGCCACGGTGCACATTTGGATGGAATCAAAATGGAAGGATACCTACGTACTAATATTTGAGGGCATTATATACAACGCTGCGTGTTGAAAACTAACTTGGTGTCCTTCCTTACTGTGTGTCTTATAATCAAAATAGAATTTTAGAAACTTAAATGAAGAGACCTAATACTTAAATCACGAAAGCTTGTATTGCAGGTAAACCCTAGGTCCACGTACAACAACACGATGTCATACAGAGACTGAAGTATCGAGATGTTTTTCTTTGTGTGTGTGTGTGTGTGTGTGTGTATGTGTGTGTGTGTGTGTGTATGTGTGTGTGTGATTGAGATGTGGTTAAGCGGATGCAAGAAAACATGGCTTCTTTCAATTTGTTCTCAGTTTGTGCGTGTCTTTGCGCTTTCCAATATTATATGCAATATATGCAAGATTGCCGTGCCCGATCCATCTTTAAAGTAGCAGATATGTTCTTTGAATCGGTCTGAATAACCCGTGTATGGTTTTTTCGAAGACAGACTTCAGGGCAATACAGCGTTAAAAAATATACTTAACATGGCGGCACCATGCGCAATCAATAATATGACGTTTTACATTGAATGGCTTTGACAGCCGTCGGTCGTGTAGCATGCTGTATCTATCGCCGGAGTTCGTGTTCTTACTTACTTTAAAAGACGATAGCCTTTCTTGGGGATCTTCAACGGAAAAGTTTTGGTCTGTCTGTCTGTCTCTCTGTCTGTACATTTGTCGGTTTGTCCACCCTTAACGATACCCCAAATGGTCCACCCCATCCGCAGCGCCCACCAATACTCAAGATTCAGCGTTCATACTTGTGCGATTGTCAATTAAAAAGTCATAATTGCGCATATTTGAGGCACTATAACAACAGATCAATATTCTGCATGTGTGTATCTTACTAGAAGAGGCATGCATAAGTAATTCTAAAGACCGTAGCGTTTATCACGCTGCGCTGATCATGCGACGCTTGCACTAAAAGGCAAGTGCTTCCAACGTTTTGCTAAGACGACACGGCAGTGGCACCTACCCGCCGCCTTGCATTTTACACCTTATCACCCATGAGACGCATGTGCACGCCGCCGCGCTTCGTTTTCCAAGATAACTGCCAGATGGCGCTTATGTCTCACGTTTGACGTGACTTGATGCGCTTGTTCACCTTCGCTGTATGCTCGAGGTACTGTAACGCAGCGCCTCCAGAGTACCATTCACCAATTTTCTTGCGCAGAACACTAATGAACGTTTTGTTCACTCTCTCCAGACGCAACACTATCGTCTTTCGACGACATTTGCAGTGTAACCTGCAGATACGGGGCCATTTTTTTTTTCTTATAGCCACTTCTGGATTATTGACTGCACACCGCCATACGCAGAAGAGCATACCAAAAATTGTCCAAAGTCAATACGGAAGCCCGAGACGCCGAGTGCGCTGGTTTTCTGAAGGCGAAGGAATTATTTTGACATAAAATTGGCTCTGGTTCTTGGCTGTAACGCTCGTGTTTCAGTCTGTGTTCTTCGCTCACAATTCAACTTTAAAATTCAAACTTATTTTTAAAAAGTATAAAAAGAGATTGAAGAATATATATTCTCAAATATTACGCTATTGTGGCTTGGATTATGTAGACAATTATTGAAATAATATCATACGGTGGTCTAGGCGTGGGTGCTGGTGGCTGATAAGGCGGACCCGGGGGGCTGAAAATGTGGAAATGGTGAATGTTTTTAGCTGTTGGAAAGGTGCAAGGAAGTTGGTAGGACTAGGATTGAAAATCTTACGGGGGTTTGGCCACGGGAGGAGGCCCACGAGGAGGTGGCCTTCGTGGAGGAGGTGGTGGGGGTATGTAAGGGAAATTACATGTGGGTTGATGCCTGCATTAATGTGGTTTCTTCAGTATGAGAACAGAGTCCAGAATTTTTTATTTTCTTACGGAGGTCTGGCCACAGGAGATGGAGGAGGAAAAGAAGGTGGGGTCGTGGCGAGGGAAATTGTGGCCTGCAAAGTTGTGGTTCGTTCGAATCAGAAGTGTCTTTTTAATGTACTGAATTGTTTTGTTAATGTTTTACTATACTGGTCAATAAGATTTCCTGGCAGTTGGAGTTACAGATCCGAAACCCTTTCCAGCTCAAATGCCAAGCAATCGTCCGTATCTTTATTTTGCTAAATCCAGTCACCTAGCTCGAATAAATAAAGCCTTCTTCATTACCGAAACCAAAGAATCATCGGAAGCCGTCGTTAGAAAAACATGTTGTACACTTGAATTTTTTTTCATTCGTTGGACGGCACCACGTTTTCCGGTTTTATGTTCTCGCCGTAAACATAACATGGCATCCCCGATGCCATCTGCACCATGTGGGGACAGAAACTTGCCATTTCGTTTTCCGGGAAATATACGCTAGAAATATTATATTTTGTGGCAGTCCAAACCCGCAAGCGCTTTCAAGAATCTGCTATTCTACGATAATAAATGAAAGCTGTCGGATCTCAAAATATCGACAGCTAGCTGCTATTTTTCATCGTTTCGCAATACATTGCTTCAGGAGCATGTTGCTGTGCTCGCAACACGTGAGCACAGCAAACACGGGGAACACGTTGACACTGCGTTTAACCGATTTGCTTCCCAACTAGATTGACGAAAACAAAATGCACTCTGCGATGGGACAGTGGTAGAGCTGCCATCGACATAATGTTTATCAGCAATGCACTTCTCTAAGGTCTTAGAAAAACGGCAGGTGCTGCACTCTTATAGCACAAGAAGGTGAAAGCCGGGATAAGCAAAGCGTTGAGGCTCTATTGCTCGCCTTACAGCCACCGATGACCACTGCCGCCAGTAGCTGGCGTGTGCCGGCCATCAAAGCACCGTCATAGGGTGCCTTAATAGGTGTTATCCGCTTAGGGTGATGCCAGCCTTTGCACCAATGGACATGACCTAGAACGGTTCTCGCGCATTTTATCTGAAGCTATGGAAAGCTATTTTGAAGTTACTGCTCAACAGATTAACCGAAACTATTTTGGTTCTTGGAAAAGTGATTTTACGCTATTCTTGCAAATAGTTCTATGAACATTTAACATTATTTTGATGAGAATTGTATATAGAAAAACAAAACATAATTTGGTGGTAATATAGTAGAGAGTAACTTTAACACAAAAAATGAAGCATCAACTTCACCACCAACAGCAACTGGTCTTTCTTCCTGATTGTTTAACTAGTTATGCAAAATTAAAAATCAAATACGTTATCTCAGATAATGTATTGCGTGCTTTATAAATAAACGTTTGGTATTTAAAGGAAAACACAATTTAACGTGGCAGTAAATCTTTACTTGGAGTCTGAATGTTACCGCAGTGTCTAAAACTTCGGAATATATGATAAAGACGTTTTTGACAGTCTTTGAGCCGATAAACTAGAAAACATGATGTATCATGTCCATTATTACAATTGATGTTAAAAAAGGAACTACCGGACTCACAAAAAATGGTTACCAAAGAACAAAACACGGCGAATTAGGCTTTGCTTTAATTGCAATGAGCTTATTTTCTCTGAAAAGTGATAAGGTGGGTATGAGAGGGGGGCGGGAGCTGTTCCCGGATTCAATGAATCTGGCCCTCTTTCAGAGTAGACTGACTTGTACCTTAACAGCAAAAATCGTAAAAGCCACCATTGATCCGTGAGCCGTGAACACAAAATTCTCATCATCATGGGCAGGTGCATTCTTTTTGTGTCCCCTTCATCGTCGTCGTCTGTCGTTTTTTTTTTCATCTTTTGCTTCGATTTCTGAGCGTGTGAGCCGATATTTTAGGTGCGGGTTCCATTAACCTCAGTGGGCGAAACAATGAATACAGGGAGGAAGATAGAAAGATAAATAAAGATCGAGAAAGAAAGATTTTAGTGAGATGAGAGTCGAACCCGCACACTTACGATTTGAAGTAAAGCCAGTTAACCACTAGGCTGCAGGCACGCATCGAACGTGATGAAAGCATTATCTTGTACAGTACGTTAGAAAAAAAAGGGGGGGGGGGAGCTGGGAAAGGGAAGTACGGGTGAGGAAGACAGATGTAAGGGTGAAAAGGAGGAGCAAGACGCAAGAGTTAAGTACAGCATAGAAAGAAAGGAATAAAAAAAAAACGAAAGACAGAAAGGGAAAGAGGAGAGAAAGAAATAAAAAACGAAAAAGAGAAGATATCTTAAAAAGAGTAAGAGAGCTATACTGACTGAGAGAGAGGAAGGAGAGGAAGAGAAAGAAGATTGAAAAGACCGAGAAAGAGAAACCTGTGAAGAGAGAAAGAGAAATAGAGAGAAAAAGAAAGAGGGAAAGAAAGAAATAGGATAAACGCAGGCAAGAAAAACAAAGAACAGGTAGAAAGGAGAAGAATAAAAAAATAGAGGAAGCAACCAAGAAAAATAATTGCGCAACTTTGCTCAACAGCAAGAGCGAGGACTGCGTAGGCGCCCGTAAGCTTTGTTGTCTCTTTCAGGAACGCGCTTCCACTTCAAGAAGCGCTAATTTTTTCATGTATAGGGTGATGAGTTCGTCACTAGCCTTTGAATCATGCGGTTAGTAGGCAGATTTCGAAAGGAGATCACAGTTACCATTACGGTGGTCTTGCCACAAGAGGAGGCAACGGTTGAGCATGCCTCCTATAAGAATACATCGATTAATTGGTTCGAAAAATAACATTCATTCAAAATGTGTAATTGTGTATATGTCCTTATAGGATGTGAGAGGAGATTGTCTTGGCAGTTTCAGTGATTCCCGGTGAGGTATCATATAAAAGGCGTCATTAAAGTGAAAGCCTTAGGTGTCTAGGGTGGCCGCGACCTTAGCGACTGTCCTGCACGAAGGCGAGCGATAGGCGACCCGTCACAGAAAACCTTGGTGCTGCTTGGAGCAAAAAAAATAAAAAAAATAAAGAGGGTTAGAGCCACAATCTAACTCAACAAGCTGCGTGCCATTTAAGTATCACACCAGCATGCTTGGAGTCCTCAGGGTAAACTGAGTGGTGTAAATCTTGGAAAACATTATTACACACTTAAAATTTGTTTTTCATTCCTTAGCAGCACCACGTTTCTCGCTCTTATGATCTCCCAGTAAACCCCTTACACTGAGGATCTCCCATTATGATTAATCATCAGCCACAGTATGAACACATCAAAAGCCTTGTAGTTACTTCGCTGAATTGTGGACACTTTCGGCAAACGCGAAGAAACGCAAAATTTTGTAGGATCGACCTAACGTCAGACTAATGTATGTACTTTCTCGTAGCAGCTCGCTTAGCTCAGATGAGTTCAGGCATGTTTGCACCTTCTTATGTTACAAGAGTTTCACGCCTGCGAAGTTCTGTTTAGCGCCATCATGGTTAGAGCAAACCGCATAATTATCTTAGAGCATATAGAGGTGAGGTGTAAAGCTGCTTACGGTGGAGCAGCTGAAGGAGGTGGAGGAGTGTACGCTGGAGGTGGTCGTCCAGGAGGGCGCCGGGGTCTAGGAATAGGGTAAAGTTTGTTCTATGCAATATTTGCCATAAAATACTGCCAAAAAATAAATATTGCGAAACAGCTGTAGGAGCCTCTAATGTGATATTTCTTGTATGTGCAGTGCTAAAGAAGAGTAAGCGTTATCATGTCCTCAATATGCCTTGCGAATCACAAAGGGGGTCCGTTTTCCGAATGAGATTGCCGTTGCACTTTAGGGAGTTCTCAAAAAGGTGCCCAAATAGTTTGGGACCCCGAAGAAAGAACGCTGAGGCCACTGGCCATGTGCGATACCCAAACAGGCTTTCGGTATTGCGTTAGGGACGCTAAAGATATTTATCGAATTTAACGGGAACCTCAAAGCCTGCCGCAAAAGCCTTGCGTCAGACAAACTTGACGGCACCCACTGAAGTGATGGCTCTCGGCCAACGCTAGAGTGGCCTAGAACAAGGAGTGTCCAACGCACCATAGACCCCGGTCAAAAACTCTTAGCTCTATGCTTGACCTAAAGCGAATACACGCAAAAGGTTTTGGGGCCTCAAACTTTTGGAGACGCTATTCGAAAATTCCTTGTATTTAACGTGAGTACTCTAATCCCAAAAGCCTCTTGTACTTGAAAATTCACCACTTTTTGCACTTATTCTCCGAGGCAATGCACCTGAGCTTTACGTGCGTTGTTACGGAGTACTGTACAATGCTGGTATCGTAACTGCTGTCTTCGTAGTATTGCGCTTTTTTGTACGTTCTTCACTTGTGTATATTCTACTTAACTGCACAGGTATCGCTCTACAGTTGAGTTCATTTTCAATACAGGTAGAATATATGTATATACATATATATATATATATATATATATATATATATATATATATATATATATATATAATAAAGTGTGCTGTTTCGCTCTGACATAGCACTCCAAACAAACGGATAAAATATGCTTTTGAGTTAATAGTTTGCTATATATCCCCCATTAAAAGTGAATTAATTTCTGCGCTGGGTGACACAGTATAGTGTAGGGCAAAGCAAACAACTACGTAGTAAGCCATACACTAACAATTGTACTATTCCGAATTCCTTTTCCAACATTAAAAAGATTCTTCTCTCATAATAACAGGTTATCTTAAAGAGACACCGCAGCAAAAATAAGATATTTATGCGCTGAAGAAGCTGCACGGCTGGCCTGAACTTAGAGGGACCGACAACCGCTTTTAATGGGGCTTGCTTCACCAGTCCGCTTGACGATCATAGGGTTTATTTATGAGATAGTTACGCGAAAAACGCTGCGAAACATTCACAAACAATATTTCTTCATCGGGAGTCAATTTGAAGTTGTGCACGTAATTTATGCTGCAAGCGGTCAGAGGTGAACGTGACAGCGCTTGGCGTTTCTCCGCTGCAGTGCACTACATGTGCCTGCAATCCCAACGCATGCGCCACAGCTAGATATGTTCACTTGTTCTGAAGGCAGCGCCACTTCTGAGTCTCAACTACTTCCCTCTCGTAAGCATCGAAATAGAGCGGGGATGGATAACAATCTACATACTCTGATTTCTAGCACTGATTGTGGTGCTCGTAAAAGCATCAGGCTATGCACAGCAAACGAAGAGGCTTCATTTGGTTTTCTGTTCCCATACGTGCATCTTTTTTACCTTTTGAACTGTAATGCTTTTTAATAAACTTAATATTCGGCAGTTGGCCTTTTCTTTTGTATTTTTGCAATTTGATATGTATATGCTGATGAGTTTTGTGCATTACTCTCCTTACTCCATGGCCCTCATGGGACCGGTAAGGTACCTTGAAATAAAAATAAAAACTGTGAAGCATGAAGCCCTTTACGCCAAACTGCACGACATATGGGCTTCTTGCGACCTTTAATTACAACCTAAATATACATGCCTAAGCAAATCGCTAAAAGGGCGCTGGAAACTGCCCCAATAATTAACTGACTTTCGATTTCAGCTATGGTCTAATCCCTCATTCTGTAAGCTGTCGGCCCCTTCAACCTTATCGACCTTCCCATTTAGGTTATGCCTACCACAGCTTTATGAATACATCGGTGTGGAAGGCGAAGGGGACAATAAAGGCTCTGATGTCTGAACGAAAACAAATGAATTCGTGCACAATGGAATCAATTCTCAGAGTGAAGTTGGGACGACCTCAATCGCCACGCAACTCTCGACACATTGCGAGAGCAGAGTTGTCTTTATCAGGTAAAATTAGGGTAGAACCTGCCAAGACGGCACTGGGGCGGCGAAAGGCTAAAAATGAAAATTACAAAAGAATAAGACATAGTAATGGTATTAAAATGTTTTCATACGGTGGTCTCGGCGCAGGTGCTGGTGGCTGGAATGGTGTACCAGGGGGGCTGAAAATGTGCAAATGATATTGCTGCAAACGTTGGCTGAGACGTTTCAGCTAAGCAGTCAAGAGACGCCAGGAAAGTCTTACGGTGGTCTCGCTACTGGAGGAGGTCTGGAAGGAGGAGGTGGTGCTGATCTGTAAAGAAGTATTATTGCTGCTTCATGCATGAGGTATTATATTGTTGAATAGTGAAATATAGTAACGCATTCTCGTTCCTTACGGAGGTCTAGCCACGGGAGGTGGAGGAGGAAACGATGGCGGTGGTCGCAGGGGAGGACCTTGTGGCCTGCAGGTTATTGGTGAATTGTGCATAAAGAGTGCGAGCAAGCACATAGTGCAAGCAGCAGGCTGACTAGCTCCTTTAATGTCGTCCAAACGAACGTTAGAATAAGTGTGCCTACCAGTGATAACGGTAAGCTGGCTGCTGCTTGTTTAGTATTGAATTATTGGGATATAACTATTGGATTAGTGTTTAGGTCGGCAAGCAAGAACACACCAAGAAAACTTTTACGGCCTCTATCATTATCACAATACTTGTGACGATGATCATGCTGTCTTTATAAATAACAGCCGATGACATGCCATTCTGCAATAACAGGATATGCAGTCTTTTTATAGTGAAAGCTTGTAAACATTGTCTCTGAGGAAGATGCTAATACTATTTTGAATATTTATACCGTATCCTAACGTAATATTGCAAGGCAAACCGCGAAGCTTGAAAAAGAAACGCTGTAACGCTGTTAAACACAAAATATTTGCGACATAAGCAACTGGTTAATCGATCTGAAGGAACCTCTGGGCCATGACGGGCCGAGAATGGAAACTCAGTAAGAACCATTCTATGAAAGATTTAATGCATCACACCCGAATTAGAGATAACTGCTTGAATTATACACTAGTGTCATCACCGTTCATGTTAATAAATTATGTACGAAGCACTAAGTGTGTGAATTTATTTTACCTGTTTAATCTGAACGAGAGCACTGCTGTTCTTACTTGTACTATCCGCGCTATTTAAGAAAAAGATAAAACTCTTGGAAGGTGTGTTACGACATGTCGCATGCAGGAGCACTCATTTGAGCTGTCTCAAGTATTTGAAATACCTAAATGCAAATACTTTTGTAACAAACAACATAGTAATTGTTCAATTGATGAATAGTAAAATATATAAATAACGCCGTAATTTCTAAATGTTCTTGCTAAATGTCTAGAACTAAATATATCGGCTGAGTACGTATTCAATAAGAAAACAGTTACGGCCAAATGCCACATGTTACACGCACTTATCAGATGAAAACGAGTGACGAAGCTCATTTCTCTGTTTTATCTCAAAATGATCTGTAAATTTGTTAATGCATACTTAGGTTTCGTATTCATGATGGTCATGATTTCTGTATGATAAAATTGGCAAAAAGGGCGAAGATGGTGTTATGCCATTGGTTGAAAATTTCGGAGTGCTGAATCTGGGATACGCTTGTGGTTCTGATTAGAAAAGATTGTCGACAGAAAGTCAAGATACTGGCAGAAGTCAGTAAATTAGACATAACACTGGCATAAGAGGTGTTTTGTAAGAGCTAAACTGTGTGGACTCTTTGTATGTGGATTGCCCCGCCGCGGTGGTCTAGTGGCTAAGGTACTCGGCTGCTGAACGGCAGGTCGCGGGTTCGAATCCCGGCTGCGGCGGCTGCATTTCCGATGGAGGCGGAAATGTTGTAGGCCCATGTGCTCAGATTTGGGTGCACGTTAAAGAAAGATGGGTCTTAAAATGAATCTGCAGAAAACGAAAGTAATGTATGACAACCTCGGAAAAGAGCAGCGCTTCGAAATAGGCAATAGTGCACTTCAAGTTGTAAAAGACTATGTCTACTTAGGGCAGGTAATAACCGCGGAGCCGAACCACGAGATTGAAGTAACTAGAAGAATAAGAATGGGTTGGAGCACATTTGGCAAGCACTCTCAAATTATGACAGGTAGATTGCCACTATCCCTCAAGGGGAAGGTATATAACAGCTCTATCTTGCCGGTACTTAGCTACGGAGCATAAAACTGGAGACTTACAAAGAGGGTTCAGCTTAAATTGAGGACGACGCAGCGAGCAATGGAAAGAAAAATGGTAGGTGTAACCTTAAGAGACAAGAAGAGAGCAGAGTGGATTAGGGAACAAACGGGGGTTAAGGATATCATAGCTGAAATCAAGAAGAAGAAATGGACATGGGCTGGGCATGTAGCGCGTAGACAGGATAACCGCTGGTCGTTAAGGGTAACTAACTGGATTCCAAGAGAAGGCAAGCGGGTTAGGGGGAGACAGAAGGTTAGGTGGGCAGATGAGATTAAGAAGTTTGCGGGTATAAACTGGCAGCAGCAAGCACAGGACCGGGTTAACTGGCGGAACATGGGAAAGGCCTTTGTTCTGCAGTGGACGTGGTCAGCCTGATGATGATGATGAAAGAACTCCAGGTGGTCGAAATTTCCGGAGCCCTCCACTACGGCGTCTCTCATAATCATATGGTGGTTTTGGAACGTTAAACCCCTCATATCAATCAATCAATCAATCTTAGTATGTGGACTATGTCCATTACCGACAGACATAGTAACAGTTAGTTACTTACGGTGGTCTGGGGAAGGGTGTTGGTCCGGGAGGAGGCCTTCAGGAAAAAACAGATGGTTTAAAATAGGATTGAATAGTTAATGTAGTGAGAATAACCATCTGTCTAGATTTTTGTTCTAAAAGCCATAATGTCTTACGGTGGTCTGGTCACAGGTGGTGCAGGGGGCTGGTATGCAGGTGGGGGTCGTGGAGAAGGACGTGTGGGTCTGGGTATGTGAGTGTGAAAATAATTCAGTATGTGGTAGTCAATGCATAAGTACAACAATTTCGCAGCAGTAGTAATTCGTTGCACACGAGTATATGACACAGTATAGTTCCTACTAATTCCTACACTATTGCTCTGCATGAGTGTGCACCTTGCACAGTTATCTTGAAGAATGACAGAATTATGACATTAACTTTTGTTATCGAACTAATGTTCTTGAAGAGAAACGAGAAAAATCATTGGTTAGTTAATTATTGGAAATATCTGTAGTAATGCAGTGACTGTGCAATGTAGCCACTTCCCTCTGCTAGAACGGCACCCTGCTGTAGCCGAGACACGTTTTTCACAATGTCTCACAGATGGCACACAGACACACACACGCGCACTCGTGCACGCGCGAATGGTACATGCAGGTTTTTGATCTAAAGCAAGAGTCGCATGGCCTCCAAGATACACGCCGCGCGCTTGCCATCTTGGAGGCCACAAAGCGCCTCAGAATGCCTCACAGATGGCAGCACATCATCTAGCATTTGCCGTTTGCTTGATAAACGCCTCTCGAAAGGCATGATATGTTTTCCGCTAGATGGACATGGTTGCCCATTTTTAGAGCTGTTTAAAAGTTCCTGTGTGTTTCTAGCAGCGAAGGGTGCACTATTGCGGCCTTTTTCCACGTAGTTTGATGGCCTCCAAAATGCGTCTACAAATCGCCGAATAGGTTCGTCGTGACACCTGTCGAGCAAAATGCGTTAAGGAGACTCCTTCCACTACAAGGCATTTATGTAGTGTTTTCCCCCCATAGCAGCTGCAAGTAACGTCGTAGCTTCGAGGTGGGACACCTCCTTGCCACGCGAATGGCCTGGGTTTCATCTTCAATGGAATTTGAAGTTATATTCTTTATTTTATTTGCTTCTTTCTCAATTTTTCGCTAACAGACGATTTTTTTATCACAACCAATGGTGCCGACGGCGGAATTCCTGTGACACGAGCTCTCTAACGCTATCGCGTTAATATACTCGCAGAAATGAAAGACACGGCGCGGCAGCGCATTCGATCAAAGCGGTGCAGGTGCACCCGAGTGCGCCACTCCGCCTGCACCACAGCGAAGAAAGAGCGGTGCCATGGCCATGACGGCAACTACGGAGCGGCGAGCTGACATGCTTAGCAGACGATGTTGCAGCGCTCGACAGACTACCAGTAGATCACTGTGCGCATGCGTCACTAAACTTCAATGCGCTGTTGCGCCGGCTGCAGTGGCGCTCCACGGAGAGCAGCCACGCTGAGCCGTGTTCACTCTAGGAGTGTACGGCACTGTACATTGGGGAACTTATTGCAGCAGCATAGCCAAAAATAAAATCTTTGACGACCCATGTGTAGAAGACTCTAGGTGCCCCTTAATGACTAGATAGGCGAAAAGCAATGAATGTGATGTTTCCTATAAGTGTAGTAGAGTTAACGTTTGCTGGGTAGGAGTTCCCAAAAAAGAGCAGAACCTATTTTGGTTTGAAAGATGCTTTCATCATCATCGCATCCACCTGGTAATATTTTCTTGCCGCTACGTGCACTGCAGCTACCCCTGCTGCTGCAAAATAACGGAACGTGGAGCGTTTTCACTGCAGAAACAGCATCGTTGTTGTAACATCTGAAAGAAGCATTTCATAATGCATCACCGCGAGTACTACTGACAAGATTGAGTGATGGGCCATTTGCATACGAGCAAAATTTACACAATAAATAAACAGAAGCGGACTTATTGCCACAGTAGACAGACACCTTGGTGCTCGAATCCACAATACAACAACACTTTGCAGAATGAGGTGTCCCTCGACTTCTTGCTACATTTGTAACACAGATAAATTATAGCTGTTTAAAATTTGCTGTCAAGAAGCGCTGCACAATGCTTACATGCCCCCTTAAAGAAAAGGATAATAATGTGAAAATGAGAAAATAGTTCGCTATATACTCACTCCTAAAGGTGAATTTCTGCTCCAATAAGCACCATGCATCATAAAAGGTGAACTGCCTTACATGTAGAGAAAATTTAAGCTCTGCGTCGGACGAAGCCTACAACACATCGTGCAGCAATATGTTCCCGTTGAATCGTTGAAAAGATTTCTCCTCCTAATTATTGCCCCGGGTCACCATAAGAAAGTAGAGCCTCAACAATGACTCAGAATGGTAGCGCAAATAGGTACACAGACGGTGACAGATCACGACGGGACCCAGCGGCTCTCTTTCTGAACCTCTGTGATTAGCCACAGAGCAGAATATTGTGGAGTATCAGAAGATTAAAAAATAAATGAAAGTTTCAAGCAAAATGAGGCATAATATATTATTCAAATGTTATCGTACGGTGGTCTTGGTGTAGGTGCTGGTGGCTTATATGGAGGACCAGGAGGGCTGAAAATGTGCAAATGATGATTTTGCTGCAAACCCTGGCTGGGCAGTTTCCAACTAAATATCCCCAAAACAGTACGGAAGTCTTACGGTGGTCTCGCAACTGGAGGGGGTCTGGATGGAGGAGGTGGTGGTGGTGGTCTGCAAGGAAGCAATCCCGATTCGTGCATAAAATAAGTAATCTTTTACAGCGGTGAATGGTGAATTAGTTTGTTTCTTACGGAGGTCTGGCCACGGGAGGAGGAGGAGGAGGAGGAAACGATGGTGGTGGTCGAGGTGCAGGAACTTGTGTTCTGAAAATATTGGTCAAATTGTATGCAAAGCTTTCAAGCATGTACTAAGTGCAACGGAATAAAATGGTTATGGCCTTTACTATCGGCTATCCGAATATTACAAGTGTCCTTGACGGTTATCAAAGTAAGTGTATTCTTCGAAGCTAACTTATATGAAAGGCGCAGCTGGAAGTTAGTGTTCAGTGTGGTTGGGAAAAAAACATAACAGTGACTTGTTTGGAGATTCCATGAATATTGTTTTTAACGATATCAACATGCTGCATAAACAAAGGTTCTAAAGATAATATTCTACAATATAAAAGCAAATAAAATCTTGTTAAAAGATCTTGTTAAAACAGTGCAAGATGAAAAATTTTACGCCATTTCGCTGGACATGGTATGATCCGAGACACCTCCAAACTTTAGGAAATAAGTCAGAAATGTATTGGGATGTGAACTAAGTGTTGCATGGCTAAAGTGCCAAGTCAACAAGGAGGACATCTGCGCTAAAACCCGATAAAACTAGGAGCTGAAAAAGTCATGTGAATGAATGCTGCACCTTTATTCTCGAAGAATGCACTGCTGTCATTGGTATTGACAATTTATAAGCTTCAGTAACGCAATTAACCTTTGCAAAAGCATGCGAATAATTGTTCTACGCATACGTACGGTTCACTATAGGATTATCCCAGTGGGGCTAGTATTTAAAAATACCTGAATAAACACTGATCCAATAAAAATAGTAGTATACATAGCTAGGTTTACTAAATAATGATGGCTACCTAGCAAGCTCAGACGAAACATGTGCGATAATCTCCATTATGCTTAAGATACTCGCCAAAATTTTCTTCCCTAATATCAAAGAACAAAAAAAAAATGTGGTTGAACTTTGATTCAAAGAGCGAATGTATAAGCCCATACGCCTCAAAGAATACATATCTAACGACAACAAAAGATGACGCCTTTTCCACCTTGTACCATGACAACTCCTTATACTGACTAACTCGTGGTAGAGGGGAGTGGTGTATCAAATATTTGAGGCGTCAGTGCAGTTGGTTCGCACAACTGGGGTGCTTCAATTGGCATAACCATTCGGTTTTCTTTGAGAGAACTTCGTCAAGAAAGATCCAAAAATGCCACAGAACTGAGTCAAATGGTTATGAATGCAGTAATGGGTGATTTCTAAGAGACCACCTCATGTACAATCTTAGTGTGTGGGCTATGTTCCACTTTACATGAAATCACAGTAAGTAATTGTTACTTACGGTGGTCTCGGGAGAGGTGGTGGTGCTTGTGGAGGTCTTGACAAAAGAAGAGGTAGTTTATATTAGTATTGTACAATTATTGTAGGCAACGTGATTATGTGCATGCATACTAGTTTCGCGAGATGCATAAGGTCTTACAGTGGTCTGGCTACAGGTGGTGGTGGGGGCTGGTATGCAGGTGGTGGCCGAGGGGAAGGCCGTTGAGGTCTAAGTATGTGAATGTGAACAGTAGTCAGTACTCTAACAAAAGAAACTACAGCACTCTCACAGTAGTTATCGTACGTTAATTGCGGCCAACTCAGCCTATTTTGTTCATAGGCATTTTCACTTTATGGTTCTGCATGAATGCGCACCTTGTATACAGGGCTATGGTAAATGTTAACACGTCGCTAGCAGGAAGTGATGCTATCGTACTACCGCGACTCAAGTGTAACGGAATACCCCGTTGCTTTGACAGGCGATACATCTCGGCGCAAATAGCCTCATTCTGGTAATTCATCCATGCGCTTACGGAAGGCCCGTTCATTGATTCACACTCAAGACGGCACGAGGTATTACTTTCTAGCATACCTGAGTTGAATAACAAGGGAAGAAGGGAAAACTTTATTGGGCGACCGAGTTTGGATCCACTATGGACCTTGGGCTACCGCGCTCAATGGCAACACTGTATACACTCGTAAGCATACTTCAACTAGATCTCAATCGTTTTATCAGGAGGTCTGGTACATGATACCCATGATTAGTTCTGAACTTTTAAACCGAGAAGCATTTTAAGGAACCACGCTGTGGTCGAATTATGTCTCGCGTTGCTATAGCGCAGGTCCCTAGCTTTCTATACATAAGTCCAGCAGGCTGCTCGCCTGTAACGCGACCGCATGCTTGCCAGCGTCGCCAAAAGACTACTTCTTCAGTCTGAGCCAGCGGAACACCAGTGTCGGTGGTTATACAAAGATCTATAGAACACAGCGGCAGAGACGAAACGCTAGTGGCGGGAGTTGCATGTACCGCGTTTGGAGGAGCAAACGGTAGCAACGCTACCATATAGCAGAAGATAGGTCATTGCGAAATAAATAAAGAAGTCACAAGAAATGAGCAGAAATTGATATGGATTATCGCATAACGACATGTAAATAACAGAAGAGAGCAAATATTGATAAAAAGATTACGATTGAACAAAAAATAGCAGATAAACACACACACACACACACACACACACACACACACACACACACACACACACACACACACACACACACACACACACACACACACACACACAAAACCACGAAGAAACACTGCCGAATCAATGCTCCGCAGTTCGTACAATTTTGATTTTAGAACTTGATGAAACTGGTTTTCATTTTTTTCATAATTTGTATTGATTAGTTAGTTGATACAGTGGACATGATAGCATAGACAAATACGCAGCTGTAGAGATCATTTATCGGGAAAAGCAGACTGCCCATAAAATTGGAAGTCAATATATTGAGAAGCATGACGGCACATCGGTATGAACGAATGTAGAGAAATATCAAAATATACACCTACGGTGGTCTAGGAGAAGGTGTTGGTGGTTGATAAGGTGGACCTGGGAGGCTGAAAGTGTGGAAATAATGTTGCTTATTTTAGCTTTTTTTAAACATTCGAAGAGCACAGGAGGAATGGACGTAAAGTAATCTTACGAGGGTCTCGCCGATGGAGGTGGCCCAGGAGGGGGTCTTCTTGGAGGGGATGGTGGGAGTCTGTAAGGAAAATTTCATGCGGACTCATGGCTGATAAAGTATAGCTGATATAAGTTCAGTGCAGGGTTTAGGCGTTTCTTACGGTGGTCTGGCCACAGGAGGTGGAGGAGGAAATGGAGGTGGAGGTCGTGGTGAGGGAAATAGCGTTCTGCAAAATATTAGGCCACTGTGAAGGTTGGAAGTCTACACGCCATATGCTACGCAAATCACAGGTGACGTTTTATTGTACCATAATAATTTATTGTCCTCGCATTAGGTACCAGTAGTAACTCTCTGCTCCGAAAGCTTGCTGCACACAGCATACATAGTATTTTGTTGGTGAGTAATATAGCAGCCAAACTAAGGGGCAGCACGTCCGACATATGGCAGGAGAAAACACACAAAAGGCACAGAGCTGGCGCCACCTATGCTTGTCTCGTGTTCAGCAGTTTGACACAACAAATTGAACAGATCTGACAATAATGCTAGGCAAAGCATTCATGACACTACACTTGCTTTTTAAATGTAATTTTAAAGTCACTATTCAAGGGAACGAATGATCAACCTTTCCATCAGGCCTGTCTTAGCCTACAAAATCTGAATTACGAGCACAATTCTCTACAAATTGAGCTACGCGCGAAGGTTTTTGTCAATTCTAATTGATAGGTATTTCTATGTGTGTAAGTTTTTTTAGTGTTAGACGGACCTCCTCGTAGCCCAGGCGGCGAGTTTGGAATAGCCAGAGGAGGTGCACGGTACGCGATAGCGTGGCCAGGTTATCACGTAGGCTTCAGCTTGTGATTCCAGCTTTTATTGGCTGGTCAGCATGGTAACCAGTTGCAAATAAATTGAATTCCTGTGTGCAGTGAACGCCCACGCCGACACACGGCCAGCTAAGAAAGCTTCGCAGGAACGTCATAAGCTGCTGTCCGCTTTCTTTTGCAAGAGGAGGTGGGATCACGTGGCCCAACCTAGCACCGCCCATGTTTTCAGCAGTTACCGCATGCCCAATATAATCGTCAAATTTGCCCCTTTAGAACTGGCCCCTTTGTGTAGACTACAGTATATAAATATCAAGATATACTCATACGGTGGCCTAGGCGAGGGTGTAGGTGGCTGATAAGGTGGGCCTGGGGGTCTGAAAACATAGAAATGAAGATTTTATTTTTATATGTCAAAAAGGGTTCAATGAAGCTAAAAAAATGGGCGTTCTTGAAAGTCTTACGGAGGTCTCGCCACAGGAGGAGGCCCAGGAGGGGGCCTTCGTGGAGGAGGTGGTGGGGGTCTGTAAGGTAAATTTATTCTGTGTTCATGGCTGGCGTATTATGGACACTCCTAAAAGTAGAGAGAGTGCAGGGTTCTGACTATACTTACGGGGGTCTGGCCACAGGAGGGGGAGAAGGGAATGAAGGTGGGGGTGGCGGCGAGGGAAATTGTGACCTGCAAAATGTTGGTTGGGTGATCATGAAGGTTAGGTTACGCCAATGGTAAGTCTCGCTTTATTCTATCGAAATTGTTTCTTCTTGGTCTACTAAATAGCAGAATTTGGTACTACATTCCAAATTCATCTCATACTTGTATTATCTAATACTCGAATACTGTGTAATACTGAAGTGTATATGGAAGTTCACCATCCAACAAGAAAATTTTTCTAATTTAGATAATCTTAACCTAACATGAAGTAGATTTTCTGAAGAAACACAGCATCTTCTTTTAGGAATTCTAATTGTTGCCTAAACCGCAAATGAACCAATAGAAACTAAAGAGGGAATTTGCATGATAGCTTCTAAGAACAAAAAATAGAGAGATTTACGTGAACTAGAAAAATTAGGTGGTAAAGAAGAATTTCAAAGCGAAACTAGAAGAATTAGGTGAAAATGGGGACATGATCTATCATCATCATCATCATCATCATCATCATCATCATCATCATCATCATCATACTGACTACACCCCCTGCAAGGCAAAGGCCTCTCGCATGTTTTGCCGATTCACTCGGTACTGTCCTTGCTGCTGCCGCTTTATACCCGCAAACTTCTTAGTCTCATCGGCCCATCTAACTTGCTGTCATCTCCTGAACAATGAGCTATAGTTACCTGGTATTCAGAATAATTTCCAAAGACTAAACCTAACGAATAAGCAGATAATTTTTGAAGTCGATCAGCCAAATAGCTTGATTGGCAGCTAAAAAAGGCTTGTTATTTGCAATAAATAAACTTAAACGACGTTGAATTTTCGGCAGATGAGGAAAATATAACGTCATTGAATGCATACTGCTAAAGGTTATTTTGTGGGCCATCACAAGCTTAAAATCATATTGGGCATTATTGAAAACGTAGAGTTCCATATTTCGACAACTGGCCTTGCAACATCCGCCATGTTTTGTAGTACGCGCAAAAGTGCATACATTCTTTTATGAGCACTTGGGCTGCTTTCTGCGGTGTTTCTGCTATAATAGGGAGTTTAAGACTAGCGCACCGCAAGCCTTTGCGGTGCGGTCGCTGCCACTGCGCATGCGTCGTAACACGAGTCAGCGTTCGTGTTACATCTTAGTGACATAGGTAAGATTAAGTAGCTGCATAGTAGCACTTCTTGAAAAACAGTTCAGTCTAATTATTGAACAGACGCACAATAGTTTACACAGAACATAACCTCTACCATCATCGCGTAAAACTGACGTCGTTGAATACTCAGAGCTAAATGCTGTGGCTCAGTCAGCACTTAAACAGAGAATGCATAAGCAAAATGGCGCAGCCTAGACGTTCAAAAGGCACGGCCACACCGACAAAAAAAAAAAAAAGATAATCCCCTCCCAATATAAAGTGAAACTGTGCAATTCTCTTTACCTATACAAACGGCGGCTAATTCTTGCTTCACCGAAGTAGTGTATGTGAATGTTGGTGCGCAGTAACTGAAAAACTGATAGTGCCATTGGTTCGGATGTTCAGGAACGAGAAATCTGGGCTGAACTCACCCACCCCACTAGAAATAGCAATGAAACAGTGTGAAACCAGTCTTTCATGAACGTAAGGGGTCATCTGTAGTTGCACAGATTTCGTGTGCACTTTTTAGTGCAGGGGTTGTGTTAGGAACCTTTTATATAAATGAATTTAAGGTAGGTAATCACTACCTACGGTGGTCTGGTGAAACGTGGTGGTTTTTGAGGAGGTCTTCAGGAAAGAAAAGGTTGTTTGAAATACGATGGGATAGTTAGTGTGAGAGATACATTCATGCAGAGGAAGTTTTTTAGTTAAAGCCATAACACCTTACGGTGGTCTTGAGACAGGTGGCGCTGGGGGCTGGTATATTTTGTACGACTGATGAAAAAAATATAGTAACGTTATTAGTGCAAGCGGCTATGTGACTATGCAAGAGGGGAATCTGGCTACCGCAGTGTAACACGCTATTAAAAGAAGTGTGCTTTAAAACTTGAGAAAATATATTTATTGTTGTTTGCCAACATATGTTGCCTAGCTTCGCATGTGTGTGTAGGGTGGCCGGGAAGGTCCAGGCAACCACCGTCATTGATGTAGGATCCCGGCAACGGTTTTGGTCATTCTGTGTACACAATGAGCTGGTGAAGCAAGTTCTCAAGATAATTTGAAGGCTGATTGTGGCTGTCTATGTAAAGTGCGTAATTTTGTTGCAAATCGCAGCAGTTCAGCCAAACTAGTTTTCAGCTGCCCGCTATAGGCGAGGAAATACAACCACGTACTGTTAAAAGCAACAGTTAAAACAAAGTAAGATTAAGGTGTTTAGATAGCTCTGCCATAATAGTTAACCCTTAATAACCCTGATAAAAACAGCAAAAAGCTTCAAGCCCACTGTTGCCAACCTACTAAGCAAGAAATGTTTGCTGCGTAGCTAATTTCTAAAACTATAAGGAGTGACGTGAGCATTCATATGTGCCAGGAGTAAGCCTACAGTAATAATAAAGACACATGAGAAAAAAAGAATGTCGCCGTCAGGCTTACTACATATCTAAGTGCCTCTGTCTATGCAGTGCCATTATCACCTTTTGCATTAACAATTTCTCTGCGAAACATCAAGTGGGTGAATGTCTGATCAATGTACTGATTCTTCTAGTCATTAGCACATAAAGATGCCGAATATTTGGTGTCAAAACCGCGAAGGGTGCTAAGGACTGTGGTGCCGACAAGTTCGTATCACGCGACTTAACGATTTCAGATGCAAAGCAGCTTAGGGTGGAGCTCAATCCGGTGTGAGGCGTGACTACCCTTATTGCGCATGCGCATCCACTCCCCGTTTCTCTCCTCTCCTAGCTCCCCCTCTCTCGCGTCGCAGGGCTGACGCAGGAAGTGTCTGCTAACGTACGCTTGCTCCTATCTCCCTCTTATAGGCATTCCTCACTACGGCGTTTGCCCCCTCATTGCGCATGCTCGTCCTCTCTCCCTCTCTCCTACCCTCCCCAACTCTTTCGCCTCGCAACGCCGAGCCAGGCAGCGTCTGCTAGCGAGTTTCTTGATTAAAAAAAAACGGCTACTTGCGCTGCACAACCGTTCACTGGTCATGCCGTACATTTAGGCACTTCATCTTGACCCCCAAGGGAGTGCCAGTGAGTGATTTCTTCTGTGCATTGTTGAACAATAACAATTCGTAGCGTGCGCGTTATCTAAAAGCAGAATGCGGGTCTGTGTGTTCAATGGGAGTCTTCAGTCTCTCATTTCCCATTACCAGCGATTGGAATATTTCAGTAGAAAACATTGGTCGATCACTGCGCGCCTCTCCAGGTTTCTTTTCTGCGCAACGCCACGAAGAGTGCCAGCGTCATCGTTGCTGCCAGTGTAAGCGTTAGCACCCGCTGCTTCGCATCTACAAATGGTTCCCTTGAGCAGTGGATGGTGTAATTTTTTTAGAGAAAGATAAATAAAAACGTTATTGAATATACGCACAATTCAGAACAACCACTGCCATGCTGGCCTCAAATTTGGGCCACTGATTGCTTCAGAAGTAGAAATTGCGGCTGAGTTAGTATTAAAAAGTGAATTCATCATTTTGAATCACATAGAATGCATGAACACATGGCTTGTTCACGAAGAAGGTCTTCTTCTTTCAATATGAAATTAAACTCTGCTACCATGTTTCTTTTCAAAGACGATAACCGTTTTGTCTGAGACAAAAGTGTAGTATCTGGCAATGGGTGCTATGGCTGTCGGTTCGGACAATTGGGGAGCCGAAGTTAGAATGAACTAATCATTCCCATCAAAGAAAGTCATTGCATAAGCGAAGATAGCGACCAAACAGTGGAAATGTGTATGACCCGACAACAAGGGGTGATTTTTGTTAGCGCGCATTTCGTGTGTGTTCTTAGTGCGTTGACCGTGCCCGAATCTTTTCTATAAAATCAAGGTAGGTAATCGCTATTTACGGTGGTCTAGCGAAAGGAGGTGGTGGTCCGGAAGGAGGGCTTCAGGAAAGAAAGAATGGTTTGAAATAGGATTGAACAGTTAGTGGGGGTGATATAATCATGTGTAAAATTTTTTTTTTGCCTGAAAGCAATAACATCTTACGGTGGTATGGCCACAGGCGGTGGTGGGGGCTGGTAAGCTGGTGGTGGCCGAGGAGAAGGACGTTGGGTTCTAGGTGTAGGAATATACACACCAGTCAGTGTTCTATCATGAAAAAGTAACGACGGCAAGTACGCAGAAGAAATTATTCTTTGCATGCGAACATATTACAATACGTTGTACATACGTATTCTAACTCTTTGACTTTGCATGAATATGCACATAGTACTGTTATGTTGAAGAATATTAAGATTGTAGAAACAATCGTGGCTTTGAATGCCCTCCCTGAAGAGAAAATATAACTATGGAGCTGGACGAAAAACTACATGACTCGCACAGCAATAAACAGATATGGCGGATTAGCGCTAAACGTTGTTTTTTGAAGGATCTTTGAAAACATTGAAGCTGAGCAGGAAGAGACACGAAATCATAGCTGTGAACATTTCCAAACAGATATTTGCTTCATAGATGATTTAAAAGAACCGACAAGTGATTTTTCTCTACTTGTTTTTTTACGGCGCGAAGGAAAGCACACACTTTTTATTGCTTGTAGGTGCAGTAGTTAAAAATCCCAAAAGCTCATAGTCATTTCACGAGACGTATTTTCTCAATCTGAAAGACTGTAAGCACGGATGCACCCATTCTCCGGCAACGCTGAGAACCGATTGCGGTGCCATCATCTTTAATAGAATATTCTGAAGACTGTCGGTCGTCGTTATGCTTTTGCAGAAGTTCCCATAGCTATGCTTTACGACTTTACTTTGAACGTTTCAACTATTTTTGAAAACATCATGCTGTTAAAATGCGAAGATTGACATAATACACTTCCCATGCATTGTTACTGTGCTGTGTGCGCTACACCCAAGGTTGCCTGCACCAAAGTTATGGATGGCTTGTCCCAGTGTCGTTACACTCTCGATACACAAACCGAGCCAAGTAATCGAAAACGTCACTACGCATATGTAGGACCGCGCCGCGTAGCAAGTGCGTCATTTCCGAAATGAAGTGCAGGTAACAATACTATATGCCACTCCAAAGTCTTACCAAGTTGGAAATTGCGTGCATGGTTGCAAGAGCACGCTGAAAAGTTGCTTAACGTCACGCAAAGGCAGTCCTACTTTATTGAGTACTACTAACACAGACCTGTATGGGCATTTTTATAGAGTAATACCTTTAACTATAAAAATAGAAGTAATATTTCAATACTAATGTAAAAATTCGCCGACCGCGCAATCAACGGTCAAGTAGTGGGTACATCACATCGTTCATTTTTTTGATGCCATAAGCACCATGGGTCATTTTTTCGAAATTTTAAATGAATAAATAAAAATATAAGTGTACCTCTAACGAAACAGGCCGGGTTGGTTTGAGTCAACATGACGGGCAGTCTTTCCATTACTGGATTCATCCTATTTATGTTCCGGACAGTTGTTGGTCCCTTTTGTAGCACGGCGATTGCCGTTGTCATCGGCTATGGTCACCTAAATCGAAAGCCTAAAGGCTCAGTGCTCTGGTATTTGGCAGGTTAAAATATTATTTTCACATAATATGGACTTAGGTTCGTTGAACTTCATTTCATTGAAAATTTTAAATTTTATAAAACATATTGTAAAGTGTGGTGTTGTTTAGGTACAGTCGGGTGCGATTTGAAGGTCATCGTGCGAGCGTCGACCGGCCAGGCATCCAGAGGCCCTAGCGGAACGTTTAGGAAGATTAAAAATTAAGATTTTGCTTTCTTCTCTCTCTAGTTGGCTGTTCTATGCTACGGAAATCACCCCGTTGACAAACTCGTCCCACCTTTCTCTCTATTCTAAGTGTTCCATTCGTTGCGATCAAAAGTAGCTTGGTAGGCTGTTATCTTTCCGCACGACAACAACGTTGGTGGGAAAGCTCTTGTCAACCTTCATTTGAGTGACGTGCTATGTCGCGCAAAATATAAGCATCGCATCGTAATAGTGACTTCACCAGCCTTAGAATCGTGCCAAACGTTTTCGCACAGGGGTGTCAATGCTGCAAAGCTGGATGTGACCCCAGACCACATGTCGCAAGAAAATGCCTCGACGGCTTACATTAGAGGAACACCGTGAAATTATTTTTTGGGAAGGTTTATGTCCCAGTGAGAGATTTCCCGTAAGTTGAACCGGCCACAGAAGACAATCAACCGCATTCTTCGAGCATTTTACCAGGAAAACCGCTTGGAAGATGCACCACACCAAAGGAGGCCTAGAAAAACAACTAAGGAGGAAGATACCTTGATAATAGCTGCCCTGGTGAAAGACACTTTCTCGACAACAAAGAAAAGTAAAGAAGAGCTTGGCCTTTCCCTCAGTCTTTCGGCTATCCAAAGAAGACTTCGTGCTGCCGGTCTGAAAAGCCGCTTTTGACCAGTGAACATCCAAGGAAACATTTGGACTTCGTGCGTCAGCACGAACATTGGAGAGCTGAAGATTGGCAGC
Source organism: Rhipicephalus microplus (assembly GCF_043290135.1). NCBI lineage: Eukaryota > Metazoa > Arthropoda > Arachnida > Ixodida > Ixodidae > Rhipicephalus > Rhipicephalus microplus. The sequence continues at coordinate 472,487,323 of NC_134710.1, forward strand.
AGGTCATCCTCAGTGATGAATCGACGTCAATCTCTTGCTGGAACCAGCAACTTCGTGTTTGGAGAGTCCGTGGCAGCCGGTTAGGTTTATATTGCTTGTGTATCATTTCACACAGACAGCGGTTCGGCACCGCTCTTAGGTTTAGGAGCGTACTCATAATCGTCATAATCCGCAGCAGCATCACCCTGACTAACCTAACTGTAGCAAAGGTCTCTCCCATACTACTCTGGATAACCCTGTTCTGTTGCCGGCCATGGTCCCGTAATTCACTCGAGCTTCTTAATCTCATCCGTCGAACTGATTTTCTGTCGTGTTGCGCTGTGCTTGCCTTTTCTTGCAATCCACTCTGCTACCATTAATTACAATTGATTATCCTTCTCTCTCATTTCATGTTCGGCCTACTTCTCCATTTCGACTAGTAAGTAACTGACGTTTTTCTCTGACCCACTATGCCATTTTTGTGGCTCAGCGAAATGGTTTTTACATAGTTACCACGCTGTGAATTTTGTGCGTAGAAAACGGATTTATCGCTTTTATTGCAGGTACGAGCATGGAAACATTTGCAGTGTCGGTGCAAGTGGGCGTGTATCGGTCAACGTCTGGGGCGCAATAACATATGCCGGTCTGGGTCCGCTCTTCCGCATCTTCGGAAGACTTACGGCCGAAGTCTACAATGAGATCATCGACGATGTTCTCCAACCTTTCGCCATCAATGGACCATTTCCTGACGGATTCTTTTATTTCCAACACGATGGCTGCCCTGTTCACAATGCATCCACAGTGCAAGAAAATTTAAATGCTTCTCTGCTGGCCTCCTAAAGGCCCCGACCTCAATATCATCGAGAATGTTTGGGGACTAATGAAGGCACGATTGGCTCGCGCCAATTTGACAAACAAAGACACAGACACTTTGTGGAAACATGTTGAGATGGAGTGGAATGCTCTCAGACAAGACCCTGATTTGGTGAAATCTCTGTTTGCTTCTATCCCGAAAAGGCTAAACGACGTGAAGGAGAGCTCGGGCGGTGTATCGAAGTATTGATTGAGTTGTAAAGCACTAAATGTACTGTAACAGTGAGTTTATAGAGACCCCTGAGTTTTTTCGTCTCCAATAAAGAATATTGGATTATAATTTCTGTAGTGTCTGCAAAAAAAAAAAATCTCATTTTCAGATGTTTCTTTGTTATGATGATATAAGATAAGTCACGCTCTCTCGTCTGAAAAGCGCGATGCTCTGAGTCGCTTGAACTTCACGACGACCGTGAACCAAAAATAAATCATGTTTCAAACAATCCTTCTTTCATTTTTTTGTCAAATACGCGACTATGCGAAACAAAAAGCCAAATTAAAACTGAAGAGAGCCCGCACCTTATGTAGTGATCACGGGCAGTGTTTGCCACGGCAGCAGTAACGTAATGCACACGCTAGATGCAGCCTTCATGCCGTCCTATTACTGATAATAGCGAGCAATGCGTTGCATGAAATACCATCCCCTTATATTATCGGAAGTCAGTAAAGAAATAAAGAAATAAAAAAAAACACTTTCCTCGGATGGGAGTGACCGCAGCTTCAGCAACAGCAAAAAGAGTGAGGGAAGCTTGCCTACTGCTTCCCTCTCCTGAAAAAAGAATTATGGGCCATGGCGCTGTTCTCGCTCTTGGTCGACGCTCGCGCGATCACCTTCATATCGCACCCGACTGTACGTGTCTAATGACGGCTTACCCATCGTGTGCATGGTGAATTACGGCACACACAAACATACTATCTTGAGAACTCACTGACGGAATGAGGCAAAAACGTGGGATCCAGTTTCTCACGGTGCAGCGATTGCAGTGACCATGTGTCCAATAGTTGGCCTCATGCCCAATTCAAATGTCAAACTTGAACCTCTGGGAAACGTAGCTATTGAGATAATACAAAGAATATTTGTGGAGGAACACAATTGCATAATGCGTTGCCGTATCTACATAGGGTGTGACGCTAAGTCAGTGCAATTGTTCCATTGTGGATAGTTGTATATATATGAACACATGTGCAAAGGTAGCAGGAACTTTCATAAACAATAACTTAACCCCCCCCCGTCTCCACCTAAAACAATACTGGTAGCCCCTGGCATATCAGTAGGAACAAGTGAAGGGAAAGCATATCAAAATAGTCACACGGTGGTCTAGGTGAGGGTGCTGGTTGCTGATAAGGTGGATCCGGGGGCTGAAAATGTGGAAAAAGTTTCTCCGTTTGGTGTCGAAAATTTTGAACAAAGTTGAAGGGCACGCCAGGACCGCCAGAATGCATCCGCCTAATCTGTTCATCTTCTTTACGCAGATGAGAAAACGGTATGAGAAGTGTTTTCGGTCAAATAGCGTGTTTGTTTTTGGTTGTGCTGCCGTGCCCAAGGCTGCTTGTTGAGCTGTTGTGTGAATGTGTTGATGTTGCTTTTAACAAAACATTACTGTTAATATGTGGTGATATTGAAACAAGCCCCGGTCCCGATATCACTACTGTTTCGAAGCAACTACAACTGATTGCTGATGACCTGAAGAAAATGAAGCAAGAACGTTTACCCGCAATTCAATTGCTGTTGGAATTGCTTACGACATTAGATGGCAAAATAGAGGCTTGTGTTAGTGACCTGGCTAGATTGCAGAAAACTATATCTACCCTCGAACTTGAAATCGACGATCTGTAAAATTGTTCCAGAAGGTCAAACATCATCATTTACGGTGTAACTGAAAATTAAAAAGAAAGTGACGATTCTCTTGAAGAAGTTCTAAAAGAAAAAATCGGCAAAAAATTCTGAAAATGGAGCCAATCACTTGCTAAAAAATTCACAGACTTAGGGAACCTGCGGCCAGAAATTCGCGACCGATAATCTTGAAACTTGCCGACTTTCGAGACAAAAATAGAATATTTAAAAACTGCCACAGGTTGAAAGGGACTACATATTTCATAAGTGAAGATTTTTCAGCACGTATTCGGGACATAAGAAGGAAACTCTGGAACTATGGTAAAACAAAAATGCAGGCTGGAGACAGCGTTTCTTTAACTTATGACAAACTAAGAATAAATGAAGAGTTGTATTTCTGGGATGAGTGTCAAGAAAGTGTGGTACCTTTAAAGGGACAGTCGGGCATCCCCAGTTCGAAAAAAAAAAAACCCAGCAAGGCGAAGCGAAGTCTCTACGCTCGCGACGACCTGTGAAATAAACTTTATAAATTCAAATGCACGCGGTATTGTTAACAAAGTAGATTCCCTAAAATCGGACTTAATTAGCCTTGAGCCAGATTTCGTTGCTGTGACAGAAACATGGCTAACACATGATATCACGGATGTTGAATTGACCCCGCCAAATTATTCAGTAGTGCGAAAAGACAGACAGACACGTGGAGGGGGTGTTGCGATATTTATAAAAAAGGGTATCTCTTTTTCAAGACTTCCTGATGTAGAAAATGCTGAAGCTATCTTCTGCAAACTAATGTTGGCCCAACACCCGGTCACGGTGGGGTGTGTTTAGCGCTGCCCCTCATCTGATTGTAGCGTCACCCGTTCACTATATGACTACCCACAACGTCATGTGCCATGTGGCCGGCTAATCTTAGTGGGAGATTTCAACCTACTCGATATTGATTGGAATCCTCGGAAATAATAAGCTGCATGATGTTGCACTCTAACCTAAATCAGATAGCTACCCTGCCCACGCGAACTAAGGGAAACGCATCAAATATTTTTGATCTGACATTTCTCAGTCATCACTTTCCCCTTGAAAACATAAATTTACAAATTTTGGAAGTTATATCAGATCACGAAATAACATATTGCACCATCCGCTCACAAACCCATGTCCCTGGTGCTGAAAGTAGTAGCACAATTTACGATTTTTCAAACGCTGATTACGTTAGTATTATCGATTACCTCAGCTTTGAATTCATCGCATTTGAAGAACTTTCTACAAAGAGTTCCATAGATGTAGATGCGTTGTGGAAAAAATACACGGACATTGTGTTTTTCAGTCTTCAAAATTATGTACCAGTGAAAACGAGAAAGGCAAAGAAAACAAATCCGTGGATAACACGTGAAATAATCCACGCTAAACGAAACGTAAAAAGGCTACGTAAAACCCTGAAGCTAAAGCCAACGTACGCGAAACAACACGCCCTTAACGCATCTATAAAAGATATGAAATCGAAAATCAAGGCAGCTAAGAATAACTGTTTTCTAAGACTATTCCTAACTACTTGAAAAGCACACCTCAGAAGTTTTGGAGTTACCTGAACCCAAAACGCCATGAAAGCCCCGCCACTGACAGTGAGGATAACAGAAACGCTGCAAATTCTTTCAACTGTAATTTTCAGCCAGTGTTCAACATCGACAATGGAAAACAACCGAATATAATCTCATATGACCGAAATCCGATCAAGCCACTCGAAATCACAGATTCAGGTCTGTTAAACCTTTTGTTGAACATTGACACAAAGAAAGCGATTGGACCTGATAACATACCCGATATGTTTCTTAAGAGATATGCGGAGTGGAACATTAAATACCTGTGTCACATCTTCAAAAAATTATTAACGATGTGCTCACTTCCTGCAGAGTGGAGAATTGCTAAAGTAATTCCCATTCACAAATGTGGTAGCACATCACAGGTGTCTGATTTCAGGCCCATTTCCTTAACCTCGACTGTGTGCAAACTTCTTGAACACGCAGTACTTAAACATATAAACACGTACCTTGAACAGGAATCTATTCTTTCGCCCTATCCACATGGCTTCCTTCGCAGTCTCTCAACAGTCACACAGCTACTAGAACTAACGCATGACATATCACAAAGTGTAGATTATAGGAAACAAACAGATGTAATTTTATTGGACTACTCAAAGGCTTTTGATTGCGTACCGCACAAAAAACTAATCAGGAAGCTTCAGTGTACAATAGGTGAAGGTCCTATTGTTAATTGAATAGAAAACTATCTGACTGACCGCTTACAATTCGTGCATATTCTTAACAAAAATTCCATTTTAGCATCTGTTACGTCTGGAGTGCCCCAGGGCAGTGTATTGGGTCCTGTCTTATTTCTGCTGTATATTAATGATCTGCCTTCCGGATCGAATCTTAACATCCAGCTATTCGCTAATGATTGTATCTTATAACGTGAAATTAATTCCGTTGATGATCACCATGTACTGAATAATGCACTCGAGTCTGTCTTTCGTTGGTGTGAGGAGTGGCAAATGACTCTCAATGCTGAGAAATCCGTTACGCTTACTGTAACTAGAAAGAAAGCAATATCTGATTTCACGTACACTATTAATGACACACCTCTTACTGGCGTACTTGAACATAAATATTTTGGCGTCATTTTAATGCACGATCTTCTATGGGAAACCCATATCAACAATATAACCTCAAGTTCACTAAAGTGGCTTTTCTTTTTGAGAAGACGCCTTCATCTGGCACCCCCAAGTACAAAGCTGTTGGCATACAAGATGCTTGTCAGACCAATGTTAGAATACGCCAATATTGTTTGGTTTCCGTACACAAAGGAACTAATTACAAGAATCGAAGGGATGCAGAAGAAGGCAGTAAGGTTCATTTATAATAAATATAGGCAAACGGATTCTCCTTCAGAATTATTACACAAAGCTGGTCTGTCAACACTACAAAGTCGGGCGAAAATAGCAAGACTAAAGTTTTTGTTTCAGTTCATTCATGGAGACAAACATCGACGCGTCAAAACTAATCTCTTTCTGTCGATCTAGGTTAACACGTTACCGGCACTCTCAAGAACTTAATGAATACACTTTTCATTCAAACTGCTTTAAATATTCGTATTTCCCGCAAACCATAAGAAATTGGAACCAACTTAGCCCTTCTGTTACGAACACTTCATCGTTGAATGTGTTCTTAGATATGGTTGAAGCAAAGGTACACGCTGAGAAGTTTTTCTGAAAATTGTTGTTCTTTTTCTTTTCTTTTGTCCTCTTGTAATTCGTATGCAGGCTCTGTATATTGATAACGTGATTGCATCATTGTACATTTTGTCTTTATAGTTGTTGTAATTCGTAGTTTTGCAGAGATTTGTACCCTCACCTTGCTCACTGCTACTAGTGCTTCTCATGTATCGATTACTTATTGTTTTGCATGCTAGAAATGATTGCTTCGTGTTTCTTTTCTGTATCATATGTATGCCCTCCCTGCAATGATCTCCTTGTGAGATCGGCAGTATTGTTAAATAAATAAATAATATAAATAAGTGCAGAAGACTAGGTTTGAAAGTCTTACGGAGGCCTTGCCACTGGAGGTGGCCCAAGAGGTGGCCTTTGTGAAGGGGGTGGTGGAGGTCTGTAAAAGAAATTTCACCCGTATTGATGACATATATAGTATATGTGCTTCTGCGGTCCAAACAAAGAGTGCAGGGGTTTTGCTTTTCTTACGGAGGTCTGGCCACGGGAGGTGGAAGAGGAAGTGAAGGTGGTGGTTGTCGCGAAGGCAATGACGTCCTGCAAAGTGTCGGCTATGTAACGGTGAAGCTCAAAAGCCTTCCCAGGGCGGCTTACAGTAGTAAGAAATGTCTATTGATTCTACGAAATTATTTTGTTTATGCTCTGCTGCATAGCTGGACTACCATTACACAATGAAGTTTTGATAAGGTCGCCTAACTTGATTAATTTCTATGATCGAAGAAGTGCTCCACACATCGGTCTGAATACCACATTACTGATTTTCTTAGAAGCATACCTGAGAGAATTGAGAGAATTTCAGCGTAGATAAACACTAAGAATAAGCACACAATCTATGTGATGTTCTATACTCAATGGCTTTGCCAGCCGTGTCTCGTGTAGTGTGCTGAGTATTAGACCTTTTTACTTTTACTGCTTTTTTTTCTCATGAAGCAACTTCTCATGTATCGAAGCCGCACCGACACATACAGTATAAGACGTTACACAGATATTGCAAACAATTAACTGTCTTACATAGGATTAACAGAGCGGTGAACGCTGTCGTTGTCTGCTGCAGCCACCAGTGCCGATACCCTACACGTGGATTGCCCTGGTTTCATGCAGGCTAAAAAATTGTTTTCACATAAGGGAGGCTCTGCTTAGTGGAGGCATCACCTATGTCTCCTATGGCGGAAACGTGGCGACGTGCGCTTCTTTGTTTACCATCTTCGCCTTATGACAGCGCAGCAATGAACGAGGGCACACAGGGAAAAAGAAATAGCGCTGTGCCACCAGATGTGCCTTCCCCAGTATGTCCTTGTTTTTTAAAAGACGATATTTCTTGGGGACTTTCGATGAAAACATTTTGGTCAGTCTGTCTATCTGTACATTTGTATGTTTTTCCGCCTTTATCAATACCTCAAACAGCACCAAACGGCCAACCCCATCTGCAGCGCCCACCAATATTGCTCAAGGTATAGCGTTCATAGTTGTGTGCAATTGTCAATTAAAAAGCAAATATTGATCATATCTGAGGCGCTATAACAACACGTCGATGTTTTGTATGTCTGATTTTATACCAGAAGAGGCCCACACAAGTAACTCTAAGGACTGTAGCGTTTATCGCACTGCACTGACAGTGCAACGCGATGCTCAAAAAGGTAAGTGCTTCCAACGCTTTGCTACGACGACACGGTGGTGGCACCTGCCCGTCACTTTGCGTTCTACACCTTATCACCTCCGAGACTGACGCTCACCTTTCTCCACGGGTGCACACGCCTTCGTTTTCGAAGATAACTGCCAGATGGCGCTCGTGTCTAACTTGCCTCGATGCGCTCGTTTCTCTCCGCTACACGCTAGAGGCGCTCTAACACAGCGCCTCCAGAATACCATTCACCGATTTTTTTTGCGCAGAACATCAAACAAACGTTTTGTTCACTCTCTCCAGACGCAAGACTATCGTCTTTCGACGACATTTGCTGTGTAACATGCAGATTCGGGCCAATTTTTTTTGCAGTCTTTTTTGTTGCAGTACTACGAAGTCGTATGGCGGGCATGGTGCGCTATAAAGCTGCAAAGTCCCAACGTCTGATGAAGGAAGGAAAGGGCATATCGTAAACACAAATGGCGTATAACGGCATGTCGGTATGAACGACTGATGAAAAAATATCAGAATATACTCATACGATGGTCTAAGCGTGGGTGCTGGTGGCTGATAAGGTGGACCCGGGGGGCTGAAAGTGTAGTTATAACAAATTTTTTCTTAGCGCGTGAAAGGTTGCAAGGAAGTTTGCAGCAGAGGGTTTAAAAGTCTTACGGGGGTCTCGCCACTGGAGGAGGCCCAGGAGGGGGTCTTCGTGGAGGAGGTGGTGGGGGTCTGTAAGTGCAAAGTTCATGCGGGTTTGTGGCTAATATAATATGAGAACTGAAGAAAAGGTATATCATTAAAGCATTTCTTACGGTGGTCTGGCCACAGAAGGTGGAGGAGGGAATGAAGGTGGGGGTGGTGGCGAGGGGAATAGTGACCTGCAACATTTTGGTAAGGTCATTGTAAATGTAAAAAGCCTTCCTACAGTGGTCTGCATGAATAAGTAGTAGTGCCTCTTACTTATTTGCGTAATCATCAACAATTCATTTTTTTAGAATGACAGCATCTTCATCCAACGGAAACATTTAGTTGATGGTCCTCTAAATATTAGTATAAAGCCTAGATGTTGTTTAAGAGAGCCCAAGAAGAATTGATCACTGTGACATTTATACTCCAGGAACTGAGAACCCCGCAATAAGCCTTTATATTATGTAAATTTGATATCAGGTCGTGCTGCGATGCTCGTAACAAGTGCGCACTCTAGATGCCGGGAACACAATGGTGGTGTTTTCACCCTGATTTTTTGGTAGCTTGAATGGATATTAAAAAAGCAGTCAATTTACAGCGTAGTGCACTCTACTACTATAAAACGGTAAGCTTTTACTCCCTAGACACAAGTTCTGGAAGAAAAACACATTTGATGTGCTTCGAAAAGCTCGACACTCGTGTAACATTTGAAGGCGAAAGCCTCTTTTGACCAGGCATGGATGCTTCATCGCTTGCTTTCTCCGCCGTGGTTCGTCCCGCCGACAGATGCTGCCCCCACAGCTATTCCGAGGTCGGCTTGAATGTGCCTTAAGTACACATTTTGTTCTGCCCTCTCTTGCTTGCTTTTCTGCGATGTAGTTGACTGATGTACACTTTTCAAGGGCCCCTAATACGCTCTCGGTGGCGAGTACCCGCTACACGTTGAAAAGGTGAACCTACGTTGAAATACGCGTATCTACGTTGCAACACGTTTGGTTGTTGTGGATTATTGTGATGATGATGATATTAGATGATGATGATGGTGCCTAGGAAGTATTATGGCTCAGTTTTTTGTGGTCAGAGCAGCGTTCAACCACCTCGTCATTTCAAAATTAAAAAGTGCAGCTTTTGGTGAGTCGGCGTTCCTGCCACTGAATAATAAAGTTGTTAACGGGGCTACTCCAACAGAAGCTTTTCATATTAAATACGTGCCATATGGCGTATAATATGTCTAAAAAAAAGTAGTGCGGAAGTCATTCCACAACATATTCAACAAACATATTTCAAGTTCCCAGGCAGCTGCTTATTTGAGGTGCCTATGTAGGTTCGTGTATTGCCTGACAAACACACAGTCGGTTCTTCGATAAAGTCTCTCCAACACCAAGAAAGACATACGCAAAAGTACCCGCATTAGGTGCACAATGGTACGGTTTATTGTCAGACTTGAATACTTCTTTGCAGGGGCTCCTTTTCTCAGAAAAGTAGAGGGAGGCTTTCGGCTTTATGCGTTATAGCGTAACACCTAGCGAATCTAATGCAGAACCATGGCTATTGGAAACACTCTAATTAATCAAATTGAATTCTAAGATGTAGAGCTCCTTACGGTGGTCTAGCCGAAGGGGGTGGAGGAGTGTAGGCAGGTGGTGGCCGTCCTGAGGGGCGCCGTGGTCTGTGAACGGGGAGAATATGTTTTGCGTGTTTGTCGAGGAAGATCAATAATAATTGTTGAATTTCGAAAAAGTGAAAATAACAGCTTTATCTAAAACTTTACTAGCAACGTTGTGTGATAATGAAGATTAGGTGCTAAAGTACTGCGTGTCTGAATTGTCAGTTTGCGCAAATTATGCACGTTCGATTGCCTTCACGTACCATTGGACTGCAAGGCACTGTAAGCATTTGGCCAAAATTTACACGCAGACAAAAAATACTTCTTTATACTTGCACTTTATCTCATCTCAAATGCGTACTTGCTTTACGAGCGACGATTTCGGAAACCTCAACTATCGAGAGGGGTGGCCAGAGGCCTGAGCAACACTTTTCTTTTAGGTCTCATTTTGGCAGGCATCGGCACCACTTTTTGGAGACCCTTGTAGCCGAGAGAGGCGAGTGTAGACCAAATGACAAAAACCGGTTAGCTAGAACGCTTGAAATAGTGCTGACGGTAAAAAACAAAAAGGTCACCTAGCAACTCGAGTTTTTTACGCTGGGGCCCCTGGCCAGGTCTTCAAGTAGCTACTACATGAAACGCCATAGCCACCGAGTTGGTAACCAGCTACGAAGAAATAAAAAGCTTTCTTATGTCTGATGCTTGTTACAGCTGTAGATTAGACTAGAGTAATGTGTGCGTTCTTATCAGGTTAGTGTAACGCAATCGAGAAGATAAACGAGAATCGCGGTGTGGTCTGCACCGCCGATGGTACGCTGGTAACAGTTTTTTTGCGGGTGAAACCTGATGAAGCAAAAACAAAGATATGAGGATGTGTGGTAATATAGCATAGTGGACAAAAGGTTAAAAACAGAAATTTCTTCAAAAATTAGGTATAGTAACGATAATAAAACATTTTCATACGGTGGTCTAGGCGCAGGTGCTTGAGGCTGGAATGGTGGGACCGGGGGGCTGGAAATGTAGACATGATAAAGCTTTAGCTCTACAACTTTGCTAAAAAATTAAAGCGAAATAGTAGGGACATGCCAGGAAAGTCTTACGGTGGTCTCAATACTGGAGGAGGTCCGGGAGGGGGTCTGGATGGAGGAGATGGTGGAGGTCTGTAAAGAAGCATTCTCCCTTGTTCACGCATTAAGTATTTCGCTTAAAAACAACTACTCGGTAACTGTAGAGTATTTTAATTTCTTACGGAGGCCTGGCCATAGGAGGAGGAGGAGAAAACGATGGTGGTAGTCGGGGTAGAGAAACTTGTCGTCTGCAATTTGTATGGAATGGTTTCAGGCATGAAGAGGGTGGAAGCGCCTACACCCTTGCCCTTGTCTGCCTCGAGAATATTGTAAGTGTGTTTACTGGTGAAGGAAAGATACTGGCTGTTGCGTGCGAAAATTTATATACAAAATGTGAATGATTATAAAATGTTTAGTGCGACTCTGAAGACGTAACAATGCTAATTTTACGAATTAATTTAATTTAGAGCTTTTTTTTAAGAGAATCAGGATGTTTCAACGAACGGGGCTTCATTACTTGGTATTATAAAGTAGGCAACCAAATGCAGTGCAATTTTACGGAAAGTGCGGAAATATCATATGTAAGGAACACGGCCATTGTATTCTATATATTTGTTTTGATGAGACCTAAAGCGGTGAAGGGAACTATGAAGGCTAAGAAATGTAAACTAGCCTGAAAGTGAAGCATTTGCTGCAGGGTCAACTTGCTAAACAAATATAGGAGAAACACCTGCTGTAAAACAGGCTACGACTGGAAGCCTTGTAGCAACCGTTTTGCCAATAGTTAATTCCAATCATACCTACAATAGAACTATTACTGCTGACTATATAATATTGCCGCTGTCGTGCACTTCAGTCACTTATATACCAAACACTAAGTCAGTGAATGCCACGCGTCTGATCAGCATTTCGCATCTGTAAGTTACAGGAATTGGTTAAAAAATTGCGAAGGCGTTCCCTTAATTTCAGTATACTCAAGTGCGTATCAGTCAACCTATCTGGTTTTTAATAGGATTAATAATAATGACATCTGGGGTTATGTCTCCAAACCACGATATGATTATCGCCTTAGTGGAGGACTCCAGAAATTTAGACCATCTGGTGTTCTTAAATGTGCGCTGACATCGCACAGCACACGAGCCTCAACCGTTTTGCCTCTATTGAAAGGCGACCGCCACGCCAGGATCGAACTCGCGACCTTCGGGTCAGTAGCAGAGCACTATAGCCAATGATACACCATGGCAGGTGACCCGTCTGGTTGAGGCAAATATTCACAAACACAGCGCAACCCAAGTAGTAGAATACTGAATTGCCATGAAGATGTTATCATTTACGAATATTTGTTTGAATTGGTTACGGGGAACAAAGTGACACAGGGAATGGCAGTCGGCTGTGAGAAAGCTATAATGGGTGGTATACGTCATCACAGGTAGGTAATGGAGATGACACAGCTGCCGATGTCGCGGACGTGCTTGAATACGCGGATGCATGTCAGCGTAGTGCCATGTAAGAACGTTTGAAAATCCGGTCGCGGAACCTCGCTGAAGTCTCATCTTTGTTACGTTTTGCTCTAATTACTTGTCAAAAACTGCATTGACTGAAACCATCCCCAGTTTTGCGTCAATCATCCCGCATGCCTGAACCAGCGCTGTCGTCAGCCGATTCGTTTGAGAAAGGTGGCGGATTTCAGAAGTCAGCGTTGCCGCAGTGCTAAAGCGCTATGCAGTGAAGCGTAGTGTGAATAGGAAAGAAGTGTATTGTTAAGGCGCGGAGCAGCCTATTAATTTTCTGATAAGTGGCAGGGTGACGAGACAGGAACGCATAGTTGACAAAAGAGAAATGGCTCCAAGACAGGTCCTATTGATCACGCAGTAGCTGCCCGAGTTTTAAAGAGGATTAAACAGTGGGATCGATGAAATTCTGCGTATAGGCTTGTTTTGTAAAAGCCGTAAGTGCTTATGGTGGTCTGGCCACGAGTGGTGGTTCTGGCGGTTGGTATGCAGGTGGTGGCCGAGGGGAAGGACGTTGTGGTCTAGGCATGGGAACGTGCACAGCATTCAGTGCTCTGCCGTGACAGTTGTAAATACGGCAAATACGCAATGCTTTTGCCCTGTTGCATGCACATAAATGGCGTTGGCTTGTTTATACTAGTTCTCACTTTAGGGTTCTGCACGAATGTGCACACAATGACGTTATGTTTAATGATAACAGGGCGATAGCATGAAATAGTGCTATCGCCACTGCTGTGCCTCAGTACCTTGAGATTACAGAAAGGAACATGAGCCGCTTGAATCTGTCATGATGAGTTCATCTTAGTACCACATTTATAAAGGTATTGTTGAAGCGCACTGTAGAAAATAAATTGTTAATATCAAGATGCAATATATGCTTAAGTTTTCAAAGAATCGTGTATATAGGTGGCTTAACCATCACATGAAGGAGTTTGCAGAAAGTGAAATATATGAGCAATTTGTTGTAATGCAGCTATTCGAATACTCTATGAAAATGCAGTACTAATGCAGTATGTGCCATTCAGCCCAAGCAAAAGTGGTGCCCGCCAGTCAGCTGCCACGCTAAAGTCTGCTCCGTTCATGCCAATGTTGTATGGCTTGGGACAGCTATAATCTCCCTTTGTTTAAACTCACATATATACAGGACGACAGATGTATTTCATACAGTACTGCTTCGACCACACTTATTTCTCAGATATGCGATGTAAGTTGTAACATGATATATTCTTACTCGAAGTGATGGACATTCTTTAGAACCTAGAAAATTTCAATAAAGCACAGAAAAAAAGAACGCAAAAGAAAACACCCGATACATTGGCTATCGCTCTGTAATTTTCGCATATTGTTTGAACTATGAGCGAACTTTTGGATTCGTGACAAGCTTTTGTTATATACTAGTTTGGCGAGCTGTTCGTTTTGGCAAATAAATACAGTGTTATGTACTCGGTATTATTCTGTGTTCAAACGGTGTATTAGCTTTGTACAAATAAATACTCAGCTTAGCTCCGTATAAAAATCAGTCAAAACATTCACATGTTAATAATATTCACTATAGTTCATTGGGCATTATTGATGGAAAAATGGAATGCTACGAAACTTCACCCATGATAGGTTGTAATTTTAAATATTCGGAACAGTAGTGTTGCGCCTAAGAGGGGACAAAAGAAATAATACCATTGCACACACCATGCGCGTTGTGTGCGTGAGCGTGTCTCCTGCGTGTCCTGTCTTACTAGCAACACCACTCATCTTTATGCAAGACCAACGACCAAAAGTGAAAATATTGTAGACTTTTTTTGTTATATTGGTGTCACACAGTAAAATTTGATCACAATCCGACCGGATGCGGATCGAATTTTCCGATCGTAATAGGCTCCCTTACGTAAACTCTAAATGAGAGCCAATTTTTGGTGAGAAAATTTATTCCAATGAATTTTATTGCCCTCAGCAGTTTACGGTGTGATACCGTTATTGCATTACTCGCAAATCTGCCTCTATTGTGATAGTAGTTACATGGCCACTCCCAGCGCGTTTTTGCCGTCGTCGTCCGCACCAAAGTCAGGCTGCGTATTAAGTGATAATTGATAACATCACCCTGCTTGTCCTATGCGCTATGTTCGCATAAAAGCATGTAAGTGCATGCAAGACGGAGAGGAAACACCTTTCGTAACTTGAAATAGCCAATTGAGTTGGAGGGGGAGCCCGGGAGGGCGGTTGCGTGGCTGCGGCAGCGACTCCGTACATGACTCGGTGGAGCACTTTGTCTCGGCAGGGATGAGCAGACGTCCGACAAATTTCACGCCCTATTATCCCCGCTAAGTGTGCGAAGGTATGGATGAGAAAACAAGTCAGTTCGCTCGCTGCAGGGTCCATGTTTCGTTTCGCCGGCACGTTGTTGAGTTGGGACAATTTCGATATTAGATGCGGGAGCCCTTAGCATGTTCCTATCGCTTTTGTTGCTGCGCCCTCACGGTGAAACTGTGACTTTTTAAAAAAACAGTTCCTCGCTTTTTAACGTTTGTCTTGCAGCACCTCGACGGCACATTTATTGAAATGACGGCTTTGACAAGTACGTTTTTTTTTCATTATGATTGTGTTGGAATCTTGGAAATACTAAGATGTCTTATTCGTCTTAACGTAAGAAATACTGTCGAATACTATCCAGTTTTCTACAAAGAATGCATTCGTGACAAAAACAGTGATTTATTCTGCTACATAAGGGAACAGCAGTGTTGGTGCTATGCAGGAGTTGGCGCATTTCACTGACGGATAGGCGAAAAAAACAACACCCCAGCTCCATCCTGTAACAGCAGTATGCGTACTTTGTTTCACTGAGTAATTAAACCAGAATAAAAAGTCAAATCTTTACCGGTTTTATTGCTGCCTTCGTTAGCGTCGTAGTCACCTGATAGCTTCTAGCTACTATCACACGCGCTCCTGCCACTGACATAATAGCATCGTGCAAAACGACACACTACGTAATGCGCTATGTTGACCATTTCGTAGTTTTCTTTACCAAACATTGACTTTGCCCTCGCGATGGTTTGTTGAAGACATTCATAAAAAAAGCTTTTTGCATGACATTTAATTATGATTCACTCAAGGGTGGCTGTTTTCAGTTTATTGGGTATGGAATTCATAGCAAAGCCGGTTAGCTATTACCAATCCGTGCTTTGTAAATTCACTTTCGAGCTGTTGTTTAGGTCACTCAACCACTTTGAAGAATGCTATTGCCTACAATGTCCCGAAATAAGTCCTAATAAACGCGTGTCGCAATGACGTACGACTTCTAGGAACAAGCATTTCGATTAAAACGTCCTGCCTTTTCAGATTCCACTTTACCATGCATTTCCAACCGGCTGCTTGAGCCCTTGAAGCCGCGAGCATCTCGTGTTCAATCACGATCAGACACTAAGCCGATAAATTTCGCAGCTTTTCCCTATGTAGTACCCCAAATTATGCTGATGGGTTAGCTGGTTCATTCTGAAAACTAAGGACTAGGACGTAAACAATGTGAAAAATTCAGGATGTTAAAAAGTGTGACTTTCAAATGCTATACGTGAGCATATATTCATGGGTTTTATTGCTTAAAAACGATTGCTGATGATATTGATGTATAAGCTATTTTTTTTTCTCGAAGCAAATTTCGACAAGCCTGTGCTGTGCGCACAACAACTAATGGTCAGAGAGGGAACTTGTGCTCAGTGAACCATCGCAATCACTTTTTTAAATTATGGTTACTGTGTTTGTTGCGGCATTACATTTTTGTACAGATAGAAATATATAGGTCCATAGGGCACATGCGAAAAGTGTCCAGAAGTTTTCAAATTTTAAACATGACCCCTCGTCCAAACTGCAGTATGAAATATGCGAATGAAATTGTTAGCCATTTTTTCACATAACAAAGGTCAAATTCAGAAGGTAGTGAGAAATACACATGAACTGAAAAATGCTTTTCACATTACCAAAAGTATTGATTCATGCTCATCAGTTCTGTGTATGATTGATCGATATGCGGGTAACTACAACATAATTGTTTTGGTGAAAGCCCAAGGCGTACGAATGTCCCTCCCACGAGATAAGCAAACGCACGCGGGAGCGTCCACTCTGCCTCCTTTCCGAGAGGAAAAGTACGTGTGGGAGATGAGAGCGCGCGCTGCCACGTCGTGACGATGTGCTGACGCACGCTCATTGCGCCATCTAGCTGGTAATTCTGAAAACACAACAATTACTCCGAGATGCCCATGACCGGCGGTAAGCGGTAGATATAAACAGCTTGCCATTTAAGCGTTGAAGTAGGTGCTCCGTCGTGGCTCAGTGGCTAACGCCTCACACTCACAATTGAGAGGTACGACGTTCGATTCCGTGTGCCGAACTCTTTATCTGGAATAATGTTCTTTCTTGCGCTTTCATATATATAAATACGTATACGTATACGGTGAATGACTGCGACGCCGGCGGCAAGATCCAGCCGAGAGTGTCCTTACAATTGCTATCGCAATAAAAAAGCAACATTTACGGCTCATTCACGAAGGAAATCAACCCATTATGTCCTGCTATTTTAAAGTAAAGAAGGAAATGAAATATACACCAAGTGAGAACCTCTGAAGAAATTCGGTGATGTACGTGTTTATAGACTGTTGCGTATATATGTTTTGTTCGTATATTATATGGTGTGAAAATCATCAATCTTGAAACTAAAATGTCGTATTCAGAATAGGTAATTCTGCTTTGCAACGCGGATCATTCAATGATGCAATTAGTGGAACAACTGCGCTAAAGCTCGCAGAGTTGTAGCTTTATAATGCTACATTTTTTTCTCAAATAATATAAATAGGGCATGCTTTGGACGTAATAACTTCTGTGTGTGCAATATGATCATTGCCATTGTTATTGATAAAATCTCACGTAACGCTAAGTGGGCCAATACTAAATTTCTTGTTTGAAAAAAAAAAGCTGTTGCACTTTCGGGCCATCGACGGTATTAAATGTCATCAAATCGCTCTTGAATTTGGGAAGGCATTCAACGCTTATGATACAGTTATATACACGAGGCGGGGGTCGGAAGTTTACAGGCCTTTATCCCGTGTCTTTCTATGGAAGTTTGACCGGCGAATTTTTCACCAACACTGTGCATTTTAATAACGTATCTTAATTTGGCAAATATTTATAAGCAGTATATTATAAAGACTCTAACATGAAGGCTTCAAGCAAGTAAATGAATAAGTACAATTGCTATATAAATTCAATATATTATGTAGTAGATGAGGGCTGCCACACTCAAGTAAAGCTGACGTTGTCCAATACTTGAATACTGAAGGACGAAAAAATTGTCGCTGGATCGGGATTTAAGAAAGCCAGTATAATACGCCTTGAGCCAAGTACCTGCCCACATGATATACAGCTGTGAAATGCACCGCTATTTTCGCCTCATCAAATGGCGGGGCTGAGTTATGCTGCGTGTTGCATAGCAACGCTGAACGCGTTAGGCTAGATAAAATAGCTGTAGCAAAGTATTCGTACGGTGATAAAAAAAACAAACTGGTGGTGGCCTGTCGTTCAGCCGACCTGCAAAGTTGAAGTATGCCTCAAGTTAAAGTTTTTATAACAACAGTTTTTATAACCACAAGAACCAGAGAAGTGGCAACTGTGTGAAATAGCTGGGGCGATAGGATTCAGAGGCGATTTGTAAGAATGCATATCATGTGCACTGCTATTGTGTGGTGCGTGTTACGAAGCTTTTATACCGATTAAACGTACGAAATCCTTACTTACGGTGGGCTGGGCAGTGATGGTGGTCCTGGGGGAGGCCTTCAGTAAGAAAGAGTTGGTCCAAAATAAAATTTAGCTGTTAGTTGGGGTGATATAACCGCCCGTATATAACTTTTTTGTGTGTTTGCAGAAACAATGACATCTTACGGTGGTCTGACCACAGGTGGTGCCGGGGGCTGGTATGCAGGGGGAGGCCGGGGTAAAGGACCTTGGGATCTAAAAACAGGAATGTACACAACATTCGCTCCTTTGTTATAACAGTGGATTCACGCAAAATACACAGTAATATTTGCCCACTGCACACGTTTGTGTTTGTTTTGTTCACAGCAATTTCCACGTTAAGGCGCACTGAGAATCTACGCCTGACAGAAAGGTGTTAAGTAATGATCGCAGTTTAATAACAGAAAATGTTACTCTCTTACCACTGCGACGGGAAGTAACAAGAAAGCATCCGGTACTTTAATATATCGTATATAAATCAGCTTGCATCACGTTACCCGTATTTTAGACGACGCGGCAGTGGTGAAAGCGAATCGTCAATAACACAAATAATTCTGTACATATATTACTAAAAACGTCTAAAATGTTTTTCTAATATCTGATTTGGTGTTTTTAGAAGGACCAACAAGTGAACAGCTGAATGCACTGCACCAGCTAAAAATTACCATGAATATATATATATATATATATATATATATATATATATATATATATATATATATATATATATATATATATATATATATATATATATATATATATATATATATATATATATATATATATATATATATATATATATATATATATATATATATATATATATATATATATGAGATATAACAGACAGTAATGCCAAGGAATGTACAGGGGAAGTTATTAGAACCAATGGAATGTAAATAAGAAGAAAGAAGAAAGAAAAGTGGATGAACAAATTACCAGCTGTGAGCAGGAATTGAACCTACGACCTTCGAATAACGCGTTCGATGCATCGAGCATCGAACGAGCATCGAACGCGTTATTCGAAGGTCATAGGTTCGATTCCTGCTCACAGCTGGTAATTTTTTCATCAACTTTTCTTTCTTCTTTCTTCTTATTTTCATTCCATTGGTTCAAATAACTTCCCCTGTACATTCCTTGGCATTACTGTCTGTTATATCTCATTAATATTGTGTTAAAACACGGAAATACGAGCCCTTAGGTATACACTTCTCTCCCTTATATATATATATATATATATATGCTTCAGTGGTTTCATTCAGCTATTTTTCATCTATTCGTACTCAATTTCTCCTCTGCTCGAACAATAAAAAAGTAGATATACAGGAACACGGTTCGGTATAGTTTAGTACAGAGTATTAGCCTGCTGAAGATCTGTCTATTAGCCATTAGTAATATTTGCCTATATGATGGAATGTTTTCCAACGTGAGCTGGATACTGTATTGTACATGGTGGAATTGAGGT
Source organism: Rhipicephalus microplus (assembly GCF_043290135.1). Classification (NCBI taxonomy): domain Eukaryota; kingdom Metazoa; phylum Arthropoda; class Arachnida; order Ixodida; family Ixodidae; genus Rhipicephalus; species Rhipicephalus microplus. The sequence continues at coordinate 472,507,015 of NC_134710.1, forward strand.
TGTTGTCGGTGTGTTCCTCACTAAATGCACAATTAACCCGGCTTAAATGGAGACAAAGAAGCAAAGCGATTTTTTGTGTATGAGTAAAGTACAGTTGTACAATCCCGGAAACGCCACTCTTACTTACCACGACATGACGCATCGTAAGCGATAAAACACGCGAAAAGAAAAAGCAGTTCGCCACTTTCAAATTCCCGCAACAAACATTGTATTTGAAAGCATCTGATATGTCCTGCGTAGCTTCTAATTGATAAAAATTGAGTAAGTACACTGTCATCTGTGGGTGTCACAGACTTAGCGTGCGATGTTTCAGAAAACTTCATCTAGGCAATGCCGCGAAAATAGGAAAAATACATCTTGAAAATGTTCAAATTTAAAAATGAAACTTTAATCTTGTTTTTCTCCACTAATCACGAACGTATGATTGGGAAACATATGGCATTAGAGTTCCCAGAATGCAGTTTGTCAATCTAAACTAAGTTTTTATTTCTCTTTATTGTCCCTTTAGGCTGTCGTCGGCACCCCCATAAGGTAGCGGCGAATTTACACACTGGTGTTCTATGGACTCTCTTGAAAAGAGAAGAAACGAGAGCTGTCATTCACAGCAAGGGCTACTCACAGAAAGTATATTTGTGGAGGCGGAAAGGACGCCCTAGCTTTTTTACATTTATTCGTCGTTCAATTCTCCTCTCGTTATCGCGTTCATGCAACGTTCTTCAGATCGTAGCGAAGTATGCTACTCTTAAAATTGAGCTCTTGAAAGCAAAGAAGGACGACCTAGATCAACCAAATATAATATGTAGAGAGATATATGGTTCCGTCTCGTTTTGCATGTAAATGAGATTGAAATATGAAAATATCTTCATACGGTGGTCTAGGCGCCGGCGCTGGTGGCTGATAAGGTGGACCTCCAGGGCTGAAATGAAGGAAGCAGGCATGACTTTGCTGGTAGTTGCTTCGAGATGTTGAAGGAAGTTCAAAGGAATGGGTATTGAAATCTTACGGTGGTCTCGCCACCGGAGGTGGTCCTGGAGGTGGTCTTGGTGTAGGACGTAATGGAGGTCTGCAGGAGACAGTTGGTGACGTTCAGGAATGATCTACTTAAGTTACTGACGGAATTCAGGTGAGTGCACAATTTTCCATTAAAGGAGGTTGGGACCCATTGATATGTACTGTTTAACATCCCAAAGCCACCATATGATTATGAGAGACAGCGTAGTGGAGGGCTCCGAAAATTTGGACCACCTTGTGTTCTTTAGCGTGCATGCAAATCTGAGCATACGGGCCTACAGCATATCCGCCTCCATCGGCAATGCAGCCCCGGCAGACGGGATTTGATCCCGCGACCTGCGGGTTGGCAGACGAGTACCTTAGTCACTAGACCACCATGGCAATGCGAGGTTGGGACCCAGAAGTTTGAGTCATTATGCTTGATTTAGGTTTTGTGGTCCTGCCATCACACAATGCGCGTTAGCTTCAATATCTAGGTGCACAAACTACGCATGGAACACTACCCGCGAGAGTTACTGTCTTTCATCGTCGGAATTATATTAACAAGCGTAACAGAGCTGCAGAAATATACCATGATTCGGGCGATGTGCATTTCAGCAGCATCTGGATTGCGGCATGACATTTAATTACGTCACACATGCACAGAATACGACGCAGTCTGATATAACTCTAAGGAACGAAACGACCACTGTGTCATCACGATGACTCATTGATATCTACACCAAGACAAACATGACAAGCCTGTCATAATATTTCTGTGTATGGCCACCATACGTATCGTTTATGCTAATTTTGGTTGCGATTTTGGTGCTACGACCACAGTACCACAAAAGCTGGTAGATAGATAGATAGATAGATAGATAGATAGATAGATAGATAGATAGATAGATAGATGGATAGATAGATGCGAACACTGTCGTTAGTTCGCCAAGAAATGGTGCACATATACATAGTGTAATGTGTCCTTACGGTTGACCAGGAGCCGGTGCTTGAGACTGGTAAGGTGGGCCAGGAAAGCTGAAAATTTCAAATGAGAAAGATGTTCGACTAAGAGGTTGCTAAAGGACGCTCACTTAAAGATAGAGGAGACGCAGGAAAATTCTTACGGTGGTGTAGCCACCGGTGGCCCTGGAGGGGATCTGGGTGCAGGTGGTGGTGGTGGTCTGTAAGATACAGCTCATTCAAGTTTGTGACTGATATATTCTAGATACTGATTGTTAGCAAAACAAACCCATGCTTTTTTTATTTCTTACGAGTATATAGCCAAAAGGGCTATAAAAAGTTCAGGTGTGAGAAGAATGAAGTTTTGCTTACTGTTCATGTGGTATGTAAAATATTGATCTGTCAATTAAGGGTGTTTCAATTCCACACTATCTGTAAGTTCCCATATGTCCATGCAATTGGGCGAAAAAGAAATATGTGTGCACTGAAGAAAACACTTAGCTGAACATTCTGCATTCAGCCTTTGAATAAACATCGTTAATGTGAGAAGGTGTCTTTGGTGTAGTAAGTATCGTTGATGATAGCTCAATTTCACGACGAAGTATTCATAAAAAAGATCTGTTTTTTGAAAGGGTTCTGCGATAATTTTCTAAGTAATCGTCTAATGGCTTCGTCAAAATTTAATTGCCTCTGAAATCAAATACCGCTATAATTTTTAGAATGTGTCAAGTACGAGGGGAGTTACAGGAAGTTGCGACCCCCTTCAAGTGCTTTCTCTTTTCTGTCGTACCAGTGAGTGCACTGAAAGGAACTCTGGAAGAGGTATGACAAGGGATCAAGAATGTGCCTCTTTTTCAGCGCGCATTATCACCTTGAGCTCTTTCTTGTCTTTTTCTTCGAACAGATGCTTACTTTCAGTGGGATCGCTAGCATGCGTGCGGGCAAGTGGCGACATCCCGTGTCGACCACAGTAAAAATGCAGCTCACTATGCTCGAATCAGCGTACGACCTCGTACATTTATTATATTGCGCAGTAACTAGGGCATGTGGCATCATTTGGAGATAAAAGAGGGAGGAATTTTTAGCTGTCTTTGAGAATTAAATTTAAATTACAGGCCGCGCACTGCACTATTATGTTTAGCTAGCACGTCTTCGGAATTCTCAACTACCGAACAGCAGCGTTTTTCGGACATGCTTATAATCTTGCAGGACTCCTTTAAGAGAAGGAATCGAACGTCAATGCAATTCGAGAAGTAGTGACTTACAACTAGAGCAGTATCTCACCACGCAAAATATTAAAAAAGCTCCGGTCATCATATGACACAAAATTCGGTCTGGTATTAGCAATGAAATATTGACTGAAAGAACGGACAGTGGGACGTGTAGGTGTTATCAAACACTGGCCAATGATGCCACTGTCTCTTTCTCGTCTTCAAAAGAGGGCGAAGTCGAGTGGAATTCCATATTAATCTACGGTACCCACCGCTTCACATGAAAGTTCCTCTAGCCTAAGAAACTTTCCACAGGTCAAGAAGAACACTGGCTCTAGAGTGAAATTTGCAAGATGGACCAAGCTATCTGGAAAATGAACTGAGTATCCAATTCCAAGCAACGCGCAAGAATCATGAACTATAGTCTAACAACGGAATCACACTAGTTCCCTACAATGGCATAATCTTAAATATTCGAATTGTTAGATGTACTATTTTCTACCCCCGGATCTTCATTAAAAACTATTTATGTAATGTTTCTTTAGAAATTCGAAGTGGTTTTCTGGATTTCTCAGAAAACAAGAAAAGCTATTTTACAGGAAGTATTATTTAGGGCGAAGGGTTGAAAAGTGGGCTGGTTAGTGTAGATTCAAACTGAAATATTGGTAGCGCGAGCCCTTTGTGTGGTGGTGCCAATACTTCAATATGTATTATTAAGTGCCTCCTAGTTCATCATCTACATCTTCGAAGGATAAGCGATTCAGAACTTCTTACGGTGGTCTGGCCACAGGAGGAGGTGGAGGTTGGTATGCAGGTGGGGGCCGAGGAGAATGACGTTGCGACCCGTGAAAGTGCAGATAAGGTGTGACAATTTCATCAGAGATAAACGTGATAAACACTGAGGAAATAATATTGTGCATATGTACTACATTGTTTGATGGCTTCAATACAAAATTCCTTGCAAAAGCAATCATCCATCTGGTGTGCCTAATATTAAATTATTCGACACGGTTGCATTACGGCGCATATTTTGGTGCACCGCATACATGATGCTTGTATGGAAGATAATCTACTTGTGAAAACGGCTTTATAACGTTGCCTATGCTTTTGCAGCCCTTCATACACAGTGCGATCAAAATAAAGTTTAATGATCCTTTATTCTCAGAAACTGGGAAATACGGCAAGGTCACGTATGCAACCAAGTTTTATTTCTGGTCGTATGCAAGGACGGATAATAATTATACCTGTGAGTTGTCAATAGCTAAAACAGATTAATTAACTTTTTAGTGCCTAAAGTAGGCGGATATTCATGCTTGAACTCAAGAGAGAGAGGCAGTCATGTCTATCGGCAGTTTCGCTCAGCAGAATCTTAGCAGGTCAGTGCTCCGAAATATTTAGATACAAAGTTGAAATTGCGGTGGTCGTGATTACTTGTGTAAGGCAGCGGCAAATTCACAAGTGCAATAAGTTATCTTACGGTGGTCTCGGCCCTGGCGGAGGCTCCGGAGAGGGTCTGGTTGGAGGAGGACGGGGTTGGGGCCTGTAAGGGAGAGTTCATGAAGGTTGGTGACTGCTATGGGAGATATATATATTGGTGAATGGCGCAAAACTACAAGGCGTTCTCGCTTCTTACTGTGGTCTGGACACAGGAGGCGGAGAAGGAAAGGAAGGGGGTGGTCTTCCCGAAGGAACTTGTGGTCTGGAAAATATTTGTTCGTATAATACGCAAATGAATCGCGAGCAAGGCGTTCAAACAAATGAGCAGAATATGGGTCCTGCTTCGTTTGATTCGAGTTATATTCGTAGACCATCCGGGAAGACTTGAACCGGCCTGCCAGAGGGTAATTTTCGTCCTAACTATATATGTAACACAGAAAAAAAAATCAGAAGTGGTTAAAATTGAGATGCAGATTTCCCTATAGCGCTGTAAATCCACGACAGCAGCAAATTATATGCCAAACAGTGCGCTTCCTCAAGATATTCCTTATGTGAGATGTGAAGCAAAATACATTGCTTTGATATTCGGCGAGTCAAATATGGCAATAATTGTTGGACGGCTTGGTTATCTTTAATGTAGCTATATAATTTAAATAGTATGTACCCCAAGCATGTTACTGGTGTCCACATCTGTGCGTATTGATTGCTATCGCGAGATCAAGAAAAAATGCCGAGGAATGGTCACCGGTGATATGAAATACAGCCATAATTTCTTCACTTGCGTTCTTAATTGATTCAAATGTCACTACGATAATGAGATGACCTCGCGTGGTAATTGCAGCGGTCATTAAAGCCACAGCACATTTGAGAAACCTATGAAATTTGAAGAGTGGGAAGCTTAAGTGTTTTACTGCAATCCACAGCAGGGCTTTTAGTGCAGCTGTAGAAAAATCGACGAGTTCGTATAACGTCTACACAAGAACTACTACAACTATGTCATTATATTTCTCTTCGGGGGGGGGGGGGGAGGCTGAAATTGTATTTCTGCCATTGAGGTGAGAGAGACCGGGCATTTAACAAAGGCGAGGGTAATAATGCGAAGCATGATACCCCGTCATATCACGCTCTCCCGCAAAGGTGGTGCAGGTAACCTGTGTGGAGAAGTGAACTGTATACAGCATATTGTGTTCAAAAACTAAAGTAGTAAATTAAAAAAAATGGTATTATTTTTGTCCCAGATGCGACGTCACCTGGTGACCACGAGTAAGCTTGCTAAAGAAATTGGAATATCAACAATCAACCGGACGTGAAAAAGAAACATGTTGTACGAGCTAATAATAAATCTGTCGTATAGTGGTCGGACGACTGCATATGTAAGAAGATACGGGGAAGCTTGACATTCAGGTAAAATTCGCGGTCACCATAAGAGCTGGTGGTTGATGGGGCGATACATAAAGAAAAAAACTGTCATCGCACGTTTTGATGTGTGTTCACAAATAACGAAGGTAGGCTGTTCACAAATAACGAAGATATTGTGGTAATTTTAGGCTGTAAAATGTTTTAATAATAATGCTACGTAATGTTTTCACATGAGTGTTGACCAACAAAAGGAGATGTTGGTGGTAGTCTTTGCGAAGTATCACAGTGGTTGAAAGAAGGGTTAGTTAGGGCTTATTGCAAATTCTATGGTTGATCATTTTCAGTGATATTACGCAGAGCGCCCACCAGTTGCTTAGGAGAGAAAAGGGGAGGTGTGCACCGACAAGTGCAGATGAACAGTACGAATAACAAGAACACGCTGAAAATTCAAAGAAGCTATGAGCCTTGTTTCCAAAAAACGGAGCATGATCAGACGACCACCTCTCATCATTTGCTCATGAAACATTCCCCTCTCTACCTTTGGCGGAACGTTCATACTTTATCGACTACTATGTGTGGATGCCCATGTTACATCCTTTAATCGCGTTATGTACTTATGCCTTCCTCTGAAAGGCATGTCGTGTGGAGAGCAATCATTCGCGTGTTTTCAAATAAAGGCCCCAATAGTTTTGGGGCCCCAAAGAACTAGCGTCGAGGACACTGAGCATGCGGGTTGCTAGAACAGGGTTTGATTTTTGTGCCTGGGAAGCCATTTCTCGAATTCAGCCGGAGCCCCAAAGCTTGCCATAAAAGCTTTGTGCCAGAAAAATACGATGGCACCCACTGAAGTGACAGCTCTCAGCCACAACCATAGAGTGACCCAAAATAGCGGCAGTGTCCAAAGCGCCGCAGACCTTATTCCCAAATTTGGAGCTCCTGCGTGGTTGACCCAAAGCGTGCATACGCAAATGGCTTTGGAACCCCAAACTTCTGGGGCCAATATTTGAAAGCTTTTCATTGATAATATGAGAAACAGACCAACTATAGTGACAAACTTACATGTTGTGTATTTGGAATTAGTCGCCGGGGTTTTCCTTTAATCGGAAACTACGCTTTTTTAGATGACCGCACTTTTGTTCTTACTTCTATCTCGGTTATTAAATCAGTAGAGTGGTGCATGAAAATTTGAACAGGCTAATGTTCCCATGATGATCAGTTACATGTCACATAGGATTTATTGTACGCGATGTCCTGCTAAGCCTTTGGTGTATCTCAAGAGCCATCGCGAGCTGCTTGCAAGTAGTCTCACATGATAATGTAATACATTATTCACCTGGATAATACACCTTTTCACAGGATCAAACTCGAAACAGTGAGCTGCAGGGGCAGAAGGTGTGTCATTAGTGTAGAGATTTGGTTTTGAGCTGCGGCGTTGCTGTGGTTGTATTTGTTAGGTATCTGTAATAACCGCGTCTGTCTCTGATGCAGAAGGACCATCGTGACAAAAAATTTACTGTATTCGCATATATCATGTTCCCGTCACCAAATCGGCCACCGAAAGTTGGAGCGAGATAAAAAAAATACTTTGCTTGCAATCATATGGTCTGGTCGCAGCACCATACACCTTGCGTTGAGCGCACGTGTGAGGCGTTCACGATGCGCTGTTTTACTTCGACGCCTGGATCGAGGTGCGTGGCCGCAGCAAACTGACAGACCTTCAGATCTTAGCGTCGCGCAGACGCTCCCAGCATTTCTTTGGTGCTACGAAAACCGACGAGAACAAAGTCCCTATGCTGCATGTTGTACACGAGAGAATCAAAGGTAAGTAAGACGCCTAGCAACGTACGGGAATGCTAGTGATTCGTGCTGCCCATACCTTCCGTAACTCAGCGCTGACACGGCTGCAAAGGCAGCCTTGTCCGGCTGCGCATGCGCAGCTCACGCGCCGTAAATGATCGGCGGTCCTTGCAAACGCCCACGCGTGATGGGAGCTGTATTGTTCTCGGCTTGCGACGATGTCACATCCCCCTTCATCTGAATGACCTCTTCGTTCACGTCTCGCGCCAGCAACTGACCCATCTAGCGGAATTGCGCGTAGTTAATTGTGCCACTTTGTTGCCTTGTAGTTGCGCACCTGGCGAGGACACCACGCATTTGGCTCGATGGAATGTCAGCAATGTTCAGTTACCCCAATCCTGGCCACTCGCACATGTCCTCGACCAAGTCTTCGACTTCGTCGGAGTGAATTTAGGTCAAGGTATTCATGCAGAGGGAGGATAGCGCAATGTTTACTGCTGAGAAACTTGCGAGCCACTAGTGTATATGCACCATGATATGCAACTGATGGACAAATTATTAAACTGAATTCTTCAATTCCGCATCAAAAAAATTGTAAAGAGCTAGACGAACACTCGACGTCATTCACGGCGTCATTGACGGAAGTGCTTGCTGCTGCGTGCGCTGACGACGAGGCGGACCTTGTGCTTTATTGCCTTGCTAGTGCCAATGCGTGCCGCTGAAGGGTTAAGGCAGCGAAGATTTGGTCAAGCGCCGCGACAATGCTGAACATAAAAACCGGAGCAAATGAAGCACTGGTGAACAATGCTCTAGCGGGGGCCTCTCTCGAACAAGGATAGTGCACCAGTTCTAATGGGCGCAACACACGAGGGGAGATTTCGCCAAATTTGCAGGTTAGACCACGCGCATGCCAGTATGACACCCCGTTGACGGGATAATGTGGAAACGTGTACATGTACATGCCATATTCTAAAATGGATAAGGTCATCTCTATAGTATGCAGATTTAATGTGTGAGCAAAACTACATTTTCCGTTTTTATTTGTAACTCATATCAGTGCACTGATTTTGATGCTATAGTGTTTCTCACGGATAGTAAGCATGAAATGCGAAGCTGGTATAGTTGCGAAATAATGGCGAAAAAGACGATCGAAGAAAAATAAGTGGATAGAAAGCGCACGAAAGGCTATATACGGTTCTGGAAACATTTGCATCGGGTGGTGGAAGCGCTGGTGCTGGTAAAGTGGACTATTGATGTGTTGAAGTAATGAAAATGTCTACTGGACAAACTTTAATTGAAATAGACATGGAACTGCCCAGGAAGGTTAACGTTAGTTTTGCCACAGAAGGAGTTCCAGGATGTCGGCTGTGGTCAGATCATGCTTGTCCTGACGTTATTGATGTCTTTCCTGTAATCCCTGAAGCACCAAGCGTATTGCACTGCCCTGACATTCTTTAACGACAATTAATGCAAGGGAACGTGACAGTAGCCTAAAAGAGTAGAGTTTTTTGATTGGATAGAGGGAGTTACTATTTGTCGACGATACAGCAAGGCGACGGCTATTCTTCCTCACTATTATGTGAAATCAAATATATTACCTCGGAGGACTCAGGATAATGGTTTTATACACTGCTGGGAATTGACGAAGATGCAAGTGATTTTACCACCCCATGGGCAAGTTTAGATACACCGTCTGAAATTGACGAGGTTATGATGGAGATAGCGACGTCTGCGAGAGACGCAGGAGGAGGGCTTCTCAGGCCAAAAGTTGCGCTCCCAAGCAACAACATCGGCATAAGCTGCGGGTTGGACATGCAGCTGGAGTGTGTCAAATCGGCGACATTATGCTGGAAAGCAACCTGACGCGTATTTTCAGCAGTATGATAAATGCATGGCGAGCATGCAATAAGGACCGCAGCGCAGAATTGGGAAGAGCGCGTTGGAAGGCGAGCGTAGTTCTCTTTCATTCAGGGCATAAAAGGAAGAATAGCCATGCTGTCATGACATGTGGTGTTATAAAATATCGCATTCAGTACTCGTTAGCCCGGTAAATCGGATAATGTGGGCGTGATGTCTGATCCTGACGACCATATGCGTTTTTTAGTGCCTCCATCAAACACTAATTTATTCGGCCATATTTGGCCGCAAACCAGTTCATGGAGATGGGCGTCGGAGAGCAGCCACTGCTAAGCTCCGCATGATCGATTGATATATGGGGTTTACCGTCTCAAAACTACCATAATATTATGAGAGACGCCGTAGGACAGGGCTCCGGAAATTTCGACCACCTAGGGTTCTTCAACCTGCACCCAAATTGAGCACACGGGCCTTCAGCAATTCAGTCTTCATCGGAAATGCGGCCGCCTAAGCCGTGATTCGATTGCGCCACCTGCAGGTCAGCAGCCGAGTACCTAAGCTACTAGACCATCACGGTGGGGTGCGAAGTCCCACAAGTATGCAACGCAAAGTAGTGTGAACCGTGCTCACGGCCAACCGGAGCAAGGTGGCGCAGTCCACTTCACCGTCATCATCTCCGCGAACAGTAGGGTGGCAGGAACTGTACAAAAGAGGAAAACCAAACTCTTCATGTCTCGTTGCGCTTAGCCCCGCGTGTGACACCGTGTTGGCTGCGGGTTTTCAGAAAGCCGTGGTCGTCATCTAGAAACGCCTTGTCGGTAAGTGTTAGGTGACCAGGGGTTTCTGGAGCTGCGGCAAACTAGTCTAGTTCTCGGTTTGGTAAGGCGCACACGAAGTACGTGGGCGCCAGCGAATAAATGGCAAGATCACTTCAACTTTTTCGTTTTCGTGTAAATGATACATCACGTTGTTGTTGCAGGACAACTGTCGGGTCATCGTGTGTTGTGTGTGCGACATTACGTTTACGGACAAGGTAAAGCTCTACAGGAGTATCTCCTACCTGTTGAAGAAAGCGTCCTGTACAGGCCTCTTATTGATGCTATCGTAATTAGGTGGCAAACCGCCAGCTGGCCGATGACAAGAGTAGCGGCACTCAGCGTTACAAAGCCGCCAGCAAAAAAAAAGGGCCTCCATGTTGAGTAGACAGAACAACCCCAATAAAATACTTTTAACCACAATCTTATACTTCGAGCGAGAGCGATAAACATTTAAACAGAGAGAGTTCACCAAATGAAGCAAGGTTGGTCGGATTTATCGATAATTTCCACAGATACGTGTTTGCTGCGTTGTTATATAAATCTAAAGTACGATATTGCGAATGTATTTTTGCATGCTAGTAAAAAGTATTTTCTGCAATAATGGCGAAAGTATCTTGCGTTTGTTTCTCCAATACATGTTTCCGGAGTATCTTGTATTGTATTATGATACAACTGCAAGGTATTTTTTACTAACCCTGAGTTGACGACAAGGTCGGCCTGTTTAAGATTGAATGCGCAGTCATCCTAGTCTTCTACAGAATTTTGCTCACAGCATAAGTTCACTGAGAAGAGTCAATCCTTGCCCAGTTTGTTGTACCCTTTCGCTTGGGGAGCACTTCTATGATTGACCACATTACGTGCATCAGCCTAGGTCGGTTTTTTTACTCTTCATGTCACGTGAATGGCATACAATATCTTTCCAGCTATCGTTTTCAAGAAGCAAATTGTTCGTAACGACGACAAAGTGCTAGTAGTGCAATGCACTCTTCATCAAATTTTTTTCAAGAAAAAAAGGCTCGTCCATCATAATACTTATTTAGTTGTTTTGTTGGAATGAAAAAAAATAACTGAAAGCGTTTTCCCCCTCAACGATGGCTTCGTACGATGTGAAGAAGTGAACACAGTGACGATCTTGCGTTTTTTTTCCCTCCGTGACGTTCCAGTGAAGTTTCGTTTCGAAGTTGGTAAGTGGCTGCATCAAACATACCTCGGATCTGGTCCGTATTCTTCAGGCGTCGGTGTTGTCAGGTGTGGTACTGCTGTGGGGTCGGTGACCTCTGGTATGTAGTTTTGCCACCAAACCTTCCACCACTCGCCCGCGGGACCTGTGGCTCGAGATCCTGTCGAGGCACGCTTCTGCAAGACGCGGCCCTCCGAAGCAGCAGGGATATGCTGCTTCGATGAACCTGCGCTTGCTCCAGCTGCCACCAGGACCACTACGAGCAGCAGCTGCGTGCGAGAAAACCGCTGGGGTAAGCAAAGCACATATACACACTATTTGTGGCACAGTCTTGAACTACTTCAATCTCCCAAAAATAAGAGTGCCCTCATGCAAACTAGCACACCTACATTTTTTAGGACACTAGCCAAAACTTTCTGATTGGCTTGAGAATCGCTTCAGAAAAATAGTTCCTGGGTGTCGCTGAAGGCGAAGAAAATAGCACGTAATTCTACTGCAGTTCATAACGATTTGTTGGCTAGCCTGGTTTGAACGCTCGCGTGAAGCCTCAGGAGCTTGTTATTTAGTCATCTCTCGAACCAGTGCTTTATAAATGCATAACTGCTGTATATTTCTTCTCTATGTTTGCAATTTCTTCATAACAATAATAACTGCAAAAGAGAAACGATGTGTAACCACCAACATAGCTTCACAAAATCAAGAAACTGCGTAACCGAGAGGGCACCGAATCGCTCATCCTGCGCAGCCAAAGATATTACCAAAAGTAACAAAAAAGAAAGTTTTTCTTTGTCTTGTTTATACTTAAAATCTTACATGGGCTTAACTTTCTTCTCTCTAAGCGTTGTAAAGGTGGCATTCAATCCACTGCAATGATGCAGTGGGCTTCAATGACCCAATAACGGGTGTTCGCACTCAGCTTATCCGTGGCTTGTGCTGCTTTGAGACGATATTTTCCTTATAGTGCAGAGTAGCCGTTGGGGGCTACCTCACAACCTTTTCTGGCGACGACAATTTCAGGTTATTTTCATGGCTACTTTCTGGCTAGTTTAAGCTCCTGTTTTGGCATGTGAAGTAGCCATTTTCTGCTATTTGCAGATAAACTATCCTGTTTATAAAGCTCGTCTGTCAGATTAGCCGATGCACGCACGCGTCTTCACCCTCTCGAGGCACTTCAATGCAATTCGCAGTGTCCCTGGCAAGTGGCGAATTTACCTCGGCAAATGTGTAAATGGCACGTTCCTCACATTGCCCGCCATCTATACAGATGCTTCGCGCAAGTTTCTAATGCTGATGTGCGGCGCATGTTTTCGTGTGAAGTTGACAAAACAGATCCAAGACAGAATGAATGGATATGCAGAGCTAAAATCATGGGGCTGTTCACCCCAGCCAGACTTGACTATCTAAAACTAGACTGGTGGTATGTGCGCTGTGCTAATCAAATTTGATCTGTGGCTTCAAGAAAAAACTGCTTCAGCGTCTGATGTTGTGACTGGATTTTATTGGCTTAAATGTTTAAAAAACTTGGAGGACGCTTGAGCATCGTTCAAAAGCAGAACACGATAGCGTAATTGGACCCTGTGCACATCGCCTTCTCAATTGTTAGCCTGACTTCGGTTCTCAGTGCACGCCTCAATCGTGCCACAAGAAAACGCACCTTTGCGCGCGTAACATTGTCTATTTCAGGCCACGAGTATGTTATACAGTGTTTACTGTAAGTGCAGTTGCGCAGTGCCTACTACACCATAATTATTCATTCTGCAAAACATGCTTTGAATATATGAGGGGTTAACGTCCCAAAGCCACCAGATGATTATCATAGACACTTTAGTGGAGAGCTCCGGAAGTTTGGACCACATGGGTCGTTCTGCAGAACACTACGCGTTCACAAGGTAACACGCAAACCTACGCAGCTGCCAACATAGTTGATGCTTTTGCTCGTACTAATGATGATGAAACATGTAGAAGCGTTTTGTTACGGGTAGGTTTTTAAAACCTCCGCTCGTTGAAGAATTCACATGTTTTGACACCTGGTGTCAGTGTACGCTTTTGCCACGTTATATTACATACGTTAAGAAGACTGCTGCCACTGCATGACATTCATATTTTATGTTTCTTTTGAAGCAGTTTCAAGCAACGGCATAGCTTTTTGGTAGCACACCTGCTTGCCACTCAGGAGGCCTAGCTTTGGTTCTTGCACGAATTGAAGGTTTTATTATTATTTTATTTGAATATTTTTCGATTTCAAATCTCGAACTAAGCTGAGTTTTTCGCCCACAATGAACGACCCCGACACCGACGCCAACAGCGCAATTTCTGCACGACGAGCTTTGTATTGCTACCACGTTAAAATTTTGTGTCTGGCGAGAACTCTACCTATTTTGCATTAGTTACACGCACGTTTCATTTGGTCGGTGGGTGCAAAACTTTATTTTACGTATGTGTCAGTGAAAATAGTATAAATCATTGGTTTATTTTAACCCATTTGTGGCTTTACTACCTAGTAAATGAGATAAACTGTGTTCGTATTTTGGTATTTCTCATTCAAGATAGTAACATTTGTTGTTCCGTAATAAAAACTCAACTCATAATACCACTTCTGTTTCATTCTACTTCAAATTTGGTGTTAACTTTAAATGACATGGTCACTTTGGCTGTTTTTAGCTTGAGTTCCCCCTACTTTACACATTGACCCGACGGAAATCCTGCCATAGTGTGACACACCTAAAGAATGGAGCGGATGGAAACGCAAGCGGGCACTATAACATAGGACGGGGCCTGTTGGTATACCGTCTTTTACTTTTCTGTAAGCAGTCTTGACTGGAAAACTCAGTTAAACACTCTGAATCAGGTTTTTGGTAACTTAAAAAAATAAGGTGGCTGGCGCAAAACATATAGTGCTATTCTAGAGAGCTGTCACTTTCGTCATCTGCCGATTGTGTCTTCTGCTTGGTTGTCCATCAGCGAGGCGGGAGAATACAGAGGGAACGAAAACTCTTGGCAGCGAGGGCAAACGGATAGTGTTAAAAAACAGCATACGCCAAAAGAGGCATATGCCCGATGGCGTCTTGTGGCAGCGGCGTACAGAACACAAAAGAAAATAAGAGAGCGCAGCCCTCGCACTACTGCAAACCTGGAAGTCAGCGAAAGTGTTACTGCGTAGTGTCTGCTATGGCGAATATTGGCATAGTGAGTGGAACTCTCCTTGTCGTCCCGGTGAAACCTTCCGACGGTGCACAGTCGCTCGCGACGTGGATCACGTTTGCGTTGCGCTTCAATGACCCTATCCTCGTCTACGATATTCGTCCTCTGGCACCGGTCACACCGCCGCTTTTGCTCACGCCGGCTCTCCAGAGCTGCTCTTTTGTGAGCGAGTCGCAGTTATTCGACGTTTGGGAATTCGCTTCCACGCGTGTTCATCGTTTTCGTCATGCTTGTCAAACGCCGTTTCCGCGCCCCATTGCACTTCCGCACGCGATCGGCGCTCCTTTAATGGAGGTTTTTAGCAGGCTACGGAAACACGTTACCGAAATACGAGACGCTTCCTTTCCGTATGCGCGTACAATGATCGCGCATGCGCACTCGTCAGCCGGTTCCGTGTGGCCGCTTTGCCATAATGTGTTTCTGTAGCTTGCTAAAAACCTCTAATGACCACTTTACCTGTTTTACTTCCTCTGAGCGAACGCTGCGCGTCCGTCCTTCCTAAATAAAGCGTAAAGGGTAAGGGCTGAAAACAGTGCTAGCGCGATATTTACGTCATGACATTCCGGGGCACATTCACAATCGGCGGGAAGTGCCACCACCGAGTCATCGTGGCACTTGGGAGAACGCCATTGTCGATGGTGAGAGACAAAAATTGTGGCATAACGCGTCGTTTTGCCGACGAGATTCATAAGAATGTCACCATCTACAGCTTCGCTATAAAACAAACGCGGATGACCGGATTCCATCGCGGCTCATTGCCGAGCGGGTGCTAAGACTGGTTTCCGAGACAGCCGCGAAACGGCGGCGATTTCCTCGTCACGAGCGAGATGCTCCTGGCTGGCTCCACGGGAGCGTGGCATTATCTCGTCGCCATGAGGGCAGTTTCCACTTGAAACGTCCTTCTTGCTCTCTGACGCCTTCGCGGCCTTCGTCAAGCGGAAGGAGTAATTAATGATTGATTTGTTGGGTATAACGTCCCAAAACCACTATATGATTATGAGAGACGCCGTAGTGGAGGGCTCCGGAAATTTCGACCACCTCGGAAGGA
This sequence comes from Rhipicephalus microplus, assembly GCF_043290135.1. Lineage (NCBI taxonomy): Eukaryota > Metazoa > Arthropoda > Arachnida > Ixodida > Ixodidae > Rhipicephalus > Rhipicephalus microplus. Next base: position 472,522,876 of record NC_134710.1, read on the forward strand.
GTAGTTATGAACTTTTCACGCAATCACGAATTATCCCCGTTGAGTAAACCATTAATTTGTATGCGCATTATCAAATTAATCTCATGAGATCTTCTTAATGACGGAAGTCTATACTTTTGTTTGGGTGAGCGTTTTCATATTTCGAGGAAATATGCAAAAATTATTGTAGTTTCTTTTCTGCGCCAGGCCTTTGTTACTGATGCTCAAACGAAGGTGCAGAAACATTCTCGATCGCGTAACTTTGTTTTCACGCGCTTCAGCAAAGCTTGAAGTGCATTTCTTATTGACGCACCCACTTCATTTCTGCTTTTGTTCAGCGCCGTATGCAGAAAAAGCCTACGTTCCCATTCAGTGTGGCACATTAGCAGACAACCCCCCCCCCCCCAAAAAAAAAAATTGGAATCGACTGCAAGCAGTGATTCTTGCGGCTGCTAAGTATACATATGGCATATCCCAGCTTTAGTTGTTTTCCCGACACTGTTCACGTAACTGAATTTTCTTCCAATAGAATCGTTTCCGAAATGCGCATACTCATACACATACTCATCTATACCAGTTGAAGTAAATTTTATCAACAAAAGTCGTCGCTAATATATCCAAACCTAATGCGGTGAGTAAAAAAAATATTGTAGCATGAAAGAAAAACGTAATGATTTTCCGGCAGGCCGGGCCTACATAGCCAGCAATTATTCCGCCTACGCATCTTAAGCACTCTAGGGGGTTGTCACCACGAATGGAACAACCTAGTGTCGTGCAGGCAGGTAAATAAAATTCGTTGCACGCTCCTCCTTATTTTCTTGGTCTTATCGGGAAAAAAACACATGTTCAAACGTCCTGTGCCTATAAGAAATTATTTGCAAGTTTCTGCCCTCTTCCTGTCAAACTGCGGGTGAAGCCGAATCTTCAGCGTGGTCTTTAAACCTGGTTTTCGCCGATTACTGTTAATTTTTTTCCGGTTCTCGTGACATCAGTGCACAAATTCTCAAGTGTACACAATTGTTCTATATGTGGGGTTTAACGTCCCAAAACCACCATATGATTATGGGAGACGCCGTAGTGGAGGGCTCCGGAAATTTTGACCACCTGGGGCTACTTAACGTGAACCTAAATCTGAGCACACGGGCCGACAACATTTCCACTTCCATCAGAAATGCAGCCGCTGCAGCCGGGATTTGATCCTGCGACCTGCGGGTCAGCAGCCGAGTACCTTAGCCACTATAGACCGCCGCGGCGGGGCTTTCGTCAGCCACAAGCAGGACGTTTGTTTTGTTCGTACACTGCAACTCTTTATGGCTGTTTCGCCACAGAAATACTGCGGAATGACTCTATGTCGGAAGACGTGCAACAAGCACTTTGTAACCTTGAACAAACACCGCGGTTCGACGCCCCCACCTAGAAACTTCACAGTGCAAAGTAGCGGTGCGGCAGTCACCCCGCATGTGATAACCTCCTTTATTTAGGCAGCATGTCTATAATTAGCGGCACATTTTTGACTTCAAAAGACAATTTATGTACGGGCCAGCTGGCCTGTTGGACGTCTGTGTAGGTGTACCGTCGTGTCGATGCATGACGCAACACTGCTACAGGTTGGTCGGCCTTATGCTGCGTTTGCATGTGAGAGGGCTTCATGTCACTCTTTCTTCGCAGTACCCTGCAGTCAAAAGTAGGCGTGAACAACCAGCACATTAAGTTCACCCGTATCAATAGGCATATCTACTGAGAGAAAAAAAAATAGCCCCGTATCTGCATGTCACACTGCAAATGTCGTCGAAAGACGATAGTCTTGCGTGTGGACAGAGTGAACAAAACGTTTATTTGATGTTCTGCGCAAGAAAATCGGTGAATGAAATTTTGCAGGCGCTGCGTTAGAGTGACTCGAGCATGCAGTGGAGATGAACGAGTGCATCAAGTCACGTCAGACGTTAGACATGAGCGCTGTCTGGCAGTTATCTTGAAAAACGAAGTGCGCGACATGTGCGCCCGTCTCAGGGGCGATAAGATGTAGAAGGCAAGGTGACGGGTAGATGCCATCACCGTGTCGTCTTAGCAAAGCGTTGGAAACACTTGCCTTTTCGTGCAAGCGTTGCATGCTCAGCGCATCGTGATAAACGCTATGGTCCTTAGAATTACTTATGTATGCCTTTTCTAGTAAAAGACACACAATACAGAATATTGACGTGCGGTTGTAGTGCCTCAGATGTGCGCAATTATTGATATTTAATTGAAACTCCCACAAGTATGAACGCTGAATCTTGAGTGGGCGCTGCGAATGGGGTCGGCCGTTTGGGGTATCGTTTGGTGCCGTTTAGGGTACCGTTGAAGGCGGACAAACAGACAGACAGACCAAAGTATTTGCGTCGAAGGTCTCCAAGAAAGGCTGTCGTCTTTAAAAGAGGGTGGGGAGGCTGTGTTATCCACTCTTTCGGGATGTCGCTGTCAGCCGTGCTGTGGTAAATCAATAACTAAACAGTACCCTTCGTTAGAAATCGACGTGACATAACTGCACTAAACACTTTTGTAACACATCCCCTGTTACTGAAGTGAATGTTTTTTCTTCCATGCCCTACCACGACGCTCGGTAGGCTATCAGCGGCCTACGCCAGGTTTTAATAGGTTGCGGGCATGCAGGAAACCTTTTTGTATCGCATGTTATCTGCAGGTTTACTCTGCGGAGGTCTTTACTGAGCCCGTACGGCTGCAGTACGAATGCGATAACGTACGCGGGAGTGTCGGAGCAACACGTGGAAGAGACGGCGCTGCATTCAGTAATGCAACAACTTCGTCAGTTTGAATAATACAAGTGATGCGGTCACCAGCATGAATGAGTATTCTGCGGAGGGGCAAGGGCACTGCCGTACGGAATAGGAAATGTCAACCAACACTTGTCGCTTCACTACGCTGAAAAGCTATTCACTTCACGTGTTACTGTGACAAAGTGGAAAGAATAACAAGTTAAGAATTTCCTCATACTCTACAAAACTATCCCTGTCTATATTCGACGTGAATTATTGAGCAACGAACACAACAATCACAGGCACTGATATGTGCTAGAATAATCGACTGCCTCGCTGCGTGTCTGCGTTCAGATCCCTCTCGAACTGTGGTTTTTTGAGGCTGCATCGGTTGTACTGGAGTTACGGTGCTCTTCTGCTGATCCGAAAGTCGTGGGTTTGAGCCTAGCCGTGGAAGTCACACATCCACAGAGGCGAAATGCTGCGGAGCTCTGTGCTTAACCCCAGGGGGGTTAAATTTCCAACACATATAAAGCCCAGATATTATTATTAGTAATATTATTACTATTATTAAATGCGAATTTCGGCGACTTTGAGCACATCTATCTATCTATCTATCTATCTATCTATCTATCTATCTATCTATCTATCTATCTATCTATCTATCTATCTATCTATCTATCTATCTATCTATCTATCTATCTATCTATCTATCTATCTATCTATCTATCTATCTATCTATCTATCTATCTATCTATCTATCTATCTATCTATCTATCTATCTATCTATCTATCTATCTATCTATCTATCTGTCTATCTATCTATCTATCTATCTATCTATCTATCTATCTATCTATCTATCTATCTCAAATCGGTATGACATAACATGACTGTATGACGAGTATACGTGACTGGTCATAACATGAAAATCATGACTTGTGTGTCATGAATGTCATGATTTACATGTCATGGTCTTGCCGCTCTTGTGTTGCCTTCGTTCACATTACATATTACAAAACTAGTATCGTATTACATGACTGCATGGTGAACGTAAATGACAGACCCTAACGTGCAAATTATGACATACATGTCATATAAGTCTTCACTACATGCCATACGCTCATATTGCCCTCGTGGTCCTTTCGCTAGCTTCACATATACGAAAATTTGTGTTACGTGATGTGAATAAATGACAAAGCTATATGAATAGTGCAAACACGATAATCATGAGAAGCGTGTCATGTAAAAACTTGACTACAAGCCATGCTCATGCACTACCGGCCGTTTCACTAGTTTCACATATACCAAATTTGGTATTACGTGTTGTGAATGGACGACGAACGCAAATACTAGGCGCAAACATAATAACAATAAAATCGAAGTCATGTACAACGTAATTCACATGCCTACCACTTCTGGTATTGCGAACGTTAGTGGTGCCGTTATTATGCGACTATAAACAACATACTTGCATCTTATCTAGATGCTGGAGTGCGAATAACATTTAAGCATGTGTTTACTGTGAACTACAACCGTGCGCCTCGTAACGTTGTGCTGATTTTAGAGAGACATATCAACCGGTCTTTCATTCGTGTTTCGGATATCATCGATTCTCACAGAACGGAAAATCTGCCAATTGATTATTATTATAATAACGGACTCAACACACACTGCTATTGAATGGGTCACCAAGATTCTCACGTAGCGGCTTCGTCCGCTCAGGAATCGAACATGATTAATCTCGAGGCCATAAGTATAAGACTCCAGATAATTGTGTCAACCCGGCTTTGGGCTAACACGCACCGATTTGAGTTTAGTTTCAATATTCGCAGGAGGAAAAGTACGGTTTTCGTTCAGTTACCTTCGATGTCCCTTTTGTGATGCTGAATGTGTGTCTATAATGGATGGTTATATGCGTGTGTGCTCTCAAATGAGTGAACGCCAGTTCACGTCGTTTCTGTGTTACTTCTTGACTATGCTTTAGTTCGCGCTGTACTTACATTGTTCATGATTTGTGCTAAGTAGCGTCTGAGTGTATTCATCTGTCGCTGTCGTTTAGCAGTCTATGACTTAGGATTGGAACGCAGCCTGTCTGAGTTAGAACGATGATTCAAACAAAGAAAGTGCGGTTACTAACAATTGAGAAAGCTCGAAAGGACAGACATCTGAAATATTTCGAAGAAGTTCATGTGGTAGATTGACAAACATAACAACACCATGAAACTGAAATGACGACAGTCAATTTTGTGTGACACTGAGTCGGAAAAAGAGAAAACATAGCAAGTTTATCTGCACATGCTCTAAATTGGTAGCAATAACCTGTAAATCTGGCACATGTGATAGTCCGCGTGAGAGAGAGGACGATACAAACAATTAATTTTATTTCTGTAGAATTTACTTGAGGTGTGGCTCAAGGATGAATTTATATATATATATATATATATATATATATATATATATATATATATATATATATATATATATATTCAATTTTCCTTCGCCAATCGGTTTCATTGGTTCAAGCTCTTACACGTATTATCTCTAGGCGCAACACAGAGCCCGATATTTTAGAACTATGTCCTGTGTTTTGCGCTGCTGTGATCCCATAATGCGCACAATGTGGGTAGCTCAGTTTATTCTAGACCGTGAATGAGTACCCGCAATAATGCTCGAAAGTACGCTGGCACACACGTAAATGCCGACCCGTTTTACCCACGCAGCAGGTTAAAGACGGTCGATGATTTCGGTCATTACTATTAATATAAACTGAATGCTCACTGCTATAGGACCACAGGCTCACCTACTAGAGTTGTATTTAACGGAATAAAAACTGAAGGTTCTTCAAACATTTATTCTGTGTGGAAACCGACTCGTCGCTAAACGTTGGATGAACTCTTGATAAAATGTCAACGAACGTGGCGGTGCTCTCTAAACGTTGGATCAGCTCTCGATGGAATATCGACAAACGTGGCGGCGCTCTCTTAGAGTGCCGCCACGTTTGTTCATATTTTAAGCTTTTTTTCGTCACCATAGGCTTGACACTGTGCACGAGCAGTCCTGGCTCTCGGCGAAAACGAGGGGGCAGATGCCACACAAAGCATGACTACTTTGCGTTCGCATGCGTTACAGTGATTCCGTGCTTTCCCTGTGTCACCGTCGCAAAGGTTGAGTGTTCGAGCCGTTGTAATGCTGCCTTAGGTAAAACTCTGCTCGCCCTAAAGATATGTCTTTAAAGCGTGAAGAGCACGAGCGTGACGCGCAGCCGCGTGGGCAGGAATGCGTTTTCTCGAGGAAATACGTTTGTCGCGTCGACGAATTCGGCCTAGCCTGCGGACTTCCCCGATCCTTTCCGACATCGTGACTCGAATGACAGTATTGCCAAGTAGGAAGCGATAATACACACAGTCGTCGCTCGGTGTGCTGTATCGCGATGGCCTCCAAAACAGGCCCTTGACCCTCAGAATATTCTTTCGACGTCCTCAAGAGATGTCTCGTTGTTCAATTAAGTAAGCATACTGTTCTCTGGAGCGAAGTGTCTTAAAGATACGAATGAATTATTTATATTTGTGCTGGAACACGGAGGGCGACACTATACGGCCGCCTTCGCAGCACCAGACAACGCGGCTTGTGATGGCAACACTGCTCAAATAAACAAATATCGCTACAACATCCTTCGAATCGGCAGCTCTTTTGATATACATAGTTTCAAAATGGTGATTGCAAGGATTGTACCTCAAAAAACTTCCGGTTACTAACATTATCATTCTGTAACACCGAAGAGGAAGCCATATTTTTAAGGTGGCGGTCCCACTCCGGTGGCACCCACTCTTCATTTTAGTCATTGTTTGCTGGTGCACTACGCATATTACACTCGTCACATTAAAGTGAATTCTTTTGCATAGAAAGGCTTACGTTTTTCACTTTCTAGTGACAACTAGTACTGTAGCCTAGCCTGAAGCGGTATTGCACAGCGATAAAACAGTGTGGGCAACAACCAGCGTTCTCACTGTAAAAGCCTTCGTTGAACTGGCAGTGCGGCAAAACTGGTCAACATAACCAAATGATATTTGCTGAACCTCTTAATAAAGCGCTGTGCAAAGTTTATATGAACAAATATTGCTAGTAAAGCAATCAAAAAGTGATGCAGGTTCTAAATAAGTTGGGCAAAACAATGTAAACTTATGAGTAGATAGCTTTGTTTTTCTGTTGTATAGACGAACAATATTTAATATGTTTCCAAGCTACAATGTACTAAATGTCTCCGCGAAGTTGTTTTGCGTTCTCACAAATTGTTCATGAATTATTACTACCTGAATTGGGCAATTTGTGGTGCTACTCGTTCAGGCATTATTGACGAAGGTACAAAAATATCTAAACTGAAACTATGAAATCTTCAGCAGCAAGCCTTTCTCTGGGTTTCTATGAACAGAAATATTTTGTGAGTGATTGAGAGATTTGTATAATAACAGTAAATTTAGCTAATGTGGTAAAGTGTTTAATAAATTTAGGACACTTTTCTCTTCAAAAAATCACAGAAAGGCTCGCTCCTTGCATATTGAACATTTCAGAGCTTCAGCTTGGATAGTTTTGTCCCTTCGTCAGCAAAGGCTGAAAAAGTGGAGCCGTAAATTGCCGAAATCAAGTAGCAATAATTAAAGAACTATTTCGTCAGAATGAAAAAAAAATTTTTCGTAGACATTAGGTACATTATAGCCTTGAAGCCCATTCAATATTGTAAGTCTACACAGCAAATAAAAAAACGTTTTTTACTCATAAACTTACATTGTTTTGCTCATTTTATTTGAGGCCTGCATCCCTTTCTGATTACTTTACTTACAAAACCTCTTCATATAAACTTTTCACAACGTTTCATAAAGTGACTTAGCAAATTATCTTTGGTTTTGACCAGTTTTTCCGCACTGCCAGTACAACAAAGGCTTGTACAGCAAAAAACGCCGATTTTCACTCACACCGTTTTTATTACTGCTAATACGCTTCAGGCTAGGCTTTGATACTACCTGTCATTAGAAAGTGGAAAACGTAAGCTTTCTAATGCAATACAATTTACACCAGTACGGTGAGCGCAGTAATCGTAGCGCGTCAGCAAGAAATGACTAAAATGCGGAGCGGTTGCCGCTGGTGTAGGACCACCACCCCATGTTCTCTCAGAGTAAAGAAAACCTCTTTTTACGTTTCAGGATGGAAGGAGGGCGCATGAGATCTAAAGGTGCGTCTTATCATCTCACGCCTATCTTTGAAGAATATTGCTTTCAGATATTTGTTTGAACACGCAGATGTTCGAAGACTGCGGGCTACTCGCCAAGAATTTCCTTCGCCGACGCTGCTTGTACGCTATACGAAGCCGTCAGGGACCCATGCATTAGCAAACAGCGAAGGCGTCTTACACTCGCATTGAAGGTGTGCACATTGACACGCTGAATTATGGTGTTTCATGAGAAGCACAAAGATGATCGCTGCCAATCATTTTAGAGTAATTTGTCTAGACGATTGCAGTGATGAAATAGTAAAAAAGCGGGAGTGTTTGCGCTGTGCATGCAAACGTCTTAATTCTTCAGCGACCTGCATCATATTTCCTTCTTTTTTTAAAGTTAAGAAGCCTTTAAAATTTGCCATCAATAGAATATTGGAAGTATTTATGTGTAGCAGTGTCTGTAAAGAGGGGAAATATTCATGCGCAGCGGGAGATTCCGATTTGAGACAGCATTGCTCTTCAGTCAGTGCCATTCACTGAAATTACCCCCATTTTACCTTTCAATTTCCCTTCTGTGGACAAGAGGACGAATACTAAAATACGCCACCGAAACATGGAACAAATTTGCATTTAAATTGCAGATCTGCATGGGTTAAAAAAATCAATAGAATGTGAGATGGCAACAAATAATTAGTGCATATTGCGCTCGCTTTCAGTTAACCGCTGTCAGGTTCCAGAAAGTACCAATGGTATATGTTGCGGAAGGTAATTAGTGTCTTTATCACCTGAAAACAAATATATTGCAACAGAATGCAATGAGTCAGCCACATTTCGTTGTAGGCGAAAATGCCTGAGGCCCGTGTACTTATGCACACGTTAAAGAATCTATAATTGCGGATCCCTCAACTGCGACGTCCCTTTTATTGACATCTTGGTTTTGGGACGTAACACTCCCACGATTCTTCTTGTTCTTCCGATAATAATAATGTTATTAATAATATTAATAGTAATAATGCGCTCATTATAGATAGCTTGATTGTGTATTATAATGCTACAAAACACAGTTACGTGACAATACCAGAAAGCTATCTAGCGTTGCATTGCGCAAGTGGGATGCTCTAAAAACGTGTTATAGATGACTGCTCTACCCGCCACGGTGGTCTAGTGGCTAAGGCACTCCACTGCTGACCCGCAGGTCGCGAGATCAAATCGCAGCCGTGGCGGCTGAATTTTCGATGGAGGCGAACTTGCTTAAGGCCCGTATGATCGGATATAGGTGCACATTAAAGAAATCCAGGAGATCGAAATTTCCAGAGGCCTGCACTATGACGTTTCTCATAATGATTTGTTTGTTTTGCGATGTTAAAACCGAAAAATTATTATTAAGTGACTGTTCGCCCGCTGTAGCCTCACACCAGGCCCGCATAGGGTGGCAGGTCGGCCAACCAAGGTGGGCCGTTGCTGTTACGTCACGGAGAGTGGCTCTCAACTTTTTCTTAGCCGTCTGCCCGTGAACGGTTGTGTCGCTTCTCATGGACTGCTTGACGGCGGTGGAAGCGCGATGTATTTATTTTCTTTATTTATATTTTACAATACCCAATACAATACGACATTACAGGGGGGTGGGGGGGAACCGAAAACAGGTAATTGAAACAAATGTACAACTGCAAGTAGCTAAATGCACAAAAAAGCATGACATTAGGTATGAAAAACACTCACGGCAGAGATGACGCTTGTCTTCATAGGAAAGAAGACGCTTGCTCGAAACGAAAAGGGTGCAAGACCAGTCGCAGCAGCATCGTGAAAAATTAGCTGATTTAATCGTCGTAATCCATCATAAGCGGTGGTATGGAGCAGTTGCGGAAGTTGTCTGATTGATACAAGGGGTTCAACGTCTCAAAGTCCCCATAAGCCGCTGTAGTAGAGTGCCCCTAAAACTTGTCCTGCCCGGGGTTCTTTAACGTGCACCCAAATCTGAGCACACGGGCCTACAACATTTCCGCCTCCATCGGAAATGCACGGGATTATAGGAAACGTCGTAGGGGATGGCTGCGTAAATTATGACAATTTGATGTTTTTTAACGTGTGCCTAAATCAAAGTACGTGGTCCTCTAGCATTTCGCCTTTATTGGAATGCGATCGCCTCAGCCGGGATTCGATTCCGTGACCTTCTAGCCCGCGGTCGAGCACTGTAACCACTAGAACACTATGCACGGTGTGCCGACACAATAAAAAAACGAGAATATTTATTGCTTTGCTATCACTGTCATTCGTTTCTTGTCTTTATTTATTCTATTTATTTCCAATAATGTGAGCCCTTTGGGGTCGTTACAGGGTCGGACAGCTTACAATACAGAAAAAGTAAATGCAAACAGCATAAGAATGAAGTTTAAAGTTTGGCGGAAGCCCATCTGGTCGGGATGATGCGTGGTTGAAGGTAAAAAACCTGCAGGCACTGCGCCGACCAAAATAAAAGTTTAAAAAGAAAAAAAAACACAGAATAAAAGACGTTTCACTCCCACACGGAAGCCTTGTTCACAGTTCACAAGAATATACAAACAGCGCAATCCAACCTGAAAAAAAAAATCAGCCCTGTATCGGCATGTTGCACTGCAAATGTCGCCGAAGGACGATAGTCTTGCGTCGGTAGAAAGCGAACAAAACGTTTGTTTGATGTTCTGCGCAAGAAAATCGGTGAATGGTATTCTGGAGGCGCTGCGTTAGAGCGCCTCGAGCGTGTAGCGGAGAGAAACGAGCGCATCGAGGCACGTGAGACACGAGCGCAATCTGGCAGTTATCTTCGGAAACGAAGGCAGGTGCGCGCGCTTGTCTCCGAGGCGATAAGGTGTATAACGCAAAGCGACGGGCAGGTGCCATCACCATGTCGTCTAAGCAAAGCTTTGGAAACACTTGCCTTTTTGAGCATCGCGTTGCATTGTCCGCGCAGCGTGATGAACGCTATGGTCTTTCGAATTACTTGTGTGGGCCTGTTCTAGTATGAGGGCACACATACAAAACATCGACGTGTCCTTATGGTGCCTCAGATAAGCGCAATAATTGCTTTTGCATTGACAATCGTCGCACAAGTATGAACGCTGAAACTAGAGCAATATTGGTGGGCTCTGTGGATGGGGTCGGCCGTTTGGAATATCGTTTGGAGCCGTTTGGGGTATAGTTACAGTGGACAAAGAGACAAGTGTACAGACAGACAGACAGACTGACAGACAGACAGACAGACAGACAGAAAGAAAGAAAGAAAGAAAGAAAGAAAAAAAGAAAGAAAGACTAAAATATTTGCTTCGAATTGCCCAGAGAAAGACTATCGTTTTTAAAAAAGAAAAAAAAAACAGGTATATACAGCGCGTAAAAAAAAGAGTTCTAGGTGCTGCGGTGCCGCATTGCAAGACCTTGCGGTGCGGCTGCTGCCACTGTGCATGCGTTGTCAGGCGAGGCACCGTCCGCGTTCGTGGTTCGCTCGCAGAAAGTCCGAAATAGCGTGCGACGCGTGCGGCCCGCGAGGCCTACAAAGCGCTGGTATCGAAGCTCTGTGTAGTTTCCATGCATTTGGGCTTGCGGGGTGGCTAAAGCCTCTAGATTTTTTGCTAGGAGGGGCAAACATTATTCTTAAACTCACATGGCACCCGCTACGCCCCCAAAACCCGCAGCGCTTGCGAGTGTTCTTCTAAACCTCCCTAATAGCTGTGTACTGTGTTACGTTCCAGCGTAGAATGATCGTTGTGCGTAAGACGTAAAATGATGAAAGGTAAAAAATCTAGACGTAAAAAGGATCTTTGTGCGTGCTTGTGCTCTGAAACAAACGGTGAGTAAGAGTTCCCGGTTAGCGATAGTGTAGTGAACAGCTTTTTTTTTTTTTTGATGGGGGTCCGCTAAACTTGGTGTATGTTCGTACGTGCGTTTTTATGTGTGCGGGCATATGCACTTTTGCAAAACTAAAAAAAAAAAAACGCCAGGCCGGCGCGTAAGGCGCAGTACAGCTGCAGCGAAAGCTAGAAGAGCGGCCTTTCAGAGTCTTTTCTAAACACTGTAAAATCATAAGCAGCTAAACTAGCGGAATACAGCAAAGCCCCGACATCTCATAGACTTGGAGGTTGGAACCGGCTCAAATAATTGAGGCAGCATGACGACGTCGCGCCTGCAATACCTCTGAGGTACTGTCACCCGGCAAGGTCGACCACACTTGCATACGATAAGACGTTCGGGAATTCAAACTCATGCCCTTTCCTTTTCTTTTTCACTCGCAAAAGACATGCTTCCGCCGAGGCTTCTTCACGGAAGACTGCCTCCTGGACAGGTAATACTGTGAAGAGCTACGCTTGTACTTTCTGTCAACAGCTAACTAAAACAGGAATTCGATGCACAGGTGCTGTCTTTCGCCACCACACTTTAGACACTCACTATTAGATCATCAGTGTCCACCTGTTGCGAAGCACCTGACCTTCGCGGTGGGGAATATCGTCCAGCAGTGTAGGGTGCAAAAAGAAGAAAAGAAGAGAAAGAGCTAAATAAAAAAAATAAAACAAAAATTAAGCTAAGCAAAAAAAAAAGAAGTGCATCTGGACAAGCGGGCACTCGAAGTCAAATCTAGCAAAAACACAAACCGCCAGTGTTTCAACTGAACCCAAGTTACGGCAACTGCTAAAGGAGACGTAAGTGGCCCTCTGACTCCTTCGCATGATGCTAGGCGTCAGCCTTCACAGAGTTGGCTAATACGCATGCCTATTTTACAAAAAGCTCCCTGTGAAGGCAGAACCCGAGGGGGGGGGTTGAAAAAGAATATTATTGAGGAATGTATCGATGAAACGTATGTACATCAGTGAAAGGGTACCAAACGGGACAACGTAAATAGTAGCGATATAAACGGAAAACGGCACAATAGTATAATCACAAATTTCTCGCTATGACCACCTGGAAATAAAACCGTTCCGTCATGATATTGCAGAAGCGACACAAAAGGCGAAGACCAGTATATGCCGTAGTCATAGTTAATGCGAAGGTATAAGAGATCAGGAAGGAGCACAATTAAACAGCAAGTATAGTATACGAGATAGAATTCAGGGAGAGCAGAGGAGAAATACTAGAGAAAGTGGATGAAAGCATATAAACGCCGGGCAATGAAAACCTTTACTTGGATGCGCAGAAAGAGGAAGTGGGCACGGGAAAGCCTTTACGGTGAAAGAAACTGTGCAACCAATATTGATTTCATGTATAGTGCAGGTATATTATAGGACGCACATGTAAAGCCGACGGAAATTGATTTGATAAAATAAGCGCGGACCTGAAGAGAACAACATAAAAGTGAGGTCTTTCTAACCCTGGCTTCCGGCTCAAACGTAAAGGTCCCTAAGGCAAACCCCTCAAATCTCAACGAACGAGTGTGAAAGAAATGCATCCCCTTGCATTTGCCGTCTTTCCGGCACCATTCCAGTCGGCAGTAGCAAGTCCACGTGGCGTGATGAGAAAGTAAGCTTTCGATTTACCTATGTATTAACAATATCACTTCTGAGTGATCTGGTTTGCCATGCAGTCGTAAATCCGTTCTGCCTTGTCTCGCATAACTGACATAACTACGTTTCGTATGTTTTAGATTGCTCACACGGAGACAACATCGCGTCACCAAAAAGCGCGAAATACTTGTAGGCTCAACGCGTATAGTGCGGACATTGTCCAATCGCTTTAAGAAAAAAAAATTGTAAGGAGGAAATTCCGCCAGTACGAAAGGTACTGAATGTGAGGATAAAACACTGTCTCGTATTTGAAAACAAAGTTGTTCAGTGCTCAGTTTAAAAGCGTCTCTTTTGAGCCAAGCAGGTCGTAACATTCCTATTAGACCTTGAAAGACGCCATTTTACCCGATGCACCGTAAGCGAGTTCCCAAAAGCCGAGTCCCTGAAAGAGTTTCGAAGCTGTGTACAGTTGTGCTTCTAAGTAATTTCATCGAGGACTTTAATCATTGTGCGCTTCATCAGGTGCCACGAGGTGAGATTCACCTTTGCTTTGCTGCGCTTACAGAATTGCGTCCTTTGCCAAGTCCGTCTTCTGCACTGCTTCTTTTCGGCCTGATGCCTCGCACGGATGTTTACATCGCTGCTTGCGGTGCGGAACTTGGCGTAGAGCTCACGGAAAGGAGAAAAACTAACGCAACTTGGACAAGTGGCGCTATTCTGTGGTCATAATATAGATGGTGGGCACCTAGCATGTCCTGGCTTGGCTAGGCTTTTGCCCTTTAGCTTCTCTCTATACCAATCTTTCTTATACTATTCGGTACGTGGAAGTTCTCGCTATCTTTTTTAATCTTTTTTTTGAGCCAATGCTTTTCTCTCTGTTTCTATCCATGCATATTTCATTCCGTCTTTGCAGCATTTGCTGTCTTTCTTCCTCTTTTTTATGTCTGTATTTTTTCGCTCTATCTCCTTTCTCTCGCCTCCTTTCACTCCTAGGCTCCAACAGCTCTTGTGTAAAACTCTTGTAGTGCGTATGTACCACAGAAATCAGGAAAATCTTGCTAATCACCACACTGATCCACTAAAAACTAACGACAGACAGAGGCTGCGAACGCCAATTAGTGGCCCCTAGTCTCAGCTTCTTTTGTTAGCCAACTGTAGAGAGAGCTTTAGCGGTGATTGAGCACGTGCCGGTTAGTGATGCTAATAAATTTCATCGGTGACATACGGCAAACTTTCCCTCCTAACAGCTCTTCTTCAAAAATGTGGACATAACAAATGTGTGTAATAGCGACGAAAAGCTAGACTCTCACAAACGCGAAATTTCACATCAACACCAAACGAGAATCCTTGGTTGTTTTCTTGCCATCCGAACAGTTTAATCGCACCCTTAGGGCCATCTATTCTACGTTCTTTCCGATTGTCACGTTTTAACTTGATAGACATTCGTCTGGCTGGCTTTTTCGCCGGGCTCTCCAGTTACGAGACCGGCATGAGAGTTGGGTATTGGTCTGTTCGTAAAGATACATTCGTGGAACCCTTTCTCGGTCGCGTATATAAAGCGACAGGAACTGCGCCTGCGCCACTCCTGCGGTGTTTCCGCTTCGAGCGCTCATTGGTTTTCGAGCACAGTAGCGCAAGGATCGGTAGATTGCGTGTCCTATCCGTAAGACACACATATCAAGCTTTGCGACAAGAAGCCCTTCTCCCGTATTCCGCCATTAGGGGTCTCACCGTGCTCTGTGGAATTGGCACCTGTATCCTCTAAAATGTGTTTCTAACCACCGCAAAGCTGTTCATCGTTCCTATAGGCAGCTATATATAGATCTGTGTTCTGCTTTTCGTTCGGAATCGCAATGCGTCCGTGCTGGCTTCTCCAAGTCTTCCGTCGGGCTGCGACTGCAACGCGAATCGGCGATATCACTTCTTGAGAAGAAGATGACATACTTAGGGGCTAGTTGCGCCGCTGCTTTGACACGTGTCTGATGACATGCTGCGGTCTTCTCTCACTGTGCTGATAACTAGGTCATGTACAGTGCTCCTTCGCCTTTTTTTTGTATTTTGCCGCCACCATAAACCACGCTCATTTGTTTGTCAGCACTTGGATAGTGTGAATATCTTGTGTTTTACAGCGAAAGATGTTATGGGATCGTAACAAGGTCTTGTGCGGTGCTGTAGTTGTCCTCCGCCGTCACCAGTATCCGAAACCACTATGGCAAAAAGTAAGAAAAAAAAACTCAGTAAAAAACAATGTGACTTGAACAAGGGTCCCCTGCGTGCCAGCCCAGTATTGTATTACTGAGCCTCGCTGGGTTTTTTGGTTGTTTATTGCCATACAATGACACCCCTTCCCACCACAGCAACTTCGGAACGCGGCTCATGCTACCAAACTGTCATTTTCACAAGAGAATCCATCAGTGTCAACACACTCTTCCTATTCCAATTTCCGATTTATCCCATAGTTTACTTACAGAGTTGGTAAAATATGCATTCACTGACCCAATATTTACGTCACAGTTCCAAACAGCCATACGATTTCTCCAGATGGTACGAAGCCAGGCAGAAAAACCATGTCGACCTGCATATTAATACCGAATGCCGTGTGGTGTTAGCGGTAATTCCTTTTTCAGGGTTCTTTGCATAATATCCCAAAAGAAAACGGCACTCCTGCAGTCCAGAAACACATGTTCGATAGCTTCAGGTAAACATCAGTTCCTCATGGTGGATACTTCCCTCTTTTTTTAAAGCTTCATACTGAGCCACGCTGGTGCTTCAGGCTGCTTTGCAAACTGGCCCTAGGCAGGCTTCATGTCAGGATAGAATCTCGTTATGAGCAATAAAGCGTTTTACAACAGTAAAAAGAACAACTAGGTGGCAGACAAAGCGAATTACGCAACAAATGGGTCATCCAATGCTCCAACCCTTAACAAAAGCCTCATCTTGTTCACCTATTAACTGTGGCGCATACCCAACACTCTTAAAAAAGGCAGTGCTACTTACTAACTTTGAGGTAGTAGATTGTTGTCACAACATTCACTACCTAAGAAGTAACTGTAGGTCGTAGACCACATACGTTTGCTGCCTCTGGTTGCTTCTGAGGTAGTAAACGTATGTGATCTACTACCTGCAGTTACTACTTAGATAGTGAACGTTGTGACAACAATTTACTACCTCAGAGTTAGTAAGTAGCGCTTCCTTTTTTTAAGAGTGAATGTGGGGAATTGTGGGGTCATAACAGCTGCTGGCATAATGATTCATCGTCATCAGCCAGGACTCAAAAAAAGTGCACGAAGTTTCTAACAAGTGTGCAGCGGGTACCACGTTTCTCCGAAGAAAGAAGAACGATGGCGTAGTGAATGCCAGCCTACAACACAATGGTTCATGACGTAGTGGGTACCCTGCACGTGCCCTTGCAGAAGCTACGCAAAAAGTGTTAAAAAGGGTTCTGTAAGTCTGCTCTTCTACCTTTAACTGTGGCAGTGCTGCTTGTTCGGCGCAGGCCTAGCGGTTTTTTCCTATTTTCACGCTGCTTTTCTTTCAAGCAAACTACATAAAATAGCACTCTAGCTACACTTTCGGAGATATGCTAGACATGTGAATTGTACCCGACGATAGCAACTGGGATTCAGTCTTATCATGTGTAACCTACGCTGATAGCACCACTTCGCAGGCCATGATGAGATCCTTGCGGTGCTCCCTCGTATATGGTCATGAACCTGCTTGTGGCCCCGCCGTGGTGGTCTAGTGGCTAAGGTACTCGGCAGCTGACCCGCAGGTCGCGGGTTCAAATCCCGGCTGCAGCGGCTGCATTTACGATGGAGGCGGAAATGTTGTAGGCCCGTGTGCTCAGATTTGGGTGCACGCTTAAGAACCCCAGGTGGTCGAAATTTCCGGAGGCCTCCAATACGGCGTCTCTCATAATCATATAGTGGTTTTGGGACGTTAAACCCCACATATCAATCAAATCAAATAACCTGCTTGGGAACTTGAAACGACTAACCTTAACTGGTTTATCATTGAGATATATATAGGATGCTGCCACCGAGATCTTCGATACACTGAGAAATGTGAGAAATATCACCCAAATAACATCTTTTACAAGACCGCGTATACCAAGCGCATCAAATAATTCGTCGGGTGGGATTTCTACGCTCCTCAGCTGGACTCTTAGATTTGGCGCGTCCGCTTTCGCTTCTAAACTCCTCAACAAATACTACATTCTGTGCTGTGTTGCACAACAGCTGCACCCAGTCAGCTGCACTTTTCGCACATTCTGCTTTCTGAAGGTGCGGTGGACGAGAGACAACGTACGTCTGAAGCCCGAAAGCTTATTAAAAACCGGTTGTCGCCTACCATTCTTTAATCCATATTTTCTAGGGGCAGCAGTTGAGAAGAACAATAGCGGGCCCTGCGGCCGCATTATCACCACAGGCTCGCTAGAGGAAAGCGCTTTCACTCTCGGTGCCTCACTCCCAGGCCAGACGTTCTCATTCAACTTAGCCGCGTTACAATACAGAGTCAAGCACGGGATTTCGACACATTCTGGTCATGACACGAGTTCCGTGGCTAAGCGATGGTTTCTCCTTACAAGTGATTTGTACACGTGCCTCTTGGGGGCGATTTACAAATCATTATGGCAGCGCGTTCAGGTGGCTGAAACGCGCGAAAAATATGAATGGCCATGATACGTCGTGCACTGACAGCAATTTCTTTTTTGTTCGTGTGAGCCATCCAGCCGGGAAACACGTAGGTTAGCGGGATTCTGCAGTTTCCGGGATGGAGAGGTCAATTGGGCTCGTCGTAGTCGGTTGGGTCATGTGCGCACATTCGCCGCGCTGGCACTTCCGGAATCGTGGCCGGAAGGTCACGCGAAACGGCTTGACGCGCGTAGCAAATTAATGGTGCCAACCCTTGAAGCTCGACTGTAATGACATCTTTCGTACATGCGGAAGGATGAACGTGCATCAGTTCCTGTATGATGCGACCACCACTGCAGTGAACAACATGGGCGCCCTTCAGCGTCACAGGTCAATGAAGAGCTCGCAGTTTTCTAATGAGCTTTCGCTGTTTAAAAATAATGAAATGGCCATTGTGTCGTCAAATACAGGAAGCAAAGATGGCCATTTAGATTTTACAGCCAAGTCCTGCTATGTATTATGACAAGAAATTATTCTCGGAGCAGGGAGTGCCCAGCCAGGCTCTATGCCTGGATGCCACCACGTTTCTCTTTGGCGCGCATGTGTACGCACTCACATACGCGTGCCATGGAAGGATAAGGAGACTAGCATTATACTTAATTAATGCGAATGCCTCATGTGCCTCAACAGACGCTGACCTTGAATAACGTGATAAGTGGTACCGAAATCCAGTCAGACAAAACAAAATCTGGTTAGAAATTAGGTTTGGCGCCCTGCCGCTCTGCGTGGCAGCCACCAACCAGAGAGCCAAGCTTGTGATTCAAACCCCTCCGAAAAACAAACAAACAAACCACAAGGCCTTCATGTCGGGCAAGCCTAGAGAGTTTTTTTACTGGTATAATATTACGCGGCAGGCTCGTACATTCGCTCCAGGTGTCGCACCATATGTGAATGCATTACAGGTGAACTGTGTAAAGCTTCCGACAAATTACGAGAGGCTGAGCAATAATTGCAATCCTCATCAACCGCCACAACAAAGTTCGAAGCTCTCTGGGCGTATGCAATGCCTTAGAATTACGTTCATTATTAAAGTGTGCAAACCAATAGGAAACGCATATAAAGACAAAGATGCTCCCATGAGGTGCCCAGAAGCTTGATTTAACGCAAATGATACGCACTTGCTCGTGTCGGCTCATTTGTCGTGTATGAGTGCAGCCGCGATATCACCGTCGAGAGTTACAGCAATAATCTGCAGGCTTTCTTTTTTTTTTACTTCTGAACTTTTTGCCATGAATGATACAATGATCTCATTGATTTCTTGAACCAAGCAGATGTTCTCTAGTTAACATTTTCTCGCAATCATGAAAATCTCATTACCATACCACTCTCCCCTGGCATCCTCATTTTCACTACGACCAAAAAGCATGTTTATGTGACATCATTTATCACAATTCCAGTTGAAAGTATATGTGTAAAATAGCATAGTGGTAGAAAGTCATTTCACCGCAAATTCATAATACAAAGCAGTTGATTGTAGTGCATTTTTGAATAAAGTAACGTTAGAACAGTCAAAATGGTAGTTCCTACGTTAGTTCGTGTGAGGTCACAGCCAGTTTGTTGCGGAGCTTCGAAAGTAAAACGTGTGAACTGAAAATACCCAATGATGTTGGACCCGTAAACTCTGTGAAAATCCTAAGAAGCTAGTATAGCTGATGACTAGCACTTGTCATGAACTTGTAGTTCTGAATAATCCCATAGAACAACTAAATTTCTCCGGCTCATCCCAACAGTAGCGCTGTTGTCAGCACACTTACAATAATACGAGTGGCTCGTTTTTCTACTTTGCACGTAATACAAATTGTCTCATGGCTCCAGGAATCTCTTGACTTGGTGAACGTCAATTCATTCATTGTTTCTATTTTTCATGTGCGTGTACGTGTAATTTATTCATAGTTTCATGCTGCTCTTGATTTGAAATGTTTGTTTAGGCTACTTTTATATCACACAACGCTTGCTCACAATGACACGACACGCATTCATTGTCGCGGCATATAAGGTTAGCTTTTCAGACAAGACAAATATTGCAGACGTAATGCAATTTATCTATCAAGCATTTAGCTTTTTGTTTTATACAAATGATTGCAACATGCACCTGTATGTGTGCCTACGTTTAGAGGGAATCCCTGTGCATAATAATTACGCACACGATGCTGGAGAATTCGTCTGTATGCTTTTGCAAATAAATCATGGCAACGGTATCATACAGCATGTGATGTAAAGATGGAACACGTAGCGTCGTTGAGAGATGTTTTTTGAAGAGTGGCTCAGCGGTCTTTAAAAAAGATAGGCAAGAAGTAATAAAAACCAACCCGGTAGCCTATTCGGCCAAGTTGGTGGTGCACCCTTTAGACACCAGTCATTCGCAAAAAAGTAAGGGCACTTTTTCGTGCACATTCTGCAAATACGCACACCCGATGTGTCCTTCAGCGCAAGTACATTGTTGTAAAGTCAGGCTTTTTTATAAGTCTACTTGAAGAGCTAGCTAAATATTACCCATAATCAGTTACTAGTTTACGAAGAGTTGTCGATTCGGCGAGAAACGTGAACCCTGTTGTATGCCGGGGCTTTCTTCACACCAGTACTATGCTATGCCAAAAGACGTTGTGCTACGGTGCGTCAGGGAGTATGTTTGTGGCATTAACATTAGCTTTACATACACAGCACGCTTTCAAGTTCGGGTGAAAGGTTTTAAGGAGGACTGCAAATTAAATTCGTTGACTTAGCACTTTCTTGAGGGACAATGCTTTTGCGCAACTTTCAGGGTGAAAGGAGTTCATGGGGTTGCTTGTGGCACCTATATTCTCAGTAGTAATTTTTGTAGTACCAACAACGACTTACAAAGCCCATGTGTGAATGTGGCAATGACATTGTGTGTTTCAATGACGACAATGTAGTGATGGTTAACGCGGCGTTCTACTTTGGCGTGAATGTTGTGAATCTGTATAGAGAGCTGGCATGAATGTCGCTTATTAAACTCAAAAAGACTATATGATCCGGCGAATACGTCTTCAGATATATCATTAACTGACGCTCATATATAGCCTGACAAGCACTACTATAAGCATATAAAAAAGATGGTACGTTAGCTCTGACCGACTAGTTTTCACGGCAAAAGCGGCTCACACTACACCCGTATGCGAAAACATAAACAAGTTCATGTCTTCGCATACGAGTGTAGGCTGTTTACTTTCACTTTGTATGTCATCTTGGCTTCCCGTTTCAGGTGATGGCTTCAGACTGGCGGTTCAGACCCCTCCTGGAAACGTACATCTTGTGCGGGTATATTGATTCCCACTATAAGTCGGCTACACGACGTTATTATTAATAGGCAAGAAAGACCGACTTCAAGAGTGACACCGACGAGCGCTATGCGGCTTGCGCGACGCACAGTGCTCGCTGCCTCACTCTTTGTATTGGGTGTAACATTAAAGTGGCGGGCGCGTTGTCATCTATTGATAGCGGCTGGACCAACGTGCCAAAGTCATGTTCATCTCGGAGCCAGCACGTGAACGCAAAGCCGGTGGTCGTAAAGTGCACATCTTGCAGCCGCCGCCAACGAAAGGCGATTACTCACGGTCGTTTGATGCCTATCGTGCGAACGATGCGCATGCTTTCTAACCGAAGTATCTGATTTGACAAAGCGCCGCCAATATTCTCCTGCGTTTCTTTTCCTTCGCAGCCAAGCTTTCTGTGGTTAGAATTCAGAATTATACGGCGTCCGCGTGGGAAAAAAAACTCTCCCCTAAACAGTAAAGCCAAAGAGCGAGCACCGAAAGCAAAAGTAAATCACCACTCGGTCGCAGCTAGTGCGATTTGGGGGAGGAGGGTTTCCGAAGCTACTTTCCTCCTACCGGCCGGAGCGAGTTTGAGGAGCTGAGGCAGTCGTCTCGGTTGTTCGGCTGGTTGTTGAACAGAAAGGCGAGTTGCCGTTCTGAATACCGATTTTTTTTTCCGTAATGGGGATGCTGCGTTGAGTGCGCATTCCACTGGAGCAACGCGTCGATCATGACAAGAGCAATGATCTCGAATAATTTTACGAGCTTGGTTCGCCTCGGTGGATCGGGGGCTGGGCTGCTCGGCTGCTGACCCCAAGGTCATCGGTTCGATCCCGGCTGTCGCATTGCATTTCGATGGAGGTGAAATGCTAGAGGCTCTAGTGATATGCCGGGAAGATAACCTTTGGTCACCTAGTGATCACCTAGTGATATGCTGAGATCACCTTTGGTCCTTCGCACCTCCGGTGGGAAATACCGGTCAACCAGAACTCGGGCGGAAGAATGCACTGGCTCGTTAGCTCGCATGCTCTCGTGCACTGGAGCCGAAACGATGACCTAGAAGCCATCGCTTTTTTTTTATGTACCAAGGCAGTCAAGAAAAAGCTCTCGCTGATTGCCTGCATGAAAATGGTGCGAGGAATGACGCACGACACGTACGATTGCGTGCATGCAGCTGGTTAAAAGACGACGAAATGTATACACCAGTAGCGTTGGAGCTTCGGCCTCACTCGGTACCGCAGATCATATTACACTAAGGTCACGGAGGTTAACCTGGTGCCCATTCGCCTCTTATTATATGTATGCGTACTTGCAGAAGCTGCACTTCGCTGCCCTTGTTAAAGTCTTGACGCACCGATTCTCAAGGCTCTTTTGTCTCACTGCGTGGCTGCTGCTTTTTCGGTGGTGGCCATTATAAAAAGGGACGCTAAGTGAATTCATTTCAGGAAACAAATTTTTCGTTAGCCTATCTTATGCTGCTACTTTACCGTTTCCAGCATAAATAATAAAATAGAGGTGCGAAGGGAGGGGTAAACAGAGAAAAAAAAAAGAGAAGCACAGAGCGTGAGTCTATTGCAAAATGAAATCACTCCCCAGAGTTCACATAGTTTTTTTTCTGATTGATTTTGGTGACAAATTGATATTGTTGACGAATTGGGATATACACCAACCTTGCTGGTCAGGAGTAGGAACTACATGGACGAAAATTTTATCTGCACATAGACAAGCTATCTGGTCGGTGTTTATATAGCACTGTTTTAGTCATTAGAAGGGAGCAGAGAACATAAGAAGAAGCTGACGGCTTTCCTCGGTGTTTGCCTGTAAAGCGCTGTAATCAGTACGCAGCTCCTAAACAGCTCAGGCTCAAGGTGTTTGTTCAAAGGTTACCAAATGAAAGTTTATTTATGTATGTCAGAAAAACCCACAACGAACACAATAACTGGCCAGGATTTAGCTACACGGGTGCTTTAATCTCCTTTATTTACTATGCCCAGTGGAAGTGTAGTTGGGGGAAAGGTCAAAGAGCTAGTGACTTAAAAAACATCGTAACGCCATTATGCCGCAACTCACTCTGGTCATCTAACGTGTTGTAGCTTAGCCGTTATGCTCAGTATATCTCAAGCGACTCACGCAGTGCTTATCGTTGTCCTTCACCATGCACTGCAGAAACGGAAAATTATCAGTGCCCAAATTTTCACCATATCTTCAAGGCTGGATGCACAAGTGCGCTGAAAAGCAGTTCGAAGCCTGACGTTGGCCAACTAGGTCAAAAGTCTCTTTTTGTTTATTTCTGCAGGCGAGGAACACATCAAGTCTCTGAAAATATCCGTCTTCGCACATTCTTTTCCTGAAGCACTATCGGCGCCGCTTCCTTCTCTGCACGACGTTAGCTGTACTTTTCGGCTTGGAAACGCGCACAGCTGAGGCCTACGTAAACGTCGCCCGAACCGTTGCTTGGACATATTTTTGCTTTTGTCACCTCCCTTATTTTTTAATCTAGCTTCTCGTGACTCTTTGGGGACATTCACCACGAATATATGTCAAATAACGATGTCAACACGAAATGTTGAAATGTTTTGTCTGTGCAACAATTACAAGCCCACTGACCTCCTATCAATAACTAAGGAAAACATGAACCTGCAGTTCGTCCATAAATATGAAATCAATGTAAAACAACAAGTGGTCCATACAAGACAGCAAAAGTCATTGAAGCAACACGTCATGCTGACAGAGTTAGACATCTATGGGCATTTACAAACATCAGTAATAGATTTGCACAATAAAAGTTTTGTTATTCGAAATGAAACTTTCGTGACTCCAATCACAGAGAATCTGTTCTATTGCCGGCCAAATTTAACCGCTACATTATTCAATTATTATTTACTTATGTACTCAGAGTGCCTACGGAAAAGTACGAGGATGCAAGGGTTTAGTGCGGTTTGACAATGCTCTTCAAAAGTATTCTTAACCCGGAAGGCTACAGTATGCTAGAGGATCGGTGCGAGCAAAACAAAAGAATTAAAAAGAAGAGAAAAAGCATGGTAGAGATGCAAATATTTGCATACAAATAAAAACAGACAAAGATGACATATATAAAACAATTGTATTCGGAGAGCGTATTGGAATAAAATTTGGTCGACAAGCGTGGCCAGTGCAAAGCGTTCCAATTGCTCATTGAGAAACTGAGACTTGACAACGCCAGTGACATTTTCTTGTGTGAGCAATATATTTGATGCACAACCTTTGGCGCCTACCAATATACGTGGAAGCGCATGAATGAAATGCACAGTCATAAGCAAGCTTAACAACACTAACGCTTAGCAGAGTGTACTGAAACAGTTTGGTCGATGCTAGCGCCACGTAGCTTTGCTTTTTGTTACCCTGATAGTATACCCATGCATGCCAACCTATTGTATTTAGGCATACCGAGGTACTATCTCGGAAACAGAGTGTATACATGGGCTCACTGGCACAAATCGCCAAGGACAGCTATGTAAATCCAATATGTGCAAAACCATAGAACATTTGTTGGGTAATTGTAGTTCATTACCATACTACGAATGGAGCGACTGTCACGACCGCTGTTTGTTTCCTCATTGTTACCCTGATAGTATACCCATGCATGCCAACCTATTGTATTTAAGCATACCGAGGTACTATCTCGGAAACAGAGTGTATACATGGGC
The DNA here is from genome assembly GCF_043290135.1 of Rhipicephalus microplus. NCBI lineage: Eukaryota > Metazoa > Arthropoda > Arachnida > Ixodida > Ixodidae > Rhipicephalus > Rhipicephalus microplus. The sequence goes on from NC_134710.1 coordinate 472,547,941, forward strand.
TCACTGGCACAAAACGCCAAGGACAGCTATGTAAATCCAATATGTGCAAAACCATAGAACATTTGTTGGGTAAATATAGTTCATTACCATACTACGAATGGAGCGACTGGCACGACCACTGTTTGTTTCCTCATTATGGTACCATCTATTTCAAGAATCAATGGTAGAGCAGTGACATTGTCAAATAAATACTCCTGTAAGTACTGTGTACGTCATGCACTACATGTGTGGAAAATATTTAATGATGTTGCATGTTACGTTCACTGCTATTAAATTGCCTCCAAATCACGTAAAACGCTACTGTGTTATGTTTCGGGTACAAAGGCCTCCGTCAGATATTGCTCGGTTCTTGCTCCAGTATCTCTATCGAAGTTAGATTCAAGATAAAAAAGTATCAGTTTTACCGCAACAGTGAAACAATGATTGTGATAGAAACAAGTTGAAATGTAGGGCAAAGAACTGCAAAGTGCCTGAAACTTCTGTGAGGCTGCTGAAGCTCATTGGACGGATAAAAATAACACACAGATAAACAGCGCGAACAAGTGCCACAGTTCAAAACTGAACGAAATGTCATCTAGAGTGGTCGTTTGAAAGAACGCATTTCCCATATTTTTATATGGATAATTACTGAGAGGAATTTGGCCTTAGCATTCGAGAAAAAAGTCGCTACCAATCTCCAGAATGACTCAATTGTGGACATTAATTGCACAATATAGAGGTTTTGTTCGGCGGTTCTATTTTGGCGCCGCTTGAGCAGCGCACGAAATGCTTGAGCCAAGTCCTGTTTGTGTAGATTAACAAATCATTATTAATTCCAGGTGGCGAGTAAATAATGCGAGCAAAGTCATGAGTATTTTATTTCTTCAAAACCGTGGGTGACACGCCTCAGGCCTCCGCAGTAGCAAATGGGATGCCCTGACTTGTATGAGATTATGTGAATGGCATAACACGTACAGGGCCCCTCTACTCGATAAAACAGAGGTCAGAGGTGTGGCCACGGGCGTCAATCCGAACTCTTTTGAATACATCGGACAATAAACTTCCGTATAAGTGGAACATAAGTTGTAATTCAGCGTCATGCGCCGACAATATACACGGAGATGTTGGTCCCCCTTATAAAGTTGGTGGAACGGGCTTGTGGCAATGGTTCATTTGTTTTATTATTTTGTCCAGGTTTTGCTGCGGTATTGAGATTACTTTCGAACGACCATCTACTAATGCTTGCCTCGAAAGATGACAATGCGCCAGAGGCGGATCCTCGCTCTCTGCTTCGCATAATAATGATTCTTCGAGTGCGTGGGAGCTGCTTGACTTTTTTTTTCTCGCGAGTTTATTTCACCCAGCCTTTCGACGGTTCGTCTTACGGGGCGGAATGACAAAGCGACAGGTTTTCCCATGTGGTCCGCATAAAAGTGCTTAGGCATTCAGAAAGAGACGAATGAAAAATCTCCTGACGTATTCAAAGTCAGGAGGTCGAGGTCTACTTGCATAACTAACTGTCTGCGTGTATTGGTTTTAACAAATCGGTACGAAGACGCACTTGATTCTTGGGGCATTTTCAGCGCATAACATTCATTCCGTGGCATCAAGACACGAATAGTAACGAGGTCCTTCTGTTGGAACGCTTATTTGCTTTAATAACGAAGTGGCTCTGCACGTGAACAGCTGAGCATTCTGGGTGCACTACGTTGAACGGACCGCAGCCCCATACAATAGAACGAACAACGAGCCGGTGTCTCGGTCTTTGTACGCTTCCACAAATAGTACCCAAAGCAGGGATTGTGTCCATGAGCCACTCAGTGGCACTTAGTTTGAACAGCGGGTACTGGATGCTCCGGGAGCACCACTGAAATAATAGCTTGCTTGAACAGTTCTAGAGCGCCTACGAAAACACAAAAATAAATTTTGTAAAAGAAATGCGCGTAGGGCTGTATTTTGTGATGTTCAGTAAACGTCTACGCTAGCATGCTTGTGTTGTGTCACTCTGGATAAAGAGCATTTTTACTACAAGTTACCGCCATTTCTTTCTTTTATTGTATTCACGAAGATTTCAAATCGGCGCTTTCAGGCACACCATCCTCAGAGACAACATATTTGATGGACAAATCGTTGGAGCAAGAAAAAAAGAGAAAGTCATGTTCAAAAGAATAATTAGCCGTACTTAAGGCCATTGATTATCGGAAGTGTTTCGTACGTGAATGCACACGAATATATTTGTACCCCCTACCACTCGTTAACGCTGGCGCTTGTTGCGCGCTTTCGGAACCTGGCCCCATCAAGCCATTTCGGGTGTCTTTTGCTCGCAGCCTAGGTGCGGCTACAATTTTTCGCGTGCTTTCTTCTCTCGCTTTCACTTTGAACGTTAGGTGCAAAGGGTTCTGTTCAGACTTTTGCCTAATTGGAGCCCATTGGAGCCTCATAGATGTGCAAGAATGTATACCAACAACGATGGCTGCGAAATTTTGCCTGGGGGATCCTCATAAATCACAACTCTCGAAAAGTGGTTAGTCATTGGTTTCGGTGAGGAATCGTAATACATGCCATGAGCGTACTGCATTTAAGAGGAACAGAGAGAGGCTTAAGGACAGGGATGTTTGCAGCTCGTAAGGTGTGCTTCGCAATGGACAGCCAAAACAGCCATTTATACAGTAATGTCCACGCATTGTAAAATCATTCTCCGTGATCGACAGAGACATGAATTATTATCGTTCCTTAAAAATGTGACTAAAGTAGCCGAAACCCTGATAGTAATGACGTGAATGTTTAAACAGAGCCATTTGTGTCGAGACAGAATAAAAGACTGTCGACATAATGACGGAATGACTACACCTCCTCCCTTTGCACGTGGTTGAAGCTCAGAATGGTCGATTCTGGTATTCGTTTAAGTAAGGTACAAATGCAAACGAATGAACCTCAGGGTGAAGCAACAATGAAATACATGTGTGATAGGTCAAAACGTACTTGCTCCTAACGAAAGCAGTGATGGCATTACGAAGCAGTTAATGAATTACTTTAGCAATTATAAGGCAACAAGGTGGTTGTTTTGGATGGCTGGTAATGTATCTTTGACAAAGAAAGAAACTTTTTGTTAAGGCGTAATTTTTTGAAAAAAAAAAGTATTGACAATTTTACGCCAGACTAATGGGTGCCTTCACATTGGGCTATTGAATCTTTCCGTACCTTCCTTTCACGATGCGAATTAAAGGTGAGTGCATCAATCCAACCGTTATCGTCCTAGGCACATATCTGCTATACTAATGTTCGTTTCGTCGGTAAAAATACAAAACGACTATGTTACAGCACCACAAGGCGTCATTGAACGCCATCTGTAATATTTTCTTTCATCCGATGAGAGGAATGTGTGGGGTAGACAGTATTTTTCATCCGATGACAGGAATGTGTGAGGTTGAACGGAAAGTGGGGCTAGTTGGAATACTTGCATGATTCATGATGCGCTAAAGAAGAAGACGTAAGAAACAGAGGGTGCACAGGACGAGCGCGAATCCATTCGTCTTCAGCTCTGCATCACTCTTTGTGTTCAGTTGCATAAAGAAGCAGGAGGGAGAAATTGACAAGAAACTTACAGAACACTGCTTACACACACGTCGAAAAATCGCGAGGTTCCACCGAAAATATTCTGACATTCAAAACTCAATGACCTAATAGATGACATGACCGCCTAATGATTTCCTGTTTATGAAACTCTATGAAGAAGCGTACCAAATTGGTTGTGTTGTGCACTAAAGAAATAGTTTACCGCATTCCTTTGTGATGTGCTACATTGGCTGATTAGGCCGCTGTCAAAAAGATTGCCCCATAGTGCACGCTAATCTGATGCGTGTATTTGTGGATAGTCAGTTGACAAATCACTGCTGCCAGTATAAGTGCAACCTCTGTTTTATGATTATGACTACAAGATAGAGGAAAAGCAACAACACTTGAATTACATTAAGCTTTTCTGATCCACCAGGTAGAAAGAGATTGTGTAAACGTGCTGTCTATAAACACACTAGGTAATGAACAGCAATGTATTGTGAATGGACTATGTTGTTTCAGCCCGTGTGTAAACAGCCCATCACGAGCATTCAGTCTTTCTCCCTCCTTCCTAAATTGTTTGTGCAAAGCCGCCGGGTCTGTTGTACTATTCCTACGCCAGAATCTGAAAAGCCGTTTCACTTGTCGCGTCTCATTTTGTGATTGTCGAGCCACCTCTTCTACTTGCCATACAATAAGCTGGGCCCTGGCTCAGTGTCTCGCAACGCGCACCCCGCAGCCTTCAATACGCCCTGTCACGAGAACGACTCCTTTTGTGGTTTCAGTCGCTAGAGCACACCAAAGAAGAAGAGGATGAAATGAAAACGTAGCTCGCGTGCCTCGAGACATTTTAGAGGCCACGAGATATTGTTGTGTCGTTTTGGGCTCACACCATGACTGCGGCCGCATTCGTATGAGCGATTAAAAGAATTTCTACCTAATAAACTCAAAAGTGTGCACTGTTTTTTAAACGCTTCAATGGTTTCGCAAAAGAAAGAAAGAAACGAAAGGAAGAATTATTTCACTTCAGCGATATCGTCAGACTAATCCCTCGTCATATGTGGTTTTCTAAACGTGCTGCGCGGCATGATGCCGTTGAACATGATGGTCTGCTTGTTAGACTGTGAATTAGGAGTTCCTCTAGTGGATGCCATTCACACACTCTGTGAATATTGCGCAAAGTGACACCAAACAAATATTCAGAAAAAAAATGAGGCAGAAATGGTTGCTTTCTAACAATAGCGCATCCCTGCATGAGTGATGAAGTACAATCGCCCCTGTACAGAGAGAATGGATTGGTTTTCGTTTTGGCTTGCGGCGTATTGATTCCAGCGTGCCGGGTGAGTCGTCGTGCATGCTTTCGGAAGAACCAAGAATGGCCGTCACAGGACATCACAAACAACTACCACCAGGCAGCGGTATAACTCGTCTTAAGGAGTGGAAAGAGGAGTTCCTCCGCAACGTGATGTTATAAGCTGCCTCGCTCAAAAGGGAGCCACTTTCTTCGTCTAGCGGATGCGTATGGAACCAGGACGGCACTGCTATTCATAGCCAGACAGCGGTTAACCCCCGTGAACTCGGCACAATGGGCGCACCCCACTTTCAGCGCACCATGCTTCTCGACAAAAATCGCCCTCGTCGGCTGCACTTTCCGCGTCGCAGTGGACACGTCGGTATACGGTGCCGTGAAGCGCTACGGAAACGTGCCTGATGCTGGCTTTCGCCTCACCTTTGGCGGATCGGAGGGCGCGCGGATGCGAGCTAAGGTTGTTATGGCGAACATGCGAAGCAATGACGGCTTTCACATACTCATTTATTAAAGGTAACCCAGTAAGCAGGATCTTTTCGTTTTATATCACGCACGCCAGTTGAAACCGTGTTCAGATCAACTGAACTTTCCCTGTACGCCGAAAAACACTGCATACTGACGCCTCTGGTTCAGAATTTTCGTGGTTATTAGAATGCGCTTAGTGTCGCTTGCTACTTGTATCACTCTTGGACCTTCCCTCCGTAATTGAATCAGTTTTCATGATGGTGGACTACCTTCTCCTCGCCGTACGAGTGCTACGGCGTTTCATTCCACTGATTATCGTGCTTTTGACCCGAAGGACGCGGGATGGAATCACACCCGTGGCGGCCACATTTCGATTCAGGCGAAATGATAGGTTCCCATGGGCTTCGAATGAGATGCCCTTTAAGGAACCCCAGGGGTTCGAAATTTCCGGAGTGCTCCACTATGGCGTTCCTATAGTAATCAATCGTGTTTTTGGGGCACGAAAACCCCAACAACATTCTCCCTGCTTTAGCGTAGACGGCTCTATACGGTGGTATGGAGGCTCTTTGCACTACCCCAAGATGCAGCTACTTCGATGAACGAATTGTTGTGATAACGGTTGATGATACACTGTGATGACATATATTACAATTTATTTAATTTAAGTAAGATGCACAAGCTACATTTTTTTAGTAACGTCTTGATGATTATTGAAGAAATCCAGGCATGTAACTGGGTTTATCAACTGCGATAATTTTTTTATTCTTAAGAGCACACGCCGATTTCGCTATTTAAGGATGACGATATCAAGTAAACATCTCGCGTCGCAATGACTCACATCGCTTTTTTCACCGTTGAAATATTAGCTTGAATGAAGTTTGTGTGACTTCTCAAGACAGAGTACAGATTTGAAAAAAAGACTTCCGAAAAGCTGACCATCGTTTCCATTTTTTTCTTCAAAAACAATCTCTAAGCCGCCTTTAAAAATGTGAAGCTTTGTACACGGTGGGCCAAGCTCGGGAAAATGCAATATTTGATAAAAATGCCACCGAACTCTGCATCATTTTTAGGACAGGGAGATTGAAGCACTTGATTAAGTCAGTAGGTTTGATCACCATGATTCTTAGCGTGCACGCGAACATAATAAATAAAAACGCAAGCGCCGATATTTCGTTTGGAGACATGTCCTGAAAACCTCCTGGATTCTGATGAAATACAAAATACCTTAAAGCGTGACGTTATGACAACGTACCAAAACAAATATATATATATATATATATATATATATATATATATATATATATATATATATATATATATATATATATATATATATATATATATATATATATATATATATATATATATATTAAGCATGAGCCTCTCAGGCCTCGAAGCATCTTACCCTCACTACCGTTTGTACTGCTACCTCTTGGATAGGACATAAGTCTTTCTTTTTTTTCTTTCAAGATAAAGGATACGTATAGAAAGATCACGTAATCCTATATAAATAATGTGTATTTTGCGACGCTTCTGATCAACAGTTTCTGAGTAAAAAATTTAGGCAACGGTAATGCGCCCCAAATGCTTCATCGCCCACATGTATCAGCAGCCGGTTATGCACAGGCACAGCCTCTGCATTGACTTGCCTCTTAAAAGCGCGGAACTAATTAAATGGCATGACATGAACTTGCACCGTAAAGATAGGTAATGACTCAACATAGTAATGTTGGCGGTGTCACGTCCCAATGCCACGATACGTTTATGACTCATGATAGACGCCATAGAGCAGGTCTCCAGAAATTCTGGCCATTTGTTGTTCTCTGTTATGCACTGACATCACACAGTACACGGGCTTTTACCATTTTGCCTCTATAGAAATGCAACGGCAGCGACTGGGATTCGAAGCCGTGACTTTCGGGTCTGCAACCGAGCACATACCCACTACACCACTGTTGCGGGCCGCTAATCTCATCCTCTTGCCGAAATAAATATTTGAGCGTGCAATTTGGCTATAGAAAACTTGAAGGGTGCTTCAGCATCACCTTAAAGAGAAGAACGTGATAGTGAAATTAAGCCTCGTTTGCATCACTTTCGCAATCCTGTACAATCTGACTCCTGAAATCTCAATTATGTAGTTAAGCCTCGTTTGCGTCGCTTTCGCGGCCCTGTACAATCAGAATCCTGCACAATCTCAATCGTGTACCGAGAAGACCGACTGCGCTGCTAAGGAGGCAACTCAACCATGCAGCAAAGAAGGCAATGTCGGGGCATGTAAGACTGACCTTTTCAAACTACACCCCAGAATGCCCACTACAAGTGCAAAAGTGAAGCGTCCACCACGCCTAAACGCTTCCTATTGCGAATTGGCGAAATGCCCACTGCGCGTCTGCAAGGCAACACGTGAACCTGCGCAACTGCGGGCACACTTTTTCAATACGTTTGCTACCAATGAAGATCAATTATGCCTCAACGCTTTGTAGTGAACGGGGCTTTGAACCATATGCTAGTTCCGCATTTCACGTGTTTTGACAACTGGTGAGATCCTACGCTTCTGCCACGCAATAATACATCCCAATGAGGCTCGTTGTGCTACAAGACAATCGTGTTGGTTTCTTCTTTTAGGGGCGAAGCTCCTTATGGCGTTTATGGCGTGGCTTGTGCGTCCCTCGTAGTACGTAACCACTAGTGGCACATACCCGAAATAGCGGTCTTTACGATTTCGACCTCCAAGGTGGTTCCGGTGAGAGATTTCTTCTGTGCGTTGTTGAACAATAAAAGATAGTGCTCAATGCACATGCTAATGGCTGCTAAGGGGGAATGAGAGGCAGGAGCATTCAGCTTTTAGGTAACGCGCACGCTGCGATCCCCATTAGCAGCTATTGGCATGTACATAGAGCATGATCTGACAAGAGAGGGTTGCTACGTTATACTCGCTGGGTGTAACCTCCTTGGTTTTAGAAAGGTTTAGCGAGCGTTGGGCCGCATAGCCATGAATACAGTGAACTAGTATATACCATGAACTCGAGGTGGTTAAAGGTGGGAAGTAAACCCGAAGCGCAAGCCGTAAGAAAGTGTGCATGTGCCACCTCCCGTTTAGTCCTTGAAATGTCCGCTGGATGGCGGTGCTTCTATATGAAGAATATATGATGAAAAGATGCGAGATGGTGGTACTTGGAGTGCTGAATAGATGGACGAATGGACACACAGACAGATGCATCGATGGACGCAGGAACGGACGCAGGCGTGGATGCATGGATGAACGCAGGGACGGACGCCGAACAGACGCACGCACGGACGGCTGGATGGACGCGTGGACGGTTACACAGACGTACGCAGGAACGGACGGAAGCAAGAACGAATGGACGGACGAATGCTTCGCCCCACTCCCCATCATTCACTCCGTGGATATGCTGCCATTTTTTTAACAGTTTCAAGCAGTGGCATGGGTCTGTCATAAAACAAGTGCTTGCCAGTCAGAAAGCCTGGGTTGGACTCACATTTGAATCATATAGCTTTATTTGATTATATTTCAATTGTTAGCTGACTTCTGACGACGCCGACACCACAGGAATTTCTGGGATCCGAGCTCGTTAACGCTGCCACGTTAAAATCTGTGCATTGAAGTAAATCATTGCTGGTAAGAATAATATTCGGTATGATGCGACAGAGTGCCGACAAAGCAAGCTACTGTTATCGACACCATTCTCTACAGGCAGCATGTTTTTCTGCAGAGGACATCAAGTGTTAGTCGATTGCTTATGGCTGAACGGTCTCTGACATATGCGAGTACAATTCTCCATTGGCATGGGTCTTTGCCAGCAGCTACGAAGTTAGCGAAAAACAAAATAAATCTCATCCATTGTTTTCTAGTGTGTTACATTGCTGGCACATGTTTTTTGCAAACCAAATGTGTAAGCCAGAGCCCGAAAACCTCGGTTTTTCACTAAAGCGTTTTTTGAACCTGACAGTTGCCAACAAATCTGTGCACCACAAAAAAAAAAAAATAACTTTCATTTATGCAACTTCTCTTTCCTTAGTTCGTAGTAAAAAGAGACACTTCAAAAAGAAGAAAACAAAAATGACTATTTTGTGTCGATTTCATTCTGTAAATGTTTTTGTAGCCAAATTTCTTCAATCTTTTAATAAAGCACATTCACAATGGGAGTCAGTTGTTCTTTCACGCAAACTAAATCCATGTGGAAAAGGCGAGTAAGTCAACTGGCAGGCGTAACACTATTGACCTAATATAGGAAGCCGAAGCTGCAAGTTGTCTTGTAATTCAAATACCGCATGATAGAAAAGAAAACGACACTTGTGATAGCGGAAAAGTGCTGTTAGAACGGTTTGAAGGTACGCAGTGGCTTATTTGGTGAGTTAGTTCAACATCATAGTAGTTTCTTGGAGCTTTTTTTTTTGCGAAAATGTTTACGTTAATGTGCTAATAAGGCGCATAATTATTTGATATATATGTTATGTTGGTACTTTAGATATGACCTATATTGCGCAAAAGGAACAAGACACTAAGCTATGACACGGAAGCTTTAAGGCAGCGAATATTTCTAGCTTGGAGAACACAGGCGTTAGCGCGCTTTCAATTGAGCTGTCACAGAAAAGATTGATGATATGCAGGGTTTAACGCCCCAAAACCACCATATGAGAGGCGCCGTAGTGGAAGACTGGAAATTTTGACCACCAGGGGTTTTTTAACGTTCAACAAAATATGAGCACATGGGCCAACAGTATTTCCGCCTTCATCGGAAGCGCAGCCGCAGCCGGGATTCGATCCCGTGACCTGCGGTTCAGCAGCCGAGCACCTAAGCCATTAGGCCACCGCGGCGGGGCAGGGTTGCGTAGCTTGTTCCCTTTAGTGATATCACAGCGTGATGCATCAACACAAGTGTGTCATAATGAAACTAAAGTAGGCGGTGTTATAATAGGTACCACCTGCAGCAGAACAGCGCCCCTTTTTTTCCCGACTACAAAAGATTTAATGCACTACAGACTTTGATTGGCATTGGGCTAAACGAAGAGTGACCTTCGTATCAACGGTTAATGGAGGTCGAACTTCGGACACGCACATAACTATGGAATAAAGCTTGCTGAACAGAATTGAGCCTGGGGGTATCATGCTGGCTACTAGAAGATTTATTGGCATAAAATCTCTCGTGCAGGGAAACAGCAGCTTAGCTGTCATGCCCTTCTTTTCCTAAGCAAGCACGCAGTTGCGCTTCCTCTGTGTAAGTCCAGTTTTTCACCCTCAACTTTGCAGAGCAGTCTTTTCCTGCAGCATGTTCTAGCTAGCCCCCCCCCCCCCCCCCCCATTAGCATTTCTGAACGCTGTTTACAATTGACGAACACAAGCAAACCTATAACTTTGCTTGGGTACTGATGCATGGTGAATGAGTTGCTCTGCGTGTAAATACGTTTGACATGATTAAGTTTCATCTGCCTGCTGAACGTATTTCTTACATAAGTGAAACCATACGCATGTGCTGCATACTGGTCAACGTTAGACCACCGATTCTATGCTTTTCTCCTCAGGAGGTCTAAAGCAAGTGTGCACATTGCATTTCCTCTACATCACCGGGGACGCCATGTTTGTATTGCGTTAACCTCTTCTTTTGTTTCTGTGTTTGTAGCCCTACCTCGTTTTGTAATCAGCGTTAGTGCTGTCTTGCAGCGTTCATGTTTATGCGATGCAATTGTTGTTGTGGTTTTACGTCCGAGAAAGAGTGATGGAGGTAAACGAAAGGCAGGTAGGATTTAACGCCCCCATACCGCGATATACTTACGAAGTGCTTTAGAGGAGTTCCCCGGAAAGTTAAACTACGTGGGGTTCTTTAACATGAATATGATGCTAAATTAGCCCAATCTTAGCCACTATACCACTGCGGCGCTGCTGTCAAAGAAAAGAAAAAGAATTATTAAATGTGATATTATGAGTCAATTGACGGACATAGTTCTTTAATGCCCTCGTAATTTTCCAAACATTTATTCGCTATGCTCTTATGTTATATTTTCCACATCATTCATGTGTATTATTGCTATTTTACATGTTATTATCAGATACTTGTTCACGTGTGTGCGTTGCTACCTTATTTCTGTATTTGCACTGCTTTGCAAAAGAAACCATAGGTTGGAAATTAGTGCTATCAATGTGGGAGAAGCCCACTGCGCGCTAGTCGCATTTCTAAGGACGGAAAATAAAGTTCGCCCATCCATCCACGTCGTACCTCGATGTTTTTTTTTTTGTGCGCTGCAGGTGATAAGTCGTGAATTGCGGCCCAGTCGAAAGGTGCTGAAGTGGACACAAGGCTGGATAAACACAACTTTTAGCATGTTGGCATTCCATGCCAGCATCTAACACGCAATAGAAGGAACAATTCGATTTCGCCAAGTCGCACTGTATAAAAGGTCCCAAGAATAATTTAACTGAATTCTCTAATATATGTCTCGTGAAATGCCGCTAAATGCCATTTCTCTAATATATGTTTCATGAAATTTCGCCACAGCATTCGAGAAGTGGCCGCGCTTTACTTTCTGACACACCACCAAGCACTAGTGTCCCAGCAATTACGCACCTATGCCCAACATATAGGGCCAAATTTGAACTAAAATTTTTTGATAGGTAGTGCGACGTAATATACGCATCAATTAGGGACTCGTTAATAAATGCCCTTCGAATGCGTACAGCAGAGGGCTCTGCCCACACGTAGCCCCAGTCTGGCATAACAAAGGATATGCTATAGTGGGGGAGTGTGCACAGCAGACGCTGAGGCAAGCGCCCCGTCATGCACGAAAGGCTTCCCGGCCGATGATTTGAACAATATCTGGGGTTTCATGTGGCGATATGATTACGAGACAAGCCGTTGTGGAGGGTTCCGCATGATTCAGATCATCTCGGCTTATTTGGCGTGCACTGGCATCATACATCACACGGTCGTCTAGCATTCCGCCTCCTACGAAGAGCAATCGCCACAGTCGGGATCGAAAACACGTAATTCAGGTCAGCAGGCGAACACCGCAACCACTAGGCCACGGAGGCGGCTTCCGGTTCGTCGTTCTTCTCAACGCACCTTCCCGCTGCATTCATCGTCATTCTCCAATGCTTGAGATTGGTCTCCACCTTCCTTCCAACACGTTTCGAGCGAAGCAAAGGGGTTTTGGCCAGCAGAGAAAAAAGGGATTTAAAATACCAACACTTGGGGCGTGACGGCATTTGAGATTCGGAAAAACGGAGCAAGCAACAGGAGAAATGTAGGCACCGTGTATGATCGTTTAATTTTCGCCGGCGGAACGGGCACCGTCTTCTCGAGCCAACCCGCGACGTCAAGCTTAACATTAGGACTTCATAAAGGCATGTACGGCTAACTTCGGGGCAAAATATGCTGCCAGGAACCATTAGGCAAATATGCATCTTACCGTGAGAAATAAACTACGGAATTAATTTGGAAGCGTTTGGGCAAAGCGCACTTTGGCCAGTGAAGAATATTGTTTTTTGTTTCAATTTTGTGCTCAGTGTGTTACGAACTTTATTACTAAACTTATAATGTGCGAAGAAATAAACCGGCGGGCGCTACTCTAAATCATAATCTATCCGCTAACTTCAAAATGCCAAAGCCGATACGTATGCGCCATTCGATGCGACGCGACTCAAATCACAGCACCTATATCACGTGAATGCCGTTTTAAGACGTAAATGTTAAGAATGGTCATCTATATTGACAATAAGTCACCTTTTGCCTCGACAACCTCCGTGCTACGATGCATGCACTTTCGCACTTTCTGTCAACGCCGTAATAAAGCACCACAAATAAACCGGCCCTGTAGCATGCACACTAAACCTCAAAAGTTAACGGCCCTCGTGAACGTGTGATCAAAAGTCGCTTCGCGAAATTTCAACTACATCTGCGGCGATCAACAGCAGTGATACGACGAACACCCATGCCTTCGTAATCAATATACTATCCAAATTCTCACAGAGCACAGAACTTTCAAACTCTCTTTTTCCTCTTACCAAAGCGCAGTGGTAGCCATCACTTCGCGCTTCGGCGTCGAGTACAGTGCTCAATATAACTGCCATCGATCGAAGACAGATTTTCCGTCTAAGTGAATTACCGGACAACACACTGCTCTAGGAACGCCGTGATCGCGGTTATGTGACTACCTTACTGCAGATAAGCGGTTTAAGTTGCAACGCGCGTACTTACAATACGCTGTACGGCTATAGAAACTTGAACTGCCATGCAGGTAACAATAAGCGCTTCCGGTCTCGCGCTGCGGTCTGTAAACTTTTGCGGTTGAATGTACGTCGGTCAGTGGTGATGCTAATGACAGCAGGCTGCAACTTGTCATTTTAGTTTTACTATCTGAGAAGTATTATCAGAGCAGGTAGTAATAATTCCTTCTTAGGCTTGGAAGACTCGGCAAATTCTCGCGATAAAATGCCGCTTTATTGACGATGGTCAAAAGCATCTTTGTCGGTGCAACACTAACCACTGAAGCCATCACAATGAATGAACGTAATTATTGAACACATAGTGATACTATTTAACTTTATGGTTAGATGGAGTAAGCCGCCGCCCGATCCAAAGGGCATAGCCGGGTACATATCCATCTATCTCTCTATCTATCCATCCATTCATCCATCCGTGACTCATTTCCTCTTGGACACCTGAGCAGTGTGGCGAGGAGAGGAACATATCTGCTTGTAACATTGGACATTTTAAACATTTTCAGGATTCCAGATGCAAGTAGAGCTGCGAAGTAAACGCATTGCAGCATCGTTCATCGTTTCGCGAAACGTCGCTGTAACCACAAGCGTTCGCAAGGAATTACGTGCACGCCTACGCTGCTCCACACTTCGTCGATACTATCGCTGCTGCTCATTATGATTCCTTATAGTTGAGCGCTTGGTAAATAGTGGGCATCTAAACTACCCACACGTTGCGCACGTCACATGGTGTGTGCCGGGTGCGATTCTGCCACGCAATATACATCTGTATGACGCCTGAGTAGTTTTTTGTTCTCAAAGTATATATATTCAAAACACTGTCGTGTCACTGTGGTGCAGTGAACCACTGCCGCGAAGCATGTCTAAATAGAACACCTACTCAACCCTCCTTTCTTACTTTTTGCATACATCGTGATTTTCCGCTCACAAGCAACGCCATCAACGCAGCGGACAAGGGAACAACGAGGACAGCCTATAGTAGTCGTCGGACTAGCGCTTGTGTTACAACGAGTACTACAAGCGTTTTCCTCGTTTGTTTTCCTTATTTGCTGCGTGGTGTTGTGTTTAAGTTTCAATTTCTAACAGTGCGATATTCAAGCTGGAAGTTCAGGCCATTCGGCGTACGCAGAGAAACCTCACCGAGTGAAGACGTCACTGTGTGAGCAACGCAATCCGGAAATGCGCAGGAAAGAATAAAAGAAATTGAGATAAATACATTCCTTGGTAAGGCGGGATTTCAGCTACGGTACGCACGATGGTAATCCAAGTGTCATAATCACTCGGCTGTACAGGCATGCTAATAGAAAAAAAAATGGGGACCGTATGATTGCGTTGATATGGGCGAGAGCATGAGAAGAAGATAGAGAGCGAGTGAAAGCAACAGAGACAGAGAGAAACAGGCATATAGATAAAGAGGAAAACAAAGCCTACAGGAGGAATAGCAAGGCGGCGATAAAATAACCACATAACATCTCGTAAGTTTATCAGCTGATGCAGTGGTTCCAAATCATTTGACTTTCCATAGTGTCTCTCTTATCTCTCTTCGTCTGGTTTTCCCCGTGATATACATTAAAAATAAGGTGAGTAGTTCATGCGGAGTAAACCTCATTCTCAAGCTTGAGGTCAAAGCTGAGGTGAGTCCTCCATTTGTGAGGCGCGAACATAACTTGTGCTTGGAGAGAAATTTGTTTCTTCGACACTGTATATTGCTAATTCTTAAGCGCTATGTTGTAATTAGTTTTAAGATTATAGATCTTCAGATATCACACTGGTGCAGCATTCGTCGTTTGGCTGAAATTTTTTTGAGTTAGGGTACTTGAGGAAGTGCACATCGGTAGCTTTTGAAAAAGCGGTAGCTTTTGAAGTAAAGGCCACGAAAAGAAAAGAAGACATATGCCGCTGTTTGATGACATTGTTAGTTCTTCGCTAGAATTTCATCGGGGCTGTGGCTTATGCAGTACATGTGCGCTTAATTCTGCAACAACAGGTGACGATCTAGCGAAAATAAAAAGCCAACAGACGAAAGGATATCTTCGTGAAAGTGCCAAGAGTAACGATAAAAAATTGCCGCACGCATTTCTCACTCGAGCAAATTCGTCGCAGAGTGGGGGGGGGGGGGGTATCGCGGGAATGTTGCGTAATCGGGTAAGGTTTGGGAATGCTTAATTGTTATTTCGTCTTTGTTATTTTTATTTATTGAATGTAGGAGAAGCGTTAGGTTTACCGTCAAGCGAAAGCCTAGTAAAGACGCCCTTGACTGAATTCCTAACGCGCGATGTAGTGCCTGCATATATGGGCCGGCCACTGAATGGTTGTGCGGCACGAGCAGTCTTTTTTAGGAGCGAAGCTCCTTATGGCATGGCTTGTGCGTCCCTCGTAGTACGTAACCACCAGTGGCACATACCCGAAATAATGGTCCTTACGATTTTGACCTCCAAGGTGGTTCCGGTGAGAGATTTCTTCTGTGCGTTGTTGAACAATAAAACATAGTGCTCAATGCACATGTTGATGGCTGCTAAGGGGGAATGAGAAACAGGAGCATTCGGCCTTTAGGTAACGCGCACGCTGCGATCCCCATTAGCAGCTATTGGCATGTACATTGAGCATGATCTGACAAGAAAGGGTTGCTACGTTATACTCGCTGGGTGTAACCTCCTTGGTTTTAGAAAGGTTTAGCGAGCGTTGGGCCGCATAGCCATGAATACAGTGAACTAGTATATACCATGAACTCGAGGTGGTTAAAGGTGGGAAGTAAACCCGAAGCGCAAGCCGTAAGAAAGTGTGCATGTGCCACCTCCCGTTTAGTCCTTGAAATGTCCGATGGATGGCGGTGCTTCTATATGGAGAATATATGATGAAAAGATGCGAGATGGTGGTACTTGGAGTGCTGAATAGATGGACGAACGGACACACAGACAGATGCATGGATGGACGCATGAACGGACGCAGGCGCGGATGCATGGATGAACGCAGAGACGGACGCACGAACAGACACACGCACGGACGGGTGGATGGACGCATGTACGGTTACACAGACGTACGCAGGAACGGACGGAAGCAAGAACGAATGGACGGACGAATGCTTCGCCCCACTCCCCATCATTCACTCCGTGGATATGCTGCCATTTTTTTTTCTTTTACTGGCAGACGCTGCCTGCGTCAGCTTAGCGAAGTGAGAGAGGGGGAGGGGAGTGACACAATGCGGGTGTTTTCCTGGGCCGGCACGAGACGCGAGCATTAGGCACGAGACTAGAGACGCGAGCATGCGCAGTGGCGGTGTTGACGTCGGGGCCGCCGACGCCAAAGTGCGGCATCATGCGACTAAGAAACGTTCCGAATTTGAAAAAAAAAAAAAATAGTGTACCGGAAACGAACAACAGAAATAGGCTAAACGAGAGTCGATGACACTTCATCACCGTTGCTAAAAACCACCATGTTCCTGAGAGCAATTGTTGGCACACGTCCTAAAAGCAGGCTATAGAGCATCAGGATTCAGTAGCAGATGCAACAGTTGAAATCCCGCTGCCGGAACATTATAAAAGTTGACACTTTATTTATGCGCATTTACACCTATATGTGCAAATTTGTGCTGCGATGACTTGATGCAGGCTGTGGGCGAGTATGATGTCACGCGCGCACGCTCGTGCGTGGGGGTGATGTCACACACGAAGCTGGATCGTCCGGCCACCCTTCGCTTTTGCCGAGTAAATGATATTCGCATCCGAAATCAAGGACTGGAAGTCGGAGCGGGAAGCGGCAGCAAATGCAGGCAAGTGGCGAAAGAGCAAGGGGTATAAAAGGTGTAAGTGGCCCCTGCACCAGTGAAAACATCAAGCAAACAAGTGAAATAAAGACATACATAAATACACGGCTTCAGCGATCTGTGGCGTAGAAAGCAGAACGGGAAAAAAATGCCAAGGGTCACCAGCGTAAAAAAGAAACGTGCCGGGAAGCTTCGTGACCCAGGAAGAGTAGTCTTGACAGGACAGCAATTTGGCCACGAGGGCGGCCTGTTTTTGGACTCCCAGTGATGTTCGATGGGCTTACTGGAGCTATGCAATTGCCTGAACGTGTTTTTGGTTTCTTTCTTTCCAATTTTAGGACTGTATGGTTGCGGTGGCTTGATGTTTGATTCTTTACAGTGACTTCAGCTGCCTGTCACATCCTGAAAGTGAAGCCTAACGCATGTATTCAGGTAGTGAAAGTCAAGTTAGTTTTAAGAGAATCAGATTCGGTATCGGGAACGACCCCTCGGGAGGAGTTGCCAAAATTTGAGGCAATCTCTTTTTTCATCGTAAGTATATGCTCAAATTTCTTTTGTCTAAACTGAGCGCTATCTGAGGCCTAAAGCAATACGAGTGTGTGATGCATTCTTGGGGCCACGCAACATAAAGCAAAACAACTACCGACCTCTGAGCAGCCACATCCGATGCTTCGAACGTAAATAACAGGAAGAGGGACAGTCGTATTACTGTGGCGAAAGGTCGCGCCCCGGGGTCGTTTGGATCCAAACAAGTCAAGAGATATCGCGACACGTGGTCATTATCTTTGGTATACTGCAGCGTGCTTTAAGAAAGATTGATGCGTTGGCTTGTGACCCGCCGAATTAGAAGAAAGTACCAAACGTTGACGCAGTGAGAGGGACATTGAGCGCAATCTCTGCTGTCGGGAGATTCGAAGCCCTCAACCGGCCATCTTCGTTCGGCGGGGAATGGGGGCAAGGCCGCCTATTCAGCCGAAGCGTTTTGGAGATATCATGTTGATTGGCTGACCACCTCCCCTCTGGACGGAGGGGTCAGCGAAGAGGCACGAACACGGAAAGCGTGCGTCACGAACGCCCAGGCACGAATTCGCGGTAAGGCGGTCGCGTCTCCCGAACTGGGTCAAGCAGTGCTGCGTGTAGCTTAGCCTGATGATCACTCTCGATATTTTTCAGAGCATGCCTCAAACGCCCGGCATGTTAATCCATCAGTGCCCTGTTCAAACCACACATGTCATGTAGCAACGCAACAAAATTATCTTGGGTTTTGCCTCGAACCCTCGGTGCACTTTGGGTGGGACGTGGTTTCCTTGCGTAAAAACTAGCCGATTCTCCGTTCCGCAGAGCGACGCCGTGCGAGAGCATGAAACATTGATTATCCAACACTTCATCCGGCATTCAGCCTTTGATTGAGCGCCATGGTGTATCATTTATTGATTTTATTCCTGCGATAAAAAGAGCCTTAGACGCGTTAGAGGCACTCAGACGCCGCTTTTACATCTCGGGAATGAACATTTATTTGAAGCGTGCGCAGCAGTCACGATTTGCCGCTCAACGCTTTGCTATGATACGTTACCATTGTGAAAGGTTTTGCTGTTCCCCCATTTCGTTTAGCTGACGCTACCCAGGGCTCAAGAGGTCATTGGGAAACGAGGAGGTAATGTCATAGTTGCCTGACAGTCCATGTTCCGTTTGAGCGTGTTTGCTGCACAGCATCCTTTTCTCTCTGAAAAACCAGTCGCTCCTTCGTAGACAATAGCAAGAAAGGTAGTCGCCGAGAAAAAAAATAAAAGTAGCTAATGCTTACAATGAGCAAACTGAGGACATAAAAAGTGAAAGATTAGGGTGCCGTGGACATGGCTGCTCTGCTTCCTTTGTTACGGCGAAGTGAGGAGCCGGCCATTGAGGCCAGCGGCAAAAAGAGCATGCATAAGCACCATTGAAAAGTTGAATAGCGAGAAGTGATTGATGCTCCAATGTCCATTGTAACCTATGGTCGTATCGATGGTGAGCCACCGGCGTCTGCAGAGACGCCATGGGAGCCTGCTGGCATCTTTTGTCAGCATAAACAATGAAACAACACGCTGGCCCACTTCGACAATGGCAGCGCGGCCATTTCACTGTATGGCGTGGTGCAACCTCTGCTGAAGTTTCTTGCCTGATGTCCCAGACATTTTTGAGTGATTCGCATTGTTCGCAATGCTCTAAAGCGCCCCTGAAGGATAGAGAGTATGGTCAAACTTTTCCTTAGTCAATCTTCATTTTAGAAATTGGGTAATAATTTGAGAGAATAGACGCGCATAATTACAGAGACTTACGCTACGATGACGTTGCAGAATTCGAAATTTCTTGCTCGAGTGGTTTGGTTGTGAAGAACAGTCTCAAACTCCCCCTGTTGAATGATTCGACGTACTAACATGCAAAAGATTCCGAGCGAGTAATATAGCTTCTGTGCAAATACCATGAGTACGTGGATGAGAGTAGCGGTTAGCGTGAAAAGCGGTCAAGCCACGTTTTTGGTTTTGCTGTGTCTTAGTTATTTTATATCTCTCTTCAAAAAATTACCATTACGCTTAAGCGTACCTTAATATGCATGCCACCTTCAAAGAACTTGAACGGGCGCCTTTACGCTTGGTCTAGATACAACAGTGGCCTTAAACTTGCCTTCTTGTGTTTTAATGTGGCGCAAGCCTCTGCAGAGATACTTGTTTCCATTTGCTCAACTGGAGCCATAAACTTTCGTTTAATGTAGTAACGTTTCACCTCTGCGAATGAGATTTTTTAGCGTGATAGTGTTAAGAGCCAATGAAGTGTGTATCAACCTCTCCACAGCTAGACAGTTACAGATCAGAGCAGAACAGATCATCTCGTTTCGCAGAAGTTCTAGAGTCGGCGTCGGTGTTATTGATCATGAGCGATAAGTTAGCGTTGTTCGTTAGCGAAAAATCATGAAATATGCAAACAAATAAAAATATAGAAGCGTTCGATGCGAGTAGGAATCGAATTCAGGCCTTATGCCTGGAAATCGGGTAGGTGTCCTGCCGCAGTGCCGCCATTGCTTTAAATTGTTTTAAAAAATACATGAATGTGATGTAGTGCTAGGCGACTCTTTAAAGCGTTTAATATTGTGTGGGAGAAGCGTGCCATTTGACCTATACTTCAAAACTTATGAATTGAACTATGATTGGAGTTTTAAATGGCAACCCTTGGCAAAGCATTCAGCCATAACCAATGTTCGTCAGCCACAACAGCATCAAGAAAGCTGGTGCTCGTGTTTCCTTTCGGCTGCGTATTTGGTGTCCTGTCAACTGGCAAACGGAAAAATTACGTCATAGTGGGTACTTCCCAACTGTGCTGGCAGTACACATTGCTGAAGGGTTGCTTAAAACGGTCACTTTACACGTGCGCAGAGATTACTTTTCTTGCAGCACAGTTGAGGTGCGCGCCCAGAAGGCTAGCGATTGAGAAGGGGATATGACTGGTGCGCGATTACGCTCTCACGTTGCACTTTTGAAGGCGAAGCTCAAGAGTCCCCCTAAATGTATTCCTTTCAAGCGTGTAAACAATACGTCAGTTTATTTGTACAATTTATTTGTACAAAATGCGTTTTGTGTGCGTTGAGTCTAAGCTCTGCTTCTATCTCAGAACTTAGAAAATGATAGTTTTAAGGCACAAGATAATTTCGGTTGTGATTTAGACAATTTTAGGTAAAGTATTAGAAGTTTTCGAAATAAATACGCGAGGTCACGTGGGTAGTCACACTTGCTTATACGTAGGGCTGTGTTGATTGTATTACGATCGAATACTAATCATATACTTTTTTTAACAATTGCATCTTAATCATATATTTTCAGAAGGCGAATACAGATCGAAAGTCTACTTCCGTCTACTCATGTAAATTGGGAAATTTAAGAAGTCTGTGTATGTATTGAGGTTCCGGTGCTACTGAGTCAATAGTCATGATTTTATTTGTACAAACATATCACTAACAACAAGGTATACTACTTAGTAATAGGTGTATATATCTTCCGAATGCAATGTAGATTTATTAAAAATATTTATAACTTACGTATTGCACTGCAGAAGCATGATCGTGACAATTTTGCACAAAAATGATACCTGGTGTCTGAAGTGCATTACATCCCCGCCGTGGTGGTCTAGTGGCTATGGTACTCGGCTGCTGACCCGCAGGTCACGGGATTGAATCTTGGTTGATGCAGCTGCATTTTAGATGGAGGTGAAAATGTTGTAGGCCCGTGTGCTCAGATTTGGGTGCACGGTAAAGAACCCCAGGTGGTCGAAATTTCTGAAGCCCTCCACTAGGGCGTCTATCATAATTATATGGTGCTTTTGGGACGTTAAAACCTATATATTCTTCTTAAGTGCATTACAGAGAAAGTTAGACTTTTGATCAAAACGGGAAGCGTTAACGTTTTGAGCGTATTCAACACTACAAAGAATAACATTTTTTTATTTGAATACACAGTCAATGTTCGTTACGTGAGCCAAACACAGAAAGACTTTTTAGTGAAACCTATAATACCCAAATGTCAAGCTTGTGGTATGTTTTGGACGCACGCAAATATGTGCACCCGCAAAACAGCAAACTTGGACGATTTCATGAGCTCAGAGCTCACGCACCGCTGAAGCCTTGCTTTTTTGGGCTAGTCAGATCATGCTGTTTTATAGACAACAATATTACTTTCCCACAAATAATTAGAACATATAGAAGCAAGGAAACTGCAATTTCTTTCAGATGCCTACTACAACCCATATAAGATACCGTGGCGCAATTCCACCACAACGTGTCCACGGAGCATCTCTCCAAACCCAACGTGCAAAAACAATTGGCAACAGAAAGTGTAGTGATGGACGTGTCACTGATTCGCATGGTGTCACTCCTCCTTGTTAGAAAGGCGTATCATATATAGCAGACGTTCGATAACGTCTGTACTTTTTCCAACTCAGATTATCTTGTCCCGTCCTGGCTCGCACTAAAGCTCGTTGCAGTTGGAATGGTTCTTCAGACACAGTCGATATGGCTGACGCAGGTCTTGCCTTAGGACTATATAATTTCGTAGACGACTCAAGTTGCCAAGTTTGCACAGGGTATTGGGTGGTTTTCGGTGCGGCCATGCTTATTGTTATAGGGCGAATTGTGACTATTCCGGCTTAATTGACATTTTTGCTTACTTTGCTTTCCCAGTGGAAGCCGCGCAAACCCGATTTAATTCCGACGTAATTCACGTTCTTGTTTACTTGTTTTGTCAGTGAAAACCGCCAAACCCGCTATGTAGGATTTGCATTGCGGTAGGTCTGAATGTACTAAATAACGTTATTTGAAATCTGGTCATAGCAAATTGTGCCGCGAAAATTTCAAGCGAGCCCTTGTGCCTTTTATAAAGACAAGAAGGACAACAAGGCGAGAACCGCATTTTTTCAGCAATCTATCTGCAACATGCGTGAGCTCACACGATCCCAGTGTTCAGAGCCACTTCACGCTTTCTGTACGCACCTCCCATGCTTCTGCAGTGGCTCCAGGCCAACGACAACGTCGCGTGTCAGCATCATGCGGCAGCCGCCACAAAGTTAAGCGATATGTGAAGTCGTGATCACATCACCAAGTGACATCGTCACATAGTGAAAGGTGGATACGTGTTCTTTGCTTGGGAAAGCCAAGCAAAGAACGTCAGTCAAGTAGATAGAAAGTACTGTTGTGCACAGCACCTGAAACAAAAAGTGTGGCTGCACTAAAATGCACTTGCCCTACGCAAGACATGTCCCTGGCGTCGTCTGCGAGATTTGGGCTGCCATTGCCTGAAGAATTTTTACGATATTTGCATACTGTTAATTTCGTTTTATGCAGCATGACTCTGCTATAGATGTACAGGAACCACTGAGAAACTAGGCCGGAAAACAAAGTTCAGCAACTCTACTTAAATGGTGGTAATGCTTTGGTAACGTACTTCACCGTAAGCATAACTTATGCTGGTGCTTACCGAGATCATATGTACATTCAGGGTGCCGTTTAGATTACCCCTAAAGCCACTTCGAGTTGAATAAAAGAGAGGGGGTGTGTTCAGTTACGAACGTGCGCTAGCCTACGAAGTGCTCTCTTGTTAACTCCACCGTCAAAAATCGACTACCGACCAGTGCAGGATTACGGAGCGCGCTCTACGCGCACCAAGCCTGACAACGGAGCACAAGGGCGTGTGGGAGCTCGCCGCAGCTACGCTTTTCGGAAGAACGACGTATTTCCAACTTTCTCCACCGATGAAGTGTGTTTTCCTTCCCCACTCGCTTCCACCGCGAAAGCGACGTAACATTCGCCATGCAACGCTTTCGCGCCCCCTAAAGCCGACGGCAGAAATCACCATTAAGATAAGCTCCCACAGCATCGAGTGTTTTCGAGCGTGTTCTTGATTGATTGATTGATTGATTGATTTGTGGAGTTTAACGTCCCAAAACCACCATATGGTTATGAGAGACGCCGTAGTGGAGGGCTCCAGAAATTTCGACCACCTGGGGTTCTTTAACGTGCACCCAAATCTGAGCACACGGGCCTACAACATTTCCACCTCCATCGGAAATGCAGCCGCCGCAGCCGGGATTTGAACCCGCGACCTGCGCGTCAGCAGCCGAGTACCTTAGCCACTAGACCACCGCGGCGGGGCTTCGAGCGTGTTCTTCTGGAGGTCTTCAGAGCGCACTAACTTAACATGCTCAGTGGTTTCTTCCTCGCCTTCCCTACCAATTTAGAAGCCTTGATTCTTTCTTGTGGCTTATCACTTCATGAAACACGTGGCTAAAGTAAGCACCAAGCGTTTAGGTCATAAAATTTCGTGCTTTTTGGCTAAGCAACGTGATCTCGGCTTGCACATTTGAAAACGCAGAAAATGAAGTGAAATCAGTCGACCACACCAGACAGCTCTTCGAGAAAAGGCTGTACGTGTGCGGGAATGCGGGGAAAATCAAGTTAAGCGACAATGCGCAACTCATATTCCTTGTGCATGGACCAATCGAGAGCATATTCTCTCATGACGTCATGCGACAATACTGCTAGCGTCACGTGTTGTGCCGCAAAGACTGTAAAACACGGGAGAAATAACGTGCTTTTACAGAGGCTTATTTCGAGGCTCCAAAAATGCCATCAGGAGCAAGGTGTTTTTTTTTCTTTACTGATGTACTTGGAAGGGTTTCTTCATTTGTTTCACTATACGTTTAGTGTAAAAATAATCTTTCACGAAAAGACAGCTGCAACACCAGGGCAAAAAAAAAAAAAAAGTGAACGAAGATGACCGGAGCCGACGTTTCGACGAGTAGTCTTGTCGTTTTTCATTAGTTCTTTTTTTAGTTTTAAAAATGACAAGGCCCCTTGTCAAAACACTGGCTCAAGCATCCAAGGAGGAGGAAGTAGAAGAAAGAAAGGCAGGAAAAACAAACAGTCAAGCGTCCGGTTTGCTATCCTACACCGGGGGGAAGGGGATTGAGGGATGAAGAGAGATAGAGAGAGCAGATCATAAAAAAACAGGTGAAAAAACAGAAAAACTACGCTGCTGCGTTCTATAGTAGTGGACGCAAGACTTCAGGCGTTTCACGTTCCACCGTAGGTCGTCGGGTCATGATGCCTACTGAAAGCTTGCAAGCACTGGACGTAGAACGTCCAGTAACTGTTGTACCCAAAGCACCCAAAGTTCTGATAATCAGAAGGCAGTGAGATAAAAAAAAAGGAGTATACTAAAGTCAACATACATTTAAATGCCATCAACATCAGACTGGCACACAAAAATTGATGAAAACTATTGAGCAGTTCATCACAGCCTGTGACTAAAATCGTCGAAAGAATTGAATTTTTAAAAATGTTGCATACCTCATTATTTTTCGCTATGCTCGCTTTACGTCTGGAAGCTTCTAAATTTTCACGCGATTGTTTTGTTGTGGTAAACTGTGCAAAAAAAAAAAAAGCTCAAACCAAGCCGCACAGGCCTTGTAACAGTGAATCTGGATAACTCTAAAGGCTAATCTGATTGCTTTTCGGTTGCTTTTGGGGCTTAGCTGTAGGTGCTGAAGACTTTTTCTATAGTTCGCTTCCTGGTTGTGGCCAGGCTTCAGCCAGATGATGTTATGTTGCTTTTACGTTGACTCACAGTTCACCAATGTTCGGATTAAATGACAGGCAGTCACACGGGCACGGGGTTTTCTCGCTGCCACCGTTTCCTTGTCTGTGTATTGTCTCATTGTATACGTGCTAAGGGTGTTCGGCTGGCCACCGTCGCTTCACAGCCATTCGTTGGGCTTACTGTTGCCTCCTTTCTTTTTCTCTGAAGTTTTGTGCAGTGGAATTTACAAAATTTCTATGGCACACACTTCTTTACAATGATAATATTTTATGACAGTTGGCGCATATTTCTATCGCACATATCCATTTGTTGACCTAGCTGCTGACATCTTAATTTTTAGTGTACCTCTGGTCAGTACTGGGAATTACTCGATTTCTCTAGGACGTATTCGTCTGTGATGATGATAGCTTTTTGGTACGGGATGAACCAAGAATGATTGGCTAAGCAGCTTCATTGTTCAAACACCAAGGGGGTATAAACGAAGAAAAGAACAGCGCTAATGACTAGCTCGAAATTGCCAGGTACGACCAAGTAGGATTGCACGCTTCTACAACACACTATATTCTGTTCGTATTTAACTATGTAGTGTACAACTGTGTTCCAAACATTCCTGTATAGAACCGGCATGTTCATACGTGCTAGTTAATGTAAGTAATGGTGAGTGACACTAAAACCATTCTGGCTCTACCATATACACAATGCGCACGTCTGAACCATAAATAGCATTTCCTCTCAACGTGATGAAACCAATGGAGGCGGATTTTTCTATGAGTGATCTAAACGGGTCAATGTGCCACTCCATCAAATGATATGCTTGTTCAAAATATTAACCAAATCATGTAGATTCAAATCACGTTTCTTAATGTAAGTCCCAGAACTTTTCAGCAAGTGCTAAGCACTACTAAAGAAACTGCCATGCCATTGCGGATTGAGAAATATACCGATGCATGAAACGTACAATACAACCATGTAGGTATTGTTTCCAGGCCCTAGTGGTTTCGCATCCAAGACAGTGACGGGGAGAAATCAACTAAACTGATGTTTATTTAAACTAGATGCACCAGAAGTCTACAACAACGCGAGCTTGAACAATAAATTGACATACAAATCGCTTGGGCATCCACTTTCGGAAAAGGAAAGTCGGTGATTTTGTGGCGTCGACCTACTGCGATGCAAGATAGCAAAACACTGGTTGTCAAAAAAGACGCCCTCAATGTGTAGAGACAGCCGAGATTGTTCAAAGGATGACACCTCTCGGCTCCGAGTGAAAGCGTGCGGCGCGTGACCCCTGCTGGCCGCATTGTTGCAACCTTTTGTGGCTTCGCAGCCATGGCGTGACCGGGAAGAAGACGCCAGCTTTCCTTCCTGGAATCTCGCGCATGTCAGCAGCGACGTTTTTTTTTTTTTGGACTGGCCTCATTACACGTTTTGCTGCTTTGTCAAAGTAAACGCTTGTTAAGCATTTCGTATGTAAGCTTGTCTCTCCCACGCAAGAAAAGAAGGGCTATCATTTGGAACTACCGGCCATTTGCAAACACTCGCTAAACATGAACGATGGTCATTCAGGCATGTGCAGGGACGGCTGTCAGACGCATTTGACCTCACATAAATATTGCTCTAGGACGGGGGCATCGACGATTCAGTGCTTTATGCTTATTTTGCCTACCGCGTTCTTCACGTTATAGCTATTGAATGTCACTGAATCAGCCGAATGGCTAGCACCAGTGTTCTTAAGTTCAACGCAGCACTAATCATTTCGAAGTTTCTTAGAGACATTCGGGCTACGGTAGCCCTTATTTAAAGCCGTGCTGGGCAACATCTCCGTGCGTGCGCTACATTTGCGGCATCGGGAAGCAGGAAGATAAAGTTGCGAAAACTTTTCGATGGAAGCGAACATGCTGCACTCCCATGTGCTCAGATCTGGGTGCATGTTAAAAAACCCCAAGTGGTTGAAATTTGTGGAGCTGTCCACTACGGCGTCTCTCATAATTATTAGGAGGTTTTGAAATGTGAAACCACACATATCAATCAAAATTGCGAAAACTACGCCGACCGTCAATGCGTACTCGTCATGGGATCATGGGAAATTTTTTGTTTTCTTGAAAATTGCCGAAGAAAGGCATCGCGTAAAAAAAGACAGACCTGTGCAACTCCGAAAAAGATAGGCTTCAGTGTGTCATTTTTCTGCGGCACCACACTTGAGAAATTCTGAAGAATCCACAATCAATGCTTGTGCAGCAATGCGTGACTTGAGTCAGTGCTCAACGAACTTGCATCGCTGAAAAGGTTGCCGCATATTGCACAGTGAACCACAGTGAGCCAAAATCATTCAAATATCTATAAAAAGTGTGCCTTACAATTTAATCTCTCTGATATACTGTTGCACAATAAAAAAAAACTCTCGTTGTGATGAGCTTAGATGAAGTAGTGGCACGAGGAACGCAATGAACTTTGCAGAATTTTTTGTATGAACGAATTTTCTACCCCATATGACACAGCAATTTTTTATTTACGCAGTTTATCTGAGGAGCAACCGTTTTCCAATAAGGGAAACACTTCAAGACGAAAACATGCTGTTTTTTTGTAGGTGTAAGTTCAATCGAAGCAAATCAGCCACACCTAAGGGAGCAGTCAAAGTAATGCGATGCTCTATAGTTTCGTTATTTCCAAATAGGCGTTGCCGTAATTACTTTATTGGAAAGTATGCGGCAATAATAACCATCGGAACCAATATTGTATGATATGCGTAGACCTGCAAACAAAAATGGCTCCAACGTTTATTATGAAACACACATTGAGCAACGTTCCCGGCTTCATCGTACGCTGCGTGCTTCTTGTGTTTGACTTATGATTATGTGATAGGTGCACATGATACGTAAAGAAGAAATAAAACCAAAAACTGAAAGATCTTGCCCAGTTGATGCGCATAGGTGCAAACAACATAAACGTGGTCGCCAAAATTGCAAAACTAGGCAATTATAATAATTGACAGTGTTCTATTTCCCATAGTCAGGATATGAATATGAAGGACACCGTAGTGAAGGGCTCCGGAAATCAGACTACTCGAGGTGCCTAAACGCGCACGTAATGCTAAGCACGCGCGCATCTCTCGTTTCGCCTCGATGCAAACGCGGCCGCTGCGGCGGGGCTTCGACCCCGTGATCGTCGGGTCAGCAGTCGACCCCCATAACTACTAGAGGACCGCGGCAGTAGAAAATGAGCCAATCAAATCGCCCAAGCTTCGTAATGGCACCAATAGGGGTTAGAATATCCGGCTGTCTGTCGTGCATCTGCATGATTTTTCTTGATTCTAAATAGCCTTCAAGCCCCGCCGTGGTGGCGTACTGGAAGCCCCGCCGTGGTGGCATACTGGCTAAGGTACTCGGTTGCTGACCCGCCGGTTGTGGAATCGCCTTCCAGCTGCGGCCGCTGAATTTTCACTGGACGCCCAGATGCTGTAGGTCCGAGTGCTCAGATTTAGGTGCCCATTCAAGAACCACAGGTGATCCAAACTTCGGGAGCCCTCCACTATGACGTCTCTCATAGTCATATGGTGGTTTCGGGACGTTAAACCCCACATATCAGTCAATTATGCTGTGGAACATTGAAGCGCGCTAAAACGGTTTGTTAACACAGTATAAAGCATCAAGGATATGACGCACAACCATTTCCCAACGCAGTTCATTCAGTCAGACTTGTTTCACAGTGAAGCTTGTATCTTCTGGGCATAATTTTTTTTCTACGGATAGACATCATCCAAGTGGCTTGTGCGTACCGAATCCAATTGATATTGTTTCACAGTAGGCACACGTAGAGCACGCAAGTGTCATTCATTTGCGCATGGTTTGACTAAATACACAAAAAATGGCTTACAGAAAAAAAAGTGCCTTCACGTCACCCTTGCTTGCTGTGATCCTAAGCGGCAGAGAACTGGCTTCGCAGAAGCCACTCCTCTCAATTGAACCGGCGATGATACGAGGCTCAAGGAGCAATGATGTTGGGACCACGGGCGGCGAGCGCGAGGCCGCGTCGCCCGTCGTGCCGGGGCTCACCTTCATCGTGGCTGGACGTGACGGCTCAGACGCGCATCGGCACCACAGTGAAGCCGCGCACATGCACAGGAGCGCGTATCCCGGGCTCCGCGCTGTCGAAATGTGCGACGCTCTCTAGAGCCAACTGTCGCTTTAATACCTCCGCCGGGGGTGGGGGGTGGGGGGCAAAGGTGACAGCCCTCACCTGAGCGAGGATGCGCCCACAAGACGCCGATCTAGGTCAGACAATATGGGACGAAAGTGAGCGCGGGGGGAGGGCGCTTTCTCCTCCACGGCGGCACGCTAATCACGGCTTTTGTCGCTGGAGAGGACGCTGGCCCTCTCGGAAGAACATCCATTGTACTTCCCGTCCTTGCCAAGCTCCTGCGACCGCTTCAACGGGGGCCCGATCTCCGGCAATTAACCGTGTGCCCAGCCCGTGGACAAGCCGTTCTACATGGGTTCACCGGCCGGCCAACAGACGGGCCGCTTTCACACGTCCACAGAAAAGGGCATCCTCGCACACGCGCAATTTGCGCGTGCCTTCTCCTGGTATGGTAAGCGAACGCCAGCACCTCGTCAGGGTGCCAACGTGGTGCTGGGACTCCGAGTTTCTTTGGCACCCGGAAGGCTGACGGGAACACCACAAACGAGTGACATCAAGGAATCTCGGCCGGTACGCGCAATTCGAGGCTGTTTCTTTCATTCGTTTGCTGAGCAGCTGCAACTGATGAAGTATGGATCTTACGTGAGGCGGCGACAAAGAGTCGCCAGAGCGTTCAGCTTCAATAGTATTACAGGAGACAGGGATCATCTTGCGGCCACTTAATGATATGCTCTCACACATTAACGGGAATAAGTTCCTAGCTTCGTGAGATACGCATTGCAATTTATATTAGGGAAGTTGAACATGGGTCGCCAGTCATTATTGTTTTCTCATGAAACACGAGAACCTACTAACAAGAACAATATAGTAAAAATAAACAAATAACGCATTCATGCTTTTTTATGTGCCCAGGAAAAAGTAAAATTGTTATAAGCAATATAAAATGTCTAAAGCAAAAACAATAAATATGATAGAAAAAAATGTGAACAGAAAACTTTATCACGTTAGGTAAAAAACGTTGCAGCACAACACGAGAAAGACACAAGGCCAATAAATACAATCGTATAGAACAATGCACGAGTTTTTTTTAACGCAAGATGAAAAGTATATGGGCGACGCACGACACTATAAGCTAAAGCATTGCAATGACTCTGAGCTATGAAATAAAAATGGTCAACAATATAAGCATTATGAAGACTGTATCCATTAGATGATTGAATGCTGAGAGAGGCATGCAAATACATGGGCCTGTGCACTCTGGTTATGTTACGCGGTATTCAGAAAATCAATAGATGTCACCAGTTTAGGGTAGGCTATGCTACCACGAGCACACTGAAAATAAATAGGTGTTGAACGTGATTTTGTCCGCATTGACATCATGACAACGACGATAGGTAACAGTGTTTGAACGATATCCGCGGTCATTTATAGCGAAACAATGGCGTTAGATGTTTGAATATTTGCTATTATGGCTCAGAACTGTCATAGAAGAGTATCGAAGCTGAGGAGGAATATTACGTGATTAACATATATAAAAATTGAAATGCGCCCAATAATACCGATCCTTGAGGGACCCCACTAGTCGTTTTGGACAAAAAAGATGTTTCATGCCCATTCTTGGAAACACAACGGGTCTTCTTAAGCTAGATAAGAAGGAAACTACTGTTAGAGGAATTTTCTACACCTTCACTAACAGCCACACCAGAATTCAAGCACTTGTTATACCATTGGAATAGTAAAATATGTCAAACGTGAGGAACAGAAGTCGCATTCACTAGACTGCGCTGTCAAATTCCACAGCTGAATTTATATTTACACAGAGCTGGTCTGGCAGCCTCCCCTCATTGTCCTGTTTGTGGAGTAAATGAGTCAACTGAACAATATCCCATTTATGGTAATAGGTTCTCTGCCATACGCAAAAACACTTTAGGTACCATTTGGCACCTTCTCGCAATAGATTTAAATGCTGAAAATGTGCTTTCTTTCGGAGCTTTGTGTATAGGCCACAGCGACGGGAAGATGGTTGATGCATTGCAGGAGTTCGTCGAAAGTTCAAGGAGGTTTAAATGTTGAAATCATTGTTCAGTAGGTTTTGAAATTTCCAAATGTATACTAAATCAAATACTACGCTTTATTGCAATACACTACAGATTATTTACAATTCAACCATCAAATTCTTCTTGTTGCATCTTTCTTTTATTTCTCGTAAATGGATTAATTTTAATTTCTTAATAAAGAAGAAGTTCATGAAAACTATCCAGTTCTTGGCCAATCCCCCAGCGTGGGTATGCGCCACATCATCAAGGATCTTGTCTTGTCTTGTCTTGTCTTCATAAGCAGATGAGTGTGCAAGAGATTCACAATTGACAAGTCAGACTCAAAGTCAGGAAGTTTACCAATGGTAGTCAGTGCCGGACTGCGTCCGACTACTACTACTACTACTACTACTACTACTACTACTACTACTACTACTACTACTACTACAACTACTACTACTACTACTACTACTACTGATAATAATAATAACAATAATAATATGCCAAACATTTGGTTCATTATTGACTCCTTCAGGGCCAAATTCGAACGATATGCTTAACCGCTAACTTTCACTGCACTGGAGCATTCTACACCTCATTGTGTCACACTAAATACATGTCTTCGTGGGGCATGAAAATTAAAAAAAGTATTCTTGTATTTCTTTGTCGAGAGAGAGAGAGAAACGTGAAAAAAGGAAGGCAGGAAGGTTAACCAGGTGCTATATCCGGTATGCCACCCTACTCAGGGGCTGGGAAATAGGGGGTTGAAAGGGAGAGAGAGAGGGGTAAAATAAATAAGAGTAAAACACAGACACACACGCGCACGCAAAATCAATCTACTCAGAAGCGTTCCGAGAGGCCAGTAGTTCGCAAAAAACCCAGTAGCGCTTGCACGGCTTTCTTCTGTGCGGATGAATCCAGACGAAAGCGCAGCATACTTTCTTCCGACAACGGCTGGTCATCTAACTTGTTTAGTGTATTAGAAAGATATTGTCTTGGTATGTTATACTCCGGGCAGTCACGCAGGACGTGTCGAAATGTCTCTTCATCTCCGCCGTGCGCACAGGTGGCGGTGTCGGCCATCCCTATGCGGAACACGTAGGCAAGGGTAAACGAGACGCCCAACCATGGTCTGCACAGAAAAGTAGCGTCACCTCGTGGAAGTTTTGTTGGAAGCCGTAAGCTTAACATAGGATCAAGGGAGCGTAATCTTCCATGCATAAAAAGAGGCTCATTATAAAGTGACATGGTGCATTGGCGAGCAAGCATGCGGAGCTTCCTAGCAGCGTCCTTCCTAGAGAGAAGTATTGACAGGACGTGGTCTTCTGTATGGGCCGAAGGAGCAGCTTGATCAGCCTGTTCTTTACCGATAATTCCACAGTGACTTGGAAACCACTCAAATATAATGTGGTGGTCTTTCTATATTACATGGTGCCGCTAGAATTTCTGCCGTCTCAAAAACCAACCGTTCGTGCGAACCACGGCATAGGTTTGATAGAAGTGACTGCAGTGGCGCCTTGTATTCGCAGAAGATCGTCCACCGTTGCGTGCTTTGGTCGTTAATGAAACGCAGCGCAGCTCGAGGTGTTGCAAGCTCTGCTGCCGTTGATGTGGCTGCATGGGCTGTCCTGAGTGTGATGGTTGTGGCGTGCGTTTTAATAACAACCGCCGCTGTTGAGCTGTTTGGCAGGACGGAGCCGTTGGTGTTAACGTGGGTGCAGACTAGGTACTTCTCGTACAGTAGAAGTAAGGCGAGCTGCTTAAGGGCTGATATTGACAAATCTTGTTTTTTTGTGGACGCCTGGTATTGTCAGGTTGATAACTGGCTGTTTAAAGCACCATGGAGGAACGGGAGGTATCGCCATGGGCGTAAAAACAGTTGGTATAGAGTTACCATGTGCAGTTACTGTTCTACAAAAGAAACTATGAGGCCTATCCACCGGTAGAGAGGCTAGTGGTGGCGGGAAGTCCAGGTCACATGCCTTATGTGTGTTATCAGAGCTTCAATATGAATATGGGTCTGCATGAGGTATTCTTTGGCGAAAATTAGAGTCTCTATGGTTTATGCACCCCGAGGCAGGCATAGAAAGATTCGGAGTGCCTGTGCCTGAACGCTTTGTATCATACGTCGACATGTTTTGGTTGCGTTCAATAATGTGGGCAGACTGTATCGTACAAAGCCAAAGAACAGCACCCTGTACAGTCTTAACATACACTCTAAAAATATCGAGTAAAAAGGGTGTCTTTTTGTCCCACAATAATAATCATCATCAGGCTTGCGTGCGCTTCCTTTCTTGAAAACTCGGCGCTGGCCACTTTCCTATCGAGAAAGCAATGTAACCCTGATAATGGGCATGTCGATCGTGACCGGAATGTACCGGGCGAGGGGCGATAGCGCAAGGATGGAACGCAATATAGATGACGATTATTGTGGATAGAGTGTAGCCTTGGGCTGCATTCCCCAAGTGTTTCCAGCTTGAAACTTGAAGAGGTAGCATAAGCCTGTCAATTGCCTTTCCAGATATATACGACACATGAGCGCTCCATGATATGTCTCTGTCAATTATGACACCTAAAATTTTGTGAGATCGACAGTATGGTATATTTTGACCATTAATTGACACACTGTAATTCGTAATGAGTTCGCGCGTAAAAGCCAGAAGAGCGCACTTTCCGGAGGAAATTTCCAGGCCTCGATTGCGGAGGTATAAACCATTTGCAGTAGCAGCTCTCTGGATCCTCGCTCGTAACTGCAGGCGAGTAACCACAGATGTACAGATGCAGATGTCATCTGCGTATGTTGATAAACAAATATTGCTTGGTAGGTGCATATGAAAAGCGATCAGTGTTAGATTGAATAGCACGGGGCTCAGTAAACCACCCTGAGGGGCACCACGACAACTGAAATGTGCTGAAGTGTTCCCAGCCTCCGTACTCACAAAAAAGATTGCATTTGGAGATAGCTGCGTATCTACTTGAACATTATGCCACCCACTCCAATCTCTTCTAGTGTGGCAAGGATGACTTCATGAGTAACGTTCTGATAGGCTCCTCTGACGTCGAGGAACAGAGAGGTGCAAAGACGCTTATGGTCTTTTTCATGCTCAACATATGTGATTAGGTCGTCGACACTATAAATCGATGATCGACCACGCCGAAAACCAGCCATAGCATTTGAGTAGATCTGATTATACTCGAAGTTCCACTCCAGGCAACCGAGAATCATTCTCTCCATCACTACCCACGCAACTAGCCAATGTGATCGGATGATAGGAGGAGAGTTCCAATAGTGACTTGCCAGGTTTTTGCAGCGGTACCAGACGACTAGTTTTCCAACTTAAGGGGACAGTGCCGTCTAGCCAACAATTATACAGCTGAAGCAGAGCTATTCTCGCGCACTCACCCAGATGACACAAGGCTCTGTAAAAGATTCCGTCAGGTCCTGGTGGTGATGTACGTTTGCACGAAGCGAGTGGTTCCTTAAGCTCCTGGATGGTGAACGGGAGGTTAATAGAGAAATCACGTGGTGACAGACAACTGCTCGAAAGTGGTGAGCTGTGAAGTGCCGTAGTGTGCCCTAATAGTTCGGCGCAGAATATTTCAGCAACGTAAACATCTCGTCGATTTTGGTAAAGGGCTAAGTCCTTGAATGGTGACCTCTCAATGGGAAATAACCACAAACCTCGTACCGTCCTTCATAACTGCGATAAAGGCTTACGAGGGTCGAGGGACTCGCAGAAAGTAATCCAACAATGGAATTCGAGCTTGTCGAACCAACGTTGGATATTCTCTTTGCCGAGATATCTGTTACGTCTCTTTGCTAAAGTATCTCTGCAGTATTTTGTTACGTCAGAGACAAAGTTATCTTAGAATTTTAGTACTTCAAAACAAATTATTTGAATATCTCTGCCCTTCCCTTGTAAAGAGGATAAGCGACTGACCAAAAAACCTACGGCAATATCTTGCCACTCCTACATTATTAGGATGATCGGCACGTATTTAAATGCCCTGAGGTCGGAGTATGAATGAATGGTCAGCAGATCCTACGTATTTTCGGAATAAGTATCATACAAAGGAGACAGAGGGCAGCAGTCTATGCGGATTTTTAAATGAGAGCATTTCTCAGTCGCACGATGTTACTCTTTGGCGTCGGTGGCGGCGCTGTTCACACCCCCACTGCACATGTTCGCCTCTCCAGCCGCATGTGTGCGTCTCATGCAGGCCCAGGAACACACCCTCAAAACTGTTGCTCCCGTCTGCCTCTCTCGCCTCATAAGGCCGATGCAGACAGCGTTTGCTCGTAAAAAAACGACTGCATAAAAAGTGACCGCATAATAACGTCGTTATTAATTTCGAGGGTCACATCAGCATTCATTGTCGTGACTGTGGGTGTACACCCTGCTCCAATAGGAGCAAACTGATGGCAAGACATAGGGCTCAGCTAATTCGTGAAGTTATCTAAGCTTATTTGATGCATAATCTAGGTGGTAATTGCGTTAGCATACCTTCTATTGTGCTTTTAAATGAACTTGATTACCTGGCTTGGTTTTAGGGCACACGTGATGGCATGTGGTGGCATGCTCGATGTATGCAAAATAATAAGAAAAGAAGTAATAATGTCAGCACCTGTACATAGTTCCTTTTCTTTCATTTTTTGGGTCTCACCCTCCCCCTTTTCCTGTATATGCCCTTCTTATCAAAACAAAAACTATAGTTGGAATTTTGCGCTCTTTTCCTCTGTTGTCTTTTCTAATCGTTTTAAGCACTGTTGACACTTTTTGATATGTTTGTTCTTGTAGAAAAAAGGAAACGACACTAAAAGGTTCCCAATAGCCGTTAATGAACTGCTGAAGAACTCTCCCACAAGATGCTTCTAGCATTGGACTTGTGGAGGTGTCTTGCTTCGGATGTATTGTTATTTCAGCTGCTTTTGCCTTTAAGACTGCGAAACCTTGTTCTGCGTGTGCCCTGCCGCGGTGGTGTAGTGGTTATGGCACTCGACTGCTAACCCGAAGGTCGCGGGATCGAATCACGGTTGCGGCGGCTGCATTTTCGATAAAGGCGAAAATGTTCGAGGCCCACATGCTTAGATGAAGAAGACGAATTTAGGTACATATTAAAGAGCCTTAGGGGATCAATATTTCCGGAGGCCTCCGCTACTGCGTCTTTCTCAATCATTTCGGGCTTTAGGGACGCTAAACTCCAGGAATGGTAAGCGCAGTAAGCTAATGACTTTTCATTTCCTTTACACATCATCATTCTTTGTATATCTTCGTCAACTGTGTGTATAACATTATTCATGTGCTTCAGCCCGAACGTGGCTGAGTAAAGCTGTTTATTATAATAATATTAGTCTTCTGCAGAATACGTTTGTCCACTCAATGTCACTGATTTCGCGTGAGCCAGTATGTCTGCTGTTCGTATCAGAGTTGTGGCGCGAAAAATTAGACGCGCACCGAAATTTGCTATATCGATGAAATCTAATCAACTTCAGAGCAATTACATTATAAATATGACTTTCTAAGCAACCGTATGAATTGTTTAAACCTTGGTGCGTCAGTCCGCCGCGGTGGAGCAGTGGTTATGGTAAGCGACGGCTGACCCGGTTTCTATACCACTGGTCGATTGATTACTATGTGGGGTTTAACGTCCCAAAACCACCATATGATTATGAGAGATGCTCCGGAAATTTCGACCACCTAGGGTTCTTTAACCTGCACCTAAATCTGAGCACACGGGCCTACAACATTTCCGCCTCCATCGGAAATACAGCCGCCGCAGCTTCTATACCACTGGTTCGATACCAACTTCGGCAGTCACATTTCAATGGACACGAAATGTTTAATGGAGGGCCATTTTATGTGCAATGTTTTCTGTGCGTTTTTTGTGCAAAGCACACTGGATGGTCAAAAAATTCGAAGCCCTCTATTATAACATCTCTGATTTTAATAGCGTGGTTTCAGGAGGTAAACTACTAATTAATATTATTATAATTATTATACACCTTGGTGCAACTTGTTTGTGCGGCACGCCCCCAGCTGCTTAAAACGCGCAAGGCTAGTCACGATCACCTAATCAAACATTGGATGCGCGCGTGCTCCTCTGCGGAAGTTCATCGGTAATGCAACGTGTGGCATACATGGCTCCCAGCGCAGAGAACCCGCGAGGCACGGAATACAGTTATAGAGTGCAATTGCATAGCTACGTGACTGCGGTGCAGAACAAAAACTTCACCCAAACGGTCGGCCTGCCAAGTGCTGCCGAAAATGATTGATTTAAATTGTAGTGCCCGAGCCACCCCAACTGCAGGTACCATGCATGTATCAGGGGAAGTCAAACGGTGAAGAAAGTTTTGAGAAAAGGTACTATTATACTCATGATAAAAGACTTACACATGCATCAACTTTTCTTCTCTGTGCACAACGTTTCACAAGTTTTTTTTATTGCATTAGGATAAAAAATTTTTTGATTTCACTTGTAGCCAAGTGTGAACATCATCAATCACTTCTGCATCAATGGAAAATCTTCTGTGAATGCTTCAAACCCATGGAAATCACTTGGAGCCAAGTCTGGACTGAGTAGATTGTGTTCCGGCAATTAAGATCTCAACTCTTTTGCTCTTAACGACTAAAGCAGAATTAAGAGTGACACGTTCCATAGACGTTTTGCATGCAACAGTAATTCAGTGCTAAAGACTAGCACTGCAGTTAACAAAGCCTTGTG
Organism: Rhipicephalus microplus; assembly: GCF_043290135.1. Taxonomy (NCBI): domain Eukaryota; kingdom Metazoa; phylum Arthropoda; class Arachnida; order Ixodida; family Ixodidae; genus Rhipicephalus; species Rhipicephalus microplus. Next base: position 472,586,261 of record NC_134710.1, read on the forward strand.
CGAAAGACAGCAGGAGTAAATTTACTCTTTGACTTCCCCTTGTAAGTGTGTGCTTAATATGAATAATTGTTTTTCTGCAAGTGACCATTTCCTTACGAGTTAATTGTTGTTTTACCAAGCTGTAGGCAGTTTACGCATAAAATGCCTTTTTGGAAGATCTGCGCTGTATCAAGACACTCATAGTTATGCATTCAACCACACATAGTGCTAAAAAATAAAGTTTTACTTTAAAAATCTATTCTCTCATATTCGGCAAGACCTCTGCTAACATCAGTCAGAACTGCAGTCACTAACTGCAGGCGACGATGTAGTTGACGTGTACTCAAATGGGCTGGCACGCTATTTGTAAATATATTTTGTGTGAACATGTTTTTACCTGCTTATAAATCGAAGTTTTCAGTGAACTTCAAACAGCGCCTTGCTGTAACTAACCCCATGTAAAGCGTGTGGTGCGTTTAAGAACTACATTTTTAAAAATGGCCCCGTATCTGCATGTTTCATTGCGAATGTCGTCAAAATACGATAGCCTTGCAGTGAACAAATCGTTCATTTGATGTTCTGCGTGAGAAAATCGCTAAATTGTATTCTGGAAGTGCTGCGTTTGAGAGTCCCGATCCATGAAGCGAAGGTGAACGAGCGCATCGAAGCATGTTAGACACGAGTGCCATCTGGCAGTTATCTTTGAAAACGAAGAAAGGCGTGCGCGTCCGCGGAGGAAGATGTGCACCTGTCTCGGAGGCGATAAGGTGTAGAACGCAAAGCGACGGGCAGGTGCCACCACCGTGTCCTTTTAGCAAAGCGTTGGGAACGCTTGCCTTTTTTAACATCGCGTTCTACTGTCAGCGCAGCGTGATAAACGCAACAGTACTTAGAAATACTTGTGTGTGCCTTCTCTAGGATAAAAAAAACACATATAAAACATCCACGTGTTTTTATGATACCTCAGATATGCGCAATAATTCTTTTTCAATTGACAATCGCGCAATTACGAAAGCTGAAACTAGAGCGATATTGGCGGGTGCTGTGAATGGGGTTGGCCGTTTGAAGTATAGTTTGGTGCCGTTTGGGGTATCGTTACCGCGGACAAACAGAGAACTGTACAGACAGACGAAAGGCAGACAGACAGACAAACCAAAATTTTCGCGTCGAAGGTCTCCAAGAAAGACTATCATCTTTAAAAGTTTTAATGCACTTTACAGAAGCTTTTAAGCAATGTTGCCTGCTTGAGGTCATTCTCAAGCTGCAAGATTACGTGTACATCCTTTACTGCACACCAATTTGACTTGACCATGCAATGAAGAAATGCGTGAGCTTACGTTCGACCGTTCTGTTGAAATAATTCGCATTGGGCAAAATATGTCAATAACACTTCCGTGACCAATAGTCGACAAAATATTCTAAAGAGGTACATAGTGTGCTTACAAAAAAGTGGAACAACTTTTGATTAACAATTTTTTGAGCATCTCTTGAACATTACTAAGGGCATTTCTTTTGGTTATCAGGAACCAATAGTCTGTACAATGTTGCGTAAATAGTATGAAGATGGTCAATACAGTGCCGCGAAGCCTTTTATATACTCTCTTTAGCACGTTGATTCAGTTTCTACTGAGCGTTATTGGGGAAATTTCTATTGGTTATCAGTGGCCAATAGCCGAGATATTGTTAGGTAAGTGGTTTGAAGATGGTCGATACAGCACTGGGAAGCTTTTTTTATACTGTCTTTAGCACACTGATTCAGCGTCTGTTCAACGTTATTTGGGAAATCTGTATTGGCGATCTGTGGCCAATAGTCGACGGATTGTTGATAGCTGGTATATAGGATTGTCTAACGACTTTAAATATACCGTCAGTAGGTTCTATACACTTTTCTCAATAAAACATTTATTGAGTGCTGGTACGATTTTTTTAAAGGGGTTGGAAGGCCATGCCCCTATCTTCCCGATTGATGCACCAAAATAAATATGGTAGCGTGTGCCACGTGGTCCTATCAACGACATTTAAGCATGCAAGAACAATACACGTGTGCAGTGCATAATCGGTGAAAGTATCACCATAGGCGCCCTCTGCAACATCCGAGTGCACTTTCGCCAAAGGCTTGCTGAACATCTCGTTACTGGCGCTGTACTAGGAACATGGAAAAAAAAAGGGAAGAAAATGGCAGACGGGCGTTAATTTCAATTATGCCAAGCATACAATTGTGCCAAAGGCACCCACTGATGACGAGAGGTATATGTGATAGTAAAACAACCACGCTGAAATTGAACTGCACATATGCAGTCCTTTGTGATTTCGCGTGTATGCGTCAATCGTAGCACTGCGCTCCCGTGCTCGCGCTTCCATGTTCACGCTACGCATGTTCCCGATTTATCCGCTATAGCGTAAATATAGTACGTTTTAACAGTAGGTTTGACCTCTCTGACTGAAATGCATCACATGTTCTTGCCGTGTACCGCAAGCGAATATTAGCCAGGATGGAAGTAAAGGGCATTATTTGATAGGCGTTTCCGTACTCCGGTGACACCGAGAAAATTTTTCTCTCGCCTACTGAAGAGAGCTTTTCGATTGGATGCCTACTTGTTTACACCAATCGAGGAAGCTTTTTCTGGTATACATGTGGGAGCGTATTTTTTATCCATGAAACGATCACAGACTTTCAGGTATCGCACCATTAGCGAGGGCAGCAATCCCTCATTTACCCCTTCTTGTTTTTTAACGCACACCCTAATTAATATTGCATTGTCTTTGGTTTTTACGCGGGATGGAAGGTTCTGTATAATAGCGCCGTAAGAAGAGAATATGCACGTGAAAGAAGCCCTTATTCGGACAATGTGTCCTTTTACTCACGTCGGTCTGCCATCGCAAGCAGACCACTGCTCTTTTAAGAAGAGAGACTCCAACACGGAAGGAAGTATACGACGAGCGCCCGGGCTTCAAAGCGTCGCGGCCAGCGCGCAAGCGTGGGCAGCGTGCGCAAAGCCGGTCTTGTCGCGTGGTGACACCGAGGACAAACCCGCGACGTGTTGTCACGCGGCGGCAACGAGCTTGCAATAGTTAAGCTTTTTGTTGTTTCGCATGATTCTGTACACCGTTGGCTGCTCATATACATACTCTGAGTTCCTCCGTGGAACGAGATTTTACCATTGCTGAGCACAGCCGTTATCCGACACTAGTGCGAAAAATGCCAGCATTAGCCCTGACACTTTCCTCGTCGCAGTACTAGTGTATCTGCGCGGGCCTCATCAAATAAGCCTGTGCGCGCAAAAACACGTAATCGTGTACTTATGTAGCGCTGAAGAAACAACTTGAACCCTATTCAAGTGGTCTTAAAAAAAAGTAAGTGTTTCCTGGGACCATTTCCTGAGGCACGTCCACGACGTGCAAAGCAATGTTCTCGAGCTTAACTCCAAAAGCTTGAAAAGCGTGTTTAGAAATGTATGACTGGCTCAAAGGTGGCGTTATTTCTTCTGAGATGCTAAAGTTCACTATAAGTGAAACTGAAAAGAAATGCAGTTTTTTTGCTCCAACAATTTTTTTTGCCAGTGTGCTCATACAACCTGAACACATCGAATCATTCTTGCGGCTAAAATATAGATATACCTGTTCGTTGTTGTCAAACAAAGATGCTGGACGACTTCCGGTATCGTTCACCGCCGTACCTCACTTTTTTTGTGAGCAGCCTGCCCATTTTCGACATTTTTCTCCCTGGGACTGAGCACAAATTTCAAAGAAATATTCTTCTAAGCTATACACAGCATCATAAGTTAGCCACAAATTTTAAGCGCCTTTCTTTCCCCCCAAAACGGAAACACAGCCTTTTATTAACCAGACACAACAGATAAGACAGACTTTCTACATTTGGGTTCGAGAGCATGTGATCATTGAGGTGGTCGAAAGTTTATGGGGTGGTATTTCTATATTGAAGCCGACTGCAAAGGCGAATAGCCAAGTATGATTGGTATTCAGGATTAAAATTTGAATTTGGCTCCTATTAACAGAACGTTTCACTTAGGCTTTGATTAGCTCGCAAAAGAAATATAAATCGCAGCGAATGAACGATATAGCAGCATTTTGCGATGAGGTTAGTGTCATCCTTGTGGTTTCTTCGGTACCGTGTTTTGTTGCAGGGATGTAATGGCAATGACTATAGATTTAAAAAAAATCGGTATTTCCTGACAAAATACGCACAACTTTGGGCAGTCAAAAAGAGGCTCCAGCTCTTCTACTTTTTCTTGGTTTTATTCTTGATCTTGTTATAGTTCACCTGTGGTGCTCACTCACTGTGGCGGATTATGCCTAGCCATCTTAGATAACTTCATCCTCTTCAAGGAATATACAGTCTTGGACTTGAACCTCACAGCGCAAAACCCCAAAAGAAGCACTAGGAGAGAGAAAAAAGTTGGCCTGTTTCTCTTCATACTTCAAAGTTTCTTTACAACGCCGTCTTTTTTGGTAAGTACCAACTTGCCCAAGAAAAACAATTTGCGGAATAAAAACGCAATAGCGGGGTCACTAGAACACAAATGAAAAATTAGATGCGGCCATGTTCGTTGTTTTGGTAATGATACTCGATGCATCACTGGTTTTGTGAACTTGGCTCAGTTTGATTCAAAGAGGTACAGTATTTGGCTCATTTTCAATTTTAAACTACTTTTTGTGTTCACGTTATGATCGCCCCATTTCAATAACGGCTACATTTGTTTGAAAAGCCAAATATACTTACGCGCACTTCACGGTCTTATGAAATATGATCCAAGTTAAGGTTTCTGCATTTGGCTTCTAGAAAAAATAAATGCAACATATGCAGCAGAGGGCTGGACGAAATAACTTCCCAAGTTGTAAAACTTCAACACTACGGCTAGAACCTACGTAAACAGAAAAGAGCACGCAGGTGACTTGCTTAATATGAAGTCAATCTGTCACTTTGTGATACTTCACAAAGAATGGTGTACAAAACACACAAGAGTCGCTGAAAGAACACTTCATCACACTGCGGAATGAGAAAGAAATGTATTCTTGAAGTCAACTCAACTTGCCTCCCGGTTCACGCCTTTTTTTTAAAGCCTTTCTCCCCGTCCCTAATTTTTATTCCTGGGAAAATGCATGAGCTAGCCGATGTCTAACTAAATTAGCGTAGAAACATATAATGTCAATCACACATGCACAAAGACCTACAAATAACCTTTGCGAAACCTTGCGACACCTAGACTTACTGTTTGCGCGGCAGTCCATGGCGGACACTATTAAGCAGTGTCCTGATACAAGAGTGTCGCGATAGTACAGCCGTCAACACCTTTAACTCGAACGCTCCGACGCGTGGCCTTGGTTTGCTTGGACTGAGGTCAACGCCGCCAAGCGTGCAAAATAATATGTTTCCTGCAGGTAACGAAAGATGGTGCGTGCGTCGGTTTCACTAGTAAATTTCTGTTAGTAGTTCGCCTGAATCGCTGGTCGAACGCACTCACTTCGCATCCCGTTTTCGCCACGTTTTCCTTGCGGCAACGTAATCGCACGCGCCCGTGGCGTTGGTTGTCATATACTTATATCGACAATGAAACATTGCGTGTGACATCTTACGTAGCTTTCGAGTTTGAAAACCAGAACAGAGCAAACGCACGTTCATGGCGTTTGTGAAAGTTGTACAATAAATAAATCTGAAACGCCGTGTCGTTGTTCAAGTTCTGGTTCATTATTTTCAAACAGCGTGAATTGAACTCGTCTCGCAATCGAGAGTGTGTTGTTTTGCTCGGTTCACGCTGCACGGAAGATGTGGTCTTGGAGGGCAAAATTTGTGCGTGTAGTAATGTTTGAAGTTTAGCCTTCCCGAAAAACGATTTCATTATGTGGGGCGCCATAGTTCAGGGCTCGGGAAATTTCAACCACCTGGGGTTTCTTAAAGGGACTGTCTACCCCTCGGAAAAACTTTTATGATTGTGGCACCAATGAAAAGATCGTTCATCACAATGGCGACAACAAGCATGCCTTCATGAAAGAAAAAAAAGGAATCATAATTTTAACTTTATGTTGAAAGTCTATAAAAAGTGACCACTAGCGTCACCCAACAGTGAATGTGGTCAATCTTGACAATCTGATGGTAGGACAAGAAAGCATCGCAGGTAGAATTGTTTTGCTTAAAAACAAACACGCTTAACTTCAATTTGTTTTTTGTACACTTGAAGCAGCCTTGTATGGCGCACGACACCAATTTGTGTTTCTTTTTCTAACGCGTTTAAATAGGCACCCGGTGGCGCAGCCGGTAGTGTGTTCGCTTGCCTGCATGCCTGCCTGGAAACGGCGGAGAAACGTGACCACGGCGTCCGCCGCTGCTCATGAGAAAAACAAAAATTGTGTGCGTGCTTAAAATGGCCACTGAGGTAATTATTTTATCGCTAACCACACATGATGATGCCTGCAAAAACCGCAAGCAGTTTCAGTTTTCAATTTTCACCAGCACGCACCAGTGTTGCCCGCATTCATCCCACCAATGAAAGGAGACATAACGCGGGGAGAAAAATTATGTTCTGAAAATATCTACGCACTCTCCAGAGAAACCGCTGCAAGGTTAGGCACTTCACATGGTACGTTTTTTTATTCCGACACAAAACAGAATATCGGTGAAGGACGGTAGACAGTCCCTTCACCTTGCACCTAAATTTAGGTACACAGGCCTAAAGATTTTATAGGTGAGTGCTCTGAGCACAGAATACGCGGGAATACAACGCAAGAAAGCAAATTTAGAGCATAGTTAAAAGCGTTAAATGTCATATTGTCAAATAGGATACTGAGTATTTAGGCAAGGGTGGTATAATTTTATGGTATTTAGTTTTCCAAAGCAACACAGGCTGTGGGTGCCGTAGTAGGGGTTCTGAAAGATTTCGGCGATCTATGGTCCTTTAACCTGTTCTGCAATAGCATGTCTTCAGGCTGATTTCTGTTATGGTGTCCTCATGTGATTTCATGTGATTTTTTTAGAAACAGCTGTGAATTGAAACGCAAATGGTGCGTAAGCTGTCGCACAGAATGGTTCATTTTCGACATAAGTACGCGACAAGGAACGCCATGAGCACACGTGATAACGTAGCCATGAACGAAACGTGGCGAAAACGAGATGCGAAGTGAGCGCTTTCTATCCGCCAGTGAGGCAGACTGGAAACACTAATTTACTAGTGAAACCCACGCGTGCTCGATCTACCCCTAACTGCAGCAAGCTTATTATTTTCAACGGTTGGCGGCGCTGACCTCAATCCAAGCGAAGCCATGCGTTGGAGCGTTCGAGTTAAAGGCGCCCTGAAAGGCTTTTTTAAGTAATCATGAAATTAATTCACTGAAAAAGAGGATAGCCTCACATATTCAATGCCACGAAATTTCTAAGAATCCGTCCAGTACGAACGGAGTTACAAAGATTTGTTACACGCTGCAATCGCATTCTCTTCTTGACTAGTCCCGACGAAAGCACTGGAGCTAAGCAGGGAGGGATGGGAGGTGCCAACAAAAAAACGTCACGCACGGCTTGTGACCTTGAGCACTTTTTTTTTCTTTTTTCTATTCGAATAGGCATCTTTCTCAGTGTGATTACACGCGCATGGATGGATGGATATGGCTGTACCCTTTAGATCGGGCGGTGGCTAGCGCCACCAAGCCGTAATACTTAATGAACTCAAAACTATATTTTGTTTACTTAAAAAGTGAGTTTGAGGATTCGTACTTTGCAGTGAAGAGTGTAATTTTCACTCGTGCCTTGACTTTAGCCACCAATCAGATAACCTCCTTTTAGTTAAGTCTACTTGCTTAAAGTCTATTTTGCCCTCCCGGTCCCTAAACCCCAGTGCTTTGAAAAACTCTGCGCCATCATCCTGAACTATAGGGTGAAGCCCTTTACAGAACATTATCAAGTGTTCGGCAGTTTCTTCTTCTTCTCCACACGCACTGCATACTGTGTCTACCCCTTCGTATTTGGCCCGATATGTCTTGGTTCGCAGTACTCCCGTCCTAGCCTCAAACAGTAGAGAACTACCCCGAGTATTATCATAGATCCTTTCCTTTGCAATTTCCTGCTTAAATGTTCGATAGATTTCTAGTGCGGACTTCTTAATCATGCCCATTCTCCACATGTCAGTCTCCGTTTCCTTCACTTTCTTCTTAACCGATAGTTCTTTTTGGTTTGGCCACCTGCTGTTTTCTAAGTATTTACCAGTCAACTTCCTGGTTCGCTTCCTCCATTTTGTATCGACATTCTTCATGTACAAGTAGCTGAAAACCTTCCTAGCCCAACGCTCTTCCCCCATTTCTCTCAATCGCTTCTCAAATTTTATCTTGCTGCTAGCTTCCCTGCCCTCAAATGATGTCCATCCCATATCACCTTGTACTCCCTGATTTGGTGTATTCCCGTGAGCTCCTAAAGCAAGCCTACCTATTCCACGTTGCTTAATTTCTAATCTTGCTTGAACTTCTGATTTCATGCACAAGACCGCATTGCCGAACGTCAGCCCAGGAACCATGACCCCTTTCCATATTCCTCTCACAACATCATACCTATTGTAATTCCACAGTGCCCTATTTTTCATGACTGCTGCATTCCTGTTACCTTTAGTCGTCACGTATGTTTCGTGTTCCCTCAGATACTCGGTCCGATTGCTTATCCATACGCCCAGACATTTGTATTTATCTGTTTTCTCAAGAGTGACATCCTGTATTCTAAGCTCACTACATTCGTTGTCATTGAAAGTCATGGCTGCTGATTTTTCCTTACTGAATCTAAAATCTAACCTATCTCCCTCATTACCGCAGATGTCCATCAATCTCTGCAAATGTTCCTTGTTGTTGGCCATTAGCACTATATCATCTGCGTACATTAATGCTGGTAGTGCCTGGTCAATAAGTTTTCCTTGTTTGACTAAAGAGAGGTTGAAGCCCAGTCCACTTCCCTCTAATTTTGCCTCTAATCCTTGTAGGTACATCATGAATAATAAGGGCGACACGGGGCACCCCTGCCTAAGCCCCCGTTTTACCTCTGCAGGCTTGAACACCTGTTTTTCCCACTTTATAACTACCTTGTTACCTTTATAGATACCCTTTAAAAGGTTAGTGACTACATGTTCCACGCCTAGTGTGTCCAGTATTTCCCACAATTCCTCTTGAACCACGCTATCGTACGCTCCCTTGATATCCAAAAATGCTAGCCACAGGGGCCTGTGTTTCTTTTCTGCTACTTCGATGCACTGCGTCAGTGAGAACAGATTGTCTTCCAACTTCCTGTGTTTCCGAAACCCATTCTGCAGTTCCCCCAGCACTCCCTAATCCTCTATCCACGCCTGCAGTCTTTCCTTTATAATCTGCATCGCCAGCCTGTAGACCACTGATGTCACTGTTGTAGGACGGTAGTTGTTTATGTCAGCTTTGTCCCCCTTTCCTTTATAGATCATGCTCATCCTGCTAAGTTTCCATCCATCGGGAACTTCAAGTCAAGTCAAGTCAAGTTTATTTCCAACAACATCAACTTCACCATCGATTATTATTGTGCTCACTGCCTCTCTCAATGCCTGCTTAGACTTCAGACCTAATGTCTTTATCAGCCTAATTGGAATGCCATCTGGGCCTGTTGATGTACTACTAGGAACCCTTTTCTCAGCCCTTTCCCACTCTTGTTGTGAAAATGGAGCCATTGCACCACTTGATTCGTCCTTGTCTATTGTGGTACATAAAGTACTTTTTTGTTGAAATTTTTCTGTCACCCTTGTTCTTATATGTTCAATAGCTTCGTCCCCTTCTAGCCTAGCACCTTGGGCTGTAGTTATAAAACTCTGCTCTAGGCTCGTCTCATTTCTTAGGGAGTTTAGATGGTTCCAAAATCTCGCAGCTGCCTTTCTATCTTTTTTATGTACTTCTGCCAGCCACTGAGCTCCCTTCCTTCTAATCTTTTCATTGATCAGGAGGGATGCATCCCTTCTACAGCTTAGAAAGGTTGCCCATTTTCTTTCAACATCATCTGTCGGTTCACCCCGCTGCTTAGCATGTCTGTGTTCCCTAGAGGCTTCCTGACGTTTTGCTATGGCTCTCTTGACTTCCTCATCCCACCAACTTTTGGGTTTGTGTCTTCTTTTCCGGGGTGACTTGTCACGTGTCTTAGCAAGCTCTAGCTCAAAGAGTCTAATAAGATTCGTGTGTGTCCACACTGTCTTATTATCCTCCGTGATTACTTTCTCAATTTGTTTAGTGGCTATTTCAATTTGCCTTTCGGCATAAAAATTTTCCTGTAGTTGCTCATCTTGTCTCCTTCCCACTTTCACTGCTCTTCCAAAACTTAGCTTGATACGTTTGTGATCGCTACCCAGACTTCTGGAGCCACCTTCATCTATGTGCATTCCCCTGAGCTTATCATACATCCTATGTGACATCAGTGCATAATCTATTGTCGACTGAAGCCTTCCTACCTCCCATGTTATTTGCCCTTCACACTTCTCGGTACTGTTGCAAATGATCAAATCAAGCCTTTCACACATATCCATGATCATTTTGACTGTCGGGTTGGTATACCCATCTATATCTTCTATGTGCGCATTCATGTCTCCTAGTATAATCATCTCGCACTCTCTTCCTAACTCCTGAATGTCCTTTGATATACACTCTACCATTGCCTGGTTTTCCTCTCTGGCCTTTGCTCCCGTCCACAAGTACAGGAAACCAAGGAGTGTAATTTGACCTGCCACTTTTTCTTTTAGCCATAAATGTTCCTTGCACTCCTGCTTGACCCTTTGCCAGTCTGTACTTTTATGAATGAATGCCCCAATACCACCCCCCTTTCTGCTGCCTTCTGTTCTATTACAATATTCCCACGCGTAGTCCGGATTGTTCGGAGGTTGTTCCATGTCCCTGAGATGTGTTTCTACAAAACCGTATACCATCGGTCTCTCTTCCCTTAGCTGTTCTTCTATCTCTTCCCACTTCAGCCTGTTCCTACCACCCTGCATGTTAATATACCCTATGTCTGAATTGGCTCGGCGCTCGTGGCTACGTCTATTTATGCCATGGACTCTACCTATCTTAGAGATTGGTGCCACCTTGGAATCGTATCTGTCCATAACACCTGTCGAAGAGTCTCCCTGGTTGTTTTCCTCATTGCTAGCTATCCTGCACCCCGAAGGGCTCGCTTGCCCCCCAAAAAAGCAACTGCGCGTCCTGCAAGTCGCCAACCCACCTAATGACCTAGCCGCCCATCGAAGTGAATTCTGTCTCGTTGAGAACCACCCCACCTATGCACCTCTGTGTTTATTTCCACCACCTCAAACCCTTTCTCTTGACTCATCCGCCATATCTCTTGATTTGCGTTGACAACCGCTCTTTGCAGGTTGCTATCACGCACCGGTACCTCCGGTATCGTGCATATCACTACCTGTACCTTAGGAGAAGTGGCGCGCATGTCATCGACGCCTTTCGCCAGTGTGGCTGCTAGTCCTGCTGTATCTTCATTTAAGACATCGTTTAAACCGCCTGAAATTATCACGAGGTTTCGTCTATCAGCTGTCGTTTTGAGCTTTGCGCTCGCTTGCCTCATGACTGCTTCCAGCTTGAGTCCTGGGAACGCCCCTACTGCAACCCTCTTGTCACCTCTTACCCTCTCTTTGATGGCTTCTGTGGACACGCGTGGACAAGTGACGGCCTCTCGCGGCGATCTCTGTAACGACCAAAAGCGCCATGTTTAAATGAGCCAATGGCTGCTAGATGGGCTTACTACGAGTGATTTTTGGGCTTATTGTGTGATTTGTCGAGAGAAGGGAAAGGAATGTTAGCGGACTTTGATAATTTATTGTGAATTCAACGCTGCATGCTGCGCTATAATGTTTGGCTCGCGTGTTGTCGGGAGCCTTTACTACCGATCACTCAGATTTGGGTGCACGTTAAAGAACCCCAGGTGGTCAAAATTTCCGGAGCCCTCAACTACGGCGTCTCTCATAATCATATGGTGGTTTTGGGACGTTAAACCCCACAAATAAATCAAACCTTTACTACCGATCGGCAGCATTTTCTGACTACGCTCAAAAAGCGTTTCAGGGCCCCTTTAAAGGTGCTGACGGTTATATCTTGAAGATACTTTTGTGGATCTGTATTTCTGTATGGAGATACATATAAAATATTGGTTTGTATCTCAGTAGTGAAATACCTTTACTATGTATGGAATGTATCGCGTTACTATGCATAAAACAAGTATCTCGCTGCATTTTTTCTGTCGCAATCAAGCTGATGTCTTCCGGAGAGAGAAACAAGAGTTTCCTTTGCTAAACCAAGCAAAGGCGCTCCGCCATTCGGTGACACAGGGAGGCCCGTGGAAGATTTCACGTAATCACAAAATTTACCATGCTGTAAAGTGTCCGACAACGCTGACGGTTGAATTGAGAATGTAGTACTATTGAAGGGATTTTGTTCTCAATGCCGGTGCAACTCCCATTATTTTTCTTGGGTGATATCTAGATATTTATTAGTTATGACAGTAACTTCTGGTCTTCTACAATGCTGGAGAAACCGTTTTGTTTTACGTGAGTCTTTGTTGAGTTTGAACCGACGCTGTATAGAAGACAACTTATGGGAGAAACTAGTGTCATTTACTTGCAATGAACACGACACCGCAACTGCGGGGATGCCACGCTCACTTTTCATGCTTCCGCAGGTGGTGTTGTTGGCGACTTTTGGTTTACAGTCGGCCGTCGTACCGCAGTGCCTGGATTATTTATCGGAAAATACCGGGCCCAATGAAGATGCCGCGCTGAAAGGATTACGCTCGATACACGGCCTATCTTCGAGTCCGCCACCATGTCAATCGCCTATTCTGGATACGACTGCGTTACCCGGCTGGCAACATGGAACCTTATCTACAGAAAGCACAGTACTTAATGACGCCCACTTCGACAGCACTTCGGGCCACGACACCGCAACTGTGGGGATGCCACGCTCACTTTTTATGCTTCCGCAGGTTAGTTTAAATGAGGCATATTTTTTTCGCGACAACGATGTGTTTTTATTAGCGGTCACGTGGCCACCCAACTAAGTGAAGCGTTTTTGTGATTGTGTTACGCATCTGTGGCGCCAATTGCTGCTTGGGCGTGATGTCGAGGCAAACCCTAGCCCCATGAATAAATCTCAAGAAGAAAAGCTTGACTTTGCATTCAATACTAAATTCGAGCAGTATAGGTATTCTAGAATCTGTTAACAAGGTGCTACAATTTCATATCGGCCTAAAAAGTGAACTCGAACAATTAACTCGGCGTGTCCCGGAACTTGAAGTCAAAATTCAGTCTGATGCTTCTGAAAACTTTCCACTTATCTGCGAAGAGCGGCTTTCTAAACTGCGGAATCAATTTGATTAGTTCGAGCGTAAGATAACTTCAGGATCTTTGTCGGGGGTTGCTAATGCGCAGTCTCTGACAGCACATGAAGCGAGGATTTCTAAAATAGAAGATAAGGTTGATGATTTGGAGAACAGCTCCCGCAGGTGCAACTTACTGTTTTACGGGCTTTCTGACTCTGAGCAGAATGAGAGATGGGAAACGTCTGAGCGCCTGGTTCAGGAATTTTGTGAAAACAATCTTGGTTTGAAAATATTCTCAGTAGCAAGGGCGCACAGGATAGGCCGCTTTACTGACGATAAAAAGCGACCAATTATTGCAAAGTTTTTGAATGACAAAGAAGTTGAGGCAATAATTGGCTATAGTTACAAACTAAAAAAATAAACCGTTCAGCATATCACATGACTACTCTGAAACTGCGCGAAACAAGCGGCGCAACCTTCTACAATTTTCAAAAACAATCCGAACGGACGGTGATCGTGTGCGACTCGTGTTCAACAAGTTGTTTGTAAATGATGACGTTTGTATATGGGACAACGATCTTAAATGCGCGACGCGAGTGTCAAAACAAGCTACAGATTGACCAATGTCAAGTAATCGCACCAACTATCCGTCCACTTGACGTTTATCGGGGAGGAATCACGCTGAAGGCCTTATTCCATTCCTGTACACTAACATGAGAAGTGTTCTCTCGAAAACAGTACCACTATCATCTGCGATTGACTCATGTTCAGCATCCTTAGTGATACTAACTGAAATGTGGCTCACCGATACTGCACCCGATAACTACATTCTGGATAGTTGGACTTCGTTTAACTTCTTTAGGTGCGACAGGGTAAATCGAATAAGTGGTGGCGTTTTGGTAGCAGTGCAAAAAGATCTTTTCGCAGCACATGTTTTCCTCGACACTTTTTTGAAGTGTGTTTGGGTTTCAATCAAACATAAAGAAGGTATCATAATCATTGGTGCCATTTATCGACCACCTGACATGGACAAGACGTTTTCTCAGGAATTCCAACGGCTTCTTGAAAATATTACTACCCGTTTTCCTAATTCTGTACTTCTAACTTTTGGGGATTTTAATTTCCCTGATATCGATTGAGCTAACCTTCCCACAAAAACGTACCTATCGGAGGCTCATGGTTTTTTGCAGTCATGTCTCGATTTTTCTTTAACAGAACTTGTCACACGTCCCACGCGATCTTCGGCTACATCAGCCAATATTTTAGATCTTTTATTAACCAATGATCCGGAAGTGTGCTCTGACTTAACTCATCAAGATGGGCTTTCTGATCATGACATCATTACAGGTAGTCTTACACTTTCCCTTCCAAGACGCCAGTGCTCTGATAAATATACCCGATCTTATAGTAGAGCCGATTTCAACAGCATAAACGCTGAGCTTTATGTTTTCTCTTTAGATTTCTTTAATAATTACCAATTTGAAACCATTGAACATAACTGCCCCGCCGTGGTGGTCTAGTGGCTAAGGTACTCGGCTGCTGACCCGCAGGTCGCGGGTTCGAATCCCGGCTGCGGCGGCTGCATTTCCGATGGAGGCGGAAATGTTGTAGGCCCGTGTGCTCAGATTTGGGTGCACGTTAAAGAACCCAAGGTGGTCAAAATTTCCGGAGTCCTCCACTACGGCGTCTCTCATAATCATATGGTGGTTTTGGGACGTTAAACCCCACATATCAATCATTGAACATAACTGGTTAATGTTTAAAACCACTCTCACTGACGTTATCAATTGAATCGTCCCACTAACAAAAATAGCCTGCACTCCGACAACACCCTGGTTTACCATAAAGCTTCGACGCCTTAACGATAAGAAAAAGCGTTTATATCGTTCAGCGGATAAGGGCCGCCTCTCCGATTCCTGGCACCGTTACAAGGTCTGCGATAAGCAATACCAATCACCCTTAAAATCAGCGAAACGACATTTCTTTGCTCATGACTTGTATTCCATGCTCACTAACAATCCTCAGCGTTTATGGCGTGTAATAAACCCGAAGAGCTACCCTGACATAACACTTGTTAATGAGCACGGCGATATGGTTCACCTCTGCGAGTGTGCGGATCTATTGAATAACGCTTTTTCATCCGTATTTACACAGGAAGACTCCACATCATCACCCTCCCTTGTCAATCTCATCAACGTATCTATGCCTGAAGTAATCACTAGTGAGGCAGGAATTTCTTGTTTACTAAATAAACTTAAAACTTCTTCGGCATCTGATCACAATAACATTATTCACAAAATTTTAAAAAGCTTGTCTCTTAGCTTATCACCTATACTGTGTGCACTCTTCTCGCAGTCTCTATCTGCTAACACTATTCCGAGCGACTGGAAAGTAGCAAAAGTCATACCCAAATTCAAGTCCGGGAACGTACTCACCCATTGAACTACCGCCACATTTCTCTAACAAGTACAATTTGCAAATTACTTGAACACGTATTATACACTGAAATCATTAACTACTTAGAAGACCACAACATTATTTTTGAATACCAACATGGCTTTCGTCGGGGTTATTCATGCAAAACGCAGTTAGCCGGCTTTTTACATCACATTCATTTATATCTAGTCCTAGGATTTCAAGTTGATGCCATCTTCCTCGATTTCTCGAAAGCTTTCAATCGTGTTCCTCACCATAGACTATTAGTAAAACTAGTGAACCTGAATATACACCCAACATTTATTGGATGGATTAAAAATTTCCTCTCATCTAGATCACAATACACATCTGTTAAGAACAGAACCTCCTCATCTACCAACGTAACCTTCGGTATCCCACAGGGCAGCGTTCTTGGCCCTTTATTCTCCTAATCTATATTGTTACGGTTGAATAAAAAGGATAAGTGGATATATTTACAGGGGGAAGATGAAGTTTGGCAGTCGCCGTAAAGATGCAGTCCTCAGGCCGCACCAGACGACGTCGTCTTCCTCTTCTACCTACCCGGCACATACTACAGCCCGGCTCATACCGTAGCAATCCCCGGTTCACAGACGAAGCCCGCTGGACGAGTTTAAGTCACTGGAGGGATGAAACTTCTTGAGGCGAGCGACGTGCACCAACTGCGTTCGATTTGACTGACGAGAAGGTGTCGTCAAACGTACCACAACGTACGTCAAGTCAGTCAAGCGATCTACAATAACGTAGGGGCCTGTGTAGTGTGGTAAAAACTTCTGACATAAACCAGGTTTTCGTTGGGAGGTCCACAACCACACGAATTCACCATTGCAAAATAAAATGGCATCATGGCGTTGATCGTACCGTTGCTTGGAGCGATCTTGGGATGCCAGTGTGCGCAAGCGAGCAATTTGGCGGGCTTCTTCAGCCCGGCACAATGTTTCAGCCACGGACTCATCAGTATGGAGCTTAAATGGGAGGATTGGATCAAGGGAGCTGCGTGGTGATCGAGCGTAGAGCAGGTAGAAGGGCGTGAAGTCCGTGGTCTCGTGCTTCGCTGTATTGTATGCGTAAGTAATAAATGTTAAGATGTCATCCCAGTTTTTGTGATTGGATGCGACGTACATAGCGAGCATGTTAGTAAGAGTTCGATTGGTGCGTTCTACAAGACCGTTCGGCTGGGGATGGTATGGTGTCGAATGTCTGAACTGGGAAGTGCAGAGACGAAGCAATTCTTCCATGGCGTCCGCGATGAATTGGCGACCACGGTCGCTGATGATTACTTGAGGTGGACCATGGCGAAGAACAACGGAGCGCAACAAAAAGGCAGCGACGCCATCAGCTGTAGAAGATGGTATCGCCGCGGTTTCGGCGTATCTGGTAAGATGGTCGACGCACACTATTATCCAGCGGTTGTTGTTCGAAGATCGTGGAAACGGGTCCAATAAGTCGATGCCCACTTGCTCGAAAGGCGTAGTAGGCGGTTATACGGGGTGAAGAAGGCCGTGCGGTGCACTGGTAGGTCGTTTGTGACGCTGGCAGTTCTCGCAGCTCGAGACGTATTGTTTCGTAAAATCTCGCATTTAAGGCCAGTAAAAACGCTGCTGCACTCGATGCAGGGTGCGAATGAACCCAAGGTGTCCGGACGTTGGATCATCGTGCATAGCACGGAGAACGTCGCATCAAAGACTTTGAGGTAAAACCAGTAAATAACGTGCGCCAGTTGCTGAGTAATTCGTTTTGCACAACAGTCCATAACGAATGCGAAAGCGACCACTGCCTCTGAGATTTCGAGCCACAACGAACAAAGGGTCTAAAGATAAATCATTCAATTGTTCTCGTTTGAAGATATTGGCGTCAGGAAACGTGTGAGAGACCGCAGCAAAACAGATGTCAAAGGTATCTGTACTGTCCTCCGGCGTGGTCATAGGCAGGCGAGAAAGGCAATCAGTGTCCGAATGACGTCATCCACTTCTGTAAGAAATGCTGAAGTCAAATTCTTGAAGGAGTAAAACCCATCGAGCAAGGCGGCTAGAAGGGTCTCGGAGGGTAACAAGCCAACATAATGAATGATGGTCTGTCACATTCGTGAATGAACGACCGTAGAGGTAACATCGAAACTTCTGAATGGCGAATACAGCCACTAAACATTCTTGCTCTGTCAACGTATAATTCATTTCAGCCTTGCTTAGAGATCGACTCGAATAAGCAACAACATGCTCTGCATTATCATGGCGCTGAACAAGCACACCTCCGATGCCAATTCCACTTGCGTCATTGTGCACTTCTGTAGGAGCAGAAGGATCGAAATGACGGAGAATAGGCTCAGATGTCAGTAGAAGTTTCAGTTCAGAAAATGCGGCATCACAATCAGGTGTCCATTCGAATGGACTGTTTTTTCGCAACAAGCTCGTCAGTGGGTGTACTACGTCTGCGAATCGGGGCCCAAGCGGCGAAAGTAGAAACATACTGACCTACCTAACTGAGTGTCCTCTCACATCAGACTTTTCGCGGATGACTGTGTAATTTATCGAATAATTTCATGTGACGATGACAAAGATATTCTTCAAGCTGATCTTAACGCAATTATTACATGGTGTTCAACATGGTTGATGACTCTTAATACAGCTAAAGCGTAGTTATTAGCATTTACAAGATGCATGCCCCGCATTCCGGCATCCTATGTAATCAATAATACCATAATTCAACTGACAACTTCGTATAAGTGCCTAGGTGTTCACTTACAGTCTGACCTTACGTGGCATCATCACATCCGCCTGACGTTGGCATCAGCTAGCTACTCATTAGTTCTACTCAAACGCAACCTCAAGCATGCTCCAGATAATCTCCGTAGACTAGCATACATCAAATTAATACGTCCTAAAATCGAAAACGCATCAGCTGTGTGAGATCCCTCACAAATATACATAACCCAAGAAATCGAATCTTCACAAAACCGTGCAGCCCATTTTATATTTTCCTATTATTCACCCTATACTAGCATTACAGCACTAACACCTCGTACTCAGCTTGACGACTTATCTCATCGCCGCAGAACTGCTAGCCTTTCTCTTCTCCACAAACTCTATCATCACCCATACCTTCACGGCATCTTCGAAGCACCAACAGTCATCTTTCCACGCACAGACCATATCTTCAAGATAAAAGTATAACTTGTCGCTCAGCTCATTATGCTAATTCCTTCATTCCCCCAACGATAGTTGCATGGAATAACTTGCCACCCCACATTGTCACTCAAGCAGATTTCACATTTGGTGAACTTTTACTCAACATTTGCGACCAGATATCCACCGCGCGTACTTTCATTAAGCTTCTTCATATGTACATCAATGTTTAATTTTCTTGTTATCACGTGTTAATGTTTTTGACGACCATTGTACACGCTTGATTTGTGTTATTTATGTATTAGTTGCAAACTCTTGTATCTTAAGATCATACCTTCGTTTTAGTTTTTTTTTCTAGTATACTGTATTTGTTAGTGCCCTTAATTTATGTTTACAGTATTCAATATTCTATGTCTACTTATTTTCCTTTTTTCCAAAGTATCTGGTTTTTTGTTGTTGTTTTTTGTATTTAGCTTGCTTTCATTATTTTGTACAATCTTGTTTTTACATTGTGTAAGCGTACAAAGTTTTGTTTCATGTGTCCGTTCCCTTATGTAATACCCCTTCGGGGGACTTTAGGGGTATTATGAAATAAAAAAAATAAAAACCTTCTCACTTCAACAGGTTGTGTGTGTGTAAAATAAAAGTTCATTTTTTCCAGTTTGCTTGGGTGGGTTAAGAATTCGAGCGATATGCTTGACTCGCATATTTTATTCCGCTGACACAATGTTCAGAACATTACGCTGCACCTATTAGATGTAATTTCAGAACATCAGATCACCTCACTAAATTATTTCAGTTCCTGTTCTCGTGCAACAATATTTGTGTGTGTATATTTCGGCGTAGATTTTTTATCTTTTTGCAAAAAAATTTCGAAATATCTAGTTATGTCAAAAACAAATTTATCTCAATACCAGAAATTTAGGTGTGCAGTATGTGTATGTTGTCTATATACGGTTTCAAGGTCTTAAGCGTCGTACCCTACAAACCTTCCGGTCACCTAATTTCCCATCTCCTAACGTCAAAACTGTAAGCATCTTTTCAAGTTTGTTTTAAGTGTAAGAAGTGTATTTTCTAGTTTTTCCGATAAAACGTGTGTGCGTAAAGTTCAAGAGATTTTATTTTATTTTATGTAGCCAAAAGCACACTTATTTGAATATATTGTCACGGGGTCGTGACGTGGCCAAAGACAGAAAACTTCGTGTTGGGATTTAACTGTTTATTTCGGCGAACCTGTGCCCGGTAAAGGGAAAGTCTAATTACAGCAGCAGTCTTGCACATACAGCCGTCTCGGACTGATAGCGGCGAACGCAGCGTCGGCCTTCGATCAACAACTGACAAGCGGCGAAGCGCGTCGGCATTTATACCCTTGCCGTCGAATGTTCTAGCGTTATCGCTGGCGGTGGCGTAGGTTCCAGAACAATCTGTACCGTTCGCACAGTGGGCGTGATCTTATCGAAATGATCTACTACAGTCCGGAAACTTCTCGAAACCTGCAGGCGCGGTTTGCGCCGAGAATCGTGTGGTGTTTCGGAACGATAATAAAAACTTGTGAAATGGAACGTGGCATTGCCCCCCCCCTGAAAAAAGGCATCGTCCCGATGCTTTAACTAAAGATGAAGGTACAATAATAATGCAAGGAAGTACAATGAATAAATTACAATATAACAATAATACAAAAAACACTGTTTCAGTTTGTTAACTTGCATGAAACGGCTTGAGGCGCGCGACATGGACGACTTCAGGTCGCGATCGGCGTCGGTGAGAGTTCGTGATGCCGTCGGGGACAACCTCGTAATCAAGTGGGCCGAGACGTCGAACCACCTTGTACGGTCCGAAGTACCGTCGCAGAAGCTTTTCACTTAGTCCACGTCGGCGTATCGGCGTCCACACCCAAACACGTTCACCGGGCTGGTATTCCACGAAGCGTCGTCGAAGGTTGTAACGGTGGCTGTCGGTCGTCTGTTGATTCTTGATACGGAGACGCGCAAGTGTTCGGGCTTCTTCGGCGCGTTGAAGGTACTCGCTCACGTCGACGTTTTCTTCATCGGTGACGTTGGGTAACATGGCATCGAGCGTCGTTGCCGGGCTCCTTCCGTAGACCAATTTGTATGGAGATATCTGCGTCGTCTCCTGCACCGCCGTGTTGTATGCGAAGGTCACATACGGAAGAATGGCGTCCCACGTCTTGTGTTCGACATCGACGTACATTGACAGCATGTCGGCGATCGTCTTGTTAAGCCGCTCGGTGAGGCCGTTGGTCTGTGGGTGGTACGCTGTCGTCCGGCGGAGGTTTGTTTGGCTGTATGCCAAGATTGCTTGAGTTAAGTCGGCAGTGAATGCCGTTCCTCTGTCGGTGATAAGGACCTCCGGGGCGCCGTGACGTAGGACGATATTTTCGACGAAGAACTTAGCTACCTCGGATGCACTGCCTTTTGGCAGGGCTTTTGTCTCGGCGTAGCGGGTGAGGTAGTCGGTAGCTACCACGATCCACTTGTTTCCGAAAACCGACGTCGGGAACGGCCCCAGTAGGTCCATACCAATCTGCTCGAAAGGTCGGCAAGGTGGATCAATTGGCTGCAGAAATCCCGCTGGCCTTGTCGGCGGTGTCTTGCGTCGCTGACAGTCCCGGCATGTCCTCACATAACGAGTGACGTCGGTGGTGAGACGTGGCCAGTAGTACCTTTCTTGTATCCTCGCGAGCGTGCGGGAAACACCGAGGTGCCCTGCCGTCGGATCGTCGTGCAGGGCCTGCAGGAGTTCTGGTCGCAGAGCTGAAGGCACCACAAGGAGGTACTTAGCTCGAAGCGGTGAAAAGGTTTTCTTTTGTAGAAGACCGTTTCGTAGAAAGAACGACGCAAGTGCGCGCTTGAATACCTTCGGGACTTCGGCGGTCCTGCCTTCGAGGTATTCTATTAGGGCTTTAAGTTCCGGGTCGGCCCGCTGTCGTTCAGCGAAGTCGTCGGTAGTTATCGTTCCCAAGAAGTAGTCGTCATCTGAGTCGTCGGGTAGCGGTTGGTCGACAGGCGCACGAGAGAGACAGTCAGCGTCGGAGTGTTTTTTGCCGGACTTGTAAATGACAGTAATGTCATATTCTTGAAGTCTCAGGCTCCATCGTGCGAGGCGACCTGAAGGGTCCTTCAAGGTGGCTAGCCAACACAAGGCGTGGTGGTCGCTCACAACTTTGAAGGGCCTGTCGTAGAGGTAGGGGCGAAATTTCGATGTAGCCCAGATGATGGCGAGGCACTCCTTTTCTGTTGTGGAAAAATTTGCTTCTGCTTTGGATAGCGATCGGCTGGCGTAACTAATAACCCTTTCAAGTCCGTCAGCCCTCTGCACAGGAACGGCGCCAAGACCTACGCTGCTTGCGTCAGTATGTATTTCTGTCTCTGCGAATTCGTCGAAATGGGCAAGTAACGGAGGCGTCTGGAGGTGATGTTTAAGCTCCTGGAAAGCGTGTTCCTGTGGCGTTTCCCACTTGAACTCCGAGTCGGCCTTGGTAAGGTTAGTGAGAGGATCGGCGATGCGGGCGAAGTTTTTCACGAACCGCCTATAATAGGCGCACAGGCCCAGAAATCAGCGCACGGCCTTCTTGTCAGTGGGCGGCGGGAAGTCGGCGATGGCGGCTGTTTTCCGTGGATCGGGACGAACTCCAGACTTGCTGATAACGTGCCCCAGAAACAAGAGCTCATCATACGCAAATCTGCACTTTTCTGGCTTCAGTGTGAGTCCGGACGTCTTGATGGCTTGAAGTACAGCTTCAAGGCGCCGAAGATGCTCGTCGAAACTCGAGGAAAACAGGACGACGTCGTCCAAGTACACAAGGCAAGTCTGCCACTTCAATCCTGCCAGTACTGTATCCATAACGCGCTGAAAAGTTGCAGGCGCTGAGCAAAGGCTGAAGGGCATCACCTTAAACTCGAAGAGGCCATCCGGTGTTATAAACGGCGTCTTCTCTCAGTCTCTTTCGTCGACTTCGATTTGCCAATAGCCAGTCTTGAGGTCCATTGACGAGAAGTACTTGGCGTTATGGAGCCGATCAAGTGCGTCGTCTATTCGTGGGAGATGATACACGTCCTTTCTTGTGATTTTGTTCAGGCTGCGATAGTCGACGCAGAAACGTAGGGTCCCATCCTTTTTCTTCACTAACACCACGGGGGATGCCCACGGACTCTTGGACGGCTCGATAATGTCATCTCGCAGCATTTCATCAACTTGTCTCTTCATTGCCTCACGTTCTCGCGTCGAAACCCTGTACGGACTCTGACGGAGTGGTCTGGCATTTTCTTCGGTTATGATTCGATGTTTCGTGATTGGGTTCTGCCGAATTTTCGATGACGACGAAAAGCAATCTTCGTATTGCAGCAGCAGGGCCTTGAGCTGTTCTTGCTTATCGTTCGGAAGTCTGGGATTGACGTCGAAAGCTATGGGAGGAGCTTGGTTCCTCTGAGTAGGTTCCGCAGAATCGGCGAGGGCGAAAGCACTGGTGGCTTCGACAATTTCTTCGATGTATGCGACCGTTGTTCCTTTGTTCACATGTTTGTACTCATTGCTGAAATTCGTGAGCATAACCGTTGCTTTGCCTCCCCGCAGCTCTGCAATTCCTCTTGCGACGCAAATATTTCGGGTGACCAACAGATGCTGACTACCTTCAACGACGCCTTCCAAGTCAGGTGATTTAGGAGCACTGACTGAAATAATGACGCTTGAGCGAGGCGGATTGGTGACTTGTTCTTCCAGCACATTCAAGGCATGATGTCCCGATGGCGTGCGCGGCGCTAGTGCTTCTTCTGTGGATAACGTTATCGACCTTGTTTTGAGGTTGATGACAGCACCATGGAGGCATAAGAAGTCCATGCCAAGGATGATATCTCTCGAGCAACGCTGTAGGACTACGAAGTCTGTAGGATAAATACGGCCGTTAATGGTGACTCGCTGTGCAGATTCCTGCAGGCGTTACGATATGACCTCCGGCTGTGCGGATTTCAGGGCCTTTCCAAGCTGTCCTAACTTTCTTTAACTTCGCGGTGAACGACCCACTGATGACAGAATAGTCGGCTCCAGTATCGACGAGAGCAGTCACACTGTGGCCGTCGATAAGAACGTCGAGGTTGCTAGTTCGCCGTCTCGCATTACAGTTAGGGCGTGGCGTCGGGTCACGGCTGCGTCGGCTTGTTCCGCTGCTTCCATGTTGCGTCGTCCGGCCACCTTCGGTAAGTGAGCTTTTGCCTTCAGGGCTTTGCCTGGTTGGTGTTGTGTTCAAAAAGCTCCGTCGCGTCGGCGTCGACGGATCTTCGGTAGTTCGTCGCACAGCAACCGCACCTCGACCGGTTGCTGCCCTTAGTTTCCCGGATACGGGCTAGGAGACCGGCCCCGCGTTGGGCCGGAGTACTGCCGGGGGTGCGGTGACATGCGGCGGCTGGGCGACGGCGAACGGGAAGGACTTCGGGGTGTCCATTGAGTTCCTGTCAGGTAGTTGGCGATGTCACGTGGCCGATCTCCTGGCTGCGGACGCGGTGCATTGACGGCGAAGCCACGCAGTCCCATCGGTCGGTACTGGCAACGGCGGTATGTGTGGCCGGCCTCACCGCAGTGGTAGCAGAGCGGGCGGTTGTCAGGTGCACGCCAAACGTCCGTTTTCCTCGGTGCACTGCGCTGGCCCGCTGGGGAACGGTAGGACGTCGGTTGGGGTGGTGGCGGCGGTGGCGTCTGGCGACGGAAGTGTGACGGGGCGGCGTTTTGGTGTGGACGGGGAGGAGTGTTGTGGCGCACTGCAGCGGCGTAGCTCATAGTTTCTGGCTCGGGCGGTGGTGTTTCGGGAATTCGAAGCGATTGCCGGACTTCTTCTCGCACAATGTCGGCGATCGAATCCACTTGAGGCTGCGCCGAAGGCCACAGTTTGCGCAGCTCTTCCCGCACGATCGCTCGGATCGTTTCACGCAGGTCGTCGGAGTCACTGGCTTGAGCAGCAGCGCATTCTGGAGTCAGGCGACGATTATACTGTCTGGTGCGCATGTCCAGCGTTTTTTCGATGGTAATCGCCTCGGATACAAATTCCTCATTAGTCCCGCGAAGAGCTCCTGTTTGACCCCTCGCATGAGGAAACGAACTTTCTTTTCCTCAGGCATGTTTGGGTCAGCGTGACGGAATAGGCGGGTCATCTCCTCTGCGAAAATTCCAACCTTTTCATTTGGTTGCTGAACCCGGGTCTCGAGTAGAGCAACGGCCCTCTCTTTGCGAGCGACGCTTGCGAACGTTTGCAGAAAGGCGCCGCAGAAGACATCCCACGTTCGGAGCGTGGACTCCCGATTCTCTAGCCAGGTCCTTGCGGTGTCTTCCAGGTAGAAGTACACACGACGGAGCTTTTCTTCGTTGTCCCAGTGGCTGAGGACGGCCACACGGTCGTATGTTTCTAGCCAGGTTTCCGGGTCTTCAAACGATGAGCCATGGAACGTTGGTGGTTCCCTGGGTTGATGAATGACAATCGCGGGCTGGGACGCTCCGGTTGTCATTGTCGCTGCAGTCGAGGTCATGGTCTTGGTCTTCCGCGCCTTGTCTTGTAGAAGGCCGTACTCCGGTGGGAGACCTTGCTGTCGGCGGCTCGTTCGCTGCTCTTGGTTGGCGTCGGTGTCTTCTCCGCGACGGGGGCTGGGTTCACGGCTTGACGGGGGCGTCCGGTACATGAACGAAGCAGCACCTCCACTAGTTGTCACGGGGTCGTGACGTGGCCAAAGACAGAAAACTTCGTGTTGGGATTTAACTGTTTATTTGGGCGAACCTGTGCCCGGTAAAGGGAAAGTCTAATTACAGCAGCAGTCTTGCACATACAGCAGTCTCGGACTGATAGCGGCGAACGCAGCGTAGGCCTTCGATCAACAACTGACAAGCGGCGAAGCGCGTCGGCATTTATACCCTTGCCGTCGAATGTTCTAGCGTTATCGCTGGCGGTGGCGTAGGTTCCAGAACAATCTGTACCGTTCGCACAGTGGGCGTGATCTTATCGAAATGATCTACTACAGTCCGGAACCTTCTCGAAACCTGCGGGCGCGGTTTGCGCCGAGAATCGTGTGGTGTTTCGGAACGATAACAAAAACTTGTGAAATGGAACGTGGCAATATTTTGCCAAATAAGAAAAAAGTGTAGAACATCAGCAGGCTACTTCCTAAAGCTCCTATTGCCCACCAATGGTATTTTGGCACATCGGTGAACGAAACCGGATATCATCAAAAGGCTGTGTTTGTAAACAATAAAAGGATCTGCATCTGCATTCTGGAATACTTTTTTTAGTATTTCAGCCCAGCGCTAAAGGCGACACACAAGTCAGCAGCGCTCTTTCTTGAATTGTCATGCAGTGCCAGTGGGGCAGTTGTGCTCTG
The DNA here is from genome assembly GCF_043290135.1 of Rhipicephalus microplus. Taxonomy (NCBI): domain Eukaryota; kingdom Metazoa; phylum Arthropoda; class Arachnida; order Ixodida; family Ixodidae; genus Rhipicephalus; species Rhipicephalus microplus. Next base: position 472,612,510 of record NC_134710.1, read on the forward strand.
CCTAATTAAGCGGTGAAAATTTAAAGTGTACTTGTAAAATTTTAGTACGCAGGCCTGAAGTACGCCGAGTTAATAATGTAGAGCCACTTAACATTCCAGGCATTTTCAGTTAGCGAATTTAATGAATAACTGGCACTCTTTCGTATGGACGAAATTCGCGTTAGTATCACTTCTGTGTGTGGGCACAGAGTGGTGTATTTACAGCGAACAAGACGGCTCGTGAACGAAACGGCTCGTGATCACAGTTTCTGTTGGCACAGTATATCGGCGACCTCACGTTCGTTCAGTCTGCCTAGTGCTCGAAATGCTCGCGTTCGAGCTATTAGCCCCGAAAAGTGAGTCGCGCTTCCTGGTGGGATGCCTGGGTGACGTCATTGCACGGACTCTTCAATTCCCGCCTCAGTGCACGTTCATAACGATGCGCTCGCTTCGTGCGCTGTTCCGCTGTTTTCATCCGCTTTCTGCTCATCTCAAGCTGCACACGAATGACAGAATAATTATTGGTAATGTTAGCGGTAAACAATAAATATTATTTCCGATGGAGGCAGAAGTGTTGTAGGCCCGTGTGCTCAGATTTCAGTGAACGTTGAAGATACCCAGGTGGTCAAAATTTCCGGAGCCTTCCTCTACGACGTCTCTCATAATCATATGGTGGTTTTGGGACGTTAACCCAAGAAATCAATCAAATCCAAAACAATAATTGTTTCCTTTGGCTCCTGCGCAATCGCGCGCTTGATCGTAGGCAATGTGAAAGGGGTGAGAAGATCTGTATCGCGCTGCTGACCCCGATGATTTATTATCATTCCTGGCTACGGCCGCCGTACTCCGACGGGTGAAAAAAAAAAACAAGAAAACACTTCTTTTGAAATACAATGACCAACTAATTGGTGCATAATCATGTAGTTTTGAAGCGCAAGGCACAATATTTACAATAATAAGTTCATGGGTGATTTCCATTGAAGGTGTGAGGGTGTATTCTCTTCTAGTGCTATTTGTACTGGAGGAATCCATGTATATACGCACATTGCTTTCGCTCGTGGCCCAAGACCCACGCTCGCTTCCATCATCGAGTGCCGCAAAATATCTTTCACACGCTCGCCCTAGAATACCACCAATGCTTTTGTGTTTTTTTCAGTAGTGCTCACTCAACACGTTGTACAAATTGATGTTTCTCTCACAATAATTTTGTAGCTTCATTTCACTAACATCATAGATGCTAAAGGAGCCCTGAAACAACTTTTTAAGTAATCATGAATTACATTTACGAAAAGAGCCTATTGCCTCACGAGTTCAATCCTTAAAACATTTTGAGAATCCGTCCAGTACAAGCAGAGTTGCAAAGATTTGTCACACGCTGCAATCGCATTGTTTTTTCTCTCGTCCCGACGAAGGCGCCGGAAGCTAAGCAGGAAGGGATTGCATGGGAAAGAAAATACGTCACGCGAGCCTCTTGACCTTGAGATTTTTTTTTTCGAATACGCCACCTTCTCAGTGTGATCACGCGCACACGCGTTGACAAGTTGCGGCCTCTGGCACCGATCCTTGTAACTACCAAGTGCGCCATGTTGAAATAAGGCAACGACTGATGACCTTCTCCGAGAATTTTTTGAGCTTCATTCATCGTTGTCGAGAGAAGAAAAGCACTTTTTAGCTGACTTTGACAATTGATTGTGAATTTCAGGGTGCGTGCTACGCTATAATATTCCGCTCGCGTGTTCTCAGCCTCTAAAAGCGACCAGCAGCGTTTTCTGGCCATTTTCACAAAAAGTGTTGACAAAGTGCAGGAATTTTCATTGCTGTCAGCTTCTGCCTTCGTGCACAATCGTAGCAACGGTGCTGTCGCACTCGTAACTACCAGTTTAGATAGCCACCTCTTAAATAATTTTCCTTGCAGCTGATTGCCTGTACGTGGGCATGACGTGCGAGACCAGTCGTCGCCTCATCTAGGTGAAGGTTACTTAAGTATTACTTGGGCTATATCACATCGAAAATGTATATTTCGACTTCCTGGCATTGGTGTTGGAATCGTGGCTATCAGCGGTGCTCTATACTGTCGTTTACGTAGTGGTAGATCACTCCGGCATATCAAACAAATCAGGATATATGACTAAACAATCTCTGGTCACTGTTGAGATGAAACGCGTGCATCTAACCCGAGTAAACAGACATATCCCAAGGTTTACGAACTTATTGTGTGTGGCAGTACAATTTCGTTTATTTTCCGAATGTGTGAAGTTTGTGCTTATGACAGACAGATTTATGTAAAGTGTCTTGTTGGAGAAATTGTAATTCTGTCAAATCATTTAGATTATTCGCCAATGCAGGCGCAACTTTCACGGTAAAACGCAATGCATTTAGAGGAAAGGAAACACTCTGATTTCATTTGCGATACTTCGGCACGCATTTCTTTCCATCCCGGAGTCTATACCTAGTTGACATCATGTTAGCACCCGCCACCCCTTTGAACATGTTTACTTATAACACCAATTTTTTGGTGTACGAAAGGAAAAAAAAAACTTTTCACAGTAAATCTGCGGTTCCGACAGGAGCATGCCTATCCTAAGCTAAACCATAAAAATTTTTTACAGTCTCAATAAATTTCACTAGCTATAAAACCTTTCACTTTGAATATTGTGAGATTTGCGTCACGCAATTGAGGAGTAATCCCTAACGTAACGCTAAAGAGCGGGCACGCGGCGGGTGCGGAAAAAGGAGACAAGCGTTGGCGAAGAAGGCGAGTCCTTGCCGTAACGTCACATCGCTGAGACCGCAGGGACGCCAGTCTTAGTTCTAGGAGCTGATACGTGTGCTAGCTATACGGCGACATTATAAAAGTCAGCGCGAAAATCACGCACGCAGAAAAGAAGCACATGTGGCCGCGTACGATTGCGGTGGCCCCCGGCCGACGCGCCCACATAGGCCGCCAGCAGTATTGGTGCCGACGACTTAACGAGATCTGTTTCTTCCCGCTTCGAAGTTGTCTCCGGTGACAGTCTGGGGAGCAGCTACTGATGAGCAGCCACAGCTTACTTTTGCTACCACGGAGTTTCCTTCGTAGTTCCTCGCAATCCGGCACATCCAAGCATGGGCGTTGGACGGTTTACTCTTGTAGAGCAGATAAATTTGTGTTGCATCATAGCGTGAGAAAGGCGGGCACCTGTGGGGTTACAGGGGCATGTCCTGGTGTGGCTTGAGAGGGCGCCTGCCACTTTTGAACCACTGTGCGAAGTTTACGCATGAAAGGGAGTAGCGAAGGCTTGCACGCATGTGCGTACAGGCTTGATGGGTGAATGGACGCGGGAGAGCGAGCACGACGTGCTCGTGGTCGGACGCTGGCTTCAGTTGAAGTTGCCTCTGTCCAGCGTGGTTCAGTGGGCCAAGTATTCTTGGATGTTCACACAAAGCATTAACCAACCATTACAACTGCTCGGTACACTGGAGCTTCACACGAACGTTCTAAACAGAAGCGGGCGTGTATATACACACATGCGATCACGCAAACACATCGCTATCAAAAGTGCTTCTTAAAATTGTTATGTATATCTTGTAACTACGTGACTGGAAACTCTGTGGATAGCCTAATAAAGCTATGCCATTTATACACTATTTTTTTTTAGAAAAAGGAGCATGATTTTCACATATGCCTTACTCACTCCTGTAAAGGTCTAACAGAGTAAATATTTTTGGACAGGGCAATTTTAGGTCGATGAGCTGAGAAAAATGTCATCGCAGTAAATTTTTTCTTAGAGTGTATATGATCGGCAGATTTTTTTCATTTGAAGAAAAGGTGTTTTCGGCATTCTTTTTCAATGTTTTTTTTCTTTTTGCATCTTAAAAAGTGTAGAGTAAACTGTCAGATCACGCAGAAGCATTGCTTAAGCTGCGATGGAGTTGACACAGGTGGGACAATGAGTTCTACGGGTCAGGAATTGTCATTTCAGGACTCCTGTAATAATTTTAACCCTCAAGTGCAGCATTCAACTATGACCTTCTCACACATGGTCAATCAATACTTTAAAAGAGCTTTCCAAGGTGTATACAAAGCTTAGTCTGTCTTTCCTGTTAGTCGGGGTCGGGGTTACCCCTCGTCTATGACAGCCGCAATATGATAATATTCAGTAGAATTATGTCCTCTAGTAAGCTTACCTTCCATGCAAATACTAGTAGGGGACATTGTTTTGAACAAAATATGTCAAGTCACGAAACCGGCCAAGAATCGTAAGGCGGTGGAGGGCTCCGGAAATTTTGACCACCTGGTGTTCTTTAACGTACACCCAAATCTAAGCACACGGGCCTACAACATTTCCCTCTTTATTGGAAATGCAGCCGCCGTAGCCAGGATTCGATCCCGCGACCTGCGGGCCAAAAGCCGAGTACCTTAGCGACTAGACCACCGCGGCTGGGCGGCAGTCTCAGGCTTATTTGTGGGTTGCAAAGACAACTGCTCGGTGACTGCACTTCAATTATCCCGCTATGAGAGAACCCAGCTGGCAAGTACTACAGCTCACTATTTCTACTAAACTCCGATGTCCTTGCCGTGTGTGACAAAATAACAATCACGATGTTCGGCGCCTCTAACATAATGTAACAAATATAATTGTTGCCATTATAATTACCTAATTCAATGATGATGTTTTTTTATTATTGTATTTGTGCTAATAATCTTACTGTGACTTAACCATTACATTATTTTTAATACTGTCATTATCTTATTACTGTAATTGGTGATTATACGCTTTCTGTAATAATGATTCGGTGCCCTCTTAGTCATTATGTTTTAAATTCGATTTATGATTTCTAAATACGTTGTTTCTGCTGCCACACTGTGGTAAGGCCTATTCAGGAGTTTTACCTCGATTGATATGTGGGTTTTACCGTCCCAAAACCACTATATGATTATGAGAGACGCCGTAGTGGAGGGCTCCGGAAATTTCGACCACCTGGGGTTCTTTAACGTGCACCCAAATCTGAGCACACGGGCCTACAACATTTCCACCTCCATCGGAAATGCAGCCGCCGCAGCCGGGATTCGAACCCGCGACCTGCGGCAGAAGTTTTACCTCACGGGCAAACTCTTTATAGCTGTTATGCGTAAAATAAATAAAAATATACTGCAATAAATGGGAATGTATGAGAGCATGAATGACCTCTCACGCTATCATACTCTGGTTAGAGCACAACCGCACGCATTGTCTTATTATATTTTGAGGCCCATATAAGGCCTAGTAGGGGACATTGTGCACATATACATATACGTTTATTGTGTATTCGCTCCGTTTTAAAGTGACCGGTTTTCACACCGCGAGCTGAGCGGTTGCCTAGCAACCGCCCAAGCTGTAGGTGCAACTCGCCGCACCATCTAGCATAGCGTCAGACGAGAAGCCGGTGTCAGCAATAGAGGAAGAGCCAGCGTTGCATCTTATATTTAGAAGAGTTGGCTCGACAGGAATCGTCGGAAGATGCGGAAAGTGAGTCGGAGACACTGAAAGAAGCCAGGCTTCGTCGTCGTAACGAAACCAGAAGGAGGCAGCGAGCTGAGGAGATGGGGGAGAACGAGCCACACGCCTCGAGAAGCGTAACCATACAGAGAACCAAGCTAACAGAGAGATTAACCGTACCTCCCGCAACGCACACCCAGGCACGACCGAGTCAAGTCACAGCCAATTTCTTCACTCCGTAGTCTTGCCCCACATACTCTGCTATGTTGCTCGGTCGTTTTCCGTGGCTCCTGCAGCAAACTTGCCAGGCTGCCGTTCACCAGAAGCCAATGCGGCTCAAGGCGGAAGCAGACGGATCGAGCATTCTTGTCACGCTTTCAGCCATGTTCGTAGCTTTTTTTTTTCTCGAAATATTCGTCTCATTGTCGAAAACAAACAAGGGTTGCAAACATTCGCAGATAGTGAAGCAGGCAATCAAGGCTGTGCTAGTTCTAGTGAAATTGTGGTCATTAGTAAGAAATGAATGCAAAAAAATAAGACTAATTGAAAAAAAGGACGCTTTATTTGGGCCTGTTCAAAAAAAGAAGTTATTGATTACTGTTTTTCCCAACTATCAAATGTCGGATGTATCACGTGGAATTACTCTTTCGAGGGATACTTCTTCGGAATAAGTAATGATTGTGGGCGTATTCATCACAAAGTTGCTGAGAGCTGAATGGTAAACTTAAATTAAGAAAATAATACGTTTGCTTTAGTTTTAAAGAGCGTGGGAATGTTTTTGTCCGCTTACAATATTAATAAACGCTAGGCGTGTTCTTTCATCGCAAGTGATTTGTTTTGATTTATATCGTAGATTAACATCACTTAAAAAGAAAAGTATATATCACTAAACAATTGTTACACAATTAGTTATTTGGGGGATAAGTGTGTTCTCAAAATGGAATTTGAGAGCCCATATATACGCGCTAAAATCAGCGTAAAAGTTGTTAGGATACGGCGAGCGTAAGCAGAGCTATCGATTGAGAAGACTTCGGCTGAGCTTCGCGTTTTTATGTATTTGCACCATTCACGAACCGTATTCGGTTTACACTCTCAAGGGCACAAAACGAGAGGAAAGGATGGTCGCTGGAAAGACGAAACGTGCGACAGCAACTTGCCGCGAAACCTGTTTTCTGAAAAGGACTGCCGGCGCGCCTTTCTAACAGAGTGGCTGTGTGCATAACAAATGAGAGCGCCATAGCACTAGGGAAGCACGATAATAATCACAAATCAAATTGAATTGTATATAAGGCCTATTCGCTTTTTAAATAAATGTCAGGCATGCGCAACACACGCAGAGTAGTCAGAGCGAAAGCTGTAGGATAAGCCTTTCTAGAATCCGTTGTAAACACTCTTAGGGTGACTGCTACAGGTACAACTAGAAGGTACTTATTCCGCCCTGTTGCGTGGACTTATCGTTGTGTATGTGTGTTGTGCTGAGAGTCGTCGGGGTCTATCAATTCAAGATCACGCTATGCGGTGAGTCATGCAGACAGGTCACAACTTTAATACAAAGTTTTTTGCCTTCCCCTGCTTTCTAGAACTAGAAATATTTTTGTCTTTACCTTTTCACCCGCTATTATACTTTATTAGACAAGCCATAGATGAAATTACTAGAACGTATATCTAACTCCCGACTGAGGACCACTGCCTACTACAATATCTGTTTACCAGCTAGAGCTTTAATTACTACTACAAAACGCCAACAAAATACAATACAGCCCTAAAGGCAGCGCCAGTCTATTCTAAGCAGTGAGGAACATTTTGAGTTTCCTTTTCATGCACTGAAACCACCCACGACGTATACATTCTACGTAAATATCACCTAGAAGTATCCGATTAGTACGCAAAGCAGGAGAGTGGGGCTCGCGAGTTGACAGGCAACGTCAAAATAAGAGTGTTACCTATCGAATAGCACAACTTCGACAGTGCGGACAATTTGAAGTCAACAATGTCAAAATTGTGCGAGACGGAAAGATGCTGAGCAATTAAACAAACGCACGAGAAAGGGTCATCCAGAGCACCAAGCTTGCCTAAGCTCGCCAGGTCAGAAGTTCGAAGCCGCGCCGTGGTGAAGTTTCAAACAGTTAAGAAAAGGCCAGGCGAACTACGGGTAATGTGACGTTGAGAACTGATAGGTGGTCAGGTGGCATTCTACAGTGCTAAAAAAGTGGAGCGGAACTTTTTAGTTAAAGAGCGCAGCAGCCCAGCATGCAATTGACAAAATTTGGTTCGAATGCCGATGCCGGACCACTGCCAATCGTATATTTACTTAAACTTCGTGATGAATAAAGCGTTAAAAAGTAAAAAAAAAGTCTGGGATGCGGCTTCACTGGCGGCCATCTGCCGGTAATGCGCAGTGCCTCAGCAGACCTGGATTTGCCACCTTGGTGCAGTGCTTGGCCACTACCTCCCATATGAACGCTGCAATTAACCCTTGGACCTCAGTTCTCAGCGGAAGCGAAGCAACTAACTGTTCAAGGCGGTGGTCCGACCTGCGAGGCAGCGCAGGGTGCTAAGATTCGTCGGGTACGGACAGGCTACTATTGGAATATGAACATGGCTACGTTTAATGCTAGAACGCGATCTAGTGAGGCTAGTATAGCTGTGCTATTTGAGGAATTAGAGGGTGTTAAATGGGATATAATAGACATAAAGTTTCCTAAAATTAACTAGGGTAGACTATGACGCTGCGATCGATCAGCGACCATTGGAATGATGGGTAGTACACGGATGTGCCTAGTCTTCGTACATGACGATGGCGAATCGTACTTGCAGCTTCATTTATTGCTGCGTTCTGGTTTTGTTTCGCAGGAAAGGTTGAACCATTTTGAGCTTCGTCACTTGATTTGAAATGGTGACCTGAAAAGAATAAGGTGGTGAAGCGGAACCGCTGACCATTTGCTGATTTTTATTTCGTGAGAAAACAACTCCAAACCACACGAACACACAGGTAGGCTGAACCTGGCCAGATGTATGAAAATTAGATAAATATGTGTACTACGCATCATTCCAATGCTCGCTGAAGCACCGTGTGTTGCAGCTCTCACAGACACTAGTGGCAAAGTTCTCTCTAGTGTATATTTAAGAAACTCTGTGGTGATAGGGCTCAGCGGAGTTAGGAGGACACGTGAGGCTTATAGAGTGCTGGAGAACGAACATATTTTATGCTATCGTGGATTATGGGACAGTAGAGAACTAGAGGCGGCGTTTTTTACTCAGAAGGATATCGCTGGCAACATAAGGAGATACTATATAATCTATGAGAGGGTGGCAAATATCTTAATTAAGTTCAACAAAAGGTACACGATGAAGGTGGTACAAGCCTACGCGCCTACATCAATCCATGATGATCATTTGGTTGAACACTTGTACGAAGACGTAGAGTCAGCAATGAAAGTAAAGACACAGTGCGCTATACTGATGAACGACTTTAATGCCAAAGTAGGCAAGAAACATTCCGGAAACCATGCAGTGGGTGAAAGTGGCACCGGATATAGGAATTCCAGAGGGAAGTTATTAGTAGAGTTCGCGAAACTTAATAATTTACGGATCTTGAATGCCTTTTACGTAAGTGAACACGGTGAAACTAAAAATGAAAGAGACTTCATTCTGTGTAAACACCCAGACATTTTACTACATGTAGAAGTAGTTGGCAAGATCTGGTGCAGTGACCACGGTTTGCTCGAGTTCACCTAGATTTAAAAAAAAACGAAGGCATAAACTGATACGCAGTAAGCCAATTAATGAACTAGCATTGAGAGGGAAAGTACAGGAATTAGTTGTTTCGCTTCAGAATAAATTCGTGGCTATAGAGGAGGTAACCGATGTTAACGTCGACACATTGAACGATAATCTTACTAGCATCGTCAAAGAGTGTCAGCTGGAATATGAGGTACATCCACTGGACATGACACTGGCAGACTATTTCAGGAGATGAAAGATCTCATTAAACGACGAGAAACTATGAAAGGCTCAAATGCAACCGAGACAATAAAGCTAGGGGGCTTGCGAAGTTGATCAATAGGCGTAAGGTAGCCGACATCAGAAGGTATAATATGGTTAGAATCTTGCAGGCTTCAAAAAGCGGCAGAAGCTTAATAAGTGCGAAGGCAAACTTGTGCATTGGCGAAAATCGGAGGAGGAGGAGGAGGAGGAGGAAGGGAAGAAATGAAAGGCAGGGAGGTCAACCAGACGCACGTCCGGTTTGCTACCTGCACTGGGGGAAGGGGTGAGGGGATTAAAAGAGAAGAGAGAGAGAAGTGAAGGGCAACGTGTATGTAGGTGTGACCTTGTCCATCGCACGCTTACAAGCGGTCGCGTAGCCCGGTCGTCTTTAGAAAACTTAGCAGTGCCCACGTCGCTTTGCTGGCCAGCGACGCGTAGAGCCACGAGCCAAGTATCTTCTCTTCGGAAAAAGGTCTACTGTCTAGTGTCTCCAACGTTTCGCGTAGCAAATTGCGTTCGCTCGCAAAACGTTCACATGAACACAATAGATGTTCTATTGTCTCGTCAGTGTCGCACGATTCACATCGGGAGCTATCCGCCATTCCTATGCGAAAAGAGTACGCCTTTGTAAAAGCTACTCCTAACCACAGGCGGCACAGTAAAGTTGCATCCTGGCGGGAGAGGTCCGATGGAACTTGAAGCTTTCTCAATGGGTCCAATTTGTGTAGGCGGCGGTTCCTGACACTGGGGTCACTCAGCCAAGTTTCCGACATGGTGTTAGCGAACGAGTGAAGGCCCCTTGCAGCGTCGGTTCTCGACAATGGAATTGGGGTTGTCTGGGCGTCCGCGTGGGCGGATCGGGCAGCATTATCAGCAAGGTCATTACCGACAATACCACAATGTCCCGGTAACCACTGGAACACGAAGTCATGTCCTTTCGATAAAACTTCGTGAATCACTTCTCTTATTTCATTCACTAGTTGTTGATGCTCCGTCTGTCGTAAAGCTGATTGCAAGCTCTGAAGGGATGCCTTGGAGTCACAGAACACAGCCCATTTTTGAGGTCGGGCTTCCGCGATATAAAGTATAGCAGCATGTAAGGCGGCAAGCTCCGCTGCTGTGGATGTTGTCCTATGCGACAGTTTGAGCTTTATAGTGACCTGGTACGCCGGGATGACAACAGCACCTGTGGAGCTGTCAGCCGAGACCGATCCATCGGTGTAAATGTGGGTCCTCTGGCCGTATTTTTCGTTGAGTAGCGACAATGTCACCTGTCGTAGGACCACTGTTGAATGATGGCTCTTGTTCGTTATTCCCGGAATAGTGAGGAACACCTGTGGTTGTTGTAGGCACCACGGGGGTGACGCTAGTCTTGTTGCGGGAGTGAAGCCAAAAGGGAGGCATTCTCTATGGGCAGAAATAATCTTTGAAAAGATCGCGTGTGGTCTTTGAAGTGGCAACACTGCAAAATGGTGACCAGGAACTCGGCAGAGGTGTCTTATGTGGGCTCTCAAATTGTTAGTGGTGATGTATGTTCGAATTGGATGCTCTCTTGCGATCATAATTGCCCCGTAGGTTGAGGTGCATCGCAGCAATCCTAAGCACACGCGTAGTGCTTGTCCTTGCAGACTTTCGAGAGTGCGGATGTTCGTCTTGCACGTACTTGCCAGTAACGGCAAGCTGTAGTGCAAAAATCCCAGAAACAGTGCTCTGTATAGCTGCATCATTGACCCTATCGATGCGCCCCAAGATTTTCCGCAGAGGAACCGCATTATATGGACAATGGAAGTTAGCCTTCTCTTCAGGTAATTGCAGTGGGCACTCCACGAAAGGTCCCTGTCAATAATCACACCCAGGAAGCGATGGTTCTTCTGGTATGGAATATTTTGTCCATTGATGGTAACGGGGTATTGTGTCATGGTTCTGCGGGTAAACGCAACCAATGCACATTTCTCCGTTGAGACGGAAAGACCTTGCTTGCGGAGATATGAGCATGTCAAGGTGGCAGCCTGCTGGACTCTTGCACTTACTTGTAGACGAGTTACAGCCGAAGTCCATAGACAAATATCGTCAGCATATGTGGATATGAGGATGGTACTTGGCAAAATTTCACGAAGTCCTACCATCACGAGGTTAAATAAAGTGGGACTTAATACGGCGCCCTGAGGGACGCCACGGGAGGTATAGTAATTGGTGGTAGGTCCATCTGAGGTTTGTACAAAAAGGACCTTCTCGTCAAATAATCTTGGATCCATTGGAACATCCGACCACCGATTCCAACAGCTTCCAACGAGTCTAGGATGGCTTCATGTGTTACGTTATCATAAGCCCCTTTGACGTCGAGGAAGAGTGCCAGTGGTATGCGCTTGAGGCTCTTCTGTTGCTGGATAAATGTTGTGAGATCAATCACGTTGTCAAGAGATGACCTACCTCGCCGAAAACCCGTCATGCAGTTTGGGTATACGTTGTAGCGCTCAAGGTACCATTCTAGGCGTGTAAGTATCATCCTTTCCATGAGTTTTCCTACGCAACTTGCGAGGGCAACAGGGCGAAATGATGTCAAATCAAATGGTGACTTTCCTGCTTTGAGTAGTGGCACAAGTCGACTTATCTTCCAATCCTGGGGAACATTGCCCGCCAGCCATGAGTGGTTGTAATAGCTTAACAACTGTCCCCTTGCCTCCTGTTGAAGGTTGTCTAGAGTGGCGTAGGTGATGTCATCGGGTCCTGGTGAAGATGATCGTCGGGAAGCCGCCAAAGATGCGTCAAGTTCTTCTATAGTGAAAAGATTGTCCATTTCGTAGATGCGGGGTTCAGGGATAACACTCCTAATGGTGCCAGCAGACAAGGCGGACACACCAGCGATTCGCGTACAAAACTCATTTGCCACTTCAAGTTGGGTGTGGCCTGAATGTAGGGCTAAAGCCATGAAAGGATGTCTTTGTTGGGGAGTCGAGCGCAGGCCACGAATAGTGCTTCAGATGCGTGACAACGGCTTTCGGGGATCCAATGATTCGCAAAATGATTTCCAGCGTTCATGGTCAAGTTTGTCTAAACGTCGTTGGACTTTTTTCTGTATGCGTCGTGCCAGCCTCAAGTCGCATATTGCTTTCGTCCACCTGTATCTTCTTTCCGCCCTTCGGCGAAGCGCGCACAGTTTTTCCAGTTCAACGTCGAAATCTGAACGCTTGCCGGTGAACGGGAGGAGACAGGAAGCTTCCCTCATTGCCTCTTTGATGACATCCTCCAAGTTCTGGTCAGGGTCTTCACGGCATGTATTTTTCATGAGTCGCTGAAACTTGGACCAATCAATTCTTCGTATTGTGGTCTTAGGAAAGGAGTTAGTAAGACCCCTTATTCGCATATAGGTTGGAATGTGGTCACTCCCATGCGTTTCGAAGTCTGAAAACCAGTGCACTTGCGACCGGAAGTTTCTGGATACCAGAGTCAAATCGAGGTAACTGCTGTAGGTAAGGCCCCGCAGGTATGTAGGAGTGCCATCATTTAAGAAACATAGGTCATGCTTGGAAGCGAATGACACGAGGTTTCTTCCTTTAGTGTTGATCGTCGAACTACCCCAGGTTAAGTGATGTGCGTTGAAGTCTCCAGTTATAACCCACGATCCGCGAAAATCGGATGTATGCATTAAGGAACAAGGAAGGCAATGTCATAACCAATAAGAATAGGATAGTCGAGGGGGTGGAGGAGTTTTACAGAGAGCTGTACAGAAGCCAAAACAACCCGGATGATATCGTGAAAAAACAATAAGAGCCCAGAGGAATTCAAAATCCTACCAATAACGAGTGGTCAAGTAATTAAAAGACTAAAAGGAATGCAAAGAGGCAAAGCTATTGGTGGGGATATAAGGTAACAACAGACCCCCTGAAGTATGAAAGAAAAATTGTGCTAGAAAAACTGGCCACCTCCTATAGGAAGTATTTCTTGATGGGAAGGGTACCAGAATCTTCAAAAAACACCAACATCATCTTAATCGATAAGAAAGGAGACCTCAAGGATTTGAAAAATTTCAGGCCGATCAGCTTACTGTTAGTTCAGTACAAACTATTAACAAAAATAGTAGCTAAAATATTACGGCGACATTACAGTTCAATTAACCAAAGGACCAAGGAGGGTATCATACAGGCTACTACACAATAGACCATATTGATACTATCAATCAGGTGATAAAAAAACTTCACTGGATAGAACCAATACCTATACAGTGCCTTCATAGATTACCAGAAGGCATTTGACTCAGTTAAAACATCGGCAGTGATAATAGGGAATCATCGGCTACGAAAATAGGGAATCGACAAACCCTACATTTAAATACTGGTAGAAATCTACAGCAGATCCACAGCCACCATAGTTCTCTATAAAGAAAGCAAGAGAATTCCAATAAGAAGGCTGTAAGAAAGGAAGACACGATCTCCCCAATGCTATTCAACGCATGTATATATACAGGAGATTTTTAGGGTCCTAGATTGGGAAGAGTTATACCAGTGTCACACGGGCACTTCGCCCGTGTCGCGAAGTGCCCGTGTCGCGATCAGTGTCGACCCGGATTAACGACGATTTGGATTACGTGCTGCTATACTGTCACTTTTAATCATGATCGGGCGTGAGCGCGATCAAGACTATCGCGATACAAGACTATCATCGGCTGTCCCTGGCCGAGCTTGTTGAAAGCCCTATAAACAAGAAATTGAACACAGTTCAATGAAAACACTTTAAAACAGCTAGATCTTTATAAAAAGCAAATTCTCAGCAAAAAGCCAATTCTTGCATATTTTAGGATTCGTATCGACCGCATCTAGTTAAGGGAGAAGTGGACGAAAATTACAAGAAGACCGTTGCCTTCCGCGCTTAGTTCAACTCTCAAACCATCTGAGCAGTTGAAGCACCTCGAAGCAAACTTATTATGCGTGTCGCGAGCCTTTCCACTACGTCGCAACGTACGCGCACTTCGGGGTCGAATAAAGAGATCTTTACAGTAATTCACCACTGGCAGGAGCGACTCGAGGCGCCAGAAGTGAAACTCTGGCGTGTACAACCAGATTGCCGTTTCGCTGCGACTTGACGGCTACAAGCAGGTGCCATCAAAAATAAAAGTGAAGATTAGGATTCTCGCTCAGAAATACAGGTAAGTGCAAAAAAGTTCTACCGAAAGATGGATTTATGAAATCGCTTTTGCAGTAGCACGCAAAGTTTTTCACGTTCGTACGGCTTTTGCACAAATAACATATTGCCGAAAATGGCTTTATGAAGATATCGCACGCTGAGTTTTGTCAATGACATGTTTTACGGCACGCAAGTGGCAGCTGATGCATTTCATCCGACCCAAGCTCGAACAGGATTAGCTTGGACCGTGTAACAGCGGTCATAAAGTTGAACATGATCAAAGAAACCAATTCGGATCGCCCTTATCGCGAATAAAAATGCCCGTGTGACACCGGTATTAGACATAAGAGTTATTTGCGAGTATCTTAGTAACCTGTGATTCGCTCATGACATTGCCTTGATGAGCAACTCAGAGTACAAAGTACCGCTCATAATTACTGGACTGGACACGGAAAGCAAAAGGGTGGGTCTCAAAATAATATGCGCAATGCTTCAGTGATGTGCAACAGTCTCGGCCGAAACAGCGCTTTGCGATAGGTGGAGAGACGCTGGAAGTTGCAATATACCATGTCTAATAAAACTGGTAGTAACCACGGAACCGAACCATGAGAGGGAACTAATTAGAAGAATTAGGATGGAGAGCATCACGTACGGCAAGCATCCTAAAATTATGAAAGGTAATCTACCACTGACCCTCAAGAGGAAGGTATATAACGGCTGTATCTTGCCGGCACGTACCTATGGAGCAGGAAGTACCGACAAGTTAAGCAGGTACGTACGGAGCAGGTAAGTACTGGGGTGAAGGGGGCCCGGTGCATGCGAATTTCGGCGTCCGCATGATGGACGAAGCCTTGCTTGTCTTTCTTTCTTTCTTTCTTTCTTTCTTTCTTTCTTTCTTTCTTTCTTTCTTTCTTTCTTTCTTTCTTTCTTTCTTTCTTTCTTTCTCTCTTTCTTTCTTTCTTTCTTTCTTTCTTTTTAGTTTCTGTATTGCTTTCTTTTCTTAGATTGTAGGTAATTTCACCCATGTATATCACAACCTCAGCGTCAGATCCGGCAGCTTCAGAATAGGAGCTTAGACCCCTCCTGAACCTGCAGGGAACAGAATCGATCAGCGCGGATGACAAACTTAGGAAAGTCTGCTTTTAAAAACCTTGTGATCTGATGAAAAACTCAGACAGGGAAAAATAAACAGTTACTTTACGCATTGTGTACACAGGCATATGGAGGGAAAACCTAGTTTCACAACCTCTGACAACGTTCAGTCCAGTGGTGTAACTAGATAGGACGGCGCCCATAGAAATATATTTCCGCTCCCCTAGTGATGGTAATTAGAGTGATTATTATCATCGTTCTCGTTGTTGTCATTATTATTATTATTAAAATTAGTAGTTACGTGAAAGAGTTACACCATTTTCCACTAAAGAGAACCATGTGTGGATGCGAAACAGCCCGGAGATGGTGAACGGCACCCACAGAAACTCGTCTACGTCGCCTTAGGCAGGTGCACTGATATTCCGAATCTCCACCTGACTAACGCTGCCGGTGACCACCGGTTCCATCACAAGAAGGACGACGTGGACAAGAACATGGTGGACAAATTCAAATGGCTCGACAACCACCGTCCGCACACCGTGTCACAGAGCGTAACCATGCTTTTTATGCCGCCGACTTGTGAGGTAGGGGGGGGGGAGACGCGTGTGCCCTGGAAGGGGGTGGGGTTGAACGCAGCGGGAAGCAGGGAGTGACAATGCGCCAGCCATAAGCTGCTTCGCATTTAAAAAGCCACCTGGATGTTCTAGGCAAGCAAATGAGCGGCCTCTTGATTGATTGATTGATTGCCCACTACAGTGAACGAAAGCCATCTCGCATGTTCACGCATCGTACGACCCACCAGAAGGCCATAAAATTAAAAATTTGTGAAAGAAGAAAGGGACCTTGCCAGTCACTTGTCAAGTTTGCACGAAATAGGCAAAGCTGGTACAATACATGCAACCACACAAAAGACAACGACGAAGTAGGCATGTAAATGGTTGTTGTGATTTCGCAATGAAGAGTATTGTTTTACATTATTTATTGCAATCATCAAATCTGCATACTATGCCTAGTTTTCTTCTGAATGCCTATGATGCATTCAAAAATTTCCTCCGGCGTACCCTGTTAAAAAATTAGCGCGCATGCCAGTGCAAATTTTTATCGTGAAGAATGGCTGTAAAAAATATGTACTATATATTTTAGATGTAACATGGCACACGTGCATTACGAAAGAAGCTGTCGCTCTCCGGTCACACATTTTCACCATCGGCCGCACTCTGGACCCAGGGTGTTGAAATCGCTGCCTTCGGACCTTGCTTGCTTGCTTGCTTGCTTGTTCCTTTCTTTTGTAGCTCTCACCCACTAAGGGGGATTGGCCAAGAAGCCGGTGGTTAATGCAAGTAAATACCTATAGATTTTCTAGATTAGGGGAATATGATTACTGTGTTTTGACTGTGAAATTAATTTGGCGCAATGTCAGAAAAAAAGGAAAAAAAGGGGGGAGAAATAATAGAATTTGTTGAATATCTTTGGTGGAATCGTAGTATGAAATTCTCCAGAAAGTTGAATCATTGCAGTGTATCAGCTAAATAATAAGTGGTAGTGTGACTAGTAAAATTCGAGAGCTGATCGCTGACTCAGCAAGGTAATCTTCTTGTGTTATATATGAATTCGCAGAGAGCCCCGCAGATGTTCTTGTCGCTGTGTCCCTATGAAATGGCCCCAAAAGACAAAATATTGGGAGTATCAAGTGATATTCCTAATTTTCTGAATAAAATTTCGAAGCAGTTCTCTCTTCGATTTTTGAATCGGTGACATGTGAAAAGGAAATGGTCGATATGTTCAGGTTCGTTACAGCTTGAGCACAGATGGGATGACACCAGACCAGACCTGTTTAAGTAGAAATTAAGAGGTGGTACACGGCAACGTAATTTTGTTACCAAGACTTCCAATTTACGCGTGGGACACCATTTATTATTCCATGTGAAGTGCAGGTGCGAGAAATCTGGATTCGGTATTATGGTTTTTGATGAGTCTTCAAGAAGGTATAGTTTTCTAAACCTCGCTGCTGTTACATAAGCTGTAGGAGGCATGATTGGCACAATCGGAAGATCAAGAGATGTTCGCGCAAGTTTGTCAGCCATCTCGTTTATAAATATACTACGATGGCCTGGCACCCATATCATTCGCACTAGACAGATGTTTGCTGGGATTAATGATTTAAAAGTCTCTAGTACTGCTGATGTCGACGACGATGATAAGAATGAACACACAGAATACGAGTCAGTCACTATCACAGCTGTCGAATGAGTCGCAGGAAGTTTACGAATAGCTAGTATAACGGCCGTTAACTCCGCTTCAAATATTCGTGTATAATCTGGGAGGCGTAATGAAAATGACCAGAATAATGAGAGAGAAAAAATACCCACACCTGCCTTCTCGCCACTCATAGATGCATCCGTTGCAATTACTGTATTAGTACCTAATTGAGACAGGTGTTCTTCTAATAAACCAATCAAATATTTAGAGGGCAAGTGTTTAGCGTTCATGGGGAAGATATCGTCAAATTCTATTTGCACTTGGCCGATTGGTTTGACAGATGGTGTGATCTCGAATATATTAACATTTAAAGCATCTAGAAGTGTTTGAACAAATAGCACTTGGGGTTTATATACACGGGACCAATGCTCATTGAAAAAGACACCAGGCTCGGCAAAGAATACAAATTGTCGCCTTCTTAAAGTGGATTCAGAGAATTTTAAATAGGTGTTTACTGTTAAAATACGAAATCTGCAAGCAAGGCTGGGTATCCGAGCTTCTTGATACAAAACATTGTTAGCGGTGAATTTTGGCACTCCTAAACAACTACGTAGGGCTTCCCGCTCTAAGAGAATGAGGGGGTTTATTTTGTATGCTCGTCCACCAGAGAATAGTACACATCCGAATTCAAGAATCGGACGAACGTACATGCGATAAATCATGATCATCGTATCTCTGCGAAGACCGGAACGGAGGCGGCCAAGCCTACTTATCACTCCAACAGCGCGTGTAGCCTTAATTTTATTATATTCAATGTGGTCACGCCAGCTAAGTTTTTGATCTTACAGTACACCCAGATATTTAATACAATTAACCTGGGGTATTATTTCTTGATGGTACTGAAGAGAAATAGTAACTGATGCGTCCAATGGAAAAACTATTATAGCACTTTTAGTTACGTTCAGGTTCATATGAATTTTCTGAAACCAGGTTTCCAATGTTGCCAAATAACACTGTAAAGTCGAATGTAGTGAATAAATATTGTTGTCAGATGCAAAGTACGCGATATCATCTGCATATACATATACGTGTACCTTATCACTCTGTGGTATTGAACTTAACAAAATGTTAAATAGCACAGGCGATAGAACAGAGATTTGAAAAACACCTCTCGTTTGGCTATACTTCGGCGTGGAAACACCTCGTTGGAAGCAATAAAATTTTCTGTCTTTTAAAAATTCGTATATCCAATTTGTTATGTACCGCGGGAACGTAAGCTCTTTTAGGACATTGATAAGAATAGCATGTTCAACACTGTCATATGCCTTGGCTAAATCAAGGGTTACTAGGGCCGCATACTGTCGTCTGTGCCGAGCGAGCTTTATACGAGCCTCTAAATCAACATGCGCCCACCATATAGAGTAACCTGGTCTGAATCCAATCTGGCACGCACTGAGTATTGTATTATCTGTTATGAACTTCGTAACTCTAATGTAAAGTATTCTTTTTATTAACTTAACTACGTGTGATGTTAAAGAAATTGGCCTAATGTTATCTATCTGCATTCCTAGTCCCTGTTTTTTAAGAAGCGGTATTATTTTTGCAAGTCTCCAGTCAGGAGGTATCCAACTATTTTCAAGGGAATAGTTGACAACGTTAAGGAGGTCTTCAGGAGAGATGTCGAATAATATTTTTAACATTTCTGAAGTGACGCCATCTGGCCCAGGACCTGTGTTTGGCAGAAGACGAACGACGTGCGCAAGTTCATCCCTACTTACTTCAATAAAATCATTTCCGAATGACGGTTTTGCACACTTTATTTTGATTTGTGATGTAAATCTCTTCTCCAATTCTATTGCAATTTTCGTTAATGTATCTTCCAAATCAGTTGGAGAAAAAAATAACTGAGTCAATATTTACGTGTGCTGTAATAGCTTTAAGATTACGGAGAAATCTGAATAGAGCTTTCTTGTTGCCACTCTTGGTTAAGTAGCTGTACCGTTTTTCTTCATAATCGTCTTTCGCTAATGAAACTGTATTCAGTGAACCATGGCCCGCACGTGACTGTTTTCATCACACTTCTACTTCCTTTTTTTCCCTAATAGGTGTGGTTATAAGCTACGCAGGCATAACTTGTATAGATCATTTGTTTTCTGGAGGGAACCTCTGCATTCAACATGTGTTGATGGATAAATGCGAATGAAAGTTCAATATTTCTGAATTGTCCAAATTTTATTCTTTTTTGAGGTATGTTTATGTTGTTGCAATCCCGGGGCCCAATAGGCTTCGGAAATGTCCATGTGTGAAATAGAAGAAAATATTTCAAACTGCATTGTTAGGCAATTGAAACATTTTAACCTTTTGTGTGTGTGTATGCTGTGTGCCTTACTCGGGGTCTTTATCAACCAGATATGTCACTGATACCGTCTCATGTATCCACCGTAACCCGTTCACATGAGACACCGAACGCAATATCTTCAGCTCTAATAGCAGAAAATGAAGTGCCGCTGTGCGCTTAACGCCTCATCGGAGCCGACAGTGAGGCCGATGTTCGTGATCCGCTTTCTCCCTGAGTTAGTTGCTGAAACATGAGCGTATGTATTTTTTCTTGTGTAACTCTACTGCTTGGGTGTCCGATATGCACATTCAGTTGGGGACCTTGAAGGTGCGCTAAATAGAAATATGAAGTTGAGGTGCAACGAGCAGGGGCATTGAAGAATGCGTCCAGTTTTTGTTAGGTGTGAAAAGATATGTTATTAGTGGAGATAAAGTGCAGACCGAATATCCATTTCTCAGTTTCTCTTGCCCCAGACTCAGTGCTGAAGGAATGTCGTTGCCTATCAGAATGCTCTTAGCCAATTAGTGCCATCACACGCCACCAAGAATGCAATCAGCCGCTTCTTGACCGTAGTGGAGTGATGCCGTGGCTTTCAGCATTGCCAGGATGAATGTGATAGCAGACTTTGAACCTTGCAGCGAATATCTCAACATGAAAGCAGGATTAGATTTCAGTGAATATGCGAGGACTCCCCCCCTCTCCCATGCTCTTGCGGTGGCAGCAGCGTTCTGTGTACGAAGCCTGGTTCCAACCGACGGAAAACAAAGCGTCGCTTTTGTTGACGGCGTCCCGTTGTCGAATGCTGTTTATGTATATGTGCGTTTATAGCTCTCATTTTCATTAATGGCGTTTTAGTTTTTGAGAACTCGAGCCGAGGCGCCATGCTGTGAAGAGAATCGCGGCAGAGCAGGGAGAGCAGAGCCATGCAAAGCCACTCAATCCGCCCCTGGAATACGGCACGCATCCGAAGAGCAGATAGAAGGGTACCAGCAGGAAGAAATGCACAATGAGATCAAAACCATTGAAGCCGCGTAGTTTCTTTTGCGGGACAGCGGCAGAACATGGGTGAAATCTGCCGCAGAATCACTGCGAGGCTCGCTCGTTTAGACGACGTCGACATTACTGGAAATACACTATATACACCTGAATGCTGTCATGGCCAACACGTACATCGTTAGAAGCAAGAAATTAAAACAAAACAAATGAGGAAGATATCAAAATTAATAGCTCTCAACAACTTACGGTCGAAGTGCGTTTGTGATCATTGCGACAAACGGGAAGAAGCGTTAGGATTATCGGCGTCAATTGAAAAGCGAATAGCAGCAAGCATCAATTGCCAATGATCTAGGGCATCCATCTATCCGTCCAGGCATCCGTCCAGCCATCATCACGGACATGCCCATTTCCTACTAAGTAAAAATTAGGCGTGTCTATCAAAGGTGATGACTGGATGGAGTGCACTGTACGATTTCTAAGACATGCCGCTCTTCACATTTCATTTGCTGTCGATGGTAAATGTATAATCTTTTCGTTTCTGGCACTTTTTCGCTCGTTGAAGCTCACTGCACAGCATTTTTGATATAAATGCATTCATAATAAGGTAATTTGCCATTGCAGCTCTACTTCCTGTATCTCGTAACTGCTACTCTGCACGAGATCCACCACTGTAGACACAGGCGCATCAGTCGATATGCTATAGGACATTATGATCACGGGAGACCACTTATTTACAAAAACTTGCCCTAAAGACGGGTAGCCAGCTTCCAGAGCGCGTTTTTTCTCCGAGTTTACCCTTTCAATCAGCCTCGTTTCACAACAATGAATGCAGATCATCTGCAATGACAACTAGAAAGAACAGCTTGGAAAGCGTGACCAATGTTTTCGGTGGTGCTGGGCGCCACAATTGGTGAATCGCGCATGAAAAAAAAACAGAGTGTGATTCCACATTTACAGTGTTACTTCATGAATAATGAACAAAATGACGCATGGCTGATAAAGTTATATTAGGAGCAGCAATGAGCTGAAGTCCGGTGCATGCGTTTGTTGCAAGCGATTCCGAGAAGGCGACTCTGTGTGCGGACTTGGGACACAAATGCTAATTTAGTGAGTGACATCGACTTCACACGTGACACGTCAATCTCCATTAGAAGACAGAAAAATCTTGAAGTCTTGTAAAAAATATACATTGGGCAGGTCACCCTCATAGTCGACCCCGACCTACGCACGCTGATCGACGGAAATGTCGTGGTGGAAGTACCGATACACAGAGAAAAACGGGGAGGGGTGACGCAGTTTCCTGGAAGAAAGCAGTCTGTTAACGAGTTTACGAGTTTAAAAGCATAGCAATTAAGCCTTGCAGGAAGCCTTTCGTCCCTTTCATCCCGACATTTGCCCATAAAAACTCGCCGTATAAGCTTGGAGGCTGACATGTTTGATGAGTCGCTAATAAACTTTTTCATCGCCACTCTTCAACAACAAGACCATGGCCCGCACTTTTCCTTTCCCATTATAACTAAAGTTATGCACGTGTGGAAGGTTGTTTGGGCCAAATCAGAAGAAAACGAACATTTCAAGAGATGAGTTCAGTGGGGAAGCTAGAAAGAGGTTAGGAAGGTTCCACCTCCCACAACGCGGAAGTTATTACTTTTGTATATGTATATACATGCGCACATATACAAACATAGGCCAGATCACCATCATAGACAAGTCATAACTCCAGAAAAAAGTTTGTGTCTACTACCCAGAACGCGTCCGTTCATAATGAAAATGTTGCTCATGTGGAAACAGGCTTACACCAACTTATTTATCTTATTGCTTTTTATGCGCTTGTCTATGAGAAGGAGCTAGAGGCTTCTTGCTCATATGAGCCACAGAATTCCAGAAGATTGTGTTTAGTTTGTTGAAAGAAAGTAGCCCCATTTTAATAGTCAAATGGCCCTCTAGCCTCATGAATAGTACAGGGAAGAAAGTGTGGAAGGGAGAGTTGAAACAGCGTGGTGACAAGCCCTCACTGGTTTTGAACCCGAGGCGACCTTTCCACAGGGCGCGGGGCGCTAGCACGCCATTTGGATCTTCAAGAAGTCCCCGAGCGCATGTTGAGCGGACTCGGCTCGGCGCCGAGTTGCTAGTGGTGCCCGAGGTACTTGTACCGTCTTGCCCTTCTTAGTTACGCCCCATGTGCAGTCATACGAAAGACTTCTTTTTTTGAACGTGCGGATTGTAGGTGAAGAAAACATGACAAGGTGAAAATATTTGGCTGATATCTAAAACTTTATTATGCTATCGACAGGCAATTTTAGACGTGTTGGAATACTTCGCGGGAGTGACAACAAAATAGCTTGTAAATTCTTGGAGGCTCGATTGATTTAAACTAAACGTGCAGGTGGTCGAAATTTCCGGAGCCCTTCACTACGGCATCTCTCATAATCATATGGTGGTTTTGGGACGTTAAACCCCACATTTCTATCTATCTAAAATGAAACGTGCCACGCGTGTGAGCCATGTATACATGAGTCACGCTTACGATACTGGGCAAACTGAGCTGCGCTTGATTGAAAAACACGCGAATAGCAAAAGTTAACCCTGCGTCGTTAGCGACACGTTCCTTGTCTTGGCATGCGTAGAACGGTACCAGGCACCCTAACCCATTTTCCATCAAATCATTAGGTATCTGTCGCTTTCTGTGTTTCTACATATGTTGTGTTAGCGTCCAAAAGTAGGGCTTACAAAATTGTGTGCTTGTGAACCTAATATTACCTAAAAGCTATGCACCCTGTGAATAACAAAACAGCCGTTGTAACAAAGAAATTCTTTATTCTAAATGGCTTAGTCGCTGCCATATTGAATTTTTATAAACGGCTGAGCCAAGCCCTTTGCGTCCTTTCGCTTTTTTTCTAAAGGTTGTCGCCTCACCAACGAAAGATGATGCGACAGCTGCTCAAGATTTTGCGGCAATCGAGAAGGCCACGCTTCAGCAGAGATGCTGCTACTGCAGATAACATACCGAGGATGATGTCACTGCTATCTCTCGGCATTTAATAAAGTCCTGGTGCCAGAGCCTTCGTTTTTTTTCTCCAAAAATGCTGTTTGCGTTGGCTTTTGAAGACACTCTCATTGCAATTCGAATTCAGCAGAAATCAAACTGACCCTACACGCTCCAAAGTGCTTAAAAAGGACTGTAGTTTACATTTAATAGCCGCGACACACAGTACGTTATCCTACTTATCGGTGAAACATGAGAAACGCTCAGTGCACGAAGTAAAGCAAAATGCTTCATTGTCGAACCCCCTTTTCCCTCTAAACAAACAAACAAACAAACAAACAAACAAACAAACAAACAAACAAACAAACAAACTAACAAACAAACAAACAAACAAACAAACAAAATACCCAAAATGAGCAGAACACAAAGGCAGTGTTGTTTTTTATGCAGTTTACTTTCAACAAAACGTAATGACTGTTGTGATTTAACGTCCCAAAACCACCATATGATTATGAAAGACGCCATGGTAAAGGGCTACAAAAATTTTGACCACCTGGGGGCCTTCCACCTGCACCTAAATCTAAGCACACGGGTCTCGAGCATTTTCGCCTCCACCAAAACTCGGCTGCCGCAGCCGGCAATCAAACCCATCCCCTTTGGGTCAGCAGCCCAGTGCCTTAGCTTCAAGAGCACCGAGGCGGGTCTCAACAAAACGATTTGAAAAGTGCAATATAGAAACACTAGGTTCTATGGAAGCGTTGTAAACACTACTTTTACAGAGGAACAACGAAAGGGCCGCCGATGACCGACTCATCGATGGCGAGGTACCCGAGGTCGGAGGACATAATACCTCTGTGACGACGATAACAGGCCCCGAGGCCTTACAGGACTACAAGTACATCAGGTTACTTTCCCCAAGATCCTAAACCATTATATATAGAAAAATGCGACGACGTTACCAACCACCCCACATGCAGCTAGAGAAGTCTCAGGCGCCTGATCTGAGGCATCTGCAGGCTGACACATTTGAGAGTCCCCAACACCTGCATAGACTGTGTCCCTCGCTCCAACCGTCACCCGGCTGTTCGTGGTGCGGGCATGAGACAGCCGACATGGCGCATATACTTTGAGAGTGTGGGTGCGGTGTTCACCCCGCCACTACTCGTACGAGTGTGAGTGTACCCCAGGGTGACTGGCTGAGCAGTGGCGAGCAACCCTTCTCAGCCCACGTGCAGGGGGACCAAATCTGGGCTGTCCAGCGAGCCAGAGCTATCGCCAAGGACATTGCACGACGCTCCGCGGCCAACAGCTCCTGGAGGCCTAGTCCGGGCCAGTAATTTCTCGTTGGATCCTTAATAAAGTTTATTACCTACCTACCTACAGAAGAACATGACCTGCAATCACGATTCCAGATTGCGCGTGCATTATTTGGATAGGTGCGATGGCGTGCTAACAAAGTTTCGCTTACACATTTGTAATGGTTCGTGACTGTGGATGTAAAGAACGCGAAACTGAAGCAGGTAAACACTGTGTGCTGCATCGGGTGAACCTGTGCCCTGCAAAGAAGTAACCAACTCAAAGCACCACCGAGCTAGCTGGTGGTCGTTGATAACCTGATTGTACGCTCTTAGGACAAAGAGAATCGACTTACTCCCTTTGGGAGACTTGTCCCTCTTGACTTTACTCCCTATTGGCTTGTCCCGTGGGGCACTCCTTTTTCGAGGGTGAAACTACTGTCTTTAGAAGTAGGTTGATCCAATGCCCTCTCAAGGAGTTCAGTACTCTGTCCGCGATAGAGTGGAGGCACTTCATCGGTGGAGTAAAGCTTGATTGATTGATTGATATGTGGGGTTTAACGTCCCAAAACCACTGATGATTATGAGAGACACCGTAGTGGAGGGCGCCGGAAATTTCGACCACCTGGGGTTCTTTAACGTGCACCCAAATCTGAGTACACGGGCCTACAACATTTCCGCCTCCATCGGAAAGGCAGCCGCCGCAGCCGGGATGGTGGAGTAAAGCTTGCACATTGAAACATCTTCGCTATAAAATCAATCGAACACGAAAAAGGAGATAAACAAATTAATGCAACCAAAACACGCAGAATACTCACAATTGAAACACGCAGAATCAAACAGAACCTTCCAGCCTTTTTGAGGGGAGAGGTCAATGCAGGCGTGAATTCGGGAGCGTTTAGTTACACTGCTATAGCCTAATACCAGCTCAAATCCACGCCTACATGCTGGAAATCTGTTCATACTACGGCTCCTGGTAGACAATTTGTGATATGTGACTCTGCAGCGGGCTCCCAGACAAAGTTACACAATAACATAGACGTGGCTTATTCAAGATAGGTGATATATATACAGCTTGTAGCGCTTACGAGGCGTCCTGCCAATAGGCGACCTTAAGGCGTCCGAGAAAACAAAACGTTTAGCAGTGTAACAGCGTTTCATGGCTCAATTTAACTAATAATTAACTAGTCAGGTCGAAACAATAAATGCGATAGCAACATATTGTTACGTCTACGAGAGGTTTATTCGAAGCAGACGTAATGGTCGACTCGACGGTATACCGCAGTGAACGCGCAGCCGCGAGCTTTTGCCACCAACCGAACGTCCTCTTCCTCTCCTACCACCATGTTCCCCACTACACAGGTGCACATACCTAAATTAAGCATGTGGTAACAATATCGAAATGCTTTACGAAGCTGGACTGATATATTTAGGAGCAATATCAATTGTAGTAAACATGCACTTGCTGAGTAATCAAGTTTCCTGTGGTGTGGCCACAATAGACGACAAAAACAAGGCTCGCGTTGATATATAAAATCAGGCTGGCAGTCAACTTATTTAAATCTGGTTTCACGCAACCCTACAAAACTCTGGTGTAACAGAACACGGCTACTCCAGGTAAAGTTTTGGCACCGTTATTTCGTGTTGAGAGTGAGTGCAGCTCGTAGAAGCTCCCGCCTGTGGGAGAGGGGGGTCGGGCATAAGCTACGCGCTGATCATTGCCGCGATGGATGGATGGATGGATGGATGGATGGATATGGCTGTACCCTTTAGATAGGGCGGTGGCTAGCGCCACCAAGCTGAAGTACTTAATGAACCCAAAACTATATTTATTTTTTTTCTTTAAAAAGTGAGTTTGAGGATTTGTACTTTGCAGTGAAGAGTTTAATTTTCACTCGTGCCTTGACTTTATCCACCAATCAGATAACCTCTTCTAGTTAAGTCTACTTGCTTAAAGTCTATTTTGCCCTCCCGGTCCCTAAACCACAGTGCTTTGAAAAACTCTGCGCCATCATCCTGAGCTATAGGGTGAAGCCCTTTACAGAACATTATCAAGTGTTCAGCAGTTTCTTCTTCCTCTCCACACGCACTGCATACTGTGTCTACCCCTTCGTATTTGGCCCGATATGTCTTGGTTCGCAGTACTCCCATCCTTGCCTCAAACAGTAGAGAACTACCCCGAGTATTATCAGAGATCCTTTCTTTGGCAATTTGCTGCTTAAAAGTTCGATAGATCTCTAGTGCGGACTTCTTAATCATGCCCATTTTCCACATGTCAGTCTCCGTTTCCTTCACTTTCTTCTTAACCGATAGTTCTTTTTGGTTTGGCCACCTGCTGTTTTCTAAGTATTTACCAGTCAACTTCCTGGTTCGCTTCCTCCATTTTGTATCGACATTCTTCATGTACAAGTAGCTGAAAACCTTCCTAGCCCAACGCTCCTCCTTCATTTCTCTCAATCGCTTCTCAAATTTTATCTTGCTGCTAGCTTCCCTGCCCTCAAATGATGTCCATCCCATATCACCTTGCACTCCCTGATTTGGTGTATTCCCGTGAGCTCCTAAAGCAAGCCTACCTATTCAACGTTGCATAATTTCTAAACTTGCTTGAACTTCTGATCTCATGCACAAGACCGCATTGCCGAACGTCAGCCCAGGAACCATGACCCCTTTCCATATTCCTCTCACAACATCATACCTATTGTAATTCCACAGTGCCCTATTTTTCATCACTGCTGCATTCCTGTTACCTTTAGTCGTCCCGTATATTTCGTGTTCCCTCATGTACTCGGTCCCATTGCTTATCCATACGCCCAGATATTTGTATTTATCTGTTATCTCAAGCGTGACCTCCTGTATCCTAAGCTCACTACCTTCGTTGTCAATGAAAATCATGACTGCTGATTTTTCCTTACTGAATCTAAAATCTAACCTATCTCCCTCATTACCGCAGATGTCCGTCAATCTCTGCAAATCTTCCTTGTTGTTGGCCATTAGCACTATATCATCTGCGTACATTGATGCTGGTAGTGCCTGGTCAATAAGTTTTCCTTGTTTGACTAAAGAGAGGTTGAAGCCCAGCCCACTTCCTTCTAATTTTGCCTCTAATTCTTGTAGGTACATCATGAATAATAAGGGTGACAGGGGGCACCCCTGCCTAAGCCTCCGTTTTACCTCTGCAGGCTTGGATACCTGTTTTTCCCACTTTATAACTACCTTGTTACCTTTATAGATACCCTTTAAAAGATTAGTGACTACATGTTCTACATCTAGTGTGTCCAGTATTCCCCACAATTCCTCTTGAACCACGCTATCGTACGCTCCCTTGATATCCAAGAATGCTAGCCACAGGGGCCTGTGTTCCTTTCCTGCTATTTCGATGCACTGCGTCAGTGAGAACAGATTGTCTTCCAACCTCCTGTGTTTCCGAAACCCATTCTGCAGTTCCCCCAGCACCCCCTCATCTTCTATCCATGCCTGCAGTCTTTCCTTTATAATCTGCATCGCCAGCCTGTAGACCACTGATGTCACTGTTATAGGACGGTAGTTGTTTATGTCAGCTTTGTCCCCTTTTCCTTTATAGATCATGCTCATCCTGCTAAGTTTCCATCCATCG
Organism: Rhipicephalus microplus; assembly: GCF_043290135.1. Classification (NCBI taxonomy): domain Eukaryota; kingdom Metazoa; phylum Arthropoda; class Arachnida; order Ixodida; family Ixodidae; genus Rhipicephalus; species Rhipicephalus microplus. The sequence goes on from NC_134710.1 coordinate 472,641,575, forward strand.
GGAACTTCACCATCGATTATTATTTTCCTCACTGCCTCTCTCAAAGACTGCTTAGACTTCAAACCTAATGTCTTTATCAGCCTAATTCGAATGACATCTGGGCCTGTTGATGTACTACTAGGAACCCTTTTCTCAGCCCTTTCCCACTCTCGTTGTGAAAATGGAGCCATTGCACCACTTGATTCGTCCTTGTCTATTGTGGTGCATAAAGTACTTCTTTGTTGAAATTTTTCTGTCACCCTTGTTCTTATATATTCAATAGCTTCGTCCCCTTCTAGCCTGGCACCTTGAGCTGTAGTTATAAAACTCTGCTCTAGGCTCGTCTCATTTCTTAGGGAGTTTAGATGGTTCCTAAACTTCGCAGCTGCCTTTCTATCTTTTTTATGTACTTCTGCCAGCCACTGAGCTCCCTTTCTTCTAATCTTTTCATTGATCAGAAGGGATGCAGCCCTTCTACAGCTTAGAAAGGTTTCCCATTTTCTTTCAACATCATCTGTCGGTTCACAACGCTGCTTAGCATGTCTGTGTTCCCTAGAGGCTTCCTGACGTTTTGCTATGGCTCTCTTAACTTCCTCATCCCACCAACTTTTGGGTTTGTGTCTTCTTTTCCGGGGTGACTTGTTACGCGTCTTAGCAAGCTCTAGCTCAAAGAGTCTAATTAGATTCGTGTATGTCCACACTGTGTTATTATCCTCCGTGATAACTTTCTCAATTTGTTTAGTGGCTATTTCAATTCGTCTTTCTGAATAAAAATTTTCCTGTAGTTGCTCATCTTGTCTCCTTCCCACTTTCACTGCTCTTCCAAAACTCAGCTTGATACGTTTGTGATCACTACCCAGACTTCTGGAGCCACCTTCATCTATGTGCATTCCCCTGAGCTTATCATACATCCTATGTGACATCAGTGCATAATCTATCGTCGACTGCAGCCTTCCTACCTCACATGTTATTTGCCCTTCACACTTCTCGGTACTGTTGCAAATGATCAAATCAAGTCTTTCACACATATCCATGATCATTTTGCCTGTCGGGTCAGTATACCCATCTATATCTTCTATGCGCGCATTCATGTCTCCTAGTATAATTATCTCGTACTCTCTTCCTAACTCCTGAATGTCCTTTGATATACACTCTACCATTGCCTGGTTTTCCTCTCTGGCCTTTGCTCCCGTCCACAAGTACACGAAATGAAGGAGTGTCATTTGACCTGCCACTTTCCGTTTCAGCCATAAATGTTCCTTGCACTCCTGCTTGACCCTTTGCCAGTCTGTACTTTTATGAATGAATGCCCCAATACCACCCCCCTTTCTGCTGCCTTCTGTTCTATTACAATATTCCCACGCGTAGTCCGGATTGTTCGGAGGTTGTTCCATGTCCCTGAGATGTGTTTCTACAAAACCGTATACCATCGGTCTCTCTTCCCTTAGCTGTTCTTCTATCTCTTCCCACTTCAGCCTGTTCCTACCACCCTGCATGTTAATATACCCTATGTCTGAATTGGCTCGGCGCTCGTGGCTACGTCTATTTATGCCCCGGACTCTACCTATTTTAGATATTGGTGCCACTTTGGAATCGTATCTGTCCATACCACCTGTCGAAGAGTCTCCCTGGTTGTTTTCCTCGTTACTGGCTATCCAGCACCCCGAAGGGCTCGCTTGCCCCCCAAAAAAGCTACTGCGCGTCCTGCAAGTCGCCAACCCACCTCATGACCTAGCCGCCCATCGAAGTGAATTCTGTCTCGTTGAAAACCCCCCCACCTATGCACCTCTTTGTTTATTTCCACCACCTCAAAGCCTTTCTCTCGACTCATCCGCCATATCTCTTGGTTTGCGTTGACCACCGCTCTTTGCAGGTTGCTATCACGCACCGGTACCTCGGGTATCGTGCATATCACTACCTGTACCTTAGGAGAAGTGGCACGCATGTCATCGACGCCTTTCGCCAGTGTGGCTGCTAGTCCTGCTGCATCTTCATTTAGGACATCGTTTAAACCACCTGAAATTATCACGAGGATTCGTCTATCAGCTGTAGTTTTGAGTTTTGCGCTCGCTTGCCTCATGACTGCTTCCAGCTTGCGTCCTGGGAACGCCCCTACGGCAACCCTCTTGTCACCTCTTACCCTCTTTTTGATGGCTTCTGTGCATCGATTTAAATTCCAGTCCCCTGAGATTATCACATGCTGTGACTTTTCAGCTTGAGCGTCCTGCACCTGGGGGCTACTTGCATCTGTAACGCCGTCTGCTTTGTCCCCTCCCAGCCCCACCACTATCTCGCTGAAGCTGGGCCTTGCGACAGTTGAACCGGCTAAACCTGTTTTTTCCAAACTTGCTTGCTCTTCCTTCTCCACCGTTCTGGTTGCCAATTCTGTACTGTTCTCTCCGTAGGCCGCTTCTTTGTTCAGCTTCGCTAGTGCTTCCTCGGTGGACTACAGTCTTTCTCCCATTGCCCTCGTTTTCTCTTGCTCTGTCGCCAACGCAGTCTCGAGCTCATCGATTCTCACCAGCAGTTCACTTTGGGCAAGCATCATTTTCTCCATTTTTTCCTCGACCTAACATTGCCTACACTTCGCGTCAGCCTCTTCTCCATCCGCTTCTACGCTTGGGTCGACATTCAAACCCACCCCACATCCTGAACACTTTACAGTCTTTTTAGCCATGTCTTTCTGACAAGTGTCCCTATACTCGATAATTACTAAACTCGAGCCGTGCACTACGAAAAAAAAAGAAAGTCTAAGCTCTACTACAAAATTTGCGTGTTTAATGTACGCGCACCTCCCCCACGGGGTGGCAAAAGAAAAAAAAAACAACAAAAAAGATTTTGAACACACACACCCGCACTAACTAATAAATACCTGGTGACTGGCCCCCGAAAAAGCTGTACCATGAAATAAGTGCTACGAAGATTTCAACCGCTGCCTTATAATTATAAAGACAAGCTCAAAACATGCAAAAACACTTATCTGCGCAGTCGATCCGGAGCGCTCGAAAAACACGTCCATCCACCGTAACAGCCCGAACAGCAGCAACCATACCCCCCCCCCTCCCCCGGGTGTTTCCCTCGCGAGTAAGCGCGGGGGCGGAGACAACCCCGGCCAGCAGGCGAAGTTTGCGGAAGGAAAGCACTAGCGCATTTCCCCCGTATATATATATATATATATATATATATATATATATATATATATATATATATATATATATATATATATATATAAACATATATATATATATATATATATACGTGGATGGCGGCAGCAGTGGTGGTGACGAAGAAGGCAAAAACTAGCCGAGACTGTCCGTATAATTGCTATCGTATTAAAAACGAACATCAACGCATACATTCATATACTAATCACACACACACAGCACTGGAATCGAACCAATGACTGCAAGCATCTCAAGCAAACACGCTAACATATGCACCACACAGCCACCGCATGATCCGACGAGTTTTCTCGAACATGTATCTACAAAGTGGTTTCGAAAAAGAATTGGCATATCCCACGTACATCAGGAATCGATGATCTGCGAAGCACGAATGAGTAACGTTGATATGTCGCTTTAATATCAGCACTGCGTTACGAGGCGGACGTAAATTCTACTGTACAGGTGCGATCAAAAGTGTGCAGACCACGGGATCGCGTGGCAGGATGCATCGACGTGCTAGCTACCGACGAGAAACGACGAGATACTTGCTGCAGGGCGCATGCGTGTCCCGCTTTATCACTTGGCTTCTCATGTCGCTCTGTTGGACGTAGTTACGGTGCTCATACCCTGGGTGATATTGTCTGACCAGCTCTGTGTAGATAAGGGCTTAGGGGGGGGGGACACGGCATCAGAGTTTAGTATTTAAAACTTCGAGCTTTCTGGACTGGCTCCAGTGGGGTTGCCATGGAAACTTGAGGGGATTATATTCTTTTCATGTAGTTACTTTTTCTATCATATCAGTGCCGATTGCTGATTTTCGATAGCTTATTGTTGTAATATATTCAACATCTGGCAGTATGGATAAAATTGGGCCATCAAGTGCGGCTCGTGCTAAGGAATCGGCCAGTTAATTTAATCTTAATCCACAGTGTTCTAGAATCCAGTCTCAGCTGCGGTGGTACTAATGTTCTGAATGTCCTAAGAATTCGAGAGTTCTCAGAAGCTGTCAGAGCTGCCGAAACTGAAAGAGAATTCGTCATTATGACTGCGTCGTTTTGATTTGACGGAAGTTTTTGAAGAGATAATAATCGCCATGAGCTCCGCTTCAAAAACTGGAGTAAAATCGGGCAGTCTCACCGAGAATGACCAGTCAAGAGAAACAGAGGCCATTTCATTATTTACTGAAGCATCTGCGCCGATTATATTTTCAGTTTCTGGATGCTCCAAGTAATCTCATAATATGTTATTTAAAAATTTGAGAGATTGTAACTTGGTGTTTTGGGGGAAAATATTATCATATTCATTTATAACATGACAATTCGAGTCATTATTCTCAATTACACTTCTAATGTTCATATTTGAAATGTAACTTTGTAGATTCTTTTGTACAAACATTATGTGGGATGTGTGAAACTGTGGCCAATGAGCAAAAAAGAAGGCGTCCTGGTTTGCGATAAGAGCATATTGAGATCTTTTTGCCGGTAAGCTATAAAATTTTGAAAATGCTTGTACTGTCAAAATGCGAAATCGACAAAGTAGTGCAGGCAGACACTCTTCTTGGTACAGTTCATTGATAGCCGCAAACCTAGGGAGTCCCAGACACATACGCAGACCTTCTCGCTCCAAGACAACTAAAGGTTTTGTTGTGTAAGCAGGGACACCATAGAACAGTATGAATCCGAATCCCATGATGAGGCGCATGTACATCTTGTAAAACATTATCAAGGTGTGCCTCCGTAACCCATATTTCGGGTACATAGCTGGTGCAGTAAGCTTAAGGCCCATTGTGCCTTGGTATTAATATACTCTATGTGTGGACTTCAGTGTTGTTTTCCATTATAAATGATTCCCAAATATTTTATAGAGTCTACTTGCTGGATGAGTTCTTGTTTATAGAGCATTGATATTGAAAATGAGTCTGGAAGCGAAAACACCAAGAGCGCACTTTAGTTGACATTTAACGATAATAAAATTGACTGCAACCAAATTTAAAACATGTTAATATGTCTTTGTAATTTAAGTTGTAATGAGTAAATATCACATTCAGAAGCAAAGAATGCGATGTCATCAGCATAAATGTAGGGATTAACTTCTTGGTACGTTGGAATTGTGCTTTAAAGCATTAAATGACACTGAAGATAAGACTGCTCTTCGGGGAACTCCGTGCGTTTTTTTAAATCTAGGTGAGGAACATCCATCCTTGATGCAGTAGAATTCTCTTGATTATAAAACTTCTGCCACCCGCTCAATAAAATATTGTGGGAAATTGAATCTCTTTAGCGTACTGTGCTCAGGCACAGCTTCGTTGTCGTCGTCATCCACACGTGGACGGCTCGCCGAGTGTACAAGCTGTTATGGACCGAAGGATGCTTGGGTATTCAGTTGCCACTTCGAGAGGAGCAGAAATACTTAAATATTTTGTGAAGGGTGTAAATAAGAAAAACGGCACAATGGAGCCCTTGTTTTTCTCTGAAACTGACAAGCAGACGTTTATTGAGTCCTGAGGGGCCAATGTGAAAAGATAAGCACTATAAAAACTCAAAATAACCTTATAATTTTAACTATATCACGCAGTACCTGCTTGTGTAATTTATGTGTAGCTTTCCTCACAGCTTGCATTGTCTTTATGGCGACTGTTGTCGCTGTAGCACGTTTTCAATCGCAAAGGGAATTCTTACTGTGGAGCTTGTATAAACGTAACAGCCAGATATTTTACAGGTGATGCTTTGGTTTCTTTTAGAACCGCTTTTTTATTGTTCAGACAGCTTCTTCTAAAATTGTAATTATGTTTTGATCTGCATAGAATAAATATTTTATCAGCAGCTGAAAAATTTAACAATCAATAGTTTTTGTATTGTTTCAAAAATGCTGTATTTTTCTCCTTCAAAAGAGGATATAACTGGACATTGCAGTTTGACTGCCTCTTACTGAACCTCCTGAAAAGCGGTAAGCGCCACAGAAAGCAGTGCGCCACTCGATAAAAAAAAAAAAAACGTGAGCAGCTTGCACTAGAGGCACAAGGTAAAGTAACAGTGAAGCTAATGGTTTCATAGCAAGTCCGACCTTAGCTCAATCTCAATAAGGCGAAACTAGGCGTGATTTGTATAATTCTGCGACATCAAACTCTAGTACTTCGGGTGGGCTGTGATGTCCCGCACATTATTCAGTAATATTTATAAATATTGTTAAGGCTAATGAGATTTCTATTTAAGTAAATGAGACTCGACTCGGCCAGGACTAATCAGCATCCTGCTGAGCTTGGATTCTCGGAGCTCATGAGAATTCGACTTGAATTACGGTAATTATTTGTGTTTTATTATGATGCTGCCTATATAAAGCTAATCATATTCCAATTGGTTTGATGATGCTATGACCAACCAAGTTTCATCAGAGTTTTATAATTACACTGGTGTTTGTCTAGGTAGATTAGTTATGTATATTTACCGTAATAATGCCACGTCATATTCCAATATAGAAGGTACTTTTGCTGAATTTCCAACAAATATTCAGTCATAACTTCTATTCCTAATACTTACCAGTAATTATACCTAAATTATCCTTTAGTATGAAGTCGGTACTTGAGCCCACAAAAGTCTTGACCTTGACTTTTGTGGGCTCATGGGAAAGTCAACTTAGATTAATTGGCCACGAAAAGGCTTGCCTTGTATAGGCTAATTTTGCGCGGCCAGGTTAAGAATGAACATGATCAACTTCACCTAATTAAATTTGGGTATGCTTATTTCGACTCATCTGAGCTTATTTAAGTTTAACTTCTAACATCAAAACACCAAGCTCGTCTGGGCTTAACTAAACCTACTTTCAGCTTGGCTTATTAGGGTCATAAAGTGCTCGACTACATTTGATTAATTTCGGTACATTAACTTTGACTTAACTAAGCTCACTTAAGTGACTTGGATTAGCTCAACAAAGGCAAGCTATCCTGATAAAATTTATTTTTGTGCGTTTGGCTTCGTCAGGTTGTGTGATGCTAGCTGTGCTTACTTATCCTAATCTACCGTTGTCACTAACAACGTGAGCCGGTGCTTGAACCGGCCCCGTCGCAGCCGCTACGTAAAAGAATGGCACATCACAAGCGACATCAAGTTGTCGTTTTGGCTACGACCGCCGTAACCGCGTCCTACAGAGCGACATGAAAAGCCAAGTGGTAAGATGGGACGTGCATGCGTCCTGCAGCAGGTGTCTCGTCGTGTCTCGTCGCTAGCTGGCGCGTCTATGCATTCTTCCACGCGATCCCGTGGTCTGCACACTTTTGATCGCACCTTTACATGATTTCCATGTCATAATTATCATGTTTGGACGTGTCATTTACCTTTGTCGTCTATCACGTCCCGTCATACCGAGTTAGGTATATGTGGAGATAGCGAAACGGCCACGAGCGTGCTATGAGCATAGCATGTATTCATGTTTTACATGACACGCATGTCATGATTATCATGTTTGGACGTGTCATTTACCTTAGTCATCTAATTACGTCACGTGATAACAACTTTGATATATGTGGAGCTAACGAAAAGGCCTCGAAAGTGCTATGAGCGTAGAATGCAGTCATGTTCTACATGACACACATTTCATGTTTATCATGTTTGTTTCGACATCACCCATTCACGTCGCGTAATTCCAAATTTGGTGTGTGTGAAGCTAGGGAAATAGTCGCAAGCGCACTATGAGCGTATTATGTTTTCATGTTCTTACATGACCCGCATGTCGTTGATTATCATGTTTGCACAAGTCATACAACTTCGTCATCCATTGACGTCACGTCACGCCAAATTTTGTATATGTGAAGCTAGCGAAACAATCTCGAGCGCACTATGACCATAACATCTATTCATGTTTCACATGACACGCATGTCATGATTATCATGTTTGAACATGTCATTTACCTTGGTCGTCTATTCACCTCATGTGATAACAAATTTGATATATGTGGAGCTAGTGAAAAGGCCTCGAAAGTGCTATGAGCGTAGAATGCAGTCATGTTTTACACGACACACATTTCGAACTGTTGCGAGGTGCACGCAGGGTCAGTAGATCTTTCGAGCAATTAGACGAACATTTCCACAATGAGAACTTACGCTCGCTGAGCCGTAGAATACAGTGCTTCTCAATCAGTCATAGTCAGTATTTGATTCTTGCCCCGCCGTGGTGGTCTAGTGGCTAAGGTACTCGGCTGCTAACCCGCAGGTCGCGTGATCAAATCCCGGCTGTGGCGGCTGCATTTCCGATGGAGGCGGAAATGTTGTAGGCCCGTGTGCTCAGATTTGGGTGCACGTTAAAGAACCCCAGGTGGTCGAAATCTCCGGAGCCCTCCACTACGGCGTCTCTTAAAATCATATGAGGGTTTTGGGACGCTAAACCCCACATATAATCAGTATTTAATTGTTTTCACACTCGTAAACTAGCTACATACCTCTTAACTAAATAGCTTTCACTATTCAATGTTGTGCCGCCTTTATATACTGAATGTCTAAAGCGTGCAACAAGCTTTATTACTTTCCGAGTGACATGCCTTTTTGAAAATTAAAAGATGATAATGTTGCAAATCTCTGTCGCGAACCCCCGCGTGTACTTTGCAGTCCTCCTGAAGAAATTGTGCGCTACATTCTAGTAAATTGTGTAGTTGTATGCCTCAGGGAACCAGCTGTTCTTATAAAAGAGTATTTTAATATCTAGGATTTTTTGTCTCAGCAGGTCACAAGTGGGTGCCACGAGCACTCCCACTGCCTAATCTACATGTAGTTGATATGGAAACTTGATATATAAATTATGCTACTGCAGAAAAATGATGAAGACATCCATGCTCCACGATTGTTGATTCTTTTCAGGCTGCCTGTCGCTTATTTGCATGATGTTTTGCAAGAACCACCTATTCAGCCCAACTGATTGAATACATGAGTTTACATCATTAGACGCCTTTCTTGAAGGAGTCCGCGATACCAAAAACAATCGGTGTACAAAAAACAAAAACGTCTCTTTTAAATGTACAATTTCAAGTGACAAAGACACATCTGGGCCCGAATTCAGAAAGCTTTCTCTTTGGCTACGCATTTTCTTAGCCAAAAATTCTCTTATCTGGAGGGATTACTATAGCGCGGGTATGAATTTAACTTATTCGGCACTTAAGAGGGCAAGGAGGACCGACGATAGCCGATGAAACGACAAGGAAAGAAAGAAGTGTGTGCCGATAATATCAAGGTAGCACGCAAAGCATCTAGCATGGAGAGTATACGATGATAGCCAATGATTTGCTGCATCTAAGTTTCAGTTCCGCGAGCGTCTGCTACAGCGCTTACGGGATGCCGCGTACGTTGTAATAGACGTTTTGGTGTGCTGTGCAAAGCCAAGCACTCGCCTTCAATCAACGACTGTAGCTAAAAAAATAATTGCTTGATGGCCTTAAGCCACCGAGCAATCCATGCACTATCTTGCCTAGTACAAGTAAACAACACTCGAGGTGCACCACATAAATGAAACCACACATAAATCGATGCATGCAATGTTTGAAAATGTGCCTTGAATGTCTTCCCTTATATAAAGCGACCACTTACCTTACATTTTATTGAAGCTGCGCTGCTACTTAACTAATTCCGTGCAATCTAGCATGGTATGGTGGTGAACGTAAGGGTGTTTTGTACCTATAGTCAAAGGTAGCCTTTGTTACAATATTCTTATTACAAGACACATGAGCGACTTTGATGCCTGCAGACGAATTGTGCTAAAATAGATAACAGCAGTAATCAAATGAAATTGTGAGCGGAATTTCGCTGGTTCCATGCACCGTGGTATTTTTATAAAGCCGGAATGCGAGAACGTGCATACGCTTACGCTTAGGTATATGTCTACGTAAAATGAGGGAGACTCGTCGGGAGGTGTCTCAGTGCTAATGCTTTTCACAAAACACGGTGCAAATATTTCGTCCAGCGTTGTTTGAGTGCGCAAACAAAGCAAGGGACGTGTATACGAGTCTTGAGGTCGAGAGACGTTATCACACGTGCGAAAAGGATGAAGAGAGAGAGAGAGAGAGAGAGATTCTCGTTTTGGCTTCGCGAAAGCTTGAAATTGATAGATAATAAAGACAATTTTCTGGCCCAGCAGACGTCAGGGAAAGTCTCCGCAAAGCAGCGTCAGATGCTCGGAGAGCATAAAAGATAGGAGTACGCGTTATATGGGAGTGACAGCCACTCAGAAAGCGAGATGAAGTGTGACTGTCCTTAGATGTGAGAGTCATTGCTAATTAGGAGAGTTGAGTTAATGAGCCAAAACTTTCCTAAATAACGATAATGGAAGCAAACTGAGCATTCATCTAGTGAAAGTGACACTAGTGACAGTGCACTCATAATAGTTGATTTGCGTTGTCACAGGCTGTTATATATTTTTATTTTCTTATTTATATTTGGCAAACTATGAGAAGGTAGCCTACATTAGAGCCGGCTATCCCAACGTCATGACAGTAATGTACAAGAATAAATAGCGCACGGTTATACAGTCACACGTGGCGGTTTCTATCTTCTAGTAACCTTGGGCAAACGCATTCTAACTATTTTTTATATTTTCGACAAAGTTTCACCGGACGTTTTTGCATTTGGCTTCATTCGAAGGAATGACGATATATCAGCAATAGGGCGAATGCAAGCACTGCTGCAGTGGACGAGCGGTTACAGCGCTCAACTACAATCTACGAGGTACTTGGTTCGATTCGCAGAATCACTAAGAACTTCTTTTTTTTTCAAGAGGTTGCCCGGCCTGACATTATGCGTGGTGGCGGGTACTAATTTTTTGAGAAGTAGGCTTTCGCACTTGCTTCTTTCACTCCCCTTTTGACCCAAAAGCGCTGTATTGTGCTCCTTCAAAAATTAAACAATTCAGGATTCATAATTTTTTCCTCCATTCTCTCTTATCGCAAAAGTGTCCAGTGCTGAAATACCGAATTATACCTGGTATATTACTTTTCATGTGTTTGGATATTCGACCAGCAATCAGTCTTCACGGTGTTTTGAAGAAAATCTACACATGCAGTGAGCTAACTGCTTGCAGCCAAGTTGACTGCCTTTGTAGGGACACGCTTTTGTGCTAATTTGGTGGGCATCATCACATGCAGCAAGACCAAAGAGCACGGACAGTTAGTGCTGACGCGAACAGAGTGATTAGTTTCTGTCTTCTCTCCCGCTATTTCTCATGCTGCACGCTTCAGTGTAATGTCGCTGTCAATGGTTAAAATGAACTATAGCAGTTAATCGAGTTCTGCTGAGAGAGTCCCCTATTGTCCAGAACGAAACAGAACAATAGCAATTTGATTTGTGTGATAAAGAGATACCCTGCTTTTGGTTACTAGAATAAATTTCTAAACTGAAGTTTATTTTTATTAACAACAGTTCCAGTGCAGATGAAAGGTGCATGGACAAAATTCGTGTATTCAGCTTGACTAGGTTTGTGACCTTAATTGTAATTGCGAACCGGTATCACAGTATGCATAAATATCACACACATATACAACCACGGGTGATAGCTTGCTTATTCTGATTAAAATTGAAAGGTTGAAATCGAGATATTAAACCAACGCAATGTGTACGAGATATGCCATGTAGAGTAGCTATGCTGTAAACTAATCTTTGCAGGTCCATTCCATTTTACCCAATTTCTTGCCCATGACTGTAGGTTGGTAAATAAAACAACTTCTTCGAACACACATATTCTGTGTAAGGTTACATTTATTTTTATGCAGTACAAAAATAAATTGAAATATGTAATGGCTCAAAAGAGAAATAACTAGAAACAAATTCAGCCATATCATTACCAAACTTACTCACCAATGATAAACGAATTCTCATTTAAAAGATACATACATACATACATATACGCACACACACATATACATATGTACACCCGTACATACATACATACACACACTCAGGTGTAAATATTAAAATGAATGGCTATAAAACAACAATTCTAATAAACTCATTTTGAATATACTACAGAAAGTAACTTACGAGAGAAATCCACCGGCACTGTTATGTCTGAACACGGTGTTTCTCGAACCATCTCGCAAAATCTTGATGCATAGTTTTCCGCTGATGCCCAGTGACAAGCACTCTTTATAAAAAACACAAGAATAAAGCCCTTGACAATGTCATGCTAAAGAAAAGGGCTGTGCATCAATATTTTGTACATGTCTGCAATATCACTCTATTTACATAGATTGGCTCATTCACAAGCCACTAACAAAGCATGTTAGGACACTTGGGCTGAAAGTTGGCACAGTGCGAGTAAATTCTAGACAAAACATGAATAATACAAATATAAGCTACTAAGCTCCTTGGTGCAAACAGTGTTTATATTGACAGTTATAGGTGCCATTTCGTTTCCCCAAAACACTTCTCAAAAGTAGAATCTACTTTATTTAGCTAAATGTTTCTATTCTGGCGCGTCGTGGTGGCTCAGCGGTGGAAGTGACTCTTTCGGCCAAGAAAACAAAGACCAATTATTTTTCCAGTTTGTGAATTCACCCCATGCTAACATTGAGGCAGCTGGTAGGAGTGCTTTTGGAGAGAGGAAACCACCACATTCCCACCAGTTGTGGCCTTGGGTAGCTACTTCACTTGGACAAAAATGATGAAAAACACTCCTCAAGAAGACTTCAAAGTTTGCACACCAACACAGTTCCCATACAGCTGTCTATTAGTCTGCTTGAAAAATATTGAGTTTACTGGTGGGCAAAGACTATACACTATGTGAGGTGATGCTCCAGTGCACTGCATGTATGACTTGCTGCTGGCCTCAACTGCGATGTTGCTCAGTACATATGTGTAAAATAACAACTAATACTGTGCCACTGCCAAGTAATTATGGGTCATTTGCATGAAACAGGGACCACAATAAAAGAACATAACATTTGCCTTCACAACGTTCAAAAACTGTAAATAAATTTCCACACAGTTTTCACAGTTCATCTGAGGATAGTAATATTGGTTGTAAACACATTCTTACTTCCACTAACAAAGTATTTTAAGATGCCAGATTCAAAATTAGAGTATACCAGCACTTTTGTAGGGCTAAACAATTGATATGTGGGGTTTTAACGTCCCAAAACCACCATATGATTATGAGAGACGCCGTAGTGGAGGGCTCCGGAAATTTCGACCACCTGGGGTTCTTTAACGCGCACCCAAATCTGAGTACACGGGCCTACAACATTTCCGCCTCCATCGGAAATGCAGCCGCCGCAGCCGGGATTTGAACCCGCGACCTGCGGGTCAGCAACCGAGTAGGGCTAAACAATTGTACAGGCACCTAGAAAAAAAACACAAGTGAATGCATGCTATAGCTACATATAAAAAAAATAAATACTTTTATTTCTAGTCTGAGTAGAGCTGCATAGATGATAAGTCACTTGCATTACATTATGAACAAACCTATCCGAGCAAAGTATACATTTAAAAAGTTACACTTACACAGTAGATAAGTAGACTGTTGAAGGACGGACAGGCCGTGGGATAATACCCAAGCACTAAAATCTACTGTTAAGATATACTAGGAGTAGTGATGATCCTCTTCCTTCCAAATAAAATAATCCACATAGATTCACTTCCCAGAGCTTATACACTCATGGCATCATTGGTGCTATACAAATGAGTGTACACTGAAGGATTACATCGACTAAGTACATGATTACTGCATCCATGGCTTTACTTCTTGTACTACAAAGAATGCAAACACAGTTACCATTGGCGACCATGGATGCTGTGATTTCTGGCATGCAAATGTAGAGGCACGCAGGCACTTAACACACCTGTTAAAAACTTCAGCTCAAAAATATTTACCCACTAACACTACAGCAGCCTTTAAATTAGTGTCATAGTTTGGTATCTTCCATGCAAAATTTAAATAATTTCGAATGCAAGCAAAGGAACTGCTGAATAATGCACTGCTAAGAAGTTAAGCAGCAGCTGCTCCTGACATCACAATGTGCTCTTTCTGCTGTTGTAAACTTTGAGCAGGAGAACAGTCACTGGCAGTCCCTTTATACTTGTTGGTCTTCTGTGCTCTGTTCTTGATACACTGTACATGACCGTGGAGCACCGAACCCCTTGTTACTGCTGGAACTTAGAAAAATACAGATCATTGTTACAACCATGCTACATGCAAGAGTGTATAGTTGTCAATTATGTGCTCATATTTACAGATATTGTATTTTCAGAAGCCAATGACAAGCCTCAACACACACACACACACAAACAGTGAAGGCTGAAAATATATTTAATATGATACAAGAGCAAAACCACAATGGTATAGATGAAGGCATGAAACTTCTGACAGGCATAAAAAGCCAATAGAGTTTCTTTTATTTCGACTTTACACTAGGTGCGAGAAGTAGACCACAAATAAGTTCACTAAGAAACACAAGTTAGACTGCATTACAACACAACAGCCAATGTTGATAACTTTAAGGCTATCTAACATAGCCAGCTCACGATACCGCATATAGCAGCAAATGGGCAGTCTAGAAGACACAAAGAACTTGTGGATTATGAGTGTGCTTGTTTCTGACATCTATTACTCTAAATGAAGAAAACCTTTCAAAAATGCACTTTATCAGGGGAAATAATCATACACAACAAACACAATGGGCTCCTACAGGTGCCACCAACACTCACCATTATTGTTCATACCAGTGTCTTGCCGGATGGATATGCTGTGTCCTGCACAGAACACCAAAGGAGCGCTCCATGACTTGGATTGCATGTGTGCTAGCTGCATCGCTCTGCTGCTGAAATAGGCTAGCCACAGTCAGAGAAATGAGAAGCCATGGCTTTGAAACACACTGAACATCACCTTTAGAGATCAACAATGCATGCTTAGGTCAGGTACAATTTGTAGAAAAATATATATCACTATGCAATCGTGGTGAACATGTTCGGCTGAAACACAAGCAACAGCACTGAGAGAGAAAAAGCTACATTAGGTAAAAGATGCAGTTACTGGCCTTATGTCATCTGAGGCTTTTTTAATAGGTCTTTCTCCTTGCAAGTTGTGAACAGCCAGGCAATTTTCACCCACTTGCTATTTCCTTCCAGAGCACTTGATCCACAGAGGGAGTCACAAGCTGGAGAGCTCAATAAGGAATCAAAGTATTTGTGCTCGTTGCAAAGCACAAGCTTTTGAGTCTCAGATTATTGGAGTTTCATTCATAAGCTGCAGGCTTTCAACTTTCGACATTCTCAATTATCTTGCAATTTAGTTCTATAAATGTTGAATAAGAATTATGTGTAAGAATATTACAGGTATCCACTGAAAGCAACCATGCTTGGGTTTTCAATTTGTGCACAGTAAGTGGTGTTCACGTAATCGTTTGTATTAAAGAAAAACTATCCTTGCAGCCAGCCGTAGGCAGTTTTGTGCCCTCGAAGCTCCCAAGCAGATTGCAGTCCTTCAAGATGAGGCTGCCATGCATGCTTCCACGTCACATCCGCTGAATGATAACAGTCCGAGCAGTGACATAGGCTTGCAGAGTTAGGGAGAACGTGTCCTTGCTATTTTTGTACAGGTGCTCCAAGTAATGATGAGGATTGATGTGCCAGAATGTGCAACCGATGCATCACAGGACCTTAACAAACCAATCTCTGCGATCTGTGAAGAGCCAAAAACGAGATATTTAAAAACAATAATTAAAAGCACTCACTTCTAATACTTATTTGAGGAAGCTATCACTTCGTTTAAGTGACCAAAATCTGCTATAATCACTTTGAAATAAACTGAAGCCTCATGTAAAATTTACGTACCGCAATATATATGTCCTACTGAAGTATAGTACTACCGCAGTGGTAATCGTCTATAGAACTAATTTTCCAAAATAACTTAATTTTTAAGTGCAACCTGGCTCCTGAAAAATAAATTCACATTAACTTTCCAACTATCAAACGTGGTCAATCGACAGGCCCAACCTCATAATCAAACAAGAGCTCACTTGTATCAAATCACAAAAAACTTTTTATGTATTTGCTCCATAATATATGTATGTATATAACAGTAGTAGTAAATTTTTCATGCTTCAACTTACCATAGAGAAACATTACATCTGATGGGCTTAAAAACTTGCACACGTTATAGAACTGCGTGAATTATAGTACCGGTGAAATTTAGTTCTGCAAGGTGAACTCACCGATGGCAGCATTTAGTGGCCGTCGGTGTCATAAGGAACCAAGTGCGGCGAACAGGCAAAGGGCATCTGCAGACTGGAAGCTGCCAATGACAGCAATGAAGGGCTGGCCAGGCGTGCACGTCCATTGACAAAGTGTAAGAACTGGCCATGACCGGCTGTTGTCAAGGCTCTAGTGCCGTGCAAAACGATGGCCAGACGAACTCGGAAACCTGTAGTTAGGCGATATTGGCCTACAACTTCATCCAAAGCAAGGCACCGGTGAAATCTTTGCTTTTTTGGGGGGCTGGAGGGAAGCTTGACGTTCACGGGCTCTCGCTGCCACATAGAACTCTCAATTTGTTACCGAAGAACAGTCTAGGCGCGCTTCCAAAGTAACACGATCCACAACAGAATGTAGCATCTTGCAGTTTTGGTTGATCACATCACAGTGCTAGGACTATGGCTATCACAAAAAGGGGAAGTGACGACTTAACAAACAAAAGCGCCAAGCTGCCCACCACGACTTCGCAGGGCAAAACAGTTATCAACGCTGTCTTTCAAGTTTCGGTCACACGAGCACAGCGTGTTCACAAGTCTTGGAACGTCAACACAGCACCACTGTTCACAACTAACATCGTTTCACTCCCGAACAGTACATTGCTCTCAAGTAAATAGAAGCGTACGGGCTTACTAGTGGCGAAGCAAGAACCGAGCGCGTAGTCCATACGTTTCCGTACGTACTTGGGGTCACTCAAATAACGTGTCAAAACGATGTCAATTCGAAATGTCGCACAGCACCCAACTGAGAGACTGGAAAGTCAAGCGAACGAACTGTTACCGGCACACAAACACACATTGCAGGCTTCTCGAGTGCCAGTTGTCGTCGATACATCGACGCCGATCCCCGCTTGATAACCACACTAACGCACAGGCTTCGCTGCGCTTCACCGTACACCATTGCACTGCCACAGCTTTCCGCACTGCTTACACGCACCGAAAGAGCTGCTGTAATCACAACACATCCGGTCAAACGCTGAAGTAACTCGTGCGAGAAGCGTTTGCTGAAAGTCGCACCGACCGATATGCTGTTTACGACGCCATGTTGTTTTCGACAACTGCGCAGCACATAAGACGATAAGAGAGCTCTTAGAAAGTACTTGCACTATTTTCACGGCGTGAAAAAAATTTCTCTTATGTGCGAGGGGGGTGATATGACGAACAGGACAGGCGTGCCAGATGAAAGAAGTGTTTTGGCAACGTCACGGAGTGAGCTGATGTGGAGGGTATTGCTTCACAACCAATCACAAGCTGTGCCTGTCGGCCAAGCCGTCGTCTGATCGCGTTTGTCGTCTGCTTCAATCAGAGCATGCGACAGGGGATTCGCCTTCGCAACGCTATTATTCTCAGCTCAAGTGGTCGCTACGTCGCACAAAATACTTGTCAGTGGCTCGCTCTACCTTTGAATGATGTTCATGCGCCAAGTTAAATGGCTGGTAATTGACGCAGGGATGAATTCAGCCAAGGTTTGCTCTAGAATCGTGAGGGTTTGCATATTTTTGGTGTCATACAAAGTTACTAGGGTCATTTCATTCCGATTGCTTGCCATAGTATCACGGTTCTTATCGGTGTCTGAACAGTGAAGGTGAAGATGCATGATTTGTTTGTAGTTCCATGCGTAATCATGCGCACCCCTAATACGCTTTGGTTTACAAAGTACGCTTTGTTCCAGATCGTCCCAAAGTGTATCGACAGCTGTATTTCAGAGATCGCAACCATTGGACTGTTAGAGCCAATGAAAGTAAACTAGAGCACAAACTTTAGGAACCCCTCACTGAAAACTTCCTCTCATTTTTATTTCCAATAGCGTGCAAAGAATGTGCTCCCATTAACCTCTTTGGTGATAATTTCCACCAATGAGGCAAGGATCTCGAGTCGCACTTTTAATTGGATGAGATGGGGCGCAACACAACAACATAACAAATAAGGTTGATCATATGCCATGTCGCGTTCGATTGCACCGACCATTCACGTATCACATTGGTTTTCATCCAACCACAAATCTTTACATGCGTAGTTTTATGCCATTGACGCCCAATAGAATTCTTCAATTACTGCGACTTCGAACCTATTGGACGATGGTGGTTGTCAACACCATCCACTGCATACAAGGGAAACAACACGCGAAGCTCAAAGCGCCGAAAGAAATAAAAACGCACCAGCAGTCATCAGGCAGCCCTTGATGGGCGTGAATTAACTCAAAACCAGCCAGGGCACCAAAGTATACCGCTGCGGCAGCAGGTTCTAAGTAGCCACATTGTTCCTAAGAGTGGTCCGGACCACTCTTGGGATTTTCTCTCAGCCATGTTGTTTTTACGCACAATTTCGCTTCGTGAATCCACTTACGAGCACTTTTCGGTGACGTAAGCAAATATAGCAACTGCATCACCATCGCTGACATGTTCCCGGGCAGTCACAGCGCGCTTTATTTGCAGCGGCCGATGTGACAACTATGGCCTCTTACGACGTTTTTTCGTTTCGTGAATCGACTTACGCAAGAAAATTTCTCTTGCGCAAAAATGTTTTCGTAAGTTAGTTTTGTGAGTCCGGGCCCTGTTTTCTTTTGTATGCTTAACCGTACAACTTATCTACGTTGCGGCAAGGCTAACTTACGTTTTTCCTTCTCCATGAGATGGCTGCAAATATGCTGTTGAAGTTTACTTGTGACATATGCTCTTCCCAGGTTTGCATATTTCAGGATACAGGGCAGCTAAAAACAAGTGGAATGTGGTTGGATGCCTCAAAACGTATTGACAAGCTCATAAGATCAAACTGGCATGACACTTCACTTTGACCATTGTTTCGCACAATGAAATAAAGCACCACTAGTTTCCGATTCACGTGTTCATTAATGACACCCACCTTCATAACGTCTACCATTTTTCGAGGAGTTTTTGAAACATGCCTGGTTTAAAAGCACTCATTGATACGTCAGTGTTTCAACAATTCGTTTTGCCTGTACGAGCTTTTTTGTTTGGATGAATTAGAAATTCCGAATTTTTAAATGATACGAAAGAAATGTGGGTTGTAGTAATTTTCTGGAATCAAAAGAATATTAACATTCATAAAGTTAATGTAAAAATACATATTTCTATCTACTGTACAGAACATATGCTGAATACTAAACACAGGAAACGAAATACATAACCCTATCAAGAGTAAAAAAAAACATAACAAAGCACGTGCGCTTCACATTGCCACTCTGCAATTACAATCAAGAGACAGCATGTGCAAGAAACTTGGTGTCTGCTTGCAAAGGAAAGCAGTCCGATAATTTAGTGAATGCTCGAAAGACTTCTGAGAAACATGTGCAAAAGGCATAATGGTGTACCATTTTTTATTGCAATAGTTTGCCCTTAGTTGTGAGAACGTGTTACAAATGACTGTGTAGTTAACATTCTTGTATAAAGACCTGTAGTGTCTACCATTGATACACCTGCCCAAATATGTAAACACGCTTGCCTTTATTCATATATCTTCAAATATTGACACAAATGTTTAAAATTAAGCTTGGGAACTGGACATCATTTCACATATATGATTTACCCAAACTATGATGCATAAATAGTGATCCAGTGGTTATCAAATTTACATGCCATCTAGTGCCATCAACTGCGACCGGTAAAGTAGTTCATCATCTGTAAGAGATTATTTATGGCTTATGGGAAGGTACCAAATAAAAAATGAACCCGAATAATATGACTGGAAAGTTGCGTTAGGCAATAACATGTCAATACTAGTAGTGCGTTAGAACCCGGAGCCTAGGACTGTATGTCACTCGTGAGGTTGAATAAAAATAGACCAGGCTGAAGTGTCAGGTTGTAAAAGAGCCAGAAATGATGTATAATCAATTAAATCGGTTGAAATTCTTTTTCCAGTCTTGCGAAATTTTGAGATGCGGGATTTTATTGGAAAGTTTGGACATAGCATCGTGCATAACACAGTGCAGCAGTCAAAGTCCTGGTAATCCTAAATGCTGAGAGCTGTAAAAGATCATCAATGTAGTATATTGTAAGGCCCAAGACTGTTTGCAGAGCAGGCCGATCGGTAGACGAGTAGGTGGGCCAGAACCCTTGCTGCTCCACCAGAAGTGCCTAGTCTCCCTTGAAAGAAAGATATGAAATAAAGTGTGTTAGGCTTCCTGCATTGATAAATTCAATGTCCTGCTTAAGACTAACGTAACTTCTCTTAGTGCCGACGTTTTGAAACAAAATGTTACAATACAAACTCGAGATGATGCCTTGAGAGATCCGCAACAAGTTTGCAACACCTTTATATTTATTCCAGCGAAAGCTATTAAAAGATTCAAACTCGAGTCACGCACGGTGTCGTAGCTGTCTACCGCCGCCTCCGCCGGTGTCCGTAACCACTATTGCAGAAATAAGAAAAAAATTCAGTACCAAGGAAAGCGGGGCTCGAACACAAGTCCGCTGCGTGCCAGCCCAGTATTCCACCGCTGAGCCACGCCAGTGCTTAAGACTTGTTCGCAAACTTGCCTTAGGCAAACTTGATGTCGGGAAAGGAATCGCGTTAATATGAGTAAAATCGTTCGAGAACAGCAAAGTAACAACCAGGCGTCACACAATGTGAATAGCGTAACGAGTAGGTAGTCCAATGCTCCAACCCATAACAAAAGCTTGTGCTTGTTCACCTATTACCTGTTGCGCATACTCACTTAAGACATAAATTCTCATCGTCATCAGCCACTGCATAAAAAATTTGCAGAAATATGGCTGCCGCGGCTTCACTTCGATACGTGGGCGGGTATGCGGGACCGCCACTCCAGAAGATCTAGTATAACTGCAGTAGTGTAACCTCCTTGGTGACCAGCGTGCCGCGTGATGGTAACTGGCGCCGACATTTCTAAATGCGACGCATGCACATAGAAGGCCATTTGATTCACCCTGCACTTCCAGAACTAGTTCACGGTAGTGTCATCTGAGTGTTGTCTTCGTGCAGGTGACGTTTCAGCAAGTGCAAGAGCGACGAGACGCAGGAAAAAAATAAAAAGAAGGGAAGGTGTCGTGCAAGCCCTATGCTATTCGTCGGCTGTCTCGAGAGTAGTGGAGGCTGTGATTCGTAAAAGACCGCGCCCCTTACGTTGCTTGGCATGTGTCTGTCAGAAATTGTTCAGTGTCGTTCTTGTTGCACGTCGCTAAAACAGACACGATTGCAATCGGCTGTCATCGGCTGCAGCTGCAGCCATCTTGTGCTGCACAGACTCAGCACTACCTCACGAGCAGGTGCAGAAAATTCGTGAATTAGCCTTGCAAGACAGCTGCACTTTGTCTAAACGAATACTGTGGTGCCGCTGCCGCCATGTTGAACTCGTGAAACGAATTCCAAAGTTCTGCGCCTCTGTAAAGCGGTTCACAAAGTGCAGGTGAAATGAATGGACCTGAGAAAAATTGTCACAGCGAAAATGTCAAAATTTCACTATGTAATAGCATTGGCTCGTAATATTTTCATTCTCCCATAAGAACATGATTGAGTGATTCGCTTTATGGAAAAATTCGCCTTACTTGTTGCTTTCCCAGCGTGCAGCTAAGAGTGACAACTGCCGAAAGTGGGGAGGGGAGGGGCTTAGCCCCCCCCCTTTTCTTAGTAAGGAGGGGGATACTTGGGCCCCCTTGCCTCCCCCCCCCCGGCTGATACGCCTATGGGGCTGTGCTCCTTCTATGTGGCCGAAATGTTACGAGCATGCATCTGCTTGCTGATGCATTGCCTTGATCAAACTTGTATGCAAAGGTACCAGTGTTGTTGCATGGGGTTATAAATAATGAGCAGAAATTTTTTCAAATGTTACTGCCATCACCCACCGGTGATGGCAGTAACATTAGAAAAAATTGTTCGAATGTTAGTGCCATCACCCACCGGTGATGGCACTAACATTCGAACAATTTTCTGTCATCACCTACCGGTGAATCCCGGCTCATCGAGAAGATAGGTCAACTGACCTACCAGTAGGCCACTCCACACACACACACAAAAAAAACGAGACGTCAAGAAAGCTTGCTGCAGTGAACGGGTTAATGCACACTTAAATGTACAACCCTGCGAATGCTCAAGTAGCACCTAGACAACATTGTTAGTACTACACCCTTGTCTGACTAAACCAATGCTGCATACAGCGCCAGCCTATAAGTCACGCACCATCCTCATGCTAATTACGAAATGCGTGCGCTCTGAAACTTTTCTATAGTATACTTGCTGGTTGATATTTCTGAAATGGTACCTCACCAACCCACTAGACATATGATAATCATAACTGTCAAGTGTAAATGAATCGGAAAATATTCCTCTTCATGATAATTCAAATCACGAGGCACATGCATCCTATCCTTTTTACCGTTCCCCTCTGCTCAGTTGATTTACTCGCATTTATTGCCGGGCTAGTTTATTGGGGTTCATCATTCATATGGCTATAGTGCACCACGACCTTGTCTTTGTTGGGGTGTACTCTAGCCTTATGAACATTTTACTTATTTACATGTGTGTGATGTCTAAGAAACCTGCACTAGCTGGATCAACCTTGTGATTTCGAGATATCATTTCAGAGCATGGAGGCAGTGCATTGCCTTTAAAATTTATAAATCCACTTTCCTGTGGCACTGTTTTGAACAGGTCCGACAGCCAAAACTATCTCTCAACAAAAATTATAACGTACGCCTACGTTTCTTAGTTCAGAGCTGAAGCTTGATTTTAAGCAGCCAATGCAGAGCAAATATTCGTGTCCCAAATTTCAAAACAGTTTTGCAACTACCAAACAAAAAACTAGGTTCAAATCTATAATAACGATGTGCTAGGGAGCTTTGAAATACCTTGACGCACATGGCACTTCATCGTGAAGGTAATGCATCATAATACTGACAATTTGGCTAAGAACACTACAAATCTTTCACAATACAGTCAATTGCATGCTAGAGACTTTTGTTATCGAGACACTCTGCTGCGAATTCAATGTAGTGTTATAGCTGTGACCCTGCAGGTGCAGGTTCTGCATATCGTATCAGGGTGGCAGAGGTGACAGCTACCGTGAAATAGGATTCAAAATAGTGGTAATCTTAAGGTTTGCATTGTATAAATGACTTGCTTTAGCACAAACTGTTATGTATAGCAGAATTCATAAACTTGATCACCCTATCGAAATAAGATTGCTGCTACCAACCCAGGTTGGGTCAATCATTCAGATGAGCTTCAAAAGATAGAGTGCTTGTTCCCCTAGATGTATAGCATAGCATGTGTCTTGAATGCCACCTGCTAAGTAAAAGAAATGGTGTGTTTTGTAGCGATTGAAAATTTCATGCAGCACTGGTCAACCTTAAAGCACACCAGCACCTGTATATTTCAGATAACTAGCATAAAGTCACTGTGGCGTTCATGCGTGAATCACTTCATGAGGGTCTAGTTGGTGCATACATACAAAAAGTTACTTTCTGCATGAAAAAAATGTAGTACACAAGGCAGGTACGCAAAGAAAAAAACGCTTTTCAGCTAGGTGTCTTCTTGTGTGCTGTGTTTTTCTTGCCTAAGCACTCCACACTGTGGCCAACCGAATTAGCATTGCCTATTTGAATGAGACCGAATAATAAATACTCGCAGTTTCAGGATCACTGCACGCCTACTATTTAATCAACACCACAGCATTTGAGTTTCTTATAAATTAGGTTGTTTGCCAGGTGTAATAATAATGAAAGATCTAAAAACCAGAAGATGGTGCAGACTGGAGTAGACACACAACAGCACGTCTTTTATGAACTCGTCAAGAAATAATCGGGTGACTCGATGCTACCGCTTTCTGAAGCCACAGTAAAATAACTAAGTTCGTCAAGAAGCATGGTTGCAGGAAGCTTCAATGGGGTTTACAGAAGTAAACTATAACAAATGACTAAGGGTGTCCTGTCCTTACAGAACGGTAATTGTTCTCTAATGGTCATAATGTTGGTTGCTGGGGTTTTCTTCCCCGCTTAACAATAGCCTCAAGCGAGTCAATTTTTTTATGATTGTCCCTCTACCATCGAAATTGTGTTGAGATGACTTGCACTGATGTGACTGAACTAGCCTGGGACAGCTCACGCATATTTTCAAATGAGTGAGAATGTTCATGTGACATATATGTTTAAAGACTCATATATGTGGCTAATTAGGTGACAATACCGTGACATGCATATGCTTCACCATACCCACTATCACTTATCTGATGACAGTCGTTATGTCGCCATAATCATATCACTGTAGCTGAATTTATTGACACTAGTTCTTTATATACAACCCAATAACGTTGCCCCGCCGCGGTGGCCAAGTAGCTTAGCTACTCGGCTGCTGACCCGCAGGTTGCGCGATCCTATCACGGCGGCGGCGGCTGCATTTCCGATGGAGGCGGAAATGTTCTAGGCCCGTGTGCTCAAATTTGGGTGCACGTTAAAAGACCCGGGTTGTCGAAATTTCCGGAGCCCTCCACTAAGGCGTCTCTCATAATCATATGGTGGTTTTGTGAGGTTAAACCCCACATATCCACCAAAACCTAATAAAGTTATTAGACTTTGATATACTGTTTTGTTCTTTGTCTCAAATACAGAAAAAGTGTGTATTGCAAAGGTGCTATCGAAAATTATTCTTATTGACATTCTGTGCCTCGATGAATTTCCATTTTGCATGGCAGCAGGACGAGGGCGCCCAAGGTAGTTCACTATTGTATCTAGCTTAAAGTCTAGAAAACAAGAGCGCGCGGTGATGTAACATTTCACAGCAACGGCAGTGGACGCGACGCAGCGAGAACACTGACTGACTATACCATACTGTCTCTGCAGGTTGGTCTTGTTTCTCTCTCTCTCTCTTTTTTTTATCCTAAGCTGCTGCTGTGTGAAATGTTCACGGTGTACTGCTCCTCACGGTTACTGCTCCTGCAATGGCGGAGATGAACAAACCTGAGTGATTGACATGCCATAAACAGATAACCGAAACCTCGATGTTCCTTAACTGTATGGCTTGT
Organism: Rhipicephalus microplus; assembly: GCF_043290135.1. Classification (NCBI taxonomy): domain Eukaryota; kingdom Metazoa; phylum Arthropoda; class Arachnida; order Ixodida; family Ixodidae; genus Rhipicephalus; species Rhipicephalus microplus. The sequence continues at coordinate 472,666,926 of NC_134710.1, forward strand.
AAATACTTTTACCATGTAGGGAAGTGTTCTGGTGTAACTGCTGCATCTTTGTGCAGTAAGAATAAATTGTTTCCCAACACTTGGATCTGTGTGACGTGCACGATGGCCAAGGCCAGAGGTGCACCAGTGACAGATTATTATCAGATTTTAAATATTCATGGAAATCTAAATGAGCTGAATCAGAAGATTATATTGCTTCTCCCACTTGTCGCTAAGGTTGATGCCCTCAATGAAGCAATGAAAAAGATGACTGGAATTAAAAGTCAATCTAACTTCTTTCTGAGAAGTATGGCACAGTTATATTAGATCAGCAAAACAGTAACATGACAGCACTGAAGAAACGTGTCGTGGTTATTGAGGCGGGCTCAACCACGAACGGCAACGAGCTGAAGCTCCATGACATGGAGCAGTATAGCCGTCGATTAAACATTGAAGTGCACGGTCTTCAGCGCGAGGAAAACGAAAACCTTTTTTGCGAAATCGAAGAATTTGGCACATGAGCTTCAACTGCCTGAACTTGTGGAAGCTGATTTGGAAGCCCTGCAAGGTTTCCATCGGATGCTGGAAAGGAGCCAGTTGTTATGGCACGATTCTCGTCACAGCTCTCGACAGAAAATGAATTGAAAGTAGCTCCTCTCTGAAAGAAAAACAGACTGATTAAGAATTTTTGATATTTTGACCGCCATGAATATACAGCTTTTTTGGCTTACTTGATCGAAGGGAGAGGAAAGGAACTATCACTTCGTTTAACAAAAAAGTGGGCACATTTTCGTGCGCAAAGGGCAATGTGACAAAGCAATGCGCATTCGAGATGAGAGTGATCTTGAAAAGATGGTGTCACGTCACGAGCATTCACATCATGTTTAATCAGTTGATTTTTTTGAGCAATGGCTGGCTCACGCTAAATTAATGTTGAATCGTTTCGTAGCACTGTGTTTAAGGATAAGAATACTAGGAACTTTTTAAGTGTGTTTTATTTAAATGCTAGTGGTTTGAGAAATAACAGAGATGAATGGGACGTGTTTTTTTCTTCTTTCCGGCATGAATTTGATGTCCTTGCGTTGGTGAAACATGGTACACCCGCCACTGTGACATACTCTTACTTTCGGGATATAATTATGAAGCAATATACAGAAATCATAAGACTGGCGGGTGGCCTTGTACTTTACATCAAGAAATATCTTGATTACGATGTCATTCCTGCATTTTCGGTTATGTTTCCTAGCCATGAAGCCCTGTTCGTCAAATGTAGATCCTTTGTTATAAGGGTTGTTTACCGTCCACCTTCTGGGTCTCTGACTAATTTCTTCAAATTCCTTGACTCATTACTACATCACTTCGCCTCGTCTGATGTACCGGTTGTATTTTTGGTCGCTTTATTATCAACATTCTGCAAAACGGTCCGACCGTTAAGCAGTTTTTCATTATTATAAACTCAAATGGGTTTACTAATACTATTGACGTTCTCACTCGTATTACACCTTCTAGTAAATATTTGATTGATTTGTGTTTAACTAACTCAGATTGCAGTGTTACTAGTGCTAGGGTTATTACTTGTGACCTAAGTGATCGCTTGTCTTTGTATTGTACGGTACCGAAATCATCAGCTAAGTCCCTCGAGCAATCTTTCACTGCTACGCATTCAAGGATCATAACCACTGATAAAATTGAACAGTTTCGTGTGTTGGTGTTAGCAGTAAACTGGAAGGAGCTATTTAAAGACAGAAATCGCTCTAATACATTATATGATACATTTCTAGACAAGTTAGTTGAAATATAGGGTTAAGATTTCTCCATAACACTAACACGTCAGTGCAAAAAAGCTAGAAAATCTTGGATAACACGCTGACTTTGAAAACGTATAGCGAAACAAAACAAGCTTTTTAAAAAGTTTGTACCAACACGATAAATACAAATATTTGATGAATTTAAGCGTTTTAGAAACAAGTTAAGAACGGATATAAAAACATCAAAACATCAGTACTACACAAACAAATTCGCTTACATGCATTTTGATCCCCGTAGAACATGGTCTACACTAAAAGACATTTAAAAAAATAAACATACCACTTTGCCCACTCAATATGTCTCATGTAACCAAATTTACACCGGAAGAGATCTCGCCGATCAATTTAATTCATTCGTCCTCCCATCTGGACCGTTTGATTCAGACAGTAGCTCGAGGTATGCTGACTTCTATATTAAAACTTCCGTACTAAGCACTTTGTTTCTAGATCGAACTTCACCGAATGAAATCTTACAGATTATTCTTAATTACAAAACAACCGCTCTGCAGGTTTTGATGGCATTAAGGTTGCACCTATAAACCTGCTTCTGATATATTAGGTGTAGTATTATCAAACATAGCAATTGTTATTTTGTCTATTGGAGTATTTCCAGATAAGAAGGAAGTTGCGAGAATTGCTGTATTGCATAAAAGATTCATTTCAGAATTTCAGTAACTACCGGCCTACATCTGTACTCTCGTGTTTTTTGAAAAAAGTAGGGAAAGTTATCCATTCTAGATAAGTAAAATATTTATGCAAGCACAACCTGCTATCGCAACATCAATATGAATTTCAAAAAGGTAAATCGACTGAAAGTGCATTATTTTAGATCAAGAAAAAATTACTGTCTAACATAGAAAATCTCCTATATACTTTATGCGTCTTTTAGACTTTAGGAAGGCATTTGAGTCCATCAAACACGACATCTTCTTCGCTAAATAACCAAGGTATGAAATACGTGTTATGTCTCTGACTTTAATTCAGTCCTACCTGTCAAATTGAGTACACTTTGTTAGTTCTCGCGACACAAAATGAGATTTGCAATCTATTAAGTATGGCGTCCCTCAAGATGTAATTGAACGTCCAACATCAGTTTTCTTTATATTAATCATATAGTTTATATTCAATCCACCCAAAATAAGGTTCTATGTGCAGATGACACGAGCGTATTCTATTCTTCTACTGACTCAGTTACTCTCATACCATTGGTAAATTCCTGGCCACAGAAATTATCAGCTGGGCTACATACTAATCATTTACAGTTAAATGTGAGTAAAACGAAGCTCATGGTATTTCACGCCATTATAAAATGGTTCATATTGGATGATGCTATTACATTTCGGTGTGAATTTCCAGCGAACGCAGTTGGAAGACACGGCGTTGACTATCGGTACGTTCTGTGACCTGGTTCAACTCTGAATTGTCATTCTAGTGAACAACACATATTCAAATAAATCAACTATGTAAGGTACACTCGAACTAACCACTCAAGAGTGAGCAACGTCTCGTTGACCCGACAGTGCGCCGAACTAAACACTAGCCCCGATAGCAGATTGTCTGGATACGCCTCCACTTATGGCACTCGACAAAAAAATAAGGCAATTAGCCATTCAGCCAATTGTCAGGTAAACCATAAAGTAAGTTTATAGTTAACATAGACATATATAAAAGTACAATCATTAAAAATATTCAGTTTTTTTTGCCTTCCTCACTTAATCGCGCTTCAATGGTGGGCGACCATTGATGCCTGTGAGTTTTCAGCGATTTTCGTTCAAGTTTAGGGGACCAATTAATTTGACCACGTTACACACACGTGCAATTTTTTTTCGGAACAAATGTTGCAAGTTCCATGCAGTAGCAAGCCCAACTTGTCATTTTAATAGGACATGACTCCATACTGACGGGCACAACAACGTCGTCATATACTAAGGGGCGTTCCTGAATCTACTGGCAGAGTGCACTTCAGCCTATCGACACGTAGACCCTACGTCGTCGCAGATTCTAGAGACGGCCATCGATTCTCTGTCGTTTCATGATACGCAGGTGGCCAAGTTCTCGAGTTCTTTCGACGTATTGCCGCATGGTGTCTTTGCAGCGGGGTGGATAGGTTCCTTTCCCAAACCAGCTTGAGTGGCACTTTGTGTGAGATGACGTGCATGGGGAAAATGATAAAATGTTTCGTTTGTTGTTACCATACTTTACTCAGAGCTCATCACGTTCCATGTTTCTATTAGAAAAAATTCTCATACAAGCTGCTGCATACATAGTTACTGTGTTTTTTTGTAATAGACTTGCAGCAGAGATTATGCGAATGATTGACTGATTGATATGTGAGACTTGGCAGTAGCGGCGAGAGCTGTGTGCACGGGCTAAACTTTCTGGCACTCTTATCGCAGGGCATTTCAAGCAGCCGCACCAAAAGCGTCCAAACGGTCCACCGCTTCTCCAAAGCAATCCAGGGTCTGGTACCAGGAGGCGTCATTGTCGGCTGCGCCTGCGCCCTGTCTCCAGGATCAACGTCAGGCTTTGCGCACTACAAAAGGAGCTACGTGGTTGTCGCAGCTTTCACTTGGCAGTAGCGGCGAGACCTGTGTGCACGGGCTAAACTTTCTGGCACTCTTATCGCAGGGCATTTCAAGCAGCCGCACCAAAAGCGTCCAAACGGTCCACCGCTTCTCCGAAGCAATCCAGGGTCTGGTACCAGGAGGCGTCATTGTCGGCTGCGCCTGCGCCCTGTCTCCAGGATCAACGTCACGCTTTGCGCACTACAAAAGGAGCTACGTGGTTGTCGCACCTTTCACTTGGCAGTAGTAGCGAGAACTGTGTGCACGGGCTAAACTTTCTGGCACTCTTATCGCAGGTTAGTGTTCCAGATATATCGGGTATTTTATTACCTGTTACATATCTACGCTTCGTCGCTGCTGCCAAACAGTGAATCCGGAATTTGTTGTATTCTTGTGCGGGCATTGAAAAATGGCTAAAGACATTGCTAAACTCAAGGAAGAAATGAAGGCAGAACTGCTAAAGATAAAAGAAGAGATGAAACAAGAGATAAAATCTTTTCGTGATTCCCTTGAAAGGGATTTACGGAATGAAATCCGTGAGCTAAAAAATGATCAGCGTCAAATGACGGAAAGCCTCAACTTTGCCTTCACTTCAATTGAGGAGCACAAAAAGAAACTGGACGATGTGATTACAAAGAACAGGGATCTTGAAAGTGAAAATGCTGCTCTTCGTGCTGAGTGTAAATGTCTTGAGAGCAAAGGCAGGGATCTTGAAACAAGGCTTGTTCTTGCTGAGCAGTACTCGAGGAAGACAAACCTCGAGATACAAGGTGTACTGAAACAAGACAATGAATCTGTTACTAACATTGTCTCAAAGATTGGCAGTGCCATAAATGAGCAAATAACTGCAGGTGATATTGAGGTCTGTCATCGGGTGCCGAGCCGAGACAGCGGCAGAAGTAATATCATCGTCCAGTTTAAGTCTCATGCAAAGCGAGACAGCATTCTAAGGAAAGCAAAACGAGCTCGTCTGACTAACAAAGATGTCGGACTGACCAGTGAAAATGCTATCTATGTGAATGAGCATCTTTGCCCAGCCTTAAAGAAACTTCTAGCTCTTGCTGTGAAGAAAAAGTATGAATACAAATGGAAATCCGTCTGGTCATTTAACGGGAAAATCTATGTGAAGCAATCTGACGATACGCCCGCCGTGCACGTTCCAAATGAGCATGATATTGATAAGGTTTTTTCGGGGTCGTCATATGCAACTGTGTAGGCGCAGGTGACAGGCTGGGCTGAACACTGCGCCGTATCATCAAAATGGATAACGACTGCGCATACATAAACTTAGCGTCACCTTCTGCTATTAAATCTGATTACCCGCCATGCCAATCAGTTTTGCATATTAACACTCGCTCTGTAGTGAATAAAGAGGACGACATTTTGCTTTTTTATAGAGCAACTCTCATTCAAAGTGAGTGTTCTTATGCTGTCTGAAACCTGGTATACGAACAATAGTAGCAAGTTGAAACTACCTGGATATGCCAGTTTCTTTTCCAATCGATCAGATAAACGTGGAGGGGGTGTTGCGCTTTATGTGACTACGAAGAAGAAATGCCATTAAGTTCATGAATACTGCGTGTCAACAGAAGATTACGAAATGCTCACTGTCTCCGATCAAAATGAAATGTTCGCTGTTGTTTATCGCCCACCGGGTGGAAATATTAGGCGTTTCCTAGCATTTTATGAAAGTTTCCTGGACTTCACTAGCAAAAACAACTTTCACTTGACATGCGGTGGCGACTTTAACATCAATATTCTTGATGACAGCACTACTTCCACGGAATATTGGTACATTGCTGTCTTCGAGTGGTTTCAAAAATTTAATTACTACACCAACTCGCATTACGTGCGGCACATTGTCTTGCCTTGACCATTTAATGATAAATGCAGAGACAAAGATTTACACCACTGATACCGCTGCTTCGGACATTAGTGACCACCTCCTTGTTTATGCGCTATATGAAATTCAAAGAGAAATTCGAAACCGTGAGGTAGAAACATTCACTGTTCAGCGAATAACAGATAGTGGGCTGGTTGCCTTTAAAACTGAGATAATGGCCCAAGACTGGTCTTCTGTGTTGGCATTAACGTCCGCCAATGAGGCATACAATGAGTTCATAGAGAAATTTATAAAAATATACGAAAGGCATTTTCCTATGAAACAAGTAAAACCACCAAAAAAAGCGAGAAAACCATGGGTAACGAAAGAACACTTGAAAATGAACACTTGATAAGTTTGGTATCACTTGATAAGTTTGGTATTATAACACTTGAACACAAGATAAGTTTGGTATCATAACTAACGCGCAACACAGATTTAGAAAACACAGGTCAACGGAAACAGCCCTCCTGTCAATCAAGAAGACGATAATAAGGAACATAGAAAGGAAATCCTATGCGCTGGCGTTATTTATAGATTTTAGTAAGGCATTCGACTGCCTTAGTCATAACATTTTATTAGACAAACTAGAATGTTACGGAGTACGTGGTAGCTGCTTATCACTGTTTAAGGCTTACTTAAGTGACAGATACCAGTGTGTTTACGTGAACGGTCACAGGTCGTCTTGTCTAATAAACAAATTTGGCGTGCCTCAAGGAAGCGTTTCAGGGCCGCTTTTATTTATTATCTACATTAATGACATTGTGAACTTTAATACTAATGCTGAATTTATTATATACGCTGATGACAGCACTGTCATGTTGTCTGGGAACGACGTACGCAACTTGAAAACAGATTGCAATGAACTGCTAAGAAAGTTATCTACCTGGTCTCAGCTAAATCAACTTAGGATCAACGTGAAGAAAACTAAGGTAATTATTTTTCGCTCCAAGAACAAATTGCTTCCGTTAAATAATACTATTGCTTTTGAAGGTCAAAAAATCGAAATAGTTGACAGTCACAAAATCCTTGGCGTGCACTTTTCTTCACAACTTACTTGGGACATGCATGTAAATTACCTATGTGAAAAGCTCTCCTCTGTGACAGGTGTCTTATCACGATGTCGTAGTTTGCTACCTACAAAGGCCAAAGTACAGATTTATGATGCTTTATTTCATGCCCACTTAAATAATTGCGCCTTAGTGTGGAGTACAACCACTATAACTAACATACGTAAAATTCTGATGCTACAGATGAAGATTATTCGCTATACTGGCAACTTAGACTATTATTCTAGCAACAGAGAAGCGTTTCCTAAGTACAACATTATTAGAATTGACAACCTTTATACTTTTCGTTTATTAAATACTGCGCGATATGCTTCTGAATCCCTCAAGAACTATATAAAACAGTTGGCATCGTTAGAACGTCGTAGAATTGATGTGAACACAAAGAACCCTGAGACATGGTCAGTTCCATATTTCAGGACGCACTACAAACATCAATCGTTGGCATATAACCTACCATCTACTTTAAATAAATATAAAGATATTGACACGGTCAGTAAAAACGACTTCCGCTTATATTTTGTTCACTTGTAATGTCACATACTGTGACATTCTGTGTAATTGAATTGTGCGTAACTTATGTTGTTTCTTTAACATAGTCTTCTGCTTACATGAATTTCTTGCTGTGTTATATGGCCAGTGTTTTTCTTTTCTTTTGTCCCGTATAGCTAGTAGTGCTACATTGGTACGGTGTTATTATTCTGTGTTATTATTATTTATGTTTATTATTTATGCTATAGCCGTATTTTATTGTATGTAGCACTTTTTTATTTATTTTTTCTAGCACTTTTTATGCACATGTATTTATTTTCACTTTTTCTTCCTGCAATATTCGTGCTGAAAATCCATGTAAATCGCTGTATATGTACGTACGATATGGTATTCTGTTTTACTTGTTGGTTTTCTCGTCACTGCACCGGACTGCTTGTTGTTACTGCCCTGTATTGATATGGGTAGCTTTTAACCCAACGCAACCATCCAGCATGTATAAACTGGAAAATAAATTGAAATGGAATTGAGTTTAACGTCCCAAAACCACCATATGTTTATGGGAGACACCGTAAAGAGGGATCCGGAAAATTTGATCACCTGAGGTTCTTTAACGTGCACCCGAATTCGAGCACACGGACCTACAGCTTTTCCGCAGAGAGTATTCAAGAGAGCACTGCTGTTCGTATCATTTGTTTTAATAACGATTAAGTGCAGCCTGAGGCTGATGACTTAGCTGCTGGTTAAGAAAAATAAGGGCGAACAAAAAACATCAATGAACAGAGGAGACGAAGGGAGACACATGAAAAAAATAGCAATCAAGGTTTAAGAACTGCGGTGAAAAGTCTGCAACATGCTGCTGGAAGATGCCCAGTATATGACAAACGCTAAAAAGTGATAGACTGCCCTAAAATATCTTAGAATCCACCAAGTACGAACAGAATTACATGAATTTGTGGCAAGTTTCAAGCGTTTCTTTTCTCCTTTGGTACCAGGGAGCACGGTAAATGCTACAGAGGGGGTAGAAGGACAAAAGAACAAGATGCATGATTTCGCGAGTGCGCATCATGACCTTAAGAATCGTTTCCTTTTTATGCGCACGTGCGGCTTCCCTTCAGTGTGATCTCAAACAAGCCCGCATGCAAGCGGCGGCATGCGGTGGCGGCCACAATAACTATGCAGCTCGCAACGCTCTAATCAATCAACGGCCGTGGACATTGGGTTGATTGCGTGGACATTTCGGAGTATGACAACGTTTGTAGAGAGAAGAGGGAATGATATGTGGATAGGTTTGAAAATTTATTGTAAATTTCTGGCCACGCGCTGTGTGATAGTGTCTGGCTCGCATGCTCTCAGGAGCCTCGACAACCGATCGGTAGTGCCTTCTGGCCTTGATGAAAGCGTGTTACAGGTCACTTTCAAGGACATAAACTGCACCGGTACATGAAAACGCCCAAAATCTGGCCGCATAACCAAAGCGTTCTGTACACTTTAGCCGAATTTCGGCACGAAACAGCGTTCAAAAATTTCGGAGCCGTATCACAAACGCCAAGATGTAAGTCAGCCAAGCTGACTATGGTGGGTATGCTACAGTGAATGTTCGAATAGTGTGTTGAAATCAAGCCGCTTCCAGGCGAAAACTTTTTGATGGTGTGCAGACACGGCTGCATTGATTGCGTTTGCGTTGCGCTTCAATGGCTCGATCCTCGTCGGTGGCGTTCGACCGCTGCCACCTGCCACACCGGCGCTTTTATTCAAGTCGACGCTCGAGGCAAGCAACCTGCTCTTCTTCAGTGAGGGAGTCGCAGCTACTCGCCGTGGTGATACTCAAAGCACCGTCGGTGGCTATGGCTGCACCTTCGGCGGCAGCGGCTTAAAGCTCTTTACGCGCTTACTCGTGCTACTGTGTGCGTTGGTGTTCCTGGAATTGCCGCTCTTCCTCGTCCAAGCGAACGACAGGCGTCCGTTCCATAGAGTGCCCAAAGGGCAAATGCTAGTAACATCACAAGTGCTATCTCTACGTCCCGAGAGAAAGCAGCACGATAATTGGTGGGAATTGCGGCCGAATATTCCAACGCAGGTAAAAGAGGTGGCGAGGGATGACTATTAGGGTGTGAAAATTGTTGTTCGACCCGTCATTTTGTCAGCGCACGCGATCGGCCTAAACCTACCTGTAAAGAGCATCGTTATAAAACGGGTTTCACGAAGAGGAAAGGACGAGTGCTCAATATCGAGAAGTGAACGCCACGCACTAAGGGTTGAATGGCTAGAATGAGAAGGTGTGAAAGGCGGCCACTGAAACCGGTCCCCTAATTGCACCAATGCCACAATAGAAGCTGTATGCAGGGGCACATGGAAGTGAGCATGGGAAGTGCTGTGTAGAGCTGTCCGACAAACTCGGCTTGAGTTGTTTTGCGCGTAACAGTTTGTAATATTATTCGCTTCCTTCTTTTTTTTTTCCCTCGGCGGATGCTCTGCTCGACAAAAGGCACACTCTTCACTTTCTTCTCCTTCAAAAATCGCCATGAAAAATTGTGCGAGAGAAGGAATATATGTGAAGGGAAGATTGAGTTTGCACGAACTTCCTATTGTCGAATAGATGAAGCCGCTTCTCCTATAAAAATATTCTCGAAAAGAGAGTTAGAGAACTTAAAAGAGGCTCTCACATCGCATCTCACGGTGCATCTCACAGCGGGCACGCTGGCTCTCAGAGTGAGCGTTAACATTGTGTGTGCCTTGCCTGCCTTAATGTTCCTTTAGCTCTCATCTGTACCTCATCAAGTATCAACGCCTGAAAAAAGTTCTGATATGTGAGCGTCCCAAAACCACCATATGATTATGAGAGATGCTGTAGTGGAGATCTCCAGAAATTTCAACCACCTGGGGTTCTTTAGCGTGCTTCCAAATCTGAGCACATAGGCCTAGAGCATTTTCGCCTCCATCAAAATGGCAGCCGCTGCAGCCGGGATTCGATCCCATGACCTACGGGTCAGCAGCCGAGTACCTTAGCCACCAGATCACCGCGGCGGGGCCTGGAAAAAGTTTTAACAGTGGTTTATGTTAGTCTAACATCACTTTCTATTAGTCCTGTTAGTCGACAATTTTTCTAGTGCATTAGGTTTTAATTAGTGTAATACATTTGTGTATTACCCCTATTTGCTTGTATTAGTATGACTGTAATGCGAAGTACTCTCAGACTTGTGTTATTCTAACAGGTTTCGCAAAAGTTTAGGTCTGCCACCCATTTTGTAAATGCAAGTATGGGCATTTGCTGTAACAAGACGGAGTTTTATATCAGACTTCGAGAATGATTAAACTGCAAAAATGATGACTCATTATTTAGAAGGCTTGTTAGTTTGTTTATTATGCTGTATTTGACTTGCTGAAGTTGATATCAGCCTAGTTGGTGGAACATAGTAACATTTTGCCCTGCACCTATATTGGGCTTAATAAAATATTTCGGTTGTTCGCCTGAACAAGCTAAGACATGGAGGAAATGTGAAACCACAAAATTTGTGACGTAAGAATTACCTCTGGGTTACTGACATGTTTATAGTGGCCAATGTGAGGCATATTTCATTCTGATTTGGCAAACCGATTCTTTGATGCGTTCATCGAGTACTGTATGTTTCCCGACTGAAAATAGTAGACCAATTTTCGCTCCTCTCACCTCCAATTGTGCGCCTGGAAACGTTTAAGAACTAATTTAACGCGGTAAATATTTATCAAATAAGCTTGTTGCCAATATTAGCCAGGCTTAAGTTCCCTATCATGTGTTTTAATGCAATCAGAGAGGTCCTAGTATCTTCTTAATCATTTGTAACTACAGAGCTCACATAAATCTTTTTCGGTTTTGAAACACTGGCTTTACATAATGCATTCTTTAAATACAGTGTTTATTGCTTGGAAATTAATTAATTAATTAATTTATTTATTAAAATACTCATGGCCAAATGCAAAAAGAGGTGAGGGGTTACAATAAAACGACAGAAAAAAGAAAAAAAGTTACAACGTTTCAGTATAAAGGCGTGGGAGTAACGTTTACTTCCAATAACCGAAGTTTACACTACTTAGCTAAGACAGTTTAGTTAGACTCCAAATAGTTAGGATCGCTGACACTGGTTATTTCAAGAAATATGACACCATCATCAGATAGTATATGAATGTTAGATGATAGCAAAGATGGGAGGTCCTATCAATAAATAACAAAAATGTCCGAACAATAAACTTTGCGGTACACCATGTGTTACTTTTCAAAGTGTTGAGTTGTCGCCGTTGGTAGTTACAAACTGAGTATGATTAGATAGGAAGCATTGGATACATCTCCAATTTTCGTGTCCAGATTTAACAGACATGGTTTATATAGCAAATATTTGTAGAAAACCTTACTAAATTCTTTAGTGAAGTCTAAAACATTCAATCGGCCAATAATGAACAGTGAAGAATATGATTTCATTTATGAGTGAAGAAAGCGCGTTTAGTTTCACATGACAAAGACTTTTTTAAAATTTATGCTGGGCTTGTGTGAAAAATGCGCTTGAGTAGAGAAAGTAACGAGGATTTCGAAAAGGACATGTTCAAGAAGATTGCAGCTAGTACTCAAGAGTGAGTTAGAAAATTCGGAGTTAAATTTTTATTGCCTGGCTTATGAAGTGGAACCACCTTCTAGATTTTCCACTGTGTAGGCCGAGTAGATGTATCCAGTGACTGCTGAAAAAGTCTAGTTAGAATAACAGGTGTAATGGCTTTGGTGTTTGTTTGGAAATTGGGAGTTAACAGAATCGTAACCAGACGATGAGTGATGCATTCAAGGAATGAATTTATTTTCCTACAACATTGAACAATCACTAGGAGCATGACAACATAATCGTATTGGTGATTAGGAGGTCGGCCATTATTGCAAGAGGCGAAAAAGCTTGTCGCAAATGTGTCGTTGAGGGCTGCAGCGCACTATGCGATTAGTGTACGAGTGCCTGATGAGTCTTCCAGAAATATATATTCTCCGTGTGAGGGATTCATCAGGCTCCAAAATATTTTTACGTTTGTTTTAGTATAGATGGAAGTAAATTGAAAAGAAAGTTAGTTTGACCATTTTTAGAGCCGTTACGTAAGTGCAGAAGGCAGCTTTAAACCAAGGCCAGCGTGCATTAGTAGGTATTATCTTTGTGGAACAATATAGACGTTTTTTGCGTGTCTTTAGGTATTTTTAGGGCATTTTGTTATGGAACATTAATATGGCATGTAATAGCGCGAGAAGAAATATATACTCTTCAATCAATTCCAGAACTTCAGAGGCAAAGATGTACTAGTTTTGTTCAATTGAGCGATCTTCAAATTATAGCAAAAAGTGTTAAAATGCAAGGAGTTCACAATATATCGCAGTGATAATTGAGTTTTTTACAAAGATGTGCAGTTTTCTTTAGCCTATCGGCTCTTGGTGTAGAAATGTTTACAGAAAACGCTTATATGCCATGATGAGTTATCCAAGGTTATCGAGACCTTCTAAGGAATGATCTTCGACATTATGTTTTGGTGGGATGTCAATACCAGGTCAAGAGTACGTGTTTGCAGTGTTAGGTGATTCACGTGTCGGTTTCATTAGCAGCGGTGACAAAAAGAAAAATGGAGCACAGATCTGAAAAAAAAACTACTATTTTCTATGAAGAAGAACTTAGCCATTGATTATGACTGTTGGATGAAATGTTTGGAAGATTGAAATCACCGATAAGTAGAATCGGCGAAGAAGAAAATTGCGTGCGCACATCGTGCAATCTTGAAATAAAATAATAAGGCAGTTTAAGTTTCTGTGCCACATAATATAGTCTGACAATACCCCATGCTTTGGTATAAGGTCGAGAAAGCTTTTAATCATTCGTTTTCAGTTTAATTGAAGTGGTACAAAAATAATGAGTTTATTTGAAAACTACTTTTGAGACGTTTTTACCTTTTTATTACAATACTCACAAAACAAAAAGAAAGAAATTGGCCACAACTAAAATATGTGATCAAATTACAAAATGCAGTCTGCCTCAAGAGGTTGAAAACAACACTAGAACTATCAAACTAGCAGCATACAATACATACCAGGTTATTACTCAATTGTGCAGATTAATACAGGTATAGGTATAGCAAACTATGCACAAAGAAAATTATTTAGGTTTAATGAAAATTGATAGAACAAATGAATATTACGTACAAATACATAACAAAAATTTTCTTGGTTGCGCACAGTATGAGCTTACTGAAAATCATGCCATTTGCTGCAAATCAAGCATTATTTGCATGCAAATCATGCTATTTCCACGCTGTCACATGTCACTGTTGACCTTGTTAAAGAAAGTAGATTTCGGCACAGTAAGGTATGGGGTTCTTAAGAATTCTGATAGACAGTGAGAGAAAAAAACATGCCGTTTTATCCTAAATCATTGCGCAAATAAAACAGGCTTCTTCAAAATGTGGACAGCTAAAGTACATTAAGATTGCCCTGTATATAGCTGCACGCACGATCTCGTTGATGTACATTCATTTTTTATGGTATATGAGCCCAAATATCTAGTTTTTTGTGTTTTAGGAAGTGTATTAGCATCAGCAGTGCTTGCCCCGCCGCGGTGGTCTAGTGGCTAAGGTACTCGGCTGCTGACACGCAGGTCCCGGGATCAAATCCCGGCTGCACGGCTGCATTTCCGATGGAGACGGAAATGCTGTAGGCCCATGTGCTCAGGTTTGGGTGCACGTTAAATAACCCCAGGTGGTCGAACTTTCTGGAGCCCTCCACTACAGCATCTCTCATAATCATATGGTGGTTTTGCGACGTTAAACCCCACATATCAATCAATCAGCAGTGCTTCATAGGTAGTGCTGCAGACAACGTGTGTAATGTGGTTAGGAAAAGAAGAAGAAAAAAAGGGCCCCAGATTATGCCCCTAGGTGTAACGAGCTTAATACAATAGAAAAAAAAATAAGAGAGTTAGCACCACAATAAACATTGTTGTTTAAGAAAAAGGGAAAAAGAGACAAATGTGGCTCACATATTTCAAGAAGAACTCGAGTAAGAGGAAGGGGGTATCGTGTCAATGTTGCATAATTGAGTATGGGTTGGGAATGCTTAATTGTTATTTCGTCCTTATTATTTATATTCAATGAATGAAGGAGAAGCGTTACCTTCAACGAGTGGTGGAATGCTTATGTGCGATGCAGTGCCTACATATACGGCGTGGACAGTGAATGGTTGTGCAGCTCGAGCCGTCAGTTTTAACTAGTTGACGCTGCCTGCGCTGGCCTTTCCAGGGTAGAGAGGTGGAGGGAGGAAAGAATTTGGCACGAGACGCAAGCATGCGCACGATACGCAAGGCGCGAGCATGCGCAGTGGGGGTGTGAACATCGCCACTGACGCATGACGCGTGACATTGTTCGACTAAGAAATGCTCAACATTTAAAAAAATGAATGAGGGAGGGGAAGGGAAAAAAAAGGAAAAAAAAGAGAATAAACCATCTGTGAACCGAGCAGAGGAAAGGGTGCCAATTCAGTGGGTCTCCTTTTGAACATACATATTGTAAAATGATACAATAAAAATGCTTCTTTCGCTTCCTTAAAAAATTTCTTCTTTTGACCTTGTCTGGTTGACAACTGGTTGGACAAAAGCACAATTTTAAGCCCACGCCAAATTGTATTCAGGCGTGGCTGTTCCAATTGGTGTGTTCATGTTGATTTGGAAAGCAGGATACAACTAGCTCGTTCCAATAAACAGGTTGCCACCTTTGTAACTTTAGATATTGCAAAAGCTTATGACAGTGTGGAAGATATTAAACTAATAAATTCGCTAATGCACGCCGCTTTTCCAAATTACTTCGTAGTATGGGTTTACTCCTTTCTAAAAGATTAAAAGATAGAGAATTCTATTGCTCTCAATCCGGCGTGTCGTCTTCAAAGTATAAACAAACTAGAGGTCGCCCCCGAGGTTCGGTACTGTCACCATTATTATTTATTATTTTATTGTGCACAATTCCAGTACAAAATGATGTACAGGTGTATGTATACGCTGATGACATCAAATTTTTTGCTACAGCTGCAGATATACATACACTATATCAGATGCTACAGTTTTATAAGAAAGCTCTGGACACATGATTGAACCACAATAATATATCATTAAACATCAAGAAAAGTGCAGTCATAGTTTTACCGGTGAGTGTTCCAGTGCAGATTTCCGTACTTTAGAGACAGGACTTTATCCCACAGGTGAAATCAATTAAATTAGAAGGGATTTATACTTAAATCCTAAACTGGAGTCCACATATAGAAATTACGGCAGCTAAAAAAGCATGTGTGCTTGGGATGGCTTGTCGACTCAGCAATAAACTTCCTCGTTTACATCGTGATGTCCTGGTCATGATATATTGTATGTATACTCGCCCAATATTGGAGTTTGGCTGTGTATTGTTTTCTGGAGCACCGCCTACAAAATTAGACCACTGGTACTTCTAAAACGCGAAGCGTTGCGATTATGTCTTGGGCTTCCTAAATTAGTCGCAATAATATTTTATATAAAGAAGTGCGCCTGCCTTATCCTCGAGCTAGGTTCAAATTCTAGCAGTTCGTACCTTCCTAAAAATGTAGCCAACCCCACAGAAGAGGTCGCAATATGTTTACATTAATGAGCCGATGTCCTTTTTTAACCAACAGTGGTCTAGATTAAGACGTCCTCAAGTCATCGTTGTACATAAGCTCTAGGAAAAATTACAAGTTTACCTTCGTGAGATACTCATACTAATAAAACCTATTTGAACAATGGAAATAGAATTTGACACTGTATTTCCCAATATTTGCAAAACTCTTCCCAGTAGATGCCTAAATGCCATTTTAAAAGACCACCTGGAAAGATTAGAAGTAAAGATTGTAATAGCAACTGATACTTCGGTTTGCCAAGAGAAGACAGCAGTCGGAATTGCATCTTCAGTCTTGCATTACTCTTTTTAAAATCTTTTACTCGATTTCCCGCCTACTTATCAAGCGGAATTACTTGCAATTCTCTTAGCATTACGGAAATTGCCTCAATCAATAACGGATGCTATCAGTATTTCAGACTGCCTGTCTGTGTGTAGTTCATTAACTGCGCCTAATATGTCCAATGCTTTAAAAGTATTTTACGCCCTTGCCCCAAGAGATTTACGACTCATTCGCTTGCTGTGTATCATCATCATCATCATCATCAACATCATCATCATCATCATGATCATGAGCCTGACTACGTTTACTGCAGGACAAAGGCCTCTCCCATGTTCCGCCAGTTAACCCGGTCCTGTGCTTGCTGCTGCCTATTTATACCCGCAAACTTCTTAATCTCATCTGCCCACCTAACCTTCTGTCTCCCCCTAACCCGCTTCCCTTCTCTGGGAATCCAGTTAGTTACCCTTGATGACCAGTGGTTATCCTGTTTACGCGCTACACGCCTGGCCCATGTCCATGTCCTCTTCTTTATTTCAACTATGATATCTTTAACCCTCGTTTGTTCCCTAATCCACTCTGCTCTCTTCTTGTCTCTTAAGGTTACACCTACCATTTTTCTTTCCATTGCTCGCTGCGTCGTCCTCAATTTAAGCTCGACCCTCTATGTAAGTCTCCAGTTTTCTGCTCCATAGCTAAGTACCGGCAAGATACAGCTGTTACATACCTTCCTCTTGAGGGATAGTGGCAATCTACCTGTCATAATTTGACAGTGCTTGCCAAATGTGCTCCACCCCATTCTTATTCTTCTAGTTACTTCAATCTCGTGGTTTGGCTCCGAGGTTATTACCTGCCCTAAGTAGACAAAGTCTTTTACAACTTGAAGTGCACTATTACCTAGCTCAAAGCGCTGCTCTTTTTTGAGGTTGTTGGACATTACTTTCGTTTTCTGCAGATTAATTTTAAGACCCACCTTTCTGGTCTCCTTGTCTAACTCCGTAATCATGAGTTGCAATTTGTCCCCTGAGTTATCAGCAATGCAATGTCATCCGTAAAGCGCAGGTTACTAAGGTACTCTCCATTAACTCTTATTCCTAACTGTTCCCTTTCTAGGCTTCTGAAAACCTGTAAGCGCGCGGAGATTGTGCCCCCCTGCCTTACACCCTTCTTGATTGGTATTCTGTAGCTTTCTTCATGAAGTATTATGGTAGCAGTTGATCCCCTGTAGATTTCTTCCAGGATGTTTATATATACTTGATCGACGCCCTGATTCCGCAGTGTCTGCATGACGGCTCATATTTCTACTGAATCAAACGCCTTCTCGTTATCTATGAAGGCTATATATAGTGGTTGGTTATATTCTGATCATTTTTGTATTACCTGATTGATAGTATGAATGTGGTCGATTGTTGAGTAGCCTGTTCGAAATCCTGCTTGTTCCTTTCGTTGATTGAATTCTAATGTTTTCTTTACTCTGTTAGCAATTATCTTTGTATATAGCTTGTATACTACAAAGAGCAAGCTGATCGGCCTGTAATTATTCAAGTCTTTGTCATCTCCTTTCTTATCTATTAAGATGATGTTAGCGTTCTTCCAGGACTCTGGTACTCTTCCCGTCAGGAGACACCTCGTAAACAGGGTGGCTAGTCTTTTAACACAATTTGTCCTCCATCTTTCAGCAGATCTGATTTTACCTGATCCTCACCAGCAGCTTTGCCTCTTTGCATGCTCTCCAAAGCTTTTGTGACTTCGATCATTACTGGTGGGGTGTCATCTGGGTTACTGCTAGTTCTTATAGTATTAAAGTCATGGTTGTCCCGGCTACAGTACAGATCTCTCTAAAACTCCTCCCCTATTTTAACTATCCTGTCCATATTGGTAATTATTTGGCCTTCTTTGTCCTTTCGTGCATACATCCAATTTTTGCCTATCCCAAGTTTCCCCTTCACTGATTTGACGCTTCCTCCGATCTTCAGAGCGTGTTCAATTTTCTCCATATTATACCTTCTTACATCGCATACCTTACGCCTAATAATCAACTTTGAAAGCTCTGCCAGTTATATTTTGTCTGTTGTACTTGAGACTTTTATGATTTGACACTTCTAATAAGATTCTTCGTTTCCTGAGAAAACTTTGCAGTGTCCTGTCTAAATACCCATCCTCCAACTTCCACTACACACTCCATATTGATACTCGTCAGATTATCATTCATTGTATCTACGCTAAGGTTGGTTTCCTCACTAAGAGCGAAGTACCTGTTCTGAAGCGATACTCTGGATTCCTGTACTTTCCCTCTTTGTGCTAATTCATTGATTGGCTTTTTGCGTATCAGTTTCTGTCGTTCGTTCTTCAAGTCTAGGCGAATTCGAGATCATACCACTCTGTAGTCACTGCATCGTACTTTGCCAACCACATCAACATCCTGCACGATGCCTGGGTGTGCACTTTTCATAAATATATTGCGTTCTTATTTTCGCCAATAGGACTCCTCCATGCCCACTTACGGTTATCTAGTTTTCGGTAGAAGGTATTCAAAATCCGTAAATTACTGCGTTCTGCGAATTCTACTAGTAGCTCTCATCTGGCGTTCCTAGTACCGATGTCCTAATCTCCTACTGCCTTATCTCCAGCCTGCTTCTTCCCTACCTTTGCATTAAAGTCTCCCATAATGATAGTATACTGTGTTTTACCTTACTCATTGACGATTCCACGTCTTCATAGAAGCTTTCAACTGAAACGACATCATGGCTGGATGTAGGCGCGTAAGCCTGTACCACCTTCATCTTGTATCTTTTATTCAGTTTAATTACGATACCTACCACTCTTTCATTAATGCTATAGTACTTCTCTATGTTGCCAGCTATGTTTCTGTGAACTAGGAACCCCACTCCCAGTTCTCTTCTGTCAGGCAAGCCCCGATAGCAAAGGACGTGCCCATTCTGTAGCACCGTATAGGCCTCATCTGTCCTCCTAACCTCATTGAGCCCTATTATATCCCATTTAACACCCTCTAGCTCCTCGAATAGTACAGCTAGACTTCCCTCACTAGTAAGGTTCTAGCGTTGAACGTTGCCAAGTTCAGGTTCCAATGGTGGCCTGTCCGCATCCAGAGATTCTTAGCACCCTCTGCTGCGTTGGAGATCTGACCGCCGCAGTGGTCAGTTGCTTCGCAGCTGCTGGGGACTGAGGGCTCTGGATACCAAGGCATAAAGGTTTAACCCCAACTGAATATGCAGATGCACTCACAGTGGCCTCACATATTTATCCCATAATTTATATATTGCCAACTCCAGCATTTATCATCGTGGCACGCTTTGAAAAAATTGTCATATGAGATCATTTTGAAAAATCTCGCTTGGCAACATCTGATTTTTCTCATCTTAAGTGCCCCTGGCAAAAACTGATGGTGCTCCTCTAGAATGGCGTAGATATCAATTACCCCCCCCCCCTGAACTTTCATTTGCAGAGGTCTGGTCTGGCACAGTCTCCCCTATTTTTCCACTCCAGCGAGGGTGAATCCCTTCATCATTTACTCTTCACATGCAGGTTGTATACAAATCAAAGGAAAAGACTGACTGCTAGAAGAACCTCTCCGCTGGTCGGCTTTAAATTTGTAACTTTCGGTGGTCCTTTCTTTTGGAGCAACTGAAAAGGGATTTAGCCACAGGAACGTTTGCGAGGCCGTATGCGATTTTCTTAATGCAACAAAACGAATAGAATGTTAAGCTGAGGCATAAATTCATTATATTTCACACCATGTTGGCTTGCTCGCTTTTTATTACCTCTATTTATTTTATTACCGATGCATAATTTACCGATCTGTTCTTTGTTTAAAAATCCCTATCTAGATAACCCGGCTGGTAAAACGATTCGATCTCACAAATGAGATACCATCCCGTGGCGAGTTGCGCCAGGATTCTGAGGAACAACCAACCAACCATCTTTGTCTTGATATAGGGCTTTTTTTCTGGCGTATGCTGATAAAGCTTGTTTCATTCACATGATTTTCCGAGTTCTGTGGATTAGAAAGAGGAACCGATTGATATGTGGGGTTTAACGTCCCAAAATCACCATATGATTATGAGAGACGCTATAGTGGAGGACTCCGTAAATTTCAACCACCTGGGGTTCTTCAACCTCCAACCCAATCTGAGCACACGGGCCTACAGCATTTTCGCCTCAATCGAAAATGCAGCTGCCGCAGCCGGGATTCGATGCCGTGACCTGCGGGCCCACATCGCGCAGGTGACGGCTGCTGACCTTAGCTTCTGGATCACCGCGGCAAGACATGAAGAAGAAACAAACAAACCAAAAAAAGGTGAATACAGTGTGTATATAAGTTGAGGATTGTTTATAGTATGTCCCTGGGTATTCTGTTTTAACACGATAGTATTTTATGTCGTGGTCTACCACAGCTCCATGACGTATTTCCGTAGCAGATATGACGTTGTAAAATGTTTGTTAACAGACTGCAAAGCAAGAAACGAGAAGGAAAAGTTCCGCATCGGGGCGTCCAACCAGCGATCTCGCGCTTCTCAGCGTGCAACGTTAACTACTACACAACAGAGCGACCCTTCTCTAACATGTTAACGGCGAGCCACTTATATACAACATGTACTGATGGTGGTCCTCAAAGCTCTGATACGTGAGTACGTTTCAGTAATCAGTGGCGAGATAGCACGACGGACGCGCGTCGGGCGCGCGTGCTTTGAAGGTCATCGTTCTGTGCCACCCCGCGCGTCACTGTGCGCAGGCGCCGACGCATGACGTGATCGAAGTGCGTTAGATGTTCTCTGACCGGTGGCTCCCTCGCGCGTGCGTGCGCGCGTATCTCGGAGTTTGGGTGCTTTCAGCCCAAGTTTGCTTTGAAGTTACAGTAGTTACAGAGATCGCGAGCGTCAATGCGCTCGCTGCGGCGGCCGCCTTCACGAAAGGAGGCCCCCGCTCACACACGAAGTAAGAATTGTGACAGTTGCTTGTCCACGCTCGTCCCGTGTATGACGATTTCGTGCATTCTTTCTGCTTGAGGTTTGCCCTGCAAGTTTCGAGCTGCTTGCTGTTCTTTGCATAATAATATAATTAGTCACTGCAGCATTGATTCCTTGACCCTTGTGGCGAAACAATGCATAATGAATGCTCAACTTCCTCTGCTAGGAGACGTTTCACTTTCGTGATATAGCATTTTCTGAAAAGAGGAATGAACTAAGGTTTTTCATTTCCTCTCTCGCTCCCTTTCCTTGTTTTTCTCCTCGTTTCTCTCTGCTTGATTTTTCATTTTTTTATCAAAAGACAAAAATTGTATTTTTGTATCATTTAGAATACGTAAGAATTGATTGTTGCGGGTAACATTTGTTTTATTGAGTGATTCTGTATTTGTATTTCTTAAGTTTCTGTTATATATAGCCAATGCCGATCCCGGCCGCTCTGGTCGTATTTCGGTGTAGGCGAAATGATAGAGGCCCATGTGCTGTGCGATTTCAGCGCACGTTAAAAAAACGCCAGATCTGAATTGCCGATGGAGGCGGAATTGTTGTTGGCCCGTGTGCTGAGATTTGAGTGTACCCTAAACAACTTCAGGTGGTTGAAATTTCCGGAGTCCTCACAAACAGACAGACAGACAGACAGACAGACAGACAGACAGACAGACAGACAGACAGACGGACGGACGGATGGACGGACGGACGGACTGAGAGACAGACAGACAGACGGAGGCATGGATGGACGGAAGCATGGACGGACGTAAGGAAGAACACACGGACGAACGCACAGAGAGACAGACGAACACACAGACAGGCGGACAGGTAGACAAACGCTTTGCCCCACTCATAATTCAGACATACGACCCACTGCGTGAGAAGCTTCGCCCCTAAAAAGCACCTATGTTGATGAGCAGGCCGACGCAATATTCCAAATGCCGCATTCAGCGATGCTTTGATACGGGCATTAAAAAAGGTGCCTGACCTCCTAAAGAACATTTTTCTTTGTTCGAAATTTTTTCGGCCGATGTTGTGCGGCCACTGCTGCTTGCGCAAGTTATCGATTTTACCTTGGTGTATCATAAAAAGTGCGTAACCATTTTCACTGTCGTTGTTGCAGTCATAGGCGACAGACCACTGCATAGCGCCCACACAAAGCACAGAAAACAAAGCGCGCGCTTCGTTTGCTACGTGGAGCGTTGGCGAAAAATGGCGCGAGCGAAAACGAAAAACACAAGCAAAGAGCGAGATCCACGGGTCTCAAAGGGCAACTGGTAAGGAGACCAATCATCGTGCAGAAAAAAATTCCGCCATATCCACGAAGTGAATGATGATGAGTGGGCGAAGCTCCGGAGGTAAACTTGGTAAACCATGAATCCTCTGTACATTTTGCCCACTCGATTTTATTACATCGCTCCCCCTAGCGTACGTCGCCGCACTAAATCGAACGATTGCCTTCAACCAATGACACGCGCCATATGTGACATCATTCCTTTTTTATAAGATCTCGCGTCTTTCATCAACTACAAGTACCGCTTTCTAGTTTATAACATCTTGCATCTTTTAATCATCAGCTACAAGTACCACCAACTAGTAAACACTACAAGAACTAAACGAGAGGTGGCTACATACAGGAGACGGTACCGCCATCTAGTGAACACTGCAAGAAATAAACTAGAGGTGTCTACATACAGGGGACGGTACCGCCATCTAGTGAACACTGCAAGAACTAAACTAGAGGTGGCTACATACAGGCTACAGGGGACGCACAGCCCACGCCCTAAGGAGCTTCGCCCCTAAAAGTGTCGGAGACCGGGAGGACGCGAACACTGCTAACAGAGGTCACATGTACCTGCAATGACTTCGTGGATGGTGGATCGTTTAGACATGTGTTCATCTGCTCGGCATGAAAGTAGCTTTGCGCAGTGGTCTCCAACCTGAAAAAGGGCTTTGACCAATGATAATACGATTAAGTGTTGCCAACAGTGACTCATTCAACACAGTAAGAGAAACAAAAGAAAATTATTATTTAAAACTGTGTTTTGACGTTGTCGTCAAAGAAACTAGTGCTCGGGTTACCTGTGGGAGGAGAAATTCTGCACCAGGAAGGTCATCATAATCTGCGCGTCGATAGCGATCCAAAAATCCTATCTACACAGACTAATCCCGGTCAGAAGTACACATGTGGCACTGGTATAAAAGATAATATAGTTTCTTATTGGTGAACGGAAAACATGTAGGCTTGACCAAAACCTTTGTGGCCACAGTCTCCTAGAAAATGGCTCACTTTCGCTGTAACAGTGCTAAAGCCTTTTTTTCGTTGCGCCTCTGTGTTTCTTTACTTCTTTTGATGAACCGCATCTCTTTCATGATTTTTGTGTGTTGATACGCTCCCTCCCCCAAAAATAAACAAATGACCATACGAAAACGAGCGCCAATTAGAGTAATTTCTATTCATTCAATCATTTATTTGCTTTCTCCAACAAACCTTCTCATAAACGAATTTTTACAATCACAAAAAACGGGGTCGAGAAGCCGTGTCATCTCACGTATTGCTCGCAGGGAAAGCAAACTACAGTTGTGCATTTTAGACGATTGCCGAGGTGCGTGTGAGATCATGAAGTATGAGCTGAATATTTTTATTTTATTTGTTTATTTAGAGATGCTGCAGACCCACGTTTTGGTCCAGGCAGGAGAGGCATAAGAAACATCAAGTGATTTGTAACTGCAAAAAAAAAAAGAAACATGCATCTATATGCTAACATAGGTCACATGTCTGGGAAACAGCAACATTTAAAACACATTTGCGTACTCTAATCTCCAAGTAGATAACTTTCCAGTGACATAGCAAAATTGTCGGCCGAAAATATCTCATGAGGCAGGGAATTTCAGTCATGAACTGTTCTGGGTAAAATAACTGTATTGTTGAGCACTACTAGTGCCTGCAAATATGGGTTCCAAGGATCGATCCCGTTTACGGCGCGTATTTTTAGCAGTTGCTGGCTGAACACAATAACGTACATTTAAGATAACTTTCCCTGTCATAATTTTGAATAAAAAGTTTAACGATTAAACATTCTTCCTGTTTCTAAGAAAGGAATTCAGCATGGTAATGACAACTCCAGTTTAAAGCAACGCACAAATATCCGAGAAAAAAATCACCGTATATCCACGAGGTGAATGATGACGAGTGAAGCGAAGCGCGCGGATGCATGAACAGACACACGGACGGATTGAGGCCCGGACGCATGTAAGCATGGCTGCACTGACGGACGATTCAACCCACTCATCATCTTTCACTCCGTGGATATGCTGTGACACCATTTTATTGGCATCCAATGCAATGAAATTAGCTACTACGATGACAAGAGACATGTGACCCACGGCGTAAGAAGCTTCGCCCCTAAAAAGCACCTATGTTGATGAGCAGGCTGACGCAATATTCCAAATGCCGCATTCAGCGATGCTTTGATACGGGCATTAAAAAGGTGCCTTACCTCGCAAAGAACACTGTTCTTTGTTGGAAGTTTTTTCGGCCGATGTTATGCGGCCACTGCTGCTTGCGCAAGTTATCGCTTTTACCTTGGCGTATCATAAAAAGTGCGTAACTATTTTCACTGTCGTCGTTGCAGTCATAGGCGACCAACCACTGCATAGCGCCCACACAAAGCACAGAAAACAAAGCACGCGCTTCGTTTGTTACGTGGAGCGTTGGCGAAAAATGGCGCGAGCGAAAACGAAAAACACAAGCAAAGTGCGAGATCCACGGGTCTCAAAGGGCAACTGGTAAGGAGACCAATCATCGTGCAGAAAAAGTGACACCGGGAGGACGCGAAGGGGGCGAGGAGAGAGAGAGGAGGTCGAGCACGTGCCAGCAAGTACAGTGTAAGGCGGTACTTTCCCAAGATCAAGGGGCTTTACAGAATGGATGGATAGTTTGATATGGCTGTACCATTTGGATCGGGCGGGGGCTAACGCCACCAAGCCGTAATACTTAGTCAACCAAAAACTAGATTTATTTTTTTCCCTTTAAATAGTGAGGTTGAGGACTCATACTTTGCAGGGAAGGGTTTAATTTTCACTCGTGCCTTGACTTAAGTCACCAATCAGATAACCTCCTTCTAGTTAGTTCTACCCGCGTAAAATCTATTTTGCCCTCCCTGTCCCTGAACCTCAGTGCTTTGAAAAACTCTGCGCCATCATCCTGAACTATAGGGTCGAGCCCTTTAAAGAACATTATCAAGTGTTCGCCAGTTTCCTCTTCCTCTCCACGCACACTACATACCGTGTCTACGCCTTCGTATTTGGCCTGATATGTCTTGGTTCGCAATATTTCCGTCCTGGCCTCAAACAGTAGAGAACTACCCCGAGTATTATCATAGGTCCTTTTCTTGGCAATTTCGTGCTTAAAATTAAAAGTTCGATAGGTCTCTAGTGCGTACTTCTTAATCATGCCAATTCTCCACATATTCGTGTCAGCTTCCTTCACTTTCTTTTTAACTGATAATTCTTTTTTGTTTGGCCCCCTGCTATTTTGTAAGTATTTACCAATCAATTTTCTGGTTCCCTTTCTCCATTTTGTATCGACATTCTTCATGTACAATTTGCTTAATGCCTTCCTAGCCCAACGCTCCTCTCCCAGTTATCTCAATGGCTTCTCAAATTTTATCTTGCTGCTAGCTTCCCTGCCCTAAAATGATGGCCATCCCATAACACCTTGTACTCCCTGGTTTGGTGTATTTCCGCGAGCTGCTAAGGCAAGCGTACTTATTCCACGTTGCTTAATTCCTAAGCTTGCTTGAACTTCTGATCTCATGCACAAGACCGCATTGCCAAACGTCAGACCAGGAACCATGACCTCTTTTCATATTCCTCGCACAACATCATACCTACTGTAATTCCACAGTGCCCTGTTTTTCATTACCTCTGCATACCTGTTACCTTCAGTCATCACGTATATTTCGTGTTTCCTTAGGTACTCGGTCCCATTGCTTATCCATACGCCGAGATATTTCTATTTGTCTGTTATCTCTAGCGTGACCTTCTGTATTCTAAGCTCACTACCTTCACTACCCTTAAAAATCATGATGCTGAATTTCCTTACTGATTATGAAATCATACCTATCTCCCTCCTTACCGCAGATGTCCATCAATCTCTGCGAATGTTCCTTGTTGTCGGCTATCAGCACTATATGATCTGCGTGCATCAATGCTGGTAGTACCTGTTCGATGAGTTTTCCTTGTTTGACGAAAGATAGGTTGAAGCCCAGACCACTTCCCTCTAATCTGGCCTCTCATCCTTGTACGTACATCATGAATAAAAACGGTGACAGAGGACACCCGTGCCTAAGCCCCCGTTTTACCTCTGCATGCTTGGAAAGACATTTTTACCACTTTATAACTGCGTTGTTACCATCATAGATGTCCTTTAAAAGATTAGTGACTCTCTCTTTCACACCTAGTGTGTCCAGTATTACCACAAGTCCTCTTGAACCACATTATCGTACGCTCCCTTGATATCCGAAAATGCTAGCCACAGAGCCCTGTGTTCTTTTTCTGCTATTTCGATGCACTGCGTCAGTGAGAGCAGATTGTCTTCAAAGCTCCTGTGTTTCCAAAACCCTTTTTGCAGTTCCCCCAGCACCCCCTCATCCTCTATCCATGCCTACAGTCTTTTTTTATAATCTGCATCACCAGCCTGTAGACCACTGATGTCACTGTTACAGGACGGTAGTTGTTTACGTCAGCTTTGTCCCCCTTTCCTTTATAGATCATGCTCATCCTGCTAAGTTCCCATCCATCGGGGACTTCACCATCGATTATTAATTTGCTCACTGCCTCTCTCAAAGCCTATTTAGACATCGGACCTAATGTCTTTATCAGTATAATTGGAATGCAGTCTGGGCCTGTTGATGTACTACTAGGAACACTCTTCTCAGCCCTTTCCCACTCTCGTTGTGAAAATAGAGCCATTGTGCCACTTGATTCATCCTTGTCTATTGTGGTGAATAAATCACTTCTTTGTTGAAGTTTTTCTATCACCCTTGTTCTTATATATTCCATACCTTCGTACTCTGCTAGCATAGCACCTTGAGTGGTAGTTATAAACCTCTGCTCTAGGCTCGTCTCATTTCTTAGAGAATTTAGATGGTTCCAAAATTTCGCAGCTGCCTTTGTATCTTTTTTATGTACTTCTGACAGCCACTGAGCTTCATTTCATCTAATCTTTTCATTGATCAGAAAGGATGCATCCCTTCTACAGCTTACAAAGATTTCCCATTTTCTTTCCACATAATCTGTTGGTTCACCCCGCTGCTTAGCATGTCGGTGTTCCCTAGAGGCTTCCTGACGTTTTGCTATGACTCTCTTAACTTCCTGATCCCGCCAACTCTTGGGTTTGTGTCTTCTTCTCCGCAGTGACTTGTCACGTGCCTTAGCAAGCTCTAGCTCAGTCTAATTAGATTCGTGTATGTCCAGACTGTTTTATTATTCTCAGTGAATAATTTCTCAATTCGTTTAGTAGCTATTTCTATTTGCCTTTCTGAATAAAAATTTTCCTGTAGTTGCTCATCTTGTCTCCGTCCCACTTTCACTGCACTTTCAAAACATAGCTTGATACGTTTGTGATCGCTACCCAGACTTCTAGAGCCACCTTCATCTATGTGCATTCCCCTGAGCTTATTGTACATACTATGTGACATCAGTGCGTAATCTATCGTCGTCTGCAGCCTTCCTACCTCCCATGTTGTTTGCCCTTCACACTTCTCGGTACTGTTGCAAATGATAAAATCATGCCTTTCACACATTTCCTCGATCATTTTTCCTGTTGTGTTGGTATACCCATCTATATCTTCCATGTGCGTATTCATATCTCCTTGTATAATTATCTCGCACTCTCCTTCCAACTCCTCAATGTCCTGTGATATACACTCTACCATTGCCTGGTTTTCCTTTCTGGCCTTTGCTCCCATCCACAAGTACACCAAAGCAAGGAGTGTCATTTTCCCTGCCACTTTCCCTTTTAGCCATAAATGTTCCTTCAACTCCTGCTTGACCCTTTGCCAGTCTGTACTTTTATGAATGAACGCCGCAATGTCACCCACTTTTCTGCTGCATTTTGCTCAATTACAATATTCCCAAGCGTAGTCCGAATTTTTAGGAGGTTGTTTCATGTCCCTAAGATGTGTTTCTGCAAAACCGTATACCATAGGCCTCTCCTCCCTTAGCTGTTCTTCTATCTCTTCTCACTTCAGCTTGTTTCTGCCACCCTGCATGTTAATATACCCTATGTCTGAATTTGCTCGGCGCTCAAAGCTACGTCTATTTCGGCCCCGGACTCTACTTATCTTAGATACTGGTGCCACTTTGGAATCGTATCTGTCCGTACCACCTGTCAAAGAGTCTCCCTGGTTGTTTTCCTCGTTACTAGCCATCCTGCACCTCGAAGGGCCTGCGTACCCCCCAAAAAAGCTACCGCGCGTCTTACAAGTCGCAAACCCACCTCATGACCTAGCCGACCATCGAAGTTAATTCTGTCTCGTTGAAAACCTCCCCACCTATACACTTCTCTGTTTATTTCCACCACCTCAAAGCCATTCTCTCGTCTCACCCGCGAAATCTCTTGGTTTGCGTTGACAACCGCTCTTTGCAGGCTGCCGTCACGCACCGGTGCCTCCGGTATTGTGCGTATCACTACCTGTACCGAAGGAGAAGTGGCACGCATGCTATCGACCCCTTTCGCCAATGTTGTCGCTAGTCCTGCCGTATCTTCATTTAGGACGTAGTTTAAACTGCCTGAAATTACCACGAGGTTTTGTCTATCAGCTATAGTTTTGAGTTTTGCGCTCGCTTGCCTCATGACCACTTCCAGCTTGCGTCCTGGGAACGCCCCTACTGCAACCCTCTTGTCACCTCTTACCCTCTGTTTGCTTCTGCGCATCGATTTAAATTCGAGTCCCCGGCGATTATCACATGCTGTGGTTTTTCAGCTGGAGCGTCCTGCACCTTGGGGTTACTTGCACCTGTGACGCCAGCTGCTTTGTCCCCTCCAAGCCCCACCACTACTTCGCTGAAGCTGGGCCTTGCGACAATTGAACCGGCTGAACCTGTTTTTCCCAAACTTGCTTGCTCTTTCTTCTCCGCCGTTCTGGTGTCTGGTGCCCCACTGTTCTCTCCGTCGGCCGCTCCTTTGTTCACCTTGGCTAGTGTTTCCTTGGCGGACTTCAGCCTTTCTCCTATTGCCCTCGTTTTTATTGCACTGTCGCCAACGCAGTCTCCAGGACAGTAATTATAAACAGCAGATCACTCTGGGCAACCATCGTTTTCTCCATTTTTCCTCGACCTCACAATGCATGCACATCGCGTCAGCCTCTTCTCTATTTGCTACTGCACTTGGGTTCATTTTCAAACTCACCCCACATCCTGAATACTTTACAGCCTTTTTAACCATGTCTTTATGACACCAAGTGTCCTTATGACTTGTCTCACTTGATAACTACAAAACACGATCCCTGCCCTACGAAAAAGAGAATGTCTAACCTCCACTACCAAAAGTTTGAGTGTTTTATGTAAGTGCGTTTCCCCAACATGGTGGCAAGAGAAGAAAACACTAAGAAACAAACACGCTCACGAACTAGTAAATACCTGGTGACTGACACTAGAAAAAGCTGTACAATGTAATAGTGCTACAAAGATTTTAACTGCTGCCTTATTATTTATAAAGGCAAGCTCAAAACATGCAAAACCACTTATCTGCGCCGTCGATTGGGACCGCTCAAAAACACGTCTATCCACCGTGCCAGTCCGAACGCTGTTCGAACAGCTGAGCGCATTAGTGCACCACTAGACTAACAAAGCTGAAGCTACTGTCGATTGAGCATAGGCTTTGCTTGGAAAACGCTCACACGCTCATTCGCTGAGCACGCTTCGCTGAAATGAGCGGGCTGCCTCCTCCGTAAAAACGCTGGCTGTCTGAGCATGTCGCGCATGCACACTTAGCGTCTCCGCTCGTTAGCTGGGTCCACTGAATCGCTCAGCTATAGACGTGACTCTGTTCAGGCGGCGCTGCGAAAAACGCCGCCACCAGCGCTCTCATTACCGCGCTGGCTAGAACTGGGTAGTGCAGAGAAAGCCGCCCGGAAGCAAACGTGCATAGGCCTCTTTTGTTGGTGTTGAGGCATGGTTCCCTGAATATCAAGGACATGGCAAGGTTTTTCCGTGAAACACACCTCACTTTAGAAAAGTAGCAAGCTCATCAAAGCAAACTTTGGGTGCGATGCAAAAAAAATATTTCACTTCTTTCAGCGTGCCGCAACTCGCAATTTAAGTGCAAGCGAGCATCGCATGACATCGAGTTCGGGGGAAGCACTTCGATGTGCGTTCTGTGACGCCAAAATGCGTAAATTTGGGCATACACATGCTGCGAAATTGATGAAGTGGATACACAGAAAATTTATCTTACGATCAGTGATATGAAGCTCGTTTTATTTGGCACGATTGATCACGGTGATTTTCGTCTTTGCACCTGCGTCTACTGTTCATCTGTCGCTTTATGTGCGTTGAACTTTTTATTACGCATTCTTAAGTATTCTCTTCATGGTTGTCTTCCATTTGTACATACTACAAATAGAGATACATGGGTGTTCACTTTCTCGGTGTACAACGAAAGGCGAAATTGAGGCCTCCGAGAGAGCTTCGGAAACCATGGGGACCAACAGCTGAAGCTTTTTGATGATGTATACATATCTCGAACTTGTATTCCTCGTGACAGTTACATCTTTCCACCTCATTACGTGTCTCGACGAGTCGATCACATTTACCAAGTGTGGGAGTACCGATGTGAGACCGCAGCGTTCAGTAATTCGTTTTTCAAAAATACGGTTTCCCAGTGGAATCGATTACCTTCATCGATCGTTGTCGCTGTTGGTAGTGATTCATTTTTTTCTTTGTTAGAGTCAAGTGAATTGCTCAGTTGATGACGGGTGTCTTGATGTGCGGTATACATATTGTATTTGTTTTCATCTTACTCTATGTCACCCGCTGGCATTTTTCGTACATGTTTGTTAATCTCCGTTACGCTGTGTATTCAGTGTACTTCCTACTATCTGGATAGGCTGTACTGTACTTGAGCTTGTGTTCTGTCTTGTAATCATGTTGTATTCCCACCACTGTAATGCCTTAGTGCGCTGTGGTTATCAAATAAACAAAAAACAAAAATAAACAAGCAAGAAAAGTGTGTTTGTGGTCGTGACCAACATGTCGCAATTTGCCTGTATAAGACAAGCCGACAATTTCAATCTTCAAAGCTTATGTGCGCAATGCTCTGTGGTTGCAACCACCTCATAATATTGGTGGTCGCAGCGTGTAAGATGTTTATCGCGCCGGTCACCAGTCTACACTTGCACGATGCTCACTGCGGTCAGAGGCTGTCTCGAGCTTCATAATCAATGCTAGCATGGTTCTTCGTCAAGGCTACTCAAAACAATACTTTAAGTCTCACGTTATCACACTTTCTCATGCGAACGGCTGTGGAGAACGCGAGTAATTCGCTTACCCAACACGTTCGCAACGGCCTGTATACAGCTCTCTGACTGTTCAACTATGTCAAAGCTACGAAAAACGGTAAAACTTGAGGCTTTTACATCCATGGTAATTCAGAACGCAACACTAGCGTCGACTGAGGCGTTTCTTCGTAGAGCGCGGAGCTGTCGCGCCTGCTCTCGTTATCGCCGTCGTTCTGGCGAATGAACCAGGAAGCATGTCATGGGAGTTCGGGGACGCGTCCGGAGAGAAATTCATAGCTATTTTTCTGATTGATAAATGCGCCAACACACCTGATATTCAGCTGAACCGTTGTTTCACCCGAACTAGTATCACCTGGTTGCGCAGCAAACTGTGCAAAAGATCTTGCTTTGCACTGCCCAAAACTGCGCTGACAGGTGGCGCTACGTGTCTGTAAAACTCCATAGTCTGACATCTATTACTGTTTAATAGGTGCGTGGCCTGGGCATCACAGCAGATTATGCCACAACCAATATCTTTTAATCTGCATAGCATGATGGCTCATTGGTGGTTGCTGTGCGCGTTGATGTGAGCTTAAATCTCCGCTAGCATCGACTGTCACGCTATGAGCTACCGTTTTGCAGCAACAATATCGTGGTGGGAGTCTCAACAGCTAGCACAAGGGGGCCGCCTTGCCCACTTTGTTTCTGGCAGCGGCCGCTGTGATTCAGTCATGCAGGGTTCGAGGCTATGCGTCCCACGCTCGCGTGTTCGAGTTCATATTGCTCAAAATAGTACAAACTATTAATTTGACCCTTTGTTTCTGTATTGGCGCTGGTTCAAGGAATAGATCATGCTTCAATCTTTGGCGAAATATTTGTAAGCGTTTTTTTATTATATAATTGTAAGCATTTCTTATGTTATAATATAGGAAAATATGTGCTATGGAACTTGTGAAAGATTTACAAGAGCTAAGTTCGATGACCCAAGAAATGGACGAAATAAATAAGGTACAACTTACTGATTGTTTTTATTCTAACACACATGCATGAGACAACACAGAAGATTCACAGAAAAATTTGCTATCCTGCTAAACTTTTGCAGCTTTCTCTGCTGAGGAAGGTCCTTTACACTGCTGTGCCTGTTGTTCAATTGCTGCACTTGGTAGTCGTTCTCAAGTATTTCGGCTTGCAAATGAAGCTCTGAAGCATGAAAAATATTTCAGAAAGTGGGTTCAAAAACGGGCCTCTTATTGAGCAGCTACAAAAGAGCAAAATATGTAAGGTGTGTGCAGGCATCCAAATTAAGTTGAACATATTTCAAGAAAATAAATTACGTGAAAGTATTGGCGACACTGTCGCAAACTCATTACACCACAAAAATGCACAAAATAGCGCTAATAAATAGTATGAAATACAGTCGCCCAACTTCTTTTAACGTGAACGCGCGAGCGTTGACCACCCAGTCAAAAAGAGCCATATAACGAAGCAAGGCGGTGAACCTCACAAGTCACGTCGCTCCAGGGGGGTCGGCAAGATTTATTGACGTCTGAGCAACAGGGCTCTAACCAAACGCGTCGGTTGGGCTTGCTTGCCAGAGCAGGGGGGGGGGGGGGGGCCCACGCGCACTTCTTTCTTCTCTGTGGTGTGAGCCTTCACCTTGGCATACGACCCACTACTAGAAGTAGGTGGCAATATTCCTCCTCAAGAAAAAAGAAAGAGCATCGTCCCGATGCTGTAAAGTTATTGAAAAAAAAAACCAAAATAAGGTAGCTTAAACAATGAAAAAGGGCACCAATAATCAAATGTTAGACGCGATAAGTTCACCAATGATGAGGCAATCGTCGGAGCACAAATAAAAAAAACACAGGAAAAGTGGTCTTTTAGGAACGCGCAAAATAAGGCTTCATGCGCACCACGTGAACTATGTCAGAGGTCGGTTGTTTTCGTTGTACCCATCGTGACGACGTAGCGTCCGGAACCACTTCGTAGTTTACGTCGCTCACGCGGCGCAATACTTTATACGGACCAAAGTATCTGCTCAGCAACTTTTCGGAGAGGCCACGGCGTCGAACAGGGGTCCAAACCGAAACTTGGTCTCTCGGACTGTAAGATACGTCATTGTGACGCATATTGTAACGTCGTCCATCAACCTGTTGCTGCTGACCAATGTGTAGCCGGGCGAGCTGGTGAGTTTCCTCGGCAAGCTCTGCAAATTCTTCTGCGTCAGTTGTTAATTCATCGGCGCCTTCACAAGGAAGCATCGCATCCAGCATCGTCTGAACTTCGCGGCCGTAGAGAAGGCGAAACGGTGTAAATCGGGTTGTTTCTTGAACGGCGGTGTTATAAGCAAACGTCACATAAGGCAAAATGCGATCCCATGTTTTGTGTTGGACGTCGATGTACATGGAGATCATGTTTGTGACAGTCTTATTTAGTCGCTCGGTTAAGCCGTTGCTCTGCGGATGGTAAGCAGTCGTCGTTCGATGCCTAGTGTTACTCAGTCGAAAAACTTCATCAATAAGCTGTGCAGTGAACGCTGTTTCTCTGTCGGTTATCACTGTAGATGGAGCACCGTGGCGCAGAACAATGTGGCACATGAAGAACTGTGCTACCTCAGAAGCCGTGGCTCGTGGTATCGCCTGTGTCTCAGCATAGCGGGTCAAATAGTCAGTTGCAACAATGACCCATTAATTGCCGTCGGACGATAAAGGAAATGGGCCGAGAATGTCCATGCCGACTTGGTCAAATGGCTTGTGGGGTGGATCAATTGGCTGAAGTAATCCAGCCGGCTTGCTTGGTGGCGACTTTCGACGCTGGAATTCACGACAGCTTTTGACGTGCTGCTTCACGCTTGCTGAAAGTCCGGGCCAGTAGTACGCCTCACTTACTCTGGCGAGCGTTCGCGAGTAACCTAGATGACCAGATGTGGGCTCGTCATGACACGCGGAGAGGACTTCGTCCCGCATGTCCTTCGGAACGACGAGGAGGTAAGCGTGGCTCGTAGAGCGGGCGTTTTTTTTAAAAAGTACAGGACATTATCTCGTAGGCAGAAAGACGTCACGACGCGAGATAGATGGCGAGGTATAACGGCGCTATGACCCTCCAGATAGTCGATGAGCGGTCGAATCTCTTCATCTTCCCTCTGGCGTCTGCTCAAGTCAGATGAGCTAAGGGCGCCCAGGAAACCGTCATCGTCCTCTTCGTCGTGATTGACTAAAGGTATGGGTGCACGCGACAATGTATCAGCGTCTTCATGCTTACGTCCAGACTTATATACGATGGTAACATCAAATTCCTGTAGACGCAAGCTCCATCGGGCCAGTCGTCCAGAGGGATCACGAATGTTTACCAACCAGCAGAGGGCATGGTGGTCCGTCACCACTTTAAATGGACGACCACAGAGGTACGGGCGAAACTTGGTGATCGCCCACACTACTGCGAGACACTCTTTCTCTGTGGTCGTGTAATTCACCTCGGTACGGGACAGTGAGCGGCTGGCATAGGCTATGACTCGTTCTTTGCCGTGTAGATGCTTTGCCGTGTAGAGGCCGATGTTACTGGCGTTAGTGTACACCTCTGTGTCAGCATCATCGTCAAAATGCGCAAGAACAGGGGCTGACTGCATCCGCTGTCGTAGCTCGGCAAAAGCAGCCTGTTGTTCGGTTGCCCATACAAACGGTGTGTCGTCGCGTGTAAGGCGAGTCAATGGTTCAGCTATCTTCGAAAACCCTCTAATAAATCGTCGATAGTAGGCGCACAAGCCCAGAAAGCGCCGAACAGTCTTTTTGTCTGTAGGATGCGGAAACGTGGCTACAGCGGCGAGTTTGTCGGGGTCGGGTCGTACTCCATTCGCATTGACTACATGACCAAGGAATTTGAGCTCTTCATAACCGAAGTGACACTTCTGCGGTTTGAGTGTAAGATCTGCTGATTGAATAGCCTGTAGCACACTCCTGAGGCGGTCAAGATGTTGCTGGAAGGTTTCAGAAAAAACGACAACATCATAAAGGTATACGAGACAAGTTTGCCACTTCAGACCAGTAAGCACAGTGTCCATCATTCGCTAGAAGGTTGCGGGCGCTGAGCACAAACCAAAAGGAAGGACTCGAAATTCATACAGGCCATCAGGGGTAACAAAAGCCGTTTTGTCGCGGTCTCGCTCGTCAACCTCAATCTGCCAGTACCCGCTTTTTAAATCCAAAGAGGAAAAATAGTGGGCGCGGCGTAATCTGTCTAACGAGTCGTCGATGCGTGGCAGCGGGTACACGTCCTTTTTAGTCACGCTGTTCAGCTTCCGGTAATCGACGCAAAAACGTAGCGTTCCGTCTTTCTTCTTGACTAGAACGACCGGAGAGGACCACGCACTGTTGGAAGGCTCGATGATGCCGTCGTCAAGCATTTCTCGAACTTGCGTACGAATGGCTTCTCGTTCCTTCGCTGACACACGGTAAGGCTGTTGGTGTAGTAAGCGGGCGTCGTCGTAAGGGACAATTCTGTGCCTAGTGATTGAAGTCTGGCGCACCTCAGAGGAAGCAGCAAAGCATGATTTGAATTCAAGCAAGAGTTTTCGCAGTGTTGTCTGGTTTTCTGGTGTGAGGTTAGAAATAATATCGATATTGTTTAGAGACGTATCGGCGGCCTCCACTGCGTCCGACGAGAAGCAGATGGGAACGGTTCCTAATTCATCTGCCAATGCTAACGAAGTGCCACGGAAAAGGTGTCGGTGTTCGTTGCTGAAATTTGTAACGAGCAGTTGAGATTTGCCATCACGTAGCTGTATGATACTCCTAGCTACACAAACACCTTGAGTCAGCAGGTGTTCGAAATTACTTTCTGCAATCGCTTCACCATTTCGCAATCCACAGCATGTGATGTCGACAATAACACTGGCTCTAGGAGGAAGCGTTATACTTTCAGCAGAAACGCGAAGAACGTCGGCAAGTTTTTGGTCGTCCTGCTTGTCGATTGCTCGGTCGGCTGAGAAGGTGATGCGATTCTCTTGAAGATCAATGACAGCTCCATACTCCTGGAGGAAGTCAACACCAAGAATAACGTCGCGTGAACATTCACGGAGCACAAGGAAACTTCCTACAAAAGTATAACCCCAGACCCGAACTCTACTCGTGCAGGTTCCAAGCGGAGCGACGGTGTGGCCACCAGCCGTTCGAATCACGGAGCCATGCCAGGGCGTGATTACCTTCTTTAGTAGTCTGGTCGTTTTCCCGCTTAGTACCGAAAAAGCAGCCCCGGTATCAACTAAAGCACCTACTGCATAGCCGTCTATCAGCACCGGTATATCCAGAGAAAGCTGCACATATCGCTCAGTGGAAACTACACCCTTTACTGTTAGCGTCGATCGGAGGTCTTCAGCACGTCGACTGCCAGTGACCTCGCCTCTAAGGGTCGCTTGCGTTAGTTTTCCCGGCAGGGACTGGGGGACCGTGCGCCAGCATGGCGCTGTGGCGAAGATGAAAAGCGCCTCGGCGACGGTGAGCGTGGCTGCCGTCCAGAAGGCGGTGGCATGCGCTGTTGAGCCAGGTAGTCCTCAATGTCCCGGGGTCGCTGGCCATACCGAGGAGGCGCTGAATATACTGAAAAGCCGCGCAGCCTGAGGCGGCGGTATGGACAGTGGCGGTACAAATGGTCCGCTTCACCGCAGTGGAAGCACAAAGGTCGGCGATCAGGAGTGCGCCAAACGTCAGATTTCCGAGGCGAAGCACGTCTGTCGTCAACGTAGCGTGCTGGTTGTTCCGCAAGATGCACAGGGCCGGCGTAAACGAGGGGTGGGGGTGTGCGTGTGTTCTCGTAGTACCGTAGAGGCTGCGCCGACTGAAGTGAAACCGTAGGAGGTGCTTGAACAAACAGCGGGGAAGAGGAAGCTGGGCGCTTCAAGGCTTCCGCATAGGTCGCACGGTGGTAGTCAGCCGGGGCGGGTGTGGCGTTATCTAGACTCACAGGGTCACGAAGGGCATGATGCAGCTCGTCCTTGACGATGCTGGCACTGGAACTCACCGTAGGTAGTGGTGGTGTGGCAGCCTTTTGCAGCTCCTCGCGTACTATAGAGCGGATAAGGTCGCGGAGACACTCGGTGTCGTTCCCAAAAGCCGTAAGAACTTGAGCAGTGGGCGTGTTCACTTGCCGCTCATACAGGGTGCATCGATGCTGAAGCATCTTTTCCATTGTGACGGCTTCGGACAAAAACTCGGCGACCGTGTTCGGAGGGCTCCATACAAGGCCAGCGAAAAGCTGCTCCTTAACTCCCCGCATCAGGTGACGCACCTTCTTTTCTTCTGTCATACTCGGATCAGCCCGTCGAAACAGGCGCGTCATATCTTCCACATAGGTCATGACAGTTTCATTGGGCATCTTGATGCGGGCCTGGATCGCTCGCTCCGCTCGTTCGTGGCGATCAGCACTTCTGTAAGTATCCAACAGCCGGCGGCGGAATTCGGGCCACGATGTCATCTGTTCCTCGTGATTCATGTACCAGGTACGTGCTCCATCCTCCAAATAGAAATACACACGCCGTAGTTTGGCCGCATCGTTCTAGTCGTTCAAAGCAGCCACGCGTTCGAAGTCGACCAACCAGTCCTCCACGTCTTCGAGCTCGGTGCCATGAAACGGTGTCGGAACCTGTGGACTTTCGAGGGTATACCGAGTCACCGGGGGGTTTTCCGTACCTGTTAAAGTGGTTTGAACGAACTTGCTCATCATACTTGGGTGAACTGTCGGGTCAGCTTCAGGTGGCAATCCCCTGATCCTGCGGCTTGTTCGATGAACGGGAGTGTTGACTCGCACTGGGCTTGTGGTGTCGCTTCCAGGAGGGGCCTGAAACATCCGTGAGGGGCTACCCAGCACCTCCACCAATTGTCACGTCGCTCCAGGGGGTGTCGGCAAGATTTACTGACGTCTGAGCAACACGGCTCTAACCAAGCGCGTCGGTTGGGCTTGCTTGCCAGAGCAGGGGGGGGAGGGGCACGCGCACTTCTTTCTTCTCTGTGGTGTGAGCCTTCACCTTGGCATACAACCCACTACTAGAAGTAGGTGGCAATATACACTGCGAAAAACCAGAAACCTCGTTCGCGGAGAATGCTGAAGTATAGCCGTGCCTAGCACTTCCGCGCCCACGCATACAACTATTTCCTTAAGACATAGCCTCGTTACGGAATTCATGCGTGAGCGCAGCTAACACAAAACAACTCGTCACTATATTCAGGTGACAAACTCCATTTCGTCACCGAAATACAACAATTTTTTTCAAACAAGGCGTTTTTGCGTATTCTGTACGTTATCCCAACTAGCACAACAAATGTTTGTATTGTTCCGCACAATGGTCTGCTTGATTTTGCCGTACAATAAGGCAGATTTGCTTCACGTAAAACAATGATTCTGTACCACTGTTGTGCCTTGCATCCTGCTTGTAAAATACAAAAATACAGGATTTAGTTTATTTTAAGTGTGCCTGTGAATGTGTACTTATTTGTGTTGTTTGAAGGAGAGTTTTGTTGGCTGGACACCCTGTCAATTTTGTTTCTGTACACACCTTCATCTGCAAGTGAACACATGGTTCACAGAGTCGTTTACGACGTACTTCGATATATGTTTTGCATTGCACAGATACGATCATTTTGTGGAATGAATGCAGTTGCTCATGACTGGCTCATATGAATCCATTCGAACAAAACTCTTGGCTAAAACACAAGAAATGAGTATGCAGAGAACACAGGCACAAAGAGGACATGACATGGTCATAGTGCTAACCATGGCACCGAAATGACGTGGATTGAACAGACAGAAACAGGCAGAACATACACAAGCCTGTCCCGTCCTCGTCATTTAAAGTGCTACGCTAAACTTTATGAAGATGTTACACTAACAAGGTCAATAATTTACCCTAGCTAATTTCTCATGACATCCACTTTTTCCCTGTTTTGCAGATTTCTTTTTGTTGAGCCAACTTGCGCATGCAAAATATTGCAAAATATGTGTGAAGTAATAAGTGTAAAACATATACTCGACATAAGAGTTGAAATATGAAGTTACATAGAAGTCTGCCCCCCTATGCAGGTGGCATTCGCAGCACACTCTGGCAACAAGTGAGTGGAAGATAACCAGTCCATTAACAACATACATCCTCATGAACATGTTGTTCTTGGAAGTTAATGGTTGACGACAAATAAACCGTCATTCCAAGTCTCGCCCCCCCTCCCCCGCAATGATATGTCTCCAAGCCATCATCAAGTACTGTTTATGCAGAAGCTATGCCCTATGGTCCAGCAACTCAAGTCTTGGAACAAGCTGCATTGGTGGCTTTCTCTGCGCTTTTTCCCAAATGCGAGCGGGGTTACAATACGCCAGTATACTTTGCCGAGGACCTTCATCCTATCATCCTCAGGTGTGTGGTCCTTGGGGTCTGTGAAGGCATGTTCCAAGGTATATAAAAAAGCACTGAAGATTTGAGTGAGGTCATCTGCAAAGCATAATGCAAGTGACTGCCCCACCTTGTGTACAAAGGTGGGAAAACAGAAAACTTGTGGAGTTGTGGTCAATTCGTTACCATGAATCGCCTTGCAACAACCCCGGCCTCCTATCTATGAATTTTTACAAGCAAATATGTGAATAGTGGACTGGTTAAATTTCGCTCACTTGTTGCCAGCATATACTGAGAATGCATCGTGCATAGATGGCAAAGCTTTCACGTCATTTTGTTAATAATTGTTGTACAAAGTCAGAGTAATTTATTCACAGTCAAGCCATACATCGACAGTTGATGTGGGAGTAGTATGTGTATATGCCTTGTGCTGCGTGAACTTGCAGATATGTGAGTCATACCTGCTGCTGCGTGCCAAATATACAATGAAATGCGCTACTATGTGCTTTTTTGAACATAACTTTGGCAGATGTATTCAGAACATAATTGTCTATTGTGTTTCAAGCCTAATTATTAAACTGTCTGCAAAGCCCAAGGACAGCTCCACTTGGATCATTTCCAAATATCTGAAAAGGAAGTAAAAAACACAAAGAACTATTGTAGCAGCAAAAATGTTCAGGGCTTAAACACCACTATGGTGTCTGCGTACATCACCTCTGTTCACACCACTATTTCAAGAATCAAAAAAGCAGAGATGGTGATTCCGGACAAGAACTTATCATATGCAGAACAAGCAGCAGGATCCTATGGAGAGTTATTGCTATACTATTTGAGAACTGAAGTTAAACACAGTGTATTCTAGCTGTAAAAAACTTATCTACTATAGCATAACAAATTGTGTTCAATTATTGCCATGGTGTTGTATTTACATTTTATGTTACTACTTAACACTACGGAGGCTTACGGCGGTTAAACAAAAGAATTTTGCGTGTATACTATGGAACCTGTTTACACAAGACAAAGCATATTGTAGACCGCTGCAAAAGCCTACGTGAGGCAGTGAACATATTATAACGGCACCTTTGGGGCGAGAAACAAGGAGCTGTCAGAGAAAAGGATGATGGCTTTCTTGCAATCTCTGAAGCCTAAACCTATCTAGTGCTTGGTCGCTCCTCGTTATCAATAAACGCCTCCCTATTATCAACATTATACTCGAGGCTGATGAAGAGAATGAATAATGCATCAACCTAAAGAGAGAGCAATAAATTGAGAAGCAGGGCTTGCAGTCTATAGGTTTTGAAAATATACTAAACACTACATGATAGTTGTACGTCTTATATTGGCAGGAGTTAATATGATGATGAGGGGCTTGAATGAGCGTCATTTCGCTAAGTAAAGCGTTTTGTTAGAGCCAATGTTTGAAGAAGACAATTTTATGTTTTGGCAGCAATCTTGATGCAGTTTCCTGCCCCAGTGAGGAAATGTTCTCTTGTCAAATAACAAGCTCTAACATTCTTTCAGCGCCTTTTTTTTGACAAGTACGTACCTCATCACATTCATTACAAATCCTCAGCTTTACCAAATGCTACTATTTCAATGATGACGGGTGCAAAACTTAAGCTGCACAAGACTAGCTATTTAGCAAGTGTTTGGCTACTGAACCCTTTTATAACACTAGGTCCATAATGCTAAAAGTGAGTGATTCGACAAGAGGTCTTCTATTTACCAGGGCAGCTAACCGCATAAAGGTTGCTGCCACAACATATACAAATCATTTCGTTGAAACATTCTAAATAACCTCAATAAAATCTTCATTGGCTCCAACAACACACCTTTTTCGATGGTTGGGCCCTCATTCAAGCCCCCTATATCTGTCGTCATGAGATGTACAATTGCCATGAAGTGTTTGATAGATTTTTAAAAGATATGGACAGTAAACTTTGCTTGTCAATTAAATGCTTAACTTTTACTTTTATACTTTTATGACTGTCTTATCAGC
This sequence comes from Rhipicephalus microplus, assembly GCF_043290135.1. NCBI lineage: Eukaryota > Metazoa > Arthropoda > Arachnida > Ixodida > Ixodidae > Rhipicephalus > Rhipicephalus microplus. The sequence continues at coordinate 472,709,507 of NC_134710.1, forward strand.
CACTTTATATGTACACTTTGCATGCAGGGCTTCGCAATGGTCTACAGTTTTTCTTGTCTTGTGTAAGCCGATTCCATGTTACAGATGCACAAGCCCCGCACTACACAAACCACAAGAAAAAAGAGAATTGGAAAAGGTTCACCTAAATAAACTAACAGAAGGTGTAAGCTAGTCCATCTATAACTATACAAGGTGGTTGCCGTACTAACTCCTGTATTCTTAGAAAAGATCATGCTTTATACCCCATGGTATATTGATTCAAATGATAATCACCAGAACAAAACTTTGTGCTGCTCAGAGGAGGCATCAAACCTTGTGCACAAAAAGCATTTGGCCCTATTGCGAAGAGATGCAGAATATTTGATAGCAAACAATAAAAAAGAACAGCTCTGAGTAAATGTCGAAAGAATAAGAACAGAAAAAAGAGGGAAGCATATGATGACAGCAGTGATTTACATTTTGAAGCGAGGTAATCTTGCCTTACACTATGCAGTCATAAACTGAGATCCAGGGAGTACAGTTAAACCCCTTTATAGGAGGCATGCTCTGGACAGCAAATCATGTCTTTTATATGAGATGTATACATAGTTTTTTAAAAAAGGCGCAAACATGTACACAGATAAAAATGAAGAACACTATATTGCCACGTTCCATTTCCCAAGTTTTTGTTATCGTCCGAAAACACCGCACGATTCTCAGCGCAAACCGCGCCTGCAGTTTTCTAGAAGGTTCCGGACTGTAGTAGATCATTTCGATAAGATCACGCCCACTGTGCGAACGGTACAGATTGTTCTGGAAGCTACGCCCCCGCCAGCGATAACGCTAGAACATTCGACGGCAAGAGTATAAATGCCGACGCGCTTCGCCGCTTGTCAGTTGTTGATCGAAGGCCGACGCTCCGTTCGCCGCTATCAGTCCGAGACTGCTATCTGTGCGAGCCTGCTGCTGTAATTGGACTTTCAGTTTACCGGGCACAGGTTCGCCCAAATAAACAGTTAAATCCTAGCACGAAGTCTCCTGTCTTCGGCCACGTCACGACCCCGTGACATCTGGTGGAGGTGCTGCTTCGTTCATGTACCGCACGCCCCCGTCAAGCCGTGAACCCAGCCCACGTCGCGGAGAAGACGCCGACGCCAACCAGGAGCAGCGAACAAGCCGCCGACAGCAAGGGCTACCACCGGAGTACGGGATTCTAGAAGACAAGGCACGGAAGACCAAGGCCATGACCGCGACTGCAGCGACAATGACAACCGCCGCATCTCTGCCCACGATGGTCATGCATCAACCCAGGGAACCACCAATTTTCCATGGGTCATTGTTCGAAGACCCGGAGTCCTGGTTAGAAACATACGACCGTGTGGCCGCCCTCAACCACTGGGACAACGAAGAAAAGCTCCGGCGTGTGTACTTCTACCTGGAAGACACCGCAAGGACCTGGCTAGAGAATCGTGAGTCCACGCTCCGAACGTGGGATGTCTTCTGCGGCGCATTTCTGCAAACGTTCGCGAGCGTCGCTCGCAAAGAAAGGGCCGCTGCTCAACTAGAGACCCGGGTTCAGCTACCGAATGAGAAGGTTGGAATTTTCACAGAGGAGATGACCCGCCTATTTCGTCACGCTGACCCAGACATGCCTGAGGAGAAGAAAGTTCGTTTCCTCATGCGAGGGGTCAAACAGGAGCTCTTCGCGGGACTAATGAGGAATCCACCAAACACCGTCCAAGAATTTGTATCCGAGGCGACCACCATCGAAAAAACCCTTGACATGCGCACCAGACAGTATAATCGTCGCCTGACTCCAGAATGCGCTGCTGCCCAAACCAGTGACTCCAAAAACCTGCGTGAAACGATCCGAGCGATCGTGCGGGAAGAGCTGCGCAAACTGTTGCCTTCGGCGCAACCTCAAGTGGATTCGATTGCCGACATTGTGCGAGAAGATGTTCGGCAATCACTTCGAATTCCCCATACACCGCTGCCCGAGCCAGAAAATATGAGCTACGCCGCTGCAGTGCGCCACAACGCTCCTCCCCGTCCACGCCAAAACGCCGCCCCGTCGCACTTCCGTCGCCAGACACCACCGCCGCCACCACCCCCACCGACGACCTACCGTTCACCAGCGGGCCAGCGCAGTGCGCCGAGGAAAACCGACGTTTGGCGCACCCCTGACCACCGCCCACTGTGCTACCACTGCGGCGAGGCCGGGCACACTTACCGCCGTTGCCAGTACCGTCAGATGGGACTGCGTGGCTTCGCCGTCGATGCACCACGTCCGCAGCCAGGAGAACGACCACGTGACATCGCCGACTACCTGACAGGAACTCGGTGGACACCACGAAGCCCTTCGCGTTCGCCGTCGCCCAGCCGCCGCACGTCACCGCACCACCGACAATACTCTGGCCCAACGCGGGGCCGGTCTCCTAGCCCGTATCCGGGAAACTAAGGGCAGCAACCGGTGGAGGTGCGGTTGCTGTGCGACGAACTTCCGAAGATCCTCCGACGACGACGACGCCGCGACGGAGCTTTCCGAACACAACGCCAACCAGGCAAAGCCCTGACGGCGAAAGCTCACTTACTGAAGGTGGCCTGACGACGAAACATGGAAGCAGCGGAACAAGCCGACGCAGCCGTGACCCGACGCCACACCCTAACTGTAATGCGAGACGGCGAACTAGCGACCTCGACGTTCTTATCGACGGCCACAGTGTGACCGCTCTCGTCGATACTGGAGCCGACTATTCTGTCATCAGTGGGTCGTTCGCCGCGAAGTTAAAGAAAGTTAGGACAGCTTGGAAAGGCCCTGAAATCCGCACAGCCGGAGGTCATCTCGTAACGCCTGCAGGAATCTGCACAGCGAGAGTCACCATTAACGGCCGTATTTATCCTACAGACTTCGTAGTCCTACAGCGTTGCTCGAGAGATGTCATCCTTGGCATGGACTTCTTATGCCTCCATGGTGCTGTCATCAACCTAAAAACAAAGTCGATAACGTTATCCACAGAAGAAGCACTACCGCCGCGCACGCCGTCAGGACACCATGCCTTGAATGTGCTGGAAGAACAAGTCACTATTCCGCCTCGCTCAAGCGTCATTATTTCAGTCGGCGCTCCTAAATCACCTGACTTGGAAGGCGTCGTTGAAGGCAGTCAGCATCTGTTGGTCACCCGAAATATTTGCGTCGCAAGAGGAATCGCAGAGCTGCGGGGAGGCAAAGCAACGGTTTTGCTCACGAATTTCAGCAATGAGTACAAACATGTGAACAAAGGAACAACGGTCGCATACATCGAAGAAATTGTCGAAGCCACCGGTGCTTTCGCCCTCGCCGATTCTGCGGAACCTGCTCAGAGGCACCAAGCCCCTCCCATATCTTTCGACGTCAATCCCAGACTTCCGAACGATAAGCAAGAACAGCTCAAGGCCCTGCTCCTGCAATACGAAGATTGCTTTTCGTCGTCATCGAAAATTCGGCAGACCCCAATCACGAAACATCGCATCATAACCGAAGAAAATGCCAGACCACTCCGTCAGAGTCCGTACAGGGTTTCGACGCGAGAACGTGAGGCCATGAAGAGACAAGTTGATGAAATGCTGCGGGATGACATTATCCAGCCGTCCAAAAGTCCATGGGCATCCCCCGTGGTGTTAGTGAAGAAAAAGGATGGGACCCTACGTTTCTGCGTCGATTATCGCCGCCTGAACAAAATCACGAAAAAGGACGTGTATCCCCTCCCACGAATAGACGACGCACTTGATCGGCTCCATAACGCCAAGTACTTTTCGTCAATGGGCCTTAAGACTGGCTATTGGCAAATCGAAGTCGACGAAAGAGACCGAGAGAAGACGGCGTTCATAACACCGGACGGCCTCTTCGAGTTTAAGGTGATGCCCTTCGGCCTTTGCTCAGCGCCTGCAACGTTTCAACGCGTTATGGATACAGTACTGGCAGGATTGAAGTGGCAGACTTGCCTTGTGTGCTTGGACGACGTCGTCGTGTTTTCCTCGAGTTTCGACGAGCATCTTCGGCGCCTTGAAGCTGTACTTCAAGCCATCAAGACTTCCGGACTCACACTGAAGCCACAAAAGTGCAGATTTGCGTATGAGGAGCTCTTGTTTCTGGGGCACGTTATCAGCAAGTCTGGAGTTCGTCCCGATCCACGGAAAACAGCCGCCATCGCCGACTTCCCGCCGCCCACTGACAAGAAAGCCGTGCGCCGATTTCTGGGCCTGTGTGCCTATTATAGGCGGTTCGTGAAAAACTTCGCCCGCATCGCCGATCCTCTCACTAACCTTACCAAGGCCGACGTGGAGTTTAAGTGGGGAACGCCGCAGGAACACGCTTTCCAGGAGCTTAAACATCGCCTCCAGACGCCTCCGTTACTTGCCCATTTCGACGAATTCGCCGAGACAGAAATACATACTGACGCAAGCAGCGTAGGTCTTGGCGCCGTTCTTGTGCAGAGGGCTGACGGACTTGAAAGGGTTATTAGTTACGCCAGCCGATCGCTATCCAAAGCAGAAGCAAATTATTCCACAACAGAAAAGGAGTGCCTCGCCATCATCTGGGCTACGTCGAAATTTCGCCCCTACCTCTACGGCAGGCCCTTCAAAGTTGTGAGCGACCACCACGCATTGTGTTGGCTAGCCACCTTGAAGGACCCCTCAGGTCGCCTCGCACGATGGAGCCTGAGACTTCAAGAATATGACATTACTGTCATTTACAAGTCCGGCAAAAAACACTCCGACGCCGACTGTCTCTCTCGTGCGCCTGTCGACCAACCGCTATCCGACGACCCGGATGACGACTACTTCTTAGGAACGATAACTACCGATGACTTCGCTGAACGACAGAGGGCCGACCCGGAACTTAAGGCCCTAATAGAATACCTCGAAGGCAGGACCGCCGAAGTCCCGAAGATATTCAAGCGCGCACTTGCGTCGTTCTTTCTACGAAACGGTCTTCTACAAAAGAAAAACTTTTCACCGCTTCGAGCTAAGTACCTTCTTGTGGTGCCTTCAGCTCTGCGACCAGAACTCCTGCAGGCCCTTCACGACGATCCGACGGCAGGGCACCTCGGTGTTTCTCGCACGCTCGCGAGGATACAAGAAAGGTACTACTGGCCACGTCTTACCACCGACGTCACTCGTTATGTGAGAACATGCCGGGACTGTCAGCGACGCAAGACACCGCCGACAAGGCCAGCGGGACTTCTGCAGCCAATTGATCCACCTTGCCGACCTTTCCAGCAGATTGGTATGGACCTACTGGGGCCGTTCCCGACGTCGGCTTTCGGAAACAAGTGGATCGTTGTAGCTACCGACTACCTCACCCGCTACGCCGAGACAAAAGCCCTGCCAAAAGGCAGTGCATCCGAAGTAGCTAAATTCTTCGTCGAAAATATCGTCCTACGTCACGGCGCCCCAGAGGTCCTTATCACCGACAGAGGAACGGCATTCACTGCCGACTTAACTCAAGCAATCTTGGCATACAGCCAAACAAACCACCGCCGGACGACAGCGTACCACCCACAGACCAACGGCCTCACCGAGCGGCTTAACAAGACGATCGCCGACATGCTGTCAATGTACGTCGATGTCGAACACAAGACGTGGGACGCCATTCTTCCGTGTGTGACCTTCGCATACAACACGGCAGTGCAGGAGACGACGCAGATATCGCCATACAAATTGGTCTACGGAAGGAGCCCGGCAACGACGCTCGATGCCATGTTACCCAACGTCACCGACGAAGAAAACCTGGATGTGAGCGAGTACCTTCAACGCGCCGAAGAAGCCCGACAACTTGCGCGTCTCCGTATCAAGAATCAACAGACGACCGACAGCCACCGTTACAACCTTCGACGACGCTTCGTGGAATACCAGCCCGGTGAACGTGTTTGGGTGTGGACGCCGATACGCCGACGTGGACTAAGTGAAAAGCTTCTGCGACGGTACTTCGGACCGTACAGGGTGGTTCGACGGCTCGGCCCACTTGATTACGAGGTTGTCCCCGACGGCATCACGAACTCTCAACGACGCCGATCGCGACCTGAAGTCGTCCATGTCGCGCGCCTCAAGCCGTTTCATGCGCGTTAACAAACTTAACTAGTGTTTTTTTTGTATTATTGTTGTATCGTAATTTATTCATTGTACTTTCTTGCATTATTATTGTACTTTCATCTTTAGTTAAAGCATCGGGACGATGCCTTTTTTCAGAGGGGGGCAATGCTACGTTCCATTTCCCAAGTTTTTGTTATCGTCCGAAAACACCGCACGATTCTCAGCGCAAACCGCGCCTGCAGTTTTCTAGAAGGTTCCGGACTGTAGTAGATCATTTCGATAAGATCACGCCCACTGTGCGAACGGTACAGATTGTTCTGGAAGCTACGCCCCCGCCAGCGATAACGCTAGAACATTCGACGGCAAGAGTATAAATGCCGACGCGCTTCGCCGCTTGTCAGTTGTTGATCGAAGGCCGACGCTCCGTTCGCCGCTATCAGTCCGAGACTGCTATCTGTGCGAGACTGCTGCTGTAATTGGACTTTCAGTTTACCGGGCACAGGTTCGCCCAAATAAACAGTTAAATCCTAGCACGAAGTCTCCTGTCTTCGGCCACGTCACGACCCCGTGACAATATGCACACAGGTAATATGATCACACTAAGCAAGCAAGAAAATACAAGACAAATAGTGAAACTGAAATTTCAAAAAAAAAATTATGTTTTGCTAGAAGCTTACTTTACACTAAAAACCTCTGTATGAATTATCACAAAAGGAAACTATGCGACGATGTGTAGGTAATATTTTCACTTGGTGTGCTACAATGTTCATAAGAACCCACAATAAAAAGGGTAAGTTAAAAAGGCATTTTCAATTTTTAGTCTAGTAGTTTTTTTAAGTCTTTGTAAATGCACTGAAAATAACCATATTGCGCATTTGTTCCAAATAAAAAGATCAGTCTTGTTTGAAGTATACTAAAACACTACATTTTGCCATGTTTTCTAATGACCTTAAACAGCATAAATTGAAACAAAAACTATTTCTACACCATAGCCATGAAAGTTCGCTGACAAGGAAACAAGAACTGTGGTAAAAAGATGAAACATAAATAATGTGTCAGTTATTTTTCTCCAATAGCGTAATTTTTCAGCGCGAAGTTTAAAAGGCCATTATATTACAAAAAATTTCCAAAATTAGTGCTAGAACAAGTTCTTCCCGCATTGAGACATTAGAGCACCAGTTTTAGAAAATATCGCAAATGGTCAAGAATCTTCTCGCTCTTTTAACTGTATATATATTCCCGCCATCTGTGCAATAAAAATGGTTGTAAGTGTGTGCTCTGTCCTTCCTCTCCGCTCTTTCTTCCTTCTGAAATGTTCCCTGCGCACTAGGAAAGTATATTTTTTCAAAAATACTTCACAGACGAACATGACATGACTATGACCAAGAAAATACTTACAGGTTAATGCTCATTGACACCTTCTGAGGCAGCCCGATGGCTTCCTTGTGTACATCTGTTCTGCCTTCCGTGTGCCTTTGGGCCAGTTTATGTAGAATATTTGTTGGGAAAACAAGAACACCAGAAAGAATTTCAGTTTTTCTAGCATGGCCCACGTAACCCAACTTAACTTTCTTGGCCCCATGAGGTAGCAGTCTATAGGCATTGTAACTGTTGCTTCTTTATGTCGATTTATGTCATACCGCATTAGCGGGCTCCAACATGACGCCCAGTCATAGCCGAGCAAGAAGTATTACAGAAGGAAACACCAATGACTACATTTTTCACTAGACACAAATTTAACTTCTAAATAACTCACTCGATAACTTATTTTTCTCACGCATTATATACATACATGTTGAAAAGACTGGGCATGCAAACATGACCACAAGTGAGTCAGAACACTTCAAACACCAACTGACAATAAGAAGGCAGACTAACAAAACATAAAAGACAGCTAACCAGAGGCTCATAAGTAAACCTATCTTTATAATAGGAAGAACATAAATGCATGCCAAAATTCAAATAGTGCACTTTTGTGCAAGCACAGCAATGAAAAAATGCATCTTATGGTTGAGGCCTGACCTATCCATATTTGTTAGTGCATGTGTGAGCCAACCATCGATAAACTCACTCAAGAGAGAAGTGAAATGACTTAGCAGTTATCTCTCACCTAGCCCAACACACCTGCCATATTGATCGATATTTCCACCTGCCTTGTTTTGTGCCTACCTAAATATCTACTTTTTCAGTTGGTGTTTGCGCTGCCTTGACTACACCCTGGAGTCTATGTTTGCATGCCCTGCCTTTTTAACACAACTATCAACCCACCAAGCAGCTCACTTCTGTTATTTGCATTATGAATACAATATAGAATTACCACTTTTGTTACTTGATGTTACCATTGTAATGGGGTTCTCAATGTGAATGTTAGTTCATAAACATTTGAGTCTCTAGCATTTCCGCCTCCCTCGACAGTGCAGCTGCTGCACTAAACGCCACATCCACTCAGTACGGTGGTTGTTCACTTCATAGCATAGCTCTAAGCAGAGTAGGTTAAATTTTAGTATCATGAAAAGAGATCCAAGTAGAAGCAAGACAAGCAACTAGCAAGAAGCCACACATCATCCGACATAGATTCTATTTTCGTAACCCAGAATGCTGTGGCACAGGCCATGCACCTCGGGAACTGTTCAGCTTGTCTTTCTGAACTAAAGCTTAGCAGAGTCAATATTTTCATCTACAGATTGCTCTGAAAACAGCAGTTAAGTTCTCAAAAAGTTAATGAAAAAGACAAAAAAAACTACAAGACCAGTACAATATTAATCACTTTATGATGTGAATACGCTCAAAACACTGTTTTAAGTGCACTGATTGAATGGGTATTAGGTTGTGGCATACTTTTCTTCTTCTTCTGGCACGACACACTTTGGACATAAACTTGTAGTGGGTAGTCTGCTGAGAAGAAAAGAAGAAGTAGTTGGAACAATGGCAGAGATGCATGAATAAACCACGCTTTATTTTCGGAACCGTGTTTCAGAGTGCTATATTTATTGGTGACTCGGACTACGAACGTGACCTTCTATGGAGCAGCGTGAGCATCTCGACAGCCTCAGCCCTGGTACCGCTGCCACTGCACCCGGCCATGTACCCTCTTCGGGTGTTGTTGGAGGTACTGCTACCATGACGCTACCACAGCTGTGGCCTGCCGATCCCTCCTTATGGTTCATTCAAGTCGAGAACAAGTTCCGCATTCATCGCATCACGTCAAAAGTTCGCAAGCATGAGCTCCTCGTTGAAGCGTTGCCGCCACAGGCAATGGCCAAAATACGCGACATCCTCGTGGGCCCACCTGGTGACACTCCATATACGACAGTTAAACAGGCTCTTAACAACTCGTTCCGCCTAAGCATCGGTGCATTCAGCAACTTCTGTGCAATGAAGAGCTCGCGGACCACCGTCCCACACAGTTTCTACGTCACTTGCAGCACCAGCTTGGGGACCAGCCGGACGGCTCGGAAACATCCATACTACGTGAGTTGTTTTTACAGGGTCTTCCACCTACCATGCGAATGGCTCTTGTCCCAGCTCAGGATAAGCCGCTCTCGGAGATGGCAGAAATGGCCGATCACATGATGGACGTTGCTCCGGCAGTCATAAACGCTGCCCACACCTCTCCGATTTCCGAAGCCGATTCCCTTCGAGAAACGGTAAAAGATCTCGCAGCTGAAGTCGCCAACTTGCGTCTGCAATTGCTGAGCATTCGGAAATTAATGACCAGCCTCGTCCACATCGACCATCTCTCACGTCGGCTGCTCCGCAACGGCCCCTTCACCAGCCCGAGCACTGCTTTTCACTGCAGAACACATGCTATTATCACCGGTGTTTTCGTGCCGCGGCACGCAGATGTGTGCCACCTTGATCATGGCGCATGGGAAACGCTCCGGCCGATCGTCAATAACAGCGGCGGGCGATCAAGGCCAAGAATCAAGCCGCCTCTTCCACATCACCGACTGAATCACAGGTCTGCGCTTGCTGGTGGACACTGGAGCAGAAGTCAGCATAATTCCAGCGTACAAAACTGACCGGCGTCTTCGCGCGAAGTCGACTACTTTACAAGCGATCACTTCTTCGGTCATCGCAACTTACGGAAAGAAGTCTATGACCCTTGATCTCGGTCTTAAGAGGAAACTGCAGTGATTATTTCGGATAGCAGACGTACGCTACGCAATCTCAGGCGCCGATTTCTTAAGGCATTTTCATCTGCTCGTGAATATGAACCACTGTCGCTTGGTGAATAGGTATACCGGCTTATCGGTCAATGGTTTTCTGTCACGCGCAACGGCCCTAAACCCCACTTTCGTGAAACCGCCCACGTCACCATATACAGCTCTGCTCAACGAGTTTCCGGAGATTACAACGCAGTCTCCTATGAATAAGACCCCCAAGCACACTGTGACCCACTTAATTGTTACCACAGGCCGACCGGTTCACTGCCGCCCTCGCCGACTTGGCCCTGATAGACTTCGAATTGCTCGCAACGAGTTTGAGCATATGTTATAGTTGCAAATCATTCGTCCGTCATCAAGCTCGTGGTCGTCGGCGCTACACATGGTTCCCAAGAAGAACAATGACTGTCGGCCCTGGGGTGATTATCAGGCTCTCAATGCAGTCACCGTTCCAGATCGATAGCCGTTACCCAATATTCAGGACTGTACTGCCTTTTTAACCAGCACCACTGTATACTCGAAGATTTATCCTGTGAAAGCTTATCACCAGATCTCCATTGAGCCTTCTGACATTCCCAAAACTGCAATAATTACCCCATTTGGGCTCTATGAGTATTTACGAATGCCTTTCGGTTTGAGAAACGCAGCTCAGACTTTTCAGCGTTTTATAGACGAAGTCACAAGAGGCTTGCCGTTTTGTTTCGCCTACATCGACGATCTTCTCATTGCCAGCAAGGACGCTGAAACGCACAAGGCACATCTACGTCAGCTTTTCACTCGACTGCGTGATTACGACCTTGTCATCAATGTAGAAAAGTGTCAGTTTTAAGTCTCGGAGATACCATTCCTTGGACATCAGATCACTAGAGATGGCATCACGCCTCTACCTGACAAGGTTCAAGCTATCCTCGAGTACCCGCCTCTCATGTCCATACGCAGTCTACGACGTTATTTCGGACTCGTCAATTTTTATCGCCGCTTCATCCCTACATGCTCTACACTGCTGCAGCCTCTGAAAGCACTACTCTCGACTTCGCAAGCCGAGTCAGCCACACGTATCTGGGACACAGTCGCGGATCAAGCTTTTGCTGCCGTTAAGACCAAGCTTGCCCAGGCCACCCTCCTGCATGACCCTTCACCAACTGCTCCCACTAGCCTCATGGTGGACGCTTCTTCAGAAGCAGTTGGGGCCGCTCTTCATCAATAGATCAATGGTGCATAGGCTCCAATTTTCTTCTTTTCCCGCAAGTTACGCGACACTGAGTGCCGATATAGTACTTTCGAACGAGAGCTCCTCGCGGCCTACCTTGTGGTGAAGCATTTCAGGTACTTCCTTGAAGGGCGAAAATTTGCCATTCTTACCAACCACAAGCCCCTTGTTTCGGCTTTACGTTCCTGCAGTGCCACGCATACTCCTAGAGAACTTCGACACTTTGCTTTCATTGCCGAATTCACCACGGACATACGTTATGTAAAAGGTAGCTCTAACAGTGCAGCGGATGCTCTCAGTCGTATTACCATCAATGCCACGACAGGCACCACCGACCTTTCATTGTCCTCGGTCGCGAAGGCACAGGCATTAGACGATGAGCTTCCACGACTACGATCCTCAACTTCCCTCCGACTGGAACAAGTCAACTTTCCCGACGACGACGTTACGCTCTGGTGCGATGTTTCACACAACTGCGCTCGTATCTATGTTCCTTCACATCTTTGTCGTGCTGTTTTTGACACCCTCCACTCCATCTGCCATCCAGACGTAAGAGCTACGCAACATCTGGTCACTGAACGCTATGTCTGGCCGCGCATAGGTGCTAACCTTCGTGACTGGGTTCGCACTTGCAGAGCATGTCAGCGTATCAAGGTGCAATGGCACACCAAGCCTCCATGGGGAAAATTCCCTTTCCCTGATGCACGTTTCGACACCATTCATTTGGACATTGTCGGGCCATTACCTCCATGTCGGGGAAATACGTATTTGCTTACGTGTATTGACAGGCACACTAGGTGGCCTCAAGCAGCTCCAATGCCTGACATCATGGCAGAAACAGTTGCTCGTACCTTTCTTGCTACCTGGTTAGCTGTTTTGGTGTACCATCAACGGTGACTACTAATCGAGGCAGACAGTTTGAGTCAGCGCTTTTCACCTCTATCACATCTCTAGTAGGTAGTACGCGTATTCGCACTACTGCGTATCATCTAGCATAAAATGGCCTAGTGGAGAGACTCCACCGTCATCTAAACACAGCACTCGCCTCGCCGCCTCACGCCGAAGATTGGGTATCACACCTCCCCATCGTGCTTCTCGGCCTGCGTTCAACACTTCGGCCAGAACTTGCCTGCTCTGTAGCCGAGATGGTTTATGGCTGCACACTCCGTTTGCCTGGTGACCTCGTCAGCCCCGTTACTACGCAGAGTGTTTTGGATCCATCTTATTTCGTCCAGCGTCTGCGGATCTTCATGCAAAACTTACGCCCATCACCAACTTCAGCTCACACTAAGAACCATGTTTTTCTGCCGGAAAATCTACAGATATCTTCACACGTTTTTGTTCGTGTCGATGCGTCTCATTGTGCTATTCAGCCTCGCTATGACGGTCCTTTCCCAGCCATCAAACGTTCTGAACATCATTTTACAATCCTGTGAAATGGGCATGAAGACACAGTCAGCATTGAAAGAATCAAGCCGCACCTATTCTGACAAGCTCCGTCTGATAATTTTTTTTCTTGAAGGGCCCACGGCCACTTGTCTGCAGGGGGGGGGGGGTTGTGGCATACTTGGCATACTTTTCTTCTTCTTCTGGCACGACACACTTGGGACATAAGCTAATAGTGGGTAGTCTGCTGAGGAGAAAAGAAGATGTAGTTGCAACAATGGCGGAGATGCAATAATAAACCGCGCTGTGTTTTCGGAACTACGTTTCAGAGTGCTATAAGTTAAACAAAGCAGCAAAGCAACAAGCTCCCAGCTATGTGTCTGCAAAGGGGGAAAAATAACGTGGTTCTAGTGCCATGAAATCTTGAAAGTGCTATCAGCAGAAAAAGCTTGCAGGATGTTGCATCCACAACAAATGCGAATTTCTGCTACTTCAGTACTTCATGCTCGTGATCAAGCTGGCGACTGAGTAGGTCAGAATTTCAAGTGCAGTATGGAACCATTCTTTTAAAGTTATATTCCCAGACAAAGCGGACAGTCCGCTTATCAACCATTTCGCGTCTCTAAAAGTCTTGCTGTTGATAGCACATAATGAACATACCGAACGTTTTGCATAATAAATATATAAATAGTCACAGAAGCTGCACACCTTTTTACAGATGAGCATTGAAAAAATATAAATGAAAGAATCCGAGGAGGGCATAAATTGACCAATCCTAATTGAAATTTGAAAAGCTACTAAAGAACCTTACGTCTAAAATTTGTGATAATTGCAAAGTTGTAGAATGTGAGCAGATTGTCACAAACATTTTTACGTTCATGTGGTGCAATAATGAGGTCACAGACAATAAAACACACATTCCAGCTGTTCTCAGTAGCTCACTCGACTTCTCCATTGTTCTCATTGTGAAGAGGGGTAAGCATATGTTATCTTAACTACAGTCACAAGAGAACAAAACATGACGTCAATGATTGTGCGATCAGCTTGCAGCCATTGATTGCAGCCATTGCAGCCATTGCAGCCATTGCAGCCGAACCAAGCAATGGTTCGTTGATGTGTTGCTGTGCCAGAGCGGCATGGTGAGGAAGCACTGTGCAAGGTATTGGTGGGATAAACAAGCATGCAGCATGCATGATGACCATACAATCTCTGGAGCATCATTTGAGGGCCAGAACACTATTTCATAATGCCGAGAAAACAAATTGACAGTCAGCGCAGCATAATGCTGCTCATGGGCAACAATAAATCACTTTCCTTGCAAAAAGTACTGGTCAGGCAATGATGGGAGTCACAGTAGTCGTTTTTAGGAAATGAAGTATCTTTGATATTCATACAATGGGATTGCTTCAGCACTCTGTATGAATTAGCAAGATGGCCAGGGAAGTGCTCAAAAATCAAGAAAGTTCAAAACCTGCCTAATGGCTCTTTGAGAATGTAAAAGACAGTGTGCAGAAACGTGCATGTGCAAACATATCCCTATTCCTTATAAGCTATAAAAACTGACCAGAAACATGCTCACTCTGCAACATACGAATGTCTCCCATCTTCGCAAGAAGTTAACTTTGGTCGCTGCACTGTCTGTGTAGGGCAGAAGTAGCGGACCCGCGGCTTCCTGGCATTTGACTTGTTCGTTGAAAAGAACTTGCAGCTCATGTCTTGGTAGCACTGCTTTTGGGAGGTGCTTCCTACAATATAAAGTAGTACAACAAAGTTATGTTCTGCAAACACCCAAAATAAATCTACATTGGTGCATTTTCCTAAAAAATTATTTCAGCTATACACTGAACGCCAGCAACACTCTCTTCTGTTATAGAACACCTTATTGCTTTCCCTGGCCTGATTTTTACTTGTTTTTGCTCATGACCCAGTGTAGCGGAAACAGAGCTTCAGGGTGGGAGGAAGCAGTTATAAAGCATGCACTTATTATACCAATATAAAAAATAATGAAATTTTGCATCAGAAAAAAATTATAATTCTTGTAATGTGAGACACCAAAACATGAATAAGTGAGCAAGCTGCGACATTAAGGTCTCACAAAATAATTTGGTAGCTAGCATACATCAAGATACCCTCCGTATACCCTAATTTATTTTGGACTGACCGTTTCACATCGAACTGACTGGCTCAAAACAACACTCTTCTTCATTAAATGGAACTTTGAACATTATCTTTGAGTTAACCAGACATGCTTATTTATGCTGCCTGAATAAGCACCTCATATGGGTTGCTTTGTTCACACACCTTCTGGATTGTATAATCAGCCCTGGACAGTTGATCGGGTCTCTTCTGTTTTCAATCTGAAGTATGCAGCGAAAAACTGAGGCTTTAAAGAAAAACAAACCAGGTATGTCAGCAGGATTTCGTCCTTTGCAGATAAAGAGAGAGAGGGGGTAAGTGATCCTTGTTCTTCGCAAGCTACACACACATGGATTAAATGTTTTCGTTTTCGCTCGGTACATTAACAGTATGAAACAGTGAAAATGGTTAATGGAGACAAGCGGCCACATATTTGAAATCCTACAAAAAAGGCAGAGACACTCGCTTCAGATTTTAACGTATACGTTTTCTGCCATTTATAAAAAAGTATGCAAAGTGCTCAATTTCATTAAAACTTGCATATTATCAAGCGAATGTGAAACGACAACAAATTGCACTCACTTGCACTGTTCTGCTGGTGCTTCTAAAATTTCTTGAAGTAGCACAGACAGTAAACTGGTCAGGCCAAGATTAAGTTTACATTTTTAACAAGTACCGCTGGCTTCAGGTCCAAGTCACATCACCAAATGAAGCTATTTATTGATGGCATGCGACCTATGGTAAGCACCTAAGCATTTGAATTAGAAATTTATAGCACATTGCAGTTTCATGTTTGATTTATGTTATGTGATGAGCGAGACAGAGAACAAGAGACAACACCTGATCCTGGGCCAGCTGTTCTTATTCTGCCTTTCGTCTTCCTCTGCTTCTGCCAGCTAGCTCCTCACACCCAGAGCCCCGATTCCGCTGCTCTTAGTCATCAGTGCTCATCACACTCGGCCATTACTGCGAGTGCGTGGAGCTGCCGACAGTGCTTCAGGTGTGCGCGGTTGGCTGCATCGTGGTGGTTGGACTCTTCCACGCTTGAACTTCGTGCGAAAGTATTTTGGAGCAAAATCCAGTGGCCAACATTGAATGTGTAGCCGTGGTCGTTCGAAATGCCGGTTAAGACGCCGAGGTTTGCTGAGGTTTGGCGTAAACTTTGGCCGATAGCGACTCTGGGTTACGACTTTGTGTTGCTGCGGTCTATAACATCGGCTATGTTGCAAAGCTTCCAGTGCGTTTTCCGACGGGCGGAATAAGTTCTGTCGCTGCGGTTGATCTCGTCCAAGGTTCGACGTGTTCGGAAGGCATGGTAAAAACAGTTCTGGCGGGTGCCATTGACTTCCTCGCCTGGGTCGTACCCGTCTAGGCTGTGACGTGGCACGCTGAGGCTGTATTTGTTGCCTTGGTATGCCACAGTGTCGTTGTTGACGTTGGGTATTGGCATTCGCTCGCACCTTGGTCGATGAATACTCGGGGGTATGAAACTGGTTTTACCTCGGTGGTCTGCTTTTACGACGATGTAACATGGTGTAGACATTTGGTGGGTGACAGTGGGTGTGTTGGAGCAGTCGCTGCATGCCGAGTAGACATTTATGTCGTCTGAGTGGGGTGGTGTGGTTTTTATGCGCATTCGAATGCCGAGCCGGAGAATGCTTGCGCAACAGAGGGTGAGTGTGAGCGCTCACAGGCCACTGGACACAAACATGATGCGACGTGCCCGCAGCTTACTTGCTGTTATCGCTCTTGTTTTGACCGAGCTGGTCATGGCCTGAACAATCAGGGGCGATTTCCATGGTGACGACTTCATGGAGGTCTGCGCGACGTTCAGGTTGTACGTTTGGAGTCAGAATGGCGTGCTTGTCGTCGTCGGCAAGATCGTACATCATGTTGCCAGAAAGGCCGATGCTGGCTCTCTTTGCCTGGAACGCATCGATGTAGCTCACACGCTCGGCCAATGACATCAGATGTGGTACACACTGGTCCAAGATTGTCTCCTTGCTATCCACGGTTGTCTCCGACAGCTCTGTCTTGGAAATGGCATTGGTTTCTGGCACGGAGGTTCGTGAGATGGGTCCCGGTGTGAAACCTGGCATAGAAAGAGCAACGCCTGCCTTGGAGCCTGTTTCAGTGTACCCTGCGGAGCGTTCAGCCAAGAGGTCATCAAAGCTTATGCAGGGTACAGCTGCACATTCGTGGCGGTTCAGTGTGGGTATGTCGTTTGAGTGACGTCCTTCACGAGGCCCGTCTTCGATAGTGGTCTTTGAGCTGAACTTGAATTGGACGACAGCACAGAGTCCGAAAGCTCAAGTGAACTGCAACACCTGACTGCAACCTGGAGGCCGAAACCCTCCTGCGCGTTATTCTCGGTAGTCGTCAGGTTGAACTGGGTGGTGGAAAGCAGATCGGAGAGCGTCCGGCCGAAGACAGCTATGAGCTTGGAGCTCCACTCCACCCAAGACTGCTGCTTGAAGGCTTCATACCGGTGCCACGATGTTGCACCTTCCCGAAGATGGTCTACAGCCACGGTACATTTTTTATTTTCTGTCCAGGCCTCGTGCATTGTTATCGCGTTGATGGTTGCCACCCAGCTGTCGGCGTCGTCCCAGACCCCGTGGAATTCCGGTAGTTCGCAGATGGCTGGTGATTGTGAGGTGGAAGGTGGCAACGCAGAGATCACCGACGTGAAGCAGTCGAGCTGGTGTGAGAGCTGGATCAGAGAAGACCGAAGCTCCCTGCGTTGCTCCGGTGTGCTTGCCTCAAGGTCGTATGAGGCAGCTACATCCAACACTGCGTTAATGTCCCACAATACTGGCAACCTTGTAGGAGCTCGCTCGGCGATCAACGCTGTCAGTTCGCTAGTCTCGACGCGGAGTAGCGCGATGGTACGCCGCAGGTCCGCGTTGCTGTTGGGCGTTAAGCCTGAAGAGTCAGTGGTCGTGCTCGTTGAGTAAGTAGCAATTGCGGCACTCACCCCGGTGAGGTCGACGAGCAGGGAAGCCTGGACGGCGTTCCGTGGCGGCTCGTTTGTTGAAAGAGTACCGCAACGGGAATGTAGGCCATGGGAAACGTGAGCAGCACTCCGAAGGGACAGGAGCCGGTGTGGATCCTTGCCGTGAAACGGTGGCAGGGTTTCAATCAGGTCATGTCCTAGAACCACAGGGGAGGCCTGGACGCCGTCCACAGGTGGTCTGCAGGGTGGCTGAAGCGGCGGGTGGGACCCTATCGCTAAGGAAGCGTGAACGGCGTTTTTTGATGGAGAAGCCCGCACTGCCTACGAACCACGAAGACACGTACCGGTGGCTTCCCGCAGAGGGCTAACTTGTCGGCTTGCGCTGACGGCAGAATCCATAGCCAAGGACGCGTGGACGGCGTCCCTTGTGAAATGGTACCGGTAACGTGTACTGCAGCCGCCGAGGAGGCCGTGACGCCGTCCCCGAACGGTGGTGGCAGTGGCGGCAGGTGAACAGCTGCCAAGGAGGCCTTGACGCCGTCCTCAAGGGACGCTTATCGCAGCTGTACTGGTTGATGGAGCCGGGACGTAAGCCTTCTTCTTCGTCGGCTGCGCCATTGTGATGAGCGAAACAGAGAACAAGAGACAACACCCGATCCTGAGCCAGCTGTTCTTATTCTGCCTTTCGTCTTCCTCTGCTTCTTCCAGCTAGCTCCTCGCACCCAGAGTCCCGATTCCGCTGCTCTTAGTCATCAGTGCTCATCACAGTTATTATATTTCTGCATGTCACCGTTTCTGTGATGCGGAGTATTGAGGTAGAGACAATATATTTTCAAAACAGTATTACAATAAGTTTACCAGCAACAGTCAAACTTCATTATGCTAAGTAGTGCCAGCGATATGACTGCAAACATTCAGAACAATGAAAACAGCATATTTCAGAGACTTTCCCAGTCTTCAATTGAGCTGATGGTGAAAGCGGCAGCCGCTAAATGAAGTTAGAATCACTTCTTTCGGAAACTGAGTGAGCTGCTATCTTTCGAAGACTTTCGGAAGTGAGGTGCAGACATCCACTTAAGCGGATATAACCCCGCCAACGGGGACTTTACTGCTCGGAATAAATGTGTCGGCCCTCTGCCCAACCATCCCACCGAATGCGGCTTTTTCGTCCCTTTCTCCCCATGGGCTTGGAGGCACACTGTGCTAACGCACCGTGCATACCTTGGGCTTGAAAATGTATATAATGTTAGCTCAAATCACGCGATCTCTTTTGTACGGTTTTTCCGTTTTGTTCCTTTTTTTCTGGTACTTTTTTTTTCTGATAGCCAAAGAGTGAGAGCCGCGAAGCGCCACATATAGGTCATTGGCGCACAGCTTACACGAGAGAATCACTAACGGACACTGCGAAAAAAAGCGAGAGCCGAAAGGACAACAAGCTGGACCGTACACAATGTGAGCAACTACCGCCAGCACAAGGCCTGCAAACGGCAAAATAACAGCTCCCGGCAAAATATCCAGCGCTAACACTCAAAAGTGAATCATTGCAATCTAACCACAGCACAGCTTTCACACTCCTGCTAATTAAAGTGGCTTGTTTACTTACACGCACTGTTTAAAGAACCCCAGGTGGTCAAAACTTCCGGAGCCCTCCACTACGGCGTCTCTAATAATCAAATGGTGGTTTTGGGACGTTAAACCCCACAAATCACTTACACGCACTGAACCAACGAAACCTTGGTCATGTCGTCCGATAACGCAACTGCAACGAAAACGATGCGCAGTTTTGTCGGCCAGTCACCAGGAACGTAGGGAAATTTTCGCTAACTATAACGCAATACATACTGTAACACGACACGCGACAGCAGCTGCCAATCCACCAACGCTAAACGTTTGCTGACCAATTTCATATTCACGGTCAGGGGCGCACGCTACCACTGCGCAGCATACGCGAATACATGCGAATACGCCGTAGCCACGCGCAAGAAAAAAGAAAAACAAGAAAAAGAAAACACTTTTGAGTAAGCATCCGCGCGACTTCAAAGCAGTGCAAACATTCAAGGCATTTTGTCGGCAGTCGAATAGGCAGAAGGCGGAGAAAATTCACGAGAGCGGTAAGATAAGACTTACCTTATAGCGAAATCTACAAAACTTGTTCGCAGGTCTGCTTGGCGGGAAAGCTTCGACGCGATGGTGACTCGAAGCAGTGAAGTTAACGACCCCTTGCACAACCTTCTGGTGACATATTATCCGACTTCACACAACCACAGGTTAGCCGATCAGAACACGACAACGAATACGTGTCTTGCTGTTGCAAATCACCGCTGAACGTAGTCTTTTCAAACGAGTCCATGACCGTGACATTTTTGTTCTAACAAGCATCCATGTTGGCTGGCCACCTGGCGAGCGCCGCGCATTCGCCGCGTACACACATCACGTAATCACGTCGGAGCAAGCAAGCCGGCCCTCCGGGGTATAGTTCACTATACTCGGGGTGAGTTCATGCAGCGGTTCATGACACATTTTCTCGAAGCCGCGGTGCTCCTGTGTCGCAAGTGAGCCCACGCTCTGTGGAGTTTCTCGTTGAAATTATATTGAAATCATGCTATGCGCTTGCGGTGTAAGCTCGTTATGTTCGCCACACACTCCGATGCACTACAGTAACCTATGTACTTGAGAAAAAGACAGACCGTAGAAACGGAGAGGCTGTTCTGGTCAAATTTCGCATGCAAAAACATCAATAAGTACACTGTAAAATTATACGTACGCACTGTTTGACTTACCAGGTGAACTTCCGAATTCAGTTGTGCAAAGCATGAATACCCTAATTTTTTGCCAACAATTTAGACTGTTTTTGATTGAGAGAACAATAAAACTGGGAGAAATCTTCCATACCAAGAAATAAAAAAATAGTGTACCAGACCGGTTAATTTTAACGCACTTGGTTTTTTATTTGCTGTTGTATGCGCGGTCTGACAGCCATGAAATGCTGGCTGATTTAACACATGAACATACGAACATTCACACTATCATAGAAATAGCAATAAATAACAATACCTACAAGCTTATAACAACGTGTGGAACCCACCATCAGACGATATTGGTTTCAATGACATATCGGTGATGATAATGAGACGGCACCATCAAGGTTTATAGGCTTTCTTTGGTAAATAATGCGCTTACAACAATGCTGCCCTGCCGCATTGTCAGTTAAAGCAAGTGGTGGCTGCTGAGTGTTTGTGCCAAAAAAGGTATTGTGGCGTATAATCCTTGCACAGAAAAAAGAAAACTATAAATGTTCGCGTACCACCCCACTATCATTGTGAGGAACTCCACGCATTGTCTGAGAATTACATTCAAAGGGGACTGTTTCCCTTCCCATGTGAAGGTTGGCCGTTTTCGTCACCAGGTCCGACCATTTATTCCAAAACATATGCAATGTCATAAGTGCGAGAAGATAGGCCATGTGCAGGGTGCATGCAGGAACTCCGAAGTGTGCCCACGATGATCAGAACCACACTCCGAGGACAAATGCAGCGCAACCATGCTAAAGTGCCCTAATTGTTAAGGTGGCCACAGTGCATCTTCCAAAGACTGTCCACGCATAAAGAAGGAGTTCACTATTCTTAGACAAATGGTGCGAGACAGCTCTACCCACAAAAAAGCCGCGGAAAACATCCGGCGAAGACGACAACGTCACCGTCGAAGGTCTTCGCGAAGAACACAGTCAACTGCAAGAAGTAAGTCAACGCATCTGGGAACGGCGCCCACTGCAGGGTACACCGCGGCGAACACGGACGATGGAAGAGAGAAAACAAGTAGACCTCTCTCGACTGAATAGTGGCCTCCACTTACGCGCACGTGACTTGTGGAAGAACCGCATCAGAAGCCGCCTTCATCCGAGCAAGCTGCGACAACAGAGGAGCAGCGGAACTTGGTTAGCAAGTGATGGTTCGTCTACGACCCATAATTAATGCCATTCGCACGGCGTTAAACAACATGCGCACAACGTCAGCCAGAAGTGCACTTCAAGTACTGGACGCTGTGAGTCCAGTATTGGCAGCTCTTGAGTAGGTAATGGCCCACCAGCCACTGTCTTTCAGGGAAGAGGTCAAAAAAGCAGAAACGTTTCAGTGGAATGCACGGGGACTGACATCACGCATTGCAGATTTCCGTTGGTTCGTTTTCACGTATATGTTTCCCATCATCGTCATCTGCGAGCCAAATTTATCGAGCGCTCTCAGACTCTCTGAATACGAATCATTTATGTCGGCTTGTTATAGTAGAAACAGCAAGGTCCTGCTGTTTATTCGCCATGACCTGACTTACATTCTTCCGTCTGTACCACCTGACAACGATAACCAATATATATGCTTAACAGTGAAGAAAAAGGGTCTTACTATCACAGTTGTCAGTGCATACCTGTCGCCATCAAGTACGTTTGACCACAGAAGACTAGGACACATCCTATCATTCACTCCTGGCCCATGGGTCATCATCGGGGACGTTAACGGCCACCATACGCTATGGGGGAGCCCGAAGATCAGCGCAAAGGATAGAAGTCTGATAACGTTTGCTTGAGACAACGAGCTGTGCTTGTTAAATGATGGCAGCCCACCATCTTTACGTGGCCCTGGATACAGCAGCTGCCTTGACTTGGCTTTTGTTTCTCAAAGTCTCGTCAAGTGTGCCGTATGGTTTGCGGACATAGAAACACATGGGAGCGACCACATTCCCACATACGTCAAGATCAGAGGATTATTACCTTGCAAGGTACACCAAACTATCCAAAGAGTGGACTGGACCAAGTTTGAATCTCTCATGAAAAAACGCTGCCAAGAGAACACCTCACTTGACTTAGAAGAGGTGATCAAGTCCACAGTGCAAGACACGGTGTGCACCCTCACATGCTTTTCGAGAGTAACCGAATTCGATGTGGAATTAGAACGATTTAGGGCTCTCCGACGGCGTGAGGAACGAAGGTACCGATGCGCGAAAGCAATCGACGATTTACGAATTGCTAGAGGTTTTCAGAAGAAGATACAACGCCGCATAGACAAGCTAGAGTCACAACGTTGGGCAGCCTTCTGCGCGTCGTTAGATCCCCGCAAGCCACACTATTATCACATTATCACACTTGTGGAGGTCAATAAGAGGGCTCCGGACAGCTCCCATTCAGCGGTCGTGATTCAAAGCTCTAGCCCTATTTCAACAGAGATCGGAGGTTGACGTGAGAGAAGAGTTCTGTGCCCAATTATCTGGCCAGCTCACAGATTCCAACTTCTCCACGTTCTCACGTGCTGGCACGACATCACGCGATCCCCACATAGACCAATGTTTTTCTATCCATGAGCTTAAGGCAGCACGGGCTTTGTATAGACGGACATCAGCACACGGCCTGATGGAATATCATACAGAGCACTGTGTCACCTTGGTGAGTGTGGGAGGAGTGCCGTCCTCGAGACATACAATGATTCGCTTCGAGGGGACACCGTCCCAGTTAACTGGAAGACCAGCCGTTTGGTACCATTACTGAAGCCTGGTAAGTCACTATTAGTGCTCACATCGTACCGCCCGATTGCACTGGCTAGTTGCTTGGGCAAAGTGATGGAGAGGATGGTACTAGGACGGCTAGAATGGTTCCTGGAAGATCACAACATCTACCCGGACGCTATGACGGGTTTTCGCCGTGACCGGTCATCAATTGATAGCGTCATAGACCTGGTCAGCTAAGTGCAACACAAAAAAAGCCGTAAGCGTCGCTGCGCTTCTTTATTTCTTGATGTTAAAGGGGCGTACGATAACGTCACACATGAAGCTGTCCTCACCACTCTCAAGGAGGTAGGAGTGGGTGGTCGGATGTTTCAGTGGCTACGCAGCTATCTCTCTGAGCGATCCTTTTTCGTGAGAACCAAAGATGGTGACACTTTGCTACATTACAGCCACCGTGGTATTCCCCTGGGTGGCATACTTAGCCCTGTACTATTCAATATGACGCTAATAGCTCTCAATGAGCATCTGCCAAGTACTGTCAGATTGTCAATGTACGCGGACGACATCGGCGTTTAGACGTCTACAGTAACACGTCTACAGCTGTGAGCGCGAATTCAGAGAGCTGCCACTCAAGTTGCTATTTACCTCCGTCAACGAGGTCTGAAAAATTCCTCTGAGAAATGTGCACTTGTGGCTTTTACGCGCAAACCAATGCAGAACTATGGCGTTCTGATGAACAGCGAAAGGATACGTCACCTCTGATCATACAAGTTCCAAGGTGTTATAATTGACAGAGACCTCTCATGGAGCCCAGATGTATCATACATGAAAAGGCGATTGACAGGCGTCTGTCATTTGTTCAAGTTCTTCGCTGGAAATAACTGGAGAATGTACACGGCTGTTATGTTGCGACAATACAGGATTCTTTTCCTTGGATTCCTTCGGTACAGCCTACCTGCATTAACCAACGCAAGTAAAACAAGCATACGAATGCTTCAAAGTGTCCAGGCTCAAGCACCCCGGATTTGTTTAGGCTTGCCCCAAAGTGCATCAACAGCGGCAACTATCGCCATCACAAGGGACCACCTCATGAAGACCCACATTGATGTTGAAGTGCTGAGGACACATATACGACACCTTGCTCGAACTCCTCGACATCACCTAGCCTCTCCACCAGTGGACCGACCATGCACATCTTACTGCAAAACAGTGACCGCACATGACGAGTCGATCCCAACTTCATTCTCTCCTGCCGCTAGACCTGTGACTCCGCCATGGTGCATCGCTTCACCAATGATAATTATTAACATACCTGGCATCTAGAAAAAGGCCAATTTGTCGTCACCGGCTCTTAAACAGCTCACACTACTTCTCTTGTATGAGAAGTACCAAGATTCCACACATATATACACTGACGGCTCGGTTCAGCCGGACAGAACTACAGGAGCAGTAGTGATACCAAGGTTGGCCACGACAATTAAATTCAAGACATCTCACGCAATAACATCAACGGCAGCAGAATTGGCAGCACTTCGTGCCGCGTTGCAATTTGTCGTTGACCAACCTACACGCAAGTGGACTATTTTTCGCGACTCGAAGGCGGCACTGCAGTCTCTACTATCAGCCTTACGCCGTGGACCACACGAGCAGCTGGTACTAGAGATAGCAGAGGTTATACACCACCTGACTGAGAAAGGGCACCAGTTACATTTCAGTGGTTACGCAGTCACTGCGGAATCATCGGCAATGAACGGGCCGATCAAGCTGCCCGCTCAGTCCACACAGAAGTTCATTAACTACAACTACCACTTTCTCGGACAGATGCTGCACGAAAGCTCCGCAGGCTTGCTCGCCTGCAAACCACATCACAATGAAATTAGCCACACTTCAAGCGTGCCCGACTGTACTCGCTTGACCCTACGCTAAGTCTTCAAGTCCCGTCGAGGCTTTGCCGAGCAGACCAGACCCTCTTATGTAGGCTGTGGTTGAGCGTTGCGTTTACCAACGCCTACGCTTTCCGCATTGGGATGGCCAACACCGCAGCCTGTGGCCACTGTGGTAAAGAAGAAACGATCCAACATATTCTTTGTGACTGCCTAGAGTATAGTAAACAACGACTATGCCTTCGCAAGGAACTCAGCAAACTAGATAATCAACCTCTGTCGGAGCAAAGAATTATAAAATATCGACAAGATGCAACTTCACAGAAGAAGGCCCTAAAAGCGCTACTACACTTTTTGCCATAGACCAGCCTTACTGAACGGTTGTAGCTAGGACGCCCTTCCTGTGTGTGTTTTCGTTTTCACATGAGTGCGCGTGCGTTTTTTTATATCTACCCCCTCTTTCTTGCCCGTATTTCCCCGCCCCAAGTGCTGGGTAGCAAACCAGATGGCAATATTTGGTTAACCTCCCGGCCTTTCCTTTCTCTCTCTCTCTCTCTCTCCGCACTAGTGTTCACTAGAAATTTCAATATCGGCCACCTAAATAGATAGTGAATATTAAACGAGCAAAAATGAACAAAAACACCGAAATTCTATTAAGAAGGCGCAAATGTTTGGTAAACAAGGTTCACGCATTTGAAGTACTTTGGTTGTATTTTTGCTAGATTATCAGCGTGTGGCAGAAGCACACGAACCTTGCCGTTTTCATTCTCTGAGGTGCACGCAGGAAGCAGGTGTTGATACCCTTGTATTGCCTTTTTCCACTTCTCGTTTGATCCTACGTTTTCTCTACACAGAAGCGCTGTTGCTTTAGCTCCCAACCGGGAGCATTGCTGGCTGCCAGTGCCGTCAATAGAGGGTCATTCCACGCGAAATGTCCAAGCCGATTTGGCGACCATCTCAAATGTATTCGAAGAAAAATCATGCTGATATACTGCATTGAAAACAGTGAACTGCTAAAATATTTCGGAGAGAAAAAAAGTTTGTAGTCACGTGAGTACTTTTCAAACTTTTTAAACTGTGGTATGACTGTTGTTTGTGAAAAAATAAATCTTTAAAAGTACAGCTCCTTCTTTCAATACCAAAGTTAGTTTGTATATTATGTAAGGGTGATTGTGCAAGGCATTTCATTCTGATTAATATCAGCGCAATTTTTTGGCCACACACGCGTCCAGAAATTCAGCAAAAAGAGGTTATGTTTGCATTTTTTATATTGCAATAGTGCTTTTTGTATGAATATCTGAGCAATGATTGATTACTCCATAGAAAGTATACATTGAAAAAATTCCCATTATACCTCTCAAGTCGCTGAACTTGACAAGAAAAAAACACCAATTTCTCAAAATAGTAATTTTTGTCGTAATTCAGGCGATATTTGCACCACGCGGTGGTGCAAATAAAGATAAAAAGTTTTGCTCCAATTAATGATCTCCTTTATATCTAAATTGGAATCAAATAAATAGTTCTTTTTGTATTCCAAATTTTATCATTACAATTTTCGTTTTAAGGAAGAAAATGAATTTTGAAGTTTCTGATTGGCGGCCTGATTCCCAGTTTTTTATATGGCAGTTTCCGCCATGGCCCCGCATTCTTCAAGATGGGCAGATTGTTTCCTCTCTGCGTGAGTAGAAATCGACGACATGCCTCGCACGTGGGTGATGTTGTAACATGCACCATTCGCGCGTCTGAGATGGGTCAGCTTGCCCCGCCACGGTGGTCTAGTGGCTAAGATACTCGTCTTCTGACCCACACATCATGGGATCGAATCCCGGCTGTGGCGGCTGCATTTTCGATGGAGGTAAAAATGCTGAAGGCCCATGGGCTCAGATTGGGGTGCACATTAAAGAACCCCAGGTGGTCGAAATTTTCGGAGCTTGCCACTACGGCGTTTCTCATAATCATATGGTGGTACTGGGATGTTAAACTTCGCATATCAGGTGGAACGGCTAGCTTCACCTTTGCTTCAGCCGCGTTCGTAGTCCCCGCTCGCGTGCGTTTACCCACGGGCGGAACGTACGATGAGGGGGGTGGGGAGGGGGGAGGGGTTGCAGGGTTGTTATCAATTTGGACTTGAAACGATGCGTGATGGCAATGTAGATATCACAGAGCCGTCAAAAGTATTAATTTCGCAGTAAAAAATAAAAAGGAACTATATGAATATAGTAGTGTTACTTACACGCACCTGCAGGCTCTCTCTCAACACATCGTGCCCAAGAAAAAAGTGGCCTGGTAGTGGCATTTTCGTAGGAAAATTACTCCAGCAACCAACTTCTCGATGTTTTCATATGGTCCACTGGAGAAGGACATTGTCTCCGTACCTACAAAAACAGCCCCGTGTCCGTTGGCACCCACGTATATTTCATTTTCCCCACAAACTGACAGGCATTCACGAGCTTTATGTAGGTCTTTGCCGTGCCTCTGACAGACAGATGTTACAGTGACGCGTTTCTGCACAATGAGCAGTAGTAGTACAGCTGCCTTGTGCGAGGCTTTTCCGAGAAACGTACAACGGGACTCCAGGAAACGGCGCCTATTGACACAATGGTCGATGCTCGCAAGTCGAGGTTAAGAACAAAAAGTGGCTGTACATAGAATGTGCACGACAACACGCACTAGCCTTCCTCTTTTCTAAGCAAAGTGATCGGAGGTGTTACGATAGCGCTGTGCTGCTATATCCGCAAATAGCGAAATGTTCACCGACCTTGAAAGAAAGAGACCCTCCTCAGAGAATTAAATGCCGCGCACGTTTATCCCATCAATTTTGGTCTGTCTGTCTGTGTGTCCAATGAAGTGATAACTGAAACAACCAAAATCCAACCCCATCCGTGTCCAATGAAGTGATAACTGAAACAACCAAAATCCAAACCCATCCGCAGCTCCTACCAATATTCCTCAGTATTAGCATTCATACTTATGCGATTTTCAATTAAAAAGCTATTATTGCGTAAATACGAGGCACAATAAGAACACGTCAATATTTTGTGGTGTGTCTTTTTATACTAGAGAAAGCATACAGAAGTAATCCTAAGGACCGTAGCGTTTGTCAGCTAGAAGAGCGGCCTTTTCAAAACACTCATTGGGTAACTATTGCAAACACACTTGCTTGGTACCAACTAGGGCATTAATAACTAACTTTTGGGTTGTAGGCTAGCATTCGCTATGCTATCTTTTGTCATTCTTTTGAGAAGCGTGATATGATGGTATCCGCTAAACACTTGTAAGGAATTTCGTGCCAATTGTTCATGCAGTGGCTGACGACGATGAGGAATCATGGCTGAAGTGGGTATGCGCCACAGTTAATAGGGAAAGAACAAACTTTTGTGATGATTTAGAGCATTAAACGGCCCACTCGTTACGCTATTTGCATCGTGCGATGACTGGTTGTTCTTTTGCTGTTCTAAAATCTTTATAAGTCGTATTAACGCGATTGGCTTCCCGACATCAAGCCTGCCTAAGGAAGGTTTCACACCAAGTTAAAACCACCCGTGTAGCTCAGTGGTAGTATATTGGGCTGGCAACCAGGGGACCCGGGTTCAAGCCCCACTGTGTCATTTGTGGAAGGTTTTTTTTTATTTTCATACGATGTGGTTACGGACACCAGCGGTGGTGGCGGCGATGGCGGAGGACAACAACTGCGCGTTACCCGAAAAGTGATCTCATAACAGCTTTCGCTAAAAAAAAAAAAGGCAAGTGTTTCGAACACTTTGCTAAGGGCGACACGGTGGTGGCACCTACCCGTCGCTTTGCGTTCTACACCTTATCGCCTGCACGACAGGCGCGCGCGTCATCCTTCATTTTCGAAAATAACTACCAGATAGCATTCATGTCTGCACGCACACAGACACTTTAATGCAGCGCTTCCAGAATACAATTTACGGACTTGCTCGTGCAGAACATCAAATAAACGCTTTGTTCACTCTCTCCAGACGCAAGACTATCGTATTTTGACGAAATTTGGAGTGAAACATGCAGATACGGGGCCAATTTTTTTCTTGATTTATTTCTGTATGTGCTAATCTTCTTTGCTGTATAATTAGCCTCTTACTCAGCGACGTTGTTGAGAAAAAACTCCAGCATATATTTAAAATCATTACGTCCCACTGATCATACAGAGCGTGCTTAGTGTCAAACAATGTATTGTGACTGCATAGGACTTAGCAATATAGCAGTATCCTTGATGTTCGCTCAGTCTTTTGCTAGGTGAAGTAACGTAATGCAGAACTTTCAAAACATGCGTAAGTTTATTGTTTTTCTTTCAGGTCGTCGAAAAGCGTGTAGAAAGTGTTAAGCAGCTCGCAAAATGTTTCACAAAGCAAATTGAAAGAATTCGCCCAGCCAGAGTCAAGAAAAGTTTGACACTGTGAACACAATTTCCGGCCAAATGATGGTCTGGAAAAATGACCCCGTACAATTGGCTCTCGTGCATACCATTGTCCATATTTGGGTGAGTGAACAGATTCAATAGGAGGAGCTCACTAAGTGTTTATGAATTTACTACGTGGGTCTTTGGCTGGCCCTGTATTTCCACAAAGCGTGATAATTATTGGTATTATAGAGCTTCAATCAAGCCCCACCACTGTGCTCTAGTGGCTAAGGTACTCGGCTGCTGACCCACAGGTCGCGGAATCGAATCACGGCTGCGGCGGCTGCATTTGCGATGGAGGTGGAAAAGTTGTACGCCCGTGTGCTCAGATTTGGGTGCACGTTAGAAAACCCCAGGTGGTCGAAATTTCCGGAGTCCTTCACTACGGCGCCTCTCATAATCATATGGTGCTTTTGGGACGTTAAGCCCAACATATGAATCAATGAATCAGAGCTTGAGTCAATTATTGCAGCGTTAAGTCTTCGCCTTTACTACGTAATCGAAGTTCTCTGAGCAGACGTTTTAAAAGAGAAATTAGTAGAGAGTCTTAAAACTAAGACATCATGGTTTTGGCGCAATCGCGCATTAGGCTCCATAACGCAGTGACGCTCATTCTACATTGCTGTATTGTTGTTATGGACATTGGCGATGTATCTCACTGCTGCCAGTCATTTCTCCAACCTGTGAATCTTGTCCCAGATTCAGAGAGCAGCACAGTTTCCTAAGAAGAGCTTTATGATATGTCAAACTTGGAATCAACCATCTCCTTTAACGTTGACTCATAAAGGACACGTCTGCGTCAGAACAATGCAAGAATTGTGCCACGTTTATAAATTGGTCGTATTTTCACCTATTACTATTTCGGCAGCTTTTCCAAACTTCCACGTCTTGAAAGCTAATGGGACAGTATGTATTGCTGAATTGATGTATTCCTGTTAGTAGTTTTTTTTTCACCAAATATTTTTTGCAGTGAATGGTGATATTCATGGTTCACAGATTTTGGTAACTGTTCTTAAAGAGATGTGTCTTTATTTATAAACTATTTTTATAATCATTGTGTTTTCAAAAATGACGTGGGGCAACAACAATTGTTAAGTGCGTTGAATTTCTTGCATTGATCTACAGAGAAAATAATTCATTCGTGGGTTACGTAGCTTGTTACTTTCAGTGACAACACAGCGTGATGCATCAACACAAGTGTGGCATGATGAAACTAAACAAATCGGCGTTCAGAAATATGTACCACCTACAGCAGAGCAGCATCCCTTTTTAACCGACTACAGGGGATCTTACGTCCTACAGATTTTATTTGGCATTGGGCTAAACGAAGAGCTACCTTTGTGTCAAAGGTTTATGGAGGTCGAACTTCGGACACACAAATAAATATGGAACAAAGCTCGCTGAACAGAATTGAGCCAGGGGGTGTCGTGCAGGCTGATAAAAGATTTATTGGCATAAAATTTCTCGTGCAGGGAAACAGGAGCTTAGCTGTCATGCCCTCCTTTTCCAAAGCAAGCACCCAGTGGCGCTTTCCCTGTGTAAGGGTGGTTTTTCGTCCTCAACTTTGCAGAGTAGTCTTTTCCTGCAGCATGTTCTAACTAGCCCCCACAAAAGCTTTTCTGAACGCAGTTTACATTTGATGAACGCCACCAAACTTATAACTTTGCTTGGACACTGATGCACGGTGAATGAGTTGCTCTGCGTATCAATACGTTTGACAATATTAAGTTTTATCTGCCTGCTGAACGTATTTTTTACATGAGTGAAAACATAAGCATGTGCTGAATACTAGTCAATGTTCGACCACCAATTCTGAGCCGCTCTCATGAGGAGGTCTAAAGCAAGTGTACACACTGCATTTTCTCTACACTACCTGCGACGCCACATTTGAGTTGCGTGGACCTCTTCTTTTGTTTTTGTGTTTCTGGGCCTACCTCGTTTTATAATCAACGTTAGTGCTGTCTTGCTGTGTTCATGTTTATGTGATGCAATAGTTATTGTGGTTGTACGTCCCAGAGAAAGAAAGAGAGAGAAAGAGACAAAAAGAGAGATGGAAGTAAATGAAAGGCAGGTAGGGTTTAACGCCCCAAAACCGTGGTATAATTACGAAGTGCTCCGTAAATTTCAACTACCTGGGGTTCTTTAACATGAATGTGATCCTAAGCACACTGGCTTAACTAGCCGAGCTTTTGGTCTTTTTATGGGACGGAGACAAGCCCCGATTTTAAAGAGGCCCTAGAACACTTGTTCAAGTAACCATAGAATGAATTCACTCAAAGAGCTTGTTGCCTCACAAACTCAATGCTAAAAATTTGAAGAATCCATTCACTGCGAGTGGAGTTACAAGACGCACGTGCTGCACGTGCATTCTCTCGTATTTCGTCTCGACGAAAGCGCGGGAAGTTAAGCTGGGAGGGTTGGCAGGGGCAGAAAAATTACGTCACCCATGCATCATGACCTTGAGCATTTTCAATTTTGTTTTTCCTACAATGCGCGGCTTCTTCAGCGTGATCGCGCACGCACGTGTGGACAAGTGGCGGCTTCCCACGGCAATCTCTGCAGCGACTGAGTGACCCATGTTCAAGTCAGCCAATGGCCGATAGATGGGCTTTTTACGAGTGATTTTTGAGCGTCTTTCGTGATTTGTCTAGAGAAGATAGAGCAATTTTTAGCAGACTTTGACAATTTATTGTGAATACCAGGCCGCGTGCTGCGGTATAATACTTGGCTCGCGTATTGCCGTGAGCCTCTACTACCGATCAGTAGCGTTTTCTCACCATGCTCAAGAAGTGTTGCAAGGCACCTTTATGCATGGTCTACAGTCAAGATAGCGTACTTTTAAGGGACAGAAAACCAGTGCTGATGCTGTATGTTTTTTTGGGTGCAATAGAAAGCTCACCCATAATAGTGTTAAATGATAAAAAGTAATGGCAACAACGTTTATATTATCGTCTTGATCTATGGAGATTCTGAAGTCAAACATAAATCTCGTGCTCCAAATATTGCGAACTGAGCGCAACTGTAGACCGTGCATCCATAGTTGGCAGCGCACAAAAAGATGCTGGTGGTTCCTTTTGTGCACTGCCCAATAATAAATAAGTTCGAACTTGCTCATCTTTCAGTTGTTCTACTATAGACCGTGGTTGTGCTCTGCGGTTCGCTGCGCATGTGGTGAGCCTCGGCATATTCTACTAGTCGACACAAAAGACCCTTTTTAGAATTGACGCCTTTTACTGTACAAGTAAGCGGCACAGAATAGAGTGGAGATGGATAATATTACACAGTTTAAATCTGAGCACTAATTATGACGGCAATCATCAGACTAGGTACAGTAATTGTTACGACTCAATAAGGCAGCATCCAGGCTAATATGCTAGGCTGCGTGACATACTGGTTTCTTGTGACTATTGAACACAATTTAGAAAGATCATCCTCAAATCATGAGCAGGACGCTTTGATCTGTCACTATACTTGCTGCTCGTAGACTTTGTAGTGCTTGGGCGCGCGAACATTCTTCTTCCCTACACGACAATAAGCCTCTTCACAACAGTCTTTGTGTTTTCAACAGGATCTCATTGCATCCTTCCGCCAATCGCTGGTCCCTTCAAAACATTCTGGCACAATTATTTTGAAAGAAGCTAGTGATGATCCAACTATTAGGTTGTTATTTGCCACAAAAAGAACTTCAAGAACTTAAGAAAAGCTACACGAAGTTATACAGTAAATTTTGGTTTTTAAAGCTGATTCATCAGGCTGTGACCACACTATTGATGATGAAAAATACCAAAATAGCACCTGTTTTGAACCAATTCATTCACACAAAATCACCACCAAAAATCAGTCAAAAGGTGTATATGGTGTAACATCAATGACGATAAAAATTTTCTGCTTATCCACGTTTGCTTCTTCATGTGTGCTGCTTTCCAACGTAAAACAACATAATAAACGCGAACGAAAACATTTTTGCGCACACTAAGGTTGAAAATAAAGGGCGTACTTTCCTTGTGTCTCCTCTATACTGTGTGCAACATATTGTTATCCCTAGCATTATGTTGACAGTGTAATAAATAATTATTATGTTAAAAACTTTCCAAATGTTGCATCATCTGAATTGAACTGAGATTTTATTTTTCTATTTTCAGATGTTGCCTGCTTTCAACTGGGACTCTTCATAATTTAGTTCTCAGTGCGAACTGCAGTGACTTTTACAGATTAGAAAGAGAAGACACCATTGTGCACAGTAATACAGTGTACTACGTGAAAACCAATATGTAATAAATATTTGTTTTTTGGTCTCGCATTATAACTTTTTGACTGGTTTTTGACACTGAACAGAAGCGCTACTTTTGGGTTAAGCTTTTCTCCCTACATACAAACGTCCCAACATGAAACTGCGTCTTTTAATTGATTTCTGGTACTTCTTTTTTAAGGACAAGAAAAACACCATCTTTTTTTTCACGTTACCGTGCCACCTGAGAACAATTTATTAACTAGAGCGACAAAAATGGTCGATTGATTTCTCTAAAGACCAGATACAAAGGACCCAAGTGTTAGAAGGCCCCTCACTAGGTTAGACAATTTGGAGCAGACGAGCGCAATGCATACGTTCGGCGTTCTCGTTCACGTCTGCCCGAATGAAAAACGCTACACGACGCGAAAATGGCTCAAATTTCAAGCTGAACGCCGCTTGTCCTTCTCGCGTGCTCAAGCCCAGAGAATGAGGGAATGACGTAGACGACAGAATTTCCTTACGTAGACGGTAGTGCTGTGACCTCAGTCCTTTACGCAGACAACTGTGCTCTGACATTGCCAACACTAGCACGTGACATGTGGAAAAATATTTGACAGGAAATGTGTAGGTTATGCGATTTATTGTTTGAATAGATGAATAAACCGAAACAGAAATAATCAGACGTGCAAAGGTAATGTGTGCGCCGTTTTCATTTCTTTTTCCTGAATTTCAGTGATACGCGAGGCTAATGTGTCTTCTTTTCGCATGCCTTCTAGTCACCGTGGTGCCCCGCGGTTAACGCATGAGCAGACGCCAGCCCAGGAAACGCAAACTGAAGCATGCAGCACTCATTATGCTCATTTGTTCTATAGCAGCCAAGAAAACGTTAATGCGGCGCTGGTTAATACCTACACTGTCGCTCCAGTGATATGTTGCAGTTTTCTTGCTGGGTGATAGGTTGCAAGCGGGATGATTTATCAGGCAGTAGACCACAACACAAACCTTAGCTCCAAAATTATGCTGCACGCATGCTCGAGACCTTGGGCTTGCAGGGCTCACCATGCGCACGCACCCTGACGTGCGCATGTCTGTTCCTCTCACTCAGATGCCGGAGAGGGTACGGAAGAGATTTGGCTTGCGAAGGTCACGCTGGGCGAGGGGGAAGGGTTTCGAGCTAGCCTCCTCGCGTAATAGTAGCGCGCCGCTTCAAAATATCGGCTCGCAGCTAGTAATGAACCAATTGAAAATATTCTTGTGGCTTAATACTATTAATTGGAGATACAACTGCCACCATCTAGGTAAAATTTTCAGGGCTTAGTGAGGGGTTTTTAAAGATGCAGTTCATGCTACAATGCATGCATGCCTAATTTTCAGGCACTAAAAACATTTCAGGTGCCAAAAATAGGCAACTAAACACCGTTTCAGGCTTCCAAAGTCAGAAATATTAGCACAAATATTCTTCAAACATATAGAATCAGTTTAACACAAAGACGCACGCAACATCTACCTATAGGACAGTTAAGCACACAGTGTTATTTCCTATAATGACACGAAAGCGCTGACAAATAATAGTCATGAAATTGTCCTTTTTCTCGCGTGTTTTGCAGAACATGGTCGTTCCTTTGTCTTGCATTGTGAGTCAAGTATCTACCATCGAATCAATACCCTTCCGAGTCGCTTTTTTCCGGAGTCACATAAAAGGTCGACACAGGAGCAGATAGTGACATATGTAGACCACCAAGGGCTATTATTCTCTTCTTCGCATAGTAGCGAGGTACTAAAGCTTAATCAACCTCCATTTCGCAGGCGTTCTTATTTACGGCGTTTGTGCGTTATAACATCGCCAACCCTTTGGTGCATCGTTCCTTGCAGCGGTTCCACCCATGCGACTCGGTCAATTATGCATGGTAAGGATACGTAATACGTGCCAGCCCCTCGAAACATACG
The DNA here is from genome assembly GCF_043290135.1 of Rhipicephalus microplus. Classification (NCBI taxonomy): domain Eukaryota; kingdom Metazoa; phylum Arthropoda; class Arachnida; order Ixodida; family Ixodidae; genus Rhipicephalus; species Rhipicephalus microplus. Next base: position 472,745,383 of record NC_134710.1, read on the forward strand.
CCAGCTGAGGGATCTATGATTTAGAAACAGGCAGTACGCTACAGAAAACGCTGACACAATCAATGGCATGCAAGAGCTGGCTCAGGCACGTAGGGCACCCATGACCCTGATGGCGCATGACGGCTTAATTTGTCGGTGTTATATGACCCTCCAGCCTTTACAGCAAACAGTAGTGGGAAGGATTTTAGTACACGAGGTGAAAGGCAAAGGTTTCACGATCGCCTGCTCGCATTGTGCACTGCGTGGCTCAAAATAAACTGCTTTGGAAAAATATTGTAGTACAACGCTCTTCCTTGGAACGCAACAATTACCAGCGTCGAACTAAAATATCTAATGAGAACTGCACTATCTTTTAAGACCTGGTGATGTGCCGTTTTAGAAGCTTAGAGAAAAATCCAACAGTTCCTCTGTTTCTCGCTCGTGAAAGACGGTAGCCTTGCTGTGGAAAGCAACTACAGAGACCTGCCCGTTTCTCAGATCAGTATGTACTCCAATGGTTGGTGCCACCATAATATTGACTTGAGCGTTCTTTGCTGCAAGCATAAGTTATAGCTTCGGCCCCACCACTGTGCTCTAGTGGCTAAGGTACTTGGCTGCTGACCCGCAGGTCGCGGGTTCGATTCCCGGCTGTGGCGGCTGCATTTCCGATGGAGGCGGAAATGTTGTAGGCCCGTGTGCTCAGATTTGGGCGCACGTTAAAGAACCCCAGGTGGTCGAAATTTCCGGAGCCCTCCACTACGGCGTCTCTCATAAGCATATGGTGGTTTTGGGACGTTAAACCCCACAAATCAATCAATATCTTCAGGAAACATGACACACACCAAGATTCATGTAATTTTGCTAAATAATTTACTATCGCTTTGTTATGTGGATCACTTTTGGTGTCGTTTTCTGGGGGCCGAGTTAGGCAGTGGCGTAGCACTTGGTCACGTCAACACGCAGGGCTGCGATGGACTCAGCATTGTCTGCTCTCGCATACCCGTGCCACACAAGCCCCAGGAAAACAAATGTACCGGTGGTTGTCACGGCTAGCTGCAGAAGCCGAAACCAATGTAGAAACCGATGCTTTGCTGGTACGTACATTGTGGAGGTGACGAAGGTTCGGAGGTCACTCGCGTAACTTAAAGGGAAACTGTGGTGTTTTTTTTATTGATTGAAATGTGGGGTTAGACGTCCCAAAACCACCATATGTTCATGAGAGACGCAGCAGTGGAAGGCTCCGGAAATTTCGACCACCTGGGGTTCTTTAACCTGCACCCAAATCTGAGCACACGGGCCTACAACCTTTCCGCCTTCATTGAAAATGCAGCCGCCGAAGCCGGGATTCAATCCCGTGACCTGCGGATCAGCAGCCGAGTACCTTAGACACTAGATCACCACGGCGGGGCTTATATATATATATATATATATATATATATATATATATATATATATATATATATATATATATATATATATATACTGATTTCAATAAACTTTTGAATATGTGTTCTCGGTGGTACCGTGGTGATATGTGCCAAGTTGTGCTAATGTAAGTCATTTAGGTTTTTAGAGAACAAATTTTAAAATCGGTAGCTGATTCTGGAATCACACTCGTAAATGTGGACCACTCTGCGTGTGTGACGTAAGGACCTACTATTTTCAAAAACCCCGCTTTTACCAGCAGACGAATGCAGCGCGCGCTTTCTTCTACGTAGAGGCGACGACAACGCGTGGGCACAGTTCAGTTTAGCCAGCTGCACACAGCGTGTTAGTCGTCGTTGACCTTGGGTCTTACAATATTGAGCAACAAGGAAATTAATTCGGGGCATGACAGATGCTTCACGCGCCGGTGAGTTGAAACAAGAAAGCGATGCTTCCGCACTCAGATAGTAGCTGCAATCATCACTGCACTTGTCACTGGTTCAGACGAGCTGGCACAGCTTGATTCCGCGTCAGATGGCATCGCCAACTTGCTTTTTGTGCCTCAGAAAAGGCACTTGAGCTATGTTTACATTCAGGCCAGACGTGGCGGGCTGTAGCAAATCTCGTGACGTCAACCAATACCCCCACGGATCACGGCGCAGCACCCTGTTTTGGTTTTTGTTTCAACTCGCCGTTTATCGCTTAATTAAAATTATTGACGAGTGGCTGAGAAAAATAAACCATCCTAGCTTTTCAAGGACTGTCAATACTAGTAGAAGACATCCTTATCCCTAGTATGGTCGAAAATGCACTGGAGTACCTCTTTAAAGTCTGGTGCGATGTCTCGACAACTTTCGTTGCACCTCCTACGGAGCTACTTCATTGCTGCACGCGCTAGCGATGGGTTGCGATTAAGAGAGTGACTATCAAGGTACCCTTTGGAAGTGAATTAAAATTTATTTTAAGCGCTTGCTTTGTCCGACTCTTCATGTGGAGCTTCCTTGAAAGTCCTTCCAAACAGAGGAAACGCAAAATAGGCATGTTAAAGAATCGAAGTTTATGGCAACACTCCTTTACTACGAAGTAATGACCTAGTGGCTGAGTCATAAGATTTGATGGAGCCCTAGACAAAATTACACAAACACGATCAGATTAGGTTACGCAACAGCGCTCGTGTTTGTGTCGTTTTATGTGTCTGCGTTTGTGTCCTTTTGTGCATTGCTTCATAAGTATACACGTTCCTCCAAGAGCTGCAGCATTCGTTGGAAGAAATTGCATCTCCAGTTTCTGTTAAGTGTCTGTAATATATACTATTAATACATGTGCCCCTTTTCGCAGACCATACACAGCATTGAGACGAGCCATAATCTCGACGACCTTCTAGGCAGTGAGTCTACACACCGCTGGTCAGAGCTACTGCAGCATCTGAAAATGCAGATGCTGGCACAAGTTCTGCTGATGAAGACCCTAGTTCTGAAACTAAACCGACTGAAAAGGCGGTAGCTGCAGTCCGAAGCCCTGTACAATCAAGTGAACCTGTATCAGTATAAAGTCGAGCTTCTACTGCAAAGGCACTCATCTGCAAGAGAAAAAAAAAGAACTGGCCATGAGTTTGCGATAACAGAGGTGGTCAAGGAGCAGAACATGCTTTGAAGCTGGTGGCACGAGTGTAAAACGTGAAAGCTGGAGCTTTACAAAGAGCAGCTGAAGCTACAGAAGAAAGCTAGAGTGACAGAAAACAGCCTAATTTACCTACAATACATGATTGTCAACTAATAGGGAAGCAAAGTCTTGAACAGTAGGGTTGATTTGTTCAATAAATGCAGACTTTCTTATTTTTATTTGTGCATTACTGAAAAGATTATATTGGCTTCGTGAATAACTGCTAACAGCGCTGCTTTCTGCTTTATGTAAATGATAAATCGAGGGTCCTGGAACGCAATTTTACCCACGCAGTTTAAAATCATGGCTCATTCTATGCACGACGCTGAGATGAGTGCATTAAATAATGGTTCAAATTGTTGGGAGCGCATGGAGCTTATTTAATTTATTATTCGAAAACGAAAGATGTCAAAACTTTAAGACACAAAATGTGTTTCACAGTACTCCAACATTAGTGCAAAGAGAGACTTTCTTACCGCAAGCCGCCATACTCTTTAATGATGCGCTTATACCAAACCAGTGCTGTTACACTGACACTTCATTATCACCGTAACTTCAGCTGATAATACAGCCAAGCGGACAGTACAGTGTAGTTGAGAGTGTTTTCACCGAGAAATGAAGATGTCCTGAGGCAAAATGCCAATGTTTGGCATACTTGAAGCACTTCATTTTTTAGTTATGCTGCTACCACTCTTCAGCAGCATAGACAAAGCAAACGCATAAGACATAAAGCAGTGCACTTTTTGAAAAACACGTTGAAAAAAACTCGAAGTAGTTCATATGACTCTGCAACAATTTATTCGCTCAAAAAGAGGGCCTTTTAATTATTCACAAAAGTATGTAGCTGACAAAAGAAGGCCACACAATGCACCTTTCGAAACCTCTGTCTCCTTGCAGAATCAAGTGACAAGTTAGGTACAATAAAACACCCTAAATATGTGTGCAGCAATCAACGGAACATATTAATTTTGACACTATAACGAAGGCAGACAAATGATTAACGTATACTTATGGATACAAGAAAGGTTTCAGTTGTGACATGCTATTAAACTACACACTGGTTTAAAAAAACACTTCGCTAAGAAATATTTTTACATTATTAGCAAGAACGGTACAATTACAAAAAATCCTGTTCAGGTACATCTGCGGAGACCACAAGATTTCGGAGAATTCAAATGCAATGCACAAGATCATCTGACAGGATTTGAAGCTGAAATGAGTGCCACTTAAAAGTTCCGTTTGATTGGTAAGGGCATATAGGATATAGCACGTTATTTGTTCATTTTACGTCAAGTGTAAAATAAATAAACACTGCTTTTAAAAGCTCGAAAGTCTGGGCAAAAAAAATAGAAATAGTGTGATACAGAGTACAAAATTGGTTAAACGGTGTTTCAAGCAGTAACTATCCACTGACAAACGCCTACTCTCATATTACCCGCTGGTGCAGAAGTATTCAGCTAGTGCCATAAAAAGCAAACTATAAAAACAGGGGGTGCTTGATGGCAGTGCAAATTGTAATGAGTTCAGCGTTCTTCAAAAAAATTGCACACATCTCACAAACTGAAACAAAGCACTGGAACAAACATTGGATTTTGTGCCAAACAAACATGCCACATCTTCGCCATGGTAGCCGAAGGCAAATGGCCACATGGTGCATGGTGTAAACTGGCTTCCTGACAGGCAGTGGATTAACTCACTTCCCTGAAAGAGTAAGTGAATGCTTAGTACTAACATAAAATATTTTGCTCACATTATCCTCACGGATTCACCATTTTCTCAAGAGGCAGCTGATGTACTAGCTGGCTTCTCGTAGGCAGCTCCCACATGGCTACCTCCTGTTCACATTGTGGCTCAACACGTGCTTTATTATTGTCCTAGATATTATGAAGAATACAACATTCTTCAATAAGCAAGTCAGTGGTGCTGAGACTCCACTTTATATGTTTCATATTGGAACAAAACTTGTGTTTCACACGCTGACCTGCATTTTCGCAACCCTTCCGGTTATTGAAAGGCTGCAGCTGTGCGCCGTTTTTCTTGTGCACCAGGCTGTGCATGCAGATAAGATTTCTGTACGTTTGAAGACAGGGTAAGTGTCTGGTCACACAACACGATTGAGGGCACACAAGCTGCTGCATATGTTACTGTCGGTCGTTTAAAGCACCGCTTTTAATGGCTTTGCACAGTGAAGATCCTCCATATACACAAACGAGTCGTGCCACCACCCAGGGAAGACAACGTTTGTGTACCTCAAGTGAGACTAGTGGTCCGCCGGCGCTAGCAGAAGCACGCTATACCTGTCTTTACAACAATAGCATTTCAATCAATGTACTGTAGCAAAATAAACAGCGATTTCGGCTAGTTCGTAGCGGTTAATTTCAAAAGTAAGAAATGCGGCGCAGTACGTAAAAGCCACTGGAGAAGAGCAAGACTACACTATTAATCAATAGTGTAAATATGGAAAAAATATTCAAAATCTCAAACTAACAAGATATGTAATTTGGAATAGGTAGCACTGAATGCTAATATAAGAATTCTGTAAACGTTAACACACACATTAGGAGGATTAATTGAACAATTTAAGTAAAATTTAAGAAGTGAACAAGTATTCCGAACTGAGCAGCTTTTACATTTGCAACCAGGCATTGCTAGGTTCACATCAAAATATCGGGAGCGAAAACTAAGGGGACAAAAGGGATGAGACAAATGAGCGCACCTTTGTCTCCTCCGTGTCGTCCCGTTAGTTTGTGCTCCCAATATTTCTTTAGGAATATATACCAACTAGCCCGCCTATCAACCCTTCTACAATTGTTAGGTTTGTTAACGTCGACTTGATTATGTGACTACTCGTAAGTGTGCAATGGACAGGCGCACAAATACCCTGGCGGTGATCTCTAACCTCTTCTCTCTTTCTTTTTTAATCCCCTCACCCGTTTCTGCCCTTACTACAGTGCAGAGTGGTAAACCAATGCGCGTCTTGTTCTTGCCTTTGATTTCTACCCTTTCTCATCTCCTTTCTCCTCCTTGTCCTCCGAAGCACATTTCTCAAAAAGTGACACAAGAAAGGGGGCACCAGTCAAGTTCCCCAACACCTTGTGGGAGTACAATTACAGCAAAACGTTCTCCCATACACTGCTCCATATGTTCAGGTGACGACGCCTTCGCCCAGTCGTCCTCCAGGTTCTTCTGGGCAGCCTTACAGAACTCTTTGTACAGTATGTTCACTATGAAGCCGCCAATCACGATCAGTTAGGCGATGCTACTATGTATCTTCGGCAGCAGAGCACAAACGTTAGAATGCGACGGTCACATTTAGATCCGAAGCAGCTTTTCGACTAACTTGTGTAACGCTGTCCCTCCATACAACACGCCGCGTGACGCGGGTGTTGGCGCGGTGCCGTGTAGGTCAACCTACTACTCCACGCTCCCCTCTATGTGCGCACTGACTTCACTCTCTGTCTCTCTCTCTCTCTCTCTCGCCTGTCACGCGCTCTTCGCGGCGCCCGCAGCTGCTGCCTCGTCAGTTATCCCGCAACACCCGCAGTGACCGCCGCTCTCTACACCACTCACTCCTCAGTTCACGGGCAATAAACCTGACGCGCGCCTGACGTACGCGTTGAAACGTGTCAGTACGTATCACCTACAACACCTACGCCAGCCATCGCTTCAAACGAATCTTCCAGCACTCACCACAGCATCTGCGTTGGTGCCATTTCACCTATGACGCCACCCGTGCGCAACGCTGCTGCTTTGCATCCCATCAGGGTTCCCTTCGGGGATATGGTACAAGTTTTGTTGGTATGGATGAATGATACGAGCCACGCGGACGCTTTGGGTAAGGTCGCTATCTGACTGTGTGTTAAGGCGTTGACAATATTTTAACCCATATAGCCTTCACATTGTTGTGTCAACTTGTTGTATGTCGGAGCAGCACGACTCTACAGTATAGAGAAACGTAATAGCTGAGATGCGAAAGCGTTTCTTGCAGTAAGCTTCTCATAAAGTCGGTTGCATTTCTTCAAACCATCGCTAGCTGTTAAAGAAATGCAAACAAGATCGAAGCGCCGTACTAAGTGAAGAAGCTGTAGCGATCAGGTTCAAATAGCTTGAAATCATTTGGATTTCACTATACTGAAGTTGAAGTGAAGCAGCTTGTCTCTGCTCCTCGATTCTCCGTGGTCGAGCGTCATCCTTTGAACGCAAGCACACAAGTGCTTCAGTATATAAAAATTGCACTCACCCCTCATCTTCAGCAGGTACACGTTATATTCAGGATATGAAAAGCGCCATTTGCTTTTGACACTTTGGATCTGAGAAGTGTTGACTTTGGTTGCTGCGGCCGGTTGCATTGCTGTAAAACGTAGCAACAACCAAAACTAGAGCGTAATGTCGTTACTTCTGCATGTAATTATTCTTTAAACTAGATAAAGGTTGTAAGCGCTTGTTTCTTTTTTATTATTACCCTATATTAGCTCACTACAGAAAATGTTGTGATTGACATCGTCAACAGAAATATCCTTAAATCTGATAGTACATTGGGAAGCACCATCGAAAAAAGTCATTACGCAACCTAACGCCTGAACTACAGATTGTCATTTCTGGTGTCCGTGTGGCATGGTTATTAAGCGTCTGTGCCGAATTCTTAGCCGGTTATTCAGCGTGAGCCAGTGGACGATGATAATTCTTTTCTACCCATGACACCTGGAGAGCCGACACCATAGCAGCCTTTTTTTTTAAATAAAGCAATTGAACACGATTGGGACGACTATCACATCGCATGAACTTTTAAGCGCATCTCAATAATGTAAGCGGAGGTAATGCGGTAGGGAAGGTGCATCGTACTAATCTGCCAGGCAAGGGCAGATTTTAACGGGCAAGTCGACTAACGAACCATCAATAGAGGAGCGGAATCGTGGCCCCCTGTCGTGCTAGCTTCGAGCGCACCTTTCTTACACCCCATGGCTGCATCGCTGGGAAGGATTGAAAGAAAATGAGGGCGTTTCGAAAGAGTTTATGCGTTACAAGTAAATGGCGTCACATCGCATTAATTGTGATGCGCTCGGCAAGGTGGCGCTGTGGCGTCGCATTCTGTCGCACTCACGCAAACGCAGCCATTGTTCAGCTCAGAGGTGTGATGCCCGTTATTGAGCGTGTCGCTGCCCTACAAAATGTTATGCCATGACACAACGCCCAGCATTCTGTATGCTAAGCGACAAAGTCTCATCACACAAAAGGTGTTATCGACCGAAAGCAAACATTACCATGGCAGAGGTGAAACCAACAGCTGGAATTCAAATAGGCAACATGACACTCACAATAGAGTAATGTGACCTAAAAAAGAACTAACATTGTGCAACACCCTTGTTAACACACGCAAAGTCGTCAAAAAGTGCACTACCTGTTTCTCGATACAATAGAATACGATAATTTATACAATGCGCAAACACAAGCAGTCCGGAAATATCCCCAGACAAGTTGTTTCCATTGCTGCTCGAGGGTAACCCACGTCACCTCCTCCCTCTTCGATTGTCGCATACCTTACGCTATATGGCGCCTTTGTACTGTCGGAAAGCATAACTTTGGGGCCTACACAAGCTAAGTTGTGTAGGTTTCAGTTGCGTGGTGGCAAAAGGGGCCTAGCGTGGGAGTTTTCGAAAGGCTTGTTTGCGTTCACGTGTCCACTTACCACTCTCCTCTCTTTTATTAGACGTTGACTGTTTTTTTTTCGCATATCACAATAACAACTAGTCAAGCCGTCCTTCCTGTTTTGTTAGTAGACATGAGCCACTTCCGGTTTGGCATAATCCTCCTTCTGCGACAAGTACTGCTAACTGTGCGAGTTGGTCATAATAAAAAGATATTGCAACATCACACAGTCGTCTGTTTGTTTTCCCTTTTTTTGCAGCACGCTCAAACTGAGCAGTGCTAAAGCAATATCTTCTTATCTCCTGCGATTTGTCTTAGGAGAACTACATATTCTTCCCGCAAGTCGTTTTGCCTTTAGCTCGAAGTGTGACTTCTCTCATCGCCCGAACTTATGAGTGTGAACGTCTCCTTGCGGCTCTCTTCATTCTCGTAGATTTTCAGTCAATTTGAATTGCATACATTTGTCGCACTGACAAAACACCCAGCCTTACCTCTCTTCTCCTTGATCTAAAAAGGTCCTGTTTGCCTAAACGTATCATTGTTAAGATCCGAAAGAAGCAAGATCTGTACCGTGGCTTCATGTTGAAGCAGTTACTCGTCTGGGCGTGCAGCTAAGTTGTATCGCAATAGTACGCGTGCCTTTCAAGCTTATTATTGTCATAGCATGTGTATATGGACACTGTCAGCAATTTTTTCGCCATGGCCTGATGGTCGGTATAACGTCCAAAGTGATAACATATTCCTGGACAATGTGTGTTCTAAGCTTGTGCGAAAGCAAAAAAGTGCTAGGACAAAACGCGGCTAAAGGAGAGATGAAATTAGGAGGTCACCTCTGTACTAGGAAGGATCCAGATAATATCAGCGTCTCGTGAGCAATCAAACTTTATTAAATTGGTCGCGAAAGCCCAATTGTTTAAGTTTCAGTGATTTCGACCACAACGTTTAACCGACAGCTGCTCTTTTGAAAGATCCTGAATGTTTAGCACTCATATGGAAACTCTCTTTGTTAACTCTCTGCCTTGTATCTTTTAATGCAGGCTTGCCTCACATCTCCTTGATCTTATCTTTCCTCAAACGTTAGGCTATTCCTTCCACTTACTTATAGTTTCGAATACAATTTTGCCCGCGCGCGACTGATAATTCAAGTTTGTTGCGTGCTGAAGTTGGTCTGTTACCTATTTTCCAATTGTTAAACGCTGTTGCTGATGTATTTCAAATATAAATTTTTATTAACGTGTTTCCATCGCATACCTCGCCATATTTACCAAGACGTATGTCCATTCTATCCATAGCCGAAATTTGCTGCAGTACATAAACAAATAATAAAAAATAAACAGCAACTGCTAAGTTGAACCTTAGTTTCAAATCAAATCAAATCAAAAATCTTTTATTTTCCCCATTTCATACAAAGGTGAAAAAGAGAGAACTGGAGAAAAAGCCGATAGTTCTTCGGCTTGACAAAGCTCCGGTCCCCCAGACAGGCAGTGGTGAAGTTTGTTTCAAAACAATAGAAGAAAGCATGTTACAAAGTATAAAGCATTAAAGCAATTACAACTCTTCTACTGCATATAAAATAAACATTGCGATGAAAGAAAAAAAATGTATAAATTAAAAACAACTATACAGCAACTACAAAGTACAACCGAGAAACACTTTTTTTAGATACAAATACATCTATGATACAGCTAAATGTTCGTGCTCGTCAGGTGCTCACATCGTGTTTTTTTCTGTTTCACAGGAACAATTAGCTCGGAAAAATGTTTACTCACAGTTAAAAACCTTTTTGTTCACCTGTGTAATCAAGCTGCCGAAGAAATTCTTTCTACCGTAAACGCAAAATTCATCACATTCACAACAGCGTCTCCTGTTGTAAACACTGCATGGCAATATGACCCGCGAAAATTTCATTTAGGGCGGTTTAAAGATTTCTTCCAAGAGCCTACACAGTATAACAAACAGAGGCTTGCAACAGACCATACAAACGCTAACACCACTCTCTTTTTAGAAGTGACAGTTATAATGGCGAAAGCACACATATCATGAACGGCGGTCTTGAAACTGTAAAATGTTGCACAGCTGGGCTGGAATGCACGTGCGTGCTCCTTTTCTTGTGGCCTTCTCACCTGTCGCGAAAGCAGTGGGAGAATTTCTTGCAAGTTTAGCCACCCCTCGGCGGTAGGGGCGCTGCGACCCTAACAAGCTTGCATCTCATGTACCATGCAGGTGCATGGCAGAAGACTGCTTAGCGATGTGAAACCGATTATAAGCGGTTTTCAGTGAAGATAAAGGTATTTAGGATGCCGGGTAGGAAGAGAGTATCAAACGGCTCACCGCATAATATAGATATACTTATGCTCGTGGATAATACTAGCTGAAACTTTGTAAAAATGCGGAAAAATGGGCTATCGAGGTATAAAGCAGGAGGCATAAAGCACTGACAACAATCAGAGAGAGAGAGAGAGAAAGAGCTAATCTCTGCCGCGGTGGCCACAATTTTGTTGGAAGCGAAAATTCTTGAGGGCCGCTTGCTTAGTTTTAAGTGCACGTTAAAGACGCTCCGGATATCAGAATATCTGGAGCCCTCACCTAAAGCGTTTTTCATAATCATATGATGGTTTGGGGACGCTCAACCCCAACAATCATTACCAATGGCAGACCTGTTCTAGAAGCATACAGCACCAGCTGTGCCTCTGGTCTTTGGTGTCTTTGGACAATAAGACTGTAAGACGCGCCACTTACAAAATTCACAAGCATGCCTTCCCTTCACCAGCTATTTTCTATTTCTTTACCTTACCCATTTTTAAAAGCGATGATAACCGCCTACTTTAGCGATTTCATCATCGGCTGTGTCAATTATTATTGAATATTATCCTCTTATCTTCTAATGTGGAGATAGCCAAGATATTTTGCCAGATCAGAGAACTCTGGCTTCACCAACGAGACGTACGAAGCCTTAATTTTTTCAACAAGGTTGACTTTGCAAACAACACACTTTTTCTGGAGCAAGATGTCAGTTATATTCATACAAACAAATAGAAGAGTGACCCCATCGAAGCAATCTTCGGAAGGGTGCGGCCAATTTGTGGTAGTACTGATATGCTGGATGCTAGAGCCATTACCAATGCTCTGAACACATAGTTAAATTGAAGATATCAAGGCCGAAATAAATCAAAACATCAGATGTTGAAGTTGAGAAACACGCCATGAGGCTCTCAAATATTTTGATGCAGACCTGAAAATTTTGTTAGAGCACGAGGACCGTCTTCACCTGTCACCTTCTCCGGCCTACTATACCTAGACGGTTACACTACCAAGCTTGTTATATGCTTTCGTTGTGACTCTTGAGCTGCGCTGCTGATGACCAACATAGAGGATTCGCTGTACGGCAGGCTACTACGAGCACAAGACATAAGCGAACTACAGTATCGCGGCCTGAGTTTTAATCCTTTTGGACAAAACATTGTTTTTTTTTATTACGCATTCTATTGACGTGCCACGAACCAATGCGTTAGAAGTTTTGGAGACATCTGCCCAGCCTTCACGAGAAATGCGCTTGCATCTTAAGCTGCCGTGCAGGAGTCCACTCCAGACCATCCACAGGTCTCAAGGCGGAAACGTTTCGCGGAATATTCCTCCTTAATCACGCAAACCAACACACTCACAGAGGCCGTATAAAAGCACTTGAGGTTGCGAATAAGACACCTGTGAAACCCACCCCAACATTTACTTGAAAGTGTTCGACTATTTTAGGAGCTTACGAGCCATAAATATTCATTTCTAGTGCTGAAAATCCCTACGCCTTTAATGTCAGAGAGCTTTACCCCAGGTGCGTTTATATATACGTTTCCGGACTAACTTAAGAAGCTTGATGTATAATATGGTTACATTGCAGGCATATGAGAGGTATAGAAAAGCATTTTTGCGTCTTCAGTGATTATGCAACTTGTGTTTCAATGCTCGGTGAATCAAAGGCACAAGAACTCATGTGCTGGCGTTGCGCGATCTGGGTGGAGTAGCAGTGTAAGGCCTAGGAGGGTCTGGAGAGCCAGGTCGCAGCGCTCCCCTAAAAGAAGCTGAAAGAAGTACGTATTACACCATATGTGAAGGTCGTACGAAGCGATCTCGGACGTGTGGTCTGTCCCGGTCGGGAATGAAGACACGTAGTGAACGTTTTTGCCGGAAGCTGGGTCTGCCATCGACAGTCAGGCCGGAGCGCTGATTGAAGGGGCGTTCTTGATTACGAGTGTACTGTTCTATGCACGATCAACAAGGAAAGCGAATCACTATTTTTACATGAACAGCTTACTCTAAGTCTTTCTAAGAGTTCGCTCATTCTAACCTAATTTTTCATCTTTTTTCTTCACCATACACCTAAAGCATTTTGTTTAAGCTACTAGGAGACCTACGAAAATTTTCGAGCGCTAATGAGAATTCTGGAATTTTAAAACTGTCTCAATAAATACCGAACAGTTTCCTACCTCCACTTCTAAGAATTGTACTTTCGTAGGTATGGTGGCAAACATAATTAGGATACAATTTATTAAGTGCAGAAAACTTTTAGTGTACTTGCTAAAGCTTTCCCTCTATTTCCTGTCTACACCCTGTGTCCTCGGCCCATGTCCGTTTCTTCTTCTTGATTTCAACTATGATATCCTTAATCGTGGTTTGTTTCCTGACCCACTCCGCTTTTTTCTTGTCTCTTAAGGATACACTTATCACGTTCTTTTCCATCACTTGCCTGTTGTCTTCAATTTAAGCTGAACTATCTTGGTAAATAAATAAGTAAGAACAGGCAAGATGCAGCTGTTATATACGTTACTCTTGAGGGATAGTGGCAATCTGCCAGTCATGATTTCAGAGTGCTTGCCGAATGTGCTGCACTCCATTCTTATTCTTCTTGTTGCTTCAATCTTATCGTTCGGCTCTGTGGTTACTACTTGTGCTCAGTAGACATACCTTTTTAAAACTTCCAGTGCGCTGTTACCTATTTCGAAGCGCTGTTCTTTTCCGAGGTTGTTGTACATTACATTCGTTTTTCTGCAGATTAATATTAGGGCTTACCTTTCGCTCTCATTGTCCAATTCAATAATCATAAAAACATTGGCAGATTGCACTTGCAGTGGGAACTGATGATTTGCGAAGCACGAATGAGGAAGGTTGATGTGTCACTTTACAATCAGCACAACGCTAAAAGGCGGACGTAAATCACGCCATACATGACTTCGATGTCATGGATATCATCTTTGCACGTGTCATTTACTTTCGTTATCTATTTACATCACGTGATACCAAGTTCTGCATATGCGAAGCTAGCGAAAGGACCGTGAGCACGCTATGAGCGTAACAGGTAGTCATGTTTATCACTTACCTTTATCACGTGTCATTTACATGTAACATGTCATTTAACCTCATAACCTTATCGTCTATTTATGTCACGTGGCACCAAATTTGGTATATGGGAAGCTAGCGCAACGACCACGAGCGCATCATAAGCGTGGCATGTAGTCTTGTTCTTACTTGAGACGCATCTTATGATTATCATGTTTGCATCAGCCATATACCTCTGTCATCCTTTCACGGCCCATATTATGAAATTTGGTAAATGTGAAGCTAGCGAGATGACCGCGAGCGCATCATGAGCGCAGGGCGTGTAGTCTTGACTTACATGGCATGCATTTCATGATTTGCACATTAGGGTCTGTTACTTATGTTCGCCATGCAGTCATGCCATACCATACCAGTTTTCCAGTAACTCATGTAAACGAAACCACCGCAAATACAGCAAGACCATGAAATGTAAATCATGACATTCATGACATACATGTCATGATTTTTTATGTGATGACTAGTAAGTTAGACTCGTTATACGCTTATCCTATGCCGTAACAATTTTGGTATTGATACCATTATTGAAACGGCCAGGAGAGCGAAAAGTCGTAGGCGGCTACACGCTCAAAGTCACCGAAGCTCGCTAAGAAATGCTACGCATTTAATGAAATTCGTCCCTGAATTACTCAGCAATGTAATGCCATCTCCAAAGTGCAGGTTACCAAACTACTCTCCTTTATCTCTTATGCCTAACTGTTCCTATTCTAGGCCTGTGAAAATCTACTATAGATATGCGGTAAATAGCATTGGCCCTTCTTCTTACACCCTTGTTTATTGGTAATCCTTCGCTTTCATTATGGAGCACTGATTTGGCAGTTGATCCTCCGTATATTTCTTCCTTCTTCAAGTCTAGGCGAATTCGAGACCGTACCATTCTATTGTCGCTGCATCGTACCTTGCCAACCACTTCTACATCCTGCACGATTCCTGGGTGTGCACTCATTATAAAGTCTATTTCGTTCTTATTTTCGCCATAAGGGCTCCTCCATGTCCACTGGCGGTTTTTTCGTTTTCGGTAGAAGGTATTCAAAATGCGTAAATTATTGCGTTCTGCAAATTCTACTAGTAGCTCTCCTCTAGCGTTTCTAGTACCGATGCCATATTCTCCTACTGCCTGGTCTCCAGCCTGCTTCTTCCTTACCTTTGCATTAAAGTCGCCCATCACTATAGTGTACTGTGTTTTTACCTTCCTCATTGCCAATTCCACGTCTTCACAGAAGCTTTCAACTGAAGCGTCATCATGGCTGGATGTAGACGAGTAAGCCTGTACTACCTTCATCTTATATCTTTTATTCAGTTTAATTACGATACCTACCACCCTTTCATTAATGCTATAGTATTCCTCTATGTTGCCAGCTATGTTTCTGTGAATTAGGAACCTCACTCCCAGTTCTCTTCGGTCTGCCAAGTCCCCATAGCAAAGGACGTGCCCATTCTGTAGCACCGTATAGGCCTCATCTGTCCTCCAAGCCTCACTGAGCCCTTATATATCCCAATTAGCACCCTCTAGCTCCTCGAATAGTACAGCTAGACTTCCCTCACCAGATAAGGTGCTAGCGCTAAACGTTGCCAAGTTCAGGTTCCAATGGCGGCCTGTCCGGATCCAGAGATCCTTAGCACCCTCTGTTGCGTTGCAGATCTGACCTCCGCCGTGGTCAGTTGCTTCGCAGCTGCTGGGGACTGATGGCCGTGAGTTATTTGACGTATGCATGTGGGAGGTCAAGAAGCCAATCAATGAGCTGGCACTGAGAGGGAAAGTACAGGAATTCAGAGTGTCGCTGCAGAACAGGTACTCGGCTCTTAGTGAGGAAACCAACCTTAGCGTAGATACAGTGAATGATAATCTGACGAGTATCATTCGGAGTGTGCAGTGGAAGTTGGAGGCAGGGTAGTTAGACAGGACACTGGCAAGCTTTCCCGGGAAACGAAGAATCTAATTAAGAAGCGTCAAGTCATGAAAATATCAAGTACAACAGACAAAATAGAACTGGCAGAGCTTTCGAAGTTGTTTAATAGACGTAAGGTATGCGATGTAAGAAGGTATAACATGAAGAGAATTGAACACGCTCTGCAAAACGGAGGAAGCGTCAAAGCAGTGAAGAGATTGATTGATTGATATGTGGGGTTTAACGTCCCGAAACCACTATATGATTATGAGAGACGCCAAAAGCAGTGAAGAGGAAACTTGGGATAGGCAAAAGTCGGATGTATGCACTAAGGGACAAAGAAGGCAAAATAACTACCAATATGGATAGAATTGTTAAAATAGCGGAGGAGTTTGACAGAGATCTATACAGTAGCCGAGACAACCATGACCTTAATACTATAAGAACTAGCAGTAACCAAGATGACACCCCCCCCCCCCCCAGTAATGATAGAAGAAGTCAGAAAAGCTTTGGAGAGCATGCAAAGAGGCAAAGCTGCTGATGAGGATCAGGTAACATCAAATCTGCTGAAAGATGGAGGACAGATTGTGTTGGAAAAACTAGCCATCCTGTTTACGAGGTGTCTCCTGACAGGAAGAGTACCAGAGTCTTGGAAGAACGCTAACATCATCTTAATACATACGAAAGGAGGTGAAAAGGACTTGAAGAATTACAGGCCGATCAGCTTGCTCTCTGTAGTATACAAGCTATTTACAAAGGTGATTGCTAACGGGGTATAGTAAACATTAGAATTCAATCAACCAAAGGAACAAGCAGGATTTCGAACAGACTACTCAACATTTGACCACATTCGTACTATGAATCAGGTAATAGAGAAATGCTCAGAGTATAACCAACCACTATACATAGCCTTCGTAGATTACAAGAAGGCGTTTGATTCAGTAGAAATATCCGCCGTCATGCAGACACTGTGGAATCAAGGCGTAGATGAAGAATATATAAACATTCTGGAAGAAATCTACAGGCGATAAACTGCTACCATAGTGCTTCATAAACAAAGCAACCGAATACCAATCAAGAAGGGTGTAAGGCAGGGAGACACAATCTCCCCAATGCTATTTACCACGTGCTTACAGGAGGTTTTCAGAATCCTAGAATGGGAAAAGTTAGGGATAAGAGTTAATGGAGAATACCTTAGTAACCTGCGCTTCGCCGATGACATTGCATTGCTGAGTAACTCAGGGGACGAATTGCAACTCATGATTACGGAGTTAGACTGGAAGAGCAGAAAGGTGGGTCTTAAAATTAATCTGCAGAAAACTAAAGTAATGAACAACACCCTCGGAAAAGAGCTGCGCTTCGACATAGGTAATAGTGCACTTGAAGTTGTAAAAACCTATGTCTACATAGGGCAGGTAATAACCGCAGAGCCGAACCACGAGTTTGAAGTAACTATAAGAATAAGAATGGGTGGAGCACATTCGGCAAGCACTCTCAAATTATGACAGGTAGATTGCCACTGTCCCTCAAGAGGAAGGTATATAACAGCTGTATCTTGCCGGTACTTAGCTACAGAGCAGAAACTTGGAGACTTACAAAGAGGGTTCAGCTTAAATTGAGGACGACGCAGCGAGCAATGGAAAGAAAAATGGTAGGTGTAACCTTAAGAGACAAGAAGAGAGCAGAGTGGATTAGGGGACAAACGAGGGTTAAAGATATCATAGTTGAAATAAAGAAGAGGACATGGACATGGGCCAGGCATGTAGCGCGTAGACAGGATAACCGCTGGTCATCAAGGGTAACTAACTGGATTCCCAGAGAAGGGAAGCGGGTTAGGGGGAGACAGAAGGTTAGGTGGGCAGATGAGATTAAGAAGTTTGCTGGTATAAACTGGCAGCAGCAAGCACAGGACCGGGTTAACTGGCGGAACATGGGAGAGGCCTTTGTCCTGAAGTAGACGTAATCAGGCTGATGATGATGATGATGATGATGATGATGATGATGATGATGATATTTCTTCCAGGATGTTTATATCTGCTTCATCAACGCCCCGATTCCTCAGTGTCTGCTTGACTGCTGATATGTCTACTGAATCAAATGCTATATTGTATCTGTGAAGGCTCTGTATAGTGGCTAGGTGTATTGTCAGCATTCTTTCATCATAAATATGAGCATTGAAAAAATACGACACAGCAATAAGGAGAACACACGAATACTATCAATCACTTGATTTATAGTAAGAATGTGGTCAATTATTGAGTAGCTTGTGTTAAATCTTGCTTAATCTTTTGGTTGATTGAATTCAAACGTTATCTTCATTCTATTAGCAATTAACTTTGTAAATCGCTTCTATACGATGGAAAGTAAAGTGATCAGCCAGTACTTTTCAAGATCTTGTCGTCCCCTTTTTATTGGATTAAGGTGACGACATTCTTCCTACATTCTGGTCTCACCCCGTCAGAAGACGCATCGTAAACAGGGTGGCTATTCTTTTTTATCACACAATCTGTCCTTCGCCGATTAGCCAATCAAATGTTACGTGTTTGTCACCAGCAGCTTCACCTCTTTGCATTGCCTACAAGGCTTTCCTGATTTGTTCTGTCATAATTGTTGTGATGTCACCTGAGTTACTGCTAGTTCTCACATTATGGTCGTGGTTGTCCCGGCTAGTGTACATATTTTTGTACAACTCCTCCGCCACTTTAATTATCCTATCCACTTTGCCTTTCCTGTCCCCTAGTGCATTCATATACGGTTTTATCCCTATCTCGAGTTTACTCTTTACCGTTTTGACGCCTCCTCCGTTCTTTAGGGCATGTTAAATTCTCTGTATGTTATACCTTCTTATACCGGAAACTTGCGTATAATAATCAAACTCGAAAGCTCTGTTAGTTCTATTTTGTATTTCGTGTTTGAGGTTTTTGTCCTCAGGCATTTCCTAATGAGGTTGTTCGCCTCCTGGGATAGCTTGGTCGTGCCCTAACTAGCGTACCGCGAACTTCCACTGCACACTCCGTAACGGTACTCGCCAGATTATCATTTATTGCGTCAATGCTGAGGCCAGCTTCCTCAATAAAAGCCAAGTATCTGTTCTGAAGAGAGAGAAACAATTCCTCTACTTTCCCTCTCAGTTCTAGCTCAGTTATTGACTTCTTGCATATCAGTTTCTCTCGTTCCTTCTTTGTGTCTAGACGAAATCGAGACCTTACTCTTCCACAGTCACTGCGTCGTACCTTGCGAAACACTTTCAAATCCTGCACGATGCCTGTGTGTGCACTCAGTATAAGGTCTATTTCATTCTTACTTTCACCATTACGGCTACTCCATGTCCACTTACGGTTCACTCACTTTCGGTAGAAGGTAATAATGATCCATATTTTATTGCGTTCTACGAATTCCACTAATAACTCCCCTCTCAAATTTCTTGTACTGATGCCACAGTCTCCTACTGGTTGATCTCAAGTCTGCTTCTTCCCTACCTTGGCATTCAAGTTGCCCATCAGTATGGAATACTCTGTTTTTAGCTCACTAATTGCCGATTCTAAGTCTTCATAGAAGCTTTCAACTAATACGTGGTCGTCGCTGAATGCACGTAGGCCTGCACCGCCTTCATCTTGTACTTCTTATTGAGTTTCCTTGTGGTACCCACGACCCTTTAATTATAGCTATAATAGTCCTCAGTGTTACCAGCAATATTTCTGTAATAAGGAACCCCATGGCCAGTTCTCTTCTATCAGCGAAGCCAGCATAGCAAAGGATGTGCCCACTAGGCAGGATAATCACTGGTTATTAAAGGTAGCTGACGGAGAGAGAAGAACAGGAGGGAAAGGAAGGCAAGTGGGTGAGAGTGACACAGAAAGTTAGGTAGCTAGATGAGATTAGGAAGTCTGCGGGTATAAAGTGGCAGCAGCAAGCACAGGACCTAGTTGACTGGCAGAACATGAGGAGGCCTTTGCCCTGCAATGAGCGTAGTCAGCCTCATGTTGATAATGATGATGATTATTTATCGTAATACTATTGAGGTGTACGTAAATATACCTATAGGAGCTTAGATCAACGCTGGCCACTATTTCTACTACACGCAGCTATACTCGAAAGTAGGATGTTCAAGAGTTGCTTAGATAAAACATAGAATTCTACAAAGCTGGGTATGTGATGAAGAAAAAAGCAAAAACTACTCAAGAAACTCATCGTGGTATAATCGAAGAAACTTTTAAATCATTATTCCCAGCAAATATTCGTCTAGTGCGAATGATATGGGTGCCAGGCCATCGTAGTATATTTATAAACGAGATGGCTGACACACTTGCGCGAACATCTCTTGATATTCCGATTGTGCCAATCATGCCTCCTACAGCTTATGTAACAGCTGCAAGGTTTAGAAAACTTTCCCTTCTTGAAGACTCATAGAAAATCCGAATCCAGATTTCTCGCACCTGCACTTCACATGGTATGATAAATGGTGTCCCACGCGTAAATTGGAGGTCTTGACAACAAAACTACGTTGCCGTGTACCACCTCTTAATTTCTACTTAAACAGGTCTGGTCTGGTGCCATCCCCTCTGTGCTCAAGCTGTAACGAACCTGAACATATCGACCATTTTCTTATCACATGTCACCGTTTCAAAAATCGAAGAAAAAACTGCTTTGAAATTTTATTCAGAAAACTAGGAATATCACCTAATACTCCCAATATTTTGTCTTTTGGGGCCATTTCATTGGGACACAGCGACAGGAACATCTGTGGGGCTCTCTACAAATTCATATATAACACAAGAAGATTACCTTGCTGAGTCAGCGATCAGCTCTCGAATTTTACTAGCCACACTACCACTTATTATTTAGCTGATACACTGCAATGATTCAACTTTCAGGAGAATTTCATATAACAATTCTACCTCAGATATTCAACAAATTCCATTATTCCCCCCCCGCCTTTCTTTCCTTTTTTTACATTGCGCCAAATTAATTTCACAGTCAAAACACAGTAATCATATTCCCCTAGTCTAGAAAACCTACAGGTATTGACTTGCATTAACCACCGGCCGCTTGGCCAATCCCCCTTAGTAGTTGAGAGCCACAAAAAAAAAAAGGAACAAGCAAGCAAGTACTACGAGTTTTGAAATTATCACACATGAAATACCAATTTACCAGGCACCCCAGAGATTATTCATTGAATTTTATCTGCATCTTCCCAACTGGACACATTGCACTCACGCCGGTCGGAAAGAATCCGTGGTGTATACAATATATAGTTGAGAGAGCAGAAATAATAATGAACCAGTCAAAGTACTAGTAACTATCACTTCTGATTTGAGAGATCCTTTATGATGCAATAAAAAGTTTTGCCAGCATTTGTTTTACTGTCATCGCACTGTGCATTAAACTGTTTCAAGCACACCCTAAAAAACTTCCATTTTTTCACCATCTTTTGGCGTTGTTTGAGCCTGCGTCGCTTGCCGCTGCGGCTCATATATTTATATTTTCTCCGGTTAGAATTATTTTGTTGAAGCGCTCGCGCCTCGCACACTGGCGTGTAGTGCTCGTAAGTAGTATGCTTGCCAGTACTAATTCGCTCCCACAAACATAAACAATTTGTTTTCCTACAAAGGAAGGCAATAAAGCTTCGTGGTTGCAGCGACAGTGCAAGAAAATAGGCCTCTTTCAAATATTTGTATGCAGATTTTAAGTACACTATCTCATAACGGTAACGGAAAGACAGGTTCGCTGCAAGGAAAACTAAGTATTTATTCAAAGCTCTAGCGGCCATAATACCTTGGATTTTACATGCCAGAACCACAATGTTTACAAAGGGTGCTATAGTGGAAAACTCCAAAAATGTCAATCATCTCGTCTTCTTTCACGTGCTCTGTCATCTCATCGTACACGAACCTTTACCATTTTTCCACCTTCACCAAACTGTGACCAAGACCAAACCTGCGACCATCTGGCCAGCAGCTGAGCATCGGGAACATTCTTCTACTGAGGCTGACAAAGCTCTAATAGTATAAAAGCCATGAAAGGAAATGAATAGCACATAAAGCAGAGAGAAATTAATTTTTCGAGTGAGCCTGAAATAACTTAATCCTGTTGTTCAGTGAACAGAACACCAAAGGAAGCATTCGAGGTGGATTAAATGCGTTCATATTCATTTGCAAAGAACCTTTGATTTTTACAGAAAGAGATATATAGTTTCAATTCATGCCTAAAGTTCGCTTTAAGAACAAAGTTCGCATAATAGACCTTGCGAGCGAAACCCACTTCAGACACAGCATAAATAACTTTCTCTCGTGAAAAGCACTCGCACTTCTCGTTGGATGATCAGTGGCTGAATTTTAACTAAGGCAGCGCAAATGCGGAAAACTTTGCCAACGTGTGACATCAAAGTTCCTGGAACTGTGTTGTCTTGGAGTCCGTATATTTTCAGTCTGCCAATAACCCACTCGACATGTGTAACACGCATGCAATTTTGTATGTCGTATCCATTTCTTCTTGGCCAAATTTACCTCCTCCTGAATTGAAAGGATGCATCAGAATGATACTACCTTTGCCCTCTATATTTGTCCAGATGCGTGGATGGCCTTTATGGCTCGAGATAATTTCGCCTTTTTGTACATGTTCAAAAAATGAATTGGCAGATACCACGTGCAGTAGGAATCAATGATATGCGGAGCAGGAGTGAGCAAGGTGGTTATGTTACTTTAAAATCAGCACATCGTTCCGAGGCGCATGGAAGTAGTACCCAGTAAACACAAGCAGACATATCACGTGCACTCTGGTGTCTAGATATGATTTGATGCAGGTATGTTGTTTTTAGTCGCGTAATGACGGCACCATTAACGTTTGCGATGCCAGCAGCAGCAGTGGTAGGCATGAAAAGTACGCCGCATAGGTCTTTTTTGTCTTGGTTATCATGTTTGCGCCTAGCCTTTTTGTTCGTCGTCCATTCATGTCACGTGATACCAAATTCGGCATATGTGGAGCTAGCGAAAGGGGCGTGAGCACGCTGTGAGCGTAGGAGGTAGTCTTGTTTTACATGACACGCACATCATGATTATCATTATTAAACGTGTCATTTACGTTCGTCGTTCACTCACGTCACGTGGCACAAAATTTGTTATATGTGAAGCTAGTGAAACGTCCGCGAGCGCATCATGAGCGTTTTATGTAGTGATGTTCTTACATAATGCCGATGTCATGATCATCATGTTTGCACCAGTCATGTAACTTCGTCAGTCATTCACATCGCGTAACACCAAATTTGGTATATGTGAAACTAGCGAAATGGCAACGAGCGCACTATGAGCGTGGCATGTTGTCATGTTCTTACATGACACGCACGTAATTATTGTCATGTTTTAACTAGTCGTATACCTTCGTCATTCATTCACGTCACGTAATAACAAATTTAGTATATGTGAAGCTAGCGAAACGAACGCTAGTGCACCATGAGCGTATGGCGTGTAGTCATGACTTACATGGTATGCGTATGATTTCCTCACTAGGGTTTGTCACTTATGTTTGCCATGGAGTCATGTCATACCATATCAGTTTTGCAATATGCCATGTGAACGAAACCACCACAAGATCAGCAAGAACATAAAGTAATAAAGTCATGTTATGCCATACGAATTTTGATATATATATATTATCATCGAAACAGCCTTAGATAGATAGATAGATAGATAGATAGATAGATAGATAGATAGATAGATAGATAGATAGATAGATGGATAGATACATAGATAGATAGATACGCTCAAAGTCGCTGAAGGTCGCCAAGAAATGCTTCACATTTGAAAACCAAGGTTCACGATAATCAACCAGTCACTTTGTCGGCCACCATATGCACCTGACAGGAAAGCGATCATTCCATCTATTTCAAATTCAACCAACGAAGATCTTCAGTGTAAAGCCTGCTTTGTAATTATAGTATATCATGGGCTGGCAGTCGCACTTAGTTGGTGTTTCAGCTCAAACTTTCGGGCAGTCAACAATAAATATACATTCCAGATCTTCAAGCACGGAACATGCATTCAAGAACCAAGTAAAGAAGTACTTTCTGAAACAACTGTCTTCATCTTAGCAATTTCCTTTCGTTTGGTACATGTTATATTTATTTTCTGTTTTCTATGTAACTTCTGATTTTTTTTAGTGTTACCTTTGTCTTTATGTTTGTTCAACATATAAGTATTTTTGCTTTTGCATTTATTTTCACACTGTTCATTTCGTTTCTCACCGAAGATACTGTAACCACTGAATGATGTATACCTTCCTTTTTCGTTTACATCTTGTATGGGAGCCCCCCGCCCCCCAGCCCCGACAGTTTTTTACCTTTGGGGCTTCTTGAGTATTAACAATCTTTTACGCACTTTTTTGTAAACTAATATTGTCGATATTGAATAAAGCGTTTTCACCGTTTTTCTTTAACTGCTGTGGCAGGCGCGGCCTTCAGATAACTCGATCTTGGTGGCTTCAGTACACACTTCTGCAAAACTGCGCAAATATTGTCGAGCGTATTAGGCTCGAAGCCTTTCTTTACGTACTGTAGGCCCTTTGAGTATCTATCTATCTATCTATCTATCTATCTATCTATCTATCTATCTATCTATCTATCTATCTATCTATCTATCTATCTATCTATCTATCTATCTATCTATCTATCTATCTATCTATCTATCTATCTATCTATCTATCTATCTATCTATCTATCTATCTATCTATCTATCTATCTATCTATCTATCTATCTATCTATCTATCTATCTATCTATCTATCTATCTATCTATCTATCTATCTATCTATCCGTTTACATCTCGATGCTCCGATGATCACCCCTTAACTAGGAATAAAACCAAGTTACGGGGTTGATCATGAGAGCATGGATGGGTGAGAGCGCGCTAGCATCAGAGTATGACAGGGTAAAATGATATGACGAGCACGATTCGCTAGTCATGACATCAATTAGATGTCACAATTCTATCACGTCTGTCAGCAAACACTTCGAAAAAAAAAACAGTGGCATATACCTGTGGGTGCGGGGGTATGTATCACTGGTATGCGGGTATGTACCACAGGTGTTGGCCATTTTATATGTACCCAGAAATGGCGAGAACACACATGGGTAATTAACGTTTCTTAGTAAAAAGAGGATATCGGTAGCGTTTACAGGACGACTGCAAGTAAAACAAAATTCTATTGTACGAGCAGGAATCGAACCAATAAAATATTCCACTATTGAGCCACGCCTGGGCTCGGAATTACCGTTCAAATAAACCCTAATATTTCTGAAGTGAATTGTGGTTGCACTTCTGGGTTACCGATTTCATAAACATTACTTATGTGCCCCTGCGATACAGCCGCCACGTCGGGTTAAGATCGCTTGCAATCAGGTGTCACCGGTTTAAGTTTATTTTAGTGTCAGTGTGTAGGGCTAGGATCTTCGAGAGCAGCAGTGCTTATATCAGCTTACCGCTTCTGGTGTTGCTTATAACCACGTTGCTCTTGGCGCGTGGCGAAGCTGAGTTCGACATTCAAAAAAATCGCAGCTAATGCATTGATGCTAACCCCAGCCTAAGCTTATCTAAGAAAAGGTCAGAGCTTTTTCTCCCGAGTCATGTCCGTGCTTCGATAGCTGGGCTGTGGGAGATGGTTGAGCAAAGTACGATAAACCTGCATGGTAACTCTACATAAATCTCGCAAGGCAGTCTCGTTTCACTAGAGTATCTCAAACCCCAAAACATTCCCATTTCCACTTCAAATTTTCATCAATTGGAGTCGCCTATGGAAAAAAAAACAGAACAGGTGAAATGCCTCTTTTCAAAGGATAAAAAAAAGTGTCGCAGGATGCTTACCACTACATATACAAGCTGAACAAATTATTGAAGCATGCATATATCTGTGAAATTGATTATGAAAACACAACACTGTCTGCAGTGTCGTTATTTCAAGCTAGGAACACACACTGAAGTGATTGAATTTTTATTAGGACAGTGATTTTGATACTTTTGGCATATAGGAACGCTTGCTTTATCGTTTCTGTACGAGGTTATCTATAAAGCATTGCTGATATCATTAAAAAGAACACAAAGTCTACTATCAGTATGAGACAAACCCTGCGAATGTGTCATGACGACAGTACTTTGTCACACTGTTTACCGTGAGAACTTTCACTTGAGGCCTAAAGCGTATTTGTTGCTGTCTGGATAGATGAATGAACGAAGAAACTTCATTTTTATTCCTTTAAAACACGACTAGGATAATCAAATTTCATTGGGATTCTCGTTCAGCTGGGCTCATCAGTGGGGTATAAATAATTAGGTAGGCTGCATAACAATTGAAGAAGGACCTCTGTCGGCAGTAATGGTGAAGTCGATGGTAAAATTGCGAAAAGAGTAATCTCAAAGTTGCCCCCTTACCTCATCAGTCTATGCAGCTGGATGAGCATGCCTTCCTGTTTCACAGGCACCTGTTCAAAGCTGAACGTTAGTGGGTGCAAGAAACGTCTCTAGCGATTCCAAATGATTTCAAAGATTGCCATAGACCACGAGAAAACAGTTCTTTTTATCTTGAATTACTGCATTAGATTGAGTAATAGCTTGCGGCAATGCTTGCTCCACTGAAATTTCAGCTGATCTCGCTGCCCTCACAAATAAATGCATCCGTCTAAGAAAAATAAGTTGGTGGCAGGAGTTAGACAGCCCGGTTTACCACAACGTTTATATGTTGTTTTGTTGCCTTTTTTCAATATTTTACGGCAACGCGCAGTTAGTGTATCTACAGTGAGCACAAGTATACATTTTGTTATCATCTTCCAATATAAAATGTACACGAAGTCTGAAAGTTACTGTACGCTTAAGATTGTTTCGTGATCCGGCTAGTAACGCTTTTACAATCATGAAATAAAATGATTATTGCGTATGAAATCAAACGGGGCCCCGTCATGGTAGTCTAGTGGCTAAGGTACTCAGCTGCTCACCCGCATGTCGTGGGATCGAGTCCCGGCTGCGGCGGCTGCATTTTTGTTGGAGGCGAAAATGCTGTAGGCCCGTGTGCTCAGATTTGTGTGCACGTTAAAGAACCTCGGGTGGTCAAAATTTCCGGAGCCCTTCACTACAGCGTCTCTCATAGTCTTATGGTGGTTTTGGGATGTTGAACTTGACATATCAAATCCAACGGTAAAACATGTATGATGGCGAAATGCATCACTAAAAAAGATAGGAATTGTGACCATTTTGCCTGGTTCATTTCTTTAATCAGTCTTACTTGAATGAAAAACACCGAAATATCAATGTCCTTCTTACCAACCGCGTTCCAATTTTACCCCTGAAACTTAGCGATGTGAAAGCATCACGTTTGTTAAATAACCTTCTGGTATACTTCTACTTTAGAACATAGCATGCGCTGAACAAATACTCGCTGAGAATAAATTCAGAAATTAACAGTCTTAAAATGCATAGTCAGATAAACGCTTCATTGCCGATGATACTTGGTGCCGTTTCTGTGTGAGGTGCCTGTTGTTTGTAAGCAGCTGGGAAAATTGTCGTTTCGTACGAAGGGTGCTAACTGGAGTCATTTTTGTACTTTCCCACAAAATATCTGCTACAAATCAATATCGAAGCTTCTCGCAGCCACACACGTCCATAAGCGCTGCCTAGATAGGAAAATAAATAAACGCACACCACAAATATTACACGTGTACACAACTTCACCTACTACGTCTTCAGCAGCATGAGATAAAAGTAGCAGTATTGACGTACACCTTCGCAATTTTTTTAACAGCGCTCAAAAGATGGAAGCTGAAAGCAATATGGTAATATGTGCTTTTAATATGCGGACGTATATCCCTCAATAACTCGATAGATTAGTGGAGACGCAGAAATTAACTCCTGTTATGCTGAAGGCCTGGTGCACTTGCGCATTTTAGTAAATTTACTCACTTTTTTCAGTGCACCACTATAATCCATGCCTGTCGTCTGCGTTTTTCATACCATCTGTTGGGGAAATAGTACAATTTCACCGGTGGAGTCATCCCCTTTGGGCTTGTATGGCCATTGCGACCGTTGACAGGGCAGCAGTGATTTCCTATTCTTTGTAGCGGTGTCATAGCGGAACGTGGGGCATTTCACGTGCCGCTTGTGCTTCGGAAATACGTTGCAATCAAAGGGAGCGGAGGGCTCGTAGGAGGCTACGATTGTACGTTTTTCCGGAAGCAGAACAGCAAGCTGTGGTGTCAGCGGGCAAACATGAACGGGGTCTATGTACTTTCTATAAATGGGCGCCGCCATTTTGCCAGACCACAGCAGCTCTAGCACCATCTAACGTCAGCGCCATCTTGGATTGATAAATTCACTAGATGAGACCTGTGTGTGGTGCTGTCTGTGGTTTGTTGATTGTTTTACGCTGCTGCTCTGCCTCAACGCAGGATAATTTAAACATCTCAGTGCGCTTTGCACGCGCGCGCGAGTGTACAATCACTTGAAACACCGCAAACGCGCGTTGCAATTAACAGGTTGGAGGCGACCAACAGCCATCAGTGACAACAGGCATCGCTGAGGTATTTGCTTAAAACATTATTGGCGTGTGCTTTGTTGGCAGACAAAAATTTCAATGGTTTTTCAAGTTTATCTGTTGTGTTTCACAAGACTTCCCTGTCATTTCTCACTTTGTCCTGCTCGGGACGTTTTGCTATTTTCTTTCTGTTCCATTTATTGCCGGCGGCCGAACCTCGGGTGCTAAAGATTTGCAGTAGCGGTTGGCGCGGCCGGTGAAGAAAACCACTTTTACCCCTAGTTCTCACTGAAGCATGCGCTTTTTACAGCGGCCAGAATTCCCCAGCCGCCGAAACGCAGCGTAATTCGCACTGGACGCGCCCCGCGCCACCGAATAAGCCATCTACCACGGGGCGAACGCGGGATGGATACGCGGTCACTCAGTGGTCGCGGCTCGTAACCGCCACTACGCTATCCGGTAGTCCAGACTTCGATGATTCTCGTACGCAAAAATCAAGAAGCAGTATAGTTTACTTTGCTGGCAAATAGCTCTCCTGTAATGTATGTAATGTATGGTAGCCTCGTCTTGCTCTGCAAGACTGTGACAATCTCGGTAACGCCAACGAGAAGCTCGTTAACCTTTTCCTCGAAATAGGGACGTGAAGTTGGGACAAAGTGAGTTAAACTGCCGTTAGTTACAGCATTAGGTTACGTGCACTGCAACATGACATACGAAGCGACATATCAGGCCAAATACGAAAGGGTAGACACGGTATGCAGTGCATGTAGAGAGGAGGAGGAAACTGCCAAACACTTGATAATATTCTGTAAAGGGCTCCACCCTATAGTTCAGGATGATGGCGCAGAGTTTTTCAAAGCACTGGGGTTTAGGGACAGAGGGGGCAAATAGATTTTGGGTGGGTAGGGTTAAGTGGAAGGAGGTTATCTTAAAGTCAAGGCACGAGTGAAAATTAAACCCTTCACTGCAAATTACCAGTCCTCAACCTCACTATTTAAAAGGGAAAAAAGATGAATCTAGTTTTTCATTCACTAAGTATTACGGCTTGGTGGCGTTAGCCACCGCCCGATCTAAAAATGCATCCATCCATTGTCGGACGCGCGTCGCTGTTACTTTATCCAGGGCCGCCTGGATCGGCGTGCGCGGCCGTGTTTTTCCGGCCGTTCTGTTCGGTGCGCGCCCCATTGAATAAATGTAATTGGAGAAGTTCCGACGCGCGGCGCGATGCCGCAATCTTCGCCCACTCTCCTGCAGACGACGCTGACGAACCGCGCCCTGGCTGCGCCGTTGACATGCTTGGAGAAAATCACTTTGGACTTCGTTCACGGGCTCACTGGAATCAAGTTACGCTGATATGTATTGTTAATTGGGCTTGATACTGTGAGTGTTCTCTGTAGCATGCTATGATCAAGACAGAGCCAAGCAGTGCGAGGCAACTTCGTGTGGCGCAGCTGTTCGCAAATTTCGCATCTATGATACATGCATTAGGCGTACTAATTGATCTGCCTCGCTTTTCATTCTTTGTTTTGGTGATGTTTCTCTCATTGCCACCTGGATAAGTGCGCATCAATTTAGGGGGCCTTTTTCTCTTAAAAAGAATGCAATTTGTCGTTGCCAACCCTGCTACGTTATGCAGCTCAGCTCTGTCTTCACAGCATCACACTGCTGGAAAACGAAACCGCAGCGCTGGTAATGCTACAGTCGTTTTCACCTGCACGATGACCGGCAAAATTTGGTTGTTTGCACGACACTTAACATTTTTAATTTTCCAAAGTATGAGAGTGATGCGAATGCGACGTTATTATCTAAGCGCAGGCCGCACGTAGGCGATTATGAACGTGAAAATGATGGGCGACGCTGTAGTCGCCTGCGAATTGTAGGGCGCTAGGGATCTGTCACACCATGACCAAGTTAATTTCTTTCGCTTAGCTGAAGTTTGTCGTTTTAAAGCGCGACATCGTTAAAGAGCTTCTTTTGAAGAAATTATGTCGTCGGCGTCTGTGTGTGAGCAGCAAAGCTGCGTTGGCCGTGAGCGAAAATATGAGGTAGACGCAATGAGGGTGGTGTTTGCACTTCGTCCTTCCTTACGGTAAAATGTAGGTCTCTGCCGAGAAGAGAAGGCTTTGTGCTAACGATTGGGGAGGCGACGGTGTGTGTGTTCTTTTGTGCGTGAGAGCGTGCGGTTGTGTGTGCTCTTCCATACATCGGTGCATGCGTGCGTATGCGTGTGTGTGCGCGCGTGGTTGTGTGTGTGGGCGAGTGCGCCCACCTTAAGCTGCTCCGCATCTAAAATTACTCTTTTACATTTTACTTAAAGCTCGTTTAGACGACAAGTAGCACGCACCACTTTTAATTTGTATTTATTTCATTTAATACGTTGTAACTGCGTTGATGGAACTGCATCCGCGTGTTGATGGAACTGCATTAAGAGGCCTGGGGTGCGGCCTCACCGGTAACCACCGCCGGGAACGCACTCCCTCACCAGAGAAGGATTGGCCACCCTGGCGCAGTATCTGGCCACTACCTCCCACATGCATACGTCAAATAACTCACGGCCCTCAGTTCCCAGCAGCTGCAAAGCAACTGAGCATGGCGGCGGTCAGATCTGCAACGCAGCCGAGGGTGCTAAAAATCTCTGGACTACAGGCCGCCATTGGAACCTCAACTTGGCAACGTTTAACGCTATAACCTTATCTAGTGAAGGAAGTCTAGCTGTACTATTCGAGGAGCTATAGGGTGTTAAATGGGATATAATAGGGCTCAGTGAGGTTAGGAGGACAGATGAGGCCTATACTGTGCTACAGAATGGGCACGTCCTTTGTTATCGGGGCTTGGCAGACAGAAGAGAACTGGGAGTGGGGTTCTTAATTCACAGAAACATTGCTGACAACATAAAGGAATACTATAGCATTAATGAAAGGGTGGTAGGTATTGTAATTAAACTGAATAAAAGATACGAGATGAAGGTAGTACAGGCTTACGCGCCTACATCCAGCCATGATGACGCTTCAGTTGAAAGCTTCTATGAAGACGTGGAATCGGCAATGAGTAAGGTAAAAACACAGTATACTATAGTGATGGGCGACTTTAATGCAAAGGTAGGGAAGAAGCAGGCTGGAGACCAGGCAGTAGGAGATTATGGCATCGGTACTAGAAACGCCAGAGAAGAGCTACTAGTAGAATTCGCAGAACGCAATAATTTGTGGATTTTGAATACCTTCTACCGCAAACGAGAAAACCGCAAGTGGACATGGAGGAGCCCTAATGGCGAAAATAAGAACGAAATAGACTTTATAATGACTGCACACCCAGGCATCGTGCAGGATGTAGAAGTGGTTGGCAAGGTACGATGCAGTGACCATAGAATGGTACGGTCTCAAATTCGCCTAGACTTGAAGAAGGAACGACAGAAACTGATACGCAAGAAGCCAATCAATGAGCTATCACTGAGAGGGAAAGTACAAAAATTCAGAGTGTCGCTGCAGAACAGGTACTCGGCTCTTAGTGAGGAAACCAACCTTAGCGTAGATACAATGAATGATAATCTGACGAGTATCATTACGGAGTGTGCAGTGGAAGTTGGAGGCAGGGTAGTTAGACAGGACACTGGCAAGCTTTCCCGGGAAACGAAGAATCTAATTAAGAAGCGTCAAGTCATGAAAATATCAAGTACAACAGACAAAATAGAACTGGCAGAGCTTTCGAAGTTGTTTAATAGACGTAAGGTATGCGATGTAAGAAGGTATAACATGAAGAGAATTGAACACGCTCTGCAAAACGGAGGAAGCGTCAAAGCAGTGAAGACATTGATTGATTGATATGTGGGGTTTAACGTCCCGAAACCACTATATGATTATGAGAGACGCCAAAAGCAGTGAAGAGGAAACTTGGGATAGGCAAAAGTCGGATGTATGCACTAAGGGACAAAGAAGGCAAAATAACTACCAATATGGATAGAATAGTTAAAATAGCGGAGGAGTTTGACAGAGATCTATACAGTAGCCGAGACAACCATGACCTTAATACTATAAGAACTAGCAGTAACCAAGATGACACCCCCCAGTAATGATAGAAGAAGTCAGAAAAGCTTTGGAGAGCATGCAAAGAGGCAAAGCTGCTGATGAGGATCAGGTAACATCAAATCTGCTGAAAGATGGAGGACAGATTGTGTTGGAAAAACTAGCCATCCTGTTTACGAGGTGTCTCCTGACAGGAAGAGTACCAGAGTCTTGGAAGAACGCTAACATCATCTTAATACATACGAAAGGAGGTGAAAAGGACTTGAAGAATTACAGGCCGATCAGCTTGCTCTCTGTAGTATACAAGCTATTTACAAAGG
Source organism: Rhipicephalus microplus (assembly GCF_043290135.1). NCBI lineage: Eukaryota > Metazoa > Arthropoda > Arachnida > Ixodida > Ixodidae > Rhipicephalus > Rhipicephalus microplus. Next base: position 472,778,217 of record NC_134710.1, read on the forward strand.
TGATTGCTAACGGGGTATAGTAAACATTAGAATTCAATCAACCAAAGGAACAAGCAGGATTTCGAACAGACTACTCAACAATTGACCACATTCGTACTATGAATCAGGTAATAGAGAAATGCTCAGAGTATAACCAACCACTATACATAGCCTTCGTAGATTACAAGAAGGCGTTTGATTCAGTAGAAAAATCCGCCGTCATGCAGACACTGTGGAATCAGGGCGTAGATGAAGAATATATAAACATTCTGGAAGAAATCTACAGGCGATAAACTGCTACCATAGTGCTTCATAAACAAAGCAACCGAATACCAATCAAGAAGGGTGTAAGGCAGGGAGACACAATCTCCCCAATGCTATTTACCGCGTGCTTACAGGAGGTTTTCAGAATCCTAGAATGGGAAAAGTTAGGGATTAGAGTTAATGGAGAAAACCTTAGTAACCTGCGCTTCGCCGATGACATTGCATTGCTGAGTAACTCAGGGGACGAATTGCAACTCATGATTACGGAGTTAGACTGTAAGAGCAGAAAGGTGGGTCTTAAAATTAATCTGCAGAAAACTAAAGTAATGAACAACACCCTCGGAAAAGAGCTGCGCTTCGACATAGGTAATAGTGCACTTGAAGTTGTAAAAACCTATGTCTACATAGGGCAGGTAATAACCGCAGAGCCGAACCACGAGTTTGAAGTAACTATAAGAATAAGAATGGGTGGAGCACATTCGGCAAGCACTCTCAAATTATGACAGGTAGATTGCCACTGTCCCTCAAGAGGAAGGTAAATAACGGCTGTATCTTGCCGGTACTTAGCTACAGAGCAGAAACTTGGAGACTTACAAAGAGGGTTCAGCTTAAATTGAGGACGACGCAGCGAGCAATGGAAAGAAAAATGGTAGGTGTAACCTTAAGAGACAAGAAGAGAGCAGAGTGGATTAGGGGACAAACGAGGGTTAAAGATATCATAGTTGAAATAAAGAAGAGGACATGGACATGGGCCAGGCATGTAGCGCGTAGACAGGATAACCGCTGGTCATCAAGGGTAACTAACTGGATTCCCAGAGAAGGGAAGCGGGTTAGGGGGAGACAGAAGGTTAGGTGGGCAGATGAGATTAAGAAGTTTGCTGGTATAAACTGGCAGCAGCAAGCACAGGACCGGGTTAACTGGCGGAACATGGGAGAGGCCTTTGTCCTGAAGTAGACGTAATCAGGCTGATGATGATGATGATGATGATGATGATGATGATATTTCTTCCAGGATGTTTATATCTGCTTCATCAACGCCCCGATTCCTCAGTGTCTGCTTGACTGCTGATATGTCTACTGAATCAAATGCTATATTGTATCTGTGAAGGCTCTGTATAGTGGCTAGGTGTATTGTCAGCATTCTTTCATCATAAATATGAGCATTGAAAAAATACGACACAGCAATAGGGAGAACACACGAATACTATCAATCACTTGATTTATAGTAAGAATGTGGTCAATTATTGAGTAGCTTGTGTTAAATCTTGCTTAATCTTTTGGTTGATTGAATTCAAACGTTATCTTCATTCTATTAGCAATTAACTTTGTAAATCGCTTCTATACGATGGAAAGTAAAGTGATCAGCCAGTACTTCTTCAAGATCTTGTCGTCCCCTTTCTATTGGATTAAGGTGACGACATTCTTCCTACATTCTGGTCTCACCCCGTCAGAAGACGCATCGTAAACAGGGTGGCTATTTTTTTTTATCACACAATCTGTCCTTCGCCGATTAGCCAATCAAATGTTACGTGTTTGTCACCAGCAGCTTCGCCTCTCTGCATTGCCTACAAGGCTTTCCTGATTTGTTCTGTCATAATTGTTGTGATGTCACCTGAGTTACTGCTAGTTCTCACATTATGGTCGTGGTTGTCCCGGCTAGTGTACACATCTTTGTACAACTCCTCCGCCACTTTAATTATCCTATCCACTTTGCCTTTCCTGTCCCCTAGTGCATTCATATATGGTTTTATCCCTATCTCGAGTTTACTCTTTACCGTTTTGACGCCTCCTCCGTTCTTTAGGGCATGTTAAATTCTCTGTATGTTATACCTTCTTATACCGGAAACTTGCGTATAATAATCAAACTCGAAAGCTCTGTTAGTTCTATTTTGTATTTCGTGTTTGAGGTTTTTGTCCTCAGGCATTTCCTAATGAGGTTGTTCGCCTCCTGGGATAGCTTGGTCGTGCCCTAACTAGCGTACCGCGAACTTCCACTGCACACTCCGTAACGGTACTCGCCAGATTATCATTTATTGCGTCAATGCTGAGGCCAGCTTCCTCAATAAAAGCCAAGTATCTGTTCTGAAGAGAGAGAAACAATTCCTCTACTTTCCCTCTCAGTTCTAGCTCAGTTATTGACTTCTTGCATATCAGTTTCTCTCGTTCCTTCTTTATGTCTAGACGAAATCAAGACCTTACTCTTCCACAGTCACTGCGTCGTACCTTGCGAAACACTTTCAAATCCTGCACGATGCCTGTGTGTGCACTCAGTATAAGGTCTATTTCATTCTTACTTTCACCATTACGGCTACTCCATGTCCACTTACGGTTCACTCACTTTCGGTAGAAGGTAATAATGATCCATATTTTATTGCGTTCTACGAATTCCACTAATAACTCCCCTCTCAAATTTCTTGTACTGATGCCACAGTCTCCTACTGGTTGATCTCAAGTCTGCTTCTTCCCTACCTTGGCATTCAAGTTGCCCATCAGTATGGAATACTCTGTTTTTAGCTCACTAATTGCCGATTCCAAGTCTTTATAGAAGCTTTCAACTAATACGTGGTCGTCGCTGGATGCACGTAGGCCTGCACCGCCTTCATCTTGTACTTCTTATTGAGTTTCCTTGTGGTACCCACGACCCTTTAATTATAGCTATAATAGTCCTCAGTGTTACCAGCAATATTTCTGTAATAAGGAACCCCATGGCCAGTTCTCTTCTATCAGCGAAGCCAGCATAGCAAAGGATGTGCCCACTAGGCAGGATAATCACTGGTTATTAAAGGTAGCTGACGGAGAGAGAAGAACAGGAGGGAAAGGAAGGCAAGTGGATGAGAGTGACACAGAAAGTTAGGTAGCTAGATGAGATTAGGAAGTCTGCGGGTATAAAGTGGCAGCAGCAAGCACAGGACCTAGTTGACTGGCAGAACATGAGGAGGCCTTTGCCCTGCAATGAGCGTAGTCAGCCTCATGTTGATGATGATGATGATAATTTATCGTAATACTATTGAGGTGTACGTAAATATACCTATAGGAGCTTAGATCAACGCTGGCCACTATTTCTACTACACGCAGCTATACTCGAAAGTAGGATGTTCAAGAGTTGCTTAGATAAAACATAGAATTCTACAAAGCTGGGTATGTGATGAAGAAAAAAGCAAAAACTACTCAAGAAACTCATCGTGGTATAATCGAAGAAACTTTTAAATCATTATTCCCAGCAAATATTCGTCTAGTGCGAATGATATGGGTGCCAGGCCATCGTAGTATATTTATAAACGAGATGGCTGACACACTTGCGCGAACATCTCTTGATCTTCCGATTGTGCCAATCATGCCTCCTACAGCTTATGTAACAGCTGCAAGGTTTAGAAAACTTTCCCTTCTTGAAGACTCATAGAAAATCCGAATCCAGATTTCTCGCACCTGCACTTCACATGGTATGATAAATGGTGTCCCACGCGTAAATTGGAGGTCTTGACAACAAAACTACGTTGCCGTGTACCACCTCTTAATTTCTACTTAAACAGGTCTGGTCTGGTGCCATCCCCTCTGTGCTCAAGCTGTAACGAACCTGAACATATCGACCATTTTCTTATCACATGTCACCGTTTCAAAAATCGAAGAAAAAACTGCTTTGAAATTTTATTCAGAAAACTAGGAATATCACCTAATACTCCCAATATTTTGTCTTTTGGGGCCATTTCATTGGGACACAGCGACAGGAACATCTGTGGGGCTCTCTACAAATTCATATATAACACAAGAAGATTACCTTGCTGAGTCAGCGATCAGCTCTCGAATTTTACTAGCCACACTACCACTTATTATTTAGCTGATACACTGCAATGATTCAACTTTCAGGAGAATTTCATATAACAATTCTACCTCAGATATTCAACAAATTCCATTATTCCCCCCCCGCCTTTCTTTCCTTTTTTTACATTGCGCCAAATTAATTTCACAGTCAAAACACAGTAATCATATTCCCCTAGTCTAGAAAACCTACAGGTATTGACTTGCATTAACCACCGGCCGCTTGGCCAATCCCCCTTAGTAGTTGAGAGCCACAAAAAAAAAAAGGAACAAGCAAGCAAGTACTACGAGTTTTGAAATTATCACACATGAAATACCAATTTACCAGGCACCCCAGAGATTATTCATTGAATTTTATCTGCATCTTCCCAACTGGACACATTGCACTCACGCCGGTCGGAAAGAATCCGTGGTGTATACAATATATAGTTGAGAGAGCAGAAATAATAATGAACCAGTCAAAGTACTAGTAACTATCACTTCTGATTTGAGAGATCCTTTATGATGCAATAAAAAGTTTTGCCAGCATTTGTTTTACTGTCATCGCACTGTGCATTAAACTGTTTCAAGCACACCCTAAAAAACTTCCATTTTTTCACCATCTTTTGGCGTTGTTTGAGCCTGCGTCGCTTGCCGCTGCGGCTCATATATTTATATTTTCTCCGGTTAGAATTATTTTGTTGAAGCGCTCGCGCCTCGCACACTGGCGTGTAGTGCTCGTAAGTAGTATGCTTGCCAGTACTAATTCGCTCCCACAAACATAAACAATTTGTTTTCCTACAAAGGAAGGCAATAAAGCTTCGTGGTTGCAGCGACAGTGCAAGAAAATAGGCCTCTTTCAAATATTTGTATGCAGATTTTAAGTACACTATCTCATAACGGTAACGGAAAGACAGGTTCGCTGCAAGGAAAACTAAGTATTTATTCAAAGCTCTAGCGGCCATAATACCTTGGATTTTACATGCCAGAACCACAATGTTTACAAAGGGTGCTATAGTGGAAAACTCCAAAAATGTCAATCATCTCGTCTTCTTTCACGTGCTCTGTCATCTCATCGTACACGAACCTTTAACATTTTTCCACCTTCACCAAACTGTGACCAAGACCAAACCTGCGACCATCTGGCCAGCAGCTGAGCATCAGAAACATTCTTCTACTGAGGCTGACAAAGCTCTAATAGTATAAAAGCCATGAAAGGAAATGAATAGCACATAAAGCAGAGAGAAATTAATTTTTCGAGTGAGCCTGAAATAACTTAATCCTGTTGTTCAGTGAACAGAACACCAAAGGAAGCATTCGAGGTGGATTAAATGCGTTCATATTCATTTGCAAAGAACCTTTGATTTTTACAGAAAGAGATATATAGTTTCAATTCATGCCTAAAGTTCGCTTTAAGAACAAAGTTCGCATAATAGACCTTGCGAGCGAAACCCACTTCAGACACAGCATAAATAACTTTCTCTCGTGAAAAGCACTCGCACTTCTCGTTGGATGATCAGTGGCTGAATTTTAACTAAGGCAGCGCAAATGCGGAAAACTTTGCCAACGTGTGACATCAAAGTTCCTGGAACTGTGTTGTCTTAGAGTCCGTATATTTTCAGTCTGCCAATAACCCACTCGACATGTGTAACACGCGTGCAATTTTGTATGTCGTATCCATTTCTTCTTGGCCAAATTTACCTCCTCCTGAATTGAAAGGACGCATCAGAATGATACTACCTTTGCCCTCTATATTTGTCCAGATGCGTGGATGGCCTTTATGGCTCGAGATAATTTCGCCTTTTTGTACATGTTCAAAAAATGAATTGGCAGATACCACGTGCAGTAGGAATCAATGATATGCGGAGCAGGAGTGAGCAAGGTGGTTATGTTACTTTAAAATCAGCACATCGTTCCGAGGCGCATGGAAGTAGTACCCAGTAAACACAAGCAGACATATCATGTGCACTCTGGTGTCTAGATATGATTTGATGCAGGTATGTTGTTTTTAGTCGCGTAATGACGGCACCACTAACGTTTGCGATGCCAGCAGCAGCAGTGGTAGGCATGAAAAGTACGCCGCATATGTCTTTTTTGTCTTGGTTATCATGTTTGCGCCTAGCCTTTTTGTTCGTCGTCCATTCATGTCACGTGATACCAAATTCGGCATATGTGGAGCTAGCGAAAGGGGAGTGAGCACGCTGTGAGCGTAGGAGGTAGTCTTGTTTTACATGACACGCACATCATGATTATCATTATTAAACGTGTCATTTACGTTCGTCGTTCACTCACGTCACGTGGCACAAAATTTGTTATATGTGAAGCTAGTGAAACGTCCGCGAGCGCATCATGAGCGTTTTATGTAGTGATGTTCTTACATAATGCCGATGTCATGATCATCATGTTTGCACCAGTCATGTAACTTCGTCAGTCATTCACATCGCGTAACACCAAATTTGGTATATGTGAAACTAGCGAAATGGCAACGAGCGCACTATGAGCGTGGCATGTTGTCATGTTCTTACATGACACGCACGTAATTATTGTCATGTTTTAACTAGTCGTATACCTTCGTCATTCATTCACGTCACGTAATAACAAATTTAGTATATGTGAAGCTAGCGAAACGAACGCTAGTGCACCATGAGCGTATGGCGTGTAGTCATGACTTACATGGTATGCGTATGATTTCCTCACTAGGGTTTGTCACTTATGTTTGCCATGGAGTCATGTCATACCATATCAGTTTTGCAATATGCCATGTGAACGAAACCACCACAAGATCAGCAAGAACATAAAGTCATAAAGTCATGTTATGCCATACCAATTTTGATATATATATATATTATCATCGAAACAGCCTTAGATAGATAGATAGATAGATAGATAGATAGATAGATAGATACATAGATAGATAGATACGCTCAAAGTCGCTGAAGGTCGCCAAGAAATGCTTCACATTTGAAAACCAAGGTTCACGATAATCAACCAGTCACTTTGTCGGCCACCATATGCACCTGACAGGAAAGCGATCATTCCATCTATTTCAAATTCAACCAACGAAGATCTTCAGTGTAAAGCCTGCTTTGTAATTATAGTATATCATGGGCTGGCAGTCGCACTTAGTTGGTGTTTCAGCTCAAACTTTCGGGCAGTCAACAATAAATATACATTCCAGATCTTCAAGCACGGAACATGCATTCAAGAACCAAGTAAAGAAGTACTTTTTGAAACAACTGTCTTCATCTTAGCAATTTCCTTTCGTTTGGTACATGTTATATTTATTTTCTGTTTTCTATGTAACTTCTGATTTTTTTAGTGTTACCTTTGTCTTTATGTTTGTTCAACATATAAGTATTTTTGCTTTTGCATTTATTTTCACACTGTTCATTTCGTTTCTCACCGAAGATACTGTAACCACTGAATGATGTATACCTTCCTTTTCCGTTTACATCTTGTATGGGAGCCCCCCGCCCCCCAGCCCCGACAGTTTTTTACCTTTGGGGCTTCTTGAGTATTAACAATCTTTTACGCACTTTTTTGTAAACTAATATTGTCGATATTGAATAAAGCGTTTTCACCGTTTTTCTTTAACTGCTGTGGCAGGCGCGGCCTTCAGATAACTCGATCTTGGTGGCTTCAGTACACACTTCTGCAAAACTGCGCAAATATTGTCGAGCGTATTAGGCTCGAAGCCTTTCTTTACGTACTGTAGGCCCTTTGAGTATCTATCTATCTATCTATCTATCTATCTATCTATCTATCTATCTATCTATCTATCTATCTATCTATCTATCTATCTATCTATCTATCTATCTATCTATCTATCTATCTATCTATCTATCTATCTATCTATCTATCTATCTATCTATCTATCTATCTATCTATCTATCTATCTATCTATCTATCTATCTATCTATCTATCTATCTATCTATCTATCTATCTATCTATCTATCTATCTATCTATCTATCTATCTATCTATCTATCTATCTATCCGTTTACATCTCGATGCTCCGATGATCACCCCTTAACTAGGAATAAAACCAAGTTACGGGGTTGATCATGAGAGCATGGAAGGGTGAGAGCGCGCTAGAATCAGAGTATGACAGGGTAAAATGATATGACGAGCACGATTCGCTAGTCATGACATCAATTAGATGTCACAATCCTATCACGTCTGTCAGCAAACACTTCGAAAAAAAACAGTGGCATATACCTGTGGGTGCGGGGGTATGTATCACTGGTATGCGGGTATGTACCACAGGTGTTGGCCATTTTATATGTACCCAGAAATGGCGAGAACACACATGGGTAATTAACGTTTCTTAGTAAAAAGAGGATATCGGTAGCGTTTACAGGACGACTGCAAGTAAAACAAAATTCTATTGTACGAGCAGGAATCGAACCAATAAAATATTCCACTATTGAGCCACGCCTGGGCTCGGAATTACCGTTCAAATAAACCCTAATATTTCTGAAGTGAATTGTGGTTGCACTTCTGGGTTACCGATTTCATAAACATTACTTATGTGCCCCTGCGATACAGCCGCCACGTCGGGTTAAGATCGCTTGCAATCAGGTGTCACCGGTTTAAGTTTATTTTAGTGTCAGTGTGTAGGGCTAGGATCTTCGAGAGCAGCAGTGCTTATATCAGCTTACCGCTTCTGGTGTTGCTTATAACCACGTTGCTCTTGGCGCGTGGCGAAGCTGAGTTCGACATTCAAAAAAATCGCAGCTAATGCATTGATGCTAACCCCAGCCTAAGCTTATCTAAGAAAAGGTCAGAGCTTTTTCTCCCGAGTCATGTCCGTGCTTCGATAGCTGGGCTGTGGGAGATGGTTGAGCAAAGTACGATAAACCTGCATGGTAACTCTACATAAATCTCGCAAGGCAGTCTCGTTTCACTAGAGTATCTCAAACCCCAAAACATTCCCATTTCCACTTCAAATTTTCATCAATTGGAGTCGCCTATGGAAAAAAAAAAAAACAGAACAGGTGAAATGCCTCTTTTCAAAGGATAAAAAAAAGTGTCGCAGGATGCTTACCACTACATATACAAGCTGAACAAATTATTGAAGCATGCATATATCTGTGAAATTGATTATGAAAACACAACACTGTCTGCAGTGTCGTTATTTCAAGCTAGGAACACACACTGAAGTGATTGAATTTTTATTAGGACAGTGATTTTGATACTTTTGGCATATAGGAACGCTTGCTTTATCGTTTCTGTACGAGGTTACCTATAAAGCATTGCTGATATCATTAAAAAGAACACAAAGTCTACTATCAGTATGAGACAAACCCTGCGAATGTGTCATGACGACAGTACTTTGTCACACTGTTTACCGTGAGAACTTTCACTTGAGGCCTAAAGCGTATTTGTTGCTGTCTGGATAGATGAATGAACGAAGAAACTTCATTTTTATTCCTTTAAAACACGACTAGGATAATCAAATTTCATTGGGATTCTCGTTCAGCTGGGCTCATCAGTGGGGTATAAATAATTAGGTAGGCTGCATAACAATTGAAGAAGGACCTCTGTCGGCAGTAATGGTGAAGTCGATGGTAAAATTGCGAAAAGAGTAATCTCAAAGTTGCCCCCTTACCTCATCAGTCTATGCAGCTGGATGAGCATGCCTTCCTGTTTCACAGGCACCTGTTCAAAGCTGAACGTTAGTGGGTGCAAGAAACGTCTCTAGCGATTCCAAATGATTTCAAAGATTGCCATAGACCACGAGAAAACAGTTCTTTTTATCTTGAATTACTGCATTAGATTGAGTAATAGCTTGCGGCAATGCTTGCTCCACTGAAATTTCAGCTGATCTCGCTGCCCTCACAAATAAATGCATCCGTCTAAGAAAAATAAGTTGGTGGCAGGAGTTAGACAGCCCGGTTTACCACAACGTTTATATGTTGTTTTGTTGCCTTTTTTCAATATTTTACGGCAACGCGCAGTTAGTGTATCTACAGTGAGCACAAGTATACATTTTGTTATCATCTTCCAATATAAAATGTACACGAAGTCTGAAAGTTACTGTACGCTTAAGATTGTTTCGTGATCCGGCTAGTAACGCTTTTACAATCACGAAATAAAATGATTATTGCGTATGAAATCAAACGGGGCCCCGTCATGGTAGTCTAGTGGCTAAGGTACTCAGCTGCTCACCCGCATGTCGTGGGATCGAGTCCCGGCTGCGGCGGCTGCATTTTTGTTGGAGGCGAAAATGCTGTAGGCCCGTGTGCTCAGATTTGTGTGCACGTTAAAGAACCTCGGGTGGTCAAAATTTCCGGAGCCCTTCACTACAGCGTCTCTCATAGTCTTATGGTGGTTTTGGGATGTTGAACTTGACATATCAAATCCAACGGTAAAACATGTATGATGGCGAAATGCATCACTAAAAAAGATAGGAATTGTGACCATTTTGCCTGGTTCATTTCTTTAATCAGTCTTACTTGAATGAAAAACACCGAAATATCAATGTCCTTCTTACCAACCGCGTTCCAATTTTACCCCTGAAACTTAGCGATGTGAAAGCATCACGTTTGTTAAATAACCTTCTGGTATACTTCTACTTTGGAACATAGCATGCGCTGAACAAATACTCGCTGAGAATAAATTCAGAAATTAACAGTCTTAAAATGCATAGTCAGATAAACGCTTCATTGCCGATGATACTTGGTGCCGTTTCTGTGTGAGGTGCCTGTTGTTTGTAAGCAGCTGGGAAAATTGTCGTTTCGTACGAAGGGTGCTAACTGGAGTCATTTTTGTACTTTCCCACAAAATATCTGCTACAAATCAATATCGAAGCTTCTCGCAGCCACACACGTCCATAAGCGCTGCCTAGATAGGAAAATAAATAAACGCACACCACAAATATTACACGTGTACACAACTTCACCTACTACGTCTTCAGCAGCATGAGATAAAAGTAGCAGTATTGACGTACACCTTCGCAATTTTTTTAACAGCGCTCAAAAGATGGAAGCTGAAAGCAATATGGTAATATGTGCTTTTAATATGCGGACGTATATCCCTCAATAACTCGATAGATTAGTGGAGACGCAGAAATTAACTCCTGTTATGCTGAAGGCCTGGTGCACTTGCGCATTTTAGTAAATTTACTCACTTTTTTCAGTGCACCACTATAATCCATGCCTGTCGTCTGCGTTTTTCATACCATCTGTTGGGGAAATAGTACAATTTCACCGGTGGAGTCATCCCCTTTGGGCTTGTATGGCCATTGCGACCGTTGACAGGGCAGCAGTGATTTCCTATTCTTTGTAGCGGTGTCATAGCGGAACGTGGGGCATTTCACGTGCCGCTTGTGCTTCGGAAATACGTTGCAATCAAAGGGAGCGGAGGGCTCGTAGGAGGCTACGATTGTACGTTTTTCCGGAAGCAGAACAGCAAGCTGTGGTGTCAGCGGGCAAACATGAACGGGGTCTATGTACTTTCTATAAATGGGCGCCGCCATTTTGCCAGACCACAGCAGCTCTAGCACCATCTAACGTCAGCGCCATCTTGGATTGATAAATTCACTAGATGAGACCTGTGTGTGGTGCTGTCTGTGGTTTGTTGATTGTTTTACGCTGCTGCTCTGCCTCAACGCAGGATAATTTAAACATCTCAGTGCGCTTTGCACGCGCGCGCGAGTGTACAATCACTTGAAACACCGCAAACGCGCGTTGCAATTAACAGGTTGGAGGCGACCAACAGCCATCAGTGACAACAGGCATCGCTGAGGTATTTGCTTAAAACATTATTGGCGTGTGCTTTGTTGGCAGACAAAAATTTCAATGGTTTTTCAAGTTTATCTGTTGTGTTTCACAAGACTTCCCTGTCATTTCTCACTTTGTCCTGCTCGGGACGTTTTGCTATTTTCTTTCTGTTCCATTTATTGCCGGCGGCCGAACCTCGGGTGCTAAAGATTTGCAGTAGCGGTTGCCGCGGCCGGTGAAGAAAACCACTTTTACCCCTAGTTCTCACTGAAGCATGCGCTTTTTACAGCGGCCAGAATTCCCCAGCCGCCGAAACGCAGCGTAATTCGCACTGGACGCGCCCCGCGCCACCGAATAAGCCATCTACCACGGGGCGAACGCGGGATGGATACGCGGTCACTCAGTGGTCGCGGCTCGTAACCGCCACTACGCTATCCGGTAGTCCAGACTTCGATGATTCTCGTACGCAAAAATCAAGAAGCAGTATAGTTTACTTTGCTGGCAAATAGCTCTCCTGTAATGTATGTAATGTATGGTAGCCTCGTCTTGCTCTGCAAGACTGTGACAATCTCGGTAACGCCAACGAGAAGCTCGTTAACCTTTTCCTCGAAATAGGGACGTGAAGTTGGGACAAAGTGAGTTAAACTGCCGTTAGTTACAGCATTAGGTTACGTGCACTGCAACATGACATACGAAGCGACATATCAGGCCAAATACGAAAGGGTAGACACGGTATGCAGTGCATGTAGAGAGGAGGAGGAAACTGCCAAACACTTGATAATATTCTGTAAAGGGCTCCACCCTATAGTTCAGGATGATGGCGCAGAGTTTTTCAAAGCACTGGGGTTTAGGGACAGAGGGGGCAAATAGATTTTGGGTGGGTAGGGTTAAGTGGAAGGAGGTTATCTTAAAGTCAAGGCACGAGTGAAAATTAAACCCTTCACTGCAAATTACCAGTCCTCAACCTCACTATTTAAAAGGGAAAAAAGATGAATCTAGTTTTTCATTCACTAAGTATTACGGCTTGGTGGCGTTAGCCACCGCCCGATCTAAAAATGCATCCATCCATTGTCGGACGCGCGTCGCTGTTACTTTATCCAGGGCCGCCTGGATCGGCGTGCGCGGCCGTGTTTTTCCGGCCGTTCTGTTCGGTGCGCGCCCCATTGAATAAATGTAATTGGAGAAGTTCCGACGCGCGGCGCGATGCCGCAATCTTCGCCCACTCTCCTGCAGACGACGCTGACGAACCGCGCCCTGGCTGCGCCGTTGACATGCTTGGAGAAAATCACTTTGGACTTCGTTCACGGGCTCACTGGAATCAAGTTACGCTGATATGTATTGTTAATTGGGCTTGATACTGTGAGTGTTCTCTGTAGCATGCTATGATCAAGACAGAGCCAAGCAGTGCGAGGCAACTTCGTGTGGCGCAGCTGTTCGCAAATTTCGCATCTATGATACATGCATTAGGCGTACTAATTGATCTGCCTCGCTTTTCATTCTTTGTTTTGGTGATGTTTCTCTCATTGCCACCTGGATAAGTGCGCATCAATTTAGGGGGCCTTTTTCTCTTAAAAAGAATGCAATTTGTCGTTGCCAACCCTGCTACGTTATGCAGCTCAGCTCTGTCTTCACAGCATCACACTGCTGGAAAACGAAACCGCAGCGCTGGTAATGCTACAGTCGTTTTCACCTGCACGATGACCGGCAAAATTTGGTTGTTTGCACGACACTTAACATTTTTAATTTTCCAAAGTATGAGAGTGATGCGAATGCGACGTTATTATCTAAGCGCAGGCCGCACGTAGGCGATTATGAACGTGAAAATGATGGGCGACGCTGTAGTCGCCTGCGAATTGTAGGGCGCTAGGGATCTGTCACACCATGACCAAGTTAATTTCTTTCGCTTAGCTGAAGTTTGTCGTTTTAAAGCGCGACATCGTTAAAGAGCTTCTTTTGAAGAAATTATGTCGTCGGCGTCTGTGTGTGAGCAGCAAAGCTGCGTTGGCCGTGAGCGAAAATATGAGGTAGACGCAATGAGGGTGGTGTTTGCACTTCGTCCTTCCTTACGGTAAAATGTAGGTCTCTGCCGAGAAGAGAAGGCTTTGTGCTAACGATTGGGGAGGCGACGGTGTGTGTGTTCTTTTGTGCGTGAGAGCGTGCGGTTGTGTGTGCTCTTCCATACATCGGTGCATGCGTGCGTATGCGTGTGTGTGCGCGCGTGGTTGTGTGTGTGGGCGAGTGCGCCCACCTTAAGCTGCTCCGCATCTAAAATTACTCTTTTACATTTTACTTAAAGCTCGTTTAGACGACAAGTAGCACGCACCACTTTTAATTTGTATTTATTTCATTTAATACGTTGTAACTGCGTTGATGGAACTGCATCCGCGTGTTGATGGAACTGCATTAAGAGGCCTGGGGTGCGGCCTCACCGGTAACCACCGCCGGGAACGCACTCCCTCACCAGAGAAGGATTGGCCACCCTGGCGCAGTATCTGGCCACTACCTCCCACATGCATACGTCAAATAACTCACGGCCCTCAGTTCCCAGCAGCTGCAAAGCAACTGAGCATGGCGGCGGTCAGATCTGCAACGCAGCCGAGGGTGCTAAAAATCTCTGGACTACAGGCCGCCATTGGAACCTCAACTTGGCAACGTTTAACGCTATAACCTTATCTAGTGAAGGAAGTCTAGCTGTACTATTCGAGGAGCTATAGGGTGTTAAATGGGATATAATAGGGCTCAGTGAGGTTAGGAGGACAGATGAGGCCTATACTGTGCTACAGAATGGGCACGTCCTTTGTTATCGGGGCTTGGCAGACAGAAGAGAACTGGGAGTGGGGTTCTTAATTCACAGAAACATTGCTGGCAACATAAAGGAATACTATAGCATTAATGAAAGGGTGGTAGGTATTGTAATTAAACTGAATAAAAGATACAAGATGAAGGTAGTACAGGCTTACGCGCCTACATCCAGCCATGATGACGCTTCAGTTGAAAGCTTCTATGAAGACGTGGAATCGGCAATGAGTAAGGTAAAAACACAGTATACTATAGTGATGGGCGACTTTAATGCAAAGGTAGGGAAGAAGCAGGCTGGAGACCAGGCAGTAGGAGATTATGGCATCGGTACTAGAAACGCCAGAGAAGAGCTACTAGTAGAATTCGCAGAACGCAATAATTTGTGGATTTTGAATACCTTCTACCGCAAACGAGAAAACCGCAAGTGGACATGGAGGAGCCCTAATGGCGAAAATAAGAACGAAATAGACTTTATAATGACTGCACACCCAGGCATCGTGCAGGATGTAGAAGTGGTTGGCAAGGTACGATGCAGTGACCATAGAATGGTACGGTCTCAAATTCGCCTAGACTTGAAGAAGGAACGACAGAAACTGATACGCAAGAAGCCAATCAATGAGCTATCACTGAGAGGGAAAGTACAAAAATTCAGAGTGTCGCTGCAGAACAGGTACTCGGCTCTTAGTGAGGAAACCAACCTTAGCGTAGATACAATGAATGATAATCTGACGAGTATCATTACGGAGTGTGCAGTGGAAGTTGGAGGCAGGGTAGTTAGACAGGACACTGACAAGCTTTCCCAGGAAACAAAGAACCTAATTAAGAAGCGTCAAAGCATGAAAGTGTCAAGTACAACAGACAAAATAGAACTGGCAGAGCTTTCGAAGCTGATTAATAGACGTAAAGTATGCGATGTTAGAAGGTATAACATAGAGAGAATTGACCACGCTCTGAAAAACGGAGGAAGCGTCAAAGCAGTGAAGAGAAAACTTGGGATAGGCAAAAGTCGGATGTATGCACTAAGGGACAAAGACGGCAAAATAACTACCAATGTGGATAGGATAGCTATAATAGCGGAGGAGTTTTACAGAGATCTGTACAGTAGCCGAGACAACCATGACCTTAATACTATAAGAACTAGCAGTAACCCAGATGACACCCCACCAGTTATGTTAGAAGAAGTCAGAAAAGCTTTGGAGAGCATGCAAAGAGGCAAAGCTACTGGTGAGGATCAGGTAACGTCAGATCTGCTGAATGATGGAGGACAGATTGTGTTAGAAAAACTAGCCACCCTGTTTATGAGGTGTCTCCTGACGGGAAGGGTACCAGAGTCTTGGAAGAACGCTAACATCATCTTAATACATAAGAAAGGAGATGACAAGGACTTGAAGAATTACTGGCCGATCAGCTTGCTCTCTGTACTATACAAGCTATTTACAAAGGTAATTGCTAACATAGTAAAGAAAACGAAAGAATTCAATCAACCAAAGGAACAAGCAGGATTTCGAACGGGCTACTCAACAATTGACCACATTCATACTATCAATCAGGTAATAGAGAAATGCTCAGAGTATAACCAACCACTATACATAGCCTTCATAGATTACGAGAAGGCGTTTGATTCAGTAGAAATATCAGCCGTCATGCAGACACTGCGGAATCAGGGCGT
This sequence comes from Rhipicephalus microplus, assembly GCF_043290135.1. Taxonomy (NCBI): domain Eukaryota; kingdom Metazoa; phylum Arthropoda; class Arachnida; order Ixodida; family Ixodidae; genus Rhipicephalus; species Rhipicephalus microplus. Next base: position 472,794,447 of record NC_134710.1, read on the forward strand.
AGATGAAGTATATATAAACATTCTGGAAGAAATCTACAGGGGATCAACTGCTACCATAGTGCTTCATGAAGAAAGCAACAGAATACCAATCAAGAAGGGTGTAAGGCAGGGGGACACAATCTCCCCAATGCTATTTACCGCGTGCTTACAGGAGGTTTTCAGAAGCCTAGAATGGGAACAGTTAGGGATAAGAGTTAATGGACAATACCTTAGTAACCTGCGCTTCGCCGATGACATTGCATTGCTGAGTAACTCAGGGGACGAATTGGAACTCATGATTACGCAGTTAGACAGGAAGAGCAGAAAGGTGGGTCTTAAAATTAATCTGCAGAAAACTAAAGTAATGAACAACACCCTCGGAAAAGAGCTGCGCTTCGACATAGGTAATAGTGCACTTGAAGTTGTAAAAACCTATGTCTACTTAGGGCAGGTAATAACCGCAGAGCCTAAGCACGAGATTGAAGTAACTAGAAGAATAAGAATGGTGTGGAGCACATTCGGCAAGCACTCTCAAATTATGACAGGTAGATTGCCACTATCCCTCAAGAGAAAGGTATATAACAGCTGTATCTTCCCGGTACTTAGCTACGGAGGAGAAACCTGGAGACTTACAAAGAGGGTTCAGCTTAAATTGAGGAACACGCAGCGAGCAATGGAAAGAAAAATGGTAGGTGTAACCTTGAGAGACAAGAAGAGAGCAGAGTGGATTAGGGGACAAACGGGGGTTAAGGATATCATAGTTGAAATAAAGAAGAGGAAATGGACATGAGCCGGGCATGTAGCGCGTAGACAGGATAAGCGCTGGTCACTAAGGGTAACTAACTGGATTCCCAGAGAAGGGAAGCGGGTTAGGGGGAGACAGAAGATTAGGTGGGCAGACGAGATTAAGAAGTTTGCGGGTATAAATTGGCAGCAGCAAGCACAGGACCGGGTTATCTGGCGGAACATGGGAGAGGCCTTTGTCCTGCAGTGGACGTAGTCAGGCTGATGATGAATGTATGAAGAGCAGAAAAAACCGCCGACGCCAGCGGCGTTGGTAGCCTCGTCTTGCTCTGCAAGACTGTGACAATGTCGGTAACGCCAACGAGAAGCTCGTTAACCTTTTCCTCAAAATAGGGGCGTGAAGTAGGGACAAAGTGAGTTAAACTGCCGTTAGTTACAGCATTAGGTTACGTGCACTGCAACATGACAAACGAGTCGGGCATGGCGCCATTTTTCAAAATTTCTTGACTAGCGCTCCTATTGGTTCGCGGCAACCAATTCGGTGGCAGACGCCGCAAAAATCTGCCCGAGTGCGATTGGCGTGGAGAGGGCCCTTTCGGCGGATCTCGCCGCCGCTGAATAGGATTCGGCCCACTTTCGGTGGCCGAAATGCTCAGTGTGAACGCGCCTTTACAGCCAAAGCAGCTATGAGATCACAACTCGGCTCTCGCACGGCGCCGTAGCTGTCCGCCACCGCTGCAGCCACCATCGCCGCCACCGGTGTCCGTAAGCATATCGCGCAAAGTTAACAAACAAAAAACCTAGTACCGTTGACACAGTGGGGCTCGAACATGGGTCCGCTGGGGTGCCAGCCCAGTCTTCTACCACTGAGCCACGCCGCTGCTTGGTACTTCTTGGCAAACTTGCCTTAGGCAGGCTTGATGTCGGGAAATCTATCGCGTTATTACGACTTATAAAAGCGTTTTAAAGCAGCGAAATAACAAGCAGTCGTTTCACGAACAGCGTAACGGGTGGGTCGTACAATGCTCCAACCCATTACAAAAGCTTGTTTTTGTTCAGCTATTAACTGTGGCGAATACCCACTTCAGACATAATTCCTCATCGCCGTCAGCCACTGCATAAACAATTGGCCCGAAATTCTTTGCAAAAGTTTAGTGGATACCACGCTTATAATAGGAATGACAGAAAATAGCATATAGAATGCCAGCCTACTACCCTAAACTTTTTATTATTAATGCCGTAGTGGCCATCAAGCAAGTGTGCTTGCAGGAGTTACCCAATGAGTGTTTAGAAAAGGTTCAGAAAGGCCGCTCTTCTAGCTTTCGCTGTGACTGTGCTGCGCCTGCCGCGAAGGCCTGGCGTTTTTTTCTTTTTATCCTGCAATACACACCAATTCCTAAACTCCAATTCAAACCAGAACATTGAACATCACCCTGGATTAATATACAGCTTTAATAAGCAATAGCAGCATTCTTTGCAATGGTCGCATTTATAGTGGTTGCCTGAGAATTATCATGCAGCTGCTTTTGTCTGACTCTGCGCAGCGACAGCTTCACGTGTCAGTTTATCGAAACAGTTGGTCTTTTAATACGCTGTGCCGTTACCAGCACAAGTCGTTTCACACGGACCGGACATTTTGAGAAAGATCGCACTAGGGTAGAAATTCCTGAAAAATTACGTTCTTCTGCGTAGGGTAACAAAACTGCTGTGTTTCTGCCGCGTACTCATCTCTCCTGGGTAGAGACGCACGACCAGTGTTTGCCATGTCTTATTAGACTGGTACTTTTCGGCATCGCTTCTGATCATACTTCAGCCAAAACAAGTGTGGTTGCAATTGAGGGCGCAATTTTCGTTTCGTCCATGTAACTTCTTTTGTTAGTGTCGCTATAACTTTATCTTTTCTTATTTGGATCAAATGTTCGTGGTGTGGCTTCTTTTCATGCGGTTTTCTGCTCTGCTATTCGCCCCTTATATTCTGTGCATGATTTTTTTCAGATGACATAACCTACATGCATGCCAATTATCTGAACAAATGGGTCGACAGGATGAAATTGGGACCAAATAGTTAAATGATGGCAATTATAAACAGACACCTACAATAAAATCCCGTAGGTATGAAACACATTTACCCCGATTTGTATATGACCAATTCATGCAAGTATATCTGTAATATTGAGCCGCACTAAAGCCTATTCTCTGGGAGTCTACAGCACTAATTAGCGAAATGAGATACGCAGCCTCCAATGAGGACCTTCGGTAGTGTTGGCGGACCGCCCTGCTCAGTTCAGGATTAGATAATCAACTCTGGGTGATCCAGCAGGCCATGGAAGCCGCTGAGAAACATTGTCTCTCGGCTGACTCATGGGCGGGAACCCAACCCGGTAACTAGGAGGCACTGAATAAAGTTGTTTTCACTCACTGGCTCCTAACTTTGTCAGATCTCAAATGGGACAAGCAGGTAGCATATGTTGTTAACAAAGCACTGGCAGTTTTGTATTCATTAAAACGTTCACTTAGATGCACATCCGTAGACACTAAACGCCGAGCATTTGGCACTCGTTCTCTCAATACTAGAATATGTTGGTTTCACTTCTATAAATTTTTAGAATGTTAAACTCCACATATCAGTCAATCAATCAATTTCTGCAGCAAACATTACAAAGCAAAGTTAGAGGTTGCTTAAAAAAACACACTTAGATTTATCTGTAATTTGTATTCCCGTCACGATTCTTCCACAGAACTATTAAAGCAAGCCGCACATGCCACTCTACAAGATCGAGCCAGACTGCTTCGTCTTAAGTTTATTTTCCAGCGTCTAAAGTGCAGCATGAAAGTCAATGCGAAAAAAAAACACTTCCTTTATTCGGATGCAACCAGTTCCCGAACTAAAAGCCCCAAGCTGCACACAAATTTCACAGGGACATTTGTGGAGGTACTCTTGTTACCGCAAGCAATCCGACATTACAATGGTTTATCAAATGATGCTATCAAGTGCACATCACGCGAAGATTTTGTCTCCAAGACATCAAGCGATGCTGCCTAGTTATCTTCTGACACAAAATGTTGCCTTGTGCCATAATAATATGTTACACTTCTCAGTATCTTGTTTACTACCGGTAGTACGTGCTGTTGAAGAATTATTTATTGCTGGTCTGCCTTTACACTGAGTGCGTTGGGTGTCATATTTTTCTACCGTTTCCTTTATTGCTTTTTTTTCGTGTGCTAAATTTTCTATCACGCTGTTTATTGCTGTTTTTGTCATTTTGTAGCATTCGTATAATTTTTGTGGAGTGCATATGTATACTGTCTAGTTCAACTCAACTTGCGTGCGTGCCTACTTCAAGTGTGTTCTTTTGAAAATGTATATCTCCTACTAACATGCCGTTTATTACTGCTATCATTAAGTAACCTTCGTACAAAATAATGTAGAGAACATATGTATATTCTGGTTCAACCACACGTACACGTATGCGCCTACCTAAATTGTTTTTTTAATGTATCATTGCCCTTCCTGCAACAGCCTCAGATGTCAGCAGAGGCCAGCAGTATTTTCAAAATAAAATAAGTAAAGAAAATGACTTTGTAGTTCCTTTGCAAATTTCTTTAATTCACGAAACAACACTTCGCACGGGCTGTGCAATGAGTGTGTTTAGGTGGTAAAAACTCATTGCTCTGACCTGCAGTTCTACCAGTATTTCCAAATGCTCGTTAATGTCATTGAGGATATTATGAAAAATCAGTAATAGTATTTTAACTTTTAAATTCATGTTAGGTAAAACAAACTGTTCCATACCACAGTAAACGACACTAAAGGTCTAAGAAAGAAATTAATTAGGCATTCGTACTTGAACTGAAGCTAGAATCAACTGGGAAGAGAGCAGAGGTAACCTGCATTCCAATTAAGCATAATACAAGGGCAATAGCCGCTATGGCTTCTGCATTGTGCTAGATGGTGTTTAAAAGAAAGAAACTACTACTAATGTTTTTGCAGTGAAAGCGCATAAAATTCCACTTGCTATATTTATGCTAGCTATAATTTTCATATAAAAACGCCAGGGCGGTGACACTCATTATGTGAACTGGTGTTATTGCATCTGTGATGATCTTAAGGTAATTTTTTTAGGTCTAGATTACCCCATCGAACATTGTTTTCTTCATACAAACTAACCCATGTTAGCTGTTATTATTAGTATTAGTTAATATGTATATATGCCTATATTTGTATATTTCGACGCTACCAGTGCACAAGACCAACATTAAGCCGGATATGCACGTCTCCCTTAGACTTTGCTATATTGAATAAATAAATTAGACCATGAAGACAATAATATCTGGTAAGTCTTGTTATTTCATAACGTATAGTGATATTGCATGGTTCATTTCACCTAAAGGTAAATGTCACTTGATATACTATTGTTGTCAGTGGAGTCGCTGTGGTCAACCTATGGATGTTTGCTATTACCAAAATGAACGTTCTCTAAATATTCAAATATTATTGCCGATCTCCTACGAACCATGTGGGTTGAACTGCTGCGAAAAATCTACGGATGTCCAATGTACTGAGTATGGACATCTTCTGGATAATGTATGAAAATTACATAAGTTTTGTGCAAATCATTTAAAAATAAATATCACGTGGTTGATGTTTTTTTGAATGTCCACAGGATATGAGTTGGTTGGCTGAGTAGCTAAGCCGAGCTGATATTAGTAAAACCCGATTACGTTATACAAGCCAATCAATATCAATCGGTAGTAAATAGATAGTCAATCAATAATGATCAATTACTTATCAATATGCAATAAATACGGCCATTGGCCTGAAACGCGTGACTGCTCGCTTCAGCTGGGATGCACATTTAACACCGATTGATCGCTAATGCATGGTCAATTTTACTCATCAATAAGCAATCAATACACTAAACTTAATGAAAACGCCACGAAAAACGTGGCTAGACTTGCTTGAGCTCTGATAGACGTTTACTACCGATAAACAGCCAACAGATAGGTTATCAACAAAAATCTGTAACTACTCAATGCAAAGCAGAGTCAAACCCCAATATATCTAACTCGGCTAAGGCGTATTGTGCTTTGTATTAAACTATTTTTGAGGAGTATAATGCTTTAACGAAACTGTGAACAAAAAATTACGGGTACATCAAGCAAGGCAACCCGGAACACTTTATATCTAACACAATGCAGTGCAAAATGCCCCAATAAGTTGGCTTTACCTCACAACAACTTAGTCTTTTCTCTCGAAAGATGACCTTCCCGAATGCATTTGGGAAAGTTCATGGTGTGATTAAGAGGGCCGTATCTCGCAACAACTTGCCCCTGAAAACCACCGCTATCAAGAAAGTGCAAAATAATGGAACTGAAGAAAGCTGCCGCCAGCTGCTCTAAGCCGCCTTTCTTAAATCTTCGTGAAGAAGTTAAGTGAAGCCAACTAGCTCCCCAAATTTATACCAAAACAGCGTGAAGCTCTTTGACTCTGATATAGAATTGTGGGGTACATCGATTTTTTTGTGACCTCAATATATGCGAGTTCTACTGCGATGCAGGAAAAGGGAGCGAAACGCACGTACGTGTAATGCCGATCTATAGCCCCTCAGTAAGCAATCAGCAATCAATGATAACAAAATTATATTCATATTGCTACATGCATGCATATTGAAATTCTAGGGGGCAACGCGCGTGTGTGCCTTACGAGGAAGACGAAGGGTTGTCCCTGCTCGATCACTGGTCAACCGGTCACGCCATTACCGCTGATTTCAAATACATCTAATCCACAGCCTCGTCGATACAACGTCTCTTCTTTTCCGCAACATATTTGGTGGAGGTGCGGGGTAAAAGGCAAACATCCTTTTTCGTGATTCTATTGAGGTGGAAATAATCCACGAAGAAGCGCCACGTGCCATCCCTCTTTTTAACGAGCCCAACGAGGGGCGTCCATGGGCTCGAAGATGGTTCAATAATTCTTTCGGATAGCGTCATGGTGAGTTCTTGTTGAATTACTTTAAGCTCGGTGGTAGAAACCCGGTATGGTCGCCGATGAATGGAATGAGAATCACCTGTGTTAATGCGGTGCTTGACGAGTGAAGTCTGGCCGAGTGGACGGCTTTCTATGTCGAATATGTCGCGGTATGAAGCCAGTAAGCGGCATAACCTGGCTGACTTCTCAGGTTTGAGGTCCGGGGCGATCATGTAGTGTAAGGTCGCATCGAGGCATGTGGAATCGTGCAGGTGACGTGGGTGAGCGGGACATACGTCTGCCGCAAAACAGGTGACGTGGTCGTCAATTAAGAAACTTAGCATGGCGACCGAAATTCCTTGAGGTAGCACTTGCTTTATGAAACCGAATTAGATAACAGATAGATATGTTCGGTTAGAGGCCATGGTTGCGACGGAGTGTAGGACAGCATTGTCACGGGCCAGGAAACATCAGAAATTGGCGTGACGATATAATTACCGTCGAGCATGAGAGATGGTGTTGCCAATTCAATGAACGTGAGAGCTTTAGGTGGTATCTGGAAGAAATCAGTGGGGCACAGTCTGTTCGGAAGTTCAGGGTGAGAATCCGGGAGAAGGGAAAGTTCTAGCAAAGAGTACCGGCGGCACAATATATCAGGGCAGAATGCATCAATAGGAAGTCCATGCCGAAGATTAGGTCGTGAGGGCAATTTTCAAGCACCGCAAATAAAACGAGGACATGGCGGCCGGCAATACTAACACGAGTGGTACACGTTCCAGTGATGGCCTCGATTCCACCATCAGCGACACGGAGAGATTTAGTCGCTGCAGGGGTGAGGACGTTTTTGAGTAGGCAACACAGATGAGCACTCATTATGGACACTTGAGCTCCGGTATCAACTAATGCTGTCAAAAAATACTGTCCACAGATACCTCAATCAAGTTCATATTAGGGGGGAGCGTCAACGAAGGATTTAGATCAGTCGCAATTGATACAGCACTACCTCCCGGAGCTGCGTGATCTAGTTTTTCGTCCGAGAGGGTCCATAGTTGACGAGCGATGGATAGCGGCGTGGTTGGGGCGATAGAGAACGGCGGCGTTGAGGTGACGGTGAACGAGTGGTGGAGTGGCTGTTAGGGACGTCGGAAGAAAGGTACACACGACTGGGCGAATACCGACGGGAGTGCTCGTATGGGCGAAAAAAGGAAAATAGGCTCCAGTTTGGGGGCGTCCAAGTGCTGCGGCAGTATAGCGGGAGAGATGGCCAACTCGGTGGCAGCGGAAGCAGATTGGTTGATCGTCTGCAGTTCTCCAATCCGTCGGGTTGCGGGATTGCGGAAGAAAATGTGAGTTATGGCGTGGTGCATTTATTGTCATTGCTATGGAGGCGGGTCGAGAGAAAGAGCAGGCCACAGGAAAACTGAGCTTTGCAATTTCCTGTCTAACGAGGACTTCAATAACAGAGACCACTGGAGGCGTATGTGCGGTGCCATGGTCGAGCGGAAGTGGAGGAAATGGCGCCAGACTTCACGCCTCAAGCTCCTGTCGAACTATACGTGTCAGGCTGTCCTGCATGGGTGGTGTGGCACCGAAATTAGTGCAGGTTGATGTAACAGCAGTGTTTGATAGTTGCGTCAATTTAAGCAGAACACGGCGGCTTTTGGCCGTTTCGAAGCGGCGGCATTCCTCAATAATCATATCTACGGTCATGACGTTGGTGTACACGAGCAAGTTGAAGGCGTCTTCGTATTGCCCTTGAGTATGTGGCCAACCCTTGTACTCTCTGTCATTTGCTCGTCCATTTTCCGGCACAACGCGAGCACATCCTGTATGCACGAGACATACGACTCAGTTGAGCACTGCACACGAGTGGCGAGTTTTTTTCGCGCTTCCATTAGGCAACTGGACGGGTGCCCAAAGATGTCGCGTAGTCGCTCCTTGAAGATATCCGAGCTGGTGAGCTCGTTCTCATAAACGTGGAACCAAACACATGGGGTGCCGTCCAAGTAAAATATTACGTTAGCCAGCAATATTGTAAAGTCCTATCGGTGTGTCTGGCTAACACGCTCATACATATGAAGCCAGTAGTCAACGTCAAGCCCAGGTTGTGCAGAGAATGTACCGGGATCACTGGGGTAGGGTATCGTCAGGTATATGGTGGCTGGAGCTACAGATAGAGACGCTGACGGGTTGTTGTCATTGGTAGCCATTGTGGAGACTGAACGTTGCGGTCACTGCGAAGCTTTGTGGTGAAGACGGAGAACGTTCCACCTACACTAAATTTTCCCTTTCGCAAATGACATGCATGGTGACGAGCAGTTACATGATGCATCCTTGCGTGCTATCATTGAGCGCCTCGAATCACCCTCTTCCAATCAGTCCCATCACTCATTCGTGCTCCACAATGGTGTATTATACCACCAAAATTTTGAGCCGGATGGAGTGGCCCTGCTGCTTGTCATTCCGTAACACCTTATCTACGAAGTTCTAGACGTACTTCATGACCTCCCGACTGCCGGTCACCTTGGTGTGTCACGCCCTTACGACCGAATACGCCAACGCTTTTTTTGGCCAGGGCTTGCACGCTCAGTCAGAAGATACGTTGCGGCTTGTGAGAAATATCAGCGCCACAAAACGTCATCAACGCTTCCCGCCGGACGCCTTCAACCACTTGACATTCCGTAAAAACCGTTCTGCCACGTCGGCTTGGATCTACTTGGCCCTTTTCCCTTGTCTTCCTCGGGTAACAGGTGGACAGCCATGGCCACCGACTACGTCACGCGTTATGCCATCACACGAGCTCTTCCGACAAGCTGCACCACAGATATAGCCGACTTACTCCTCAAGGACGTGATTTTGCAACACGGAGCCGCGCGGCAGCTGCTTACAGACGGTGGCCGCACCTTTTTGTCAAAGGTCATAGCCGACACCTTGCAGTCCTGCGAAACGAGACACAAGCTGACTACGTCATATCATCCGCAGACCAATGGGCTCATGGAGTGTCTAAATCGAACATGCTCGCTAAGTATGTTTCTACCAACTACACCGACTGGGCTCTTGCGTTGCTGTACGTCACATTTGCCTATAAGTCTTCGCGCCATGACACTGCCAGTTACTCTCCATTTTTTCTGCTGCTTGGCCGAGAACCGAAAGTGCCTCCAGACACCGTCATACCATCCAGTGCAGTAGCGACCACTAAATATGCCATGAACGCTCTCAGTCGGGCCACTCAGGCACGCGAAATCACCCGTTCTCGCCTTCTGACTTCTCAAGAGAAGCAACGGCGTTTGTATGATCAACAACACCGCGACGTGCACTTTCCGCCCGGTTCGTTGGTCTTGCTCTGGTCTCCGACCCATCAAGTTGGCTTCTCAGAAAAACTGCTTACTCGCTACACAGGTACATACCAAGTCCTTCGTGTGATTACTCCTGTGATATATGAAATCGGTCCTGTCACCTCGTCGCCTTTATGTGCCAATAGGCTACCGATATTGTACATGTGGCGCGCTTGAAGCCCTACCACTCTCCTAGTGACGTTAACATTTGATGTGCTGAGACGGCGCTTCTGCCGCCGGGGATTATGCTACATGCATGCATATTAATATTCTAGGGGGCAACGCGCATGTGCGCCTGACGAGAACGACGAAGGGTTGTCTCCAACATAAACAGGAGCTTTGTTTAACCACGCTAATTCCTATTCAATGTAATGAATGCATTGTCTGATCTGAACGAGTGACAAACAATTATCGCACTCCTTTCATTCTACGTAGTGTGTCTTCTCTTTTTTTTCTGGTAGGCGTATCAATGCTGAATATGAAAAAAAAGTCTCAGTGAAGTAAGTCATCGATTCTTGGCCGATTCCCCTTAGTGGGTACGAGCCATGGCTGTGGATCCTTCGTCATCATCATCAGCTCGATTGCTGGTCAGCCGGTCACGCCATTACTGCTGGTGTCAAATAAATCTAATCCACAGCCTCGTCGATACGGCGTCTCTTATTTTCCGTAACATATATTTTTTATAAAATACCACAACACGCTCGTTCGTTTATTCTTGCATATACGCCTAATACCGGTCGACAGCCAATATACAGCCAATTCACAACAAGTCGATTTGATTTGATTGATTGATATGTGGGGTTTGACCTGCGAAAGCCACCATATGACTATGAGAGAAGCCGCAGTGGAGAACTCTGGAAATTTAGACCTTTTGGGGTTTTTTAACCTGCACCCAAATCTGAGCGCATGAGCCTTCAGAGTTTTCGCCTCCATGGAAAATGGAGCCACCGCTGCCGGGAGATCAATAAGAAATCAAGAGTGATCGATAGCTCAAATATGGCAATTACGACCTCGACGAACCCCGATTCACATCACTCGGCGATTTCACACTTCATCGCGCCAATTGATGCCGATCAATAACCATAAAAAACAGATCGATATCCAAAACAAATGAAACATGATGAGGACTCCAGCTAGGCATTACCACAATACATGTTACTGAAAAGAAAGAAAAATAAGGGAAAACAGCAGAATTGCGTGACTTAGGCTAGTAGGTGCGCATTAACTCCAGACATATTAGCGCAAAAAGCAACGGACAAGGCAGACACGACAGACAGGATGAAGCGAGTAAGTTAAATGGTGCATTTAGTGGCGGAAAAACATGAATTCACAAGCTGCTCAGGAGATTGCACAACGCGCCAACTATCACACAAACTCGCCCCTCTAGACGTCACCAATCTTTAATCTTCACATGCTTATGCAATCCACACGTGCCGCGCCTGGAACAGGACAGACGACGAGAAAACGAGTTCAGACAAAGTGAGCGAGAAAAAAAGAAATATAAAGGAAGAAAAATATAGAAACAGAGAGTACTGAAGGGAAGAAAGAGAACAATTTTTATATAGCAGGGAAAGAAACGGAGAAAGGAAGGAGCTAGCACAGGAAAAGGGAGAGAAAATTTTTTTCAGATCTCACGTGCAGTGGGAATCGATGATAAGCGAAGCACGAATGAGCCAGGTCGATATGTCACCTCAGAATCAGCCCAACATTACGAGGCTGTCGTAAATTACGCCATACAAGACTTCACTGCCATGATTACTCTGTTTAGCCGTGTCATTTACCTTCTTTGTCTATTCAACGTCACGTGATACCAAAATTTGGTATATGTCAAAGTAACGAAACGACCGTAAGCGTTTTATGAGCCTAGCATCTAGCCATGTTTTACATTACACGCATGTCATGATCGTCATGCTTGGACCTGTCATTCACCTTCACCGTCTATTGCCGGCATGTAAAACCAAGTTTGGTATATGTTGACACAACGAAATGGCCACCAGCGAACTATTACCGTAGCATGTAGTCATGTTTTAGATGACACGCATGTCATGATTAACTTGTTTGCACGTGTCATTTACCTTCGTGGTCCATTCATGTCGTGTAATACCAAATTTCGCGTATGTGGAACAAGTGAAACGACAGCGAGGACGCTGTGAGCGTAGCGTGTAGTCATGTTTTACATTCACGCATATCATGATTATCATGTTTGGACATGTCATTTACCGTCGTCGTATATTCTCGTCACATGATACCAGATTTGGTACATGTGAAGCTAGCAAAACAGCCGCGAGCACATCGTGAGCGTGGCGTTTAGTCTTGTTGTTACATGACACGCATGTCATATTTATCATGTTTGGACGTGTCATTTGCCTTCGTCATCCGTTCGCGTCACATTGTACCAAATTTGCTATATGTGAAGCTGAAGCTAGCGAAATGACCGCGAGCGCATCATGCGTGTGGTATGTAGTCGCGTTTTTATATGACACGCATGTCATGATGATCATGTTTCGACGTGTAAATGGCCTTCGTCATCCGTTCGCATCACGTAATACCAAATTTGGTATATCTGAAGCTAACGAAATGGCCGCGAGCGCATCATGACTGTTGCTTGTAGTCATGTTGCTACATGACACACATGTCATGATTTCCATGTAAAAGCTCGTTTGCCCCAAAGGCGGGGTGGTTTAAGCAGCGAAGCAGCAACGCAGAAAGCGGAAAAAACCTCCTCTCCAGGTGGCGAAAACGGGAGAAAAACGGGGCGGCATGAGCGATCGCTCTCGGAGCAATTTTTCGCCGCCTGCCGAGGCTCGCTGCTTAGGATGGATGGATGGATGGATAGATGAATGGATAATGGCTGTACCCTTTATATCGGGCGGTGGCTAGTGCCACCAAGCCGCAATACTTAATCAACTAAAAACTAGATTTTTTTACCTAAAATGGTGAGGTTGAAGATTCGTACTTTGCAGTGAAGGGTTTAATTTTCACTGGTGCCTTGACTTTAGCCACCAATCAGATAACTTCCTTCTAGTTGATTCTACCTGCGTAAAGTCTATTTTGCCCTCTTAGTTCCTAAACACCAGTGCTTTGAAGAACTCTGCGCCATCATCCTGAACTATAGGGCGAAGCCCTTCAGAGAACACTATCAAGTGTTCGCCACTTTCCTCTTCCTCTCCACATGCACTCCATACCGTGTCTACCCTTTCGTATTTGGCCCGATTTGTCTTGGTTCGCAATACTCCCATCCTGGCTTCAAACAGTAGAGAACTACCCCGAGTATTATCATAGTTCCTTTCCTTGGCAATTTCCTGCTTAAAAGTTCAATAGATCTATAGTGCGGACTTCTTAATCAGGCCAATTCTCCACATATTCATCTCAGCTTCCTTCATCTTCTTCTTAACCGATAATTCTTTTTGGTTTGGCCCCCGGCTGTTTTCTAACTATTTACCAATCAATTTCTTGGTTCGCTTCCTTCATTTCGTATCGACATTCTTCATGTACAAGTAGCTGAATACCTTCCTAGCCCAACGCTCCTCCCCCATTTCTCTCAATTACTTTCAAATTTTATCTTGCTCTTAGCTTCCCGGCCCTCAAATGATGTCCATCCCATATGACCTTGTACTCTCAAATTCGGTGTATTCCTGTGAGCTCCTAAGGCAAGCCTACCTATTCCACGTTGCTTAATTTCTAATCTTGATTGAACTTCTGATCTCATGTACAAGACAGCATTGCCGAACGTCAGACCAGGAACCATGACCCTTTCCATATTCCTCTCATAACATCATACCTATTGTGATTCCACAGTGCCCTGTTTTTCTTACCGCTGCATTCCTGTTACCTTTAGTCGTCCCGTATATTTCGTGTTGCCTTAGGTACTCGGCCCCATTGCTTATACATACGCCCAGATATTTGTATTTATTTCTTATCTCTAGCGTGTCCTCCTGTATTCTAAGATCACTACCTTTATTGTCCTTAAAAATCTTGACTGCGGATTTCTCCTTACTGGATCTGAAATCTAACATATCTCCCTCATTACTGCAGATGTCCATCAGTCTCTGCAAATCTTCCTTGTTGTCGACCATTAGCACTATATTATCTGCGTACATCTATGTTGGTAGTGCCTGTTCCATCAGTTTTCCTTGTTTGACGAAAGAGAGCTTGGAGCCCAGTCCACTTCCCTGCAACTTGGCCTTTAATTCCCTCTAACTTGGCCTTAATAATAAGGGTGACAGAGGACACCCCTGCCTAAGCCGTCGTTGTACCTCTGCAGGCTTGGATACCTGTTTTTCCCACTTTATAGCTACCTTGTTACCTTTAGAGATATCCTTTAAAAGATTAGTGACTCCATCTTCCGCGCCTAGTGAGTCCAGTATTTCCCACAATTACTCTTGAACCACGCTATCGTTCGCTCCCTTGATATCCAAAAATGCTAGCCACAGGAGCCTGGGTTCCTTTTCTGCTATTTCGATGCACTGCGTCAGAGAGAACAGATTGTCTTCCAACCTCCCGTGTTTCTGAAACCCATTCTGCAGTTCCCCCAGCCCCCCCCCCCTTATCCTCTATCCATGCCTGCAGTCTTTTCTTTATAATCTGCATCGCCAGCCTGTAGACCGCTGATGTGACTGTTACAGGATGGTTGTTGTTTATGTGAGCTTTGTATCCCTTTCCTTTATAGATCATGCTCTTCGTGGTAAGTTTCCATCCATCGTGGACTTCACCATCGATTATTATTTTGCTCACTGCCTCTCTCAAAGCCTGCTTAGACTTCAGACCTAATATCTTTATCAGCATAATTGAAATGCCATCTGGGCCTGTTGATGTACTAATAGAAACCCTCTTCTGAGCCCTTTCCCACTCTCGTTGTGAAAATGAAGCCATTGCGCCACTTGATTCATCTTTGTCTATTGTGGTGCATAAAGCACTTCTTTGTTGAAATTTTTCTTTCCCCCTTGTTCGTATATATTCAATAGCTTCGTCCTCTTCTAGCCTAGCACCTTGAGCTTTAGTTATAAACCTCTGCTCTAGGCTCCTCTCATTTCTTAGGGAGTTTAGGTGGTTCCAAAACTTCGCAGCTGCCTTTCTCTCTTTTTATGTACTTCTGCCAGCCACTGACCTCCCTTTCTTCTAAAAATTTCATTGATCAGAAAGGATGCATCTCTTCTACAGCTTAGAAAGATTTCCCATTTTCTATCAACATCATCTGTCGGTTCCCCCTGCTGCTTAGCATGTCTGTGTTCCCTATAGGCTTCCTGACGTTTTGCTATGTCTCTCTTAACTTCCTCATCCCACCAACTTTTGAGTTTGTGTCTTCTTTTCCGGGGAGATTTGTCACGTGTTTGAGCAAGCTCTAGGTCAAACAGTCTTATTAAATTCGTGTATGTCCACACTGTTTGATTATCCTCAGTGATTACTTTGTCAATTTGTTTATTACCGATTTCAATTTGCCTTTCTGAATAAAAATTTTCCTGTACTTGCTGATGTTGTCTCCTTTCCGCTTTCACTGCTCTTCCAAAACTTAGCTTGATATATTTGTGATCACTACCCAGACTTCTGGAGCCACCTTCATCTATGTGCATTCCCCCGAGCTCATCATACTTCCTTTGTGACATCAGTGCGTAATCTATCGTCGACTGCAGCCTTCCTACCTCCCATATTATTTGCCCTTCACACTTCATGGTACTGTTGCAAATGATCAAATCATGCCTTCCGCGCATATGCAGGATCATTTTGCCTATCGTGTCGGTATACCCATCTGTTTCTTCTATGTGCGCATTCATATCTCCTAGTATAATTATCTCGCACTCTCCTCCTAACTCCTCATTATCCTTTGATATACACTCTACTATTGCCTGGTTTTTCTCTCTGGCCTTTGCTCCCATCCACAAGTACACGAAACCAAGGAGTGTCATTTGCCCTGCCACTTTCCCTTTCAGCCATAAATGTTCCATGCTCTGCTGCTTGACCCTTTGCCAGTCTTTACTTTTATGAATGAATGCTCCAATAGCACCCCCCTTTTGCTGCCTTCTGTTCTATTACAATATTCCCACGCGTAGTCCGGATTGTTAGGAGGTTGTTTCGTGTCCCTAAGATGCGTTTCTACAAAACCGTATACTATCGGCCTCTCCTTCCTTAGCTGTTCTTCTACCTCTTCCCACTTCAGCCTGTTTCTTTCACCCTGCGTGTTAATATACCCTAAGTCTGAATTGGCTAGGCGCACGTGGCTACGTCTATTCCTGACCCGGACTCTACCCATCTTAGAAACTGGTGCCACTTTGGAATCGTACCTCTTCATACCACCTGTCAAAGAGTCTCCCTGGTTGTTTTTCTCGTTACTAGCTATCCTGCACCCCGAAGAGCCCGCGTGCCGCCCCCCCCTATAAAAGTTACTGCACGTCCGGCAAGTCATCGACCCACCTCATGACCTAGCTGCCCTTCGAAGTGAATTTTGTCTCGTTGAAAACCACCCCAGCTATGCACTTCTCTGTTTATTTCCACCACCTCAAAGCCTTTCTCTCGACTCATTCGCCATATCTCTTGGTTTGCGTTGACAACCGCTCTTTGCAGGTTGCTGTCACGCAAAAGTACCTCCGGTATCGTGCATATCACTACCTGTACCTGAGGAGAAGTGGCGCGCATGTCATCGACCCCTTTCGCCAGTGTGGTTGCTAGTTCTGCTGTATCTTCATTTAGGCCATCGTTTAAACCACCTGAAATTATCACGAGGTTTCGCCTATCAGCTGTAGTTTTGAGTTTTGTGCTCACTTGCCTCATGACTGCTTCCAGCTTGCGTCCTGGGAACAGCCCGGCCGCAACCCTGTTATCACCTCTCACCCTCTCTTTGATTGCTTCTGTGCATCGATATAAATCGAGTCCCTAGCGATTATCACATGCTGTGACTTTTCAGCTGGAGTGTCTTGCACCTGGGGGTTACTTGCACATGTGACACCGGCTGCTTTGTGCCCTCCCAGCCCCAACACTACTTTGCTGCAGGTGGACCTTGCGACAATTGAACCGGCTAAACCTGTTTTTTCCAAACTTGCTTGCTCTTTCTTCCCCGCCCTTCTGGTTGCAGGTTACCTACTGTGCTCTCTGTAGGCCGCTCCTCTGTTCACCTTGGCTATTCCTTCCTTGGCGGACTTCAGCCTTTCTCCCATTGCCCTCGTTTTCTCTTGCTCTGTCGCCAACGCAGTCTCCAGCTTGGTGATTCTCATCAGCAGTTCACTCTGGGCAACCATCATTTTCTCGATTTTTTCGTCGACTTCACATTGCCTACACTTTGCATCAGCCTCTTTTCCATGCGCTTATACACTTGGGTCCGCTTTGAAATAATAGTAATAGACGACGAAGTAATACACGACCTCGCGCTAGGCATTAACAATCACCGCCAGACCGACATAATCCTACTCGACCTATCCAAGGCATTTGATTGCGTTTGTCATACAAAGCTAATAGCTAAACTAAGAAGCCTTATCGAAGATGGAGAAATTATTGCTTGGGTTCAAGATTTCTTGTTTAATAGATCCCAGTTTGTTATTTTTGAACATTTTGCACCAGACACAGTACCAGTGACGTCAGGAGTGCCCCAGGGCTCCGTGCTTGGACCCTTGTTATTTCTCGTTTACGTAAATGATATAACTACTAATATAGATAGTAAAATAAAGTTATTCGCAGACGACTGTATCATTTATCGAGAAATTAACAATCAACAAGATCACCTCTCTCTCAACAAGTCTCTTAATACCGTTGCAGAATGGTGCTCTCATTGGCAGATGACAATCAACGTAAAAAATTCTGCATGCATGACAATAACACGGAAAAAAGAACCCTCTAACTTTCGCTATAACATAAATGGTGCTGCTTTCACGAATGTACAGAGACATAAATATCTAGGCTTAACAATAACATTAGATCTAAGGTGGGACGCTCACATTGATAATGTTACTTCTTCTGCTATGCAAAAACTATTTTTTATCCGCAGATCGCTCCATCTGGCACCAACTTCGACGAAACTACTAGCCTACAAAACATTCATTAGGCCAATCCTTGAATATGGAAATACTGTATGGTTTCCTCATACCGTGACTAACATAAAAAAATAGAAAAGGTACAAAGGAAAGCCATAAGATTCATACATAACAAATTTAAACTGACTGATTCACCCACTACCCTTCTAGCTGTTTTGGGCTTCCACCCTCGAAACACGGGCAAAGCAGGCACGTTTGAAATTTCTTAATCAACTCCTACATAATTATTTCAAAATAGATGTCTCAAACTACGTTGAATATTCGCAAACACGAGCTTCCCGGCACCAACATACAAATACCCTATTAGAATATAAATGTAACAATGATGCAATTAAATACTCCTTTTTTCCAGTTGCCATACACGAATGGAATTTGTTAACCCCTTTCACCACTAATGCCCAGTAATTGTGCGATTTCTTATCAAGAATTGAAAATAACGTCTTTTAGCGTCCTTGATATGTCTGCTTTTCTGTGACATGCAAACCAGCATTCCCTTGTATTTGGTGTGTATGGTGTGCATAAGTGCTGATTGTATGCTTCGAGGTTGCTGATTTGTATTTTTACACATTATTTGCCAATTTACGATCCCGAAAGTGTTAAGTCCTCTTTTTAATTGTATACTGTAGTGCCCACCTGCTATGGTCTCTTTGGAGACTGGCAGTATTGTGAATAAATAAATAAACAAATAAACTCACCCCGCATCCTGAACACTTTACACTCTTTTAACCATGTCTTTCTGACACCAATTGTTCCTATGAGTTGTCTGACTCGATAATTACAAAACTCGAGCCCTGCCCTACGAGAAAGAAAATGTGTGAGCTCTACTACAAAAATTTGCGTGTTCAATGTAAGTGCACCTCTCCCACGGAGTGGCAAAAGAAAAAAACAACAAAAAACATAAAAATTAAACAGACACACACGTACAAACTATTAAATACCTAGTGGCTGACCGCCGAAAAAGCTGTACAATAAAATAATTGTCTCAAAGATTTAACTGCTTCCTTAATAATTATAAAGACAAGCTCAAAACATGCAAAACCACTTATCTGCGCCGTCGATCAGGAGCACTCATAAAACACGTCCATCCACCATGACAGTCCGAACCACAGGCAATCGAACGCCACGCAGTGGTGGCGCGGGTGTACGTTTGGGCGAAGCACTGACACATGGTGGTGGTGGTGAAAACATTTAATAACCATTAAATGGTTACAGAGAGGTGATTGGGTTGGGGCCTTATTGGCCTCCTACCCTCACAGCACTAGGTGGAACCCCTATTCCGGGGCTCCATTGGCAAGCAACGCCGCCCGCGCACGTTGAACCAGAGCCTCTTGGGCCTTCAGGTCTTGACAGCCGAGCAGGGCCGCCTCCCAGTCCTCTCTCGTGGGATTGGGGTTGGGGGGGATAGATGGATTAGACTGGCACGCCCAGACGATGTGAAAGGTGTCAGCCACCTCACCACAGAACTGGCACGTGCCATCAAAGGATGAATTGAAATGTTTTAGCACCGCCGGGCACAGTACAGTATTGGTAAACAGTTTTAAAAGGAGGCGCTCGTCAGCGCGATGCAGTCCCTTACAAGGGTCTGGATAGCGCCGGTGCTCCTCCTTGTAGTAATTGGTAATATCTTTGAATGAAAGGGCCGAATTGTCTGATTGCGAGTAGGCTTCCAAAGACAGGGAGATAGCCCGGGAAGAGAGTGCGCGGGCGGCCTGATCGGCCTGTTCGTTACCCCTGAGTCCTTGGTGACCGGGTGCCCAAACCAGATTTCGCGGAGTTGGATTAACGTATCGGCAGCTAGGTTCCAGTATGCGCTGAGCAAGCGGTGAAGCCCACCCTAGCTGATAGTTCCGACAGGCCCCTCGTGAGTCGGTGATGATATGTTTAGAAGAGGGATAGGTGAGAGCCAGAGCGATGGCAACCTCCTCCGCGTGTGTTGCGCTGTAGGCTTTGAAAGTGAGCCCGTTTACGGTGTTCGCGTTGTGTATGACTGCGGCAGTATACCACCCCCCATGGTGCGGGCCGGCAACGTCCACGTAGCACACGTGTTCCTCTTGACCAAAGTGTCGCTGCAACGCTTCCGCGCGCGCCTGGCGGCGACCACTGTGGTTTTCTTTGGACATGTTGCGGGGAAGGGGTCGGACCCGGAGGGCGCGTCTCCAAGGTTCTGGCACTCTCACCCTTTCCTCAATATAGTAATCGTGTTTGATGTGTATTCGGTCCAAGAGGCGGCGACCGGAATGGGTCTGTGCAAGGCGCGTGTATTGGTTAACGAGGTGGGCTTCTCGAAGTTCCCGGTAGGTATTCACCACGCCTAGGGCCAGAAGTCTCTGGTTGGACGTGGTGATAGGGAGGTCGAGAGCCCGCTTGATAACTTTACGGTGAATGACCTCGAGTTGATCATCCTCGTGTTTGCGTAGGTGCAAGTAGGGAGTCGAGTAGAGTATTCTACTCGTTACGAAAGCATGGGCAAGCCGCATTGCATCCCTGCTTCGTAATCCGCCCCGCTTGTTGGAGACCCGGCGGACCATACGGCCCACCTGGTCTCCCACCGTGCGAAGTTTGGCTATTGTGGTGTCGGCCTTGCGTTGGTGGTGTATGAAGAGGCCAAGGACGCGGATCTCCTTGGCCTCACGGATCGGTCCCGAGGGAAGACTGATATGGAGCTGAGTTGTGTCCTGAGGGGAGGGACGTACGTGCACAAATTCTGACTTAGCCGGGGCACACTGGAGTCCGCAGTAGGTTGCGTAGTCGTCGACTACAGTCGCTGCTGCTTGCAGGCATGACTCCATGTGACCCAGGTTACCTTGCGTGGCCCAGATCGTGATATCATCCGCGTAAAGAGCGTGATGTATCCCTGGTAAAGAAGCCAATTTGGGGGGAAGATGAAGCATGGCTATATTAAATAGGAGGGGAGAGAGGACCGCGCCTTGAGGAGTTCCCCTCGAGCCGATGACGTAAGGCCCATGTTCCTCATCTTGTATGCGTATGTAGGCTCGACGGTCTGTAAGAAACTGTCTAACATAATTGAATGTTTTATAACCACAGTTGGTCTGACTGAGGTGGTCAAGGATTACCTCATGCTTCACGTTGTCGAATGCTCCTTTAAGATCCAAGGCCAGGACTACCTTGTCATTGTGGGGGCATTCAACAGGATCTAATATGTCATGGTGGAGCTGTAGAAGTATATCCTGGGCTGACTTCTGAGGGCGGAATCCAAACATGGTGTCCGCAAAAGTGTGCTGTGTTTCTAGAAACTCGGAGAGTCTGTCGCGCACCATCGTTTCCATCAGCTTGCCAACACAAGACGTGAGGGAGATGGGGCGAAGGTTCTCCACGTCAATAGGTTTACCTGCCTTCGGGATGAAGGTCACGAGAGCTGATTTTCATTCAAGAGGGAGAGGAGTTTCTCCGTCCCAAATGCTATTGATGTATTTGAGGAGCGTGGCGTAGGCTGCGTCGGGAAGATTGGCCAACAGTTTGACCGTAACCTGGTCACGCCCTGGTGCAGTGCCACGCTTCATCTTGCGTAAGACCGCCTGGAGGTCGTGGAGCTGGAACGGGGTGTCCAACTGCGTGTTCTTTTTGCCTGCGTAGGAGTATGCGGCCGTCCGGGGGTCCTTGGTGGTGCACAGGTATCGGTCCCTGAGCGTGTTTGCCAGCTGTGTTGTCGTTCCTGTAAAGTTGTGCATGACCTTATGTAAGTGACGTTGAGTTTCCGTGCGTGTTTGTGTTGGATCGATGAGAGCGCGAAACAGGCGCCACGTGTTGCGACCAGACATCTGGCGTGCAGCCGTGTTGCACCTGTCCACCCAGTTAGTGTCGGCTAGCTGAGCAGCATATTCCGCAGCTTGCTCCGTGACTTCTAGGATGCGTTTCTTGAGGCGTCTGTTATGTTTCTGTTTTTTCCATCGTTTGGTGAGGCTGCGGCGGGCCTGCCAAAGATGGAGGAGGTGGTTGTCCACGTCCGTTTGAGTTTCCGTGAGCTGTATCAGCTGTTCGTGTTGTTTCAGTGTAGACGTCAGTGATTTAGACCAGGTGTCGTATCCCGACTGGAGAGGGTCTACAATAGGTAGAGTGGTGCGGAAAGTTGTCCAGTCTGGGATACGAGCTTGTGTAAGTGGGCGTTTTAAGGGACGCATGTACACAGTTGTGTTTAATACACAATGATCACTACCGAGAGTGTCCTGTGTGTTCAGCCAGTCGGCATGGCGTATGTTGCGTGTAATTGTGAGGTCCGGGCAAGTATCTCGTTGAACAGAGTTGCCTACACGTGTTGGGCTGGCGGGATCAGTGTGGAGGGTGAGTCCAAGTGTAGAAAGAAGTTCCGCAAGCTTCCTTCCACGCGTGTCCTCTCGTGGGTAACCCCATAACCTGCTTGGGGCATTGAAGTCGCCGACGATCAGGAGGGGGTCCCGTCCTGCCACCTGCATAGCTTGTGTGAAAGTTTCGCTGAACGTGACGTTCTTAAGCTTTGGGGGACAGTAAATGTTTAAAATATGAACAGGTGAATCAGATCGCCTTATAGGCAGCACCGACACCATTGTGTATGGGAAAGGCGGTGTTGTGGGGAGTGTGACTTCCTGGGCGGTATATTGCTTGTGAACAAGTATACATGTCTCCGGGTTGTGTTGAAATGTAGTGTAATTTGTGAGTTTGACGTCCGAGCCGGGTTCCTGAAGGGCAACCACGGCAACAAGGAACTCAAAGGTCTCAAGATAGAGGCGGAAATGAGCCCGCTTCTTGTGGTTCTTGAGACCTCTGCAGTTCCACTGTGTTAGTAACAACGGCTGAGTTGCTCTGGCTCGCGACCTAGGGTTGGAGGCCATGTTCGGAGATAGAGGGTGGGGTTGTGTTGTTAAGATTACTCAGTTCACCAGCACCCTGTGCTGACGTACTGGAGTCTTCAGAAAAGTCCGACTCATCTGGAGTCACTCTGTTAAATTTTGAGGGGCGATTGACGTCCCTAATTGGCCCTACGCGCTTGAGGACGCGTGGATTGTCTTGTATCCACTTTTGGATAATGTGAGTTACTGTTTGTGTCACCTGTGCGATGACAGTCTACATATGACGCGCGATGGTGTCGTGGATAATTTTGGGGAGGTCGGCCAATTGTGTTTCTATTGCATTCACCTGGGTCTCCAGGGCCGCGACGCGACTCTCTACAGTAGTAGGAATCTCCCTGTCTGTTATATTTTCCTCTTCGTCGCTCAACGGGGGCTTAGTAGTGAGATTGGTTTTGAGCGAGTCAAGTTCGCTGGCTAGTTTTTCATTCTGAGATCGCAAAAGGGCGAGCTCATGCCTGAGTTTTTGTGTTTCGGTAGTGCTTGTGGCAGAAGAAGGTGGAGAGGAGAGAGAGGAGGGAGAGGAGGCGACCTCCACCCAACTGCCCATCTTGGGTTGGTTGCGTGCAGCGTTGCCAGATGGAGCGCCGAGAGCTGGAGATTCCGCCGCGCCAGGTGGTAGCCTTGCCGTTGCTGCTTTGCCAGGAATTGGCACTTTGCCAGTTGACCGGTGCTTTGGTTTTGTTGGGGTTCCCGATGTCCTGGACCCTGGTTGCTGAAGCCTGATGAATTTTTCAGTGCATTCGCGGGAGCTGGTGAGGTGCGGACCCCCGCAAACTATGCACGTTGGGTTGCATTCGTGGGGGGCCATCCCCTCAGGACCAGCGCCCACGTTTTGGCCACAAAGGCTGCATCTTTCGGTGACCGGGTTGGGACAGATATCCGCCCGGTGCCCCAGCGCACCACAGCGGTAGCACGCTGGCACTGTCTTCTTGTACTCCCTGACGGGAGTCAGTTCTGCGTTATAGTGGACGAAACGCGGAACCTTCCTTCCCGCGAAAGTCAACACAGCTACGTTGGAGTTCCCCAGCTTGCGCGCATAGACTAGTTCACCGCCACGCCACTGCACACTATGTTTCAGAGACGCACTGGTTTCGAGGTTGTGCACAGAAATCACGCCGCGACACACATCACCGGTGAGCTTGAGGTGACCGCGAAGCGGCAGCGGTCCTTTGCTGGTGTTGATTTGAAAGTCCGACAGCAGTTTCTGAACCACCTCGTTATTCTGCGTGCCACAGATGATGATGTTTTGCTCCCAATTGGGAGAAATGCTGATGTCATTCATGTGCTGCCTTCCGATGAGTTGGGAAATGGCAGCGCCGAGCTCACCTTGTTGAAACGCTGCCTTGAGGGCTACTGTGATGCGTGGCTTGAGCACGATCACGTAGTCGCCAGGATTCATCCTGACCGTTGGTTTCGGCGTCCACTTGGAGACTGGTGAAGTCTTTTGTGGAGCTTTAGGAGATGGAGCACGAGCGTCTCCAGTGGCTGAATTGTTGAGAGGAGTTTTCAGTGCAGACGCTCCTTCCGCGTTTCTTCGGCGGCGACGCCGACCCTCGACGAGTTGAAAAATGTCGGCTTGCTCCGCCGAAATGGTGGATGGGCCGTCGTCTGATGGATTTGTCGGGATATACGACCACGACAGAGTCGTAGGGTCGTATCCACGTAGTTCAGGCAGCGCCATGTTGAGGAGTTGACCGAGCGGCGTCTCCGCATCCAGCAGCGGTGGAGCCGCCGCCGTGAGGCTTAGCTCGTTCGCTACGTTGTGATGCAAAGTTGCTCGAAGTGGCCGAAAATTGGGCGTACCTGGGTGAGATCGGTGTCCCCAGAATCTTGCTGACTTGGCAGATGCAGTCACACAAGTTTTAGAGCAGCCACATTGAAGAGAGCACGGTTCCAGCCGAAAATCGACGGAGCCGATGAGCGTCGCGTCCGATCACTTCGCGAAGCGCCCGCGTCTCCCCACTGACACATCGTCGCGACACGTGTGCAAAAGCGCGAGATGCCCACCTACTCTTGTGCGCGGCGATCTATGAGAGGCGAGTGGTAGGAACAGGTGCACGCACCTACCAACTCGCTGCTTGCAAAAGCCCACTTGCTCACTTTACCGCATTGTTTTCGGTGTGAACCAGCCTTTACGGTCTGTCACTTGTGTTCGCCATGGATTCATGTGATACCATATCAGTTTTGCAACATGCCATGTGAAGGAAACCACCGCAAGAGCGGCAGGACTATAATATGTAAATGATGACATTCATGACACACATGTCATGATTTTTATGTTATGACTAGTCAACTAGGCTCCTCAGGCAGTCATGTTATTCCGTACCGATTTCGGTATCAATACCGTTTTTGAAACGACCAGGAGAGCTAAAAGGCAGGTAGAAAGATAAATAGATAGATAGATAGATACGCTCAAGTTCACCGAAGTTCGCTAAGAAATGCTGCACATTTATAATTAGTGCAAGCAAAACGATGTACAATATAGCATAAAAATAAATGTGCACCTGAGGGGGACGCAACGGCTGGTAGAACGGCTAAATTGTACCATAGTATTGTACAGTGTTCTATAATAAGGAGCAGGAAAGAGGAGTTTGGGTGGGAAGGAAGGAAAGGGCAACGAAACGATCTCCACTGCTTCGTCAGTATTCCCACTATTAGGGCGTATGTCTGCCGTAATTTCATCGGTTGTCCAGCTTTGCTGTCCTAATTATGTTTCTACCCAGCGCCATTCGCTGGTTGTGTATTGGAGTTTCTGCACGTTTGACTGTCATAATATCAAACACAATTTTCGTTTTATTATGTAGACTCATTTTTATCGCAACTGACTGTGGTGCCAGGCAACAGAGTCCTTCAACAGAACGTGTGCCCATTCTCTACAGCGAAAGCTGTCATGAGATCAGAGCTCGGGTCACGCAGTTGTCCGCCGCCACCGGTGTCCGTAACCAGATCACACGAAATTAGAAAAAAAAACCTAGCGGTAATACCACAGCGGGGTTCGAACGCGGGTCCGCTGGGTGGCAGCATAGTATTCTACCAATACGCTACGCCGGTGCTTTCTATTGTTGGTGCATGGAACTACTGCAATGAAATGCTGTGGTGAAATGCTATACAATCAATCATTTCAAATATACGCTCACGTGCACACATGCAAAAAAAAACAATTTCATACAGTACAATGAACCTTAAAAAGTCTGGTAAACAAACAAACATGTCCAGAAGTCCAAGCCACTCCGGAACGGGGTCGATTGTCTCAATAACACTACGCACATTGGCTGCCTCTTCTCGGAAAGCAGACTTGGTCAAGCGAGGTGGCTCAGCATGTCTGTCAATCATGCGGCTCGTCTAGAATGAAGAAAGGCCCAATACCAATATTAAATCATATGGAGCATTATTGTAAAGAGTTTTTTTTTGAACGGTAGGAACTTAACACCATGAGCTTTAATAGAGAATTTTTTTATTGTTCTCTTAAGAATTTCTCAGAAATGACACGCAACATAGCAATGAATAAAATAATGCTCGATTGTTTCAGGCTTGTTGCACATTCTGCAATTTAGTGACCAGGGCTCGTATATGCCTTTTTCATGAAGTCACGACTTTACAGGTAAGGTGGAGGTGTGTAGCTGAAATAAAAACGTTTTTACTGCTGGTGATATACACATTTTATGCACACGGTAGAACACATCATGACTAGTTCGAGATAAATATGGCTGTCGATAAACAAGCTCAGGGAAAAGGGTGCTGACATGTGCAGCAGTGAGCGTCGTTCTGTCTACAGTGTATAGATATGCTAGAGTGAATCTGGCTTTCAAAAACTGCATGACCTCGACAATCTCTTTCAAGAAACACCACAATTGCGAGTTTTCAGTCACTGTTGTGGGGACAAAAAGAAAAAGGAGGTGGTAAGCAAGCCGATTCCGGATAACAGTCAAAAAGAACAGATGACACACAACCTTAAGGTAAAAAAATCGCATTACCAACAAATTCACAAGACTAAGCCCCCCCCCCCCCCTCTCAAGCGGAAAAAAAAAGTTGTCTCTTCGCATGGCTTCCCACGAATAATTTCAAATGAAGCAGACAAATATCCGATGAAACGCCTGAATATGTAAGTGAGAGCAATGCAATACTTGTAGAATGTATTGATGCTTTGACGCAAGAAAGATGTTGCATGCTTTAGCTCTCGAAAAAAACGAAAAGATCTCGCCTTTGCCAAGGGCGGGATCTTCGACGGATGGTGGTTATGGCGAACGTCTAATGAGGGCCCCTATTATGGTGGTTATCAAAAGGCACACCAAGATAACGAACAGGAGCTCCATTCCAACAATTATTTGCGAACCCCGAGGGAGCTAGGGCCCACGTGCCCAGTCAAAATCCTCTGGTTTTATAAAATTTACATAGGCTCCGGAAATTCCACAAAAGCGCATGGTAGTGTTCACTGCTTCCTGAACACTCGGTTTATCCACGCAAAAGAAGGCAATGTCACCTGCGTATGCTAGGACTTTAATTTCCCCGGATTCACATCTATATCATTTAGTACCATAATTAAGCAGTACACTTAAAGTTGTTCCAAGTATACTGCAAAAAGTAAAGGCGAAAGCGGACACCACTGGCGCACTATTGAAAATACCTCTATTATACCTGAAAGCATGCGATTCACAATTATTAATCGATTCACAATGCCCTCCTGCTATGATCCCTCTGGGATTGGCAGTATTTACAAATAAATAATCTTGCTGCGCACTTTTTATAACTTGGTGATATGCCATTGTACAGTACATATCCTAACTGGAGATGTCTGAGGAGTCAAAACGAGAAGTCATGTCGCACCTTATCGGCCTCTTATTCCACATGTTTGATGGGTGCATACACATTTAGTATTCACCATTTGCAACCTGTTCGTGATGAGTTTCGCAAATATCATATAATCAACGTTACATGAAAAAATAGGCCTATATCAGTTACTGTTTTCATACCTTAACTGTTGGTACTTTTCAGGATCAAATTATAATGTGGCTCTGATAAAAGTAAGGAGGAAGTTCCCAAGTTCATTGGCTTCTTTGAAAAGTGCCTCGAGGAAAGGATTGAGAAGTTATTGATAGGTTGTGTAAAATTCCGCGCTAAGGCCATCTGGGCCTGGAGTTATAATTCTTTGCAAAGTTCTGATTGCGATCTTAATTTCTTCCTTTGTTATGGGTTCATCAATAGTGAGCCGATCATTTTCCTGTAAACATGGCGTTAAACCAATGAATCGTTCAGCTTTTTCTTCATAGTCATCCATAATCTCAGCCGTGGTGAACAGGCTTTTGTAATGATCTTCAAATGCGGCTATTATTTGTTCTATATCTGTGCAAATGGAGTCATTTGACTCAATTTGCAGTATCTGCTTGCATAGTGCGTATCGCTTTTCATCCCCAAAAGCTCGTTTTGTTGGCTCATCTTCGGTGAAACGAATAACACGACAACAAATCATTGCTCCTCTGTATGCTTCTGTCTCACATTTCTGTTTTTGGGCTCAAACTATATTTATTTCTTCCCCGTACAGCCCCGGCTCTTGGCTTTCAAAAGCATGAAACCTATAAGGTAAACCGTAAAGATAACGTTTTTCATCATTCTTTCTTTGTGCTATGTCACATGACATGCTAATCGCATCGTTCTTAACTTTTTATTTGAACATTTCCCATTGAGCAGAAATTGGCAGCTGTTGATATGGGGTCACGTCATGGAGCAATTCTTTGATTATTTTAGCTATTTTAGAAAAACCTTCCTCTTGCAAGAGCTGCACGTTTAGCTTCCATAATTCCTAATTTGGTAGAATCTTGCAAAATTTTCTAGGACCCCTTGTAACTGCCACTAAACAATGATCTGTGAAAAATATAGGCTTTGCATAATAGCTGTGAACATGCGACCATAGGCTTATAGATACATAAACACGATCGATCCGAGCATGAGAGACACCCTCAAAGTGCGTAAACCTCAATGAGGCAGGCGCATGCTCTCCCACATCTATAAGATTATGGTCATTCATTAACTGTTTCAATAAAGCGGCACTGGCGTCATAACGGCTTCTTAAATATGAGTGATCCCTAGAGTCACAAAAACGCAATTGAAATCCTCTATCACAATTAAATGTCTGTTAGTGTTTAGCAGCAAAGCTAAGGACAGGAAGAAAGTATTCCGTTCATTCACTATTGAGGCAGCAGAGACACAAACAAATTTCCAATTTTCAGAATTAAAAGAAAAGTCACAGCAAATAAGACGACCTTACCCATCAATATGCAGTTACACACCAGAGTGACCCAGCTGCTTTCTAACTTATAAAAGAAGCATCCAGGGGAAGCACCACGTGTGTTGCTACTGTACAGATCGTAGTCTGGAAAAGTTTCCAGTGCAGAGCTGACATCGCGATCTGATGAAATCTTTGTTCGTTGTTGAAAACGTCATGCTAGCTAAGCTCGTGCTATAACTGTCGCTGAAGCCTTACGTAAAGCCACGTACGTTCAGTGTCGCTACACATAAGGGAAAAGTAAGCGAAGTAGCCATTTTGCTTACTTAAAGTTTTGTTGATTCCTTTTTGCCACAGGCAAGCTTATGGCTTTACCTCGCTTGCATTCTTTTGTGGCACCTTCTTGATTACGATGACACAGGCGGCGCGTTCTTCCACCACTTCTGGAAGACAGAACACGTTGTCCACATGAAGATACGTGTTCTGCTTCATCCGACGCCACCACTCTTGCTTCGTCACTCTCCGGCGCAGGGCGTTTTTAGGCCTGGCAGCTATTCATTGCTTCTTCTGCAGCAACTTCATCAGGAAGCTTTTCTAGGGGTTTTTCGGAGCCACGTTGAATGACAGCATCTTCTTCCCAGGTGTCTTCACTTCTGCTTTTGGCAGCACTGTTATTACTGCTTGGAATGGTCTCCAGAGCCAAATATTCCTTTTATTTTATGCAACCCACTGCCTATCCGGACTCATCGACGACCTCTGTGACGTCCATTATATCGAGATGAGGCTCTTCTGTGCTAGAGTGCCCTGAACGCAGCTTGCTTGCACAGGTTAACATGCAAGCACCGACAGATGACCGAATTGATAGCACTGCAAGCACCTTGGTGTTTTGCACCGCCGACGAATGTGTCTCACTCGCTTGCAACGAAGACAGAGCGGAGGCCTGCCAAGAATAAGCACTAGACACTGGTGACCAAAGATGGCCATAATGTGTGGTATTGAGCTGATAGTTACACCATCCTTGAGCTCTAAGGCCACATCCCAGTTTGTTGTCATCCATTGCTCCATACCAGCACATCTCAATGTCTCTCTCTATGGACTTCACAAGACCATAAGCTTGAAACGCCTCTTCCACACGTCTAGTTTCAAAGTGAGGTGGAAGTCACAGCAGCTTCAGCCTAATATCCTTGGTTAGCGGATATATCACCATGCACGCCCTTTCACACGAAGCTCGCCACGGGTAACAAGTTTTTGCTTCGTAATTCTGCTTTCACAGGTCACCATCCATACGTGGCTTATTTGATACTTTCCCAACCTACTACGTCTGCAGTAGTCAGTACTTCAAGCCGAGCGTCACGGAAATCTGGGCCTCGGTATGGGCTACCCAAGTCTGCATGGAGAAAAACGGAGTTCAAAATGTCATTACCGGTTGGTAGACGCGGCAGGACGACATTGTAGCGTGCGTCTTCATCAGGAAACGGGGTCGACGAACCTCGGCTTGTGGCCGATACGCTGTTTTCAGCAGAGAGCATTTTTGAACACAGGCGTTCCACACAGCGAAAGAACAATTACCAGTCGTCACACAATGCGAATACCGTAATAAGTGGGTCGTACAATCCTACAAGCTATTACCAAAACTTGTTCTTGTTAACCTATTAACTGCGGCGCATACACACTTCAGGCATAATTCCTCATAGTCGTCAGCCTCTGCATAAGCAATTGGCAGAAGTCAGCCTCTGCATAAGCAATTGGCAGAAAATTCCTTGCAAGTGTTTAGTGGATATCACATTTTTCAGAAGAATTAAGAAAAATAACATAGCGAATGGCAGCCTACTACTAAAAAGTTTTATTATAATGCCGTAGTGGGTATCAAGCGAGTGTGCTTGCATCAGTTCCTCAAAAAGTGTTCGGAAAAGGCTCTGAAAGACCGCCCTTCTAGCCTTCGCTGTGACCGTGGTGTGCCTTACGCGCAGGCCTGGCGTTTTTCGTTTTTTAATTATTCGTCTGCTTTTGCATACGAGAGTATGTGCTTTACCCTCTGGTTTAAAATAGCTATTGTATGTAAGCGCTTTGTACTGTGTGTCAACTGTTCCCTGCTATGTACTATTCTGTTATAATAAGAGTTATCTTGTCATGTGAAACTGTAATTTGTAGAGTACAGTAGAACCCTGGACATTGGCACACACCCATGGTGAGGGATTGGCCAAAAAAGCGGGTACTTTAAAAAAAACATAATTATTTGACTAAATGTCGTTCAATTAAAGGTCAATGAAGTAATATTGTACCCAAAATACAAGTACTAGCAAAAGATGAGTAAAAACATAATAAGTCTGAACTGTGAGATTCAGGATAAAATATTTAGGAATCAAAACACAACTCTTCAGAAAAGCGGAGTATCAGTTGGCTCTACGATCTAAATCTCTTTGAACACGTAATAAACTCCTATAAGGCAACAGCAATCTTCCTGCCACTGTGGTCAAAGGACCAAAGCCCGAACGAAAACACATTTGGTACATTCATATCTAGCCTAAAGAATCGGCAAAAAGCGCCTAAAGTGTTTTTTCGCAGCGTAGAGTATCTGTTGCAGGAAATCAAACAATAATCTGTTTATTTAGACTGATTTCTCAGCGCAAAAAAGACGGAACTTTTTTTTGCGATGATAAATTAGTCTAAATAATTATGAACCAACTCGACCAAGCAGCAGTGTTATTACTGTTCTGTTGTCGCATGTGCTCTGCAAAACTAACAGTTAGGAAAAGCTGCCAGACCAGTTCTGTGTAAACAACAGTTAGTATATGCCGACTAACAACGTAGTCTAGTGATTGAAACTGTGCACAAAAGACAACAGGTGCTGGTTTCCACCGAATTTGCCAACTCCATTTATTGTATGGTACTAGATGTCGGGTGGGTGAGGGATGTCACGTGCGGTGGCCTGTTATAATCATGAAAGCAATAAGAATTTAGCCCATCGATATCAGAATCTGCGGTTTGGGCAACAATTCATAGAATTTCAGCCCAAAAGTGGATAATTTACCTCTCTTTTAAACAAAACCATTTTTGTCATTTTCGTGACGTGTTACTTTAGGCTAGTTTGATAATTTGGCCCGTGACAAGTCGGCATTAATACAATTAAAGAAGATACGTTGAGCACAGTAACGTAAACACAGGCTTGACGTTCATTTCGGCATTTGGTTTTTAAGGTAAATAAAAGCGTATCTTACGTGTAAGGTTTGCCAGAGCACACACCATAAAAAAAGCGAAAGCAGAGGATTACGCATGACGGGAAAATGCTCACAGTATGTGCAAGGTTCATTGTGCTCGAATGCAAAATCTGAACGACAGCTTTGTCCGCAGCGTTGCTGCACGTCGCCGCCGAGACAAAAGCGTCATCATGCGGCGTTCCTGTGTCGCAAGCCGCTTTGTGCACGCTCGCTCCGCCTAGGCTGGCCATGCAAGCGCGAACAATGGGGTGGAGCAAAACAGGAATTTCGAGCGACGTTTCGCCGCTTAGCGTGGTCACCGGACAGGGATGCGCATCTTTGCAAAACCGCCTACGCGTGGTCACGTCTTGAGCTCGCGGCTGTCTCGGGAACAACGTCGCATTTGACACACGGAGATGCTTCAAAATAAGTGATGGTGCAGAGCAATAGGTGGAACGTCCAGGTCCTTCCACTTTTCGACTATTTCCATGTAGGTATCGCTGAGAAACTATGCAGAAAATTAAGGAAAAACCAAACAAGGAATTCAGCAGTATTAACATCCTATGCAGAAAGGGGGAGTAGGAGGCTATTTGGGGTTTAACAAAAGCGCTCTCGATATGTTTACATATTATATAGTGTCACGTGGTCGTGATGTCGACAGAGGCAGCCTTTGGGATACAGTGTCAGTATATTGCTAGACACTGTAGTTGGGTTGTTCAAGTGTTAGAGACGAAACTCTTTATTGCTCGAGCTTCGGCCAAGGTGAGAAAGCGTTATGTCGCAAACATTTCCGCGAGCTGGGATCACCACTGACAGCGGTGATCCCAGTCGTCAGCCATCGCTAATCTGACCTCCGATGGAGCGCAGCGTATTCTTCTTATCAGTAACATAAAATTAGAATGTTATAACGCTGCCACTCACGTTCTTTCTTGAGTAAAATTGACTTTTCGCGTCGTGTGTATGACCTTTTCAAAGCAGTCTAAAAAAATGAGAACTGCCATTACTGTGCTCCTTACGCTGACTGATGATACGAGATTTTGTGGCTGAAAGGCCATCATATAAATCAACAATGAAGTGCGCTTGGCGACACCCACCAATGAAAAAGCATCGACCTGATTCCAAAAACAGAATATGGAAGGAGAGACATGAAAAGTAAACTAACTACGTTAGCTCGTAATCAACCAGCGCTGAACAACTGCTACTAACAACTGCTAATAAGTAAGCGCTGAACAACTGCTTTGTTCAGCGCTTACGGCTCGGGTATTATTTTTCGATCAATATCCAGAATCATCGATCGATTAATGCAACGATCACTCGTAGGATAATCTAGACAATATTTAATTGCTACCATTCAATTCAATCACTGCTGAATACCACCATATAAAACATAATCGTAGTCTGAGCTGTCCGCGTAGCAGCATTTGCCTAGTTGTCCGAGTATAGCAGTGAGGTAGCAAACTGACTAATCGCATACCTCTTGCTAGCTGCGAAGGGTGATACTGACCAACGTTTATAAAACCTGTTCAGTTGCTGCACTTTCCGCCTCCTCCATACACTGAAAGCGGCGCGAAACTTACTTCCGCTCCACGTGGCGCTACTGCCGCAACAGGCTCCTTGTGGCAGTGCCTCCGGTAGCACGAATTCTCTGCATTGAATGTCTACCAAGGAAATCCACGTGAAGTCTTTTCGAGCTAATATGGCTTCTTCTGGTGTTCGGTATTCCACTAAAGAAAAAGTAGACGTGGTACTTGCAATCGCTGAAATGAATGGTAACGGTTCGTTAGCAAAGGAGCTTTTTTGCCAGAATATCTCTATTTTTGTTTTCACTTGCCACATTTTCATTTTGGTGTTGCACACAAACATGTCGTGCTATCAATACATACGTAAGTGTAAATTCCCTTGATTTTTTGTGCACTTCGAAGCTAATCATTATATTCTATTTTTTTCTATGTAATGGCTCTTTGTTTATGCATGTAGTAAAAGTTTCTAAGCAATGTGGTACAGACTCCTGCAATGTACACCTTATATACAATGATACGTTAATGCCCCGTGATTAAAAAATAGGCCACAGCGTGCTTTTAGCTTATATATTACAAAATGACTGCGTGGTGGTCATCGATTTGCGCTTACTAGCACACATTGATAACAAATCCTAGGTATGGAGGGCTTGAGATTAACCTATCAGCGTTACATATCAGAAATCACATTGGACTGGTTTAAAAACAAAAAGTATGTAAATATTTGTTTATTTTAAGGTAGTTTAGTAAGAGGAACGTCAGATGAAAAACACAAGTGAGCCTAAAATGCTTATAGTAATGCGTTTGAAAGCAGTTACACATTGAACTGAACAAAGAAACAATCCGACTGCTCAAAAAAAAAAAGAATGAAAAATACAATTCTTGGTAACTTAGGAAGCGATGGAAAGCATGTGTATAAAAGCCACGAAATATCAGCTTAGTTTTAACGCATTAACATGCATTGATGGATCAGCTACAAAAGCTCTGATTGTTCCTGAACATAAGAAAAATTGCGGCAAAGTACTCTAAAATTACACATAACATAGTCTTACATGGACGGTATTGTAAAAGAACTTGTTGGGCTAGTTGGTAGAGCATATCTAAAAGTTTATTCGAGTGTGAAAACACGACACGATCTCTCACGCACGCACACTCCCATGCATCAAACACACATAGCGCTCACTTCCAACTGATTTATTCATAGCTCGAAGGCTTGAATATATACAGGACACATTGTGCGCACACACACCTTAGAAGGAAAACAGCGTACGTTATCAATACGTACAGTTAATCAATGTCATAGCCTCAGAGCGATAAACTGAAATTCGCTTGGTAACAACGATATCGAAAGGGCGCTTACACAGTGATCTTTATTTTTTTTTCAATGAAAAAGGCCTCTAACACTTCACATGCAGTTTTACTTGCGCTTCTGCCTAGAATCTTTGTCTGAGAAAATCGTGCGTCACAACCACACGAGATGACATGCGCAACCAGGTGCGCATACTTGTCATCTCGTTTTGTAAACTTTTGGGCGTGTTCCCTTAATCGGTCATTAATACACCATTAGGTTTGGCCAATAATCACTTTTCTGCAGGATAAGGGTATGGAGTACACAACCCCCGTGTGAGTGATCGTGTCGTGTTTTCGCGCTCGACTTAACTTTCAGAAATTACATAGACGGCACTCGAATTTGCTGTATTCTAGTAAGAATAGAGAAAGAAAATATTAGGATTACATACTATGCATGCATGTTTAGAAATAATTTCAGCATCGCCTCACAACGTTCAGCTGCCACACAGTGAGCCCTCTGCAGACATAAAATAGTCTGCTATTTCGTCCTTTTTTGACATCGCAGCTGTGGTGGGGTGGCTGTTTGAAGGCGCCGTCTTTTTGCTCATTCTGGTGACAGCGTGGCGTCATTCTCTTTCATGCACCGTCTCGCCACAGTGCATGTCGCTGTTCTCATCAGGGCAGTAGAAAGCATTTCCATACAAAAATTGTGCAAATATACGGCAGCCTGAATCATGTGGTAGAGGAGCTCCGGCCTGCCTCCCACCGTTTCAAGAAACACGCGCCCTCTGGAGACAAGAACGCCGAAAGCATTTTCAATGCACGTGCTTGCCCTCGAAAAGCGGTAATTAAATACTTTATTTTCTATCATCTAACGCCTTCCCATGGTAAGTACGCATCAAGTAAGTCCGCAAACGGAAGGCTGGATCGCTAACCAAAAGGGCTACTTCGAAATATTTCAAGGCAGCCCCAGAGCACACTTTTTGAAAACTTCCTGAAGCTTTCCTTTGAAAAAAAAAATATGCGTCTGAATATCGGCCTTTGGCTCCGATGTCCAGCATTAGAAATCTCTTATTGGCGTCTGCTATACATAGTGGTCATGCGATGTCACTTCCGCCGTTGTCACCCTATCCCGCCATGCCTGGGTACCTTCCTGGGTACCTACAGCAGTTCGCGGGCTGTAGCGTGGTTTGTTGGGGGCTCGTCATCTGTTGCTGTGTACGATGTTGAAAGGGAGGCATTGTGTTTTTTTGTTGTACTTTACCGAGCTGATCAGATCAGGAAGGCCTCGTTTGTTCACTCGATACAAGACCAGAAAATCAAGATGTGCGACACGTATACCAGCCACCGCGTACACCGGCTGCTCGCCATGACCTACGAGGACCCATTATCTCGCTTTCACTACAAACACCACAAATCGCGTGGCCCAAGAACAAGTGAAAGCCCAAAGTCTCTTGAGCCGCAATTTTAGGAGTGGATGAGTGAAGCGCAGCAGCTCCCATCGAAAACAAGTCGTGCAGAGCTAGGCAAGTTTGTAAGAGATATAATAATAATAATAATAATAAATTGCTGCGGCCCACGCCACCAAAGTAGCAGCGTCCCCCCCCCCCCCCCCCCCAAGTGTTTTAAACAGTGCTGATGTTGAGCCTATTTGATTGGAATTTGTGGAAACAGCCGAGGAAAATATTATGCGAGGCAGATAGAGACATCCCGTGGGGCATGCCGCGGTAATGCCGGTCATCACCTTTCTTTCGCGTATGTTTGACACATTTTTCATCTTGCATTTTACTTTTTTGTACACTAATGTACAGTGGAGTCAATGAAAATGATGGAGGACGTGTTAGGGAATTAATTGACGAATTTTTCAAAATCCTGAGCCCCCCAACTCGAACAGATCGGCTATACTTTAAAGTGAACGAATATTGTTTCGCATCCATTTTTACAGTTTGTTTCAATACAATACCCGAATTTCCGCAATCGCCATCATGATTTTGACCGCCCCCCTGACACGCTGATTGTGCACGCAGTGGTCGCGGACAAGTTTGTATGTACATCAGTATCTTGGTAAGCTGTCTCTGTTTGCAGGTAAG
Organism: Rhipicephalus microplus; assembly: GCF_043290135.1. NCBI lineage: Eukaryota > Metazoa > Arthropoda > Arachnida > Ixodida > Ixodidae > Rhipicephalus > Rhipicephalus microplus. Next base: position 472,831,649 of record NC_134710.1, read on the forward strand.
TGCTTGGCTATAGCACTTACCCGGAATGAAGTGACACCTGGAGACGGAAATATCACTGAGTTTCTTCAAGTATTTTTTTTGTTAATCCGTGCCAGTCAAACACGCCGGTACTTTTCGGAAAATCGCAATGTGCGTTCTCAATTTCGGGTAATAACTTTCGGCGAAGAAACACACCGAAGCTCTGCTCCCTCTTCGGGGACTACTAAATCAACTTGCCTCACTAGCAGCCCTCAAACTTGCATCGTGAGGCAAAACTAAATGGGCGCAAGCACGAGGAGACAACACGGCAGCGGTAGGCGACGGAGTCGGTAGGTACCCGGGCATGTCGGCGGTGCATTTCGGAAGTGACAAAGGGGCGCTGCGTGACGCACGTGAACACTATGTATAGCCAGCATAATTAGTGAATAGAAACCTTTGTAATTGTAGAAGTCTGAGCCGCTCTTGTTAGGACATTTGATCGCGAAATGCTTGCCATCAATGCTCCCTGGTGCGTTTGGAAAAACCCATTTGTAACGGTATTCCTTACGTATGTCACGCCACCTCCTTGTGCTTGAGCGTTCGAGTACCAGGGGCCTCAAGCAGTCCCAGATCACTGGTAATGTCTCCTTCTGTATGATATAGCTACAGTTGATGCATACATTTGGTAGCTCAAACTATTGTCCTCCATGATCTCTGCTGTGGCCAGAAATCTGGAAAGTGGCTAACATGAAGTCCGTAAAGATATGGTTCAAAGATTGACATCCATGTTTACACTAACTGAAGGTGCTTCAGCCTAATTATACTCGCCTTGCGTAGTGTTTCACATGAACCATAGGCCCGTAGCAAGAATAGTTCGTCGGTGTCTCAATATACGCATACCAAGCAAGCGCTATTATACGCGGCAAAAATTGTTGGAATTTTAAGGAATCAAAAAAATAGAAAACACATTATCTTTACTCTCATGCATGCAAAAGTTCATGGTGTTGGAAACGTGGGTTCCATATTTTTGGAATTACGAAAAGCAAGGAACACGAAAAAATATTTATGCGTACAAGTTCTTGCGCCATATTAGCAAACAAACGTTATTTTCTTTAGCTCCAATGCGCATGTATGTAGTTTGGCTCACGGCCGCATTGGCTAACTTCTAGGAAATGTGGTCAGCATATATTTCACAAAAACCTTAATGTCACCGCCTCTCAGACGTTGAGATGGGTCTTCTGTGAGTTGGAGGATGATTACGCCAGCAATAAACAAGGCTCAGGAGCTTATCGAACAATGTCTTTGTCATTCTGCGTGTAGCAAATGCGTGAGAATTCAGTATACCATATTCAATCGAGCTGCAGCTACATCATTCAAGAGGAAACAACATTGAAATTCGCCCGAACTACTTGAAATGATATTCAGGATCACTGTGCCGCCGCTCCTCCAGAAGGTGGCGGTAATCTCCACACTCCGCACGCTTGTCGAATATATAACTTAGGTAGAGAGAGAGGCCTGTTCCTCTCGCGACGCAGACAACGCACCAACAACGCAAGAGTAATGTTTCGACTTGCGGATTGTCTCAGCGTCCGTGCCATAGTTGAACAACACAGTTCGGTCAGCGGTAGTGCACTCCGACTCAGACGTGAAAAGATTCATTTTGATGTTCCACGACCAGTGGTGCGGAGCTGCGCATGTGCCACTCCAGCTGCGGCAGCTGCGCGGCGTTGAACTCTTCGTGGATAGACATACGTCTGGTGCGGCGTAGCCAACCTGGCGTGACGTACCAAAACCACCGCACGTGCTCCCACCGGATCACGTCGAAATGTATTGGTGCCTTAAAAGCGAATGCCGACACTTCTTTTGCTTATAAGATTTGTTATTTATGATTCAACGTATCATTTGTACAAGTTTACTACAGTGAAATTAAGCACTGACATGTATCTTACACGCAGCAGTTCATGTTGGCGACACGGGTGAAAGCGGCTGGTTAAGACTCGCCTTCCTGTGCCGCATCATCAGTGCTGACAGTCTTCGGTCGTCTCTCTTACATTGGAGACGGGCGCAACCATGTAGAGATGTACAGTGAACTCGTTACGACTTCCCCAGTTCGCCAAACAAACAACTACCCCATTTGAACCGTACACTCCAAGTCAGGTGCCGGATAACAAACGTCACATAGGCGGTGCGCTCCGGCGTACTGACTAAAATCCTGTCTATAGGAAGCCAAGCAATAAAAAATATCCGTGACATCCGCGTGGTGCGGAAGTCACGCATACTGCCGGTAAGAGCAGAGGAAAGAAGGAAAAAAAAGGGGAGAGCCGCCGTCTCCGTTGCGCAAGCCTGACGCCAGGAGCCGGTATCAACTTACGCACAACCGTTCAGCCACAAGCGTGAGCGCGGAAAAAAAGAAACGTCGTCCCGCTGTGGTAGTCTAGTGGCTAAGGTACTCGGCTGCTGACCCGGTCGCGGGTTTGAATCCCGGCTGCGGTGGCTGCATTTCCAATGAAGGTGGAAATGTTCTAGGCCCGTGTGCTCACATTTAGGTGCACGTTAAAGAACCCCAGGTGGTCGAAATTTCCGGAGCCCTCCACTACAGCGTCTCTAATAATCATTTGGTGGTTTTTGGACGTTAAACCCCACATATAGTTCAATCAATCGAAGTCAGCAGGAGAGCGTATGTCACCAACATTTGCTCACTCTTTTTAATATTAGGTACAGTTCCCATATTCCAGCAAGAATTCGTAGCAGTGAAGCACGACCAAGACAACCAGTGTACTGCTGTGAAGATGATGTACCAGCTATAAAAATCTCCGTTTTCTAAAGAGCAACTGCTAGCAGTAAGAAGAAACTTTTTGAGGTTCGTTCTGCCCCATTTCTTGACCCCAACTGCACGCCGACGTTTGCAAAAGAGATGTGCAGAGGCCTTATTTATTTGGAGGGAGACCGACCTTTCCGTCGCTTATTTGTGTACGTCATACTGGACCCTGGCGCGCGTTTCGGCATTCACTTGAACAACGATGTGATGCTGAATAAAAGTAAAAGTAGCCACTCCCCGTAAATAGGATCAGTTAAAGACTGAAAGTGAATAAAAAGCATTCTACATAGTCAAATAATGCGCATAAGTTCTAATTGCAGAAATTCGTAATCGTTGAAATGCTAAAAAAGGGCTGCTCCCCAGCGTGCAGCTCCCGGCAGTTCACGCGTACGAAATGCAAATGTTACAATAGGCACGCTAAAATACCAATGAAACGTTTATGTGCGAAAGCGCATTGTCTTCAAACAGCTGAGAATAGGCTGCTGTCACTGACACGCGTGTTCCTCCTGACACAAATCAGCCAAATTTCTCACAGCACACGCACGTGCGAGAAACATACGCAGGTTTCGACAGCCGAACACATCCTCGCCCGCAAATTTCGATGAGCGTAACACCCGCAGTTCACGGGAAAGAACTAAAACGACGCACAAACACACGTTAATTGTTCTTGCGGAATGGCGCACCATGAAAAGAAGTCGGAGCCGAAAGCGCTCACCGCGGTTGTCTCGAATTCATGAAACCATACAAACTATTTGCTGATGTAATGCATGCACATGGCACAAAAAACAGTTCAATGTTCCGAAGACTGTTTGCAAAAACCCACTTGGTAGATATATATCCTCGCAAAAAAACGCGATGTCATGCGGTGGCGCTGTGGTGCAATGGGTAAAACATCTTCACGTGCATGCGGTCCCGAGTTCGGTTGCAGGGCTGTGCTTTGCAAGGTAATCTTGCCAATATAAGTGATTGTGATACTAATAATTTTCAAATTACCTGTAGTCATAAGATCCGCCGCATTCTCGGTGAGAAGCCGCTCTGAAGAGCGTAAACTATTTTTTCCGCCACCGCATCAGGGCCGGGCCGCCTACGGAAAGTCACGCCTAACCGCCGGCCGTACCTTGCGAGGAAAAATTTGACCTAAAATCCCGGCTAATCTTTGTGCCGGCTATTCTGAAGGCCACTTCAAATCGGGCTGGTTTCTCTGCAACACGGCTATGGAGCCGCCTAGAAGCGGCTATAATTTGACTTGATTTTCTGCCTGTGGGCGTGTAGTCTAGCCAGAAAGTGTACATGCGGCTTCAGTGTCTAGAAATATACGGCCTAATGTGCTGAGCGCGGGCTAGGAGATGGCCCCTCAGCTGATGACTGCCGGGAGCGGCTACGTGGTGCGCTGCTGTGTGAGTGGGTGAATTTGCGTTCAATCTTTGCGCTCCGCAAGCGCTCCGAAGCCTGCAGGAGGCCGATCCGCGTGAGGCCAACTGTTATTTCCCTGCATTTTCCGAGTATTTTTTTACATACCGCTTTATCGTATAAGAACTACTAGATTGCTTTCACAGTACTGGCGCTTTGCAATACCAAATGAAGGTCATTTCGTGGCATACATTTTGTCATCCGCTACTGCCCGCAAAAAAAAAAAAAAAAAAGACGGAGATCCCACGTAACTTGGGAATCAATGCTATGCAAGGTGACTCTGTTGTATTTTTGAAGTGAAACATTATGAAGTGGCGCTAAATATATGCAGGAAATTTGATAGTCAATACTGGAACCAGCATTGGCGTTTCACGAACATTTGGCTCTTCTTGCAAATTATTTTGAAGACCCTAAAATAAGGGGGTGATCGTGAGGGCACCCAGACGTAGGCGATTCGGATGAGAAATAGATAGATAGGAGAATAGACAGACAGACAGATAGATAGATAGATAGATAGATAGATAGATAGATAGATAGATAGATAGATAGATAGATAGATAGATAAATAGATAGATAGATAGATAGATAGATAGATAGATAGATAGATAGATAGATAGATAGATAGATAGATAGGCAGATGGATGGACGGATGGATGGATGGATGGACAGAAAGACGGATAGACGTACGGATAGACAGACGGACGGACGGATGGACAGACAGAGAGACAGACGGACGGACGAACAGACGGATGGACTGACAGACAGACGAATGGACAGACAGATGGACAGGCTGACAGATGGACGGACGGATGGACGCACGGATAGACAGACGAACAGACGGACGAACGGACAGGCGGACAGACAGACAGATGGATAGACGGACGGACGGACAGACATACGGACTGACGGACAGACAGATGGATGGACAGACAGGCAGACAGACAGACGGACAGACAGACGGACGAACAGACGGACGGACGGAAAGGCGGATGGACAGACAGAAAGGTGGACAGACGGACAAACGGACAAATAGAGAGATTGATATATATATATATATATATATATGTATATATATATATATATATATATATGTATATATATATATATATATATATATAATTAGGAATAAAGGAGCACACCTACGAAAATTTGATAGTTGTTTACTCTACGTTTCGGCCGTGGCACGGCCTTCGTCAGGATGGCGAAGGCCATGCCGGATCCTGAAGGCCGGATCCTGACGAGGGCCGTGCCACGGCCGAAACGTAGAGGAGTAAACAACTATCAAATTTTCGTAGGTGTGCTCCTTTATTCCTAATTATATTTGCACCGGACTCACAGAACTTCGTTTTTGAATTATATATATATGGATAGAAAGATAGATAGATAGATAGATAGATAGATAGATAGATAGATAGATAGATCGATAGATAGATAAAAAGATAGATGCTCAAAGTGGTTGCAGTACACAAAGTACTTAATTTTAAACACCATTGGCAGTATAACCGAATAGGTGTTCTGTAGTATAACCACCAGAGTTATTTTTTAAAATGTGCTTTGTTCTTGAGAGCAAGAATTACCATAGAAGACCCTTAAGCCTTTACCTTTTAGCATGCACTCCATTAGGATTCGAGTGAAAATAAAGAATGATAACATGCAAATGAATACTGACACTTGCCGCATATGATACTCAAAACGTTGTTCGAAAGGGAGTCCAACGTTGACATGGGAGAAAAACTGTGTGAATGAAATTCGAAAGGGTATGTTCATTTTTTAGATAGATAATAGTATTTGAAATTTTCCCTAAATGGCAATTTCATACCCGACACCGTTCACCCTAATCCGAAAAGGTAGTTCGGTGGAGTCACTCTCAGAATGCTTTTCTCACACGAAAGCCATCGGATTCAGCCTTCAGTCTGCCCTCTTCATCCTACTTTTTCATTCAGGAAACCATGCTGGATCCGTTAGTGCGGGGAACAAGACACCTTTTCCTTGTTCGACCGATACATAGAGTTTCCCAATATACACTAGAGGGAACTCTGGCGCAAGTGTCTACGGGAGCTGCAATGCACGGTGCTTCAGCGAGCATAGGAATGATGGGTAGTACACAAATTTGTCTAATCTTCGTACTTCTGACCTGCTTCTGGCTCCATGTGTGTATGTGTGTTCGTGTGGCTTGAAGCTGTTTTCTTACGAAACAAATATTAGCAAATGTTCAGCGGTTGCGCTTCACCACCTTATTTTTTAAGACTTACCTTTCCAAATCGGGTAAGAAAGTTCAAAATGGTTGAATCTTTCTTTCAAAACAAATCCGAAACAGAGCAATAAACAAAGCCGCAAGTACGATTTGCCGCCCGCAAGTACGAAGACTAGGTAATTGTGTGTACTACCCATCATTCCCATGGTTGCTGAATGATCACAGTGCCAGAGTACCCTCTAGTTAATTTCAAGAAACTCTATGGACCGATAACTTCTTTGACACAGTGGCACAATACACGTCCTTTCTTTGCATTGCCACTTAGCCTTTAACATGTCAGGGTGTTGCAGTGTACATATGGCGCCGTCGAGCTTCGCAGTAAATCAGATGGCAGCTGTCACACACTGATTTTAAACGTGGCGAGGATCCGGCAGCAACAGGACGAAAGGAATTTCGCGCGTTCGCACACCCTCCCGACACGCGGCGCCGCTTGCGGCATCTGAGTGCAGCCATCACATGCGCGTCCAGCCTCTCTCGTTCGAATTGCACGTGCTCAGAACACTAGGCAGTATATTTCTAGACACTGTAACTCGTCATCGCCTGCCGGCGAGTGCAGTCAGCTGTCCCCACCTTGCTAACCACCAGTCTGAACGCCGGCGAGACTCACGATGGCGGCCACGTCACCTGTTGCTTGTTTTTGGCAAAATAAAGTTATTTTCACTGGTTTATGCAAGTTTGTGATTTGATTTCCAAGTTCGCCGCACGAAGTTACGTATCACTACACCACAACCTCGTTTCTTAAAGTGTTTCAGTTTCCCTTTAGTGTTTGTCTTTAGTGTACCTTTAAGGCAACCAGCCATAAATCTATTGCATTTAATATAGGCTTCTACTTATATATATATGTATACATAGATTCTTAAACAGTACACTTGCTCCAATTTAACCTTCCATCATCCCTTGACGACGCAATAAAGAAGTCCATGCCGTCTTTTTCAGCCAATGACGCCCGAATGTCAACTGCACAATAAATGAGCTAGTTCAACGAAAACTGCTACATTGTATAACAGCTGCGTAATAATTAAACGGAAAACCAAACTCGAGCGACCACAAAAAACAACAGGCAAACTGAGTAGGTTACATTTTGGTCCGGTAAATGAAGAAGCAGTAAAAACACTGAAGAATATGGTGCCGTCATCATCAGTCTGACGACGCCCACTGCAGGGCAAAGGCCTCTCCCTTATTCCGCCAATCAATTCGGTCGTGTGCTTCTTAGCACCCTCTGCTGCGTCGCAGATCTCAGTGCCGCTGTGGTCAGTGGCTTCGCATCCGCTGGGAGCTGAGGACCTAGAGTTAACTGGTGGATCCATGTGGGAAGTAAGGGCCAGATACTGCACCAGGGTGGCCAATCCTTCTCTGGTGAGGGAGTGTGTTACCCGCGGTGGTTACCGGCGAGGCCACACCCCAGGCCTCTTGATGCAGTTCCATCACCACGCGGATAATTTTTTTTATTCTGGTGAGGCATTGCGTGGCACCACGATTTGAAGAACGGACCTGTTACATGCGAAGCTGATACTCTAACCACTACGTCATTGCTGTACCCATATTGTGTAGTATTTTCCAAAATTACCAGTACTATAAGATAGGAATGACAAAGGAACTTTTATGCCAGAATTATATGAAATAGTTATAGATGTCCAATATGTCCAAGCTTCACCTAGGCAAATTAATTTTGACTGGCGATTTCAATGCCCCGTGCATTGACTGGAACAATTTTGCATCCTACGGTCGTGACAAAAAGCTTTGTGACTCGCTCGTAAATATGGCACTGTCATTTGACCTCACTCAAATTGTCACCTCCCCTACCCGTGAAAATTCAATACTTGACCTTGTCTTCATAAGCGACAAATTTTGCAAAAAGGGATACCACAGTGAGGTTGTCACAGGTTTGTCTGATCACAATGCTGTAATTGCGTGCCTCAACATAGTGTGCCCGCCAAAACGACCTGAATTTAAGCGTGTGCTTGATTTTAGTCGTGCCGATGACAACTCTATTATCGATACGCTGTCATCTAGTTTTGAAGATTTTTTTCCTAGCAGTGAACACAGTGATGTAAATGTACTCCTTGGTCATTTTCATGGTATTGTGCAGGAGTGCATATCAAAGTTTGTGCCTCAAAAGTGCATTAAACGCAATCCAAAACATCCGTGGTACACACGGAAAATCATTCAACTAACTCGCCGTGTAAAGCGAGTTCGCAAATGTCGTCCTCTTTTGTCAGCTGCGCCCGGCATGCATGGAGCATTCCCTCAACTGTCTGATCGTACCGGCCTAAAGCGGGTACGCACCGACGACATAAACTTCTTCAACCAGCCAGTAGAAACTTTTCCCCACTTCCACGTCATTCACTGCGAAAAAACCGGAAAGCAAGCCAGGACCGTATCTCCTTTCGTAGTTGCCAGGTGTCTTAATGAAACTCTCGGGGCTGGATACAAAGTAACCAAAATGGCTAGCGGAGACCTTCTTCTTGAAATTCGGGACAAAGCACAATTTGTAAAGCTAGACAGGCTCTCAACGTTTGGTGACGTGCCGATCACCGTAACACCACACAGATCCATGAACATCACTCGCGGAGTAGTATCTGATGCAGACTTACTTAAACTCACCGAAACTGAACTTTTGGAAGGGTGGAAGAGCCAAAATGTCAGTAATGTACAGAGAATTATAATCAGAAGAGATAATAAGGAAATACCAACGAAACACTTGATACTCACGTTTGCATCCAGTAAACTACCAGATTCCATACAAACAGGGTACACAAAGACATCTATCAGACCGTATATACCAAACCCTCGTCGTTGCTTCCAATGCCAGAGGTATGGCCATGGCTCTAAAACCTGTCGTGGTCGCCAGACTTGTGCACAATGTGGAGTCCTAGGCCACGTGTCTGAGAACTGCAAACAACCGCCACACTTTGTAAACTGCGAAGGAAACCATGCGCATATTCACGCTCCTGCACCTACTGGAAAAAAGAAAAAAGAAATAATTACATTGAAGGTGAAGGAGAACATTACGTTTAAGGAATAACGGCGAAGAGTCGCTCCATTTTATGGACCTACATACGCTGATGCGGCGCGTCAGGGGGCACCGCCGCACCAGCCCTCGCCACACCTTCGGCCCGCGCATACCGAGCCGGCGGTGTGGCACCTGCCCCCAAGGCGGCTGTAGCCCAGGCTACACCGCCTGCTCCCAAACAGAGGCCGGAGACTCCAGAGTCTTCGGGTCTCAAGGCCTCCCCTCACCAGGCGAGGCCTAAAATCCGAACTAACAGCCCGCACGTGCGGGCATCCAGTGCCTCCGAGGAGGCAATGGATACGTCGGCACCCTTGGTGCCGAAAGAGCGGCGTGGCTCCTTGGAGCGCGCCAAGAAAACAAAAAAAGCAAATAACAGGGCCTGGTGATGGCCCTGTTAAGTGAACTCAAACTCCCCGTCTAAACAGCCACTCGCTCTTCGTACACACAGCATTATTTTACATTCACCATGAACACTCAAATTATACAATGGAACGTCAGGGGCCTTCTCAGAAACCTTGACGACATCCCAGAACTCTTACACGAACACACACCAAAAGTGCTGTGTGTACAAGAAACACACCTTAATTCAAAACACACAAATTTTCTTCGCAAACACGTTATTTTTCGAAAGGACCGTGATGATGCCATGACATCATCCGGAGGTGTTGCCATCATAGTGAAACAAGGAACTGCATGCACACACTTACAACTACAAACATCCCTTGAGGCAGTGGCTGTTCGAGCGGTTCTTTTTGATAAACTGATCACAATCTGCACTATCTACATTCCTCCTAGCTATCAGCTGCAAAAACGTGATTTACACTCTTTAATTGATCAACTTCCGGAACCTTATGTTCTCCTTGGAGACTTTAATGCGCATAGCAGGCTATGGGGTGACTCTCGGTATGACGCGCGAGGTCGGCTGATGGAACAGTTCCTTATCTCATCGAGCGCGTGTCTCCTAAATCGAAAAGAACCAACCTATTATAACCTCGCTAATAACACCTACTCCTCTATAGACCTGACCATAGTATCTCCATCTCTTGTGCCTCTACTACAGTGGAAAGTCGTCAGTAATCTGTACGGAAGTGACCACTTTCCCGTAGTTTTGAGCACAACGACAGTAACTGAGTGTCCACCACGCGTTCCCAAGTGGCTCATAAACAGAGCCGACTGGGAACAGTTTTATACTATCGCTTGTCTAGGTTGGAATGACATCTGTACTTTGAACATTGATGTTGCTGTGAACTACTTCACAGCGTTTTTGATTGATGCTGCAACAAAATGCATCCCACAAACAAATGGACACCCTGGAAAACGATGTGTGCCATGGTGGAACGATGAATGCCGAAACGCGCGCAAACAGCAAAACAGAGCTTGGAGGCTGCTTCGTAACTCACCGACAGCCGAAAATCTTGAAACCTTCAAGAAAATAAAGTCTCAAGGCAGGAGAACGCGTCGGCAGGCCAGAAGAGAAAGCTGGCAGAAGTTTTTATCAGGGGTTAATTCATACACACAGGAGGCTAAAGTATGGAACATGGTCAGTAGGATAGCAGGAAAACAAGTACACGCACTTCCACTCGTAAACACTCAGGGTGATACCTTGGAAGATCAGGCAAACTTCCTCGGTGCACACTTCGAACAGGTATCCAGCTCGTCCCACTATACTGACACTTTCCAAAAATACAGAACAAGAATAGAAAAGCAGAAACTCGAACACAAATCCACTAGATACGAGGCATATAACCAAGCTTTCAGTCTAGCTGAGCTCCGAACATCTCTAAACTCCTGCAGTACTTCTGCCCCAGGCTCTGACCGTGTGATGTATGAAATGTTAAAAAACCTACCAAACGAAACCCGAAAAACCCTACTTTGTTTGTACAATGCTATTTGGTCTTCTGGCACTATTCCTACCGCCTGGAAAGAGGCTATTGTTATTCCCATTTCGAAAGAGGGCAAGGACCCTTCTTTACCCTCGAGTTATAGGCCTATAGCACTTACAAGCTGCTTGTGCAAAGTCTTCGAAAAAATGATAAACTGCCGACTTGTACATTTTATTTAAACAAATAATTTGCTCGACCTATTTCAGTGCGGGTTTCGAGAAAGTAGATCCACCACAGACCACCTTGTTTGTATCGAGGCACAGATCAGAGACGCCTTCGTTCATAAAAAATATTTTCTCTCTGTGTTCCTCGATATCGAAAAGGCTTATGATACAACGTGGCGTTTCGGAATTCTAAGAGACCTGTCACACCTTGGCGTGCGCGGAAGAATGTTTCATATAATCGAAAGTTACCTGTCAAACCGGACATTCCGTGTCCGTCTCGGCAGTGTGCTCTCTCAAACATTTATCCAGGAAACAGGCGTGCCACAAGGTGGTGTGCTTAGTTGCACACTTTTTATTATTAAAATGAATTCTTTGCACTTGTCCATTCCCCGCAATATGTTCTATTGTACATATGTCGACGACGCTCAGCTTGGCTTCAAGTCATGCAACTTAGCCATGTGTGAGCGGCAGGTTCAGCTGGGTTTAAATAAGGTCTCCAAATGGGCAGATGAAAACGGATTTCGGCTTAACCCACAAAAAAGCACGTGCGTCTTGTTCTCTCGAAATAGAGGCATGCACTCGGAACCTGACATTCGACTGAACGGGCAACGTCTGTCCGTCAAAGCTGAGCATAAATTCTTAGGCTTAATCGTGGACAACAAGTTGAACTTCGTACCCCACATAAAGTATTTAAAAACAAAATGTTTAAAAGCCATGAATGTTATAAAAGTGTTGTCGCATACTACGTGGGGTAGTGACAGGAAATGCCCCATGAACCTGTATAGAAGCCTAATTCGCACCCGCTTAGATTATGGGGCCATTGTTTATCAGTCTGCGACTCAAAGTGCTTTGAAGATGCTGGATCCCGTGCACCATTCCGGCATCCGCCTTTCTACGGGTGCTTTTCGCACCAGCCCCGTAGAAAGCCTTTACGTTGAGTCAAATGAGTGGTCGCTTCATCTGCAAAGAACCTAAATGTCCTTTGTATATTTCCTTAAGGTGAAGGCAGACAAGAGGCACCCCTCATACTCTACTATTAATGACTTGTCGAGCTCCATTCTTTTCCAAAACAGGCCTTCAATGAGGCAGCCCTTCTCAGTTCGCCTGAAGGGTCTAGCTGAGGACACTGGAGTGTCACTCGAACACAGTTTAATGGCTCCTGTAGCATACCCGCCACCGTGGCAGTGGCAGACTATAGATTGCGATGTGTCTTTCCTAGAAGTTACTAAACATGCGCCTATTGCCCATATTCGAACATACTTCTTGGAACTTCAACACAAATACACACGTCCTGAGTTTTTTACAGATGCCTCTAAGTCTAACTCCTCTGTGTCCTACGCTGCTGTTGGCCCTTCCTTTTCGGATGCTGGCCCGCTACATCCAGGCACAAGTATCTTCACAGCGGAAGCTTACGCGATACTCGTGGCAGCTAAACACATAAAACAATCACAAATACAAAAAGCAGTAATTTATACAGACTCCCTCAGTGTGGTAACGGCTCTGCAAAGTCTTAAAAAACAAAAAAACCCTGTCCTCGTTTCACTTTACTCCATTTTATGCACACTCTACACACTCAACCGACATGTTGTTGTGTGCTGGGTGCCAGGGCACCGTGAGATTCAAGGCAACATGATGGCGGATCAGCTTGCTGCATCCGCCCACGAAAGCACCGCCATTACACCTTTATCGATCCCGGCCCTTGATCTTAAGCCGTCTCTCAAACGAAATCCCAGGGACTACTGGCAGAGCAAGTGGGATACACACACACAAAACAAACTACACATTGTTAAGCCACACCTTGGTCATTGGCTGCCCGTATCGAAATCGCGTCATACAGAGGTAATACTTACAAGACTCAGGATAGGACACACATACACGACACACACACATCTTCTGTCGGGTGGGGATCCACCATCCACCATTGTGTGACAGATGTGGTGAAGGATTAACAGTCCTTCACATTTTAATTCAGTGCAAACAATTGGACGCTCTAAGAAAACAATACTTTCCATTACACTACCGCAGCATATAGCTTTACACCCTGCAATGTTCGTCGGTAGGGAACCGCTTTTTAATCATAAGTCATTATTCGCGTTTTTAAGAGAAATTCATAGTTTTCATATCATATTCCCCGGCATTCCGTAGCACGACCTCTCCTGGGAGGTTTTCGCTGCGGTGGCTACACAAGAAAGCACTTGCCTCACGGCCCTTGGACGCAAGGGTATGAACGAGTGAGGCACTTGTGCTAATGCCATACATATCCATTATCGTCTTTTATTATCACCAACTTTCATCACCTATTCGCACCACACACCTTTCACGGCATGGTCATGATTTTACTACTTGTACGTTTTTACCCGCCTTACCGCGAGGAATTTTATGGCCCTTATACAGCCGCTAATCACAATCATCGTCCACATTCCTTGTCCTATGAACTGGCGCTCTTTGGCCATCAAATGGCCCTTGCGCCAAAAAACGCCATATATCATCATCATTTTGTCAGCTGCGCGATCACCACTGCTTAATTCTTTGAAGTGTACTTTGAAGGCAAAAATGCAGGAAGCGAAAAATTTCTATTTCAACAATACACTGTCACGGTTTATGGTAGAAAACCCGACCAAATTTTGGAAGTCTATTAACCCGAAGTCATCTGTTTAGTCTTGCTTCCTTATAAATGACCAATCATGCTCCGATTCTAACACTATTGCAGAAAGCTTCAACAACTATTTCAAGTCCGTTTTCTCTCGTGATGATGGCTCTATCCCAGATTATGCTTGCAACTTTGTTCAGTCTACAATTCCAGACATCACAATCTCTTGTTCAGGTGTTCACAATTTGATACTAAAATTAGATGTGACTAAAAGTTCCGGTCCTGATGGCATTCCTAATACGTTCTTGAGGCGGTACTCCGAATGGTGCGCTCGTTACTTGACCGTCATTTTTAATAAATCGTTTGCGTCGGCCACTGTTCCCATACTTTGGAAGACAGCTAATGTTGTCCCGTTATTTAAATCTGGCAATAAGCAGCTCATTCCAAATTATAGGCCAATTTCCCTAATTTCAACAAGCTGTAAACTACTGGAACATATCAATCATAAACATATTGTTGAGTATTTGGACGCAAACAACCTTCTGTCCCGGTGTCAGCATGGCTTCCGAGCTGGATTTTCTACAACAACGCAGCTCCTAGAATTCACCCATGACATTGCCACATCACTTAACAAAAGGGGTCAGACAGACGCAATTTTCATAGACTACTCGAAAGCTTTTGACAACGTATGCCATAAAAAACTTCTTCTAAAACTTAGTTCCTTTCTTAAAGATTCTAAATTACTTGGTTGGATTGCGAATTATTTGCGTTCTCGATCTCAGTTCGTTACTTTCAACAAGGTGCAGTCATCCCCTGTTGAAATCACATCCGGTGTGCCACAAGGCTCTGTGCTAGGGCCTCTCTTGTTTATTATATTTATTGATGATGTTGTTAATGTCATCTCTGGAACCCCTGTAAACATACGTCTGTATGCCGATGATTGTGTACTGTATAACTGCATTACTACCTTTCAAGACCAGTCAGTCCTCAACAACGTATTCTCGTTATTCTGCGATTGGAGCTCAACGTGGCAAATGCCCATAAAAACAAGAAAACTGTAGCTATGACTTTCTCAAATAAAAAACAGCTTCTCAGTTTCAGTTATAATTACAATGAGTCCACCCTAGCACATGTGAGTGAATTCAAATACCTAGGCGTCACCTTTACACATGACCTTAAATGGGGCAAACATGTTCATCAGATAACTTGTCAAGCTCTAAGGAAACTTGGTTACTTAAAGCGAAGATTGAAAAACTCGACAAAAGATTGTAAGTTAACTGCCTACAAGACACTAGTGAGACCGATGCTCGAGTACGCCTCTGTGGTTTGGTCGCATCATCTTGAGCAAGATAAAAACAGGTTAGAATCTGTGCAGAATAAGGCTATACGGTTCGTTTTTAACCGTTATGATCGGGACTTCTCCCCGTCTTCACATGCTCATTTGTTGTCACTTCATTCACTGGAACACCGCCGTACACGTGAGAGTATTATCTTGTTGCACAAGAGTGTACACAAAATGACCCGCGTTCACGCGCCCTTATCTTTCGCTGATATACCAGCGCGTACAACACGTAGTACAGACGCTTTGAACCTTGTACCCTTCAGGTCTCGTTTGGATTGTTTCAAATTCTCTTTTTTTCCGCGTGTGGTGGAAGTTTGGAACAAGCTTGATGGTGCATTGCGTAGAATGAACACTGTAGAGTTCGGGAAAAATTTTATGTGTTAGTCACATAAACTTGTGCGCATTATTGTTTGTTTCTGTGCTTTCGTTGATTTTTCTGTACCCACTCCTGCAATGTCCCAGGCATTGGACAGCAGTATTTGTAAATAAATAAATAAATAAATAAATAAATAAATAAATAAATAAATAAATAAATAAATAAATAAATAAAATGTGATAACAATAAGGACCTAACATAAATATAAAATAAGAGGTGCACATTAAGACCAACAAAAATGAAAACATGACGAGCATCTGTTCTTCAAAATTTGTTATGTTTAACCAACTAGCCACACAAAAAGTATCATTCTAAATATACAACCTTTAAACTACCACAAAACTAGTAGAGCAGCACTGGTGACAGCAAAAAAAGAAATGCAAGTGATTTCGCCAACCCTAATTTTCTACAGTGTACCAATGCCACTATAAGACCCATTAGCCTATTTTAAAAGCAGGACACAACACACATGAACAATAAATTTGGCGTGCCATGTGTTTGAAGGTCATGCATTATCAAAGTATTGTGTGCAGGAACCCCAGAGATGGTCCTACGAATATGATTCTTTTAGAAAATTTGTGGTCACAGTAACAAATGATTTCAAGAGCCGGGTAAGTGTCTATCTGAAGGCAAAATAAATTGCAGGTCAAATATCGGCAAACCATGCTGACCAGAAATTTTTGAACACACCTGCAGAATAATGAAAGGCGTACTTGTAGTCACTTGTTTAATTTCTTTGTGTTGTTAAATAACTGACCTAAACAAAATAAACAAAATATAACGAACTTCTGAACCTCAAATCCACGGAAAATTAATATTAAAGCATTAGTATCTCCTAAACTAATTCAACAGGAGCGTTTCCCGGCAGTCACTTTTTATTTTATTTACGAAGCACTATGAAACAATGACCTGAAAAAAGGTCAGATGGTAATACCATAGTGCACAATTTTGATACTTTTCTTGAGTGTCAGAATTTATACATATCACGTGGTTGTATGCTATGCTGCTACATCAGTCCTCATTAGCAGTGTCATAAGAAACAATGCAGCTTGCAACGAAACAATTGTAATTTTTCATTGGTGGCCGGAAAGGTTTATTATTATCAGGGCACTTGTAGAGTCAACAAAATCTTGATTCGTACCGCAATGACACACAGGATGACAAACCGCAATGACCACAGGAAAGTCGCAGCAGCGACTTTCCTGTGTGAATCCTGAGTGCATTACACATTGGGCATGCACTCGCACTCCTTTTTTTTTTGAAGCTTGACTTTTTCATATGGCGAAGGTACACAGTAAATATTACCACTCCAACCACATGGAAAAGCGCTACAGCTTTCTGCTACCAGTTTGTACGTGCAGAATGTAATGAAGTACGTACACGAACAGAATTTTTTCGCAGATTCCTACTCTTTCAATCAAACAGATCGAGGTGCCAGTGAGACATTCACTGTAAACGCCTCGTATTCCCCTCAGCGTCTAATGGCCATATACAGGATCACTGGATGCAGCATTTGCATGTTTTTCATTTTCACGGTATTTGCTTTACATGCCACGTACCGTACCGGCACTTTGATTTCGCAATTTTTTAAGTATCTCAACATCGTCTTAACTCTTTGTCGATGAACACTAATACATATCTGAATGAACGCGACATTAAGTAGTTCGAAGATCTTAAAAAAATGTTTCAAAATTTGTTAGAATGTGGTACGGGTCGTACTCATCTACATTCCACTTTAATTGGGTCTTTAGACAATCTTGCTCGTGGCGAGCTTTTTAATGTGCAAAACCTATACCTCATCACAATACCTCTAGCAATGAGCAGCTAGCGCAACTGAAAAGATAAAAATGAACTGCGTGCCGACCGCGACATTGCCCTGCTTAAAGTACGGTAAAAGAAGATCGATTAATACGGTTAGGGCCTCACCGGTACGTCCCAGCATGGCTGCGTTAACATACATCGATGTTCAGAATGCAGACACATGGCAAGCGCTTTAGCGCCGCCGTAAGCTTACGGTTAATCAAACGTGCTTTCTGCGTTTTGCACTCCACATCAGCGTCTTCAGGGCTCTTGTGACTATCATAGAATAGTTTGGGAGCGATTAAAAAGACGTCGACAACGTTTCACAATAACGTAAACACAAACTGTATTACAAAAAGATCACATCAGCACAGAGATAGAGAGACTAAAACTCAGTTCCCTTCAGTTTACTTTCCAAGTAGCGTCTGTCCGGGTTCACTGTCTGGCGCGATTCTCACAGTCTTCTTCACTATCTGCTGAATGTCCGCCATCACTCCACATATAAGCATTCTTTCCCCCGAAGTCGAGAAACCATGGCCGTGGCTCCAAACACACTTGTATCGTTGCGGTAACAGGATAGCAGAAGGTGGGTCCGCGCATGCCCGAGACCTAGACTCCATAACTCTGTCTTCCTTTCTTCGTCGTTTTCTTTCTTGTAGGCCCGCTTTCACTTTGCGCCCCCTCCTCAGAGGTGAAAAACATAAAGATAAAGAAGGGAGACAACAACCTCCCAGCCCCGGAATTGTTAGACTTAGGAAGAGAATTCCAGAAGATAAAGTAGCTGTATTGGCCACCGTAACGAGGACCCGTTGGAAAGCTTCACCATGCAGGTTTTGACCCTGTTATCTCTTCCATAATATGCCTCAGAAATTCTGCCCATCTTTCACATCTGACAGGGAGCTTTTTTCTCATAGATGAGGACTAGGTCTCCAGTATTCACGCTCCGAGTCCTATTTTCAGAAATGTGCGCAGACCTGAGCGACAAGAGGTAATCTTTCCTCCAGCGTTCCCAAAACAGCTTCAGCATTTGATTTCTGTGTCTCCAACGCCGTGTCACCGTCTCCTTTGTCGAATCCACTTTCTGCGCATAAGATGGTAAGGCGGTGTCTTTCCCATAAAAAATGGGCTGGAGTTAGCACTTCAGGATCCTCAGGAAAAGTCGAGATATATGTGAGTGGACGAGAATTCACAATACCTTCAACCTCACAGAGGATCGTATTCAGCTCCTCAAACGTCAGCTTTGCATGCCCAAGTATTTTTCTTAGGCAAACCTTTACTCTTCTCACTATTCTTTCTTAGAAGCCACCCCACGAGGCCCATCTCTCGGCAATAAATTTCCATTTTATACACACAGTCGCGCAGTGGCTCTGGAACCTTCCATCAAATAGCATTGTCTGTGAGGTCGCAATGTCTCCTGCCGCTTTCTTGAAGGTTTTGGCGTTGTCAGTGTATATCACCGATGGCAAGCCTCTTTGTGCAGTGAACCGTCAGAAAGCCAACAAGGATATTTCTGTTGACACGCGAGAGACAAGCTCAAGGTGCATCGCTCTTGTTATGGCACAAGTGAATAGAGCGATGTATGACTTGAAAAATGACTTTGTCTTTCGTAAACAATGGTCCTGCAAAGTCAATACTCACAACCTCAAATGGTTCTGAACGGCAAATTTTGTCTGCTGGTAAAGGTCCAGTGGGTGCATCACCTGGTTTTGCACGCATTTTTGGCACGAGTTGCATTTGTTGACAACCCTCTTGACCTGCTGTTGGCCTCGTGGGAACCAAAACTTTTCGCGTACCTCGATGAACGTGTCTCAAAATCTGCCATGCAATGTTCTTTGGTGGGTATCATGTATGACGAGCTCAGTGAAATGGTGGCCAGCAGGCAATAGCAGCGGATGCCTGACGTGTTCACCTTCTTCTGAGAAAGACAGATGGCCTCCCACACGCAACACCCCATTGTCATCCAAAAATAGACTTAGCTTGTGTGCTCTTGACTTCAAACCTGCAGAATGCCCTTGCCAAAGCCGGGAAATCTCTTCCGTGAATCCCTCTTCTTAGATAGTCTTAACTCAATAGACTTCTGCTTTTTCAAGTTCCTCAGCAGTAAGCGTTGACCCGACCTGAACAGATGGCTTTTTGAGAATACTTGTAAACCTGAGAACCCATGCTGTGACACGCAGAAGCCGGAGGAAAGTGCTGTGATGAGTCATCTCTAGAAAGGGCATGAAGGTTTTCACCAGAAAGACCGTTACTTATTTCCTTTCCTCCTACAACATCAGATGTCTGGCAGGCGTGATATGCTCTGTAAGAGCCGGCCAATCATCAACGTTTGATGAGAGCTATGAATGCTCGTGCCACCACTGTCGTTCTCCTTGGCGGCTGTGTAACGACATGCCTCGAGTCAAACAATCCGCTGGGTTCTTGCTGCCCGGGCAGTGTCTCCACTGACCGTTGTCTGTGTAACCTTGCATCTCGGCCACACGATTCCGGTCGAATTGTCTCTATTACAATGGATGTCCCATTAAACAATGAAGCACTATGCTAAAGTCTGTCCAGTAGGAACTTTGCAGTTAGCGTTGATGCATCAAACACCCGGTAAGAAAGTCCACTGTCGTAGCACCAAGAAGTGCACCCATTAGTTTCAACCGGAGAAGTGTCATTTCCTTCAGAGGCGAAACTCTAGGCTTGCCAAATATAAGCTCTGTGTGAACAGAGTAGTCAGAGCCTCCTATGCGCAAGTATGCGCAACATCCGTATGCTCGTCGACTGGCGTCACAAATTGTGTACAGTTCCACTGAGTTCGACTCATCGCCCGGACAAACATAACGGGGTACTGTGAACATGCACAAATCAGTCACCTCAGACCTCCATCTCTACCACCGCTCCACCATATCACCAGGCAAATCCTCGTCCCACCCAATGCCCAATTTCCATAAGTCTTGGAAAACGATTTTAGCTGTAATGGTAAAAAAGGCCAACAACCCCAGAGGGTCAAATATTCTGGCGATTGTCTGAAGAACCAGTCGTTTGCAGTGATGTTCTTTGCATAAAACGCCGTTCCCCGACGAGGTGGCTACTGTGATAGTATCTTCCCGCGGATTCCAAGGGAGCCGAAGCACCCTCACAGAGTCCTTCAACTCGGAGGCCTCACCATGCGAAGTGAATAACTCCCGTAAGGGTTCTGAGTTAGACGACCACTTTCGCAGCTTCATGCCGCAAGCCTCTAGTATGTCACTCGACTCAAAAAATGTTTGTTCAGCCACCTCTTCCGTTTGCGCTCCCACCAGGAGATCATCAACATAGAACAAGTTCGCGAGAAGGGCCGCTGTCTTAAGCTGAGGTCTTTCGATCGTGTTCAGGTGATGCTACAGAGTAGCATTCAGTAGAAAGGGGCTAGCTCTGGTTCTGAACGGTACCCTTTTCAATCTCCACTCCTCCATTTCTGGAGCCGGCTCCTCGTTCGAAGGCAACGTCCGAAACCAAAGAAACCGCAACGCGTCCCTGTCATCCTCTGTGACGCTTATCTGCGAAAATGCCTTTTCTTTGTCCGCTGTCAAAGCTATCCCGTACACTCATAACTTGATCAGAAACCTGACGAGATCGGAAAAGAGACATGGTCTTTTTCAAGGTGTTCATTCAATGACGTAGCACCCTGTTCATGAGAGCAAGCGTCAAACATAACCCGCAGCTTTGTTGTCATTGAGTCACTGCGCAGCACAACGTGGTGAGGCATTAAGTAGATTGGATGACTGCTGTCCCTTTCTTTAGATGCTCTTTCAGCGAAATCCATCTCCCCGTAGCTTCGTATGACAGCATCATATTCCAAGGCAAATTCGGGAGTGCGGAGCATCTTTCAGCCAAGGCTCTGTAGTTGCTTAACGGCCTGTGCGCGATTGTCAGAAAGTTGGCCACAGTTTTAATTCAAGGGCAGTGCTACTTCGTAGCGGCCATCCTTCGTTTTGATGTGCTGTTCAAACTGGCTAACAACCGCTTGGACCTCCTCAGAAGGTCCTTTGGGTTGATGCAAGATCCCTACGCTCTCCAAGTCCCAGAACCTTCGAGCAAGTCTCTTTATAGTTTCACCCGAATCGCTCACTCTCAAAACGCATGCTTTCAAAGAGACGTGTAGGGAGGTATGTATGCATATCGGACCCTGAAACATTCAACCAAAGACCGAACTGTGTGCAACCAAATCCGTATTGTCGGTGCGACGTCGCATTTCTCCGGTCATAAACTTCCATAGATGGTTTGCACCAATGAGAAGTCCAATTTCAGGTACGGCCGGCATACCTGGTAAAAACAGTTTGTCTGCGACGGGCTGTCCACCGTCTTCCATGGCTTTCACAAACTCATTTTCAACCGGCACCTGTATGATGTCATTGCAAATGAACGGCAACTCAATGAATTCGACATAGTAAACCTTGCTATCATACTTGCTGCGCAGGCATACGTTCACCAAACGGTGCTCTTGCTGAGCTGAGGAGGCATCTCCGAATGTGCTAAGTTGAATTCTAGTCTTTCCAATTTCCTTCAGACAGAGGTTTCTAGAGATGTATTCCCGAATGAAGGTACGGTGGCCACCCCCATCTACTATACCTCTGATGTAGCTGCAACGCTGCTCTCTTACAACCCATAGTCTGCAAGTTTGAAGGAAAACCTCATTGTGCATGACGTTCTGGTTACCTGTGTGCAACTTGTTGCCATCTACAGTGGTGGTGACTGGTGTCTTGTCTGGTTGCCAAGCAGAATTGCAAATGGATGTAACGTGTCTCCGTTTGCACCTCCCACACGTAACTATACGCCTACAATCTCTGCTGTGATGTCTGCGAAATGTACAGCGAAAACATTGACTGTCACCTTGTTTTTCTTTAACTTCACTTCTCGGCTGATTTCGCTGTCGCAGACCTCCGTACTGTGGTCGGTTGAACCGCAGAAGAAACACTCCTTCCGCGCATGCGATACCACATGCAGTACAGCTGAAGTTGGAGAGGGAGACGCCTGTCCTCTTTTAACTTTCTTCTTACGGTCTTTCTCCTCCCCAGCTTCCCTTAGTCCACTTCTTTCTCGACTTTATTTTTCTACGAGTAGAAAGGACAAAAGCTGCTCCAGCTCACCCTCGGTACCGAAGGAACATGAAGGAGCGGTGATATCGCCTGCTTCATCCTCTCCTGCCCAGCTTCCAGGGCGTCAGGTGGTCGATGTTTGTCTGTAATAAGAGACCACAATATCGGGTGGTAGCGCCTTAAGCAGAATATCTGTCATCATGGTAGAGTAGGTCGCGGAACTGACATTTAGTCCCTTCAGTCCACGTACGTGACATTGCACATGCATGTCCAGAAGCTTCCTTAGGCCACAAACATCACCTGATGAGCGCACTGAGGGCAGGCTCCTCAGCTGGGCAAGGTGATCTTGAACAATATGCCGGTTGTCCCGAAAGCGCCTTGATAGTATGGTTACGGCATCATCGTAACAGTTTCCGGTCGCTTGCAACACGGTGATGGATGATGCCACTGCACCACTCTGTAGGCTTCTCCGGTAATGAAACTTCTCTCCATTCGTAAGGCTGTTGTTGTCTTGCACCACTTCATTGAACTGTCCCCAAAACGCGCGCCACTGTCTCAACTCGCCGTTGAACGTCTGTAGCGGCAGAGTGGGAAGCTTTACAGCACTTCGGTGCGACGTTTCGCTGCCAAGATGGCTAGCCTGAGGTGTGTCTGAGGTCTCTACTCTTGTTGAAGCTCGGCCTCGGCGCAACGTTAGCTTTCGTGCTTTCAGTTGTCCAAGCATTCTCCTCGCTGCATCGCCGTACTTGATGACCTCGTTGATATCAGCAGCAAATTCTTCAATGGGTATTGACTGTTCTAGTTCCGCGTTAAGCTTCAGTTGTTCTTCGTTGTTCACCTGAAGGCTGTCGATGACTGAGCACAACACACTTTCATTCGTTACTGTAGCCTGATTCGCAGTCCTTTGTTCTCCATATTGTCCTGGAGGTTGTTGTTCCCGAGTTTCGGCACTATTATAATTTGTGACTATCATAAAATAGGTTGTGAGCGATTAAACAGACGTCAACAACATTTCACAATAACGTAAACACAAACTGTATTACATAAAAATTACAAGAGCACACAGATAGAAAAAACTAAAACTCAGGTCCATTCAGTTCACTTTCCAAGTAGCGTCTGTCCGGGTTCACTGTCTGGCGCGATTCTCACAGTCTCTTTCACTATCTGCTGAATGTCTGTTATCACACCACATATAGGCATTTTTTCCCCCGGAGTTGAGAAACCACGCCCGTGGCTTCAAACACACTTGTATCATTGCGGTAACAGGATAACAGAAGGTGGGTGCGCGCCTGCCCGAGAACTAGACTCCGTAACTCTTGTCTTCCTTTCTTCGTCGTTCTTTCTTTGTTGAAGGCCCACTTTCGCTTTGCGCCCCCCCCCCCCTCAGAGAGTGAAACCCATAAAGTTAAAGAAAAGACACAAAAAGCGCCGCACGAACGTCGGAGCTTCTTGAACGCGTCCACCGCGGGGGCCCATAGCGTTGTAGTTGTGTAACTAGGAAGTTTTATAATAACTCACTGCAAGCCCTTGCGGTGTGGCCACTGCTACTGCGTATGCGTCGTAACGCGAGCCGCCGTAGACGTTTGCGGTCCACCCAGAAAATCTGAAATGGCATGTGGCGCGCGTTTCCCGCAAGGTCCACAAAGCACAGGTGTCATGCATGACTATAGCATAGCTTCTATGCATTGGGTTATGGGGAGAGGGGTAGGCTAAAGACCCTAGATTTTCTCTGGGGGAGGGGGGCAAACGCTATTATAAAACTCATATGGCACCCAGAATGCCCACAACGCCCGCAACGCCTGTTAACGCTATTCTAAAACTCATCCCTGCTAACTACAAAAATGCAAAAGAATTTGCCAAGAATTCGACAAAATCTGGATACTTACTTTACTGTAGTCGCATATCTCCTGGAGCTCCGCGTTAGCACGGCTATGGTTGTGGCCACCAACATACAGAACAGCCAAACCCACGCACTGCATTTCAAAGACCTGCTCGGCTGTAAATGGGGCATCGTCAACCAGAAATAAACATCCGTGTCGCCACAGACGTCTTCAAGGGAACGTGATTCCTGCACGTGCTGCGGCGGCTGCAACTTCGGTTGAGGCGAAAATGCTGTAGGCCCATGTGCTCAGATTCGGGTGCACGTTAATGAACCCCAGGTGGTCTAAATTTCTGGATCCCTCCCCTACAGCATCTCTCATAACTATGTGGTGGTTTTGGGACGTTAAACTCTCCATGACAATCAATAATTCCTGCACATGAATTTCACTCGGCTCTCGTTTATCACCACACCATGCAAAGGAGGCGCAACTACATTCAAAGCAAGGCTGCTGAGGGTACAGCCGCCCAAATATTTTGCTAAAGTGCGGGAGCGGCGTCTTTTTTTATGCGTCAGCACTGTACAATGGAGCGGAGTAGCGATCAGGGCACGGGTAAGCGCATGCCCACAACGCGCTCTCAGCTGTGCCCGTCTCATGCAGAGCTTTTTCTTCTTAAGAACGTAACCGCATATCAGCTCAATGCGAATGAACCACGTTCTACTGCTTATTTCATCAGGCGTGCTCGTATCTCAAGTGCGAGCATGGGGGCATCTGTAATGTTATTTTTTTAAATAAAGTGCTTGACGGACAGTAATGTTGTGAGGGAACATACTTGTGCAATCAACATACACTCGCCAAGGCAACGCCTCCTCAATTTCATCAATGCCAGCCAGAAGCACCCGATCCAGCTGTTCACCACCTTTTTCGCTAGCCCTTTCGTCCAGCCACGGTGGTCAAGTGGATAAGGTACTCGGCTGCTGACCCGCAAGTCGCGGGATCAAATCTCAGCTGAAGCGGCTACACGTCCGATTGAGGCGGAAATGTTGGCGCGTGTACTCAGGTTTGGTTCCACGTTAAAGAACCCCAGGTGGTCAAAATATTTGGAGCCCTCCACTACGGCGTCTCGCATAATCATATCGTGGTTTCGGGACCTTTAACCCCACATATCAATCCCATAGCAAGCCCTTGCCTGCTCTCTCTCATCGCCTAGCCTTCGGGTGTGCTTCGTGGTGATGGGGAGAGTATGCCCTCATGCAGTGCGGCATGACCATGGTGTAAGAATGTACAGGTGCCTAAACTCTCCCCGCGACGTGTTCAAAAGTGCAATGCCAGCGCGTCCAGATAATGTTCGGGTCATTATCAGTTACGTAGCAGCTTCATCGATGCCTTCTTAGATGGCGCTATGACGACCGGGGTCAGCTGTCTCGGCAGCACGCTCGGCAGAAACGCGCATGCTGCCGATACTTTTGTTGGCATGTGTGACCACGCTGTTTCAAAGCCAGGTATGTTTTTCGTTCGTGTGTGTTTATTCTATTAATGAAGTTGACACCTAATTGCTGAGAGGTTCCCGAAATGGGTAGAACGTGTTTTATATTGAACTGCCCTTCTGGCTATCGGACTTGTGCGGAGCATGCGCCACTCTTCAAAGTGCCGTCTGAAAGTGATCTTTGGCATAAATACGTGAATTTTAGCTCATAGCAACATCTAGTCATGAACAATTGCGTTGTCTCAGTGTGCTCTTTATGGAATACTTGCATGGTTCAAATATTTATATATTTCTCGGAACGACTCCATTGCTTTTGTGTGCTTGATATGAAATAATTACGCGTTTTAAATATTTATTTATATCCAGTTCACACGGAAAAAAGTACAACTATGCTTTACCGATTTTCTGTGTGAGTGAAAGCAGTGATACGCATATAATACGTTTCTGGTGCAGTAAGTATTCTCTTTTGATAGAGGGACAAAACATATTACTGGGGGTTTACGTGTAAAAACTGCGAATTGATTACGACAGACGCCGTAGTAAAGAGCTCCTGAATACTTTTGACCATCCGCGGCTGTTTAGCATGCACCTGCATCTACGAGCGTGGGAGTTCCTTGCATTTTTCCCACATAGAAATATTTTGATAGAGCACTAGCACGTGGAGTAACGTTGTTTTTTGAATAGTTTTTTTACATCGATGAATGCTGCGAACAGACAAAAATACAAGTGCGGACAAGCGAAACTTAGCTTTGAGTACCCCCCGATCGATCCGTGTTGACGACGTTCACAACTTGCACAAGGCATTTTGTCTGCAAATGCGCTTTGCAGCCACAAGGAGTATGGTGAATGCAGCGCGCCGAAAGTTTGCTAATACGTTTCCTCTAAGCTTGTTTGTCAAGCTTTCGCGCCACGCTTGAAATAGTGTGGTGCGAGAGCTTCATCGAAACACTTGAAAGCACTTGGGTCCGCAGTAAGTCTTGGAGCACTCGCACGACGAGTATACGCACGCCCGAAGGCAGGTAATCCACTGGCTCATGCATGAAACACAACACATCACGGCACTGGTAAGCGCTCCGCTTGACACCCCGCCCGCCTGTCCCGGCGCCACAGTAGCTGTTGTCGAACCGCTACAAAGCAGCTCCGTAGTGAACGTGCACCGTCACTGTTGAAAGAACGCGGCGGTGGCAGCCAAATTGATCGTTAAACGCCGTCAAAGCGAGACGGGCTCCACCATGGACGCGATGTTGGCGCAGAAACTTCACTCGAGGGACGATTCAAGGTAGCTCGATCGCTTCCTTGACAATCTCGAGGAAACGCTCGAGATTTTCTCAAATAAAGAATCGTTTCAAGTTAAGGACGGTTTCTGAATGGGAAAACGTCAATCAAGGATCGTTTCGAGTGAAGAGTCGAGTCGAGAAGCGTTTGTGAATACGGAGGTTAGGCCCGTATTCATATACGCTTCTTCACTCAAGGGCTCCTCTCGACTTTACGAAGTCAAGGCGGAGCGTGCTTCTCCACTCAAGGAGCCGCTGCGTTTCATGAACGCTCCTCCACACTTGCTTCGCCAAAGGAAGCCTTGGATATGCTCTCTCCGCTTGAATGAAATGCATGGGCCGAGGAACGCGCCTGATAACGACAATATTCGTAATTTTGATTAAGAAATGCCTATCTCTGAATAATAGATGAATGGTTTTCTCAATCATTCTATTTATGAATTGACATTACGGAAAATACATGCATCAAGAGTGGTAGAGTCGTTTCCCTGAGCCTTGAACTAGTACCCCCGTCTTCACAAATGGTCATAGACTCGACCCTTCACTCAAAACGCTCCTTGAGTGGCGTTTTTCAATTCACAAACCACCCTTCACTTGAAACGCTACCTTTACTTGAGAAAATCTCGAGTGTTTCTTCGAGATTGTCAAGGAAGCGATTGAGCTACCTTGAATCGTTCCTCGAGTGAAGTTTCTGCGCCAACATCGCGTTCATGGCGGAGCCCGTCTCACTTTGACGGCGTTTATCCATTTGGCTGCCACCACCGCGTTCTTTAAACAGTGACGGTGCAAGTTCACTATGAAGCTGCCTTGTAACGGTTCGACAACGGCTACTGTGGCGCCGGGACAGGCGGGTGTGATGTCAAGCGGAGCGCTCACTAGTGCCGTGATGTGTTGTGTTTCGTGCTTAAGCCAGAGGATTAATTTACCTGCCTTCGGGCGTGCGTATACTCGTCATGCGAGTGCTCCAAGGCTTACTGGGGATGCCAGTGCTTTCAAGTGTTTCGATGAAGCTTGCACACCACACCAATTCAAGCGTGACGTGAAAGCTTGACAAACAAGCTGAGAGGAAACGTAATAGCAAACTTTTGATGCGCTGCATTCACCATTCTTTTGAGCGGCTTCCTCTCCGGTGAATTTTTCTACCCTAGCCGAAACATACGGCGAAGCACAGTTTCGTTAGATCATCGTCTGTAGTTACGAGTAGGTAGGTTGTCTTTTTTCTATTTTATGTTCATTTTCCCCCCTGCTCAGGTCAGATAACTTTTAGAGACAGTTTAGGAAGAACAAAACACAATGCAATTGGGCCCAATAACTGTGCTGTTGTTGCTACTATGCGTAAAACATAGCTTCGATATGCAGTGTCTATGCAGCTCACAATACCAATGAACAACCTTACCATGCTTTAGGGAATCAAGCAGAGGCTCGTGCTCTGTGAAACATGCACACGCACGCAAGAATGCATAGAGTGTCGTATAAAAAGGCAAACATAAGAAATAGAAATACAGCAGATGCATTGTAAGGTTGTTTTTTTATGGTTGAACCCCCACCATGAAGAGATATTGCTGGCTACGCCATTGATTCGTGCAATTAGGTTATCGAATTACACAACCATATGCCTGGTTAGCTGCCCAAGTGCCCGAGCCAAACATGTGTAAAAATAGGCCAAACTCAATCACTCAACCATGTCGGTTCTTTAAAGCAAGAAATATAATGAATGCGTCCATCCCGAGAAATAAAAAAAGTTCGGCTTTGGTGTTATAGCTATTACGTTTTTCTAATATCATGTCTTGCCTCTTTTGTGCAGGGGCCTTCAGGCTACCGACGGAAGAACATAAAAGAAAGGTAACCTAAAAGTGCCGTATTCGCAATGCATTGCAGAGTTTGCACGACTGTGTACAAAAGGACAAAATCTGCAGTAAATGCGTGCAGCTGCACTGCATAAGACACGCTATTGTGTCTACTACCTCGATCTTTTTTATGATGTCTTACAATCTTGAAATTTATTTCGACAGTGTGTCAGCTGCATATGCTTGATTATTGCACACTTTGCAGTTGCACGCTTTCGTTTGCCACATGGTTTTCATCAGCCAACAGGTTTATTTTGCCATTTGCGATTTCGACTTTGTTCATTTTCGAAAACATAATTATCGTCACGTTCGTCTTTTCAGGATTACGCAGAATCACAAAAACCGCTTGTCCAATTCTACAGGAGAGCAGTTCTACAAAAATCAAGCTTGTTTTATATACACCAGCAGCACTCCCCTTCCATGAAACTGAAATGGCGTGGTTTCAGCGTGTAGACATGCTAATGTTGCAACAATAGCGGATATTTCATTTACAGGGGTTTGACCAGATATATCCGCGATGTCTCCAATACTCTTGAGCATTTTTACCACTTTGTTGCACTTGTCTACGTTGAATCAGCAAAGTAAAGTACTCTGCTTCTTAACGACACTTTTTCCCAGGTTCAGTGAACCACCACGGTCGTTTTTAAGAAAGAATAGAGCCAAAAGTCAGAAGCGCCTTCAATTTTATCATTTTCAAAAGAATAAAACATCTCCTATAAAGTATATATGCCGAGGCTTTAGAATGAAGCAAAAAAAAAAAACATGATCATTTTAAGAGGGATTCCCGGCAATAACATTCCACAAAGAAAAGCCAAAACATAAGTTCTAAGGTCATTCCTGCATTAACGAGTGTGCTTCTGAGCTTGCAGGTAAAAAAGACAGGACTAAAATTTTAAGACGGGGCCGCTGTGTGAACTTGAAGACTGAAGCTACAGAGATTTAATGTTGGGTGATTCCACGAGAGATCAACACGGATCCAAAAGTTGATATTTTAGATTTCATTGAGCATTTTAGATTTCGTGCACCTCTCACGAGGTAGCCTGAAAGCAACTTCGTTTTATGATTAACGGCATAACTTAGGAGAAAAAAAAAATCAAACTTCACCAACACGGAGGCACAAATTTTGTCACCTGTCATTTTCTAAAATTGCAGGTGCTCTAAAAAGACAAATATTTTTGTTTCAAGGAAGATATTTTTTACCTGAAATGCATGTCTAATGAAAAATGAATTCATATGGTTTCAAATTTGTAGACCTTAAGAAAATAGCTTTTAAAAATGTCTAAATTTGCGACAGTTTAAAATAAGTGGCGTGTTCCCAATTTTTTTCTCCGAAAGTATTGAAAGCAGCGTTTTCAAACTTGACACGTATTAAGAATATAGTGTGTTCATTAGGTAAATAAATGATTGCTGCCGTAGGCCAATGTAAATTTTTATATATTGCCTCAAAATTTTCATATTGACAAAAGTGTTCTCCATTGAAATTTGAATAACAAAAAAACCCCATCTTATATTTTTCTTAAAATCTCGTAAATAGACAACCGAGGGATATCATACGGTAATATAAAAACACTTGTTGCATTATTTCGTTTTTAGCGACAATATTCGTGGTACAAATTAGAGCTTTTCGAGAATGCGCTGATAAGTTGACAAATCTAGAAATCGGAAAGAAAAAGCGGCAATGAGCTTCAAACGCGAGTAAACGTGACCACATTTGGTGAAGAAATGTTGTTTTAGCACTGTGACAAATACGTACCCATGAAGGCGCATTAATGCTCCTGATAACACAGCTCTAATGGAGTAAATCTAACGGAGGCCACTGTAACTCAGTTGCAAAACATCATTCTATATTTGCAGATAAACTCAAACATGAAAATGTTCCAACGCAAGTGTTAGGTCTCACTAGAAAAAGCATATGCGCTTGAAGTACCCTTGCTGGTGTTTTGGTGGTGACTGCGTGAAACAAGAGATGCGCTCAAAATGGCTTCATCTTTTGCAGATCACATTTAGCAGTTCGTGACGCTAACAAAACACGACCACGATCAGTGCCCTCAGATGTGCTTAGCCAAACATGCCAAGAACGTATGCCTAGAACACGTGGCAACGATTTCCACTGGCTGTTCTTAAACTGACAGAATGTTTCTAGGTCGTGTGCATTTGCACACAGCAGCTTGACATTCTTGAGCTTCGCGCTCATTTGCGCCACCATTTGGGATGCTGACATAAACAGAGCTGAGCTTGCCACTCTGAGGTTGTCGAGCGTAGCCTGATGCTTTAGTAGGCCACCAACGCCGTCACAGGAGTTCTTGCCATGTCCTGTGGCGGAAAAAATTCACTCTGTTGATATATGATCTTTCTGACATAACTCGAACAACTGGAACTTGTTTTTGAAGTGACTGCATGCACCATCGAAAACATAAGTAACATGCGTGTAAGGCTTAAGTTGTTCCTTCATATAGTTGTGAATTATTTGTAGAGCAAAACAGGCATGTGCAGCATCATGGCATGTGTCATCACTGATGACGGCAAAACTTTGAATTGACTGCTTCCTTGTGACGACACACCTGAATATAGACACCTGTCTTTTGTGCCAGTGATACGACTGTACCTCATTCGGTAAAATGGCTGTCCAATTTTCGGCAAAATGAAAGTGAAAAATGCAAGAATCTTTTTCTTGGTTTTCTTCCGCCTGGCGTATTGCTGATTCTTGCATGTATCTTATGTAATCATGGGTAATCTATTTCACGAACCATAGTCTTAGCTCTCGCAGAAATGCACTTGCCTGGGCTGTTTTTTTACTAGATCGCCATTTTCTCAAACTGCATAGGCTGCCTCATTATCTTCAGGGATTTCTATACATGTGGCTGTCAGAGTGTCCTCCTTAGCACAATAGTCACAATGGCCTAAAAAACAATCACTTGTGGGGGAGCTGCAAAGACATAGTTCTTTCAAGAAGTGCGCCGTGTAGGAACCATCGGTGACGTCTTGTAGGGCAGAAACACACTCTGTGGTATTATCACAGTATATACAAAGACATACTTCTTGGTGTGGTGCAAGAAGAACCCACTTCGGCCTCAGTGAATAAAACTTTGAGAGCCCAATAGACGTGTTCGGATTAGCTTCTCAAAAGAGACGATAAGCCTCTCGCACCGAACGGGTCATAAACCTTTTCGAAGCAAGCTCCTTTTTTCCGTCAATGATAACAGATACTACATCTTTTTTGTTGGGACTCTGCTGAGAGCAGCTATACTCATCTTTGGAGTAGTAAGCCATAGCTGCCTGGACGTCCATTGGGTTCAGCCGTGACCTTTATACCACATTTGGTGCTAACCATATCCCGTGTTTTGCGCGCCAGCGTCGAGATCTGTATATCATGTAAGCTGACAAGTTTGAGATAAGCGCTTGGAGTTTTCGGCGCTCTATATCGCTCAGCAACACTGTCAACAAACGCACGCGCTCTTGATACGAAGAACACGCTTCATAGGCTTGCTTGAAGTTATTGAACCACTGGGCACACACACTGCATTTTAGATCTGATGGTTGAAAGTGGCTGTTACACACGTTTCGGTGGCATTTCAGGGTTACTGTAGAATTGCTGCTAAGTTGTCTTGGCTCTGCATGAACTTTGTTATTTTGCGCATGCAGCTTCTCCAGTCGCATATGTGACAATGCTTCAGGCATGTTTACGCACCGCTCTTGACTTCTTCCTTTTTCTTCTTCCGGCAAAAACTCATCAGCTGTTTCAGCTGAGAAGCGATCAGACGAAGGCAGCATATCTCTGAGGCATCTGGAGCAGTTCTGGCACACGTGGTCGTTGTTAAGTGCATGGCGGGCAGATTTCGGCAAAAGCTTCTGGAGGGCAAACAGGCCGATCTCTTCGACCTTGCGGAAGTTTCTTTGATAAGGTATTTTCTTTTTATGCAACATGATGTAATCTGAACAAAAGAGTATCCCGGCTGTAGTGGTCAGCCATCGCCACGCTCCTTGAGGCTCAAATTACTGGCAATGCAACTATTCAAGAAACCAGCAGCACAAAAGTGATCTATCTGTCGTCTGTTCCTATGTCTCTCACCTTTAATAAGAGCAGACGTAAAACAGCGTGCGCAAGTATCCAAAGTGCGAATGCAAAACTGAAGTATAGTACGTTAAAATGAATTTCACAAAGCTTTTGTCGATAAAATTCAGGAGGCGTAATCTTTGTCCCTACTTCAAACCATATGATCTAAAGCATTGCCTCCGAGATACGGCGCACAAAAATTCATCTGTAGAGCAGACGACGGATGACAACTTGCCCTAAAGCGTGTTCTTCGGTCTAAAGCGCCAGTCTTCATGCCCCAAATGATAAAAAATTTGGTATTATTCGTTTATGAACTCATTCCACATTCGATTCTCTTACCCAACGTGTTGTAAACACATGGCTGTCACAGCAGCTCCATCTGTGTGTGAGTATAGGAGAGGCACCACATATTAGAAGTCTAAGTGCTATACCTATAAGAGTGAATTCAGATACTGTAGAATATTGTGTTCAAAATAGTTACTCCTATCTGCTAAAACAGCCTTTCTTCACCAAATGCGGTCACGTTTACTCGCGTTTCAAGCTCATTGCCGCTTTTCCGTTCTGATTTCTAGATTTCTCAACTTATCAGCGCATTCTCGGAAAACTCTGATTTGTACCACGAATATAGTCGCTAACAACAAAATAATGGAACATGTTTTTCTATATTATTGTATGATGGTGTTCGGTTGTCTATATACGAGATTTTAGGAAAAATTGAGCATGGGTTTTTTTCGTTATTCAAATTGCAGTGGAGTACACTTTTGCCAATATGAGAATTCTGAGGGAATATATAAAAATTTACACTTGCCCTACGGCAGCAATACTTTATGTACCTAATGAACACACTATATTCTTAATACGTGTGAAGTTTGAAAACGCTGCTTGCATTACTTTCGGAGGAAAAAAATTGGGAATACGGAACCCCTTTTAAATTGTCGCAAAATTAGACATTTTTAAAAGCTATTTTCTTAAGGTCTACAAACTTGAAACCGTATGAATTCATTTTTATTTAGACATGCATGTCAGTTAAAAAATATCTTCTTTGAAACAAAAATATTTGTCTTTTTATAGCACCTGCAATTTTAGAAAATGACAGGTGACGAAATTGGTGCCTCCGTGCTGTTGAAGTTTGATTTTTTTTTTCTCGTAAGTTATGTTGTTAATCATAAAACGAAGTTGACTTTCGGGCTACTTTGTGAGAGGTGCAAGAAATCTAAAATACTCAAAGAAATCTGAAATATCAACTTTTGGACCCGTGTCGATCTCTTGTG
Organism: Rhipicephalus microplus; assembly: GCF_043290135.1. Lineage (NCBI taxonomy): Eukaryota > Metazoa > Arthropoda > Arachnida > Ixodida > Ixodidae > Rhipicephalus > Rhipicephalus microplus. The sequence continues at coordinate 472,866,069 of NC_134710.1, forward strand.
GAATCACCCAACATTAAATCTCTGTAGCTTCCGTCTCCAAGTTCACACAGCAGCCCCGTCTTAAAATTTTAGTCCTGTCTTCTTTACCTGCAAGCTCAGAAGCACATTTTTTAATGCAGGAATTACCTTTGCACTTATGATTTGGCTTGTCTTTGTAGAATATTATTGCCGGGAATACCTCTTAAAATGATCATGTTTTCTGTGCTTCATTCTAAAGCCTCGGCAGTACATAATTATAGGAGATGTTTTATTGTTTTGAAAATGATAAACTTGAAGGCGCTTCTGACTTTTGGCTCTGTTCTGTCTTAAGAACGACCGTGGTGGTTCACCGAACCTGGGAGAAAGTGTCATCAAGAAGCAGAGTACTTTACTCTGCTGATTCAACGAAGACCAGTGCAACAAAGTGGTAAAAAAATGCTCAAGAGTATTGGAGACATCGCGGATATATCTGGTCAAACCCCTGTAAATGAAATATCCGCTATTGTTGCAACATTAGCATGTCTACACGCTGGAACCACGCCATCTAGGTTTCATGGAAGGGGAGTCGTGCTGGTGTATATAAAACAAGCTTGATTTTTGTAGAACTGCTCTCGTGTAGAATTAGAGAAGAGGTTTTTATGATTCTGTCTCATCCTGGAAAGACGAACATGACGATAATTATGTATGCAAAACTGAACAAAGTAGAAATTGCATATGGCAAAAATAAACCTTTATTATATTTGGCTGATGAAGAGCCATGTGGCAAACGCAAGCCTGCAACTGCAAAGTGTGCAAGAATCAAGCATATGCAGCTGACACACTGTCGAAATACATTTCGAGATTGTAAGAAATCATAAAGAAGATCGAGGTAGTAGACACCATAGGGTGTCTTATGCAGTGCAGCTGCACGCATTCACTGCAGATTTGGTCATTTTGTATACAGTCGTGCAAACTCTGCAATGCATTGCGAATACGGCACTTTTAGGTTACCTTTCTTTTATGTTCTTCCGTCGGTAGCCTGAAGGCCCCTGCACAAAAGAGGCAAGACATAATATTACAAAAACGTAATAGCTATAACACCAAAGCCGAACTTTTTTTATTTCTCGGGATGGACGCATTCATTATATTTCTTGCTTTAAAGAACCGACATGGTTGAGTTATTGAGTTTAGCCTATTTTTACACATGTTTGGCTCGGGCACTTGGGCAGCTAACCAGGCATATGGTTGTGTAATTCGATAACCTAATTGCACGAATCAATGGCGTAGCCAGCAATATCTCTTCAAGGTGGGGGTTCAACCATAAAAAAACAACCTTACTTTGTATCTGCTGCATTTCTATTTCGTATGTTTGCGTTTTTATACGACACTCCATGCATTCTTGCGTGCGTGTGCATGTTTCACAGAGCACGAGCCTCTGCTTGATTCCCTAAAGCGTGGTGTGGTTGTTCATTGTTATTGTGAGCTGCATAGACACTGCATATCGAAGCTATGTTTCACGCATAGTAGCAACAACAGCACACTTATTATGCCCACTCGCATTGTGTGCAAACCACGCGGAAATGACATAATATCGATTGTAGAATAAATGCTGTCGACATTGAGTTTTGTCATGAACCTAATGTCCATAATAAATAAAATCCAGGCACTACATTCACCTGCTCGAACAACTTATTCAAGTTTCCATCGAATGGCCGAGAGATAACAGAATTCTTGACGACCTTATGCTGGAAGCAGTTTGTTTTTACGAGTGAAAAAAAAAAGAAATGTCGTGCGCAGCCGAGATTGTGCGTATCAGCTTTTTTACTCCTTGAAAACTGTGTCTCGCACCTTTCGAAACAGCACGTGGTGCTCTAGCTGCATCACGCTATCGGGAATAACACAACCACAACTTTATCAACATTTTTCCTCCTTGAAAACTGTGTCTCGTACCTTTCAAAACACCACGTGGTGCTCTAGCTGCATTACGTTATCTGAAATAACACAACCGCTACTTAATTGGTATTGAGTGGAGTGGCAGCCGCACATTACTTCTGTCGTCCCAAATTATTCACGTTAAAACCGACGTGGCATCCGTTACACGAGCGAGTCATGCAGCATTGAATAACGAGAAATTAATTATTTGTGCGCTCGATGCACACGAATCCAATTGAGCTAGCTTTTTGGTGCGGGTCTTACTTAGTTGTACCAATGTCCATCTGATTAAGCGCATAATTGTAAGCTATTCAAATAGGAAACGTGGTGTCGCGTTACAGTGTCGAACGTTAGGGGGCGGGGGGCAGTGGTTCTTAGAATGGGAAAACAAAGGAAAAGTGAGCCCCGCAACTGCTTGCAGCTGTGATATTCACTGAGCAGTGGTTAACTGGGAAAGAGGGATGTGGATAATAGAACTGAGTGGAGAGAGGAAAGCGGAATAAGAGAGTAAGGGAAGAAACCGAAAAAAAGAGGGGGGGGGAGAACTTGTTCCTGCGCTGTTTTTATGCCCTTCTACTCACTCGCTGTCCTCAACTGGACCAGCATAATGAATAAAATATTCTTTATTACCTTCGCTTTACAGCTACAGGCTACAGACAGTGCGAATTTCCGCTGCACAGAGCCAGATAAAACTGGTCTTCGCAATTCGAACTTCTAGCAGCAGAGAGCGTCTTTCTTTGTGATAGTTTCCTTCAGGAGGAGCTGATTACTGAAACGTGGCAGCGAGCGCACACAGCGACGGATGTGGTTGTAACTGAGCCAGGCTATGGTGGCTAGCCAGACAAAGTGCGAGCAGGGTGTCGCAGTGTGAACGTGTCAGCAGCTTTCCATTGATTGATTGATTGATTTGTGAGGTTTAACGTCCCAAAACCACCATTTGATTATCAGAGACGCCGTAGTGGAGGGCTCAGGAAATTTTGACCACCTGGGGTTCTTTTACGTGCACCCAAATATCAGTACACGGGCCTACAACACTTCCGCCTGCATCGAAAATGCAGCCGCCACAGCCGGGATTTGATCCCGCGACGTGTGGGTCAGCAGCCGAGTACCTTTGCCACTAGACCAACGCGGCGGGGCGTGTCAACAGCTTTCCTACCGTGCCCACCTACTCGAGTATTCATGAAGCCGCCAGAATTCGAATAATTTGTGTCCTTTCGAGGCCGAAAGAAGATTATTTCTGCTCGTGGACCAACGGAGGCAGACATTTTGGAAGCTTTGAAGGCGACAGACTTTGGCCATTCTTTGTAAGCATGCCGGATTGAGGTATGTTGTCTCTACACTGAAATGCATCGAATTTCATTGTGAAAGTGACCCAAAAGTACTGATTATATTCACATGTTGGCACATGTTTCAACAGTTTTACCAAGCATGCGCTCGCGCAATTCGATGCGTGGGGCTTCTCTTGCGCTGCTCTCTGACTGGTGTTGTCCCTACCCCCCTATGCTGGCATTTGCAGTGGTTGTGTTGCAATGATAGAATGATGTGGATGAGCTTTCGGGGTGGTTTTAAAGAAAAAGTGAAGAAATAAGTGTGCGCTCGTAACTGTCGCTCACTTCGGACGTCAAATCAATAACAGCGCGCCGGGGATGGGGGAATGAGAATGGCAGATGTAGAGGATAAGAGGAGAAAAGGGCAGAGAAAGTGCGCACTTGATCTGACTCCCAGAGGCACGCACGAACTTTCATTAGCTGAAAATGGGGCAGCGCAATTGCTCATCCCGTTATCGAGCAGATTATGCACCGAGGCACGGCGTTGGTAAGATGAGTAGCCGTGGCCGAGTTCGTTTCCTGCTGTTCAAATCGAGTGAGGTTGTTTGCATGGTGTACTTAGTTCACGAGTAAAGGCATAGCTAGTATGTTAAGCGGTTAGGTAAAGGAGGAGACGAGCAAGAAAAAATAAGGCTTTTGTACTGCACGTAAAATACGAAGCCAAGGAAGTGAGACTACAAGAAAGACTTATTATCAATTTGGAAAAGCATGGCATAGGCTAATTTCTGTAGTTACTGCATGTATCTTCTATTTTGAAAAATGCGTGCGCGCATAAACTGCTTTAGCATCCGGAGGGGGGGGGGGGGCGGATTTTTTTTTTTCGCTCTTCACACGCTGCGCAACATGAACGTTTGCCTGCCCGGTACCTACTTTAGATCAAAAAGGTGCCCTCCCCTCTGAAAAAAAGTATCTGCATGCTAACCTGGCTGATTTTGCGCAGCCTTCGGAAACTCGGCACCTCTTTCCATATTATGTTGATGTGAAGGGCTAACATTGCAACCCTTCCCCCATCTGAATTGACAAAGGGGCGGGGGAAGGGTTGAAATGTTACTGAAACTGAAAATTTTCAAACCTAGCGTGAAGTCTATGTGTGGGTGCACGTGGAGTTCTTCTGTTCTGGACGCTTGTTCACCAGGGCAGTACGTTTTCCCCCCGGTCGGCATTTGTCTCGCAGGCGCCATTAGGTGTGTTGCATGCATTCTATTCTTTCATATATTGTTTTTCTCTGTTTAGCAAAATTGCCGCTAAATATTAAGTGAGGGGGAGTATTCAAATTACCAATCGAGTAGCGACGGATCCTTTTTCTCTCTTTAGCTATTTCATTAGCAAAATGGGTGCGCCTGAAACAATAAAGGGCCAGCAACGCTACACTTATTACCGCATAATTTCGTTTGTGCGAAAACCTATGGTGTTGTAAAGCGGTGGTGTTCTTTTCCAACTATCATCATAATGTGTTTTACAGCGATGTTGATGTCAAAACACAGTTTAAATTTTAGTCATTTTCGTAAAGATGATGGCTGCCAGGTAAAGCCAGCTACGTAGGCTAGAGAAAGTGTTTCCGAGAAACAGTGCGCTAACATACGAACGGCGCCAGGGAAATGGAAGTGCAGCATAGCACTCTTGCTGAGGATTGTGAGAAGCGAGATCATAAGATCGACTTCGACATCGCTTCAGTTCCAGAAACATAAAGAAATCTAGGAAGGAGGCTCTTGCTCGAGTACATGCTGTTACATTCAGAACACACCTGTAAACATGAACTGGTCTTTACGAACTATGCCCTGTGTATACGCTCACAGCCTCCGATACGTGAGAGAAAGGGAAAGCAGTAGCCATTGTCAAATAAGAGGACGAGATGTTGCCATGACCAATATAGCCATCTCATCAGGAAGATACTCAATTGGTTCCGAAACGTTGGGATCTCCCCAAAATTGGCTGGAGCTATTTCCAATTTCTAAACTGTGATACACTATTGAAGAAAATTTGAAGACAGAGATAACAACAGAGTTGAAAATGGGCGTCTGCTTAGCGCGCGCAAGAAAGGAAGCCTGAATAAATCCTTCAAGGTGCTTGAATATAAGTCTCTGTGATCTGTTGCATGGAGACTTGTGCCATTAGGATATTCAGTAATTCACAGATAGCACATACTGGGAGTGTGGTTTTTTGTTGTAGCACAGTGATTATCTTCTACTGGTCAAGCAACCACTAAATGCTTTTGTTTTTTTTCTGGTTGTTATGCAACAGTGAAATTTCACAAGTTTAATTGTCACCATTTCACAAATCTGAAAATTACTGATACCAAATGTCCAGACCAGTATTTCACAAGGCTCTTTGCAATACATGCATTAAGAGTTTTTTGACAATACATACGGCCTCATGATAACGAAAAAAAAACAGGACCAGTAAGGTGATTTGAGGGTGCTATTTTATATAGCATTTGTAGTCTGCTTACTTAGGTTCTGTAGTTATTGTGATAATCTATTGTGAAGTAATTTGAACATCTGATTCCCTTTCAGGTATACAACTTCCGACGTGACGAATTTGTGGACCCGCCAGATGGCCATGTCTTTTCTGATGAAGATAAAATCAGGCTCGTGTGCAGTGAAGACTTCCTAATGAACTGCAGGTCAGTACCCAAGTTTCAGGTGCCAAGTTTAATATTGCTTTTGGAAAACCACATCACAGACTAGCCTCTGTTTTCAGCCCAACTGACACAATGACAGCAGTGCATGGAGGTAGCCTGCCCGAGACTATTGAAAGGAATGAGCAACCACCTAGTCAGCAGCTTGCCTGCTGTGAAAATGATAATAGGCTACCGCCTGTGCCATTGGTACTAAGGATGCGTTTGAAAGAACACGGCGTGGAAAAGTCTCCAGCAACACTAAATCCCGAATTGTAGGGTGGATCACAAATCATCTCATGACTATAACAGTGTAAGTACACCCGTGTGTTTGCATGTGTTTAATTCAGTACAGGTTTTAAAGTTGCTCTTTTTTACAGCTACCCCGGAAGCCTCTATGAAGCAGCTGCAAAATCTCTCGTGTTGGAATATCCAGTACTCAGGGACACTATTGGCACAGGCTGGGTAAGTGCTAAAGCAATAGCATTCTTATAACATTATTGGGATGTCAAACATGTTAGTGAGCTAGACTGCAGGTGCCCTTCAAGTTATTTCGTTCTTGGAGAGCATACAAAAGTTTCAGCCCCATATTTATTTTATTTTAATGTTTCTCATACATGTGCTTAGTCATTTTATCGAACTCTGATAACGACAGATGTTTGCTTGAGAGTCTGATAATAGTCGTTAACTGGATGCCCATGACCACTCTATTCATATCATGCAATAATGAAGTAAAAAACTGGCCCTGGTTATAAGCTTTAACACTGGTTTAAGAGGATAAATACAAATGTATTGCATTGCTTCTGGAGATTAAATAATACTACTAATGGCACATGTAGTTTCAAATCACTGCATGAATGGAGGATAACACAAGCCCACTTTTGACTCGGAAGTGCTACGATCTTCACCATGCAGCATGGCTCCAGCACATAGATAAAATACAGCAACTGGACTGTGGAGTGACCTGATAAAGCTAAACTAAGAGATATGCTAATATTACTAGTAACATTTAATTTTTCCAGGTATTGCCAGCTGCACCTGCTTCTGCACCATAGAAGGTTGAATGCAGTGTATGAAGCTTCTCAAAAAAGCTCTGCTTCAAAAGTGACCATGTTCAAAGAAGACAATGTCCACTGTGCGAAAATTTTGCATAACAAAAGAAATCGTTGTTTCCAGCACTCATGAAAAGACTCCTTGAAATATAAATTCGCATATATGAGGAAGTCTCTGCACAGTTCCAGCTGTTCGAGCAGCGAGACTAGCTTACAGAAGGCACAAATACATGGAAGAAAGCACAAATACTAAGCGGCACTGCCATGTGGTAAGTGAAACGTCAAATTGACAGGTACATGAAACAAAACTATGAAGCCGCTCCAATTTATTGTGTGAGCTACTGAAAGAAAAGATGCTACATGTTTTAACAATATAACCTCTTGAAATCAACACATTAGAAAGCCAGGGAAATTTTTTGGGCAATATTGACAGCTGAAGTACAGCAAATGCAAAATAGCACAAAATAAATTGTGTAAAAAAAATCATCTTATCTGGCATGGAAAACAAAGCAACATTCACATTTTGCATGCAAGGCTCTATGCAAGATGGTGGTGCTCTATCAGACTCCTTTGTGTCTCTGTATGTGCAAAACTCGTCGTTGTAGCAAGTACCGCGAGCAGGTTGCTCGATTCATCATTCGTTTCATCATTTTCTAGCTAGGTTGCCAACTTGGCTGATTCAATGCCCTTTGGTTAGAACTACCACTTTAAAATGCGAAGCATTTCTTAGCGAGTTTCGGCCACATTTAGCGTATCTATCTACCTAGCCGCTTAGGTTTGGGTGCTCTCATGGTCACCCTCTTAACTTGGCGTAAACCAAAATTAGCATGGGAAGGTAAGATGGCTTGACGAATGTGACGCGCTGGACAATATGTGAATAATGTCACAATCTCGTTGCGTACGTTGTCAAACATTTCCCGTCAGACAGTGGCACATACCCTCGGGCGGGTATGTGCCGCTGGTATGTGGGTGTGTGCCATAGGTGAATGTCACTTAGTATGAATCGAGAAACGACGAGGACACACATGGCAAATATAACGTGCGAGCGTTATGAAATACCCGACCTCGGTATAGCGTCGACACGAAGAATGCAAAGAATAAATATCACGGTTGCAGCTGAAATATAACCCAAGTATTCTGCGTGGCAATGAAGTATTTTACCACAGAGCTACGCCAGGTCTCGGAATTACTTTTTGAATAGACACTAATCTACGCGAAACGTCAATAGTGGTTGCAGTGCTGCCTACCCAATTTTAAAAACATTACAAATGTAATGATACAGCCTTTGATACAGCCGACGCGTCGGTTTAACGTCAATTGTGGTTAGTTGCCATGCGCTGAAGTTTATTTGTGTGGCAGTGTCTAGGGCCAGCATCTTCGCGAGCATCAGCGCTTCATATCAGCTTATGGTGTTGCTAATACATATGTGCCAATTGGCATCGTTGCGCAGTTGCCAACAACTGTTTATATAAACATTTGCAACTCTTCAACATATGTCCATGCGTGAAACATTTGTACGTACATTTAGCGCAAATTCGTGGCGTGTCGCTCAATAAAAAAATTGGAACACGGTCACCTTCGCTCCGCATGCTTCGCATAACGTCAATTCCCATGTATGTGGGATCTGCCGAATTTTATTGCTCGGTATCAGCTTGCTGTTGACATAATGCATCATTCCAGCTTGAAAACTCATTTTCCACGTTTTTCGCCATAGTTGCGACTGAAAGTGACGGATAATTTTTTTATTCAACTATAAAACTCGCATGAATACTGAATTAGGTGGTCTGGTGAAATCATGCTTTTGTAGCTCAGTAAGTAGAACTTTTGCATGTGATGCGAAAGATCCAAACAGAGATGTATAATGCCCTTTCAATGGACACCTTAAACAATGCCCTTATGCTATCCTTTGCTTCAGTATCTGGGTGTCCTCTGAATAAAAAATCCCTTTATTGCCCTTTCTTAGTTGACTACACTATGTTACTTTACATAAACCAATGTTCTTCCAAAAAAATTTCAGAAGGAACATTTATGGGGGGAGGAAAGATATATATATATATATTCGAAATTTGAAGTATTCAAACTTTTTTTATATAAAAGAACAAGCACTGGCCATTGTGTGCTCCGATATCGGTGCACGTTAAAGAACCCCAGGAAGTCGAAATTTCCGCAGCCCTCCACTACGGCGTCTCTCATAATCATATGGTAGTTTTGGGACGTTAAACCCCACACATCAAATCAGCCATTATTATCTGGTCATATATTGCCACGTTCCATTTCTCAAGTTTTGTTATTGCCCCAAAACACTACACAATTCTTCGCGCAAACTCGCGTGCAGTTTTCGAGAAGCTCCCGGACTTTAGTACATCTTTCGATAAGATCACGCCCACTCCGCGAACTGTACAGATTATTCTGGAACCTGCGCCATCACCAGCGTTAACGATAGAACATTTGATGGCAAGAGTATAAATGTCGACCCACTTCGCCGCTTGTGAGTAGTCGATCGTCGGCCGACGCTCCGTTCGCCGCTATCAGTCCAAAACTGCTACTGTAATCGGACTTTCCGTTTACCCGGCACAGGTTCGCCCAAATATTCAGTTAAATTCCAACACAAAGTCTCCTGTCTTCGGCCACCTCACGACCCCGTGACATCTGGTGGAGGTGCTGTTTCTTCCATGTACCGGACGCCTCCTTCAAGCCGCGACCCCAGCCCAAGCGTCAAAGAAGACATGGATGCTAACCCTGAACAGCGAACAAGCCGCAGGCAGAGGGGACTACAACCAGAGTACCGGCCCCTTCCTGAAGCAGCCAGGCAGACTCGGATCCTGACATCAACTACTGCAACCATGACCGCCCCCGTGCAGCCTGCCCCACTCCTGCTCCGGCAACCCAAAGAGCCGCCAACATTCCGCGGTTCACCACTGGAAGACCCGGAAAGCTGGATCGAAGGATTCGACCACGTCGCCTCCTTCAATGACTGGACAGACGATGACAAGCTCCGGCATGTGTATTTCGCCATAGAACATGCTGCTGGGACCTGGTACGAGAATCAAGAGCGAAGACTTACAACGTGGGATGTCTTTAGCGCCAGGTTCCTCACCACTTTCGCAAGTGTGGTGCGCAAGGACAAGGCCGCAGCTCTTCTTGAAACCCGCATGCAGATGCCAAACGTAAACGTGGCGCTATTCACTGAAAATATGATTAAACTTTTCCGCCACGCCGACTCCGACATGTCCGAGGCGAAGAAGGTCCGTCTTCTCATGCGAGGAGTAAAGCAGGAACTCTTTGCCGGGCTGATCAGAAACCCACCAAAGACGCTCGCCAAATTCATTTCAGAAGCATCTACGATAGAAAAAACGCTCGAGATGCGCACGCGGCAATATAACCATAGCTTCTCGTCTACCAGCTACGCCGGCATTCAATGCTTGGAACCACTGACTTGCGTGAGACGATCCGAGCGATCGTGCAAGAATAGCTGCGAAAATTACTTCCTTCAGCGCAGCCTCACGTGGAATCCATCGCGGACGTCGTACGCCAGGAGATCCAGCAATCGCTGGGCGTTCCTCAGCCTCAAGAGCCTCAGCTGCAAGTCATGAACTATGCTGCTGCAGACCGCCGCCACGCCCCTCCTCCACGCGCTCGCCAAAACGCTGCCCCATCACAGTTCCGTCGCCAGACGCCACCGCCACCTCCACCCCCACCGACGTCGTACCGTTCGCCAGCGGCCCAGCGCAGTGCACCGAGGAAGACTGACGTCTGGCGGACTCCTGACCACCGCCCGCTCTGCTACCACTGCGGCGAGGCTGGACACGCATACCGCCGTTGCCAGTACCAACCGATGTCACTGCGTGGCTTCGCCGTCAATGCACCGCGTCCGCAGCCAGGAGAATGGCCACGTGACATCACCGATTACCTGAGAGGAACTCAACGGACACCACGAAGTCCGTCCCGTACGTCGTCGCTCAGCCGCCGCATGTCACCGCACCCCCGGCAGTACTCTGGCCCAACGCGGGGCTGGTCTCATAGCCCGTATCCGGGAAACTACGGGCAGCAAGCGATGGAGGTGCGGTTGCTGTGTGACGAACTACTGAAGATTCTCCGGTGACGACACCACCGCGACGGAGCTTTCCGAACACAACGCCTACCAGGCAAAGCCCTGACGGCGAAACCTCACTTACCGAAGGTGACCTGACGACGCAACATGGAAGCAGCGGAACAAGTCAACGCAGCTGTGACCCGACGCCACGCCCTAACTGTAATGCGAGATGGCGAACAAGTGACCTGGACGTTCTTATCGACGGCCACAGTGTGACCGCTCTCATCGATACTGGAGCCAACTACTCCGTCATCAGTGGGTCGTTCGCCGCAAATTTAAAGAAAGTTATACAGCTTGGGAAGGCCCTCAAATCCACACAGCCGGAGAACGCTTGCAGGAATCTGCACAGCGAGAGTCACCATCAACGGCCGTATTTATCCTACAGACTTCGTAGTCTTACAGCGTTGCTCGAGAGATGTCATTGTTGGCATGGACTTCTTATGCCTCCATGGTGCTGTCATCAACCTAAAAACAAAGTCGATAATGTTATCCACAGAAGAAGCACTACCACCGCGCACGCCATCAGGAAGCCATGCCTTGAATTTGCTAAAAAAACAAGTCACCATTCCGCCTCGCTCAAGCGTCATTATTTCAGTCGGCGCTCCTAAATCAACTGACTTGGAAGGCGTCGTCGAAGGCAGTCAGCATCTGTTGGTCACCCGAAATATTTGCGCACCAGAGGAATTGCAGAGCTGCGGGGAGGCAGAGCAACGGTTATGCTCACAAATTTATGCAATGAGTACAAACAGGCGAATAAAGGAACAACGGTCGCATACATCGAAGAAATTGTCAAAGCCACCAGTGCTTTCGCCCTCGCCGATTCTGCGGAACCTGCTGAGAGGAACCAAGCCCCTCCCGTAGCTTACGATGTCAATCCCAGACTTCCGAACAGTAAGTAAGAACAGCTCAAGGCCCTGCTCCTGCAATACGAAGATTGCTTTTCGTCGTCATCAAAAATTCTGCAGACCCCAATCACGAAACATCGCATCATAACCGAAGAAAATGCCCGACCACTTCGTCAGAGTCCGTACAGGGTTTCAACGCGAGAACGTGAGGCCATAAAGAGACAAGTTGATGAAATGCTGCGGGATGACATTATCCATCCGTCCAAGAGTCATTGGGCATCCCCCGTGGTGTTAGTGAAGAAAAAGGATGGGAGCCTACGTTTCTGCGTTGATTATCGCCGCCTGAACAAAATCACAAGAAAGGACGGGCATCCTCTCCCACGAATAGACGACGCACTTGATCGGCTCTATAACGCCAAGTACTTTACGTCAGTGGACCTCAAAACTGGCTATTGGCAAATCGAAGTCGACGAAAGAGACCGAGAGAAGACAGCGTTTATAACACCGGACGGCCTCTTCGAGTTTAAGGTGATGCCCTTCGGTCTTTGCTCAGCACCTTCAACGTTTCAACGCGTTATGAATACAGTACTGGCAGGATTGAAGTGGCAGACTTGCCTTGTGTACTTGGACGACGTAGTCGTGTTTTCCTCGAGTTTCGACGAGCATCTTCGGCGCCTTGAAGCTGTACTTCAAGCCATCAAGACGTCCGGACTCACACTGAACCCAGAAAAGTGCAGATTTGCGTACGAGGAGCTCTTGTTTCTGGGGCACGTTATTAGCAAGTCTGGAGTTCGTCCCAATCCACGGAAAAGAGCCGCCATCGCCGACATTCCCCCGCCCACTGACAAGAAGACGGTGCGCCGATTTCTGGGCCTGTGCACTTATTATAGGCGGTTCGTGAAAAACTTCGCCCGCATCGCCGATCCTCTCACTAACCGTACCAAGGCCGACATGGAGTTCAAGTGGGAAACGCCGCAGGAACACACTTTCCTGGAGCTTAAACATCGCCTACAGACGCCTCCGTTACTTGCCCATTTCGATGAATTCGCCGAGACAGAAATACAGACTGACGCAAGCAGCGTAGGTCTTGGCGCCGTTCTTGTGCAGAGGGCTGACGGACTTGAAAGGGTTATTAGTTACGCCCGGCGATCGCTATCCAAAGCAGAATCCAATAATTCCACAACAGAAAATAGTGCCACACCATCATCTGGGCTACGTCGAAATTTCGCCCCTACATCTACGGCAGACCCTTCAAAATTGTGAGCGACCTTCACGCCTTGTGTTGGCTAGCCACCTTGAAGGACCCTTCATGTCGCTTCGCACGATGGAGCCTGAGACTTCAAGAATATGACATAACTGTCTTTGACAAGTGCGGCAAGAAACACTCCGACGCCGACTGTCTCTCTCGTGCGCCTGTCGACCAACCACCACCCGACGACCCTAATGACGACTACTTCTTGGGAACGTTATACCGCTATACCGTCGACTTCGCTGAACAACAGCGGGTCGACCCGGAACTCAAGGTCCTAATAGAATACCTCGAAGGCAGGACTGCCGAAGTCCCGAAGGTATTCAAGTGCGCACTTGCGTCGTTCTTCCTGCGAAATGGTTTTCTCCAAAAGAAAAATCTTATTAGCGCTCCGAGCCAAGTACCTCCTTGTGGTGCCTTCAGCTCTGCGACCAGAACTCCTGCAGGCCCTGCACGACGATCCGACGGCAGGGCACCTCGGTGTTTCTCGCAGGCTCGCGAGGATACATGAAAGATATTACTGGCCGAGTCTTACCACCGGCGTCACTCATTATGTGAGGATATGCCGGGACTGTGAGCGACGCAAGACACCGCAGACAAGGCCAGCGGGACTTCTGCAGCCATTTTAACCACCTTGCTGACCTTTCCAGCAGGTTTGTATGGACCTACTGGGGCCACGTCTTCTTTCGGAAATAAGTGGATCGTGGTGTAGCTACCGACTATCTCACCCGCTACGCCGAGACAAAAGCCCTTCCCAAAGGCAGTACATCCGAGGTAGCTAAGTTCTTCGTCGAAAATATTGTCCTACGTCACGTCACGGCGCCCCGGAGGTCCTTATCACCGACAGAAGAACTGCATTTACTGCCGACTTAACTCAAGCTATCTTGGCATACAGCCAGACAAAACACCGCCGGACGACAGCGTACCACCGACAGACTAACGTCCTCACCGAGCGGCTCAACAAGACGATCGCCGACATGCTGGCAATGTACGTCATTGTCGAACACAAGACGTGAACGCCATTATTCCGTACGTGACCTTTGCATACAACATGGCGGTGCAGGAGACGACGCAGACATCTCCATACAAATTGGTCTATGGAAGGAGCCCGGCAACGACGCTCGATGCCATGTTACCCAACGTCACCGACAAAGAAAACCTCGATGTGAGTGAGTACCTTCAACGCGCCGAAGAAGCCCGACAACTTGCGCGTCTCCATATCAAGAATCAACAGACGACCAACAGCCGCCATTACAATCTTCGACGACGCTTCTTGGAATATTAGCCCGGTGAACATGTTTTGGTATGGACGCCGAAACGCCGACGTGGACTAAGTGAAAAGCTTCAGCGATGATACTTCGGGCCGTACTGGGTGGTTCGACGTCTCAGTCTACTTGAGTACGAGGTTGTTCCCGACGGCATCACGAACTCTCAACGACTCCAATCGCGACCTGAAGTCGTCCAATTGGGCCAGAAGCGAGGGCGAGCGACAGCGATGCCCCACCGAAGGCGAAGACGCAGAAGCTCGGCCAAAGCGCCGCAGGCAAAGGGGAACCGCCCCCTAAAGCCAGCGAGCCGATCTGATAACACCTTCGCTTCGTTACAGACAGAGTGCCCGTGCGCGCCGGGTACTCGCTTGCTGGATTTCGGGCCGATCGGTCGTGCGCTCGCGCGCTCCGCGCGCTTGCGATCTCCCGCGTCATCGTGGCTCTGGCCGACTGGGCTCGCCCTACGTCATCTACTGCCGCCGACGACCTTCCACCTCCGACGACAGTGCAGCTCTGACTTACTGGACTTGTTCTACGCCATCCACCGACGCCGAAAGGAGCTCTCGCAGGTGCGCCCCGTCCTCAGACTCCAGTGACCGTGCTCCATCTTTCCTATCTCTTCTATCCCCTCGATTTGTCCTCGCTCGCTGTGGCTTACCACACGTCTCTTCTTCTCTTCTCCTTCTTCGGCTTTCCCACATCTTTACTCCTATCCTTTTTATCCCTCCTCACCCCCATCCCTCGTAAGCTACTGTGGCGGTGTCGCTCATTGAAGCAGACAATAACGGGGCTCGCTTTTCTCTTCTTTTCTCTCTTTTTAATAGCCACTCCGTGCGCGCCGGCGCCGCCGTTTACCCCTTCCTGTTTCACTCCCCCATGCGCTGCCTCCCCTTGCCCCCACCCTTCCCTTCCACACACTCACGTACCCCCCTCGTTTCCACTCCAACATAGTGCGACTGATGGCTGACCGAATCCGTTTCGCCACTTGGAATGTTCGCGGTTTCCGCGACACGACGAAACAAACCGCGGTCGTTTCCTTTGCGAAAGCCCGCAGCATCGACTTGTTGTTCGTCCAGGAGACGAATTTACGATCCCCCCTCGACGTCGCTCGCTTCCGCAGCCTCTGTCACGTCGAAGCCTTCTTCTCATTGACGAGGACCAGGTCATGCGGGGTTGGGGTTGTGTTCGTCACCGGGAGGTTTAGGCAAAAAGCCCATTGCGTGTTTGGCGCTGACGGCCGCACATTAATGCTTGACAACTTCATCGATGGGCAGAAAGTCCGGTTTGTGAACGTGTACGCGCCAGTAACTAGATCGGCGACGAACCCCTTTTTCAGGGAGCTTGGCGAGTACCTGCTGGCCCCCCTCCCACACGTAGTCCTTGGAGACTTTAACTGTGTGGTCGACACTGCGAGAGATATCCGGGGACCGAGTTGCGGAGGCTCAACCTACCGTGCAAAAGAACTGATCAAAGTTCTCGAACGCCTCCGACTTTCAGACGCATGGGTCCGCCTCCACGACGACGACTTCAGCCCCACCCGCGTGTCGAGGGTCACCGCTAGCCGGCTAGACCGCGCGTTCTTACCGGAGCTCCTACTTCCATCCCTAACAGCGTGCGAGGTAGTCCCGTTGCCACCCCCTCTGGCCGCTCTGTCTGATCACGCGCCACTGCTAACAACCCTCCGTGCAAAGCCTGGCCCCAAACCAGCCGACGCATCGTGGCGCCTGGATTCTGCACTACTAAAGGATCCGGTGTCTGCACCACAGATCGAGGCGCTCATAGAGGCCTCGATTAGAGCATCTCCCCGCGTAACATCGACTACCTGGGGCGACCTCAAGGAGGCCTGGAAGGTGCTCCTCCAAGACGAAGGCCGTAAAAGGAAAAAGCGCTTGACGTCCCAGATGAAAGAGTTATTGCGCAGAATGCGTATCATTAAGAGTGCTGACACCCTCACCTCCTGTACACGAGATTACCTAGCCTCGCTCAAGGTGCAGTACGAACGGCTTCTTCGGGCAGCTACTGGCGAAAAGCGCGCGACTTGGGCCACCTCGAACGAGCGGCCAGAGGTAGTCTCGCGCGAAGTAAAGGGAAACGGCTCTGTGCGTATTGCAGAAGTAAAGCGCCCAGATGGTACCCTCGCGACAGACCCGGTCGAGCTCGAGGCGACCTTCTTGCACCACTTCGAGACAGCCTTCCACGAGCCGGACGCCACAATGATCGCCTCGGAGCCAGCGTCTCTGTCGGAGCTGTGTAAATTCCTTAAGCGTCTGGAAGAGGATGAATGCCTGACTATGTGCGGCGCAGCGACGTTACCGCAATTGAGGGCCGCTATCCAGTCAATGCCACCAAACTCGGCTCCCGGTGCGGGTGGCCTCACAGCGGGCTTCTACGCCACCTTTTTCGAGAGCCTATGTGAACCGCGGCGATGGCGTAGTGGTTACGCCATCGCCGCGGAGTGCGGCGATGGCGTAGTGGTTAGAGCATCCGCCTCGCATGCAAGAGGTCCGTGGTTCAAATCCCGGTACCGCGCAGTTCCCAACCGGATTAAAAAAAAATCCGCGTGTTGATGGAACTGCATTAAGAGGCCTGGGGTGCAGCCTCACCGGCAAACACCACCGAGAACGCACTCCCTCACCAGAGAAGGATTGGCCACCCTGGTGCAGTATCTGGCCACTACCTCCCACATGATTACGTTAAATAACTCACGGCCCTCAGTCCCCAGCAGCTGCGAAGCAACTGACCACGGCGGCGGTCAGATCTGCAACGCAGCAGAGGGTGCTAAGAATCTCTGGATCCGGACAGGCCGCCATTGGAACCTGAACTTGGCAACGTTTAACGCTAGAACCTTATCTAGTGAGGGAAGTCTAGGTGTACTATTCGAGGAGCTAGAGGGTGTTAAATGGGATATAATAGGGCTCAGTGAGGTTAGGAGGACAGATGAGGCCTATACGGTGCTACAAAATGGGCACGTCCTTTGCTACAGGGGCTTGGCAGACAGAAGAGAACTGGGAGTGGGGTTCCTCATTCACAGAAACATAGCTGGCAACATAGAGGAATACTATAGCATTAATGAAAGGGTGGTAGGTATCGTAATTAAACTGAATAAAAGATACAAGATGAAGGTAGTACAGGCTTACGCGCCTACATCCAGCCATGATGACGCTTCTGTTGAAAGCTTCTATGAAGACGTGGAATCGGCAATGAGTAAGGTAAAAACAAAGTATACTATAGTGATGGGCGACTTTAATGCAAAGGTAGGGAAGAAGCAGGCTGGAGACCAGGCAGTAGGAGATTATGGCATCGGTACTAGAAACGCCAGAGGAGAGCTACTAGTAGAATTCGCAGAACGCAATAATTTACGGATTTTGAATACCTTCTACCGAAAACGAGAAAACCGCAAGTGGACATGGAGGAGCCCTAATGGCGAAAATAAGAACGAAATAGACTTTATAATGAGTGCAC
This sequence comes from Rhipicephalus microplus, assembly GCF_043290135.1. Classification (NCBI taxonomy): domain Eukaryota; kingdom Metazoa; phylum Arthropoda; class Arachnida; order Ixodida; family Ixodidae; genus Rhipicephalus; species Rhipicephalus microplus. The sequence continues at coordinate 472,883,873 of NC_134710.1, forward strand.
ACCCTAGAATCGTGCAGGATGTGGAAGTGATTGGCAAGGTACGATGCAGTGACCATAGAATGGTACGGTCTCGAATTCGCCTAGACTTGAAGAAGGAACGACAGAACTTGATACGCAAGAAGCCAATCAATCAGCTAGCACTGAGAGGGAAAGTACAGGAATTCAGAGTGTCACTGCAGAACAGGTACTCGGCTCTCAGTGAGGAAACCAACCTTAGCGTAGATACAATGAATGATAATCTGACGAGTATCATTATGGAGTGTGCAGTGGAAGTTGGAGGCTGGGTAGTTAGACAGGACACTGGCAAGCTTTCGCAGGAAACTAAGAACCTAATTAAGAAGCGTCAAATCATGAAAGTGTCAAGTACAACAGACAAAATAGAACTGGCAGAGCTTTCGAAGTTGATTAATAGACGTAAATTATGCGATGTAAGAAGGTATAACATGGAGAGAATTGAACACGCTCTGAAAAACGGAGGAAGTGTCAAAGCATTGAAGAGGAAACTTGGGATAGGCAAAGGTCGGATGTATGCACTAAGGGACAAAGAAGGAAAAATAACTACCAATATGGATAGGATAGTTAAGATAGCGGAGGAGTTTTACAGGGATCTGTACAGTAGCCGAGACAACCATGACCTTAATACTATAAGAACTAGCAGTAACCCAGATTGCAACCCACCAGTAATGATAGAAGAAGTCAGAAAAGCTTTGGAGAGCATGCAAAGGGGCAAAGCTGCTGGTGAGGATCAGGTAACATCAGATCTGCTGAAAGATGGAGGACAGATTGTGTTAGAAAAACTAGCCACCCTGTTTACGAGGTGTCTCCTGGCGGGAAGAGTACCAGAGTCTTGGAAGAACGCTAACATCTTCTTAATACATAAGAAAGGAGATGACAAGGACTTGAAGAATTACAGGCCGATCAGCTTGCTCTCTGTAGTATACAAGCTATTTACAAAGGTAATTGCTAACAGAGTAAAGAAAACATTAGAATTCAATCAACCAAAGGAACAAGCAGGATTTCGAACAGGCTACTCAACAATTGACCACATTCATACTATCAATCAGGTAATAGAGAAATGCTCAGAGTATAACCAACCACTATACATAGCCTTCATAGATTACGAGAAGGCGTTTGATTCAGTAGAAATATCAGCCGTCATGCAAACACTGCGGAATCAGGGCGTAGATGAAGTATATATAAACATTCTGGAAGAAATCTACAGGGGATCAACTGCTACCATAGTGCTTCATAGAGAAAGCAACAGAATACCAATCAAGAAGGGTGTAAGGCAGGGGGACACAATTTCCCCAATGCTGTTTACCGCGTGCTTACAGGAGGTTTTCAGAAGCCTAGAATGGGAACAGTTAGGGATAAGAGTCAATGGAGAATACCTTAGTAACCTGCGCTTCGCCGATGACATTGCATTGCTGAGTAACTCGGGGGACGAATTGCAACTCATGATTACGGAGTTAGACAAGGAGAGCAGAAAAGTGGGTCTTAAAATTAATCTGCAGAAAACGAAAGTAATGTACAACAACCTCGGCAAAGAGCAGCGCTTCGAGATAGGTAATAGTACACTTGAAGTTGTAAAAGACTATGTCTACTTAGGGCAGGTGATAACCGCAGAGCCGAACCACGAGATTGAAGTAACTAGAAGAATAAGAATGAGGTGGAGCACATTCGGCAAGCACTCTCAAATTATGACAGGTAGATTGCCACTATCCCTCAAGAGGAAGGTATATAACAGCTGTATCTTGCCGGTACTTAGCTACGGAGCAGAAACCTGGAGACTTACAAAGAGGGTTCAGCTTAAATTGAGGATGACGCAGCGAGCAATGGAAAGAAAAATGGTAGGTGTAACCTTAAGAGACAAGAAGAGAGCAGAGTGGATTAGGGAACAAACGGGGGTTAAGGATATCATAGCTGAAATCAAGAAGAAGAAATGGACATGGGCAGGGCATGTAGCGCGTAGACAGGATAACCGCTGGTCATTAAGGGTAACTGACTGGATTCCCAGAGAAGGGAAGCGGGTTAGGGGGAGACAGAAAGTTAGGTGGGCAGATGAGATTAAGAAGTTTGCGGGTATAAATTGGAAGCAGCAAGCACAGGACCGGGTACTGGCGGAACATGGGAGAGGCCTTTGTCCTGCAGTGGACGTAGTCAGGCTGATGATGATGATGATGATGATGATGATGTGAACCGCTCCTAGCCATAGTCAACACGGTTCTCGAGGGACACGCGAAACCTGCCTCCTTCGGCATGGGGCGCGTAGTCCTCATTCTTAAAGAAGGTGCACCGCCGAACGACCCTGCTTCTTGGCGCCCGATCACGTTGTTAAATGTAGACTACAAGATCGTGGCGTCAATCTTGAACAGCCGACTAAAGACTTTTCTGCCGGATATTATTGCTCCACACCAGGCTTGCGCAGTCCCGGGCAGATCAATGTTCACCAACCTGACCACGACAAGGGACGTGTTCCAGTACGCTTCGGAGAAAAGAGTCACTGGAGCCTTTTTTTCACTTGATCAGGCCAAGGCTTTCAAGAGGGTCAGGCACGCCTACCTGTTCGAAACCCTGCGAGAGTTTGGCCTACCGGCAAGCTTTGTACAAGTGATAAGGCTCCTGTACTCAGACCTCAGGTGCCACGTAGTAGTAAATGGCTCCACGACGGACACCTTTCAGTACACGAGAGGGATCAGGCAGGGGTGCCCGCTTGGCCCAACCCTCTTTGTGCTCGCGATAGAGCCGCTACTTACATCCCTGGCAAGCGACGCGCACATCCGGGGCCTTCCTCTCACAGGAACTACGGACCTGAAAGTCCTCGCATACGCTGACGATATCTCCCTTTTTGTGCGAGATCCAAGCAGTCTCGAGCGCTTTCACCAGGTATTCGCGTCATACGCCCTAGCATCAGGTGCACAGCTTAATGAGAGGAAGTGTAAAGCCCTCCTATTCGGCCATTTCCCTTGCGCCAAAAAACACCATATATCATCATATTCGGCCATTTCCCGGCGCACGTGATCGGCAACATCGAGGTAGTCACCGCTGTTTAGGTCCTCGGTATATACTTTTCCCGCGAGGGAGTTACGGCCTCAACGTGGTCCCGAGTCGTGGACAGGGCTGCACAAGTGTCAGAGAGCGCTAGCCTACAAGGCCTGACGCTATGCGAGAAAGCAGTAGCCGTCAAAACAAGCATTTGCGCCCTAGCCTCGCATGCGAGCCGAGTAGCGGTGATGCCCACAAGAACAGCAAGCCAGTTGACCAAACTCATTAACGCATACCTCTGGGATGGGAAACCGCCACCATTGAAGCAAAACTTGCTACAACTGGCAGTGTCAGAAGGGGGTCTCGGCCTACCACATGTGTTGATCACGAGCAGAGTCCTGGCCCTGGAAACCGCCCGCATGCTCGCACGCGCGAGCGATTACCTTGGGCGCAACCTACTCCTCTACTGGAGTGGAGTGAAGCACGACTGGCTGGATGCAGGCCGCCACACCGGGCCCTTTGCTGAGGCACCCACGCCCTTCTATAAAACGGCGTCGGCTAGCTGGCGCATGTTGAGGCAAGAAGTGCCCGAAGGCGATGTGGGTGAGGACCCGCCAGCGCGCATCGTTGAAGCCATCACGCGGAAGCAGCTGAGCGACACTGAACAAAAACGAGCTGAGCGCGCGAGGCGCGAATTACTCTCGCTCCGTTAAAGCACCCCCCGTGATGCACAGGATTTCCTCCTGAAAAAGGGCTGGGCCGTCCTCCCCACCAGACAACGCCTGCATAAATTTGGAATAGTCCCGGATGCACGTTGCCCGAACTGTCACGCAGTTTAATCGCAGGATCACGCGTTGTTCCAATGCGTGGCAATGAAACTCGTGTGGCGGATGGTAGCCCACTCTTTTGGCATCCGCCCACCTCCCCACCACAAGCGCAACAAAGGTGCCTTCTGCCAACTTGTGCTGATCTTCACGATGCTAGCTATTTGGCAAAGGAGATCGCTAGCGGAGGCGCGTAGAAAGCCTGTGTGGAGCGCGTTTCCGGTAGTCTCGAGTATACGGCGGTTGCTATGGGCCCACCTATCCGGCGAACTCGAGGCCAGCGGTGAAAAAAACTTCCTTCGTCGCTGGCATACCAATTTTTTTTTCTGAGGAATGGCAAGCTAGCCGCCCCAATCACTACCTGGTGACCCCCTTCCGCTGTCTAGCACATGCAGAAGGGGACTTATATAGAGTGTGCTGGTCGACACTTGAGTTAATTTTTGTATAGCGCCTTCTTCATTGATTGGCCCCTTCAGTCAGTTTTTCACGCGCAGATTGTTGCTGATGCCTTATTTGGGGGGAGACAAGAGCCCCCCCCCCCCCGCTCCCTTTTACCCCCCCCCCCCTGCGCCCCCCAGCCTCAAGGCCTCTTTTATACTTCCGGGCATGCACTTACTGTGTACGAAAGCAGCATTGTTTCAGGCGACAAAAAGAAATAATACCTAGAGTTGTACAGCGCTAAGTCGCTACTTGTTCCAACCGCGTGTTGAGAAGACCTACCGCCACGCATGATTAAGCCTGCTGGAGCACCACGCGCTGTACAGTAAATAGAGGGGTACATTCCTCCACATACATTGTACCTCGGTAGTGGTGCTTTCCTGATTGTACATGCACCCTTTGTAGTCGTGAAGCTCGATGTTTTTGTCATGTACATTATCCTTGGTTGGAAGTCAATAAACTTCTCTTTGTTGCAAGACTGCTACTGTAATCCGACTTTCCGTTTACCGGGCACAGGTTCGCCCAAATAAACAGTTGAATTCCAACACAAAGTCTGCTGTCTTCGGCCACGTCACGACCCCGTGACAATATTTTCGGCATTTATGACACACATATAAAGGCACCAACACTGACACTGCAGTAGGCAATATTTAAAATTAGTGTTACCTCTTCAGACTCTTTCTGATATAGGTATGAGGCATGGGTCACTAATTTTACGCGCACAGTTGCGATATACTGGTTCACAAGGTGTAAATTTGAAAGTTATGAAGTGTCGAGATGGGCGACACTCGGACAACCATTGTGAGAACCTTGGCATTAACAGAATTTATGACACACTCGTGAAGCAAGATGGTAGCAGCACGCACTGCTTCAGTTCTCTTACCTAGGTCAGCCTTGTAATAAAGTGCTCTACACATATCCAATTGTAAAAGTAGCGCCAACATTATTCAACTGAGCTAGTAAAAAAGTTTAGTTTTCATGTCTGTCTATTTCATGTCAGATGTTTTGATTTTTCACTGTGCAGTACCATCTTTTTTTCTGGTTATATTGCAGATATTTCACATGTCACTTCTCAGCAAGATGAGGCTACAATGATTAGCCATATAGACTACATGGTGAAAGAAATCAAGCGGCCCATTCCATACTTGTAAAATCTCAGTGATTCTATGGAGCAGACAAGACCATCTAGACAGAAGTGGATGAAGGAAATGAGGCCGTCAACAGCAGATGTGGTGCTGAAATACCCTGCTTTGGCAAAGGCTGAATTGGTGAGCAGAAACAGCTGTCGTTGTGATCTTGCCGCAGCAATCTATGTGGAAACACTTGGGCATAATGAGTTTTTTATGTTATCAGTAATTGCAAATTTGTTGGTGATTCGGTACAGTTTTTTTGTCATTCTAGCTTCATGAGGAGTTCACCCCTCTCACTGGTGTTAAGTTACAAAAAAAGGTCATGGAATTTACAAACCGGTATGGAGACCGGTGTTTTGAGCTTGCGAAGTGTCGTCATTGCATGCGCAAAGGATGCTGTGAAAGCAACTGACGAAGAAATCGAGGCACTGGATGGAAACGAAAAGAAATGTACGTATTAAGGCTTGCCAGATTTCCCAGTTTTTCGAAATATCTGAAATTTTATAAGTCATTTTCATAGAAGTATAACTGTTAATCCCCTAAATGACAAACTTTGATGTGCCTGTAACATTTCGTCAACATCGCTTTGCCGTTGGCATTGTGGACTTGCTCCCGGCGCTCCTAAAAGAGCAGCCGCAATTTCTGCAGGGACTGGTGAGCTTGCTTGCTTTACCTTTTTTATATCAGCTAGTATACTTTTCATCATTGATGCTGATTTTCTGTATTGCTCATTTTACAGGACCTACCCTGCGCTTTCTCTGAAGGGCAAAAATGCCACTGAAGCTACAGACATAGTTGCGAGCTTTCAAGGGCTTAGTGTAGAGGTGCTCGATGTAATTGCAGCCATGACTGCACTTAAGGAAATATACTGGATCTTCGATGTCAAGTACAGTGGCGCTAAGAAGAAAACAGTCACTCTACTTGAGCGTTTCTATGGCTTGTCGACAAGTGCAAAGTTGCCACTAGTCGTATGGCAAATATCATCGCGTGAAAAGGCTACTTAAGTTATGTCTGCTGAGGTGTGTTATCAATTAATGTTTTGATTTGAAAATGCACTTTGAGGCAGAGTTTACTGATTCCTGGCTTTTGTAACAATGCTTGGTCTTGTTCCTAATAATGTCAGCCGCATAAACCTGTGTTTGTATGACCGTTGACACTCGGCAGTGAATTTGCAGGTTTTTTCGTAGTCTTTTTATGATAATATATTTCTCAGTGCGCAACAGAACTAGGTGTTTTCCAGGAAAAAGTCTTAGATACCACTGGCAATTATTCCTATTTTATTTATACAGTGCATATCTATAGTATTGCTATATATGCCTTGTTAGGAATTTTGCTCTGTCGCGATGGTAGCGGTGGCGAAGAGCGGCAAGCCGTTAAGCGAACTTCGCTGAAGCCTTAGCCCGAAGGCGAAACAGGGAGGCAATCCGTTTTGAAAACAGCAACAAAAGTAGCGTTTACTGTAGCAGGTTGTCGTTTGTACAGAGCCGGCCAGCACGACAACGTCAGCTGGGGCAAAATCCCCCTAACATGAGGCCGGCACGGCCTTAAATAGCGTTTTGGGACTCTTCTGCGAAACCAGTTCCCCGGAACGGCACAGTGGCTCGGCTGAGGAGACGCCGCCATACCCGGAACTGAAGTGGTTTGGCGGAGGAAGCGACGTTATCTCCGGAACCGCACGGTTCTTCTGCACGGAAAGCGGTGCTGGGAGGGGGGGGGGGACAGTTCGTCGGAACAGGGCTCGATCTCGTGAGACGTGCTCCCGAACGAGAAACATGTCTGTGGCACAACAGCACCTCCGCCGCCAGACAATGCATCCGGAGTTTTGAGCCGTCAGCGCGGCTCGGAAGGAGGGATGCTGGTTGACAGTCGGTAGCCGTTCCGCTCTCTCCGCCCGTTGAGACTTCCATAGGCCTGCAGAGGTTCACTGGAGCGACGGAGTCGAACACAAAGCCGAACCACTCTGGCCAAAGCAAGTACCCTCCAAATGCTGATCAAATCGCCAGACCAGCAGAAACCAAATGTTTCCTCGAGATTTAGCTGAGCTAAAAAAATAGCATCACGGGCAATGTATCTGAGGAGCAATACATAATGTGGACACACCTTTAGCCAAGTGTCAGTGCATGACACTGTTGAACCAAACAGAATTTTTTTTGAGCTATTCTCAATTGTGATTTAGGCAGATTGTGGACGTTCGAAGATGCTGAGGTTAATTCGATTTGGCCCCGAAACTATGATTTAGAACACCGAGCAATCCTGAACCACGCACATTGGCGTCGCCTGCAAGCGTCATATTGTCAACTTAACAAAGTTCGTCCTCCTACAAGCTCTCTTTTCAATGCGCGCAGCCAATATGATCAAAACAAGATAAAACACGCTTGAAAGGTAAGACAATAAGACTAAAAATTATGAAATAAGAATGAAATAAGAACGAAAGAATGAAACTTGCGTGCGTTATACAAAACAAAGTTAACCTACACTGAAGTGCGCACTAACACGTAATGCCAAACGCAGATGGTATGTTAATCATGGGCTTTTACGCAACGATCTACGCAAAATAAAACACACTAACTGTTACCTTTCGAAAAATATGAAAACAAAATAATGAAACAAACATACCAATGCCTGCTTCTCCAATGAGAAGGAAAGTAAAACACAAAAATTCAAACACATTTGTTACTGAATGGCTTACGACAAACTAGAAAACAATTTTCAAAGCTGATTACATTGTCCATTCGTAGTAATGGCAAGACGGGGTCTCTCTAAAGACGAACTCTGGGGAGTCGCGCACTCCACAGCTTCTAAGAGTTGCGGTCTGGACAAAAGGACGACGAATCAACCTGTTCGCCGAACTCAGTAGCAGCGACTTTTGACCCGCAGCCGCTGAACTTGAAGAAAGGGGCATCTGCATTGCATCGTTTACGCCGCCCGTTCGACCAGTGACCCTTTGGCCACGGTGGGGAACAACCACTTGTGTTACAGCTCAAGCGCTCGCAACGTTTCCCCACTTGCTTGCATCTACAAGGCAGAGAAAAGGATGAGACCAGGCGGTGATTTCGGCGTTCCAATTTCCTTGAATTTTGGTTTTTGTTGACGTGCTTCCCGCCTAATCTCCATCTCAGTGATGGTCTGAGCTTCATACATTTTCTGCAGGGCCCTTTCGCGATCCTACGCCTAGCCCTGAACCTGGCGTATCGAATGAAGACGTCACAGCACTTAACAGCTGCTTTAACATGTTTGATGCCTCTCGTCTCTTCCGCGCTACGCTTTTGCCGACGCTTTTTGCTCTTCGAATTACTAGGAATGGTGGAAGCCCCGACACACTTATTCACAAGCGCACTGCCTTCGACAGGCTCTGCCAAAACTCTATGCGGCTGAACCAACTTATCTTTGTCGGGAGTAGAAGTTCCCAATTTGTTGGCTAGCGTTTCCTGGCGCCCGGTGCTAGCGGTCTCTGCCTGTGGCATAACGGGAGGCCCAATTAATTTAAGGCTAACAAAAGCACTTACAGAGCTTTGGTCTATCGCTGTCGTGGATAGCCCTTTTTCTCTGGCCTTCGAAGTCGGCCTCATGCTCTCTTTTTCGAGCTTTACTCTGTAGCGCTTTATGTCGCGCATCCTGCTCAAGCTTTTGTCGACAGGCGTCAACCTGTAGTGCCTTACGACTCGACTTGTCGTCAAGCTCTTTTTGATGCGATGCATCCGAATCATGTGTGCTGTGAAGCGGCTCCGTCTCTAGCGCTTCGCGATGCGCCTCGGCGTCCTTAGCCGTGCGATGGGCCTCGGCCCCAAACTCCTTGCGATGAACCTCGGCGTCTGGCTCTATCCGACGCACTTCGGCGTCTCGCTCTCTCTGGCACACTTCTGTGGCTTGTGCTTCGCGACGGGCCTCAGCTTCCATAGCTTTTCGGCATGCCTTATCTTTAAGCGCTTCTCGACGCGCTTCTACTTCTAGCGCTCTTCGGCGAGCCTCATTTTCACGCGCTTCCACTTCAAGCACCTCACGCCGCGCCTCATCTCGCTCTCTCTGACGCACATCGGCGTCCCGCGCTTTGCGATGGGCCTCCGCCTCTTGCGCTTTCCTTCTGTCCTCATGATCTAACACTTTCCGGCGAGCGTCATCATCAAGCGCTACGCGACGGACCTCAGCCTCCATCGCTTTACGGCGCGCCTCATCCTCACGCTCTTTTCGGCGGGTGTCATCCTTTAGAGCCCTTTGTGGCGCTTCAGCCTTGTCTTCATTGCTCCGACTTTCCTCGGCAGCATGACTCGAAAGAAAAAAAAATATCTTATCAAGGCATATCTAACATGACTGAAGTCTCCTGCTTCCTCGAAGGGTAAGCAATCCAAAACATGCGCTATCTTGCGCGGCAACAACGTGGCGAGCTTCTCCACCCAAAGGTCGCGGCTAACGCCAACATCAGAGCAGACAACTTCAAAATCCTCAAGAAAATGCGCGATGTTCTCGCCTGTCTGAAAGTTGTGGAGCTGGTGTTTAGCTCGCTCCCATTTAAGTGCTTGAATTCTAAGATCAAGCTCTTTCATTCTGAGAGCATGCTCTCTCCTTTTTCGACACTCCTCGGCCTTCCATTGTTCATGCATTTGAGCTTCTAGCTCTTCGTGGCTTTTCTCGGCCTTCTGCTTTTGCTCACAAATAAGCTCCCAAAACTCGTCAGCTTCCTCGGCCGTCACATTCTCTGCCTGCATCACCTCGAGAATCGCTTCCTTTGTTTCAGCGGACCCGGCGGAAATCCCCATGGCTCCACAAATTTCAAGGAGGTAATGCGCCAGGTACTGCTCCATCGCGATCTCGTCCCTCGTGATGCTCTACTACTGATATTCACCGTACTCCAAAACTAATCTCGTGGTTTAAAGTAGGTGAATTTTAAATTATAACCATCAAAACAAAACAAATCAAAACACTCTCCTAACATCTGCTTGTGCTAGAGAGGTCTGGCGAAATGAACAGGAAACGTTGGGCACTCACGCAACCAAAGTAGCCGACGATGGTTCAATTTGTGGCTGCCGTCGAACTGTGTCAGGCCTTCAGGGATCCGGTCAAACTTGCCAATGTTGAGATCCGGGGTTGCTTGTCCCAGCTTGCCGAGCGATGAGAACAGGGTAGCGTATACCAGCGTATTCAAACGCTACATCAGGTCGGTCGTGCTCGAGCTTCCAGGAGTCCGATCCGGCGTGCCAAACGTAGGGTAGCGTATCACAGCGTAGCCAAACGCTATCACGGCGGTCGTCCTCGTGCTCAGAGATCCGATCAGACTTGCCAAACGTAGGATATCGTATCCCGAAGCTGCCAACCACTGTCAGGATTTTTGCTCTGTCGCGATGGTAGCGGTGGCGAAGAGCGGCAAGCCGTCGAGTGGACTTCGCTGAAGCCTTAGCCCGAAGGCGAAACAGGGAGGCAATCCGTTTTGAAAACAGCAACAAAAGTAGCGTTTACTGTAGCAGGTTGTCGTTTGTACAGAGCCGGCCAGCACGACAACGTCGGCTGGGGCAAAATCCCCCTAACATGGGGCCGGCACGGGCTTAAATAGCGTTTTGGGACTCTTCTGCGAGACCAGTTCCCCGGAACGGCACAGTGGCTCGGCTGAGGAGACGCCGCCATACCCGGAACTGAAGTGGTTTGGCGGAGGAAGCGACGTTATCCCCAGAACCGCACAGTTCTTCTGCACGGAAAGCGGTGCTGGTAGGGGGGGGGGGAGACAGTTCGTCGGAACGGGGCTCGATCTCGTGAGACGTGCTCCCGAACGAGGAACATGTCTGTGGCACAACAGCCTGCTATATTGTCACATTCATTACAGCTCTAATGTTCTCAGCAAAATATGGCCATCAGAATAATCAATTCAGCTAACCTGGTGTGCACACAATTGTGTACTTGAAGTGCTGCTTCAGTCTGTCGAACCTCAGTACCAGCTGTAGCTAGTGAGAACGTAGCAATGGTTACAAACTTATTAGCTTCATAACTTTTGAAAACGTACGTGGCACTTGCTACTTTTGGGTAGCAACGGCTTGTAACATATGTTACAACCCTGTTATAGTAACGGCAGGAGTCGTAACTATTGCAACATGCGTCGTTAGTAACAGGTAGCAGTGATGGCGAGGCCAGTAACAGTTACTACTCGTGTTGTTGCTACCTGCGGTTAGCAACAGCAACGGTAGTAACGATTCCTACCTTTGCTTTTACTAGCTGCTGCTAGGAATGACAAGAGTAGTAACAGTTACTACGCTTGCTGTTACTAACTCCCGTTACTAACAGGGTTGTAACATATTGACCCGTGTCTACATGTGGACAAAAACGATGATGGGAGGTTTTAGCGGACACCGGGTAGTGGGCCTCTGGCTTGACGCGAGAACGAAGAAGATCTTGTGGCTCAGCTGTTGAGAACACGCTGTTTTCGCTGCCTCAAGGCGTACTTGTGCTTTGTTCGCGATGTACTGCGACACTGGTGGAGGTGCTGGCCCGCGACCCTGCCTGATGCTCCACACTCCCACGGGGAGCCCGCTTTGTTTTACCTGCGGAGGTGTGGGCCACATTTCCCGCCATTGCTGGCACCGCGTAGATATGTTTCGACCTCTTCGGCAATGGTCTGACGATCGACGCGCCAACGACGGCTACGCACCACGCTGGGACACTCATTCTCAAGGACTCCCCTTGTCTCAGTCCCATTTTGACAACCACCGTGCCAATAATGACGACAGTGTGCCTGACTACCAGCCAGGTATGGGACGGCGACCACGCTCTCCGTCTCCGGCATATTCGCCTTCGTCGCGCCACCGAACTACAGCCGACGTCAATGGAAGGAGGTCACCAAGTCCACGCCGGGGAAACTGAAGGCGGCGACCTCCGGGGGTGAGGTTGCAGGCCGTCAAGGCGACAAAAAAAAAGCCCCCGTTACTTGTACCACAGGACGCCGTAAAGCCGAGAAGTTGTAACACCGACGAAACTGTGACCACAGATCTTACCGTTTCGGTAGACGGACAGCAAGTAACAGCCTTAGTTGACACCGGCGCCGACTATTCTATCATAAGTGAAAACCTTGCCGTACGCCTAAAAAAAGTGAAGACTACGTGGACGGGACCTCACCTGAGGACAGCAGGCGGCCAGCTGTTGATGCCTGTCGGAAGGTGTACAGCAAGACTCGACATCGGTGGTTCTTCTTTCGTGGCGACGTTCGTCATCCTCACCTCGGGTTGCAAGGACTTGATCATAGGGATGGACTTCTTAAGAGAATATGGTGCCGTCATCAACATCCCGGACCGTTCAATTACATTCCGCAACAGCCCTGGTTTAGCTGAATGTTCAGACGCAATAAGCAACACTTTACGTATAATTGACGATGTGGTCGTCCCGCCCCGGTCATGTACTCTTGTTTCAGTAGAAGGCGACGAAGCGTTTGATGGCGAAGGCATTGCTGACCAAATTGGCTCGCTGCTATTTAGTCATGGCATTTTGGTCGCACGAGGTATCGTCCGTCTACCTGGTGGACGCACGAATTTACTTCTGACGAACTTTAGTGCTGAGCGCCGGCACCTTCCGAAGGGCACAGCTATCGCTTCGTGCGACAATATTGTAGAAATGCGAGGCAGTTTATGTTTGTCGGTATTGGACGAAGAGCCTTATCAAGAACCAGAACCCATTCTCGATGTTGGCACCACTCTGTCAAAGGACGAGCGACAGAGACTTCTTCAGCTGCTAGCCGAATTCCGCGACTGCTTTTCAACGACATCACGAGTTGGTCGAACACCTTTGACAAAGCACCGAATAATCACCGAGGACACGGTGAGACCTATTCACCAAAACCCTTATCGCGTAGCTTCAAAGGAGCGCGAAGCAATACAACAACAAGTCGCGAAAATGCTTGCTGATGACGTCATTCAACCGTCGCAGAGCCCCTGGGCATCGCCTGTAGTACTAGTAAAGAAAAAGGACGGCACCCTGCGTTTTTGCGTGGACTACAGGAAGCTCAATCGGGTGACCAAGAAAAATGTGTACCCGCTCCCACGTATTGATGACTCCCTTGACAGACTTCGGCACGCTCGCTACTTTTCTTCCATGGACCTGAGGAGTGGTTACTGGCAGATCGAGGTAGACCCAAGAGACCGAGAGAAAACCGCTTTTGTGACCCCAGATGGTTTATACGAATTTAAAGTCTTGCCTTTCGGTTTGTGCCCCGCGCCCGCAACTTTTCAAAGGCTTATGGACACGGTACTTTCGGGATTGAAGTGGAAGACGTGCCGAGTCTATCTGGACGACGTTATAGTGTTTTCGACCACTTTTGACGAGCATCTCAAAAGGCTGGAAGTTGTTTTACGTGCCATACGGTTCGCGGGCCTAACATTGAAGCCAGAAAAGTGCCATTTCTGTTTTCACGAACTTCAGTTTCTCGGTCACGTCGTCAGCAACGCAGGCGTCCGGCCCGATCCTGGAAAAATTGCCGCCGTCGCACAGTTCCCAGTACCCTCCAATAAGAAGGCTGTCAGACGCTTTCTAGGTATTTGTGCCTATTATCGCCGGTTTATCGCAGACTTCGCCCGCATCGCGTCGCCACTAACTCGTCTCACAAGAGATGATGTTGCCTTTGAGTGGAAAGAAGAACAGGAGGCTGCCTTTAATGACCTGCGTCAACGTCTCCAAACGCCCCCTGTGCTCGCCCACTTCGACCCAGAAGCCCCGACAATGCTTCACACAGACGCTAGCAATGTAGGTCTTGGGGCTGTGCTTGTGCAACGGCAAGAGGACACAGAAAGAGTGATCGCCTACGCAAGCCGAACGCTAACATGCGCAGAGGCTAACTATTCAACAACAGAGAAAGAATGCCTCGCCGTAGTATGGGCAGTAATGAAATTTCGCCCGTACTTGTATGGCTGACACTTCAAAGTTATTAGTGACCATCACTCCCTTTGCTGGTTAACTAATCTAAAAGATCCCACCGGCCGATTAGCGCGTTGGAGCCTAAAACTGCAAGAGTTTGACATGACGGTCGTGCACAAGTCAGGCAAGCGACATATGGACGCTGACTGTCTGTCCCGTTCACCCATTGAGTCGGCAACCCTACCCGAGGAGGAGGAAACGGCATTTCTCGGTGTCCTCGACACGACCGCCATTGCGCAGCAACAACGTGACGACACTGAGTTGCTTGGCTTAATTAACTTTTTGGAAGGCAGATCTCAGAAGGCGCCAAGAGTTTTCGCAAGAGTATTGTCATCGTTTTGTTTACGGGGCGGAGTACTTTACAAAAGAAACTTTTCGTCGACAGGATCCGCCTATCTGCTCGTCATACCAGCAGCCCTTCGTACCGAAATACTCAAAGCATGCCACAACGAGGTGACCTCTGGCCATTTGGGTTACATGAGAACGTTGGCCAGAGTACAGCAAAGGTATTACTGGCCGAGACTAACCACAGCCGTGAAGCACCACGTTCGTACCTGTCTCGACTGCCAGCGACGCAAGTCACCACCGACTAAACCAGCTGGCCTACTGCAACCTGTGCAGGTCCCAACAGCTCCATTCTACCAGATAGGCATAGACATTTCGGGCCCACTTCCTATTTCCACTGCAGGAAACTGCTGGGTTATCGTCGCGACGGATTATTTGACCCGTTATGCCGAGACAAAAGCTATTCAGAGAGGTACAGCAGCGGAGGTGGCAAGATTTTTCATCGAAAATATTGTACTGAGGCATGGTGCACCAACCGTCGTGATCACGGACAGAGGAACCGCATTTACGGCAGCTCTCTTGGATCACGTCCTGATGCTGAGTGAAACAACGCATCGTAAGACCACTGCCTACCACCCACAAACAAACGGGCTGACGGAGCGGCTGAACAAAACCATTGAAGACATGCTTTCGATGTACGTAGACATTGAACACAAAACTTGGGATGAAATCTTGCCATACATAACGTTTGCGTACAACACGGCCAAGCAAGAAACGACCCGCATGACCCCGTTCAGCCTCGTTCATGGACGAGAAGTACGAACTATGTTAGATGCGATGCTGCTGCACGAAAGTGACGACATCGACCCAGATGCCAACACGTTTACGGAACGCGCGGAAGAAGCTAGACAACTGGCACGTTTACGGATCCGCCAGCAGCAAGAGTACGATGCAGGCCGCTACAATGCTCACCGCAGAGCAGTTGTCTATCAAACTGGTGACAAAGTATGGATTTGGACACCCGTACGGAAACGAGGACTATCAGAAAAGCTCTTAAGAAGATACTTTGGGCCATACCGAGTGCTGCGACAACTGAGTGACGTCACTTACGAAGTTGTTCCCGACAATTCGTGTAGTACCAATCGTCGCCAGCACCATCCTGAACTCGTTCACGTAGTGCGCATGAAGCCTTACGTCAGCGAGTGATTGCGTGAGACTTATCTTTTAACAAAAACTGCATTATTGACTTCGCATCTGGTCGATGCTCTTTGAGAGGGAGGCAAATGACCCGTGTCTACATGTGGACAAAAACGATGATGGGAGGATTTAGCGGACACCAGGTAGTGAGCCTCTGGCTTGACGCGAGAACGAAGAAGATCTTGTGGCTCAGCTGTTGAGAACACGCTGCTTTCGCTGCCTCAAGGCGTACTTGTGCTTTGTTCGCGTTGTACTGCGACAATATGTGACAAACCGTTACTACCCAAAAGTAGCAAGTACTACTAGTTTTTCAGGGGCGAAGCTCCTTATAGTGGCACCCGTTCATCCCTCGTAGCCGTTGTAGAATGTAACAAGTATAACATTTTGACCTTCAAGGCGGTGCAGGTGAGAGATTTCTTCTGTGCGTTGTTGAACAATTGAAAATAGTGCTCAATGTACATGCCAATGGCTGCTAATGGGAAATTAGAGACAGGAGCATTCGGCTTTTAGATAACGCGCATGATGCGATTCCCATTAGCAGCCATTGGCAAGTACATTGAGCACTATCTGACAAGAAAGGGTTGCTACGTTATACTAGCTGAGCGTAACCTCCTTGGTTTTAGAAAGGTTTAGCGAGCGTTGGGCTACAGTGCTATGAATACAGTGAACTAGTACATACCATGAACTCGAGGTGGTTAAAGGTGGGAAGTAGGCCCGAAGCACAAGCCGTAAGAAAGTGTGCGTGTGCCATTTCTCGTTTAGCCCTTGGAATATCTGCTAGATCGCGGTGATTCTATATGGGGAATATATGATGAAAATATTCGGGATGGTGGTACTTGGAGTGTGGAATAGATGGACTAACAGACACACAGACAAATGCATGGATGGAGGCATGAACGGACGCAGGGGCGGATGCATGGACGAATGCAGTGACGGACGCACGCACGGACGGCCGGATGGACGCATGGACGTTTACACAGATGGATGCATGAACGGACAGAAGCAAGAACGATTGAACGGACGAATGTTTCGCCCCACTCTCCATCATTCACTCCGTGGATATGCCGCCAATTTTTTTTTAGAATGTGAGGTCCCAGAACACCAACTGGTAAGGTTTTGTCATCAGTGCTTTGCCTGGTTTGCGTCGTGTTTGAAAAGTTCTGTCTCGTCGTTGTCGGAGGAGGGGGATCATCGGTAGTTCGTCGCGCGGCAACAGCACCTCCATAGGTTGCTGCCCCTAGTTTCCCGGGTACGGACTATCACATCAACCCCGGGTTGGGCCAGAGTACTACCGGTAATGCGTTGACATGCGGCGGCGGGGTGTCGTGAAGGGGAAAGACTTTCTGGTGTCCATTGCGCTTCTGCTAGGTAGTCGGCGATGTCACGTGGCCGTTCCCCTGGCTGCGGACGCGGTGCATTGACGGCGAAGCCACGCAGTCCCATCTGTCAATATTGGCAGCCGCGATACGTGTGCCCGGCTTCACCGCAGTAGTAGCAGAGTAGATGGTGATCGGGGGCACGCCACACGTGTGTCTTCCTACGACGCACTGCAGCAGTGTAGTTCATAGCCTCCGGATCAAACTGCACTGGTTCGGGTATTCCCAACGCTTGCTGGACCTCCTCATGAACAATGTCAGTGATCGAGTCCACTGAAGGCTGTGATTCCGCGAACATCTTACGCTACTCTTCACGCACGACTGCGCGGATGGTCTCACAAAGGTAATCAGCTCTCTGGCCTGAAACGTCAGTGTGGTGCGTTGTCGGGGAGCGGTGGTCGTACTGCCTTGTCCGCATTTCAAGTGCCTATTCTATAGCTGTAGCTTGAGTGAGGAACGCGGCGACCGTCATAAGTGGGTTGCGGATAAGTCCTGCGAAGAGTTCTTGTCTAACACCTCGCATAAGGAGCCGAACTTTTTTGTCTTCGGCCATGTCAGCATCGGCAAGGTGGAATAGTCGAGTCATCTCTTCCGCGAAGATGGCGACTTTCTCATTTGGGACTTACACTCGTGTTTCCAGCAGGGAAGCATCCCTCTCTTTGTGGACCACACTGATGAAAGTGTGTAAGCAAGTACTGCGAAAACCTTCTCAGATTTGGAGTGCAAACACTCGGTTTTCAAACCAGGTTTTTGCCGACTCTTCTAGGTAAAAGTAGGCATGTTGCAGCTGTTCTCTGTGCTTCAGTTGTTAAAGGCAGCGACACGGTCATATATCTCAAGTCAGAATTCTGGGTCTTCGAGGGATGGACCACGGAAGGTTGGTTCGACGATTCCGTGAGTCATAGCCCGTCTGCTTTTTTGAACCGAATCACGTTTGATCCCTCTGGCGTGTGCGTTGAAGGACTGGCGTTTTAGCACAACATAACCGGCAGCGTTTGTCGCCGTCAGCGTTCGGCAGTGATCACCGGCATCAAGCGATGGTCACCGGCAGCGTTAGTCACGCAGAGGTTCTGAATATTGGTGCACCTGCCTAAGGCGACGCAGAAGAGCATTTCTGGTTTCCATTCACCATCTCGCTGCTGCTTCGCATCCACACATGCATCGCTTTCACGGGCAATGGCCTACTCTATACTCATTTTTATTTGAGTGTGCTTGTTGCAATAGTATGATGCCTTGCAAGATAATTGGTCGTCAAATGCTTGATTATATCAGTTTCGAGAGAAGCATGATTTCGCAGTCACCACCACAATTCGCGAGCTAACCTTTTAAAAACGAGACTTGCTTCGTTTGAGCGTTACGTACAGTTCAACACGTGATGCATGATGCATGGGCTCATCTCGAGATCCCTGCGACTGCAGGTTCTCGTGAAGACTGCCACGGGAACATAGACTATTGCCCGCGCAGAATGCCGCCTACTGCAAGCTTCAGTCTTGGACAAGAAGGTGACAATCAAAGGCATTGAAAAAACACATCTGCTTTGTCCATTGCCGACTTTAGCCCCACATTCATTTACATCGCATCCTTCTTTGCGGCAACACCACGGCTGCTGCTACGCGTCACTAGAGGTTAGCGTTTCAACAATTAGAGTTCTCCCTTCCTTTCGGAAGGAATTGTTATAGTTCGACTTTACTGGGTGTACGAAACCTGTACGAAGTCGATGGGGCAGAAGAGAGTCTTCTCAGTGTGGCCTTATTTGCAATATTGAAGCACGACCAAACCGCAGACGGTGGACATATTCCGTAGAACAAGCAGTGCTAGTTGATGAGCCAAGTCTACACGAAGAGGTGCTCACTTGTCATTGGTGTCATCTCGAAAGCCACACGGCCATACTATACGAAAATACCTACAGCAGAAAGAAGGGTGTTGAAACGTCAAGTGAACAACGAGGACATATACATCCTTTCCGCGGACAAGAGAACAGAACTGTAATTTTGACCATGCCGAATACTTGAACAAAATGAGGGGGCTTCTAGAAGGTATGTCGGCATATTCACAGCTGATGCAGCCTCCTACAAAGAAAGTGGAATCTGAACGACAGAAGTAGCTCGTTGATGTATTCCAGCTTGTTACACCTGAAAAGAAGAAACTGCTCTACGAGATGCTCTGCCACAATGGTTCGGTCTCAGCGCAGTACGGCCTTCCCGAAATTCAGAAGCCCAACGACCCAGTACGGCCACTTGTAGAATATACACATGCTCACCGCTTTGCGAACTGTCGCGTTGCCCACACTGTATCCTTCGACCGCACCGCTAGCGAGGCCGACTGCAACTTTCGGCAAAGACTGCTTTTTTCATTGAGCAAGTAAAAACTCAGCGCCTTGAGGGTGATCAGGTTATGGCATCATATGCAGTGAAGTCAATGTTTACTTGTGTGGACTATGCTGTGGAACTATGCAAGTGCCTTTTCGTGGCGGACTCTTCTTTAGCCCAGTGTCCACCATTTAGAGTCCAGGATATCAGCCACCTTTCGAGATTTTGCCTTCACAACAATACTTCGTGTTCAATGAGCCATACTTTAGGCAAGCTTTTGGCACAGCAATGGTTGCATCCATGTCCGTCGTTTGCGCCAACATTGCACTGAAATGGGCTATCTACCGACGTTACGCGATGCGACCAAGGCGTTTTTTAAGATACGTGGACGATTGCACCTGTGTCCACCATCGCCAACTGCTGCAAATTTTCTGGAGCACATAAACTCACTGTGGAAGAGGAAATCGATGTACAAATTTCCTTTCTTGACGTTCTTGTGGAGATATTCTCTAGTGACTTCAAAGCAAGCCTTTAAAGAAAGCCAACGCAAACGGGAAAGTACCTCAGCTCCAACTCGGCACACCTCAATCGGACAGAAGGGATCTGTTGGAGCGGCATTTTATTCCCGAGCATTTTGAGTCTGCTCCAGCCCTACAAAACGTACAGAGGAGCTACATATTGTGAGAAGGGACCTTTAATTAAACGTTAATCCTAACCACCTGCTCCGTAGTCAGGAGTGCAATGCAGCCAAGCTCTGGCTTGAAGCGGTGAATGAAAAAGAAAGCCGAAGCGAGTGGCGATTCCTTGCGTAGTGGGAAGAGTCGTGGGTTGCGAGAATTTTCAAAGCCTATGACGTTCAAATAGCCCACGTGCCAACTAGAAAGCTACAACAGCTTGCTTGCTTCCGCAACCCGGAAGTTATCTAGAAGATACCATGTGGGGAAGGTGACGTGTCGTATTGGGGCGAGAGCGTGAATGTCAAACGATGTTTGAAACAACGCAGAAATGACGTCGACAAGGGCGCAACTCTGTTAACACTTTAGTGAAGCACCTCAATTTATTTGGGCACAGTTACTGGGACGCAACAGCTGTACCATCGTGACGGAAAGACATTTATCTGCCCGTCTGCTTTGGAAATAGTGATACATTTCTTTGACTAGCTGCACAATAAACTGGACAAAAGGCAATGTACCTGAGTTATACACCCGCACGCTACGCCACCTGAACCATAAATAGCCGCATGTCCATGCTAACATATTCATTGGAGTAAAGTACCCATACGAGGCTTGAAGCGTCAATGCTTAGGAGCTTGCATTTTCACCTCGGCCAAAGCGTTCTTCATTTTCATACCAGTACAAACAAGCGCTTTTCAGTGGAAGCCGTTGGTCGGTCTTAATTCAGAGAGCGCTCGTGATGCGGCGTTATATAAGAGGGGTCGCGCTAGCAGCTCGCGTCACACGGACGTCTTAGCGCTTTCTCCTAAAGATGTGATGGACTTGTTTCCCACACCATTATCAAACGTCTGTCACAATCGCTCCTTCATGCTGCTTCTTTCTGACTCGAGACAATGCCGCCGCCGCTTCATTGAATAACATAAAAATTACAAGAGTTGTCACTCGGGCCAGAAAGTGGTGGACCTACGCAGCTTCACCCCAGCCGTAAGATGGCAACACATCACTCACTGCTTCTAGGAAACACGCGTACTATAGTTATTTACTACCGTACTTTTTCTAGTGCATTATACGTCCACGTGTTTTTGCGTATGAGATAGTGGCCTAAATCCGTCTTTACGTCTGCAATTGTACGGTGCGATAACATCGGGCAGGAATCAGGCATCAATCAGATGTGAGGGAAGTGCACAGGACGTCGACGCGATGGCAACGTTGTCACGATCCGTGTTGGTGAGCATTTACGGCAAAGAAGAAGTACGGGCAGAAGCAGGCAGACGCCATAAAACATGGGCGATAACGTGCCCGCCGTGCGTCGTGGTCTTCGCTTGTTTCATCTGCCTCTCAGCTTGGCTACTGATAGATACAAACTCCATCACTACTTTGTTACGGGCGTATTGCATTTGTCAATGAAGCCTTGATTGATTGATTTGTGGAGTTTAACGTCCCAAAACCACTATTTGATTATGAGAGACGCCGTAGTGGAGTGCTCCGGAAATTTTGACCACCTGGGGTTCTTTAACGTGCACCCAAATCTGAGTACACGGGCCTACAACATTTCCGCCTCCATCGGAAATGCAGCCGCCACAGCCGGGATTTGATCCCGCGACCTGCGGGTCAGCAGCCGAGTACCTTAGCCACTAGACCACCGTGGCGGGGATTGTCAATGAAGCCTTTACCTAACGTTTCTAACATTGCTCTGTTGGGCGCAGAGATATTTTTTGTGCTGTTCACTTCGCCTACTGTTTTCGTAGATTGCTTGTCCCGAAAGAAGACTAGTTGGAACGCTCCGCAACACGTTTGCAAGAAACTTGTTTCTTGCAACAAGGACTTCAGACACCACTCGCGTTGTTAGATTTTCTTTGTGCCATTATACATATATTCGAATTCACTGCATGAGTGAGATTGTGCGAAAAGTGCAGCTATGCTCAGTATCGTTATCTGTGGTACCCACAAATTGCTTAAAGAGAGAAGTGGTGAATCTAGAAAAAAATTTTTAGCTAGAGCGTGGGCGTAATTTTTGTGTATAAACACTCCTGCCTCGTGAACAGCCCTAATGACACCTAAAATTGTTTTGTTTTTGCTGCGGCAACTTCTTGTCACTGTTTTTAGTGTGAAGGTGGGAAAAAAGTAGGAGCCAACATTTTTTTTTCTTCTTTTCGGGTCATGCTGGAGTCAAGTGCAGAGGCAACTACTACCGTGTCGCGTTGTGCACTGTATGTGTAGTTGTGTGCATTAATTGCAGTTTTACTCTTCTGTGGGTCATCCTATATATATTTCCTGAATGTTTATTTTGTGTAATTTATAATCACTATGTGGCCGCTGTATGTTAGCGTCTCGCAGTGCAATTAATCTCTCTTTGTGCCTGCGTTTACCAAACAAAGTGAGCATGTGCTTACGAAGAATATCACTTGAAAATAAAAGTTTTCGCTCCTTCAACGAATATCAGGTTTTAATTAATATATGTGCATAGACACACATTGGAATTGTGTGTTTGCCGCTCTAGCGGTGCAGCTTACACAATCCTCATCGATGCATGCAAACGACGCATTAAAAAAATTAAGTATGGCCTCAGAGATGAGCACGCATGTAGAAATGGTCTCAGACGCTGTATAATACTTCTAGTCACTACGAGATGGTCTTCGAGACAGTCTTTTCTGCGGTCTGCCATCTCTGAGGCTGCAAAGTTTGCTTACACCTGTTTGGTGAGGTGCGAACCCAAATCAGTCGCAGGAGCCGATGGAAGGGTCCTATCTTAATCTTTTATGTCACTCTATCGCCGGGTCACAGAGCATCGCATGCACAAACATTGCAGTGACGCTTTCCAATTGTTTGCTCCCATCGTGCCAGAGCAGCGACACGCTATTAAACACCATATATTTCACAAAGCCAGCGTGACTCATAATATTGTGAACACGAGGATTGCAAGACACCGCCCCACGGATCTGTACACAATTGAACAAAAAATTACTTCATCAGATTTCCGTCATGAGCATCACGCAAGTGTCATTGGGGGTTGAAACTGAGCACGCCTGAGCCGCCATATATACCCCGGTATTCACAAACGCTCCTCGACTCGACCCTTCACTCGAAACACTCTTTAAGGGGCGTCTTCCCATTCACACACCACCCTTCACTTGAAACGCTTCCTTCATTTGAAAAAATCTGGAGCGTTTCCTCGAGATTGTCAAGGAAGCGATCGAGCTACCTTGAATCCCTCGAGTGAAGTTTCTGCGCCAGCATCGCGTCCATGGCGGAGCCCGTCTCGCTTTGACGGCGTTACTCGATCAACTAGGCGATCAACAATGACGGTGCGCGTTTACTGCGAAGCTGTCTTCGAACGGTTCAGCAACGGCTTCTGTTACGCCGGGACAGGCGGGCGTAGTGTCAAAAGGACCACTCAACAGTACCGTGATTTGTTGGGTTCCGTGCATGAGCCAGTAGATTCTTTGCCTTCGGGTGTGCGTATACTCGTCGTGCGAGTGCTTCATGACTTACTGCGGATGCCAGTGCTTTGAAGTGTTTTGATGAAGCTCGCACACCGCGTAAGTTCAAGCGGTGCGCGAAAGCTTGACTGCGTTTACCGTACTTTATAGTGGCTTCCTCTCCGGTGAATCTTTGCTGCCCTAGCCGAAATTCACGACGAACCACGCCTCCGTTAGACGACCATCTGTATGAATGAGAAGGTAAGTTCTCCTGTGTTTTTTTTTAAATTTTTTTCTTGCTTCGGTCAGATTACTATTAGAGACAGTTAAGGAAAAGCACAACACATTACAATGGGCGCAATGAGTGTGCTTCTGTAGCTACTACGCGTGAAAGCTACATAGCTTTCTTATACAGTGTCTATGCAGCTCACATTACCAATGCACACACATTAGGGAATCAAGCGGAGGATCATGCTCTGTGAAACCTGCATGTACGCAAAAGTGCGTCGAGTGTCGTATCAAAACTGAAACATATGACATATAAATACAGCAGATGGATAATGAGATGGTTTTTTTATTTACCCCCTCCTACCACTCCGAAGAAATTCTGGCTATGGCACTAATTCGTGCAATTAGATAATGAAATGATATAACCATATGATTGGTCAGCTGCCCGAGTGCCTGAGCCAAACATGTGTCAAAATAGTCAAAGCTCAATACTTCAACCATGTCTGTTCTTGAACGCGAGACATACTAATGACTGTGTGCACTGCTAGAATTAAAGAAAAATGCGGCTTTGGTATCCGAGCAATCACGTTTTTCTAATATTATTTCTTGCCTTTTTTTTGTGCAGGGGACCTGCCGCCGACAGAAGAACACAGAACACAAATCGACCGGAATATCAATGCATTGCAGAGTTTGCCTGACTGTATACAAAAGCACAAAAACTGCAGTGAATGCGTGCAGCTGCACTGCATTAGGCGCGCTATGTTCTCTCATTCCTCGATATATTTATGATGTCCTCTGAGCTCGTACTTTATCTTTACAGTGTGTAGGTTGCATATGTTTGATTGATGAATACTTTGTAGTTGCATTTTTATGTTTTCCACGTTGCTCTTTATCAGCCACATGTAATAAAGGTTCGTTTGCCATTCAAAACTTCTGTTTGGTTCCTTCATTAATACATAATTATCCTCGTGTTTGTCTTTTCATGATAAGACAGGACTGCAAAAACCCCTTCTCCGATTCTACAGGAAAGCAGTTCTAGAAAAATTAAACTTGTTTTATATAAAGCAGCACCACTCCTCTTCCACGGAACTGAGATGGCGTGGTTCTAACGGATCGACATGCTAATGATGCAGCAATAGCACATACTTTATTTACAGGGTTCTGATCAAATGTATCCGCGATGAATGCAGTACTCTTGAGCATGTTTCACCACTTTGTTGCACTGATTTTCAATAAATCAGCAGAGTAAAATACGCTCCTTCTTGACGACACTTTCTCGAAGGTTGAGAGAACCCACAAGAGCGTTTTTAAAACAGAACAGCGCCAAATGTCAGACGCGGCTTCAATTTTATGATTTCCAAAAAAAAAAAACACATCTATAAATTGTTGTTCCGGGGCTTTGGAATGCAGCACAGACACCACGACCATTTTCAACAGGTATTTCCAGTAAATATATTCTGCAAATAAAATCGAAAACATTAGTGCGAAGGTCATTCTTGCACTAACGAATTTGCTTCTGAGCACGCAGATGAAGGAGACGGGAAAAAAAATAAGACGTTGCCACTTTGTGAACTTGGAAACGGAAGCTACATAGATTTAAAGGTTACGTCTATGCGGATCTGTCAAATTATACGCATCCACAAATGCAGGGCAAATAGAAGAACAATGCAAAAACAATAACTGATTTCTTGGAAGTTCAAAATGTTGACGTTGACATACGCACACAGACACCAGTCCCTGTCAACCGAATATATATGCTGCTAAACGAAGAAAACAACTTAAATATGTATTTTTTGCCAATAGGTAAAGAAAGGCACATGATCGCTTTTTTAACTTGCGTAGCAGTCTCATTCGAATGCTCAGCCGCGAGTATAACATGCCTAGTTTTTAACGCTACCCTGGTATAACCTCGAATAGCAGTTGCGAGCAATGTCTTCCAAATTTTCTATTATACGCAGAGAAACAAGTATACGAAAGGTCCATGATGAAACAAGCGCAAAAATACCCACACTCAGAGAGAACACAGACAAGCGCTTACTAGCAACTGAAAATTTTATTTCTAAGCGAACACTAATAAATACATCACACGCATGCACGTCATTCCCGACTTCCCCTGTCATTATCAACAACGTGATATAACAAAATATGCACGCGCCCACAATCGGAAGCAAACACGTGTCTAGAACTAAGAAAATAAAATAAAAAAAAACAAAAAAAAACAAAAAGAAAATAAATTAAACAGAAAAAACTAAAGAAACAAAAAAACAAAAAAAACGTTACACAGAGAAAAACACTGGGTTATGTGACGTCCAAAAAAGCAAATTCCGCATCTGTTAGTAGAACTGACGCTTGGCTGACGCAACTGTCCCCTCCTTTCCTTAATCTATACGCTTCCATTATTTCTCTCGTCGTCCGCTTGTTGTGCCTGTCAATTATTCGTGTGTCGGAAAATTTCGGATGGCAGGTGCACTCCTTAGAGTGCATCGCTAAGGGTGAGTAAGGGGCTCCCTTTAGTGAACTCTCATGTTCACGAAGGCGCACATTTATGCACCAACCCGTCTGACCAACGTATTCCTTTCTACATGTGAAAGAAGTTCCGTATACAACATCTTTTGTGCACTCAGTGTACCTACTGCCATGCTTTATGCTACATCTGTTCGATTCTCCAGTTCCTTTCTTGTTGACTAGAATTTCTACTACTGGACAATTCTTTCATAATTTGTTTTCAGCTGAAAAAACAACCCGCACTCCATACCTTAATGCAACTTTTTTCAACCTATGTGAAATATTGTGCAGATACGGGATGACCACTGTCCGCTCTCTTTCACCCTCAACTTGTCTCCTTTCTTCGCTTGTGCCAATGATTGCATTTTTTTACTTCCCGACGATTCTTCTCAGATGCAAAAAGGGTACATTCATCCTGGTAACCAGCTCCCCTCAAGCACTTGATCTGCGTGGAAACACTCTCATTCATTGAGTGTACGCACGAAATGCAATCATTGACACAAGCAGTTTGTGAATGGGAAAACGTCACTCAAGGAGTGTTTCGAGTGAAGGGTCGAGTCGAGGAGTGTTTGTGAATACGGGGGTTAGGCCCATATTTACAAATGCTCCTTCACTCAAGGGCTCCCGTCGACTTGGCGAAGTCAAGAAGGAGCGTGCTTCTGCAATCAAGTAGCCGCTGCGTTTCATGAACGCTCCTCCACCCTTCATTCGCTAAGGGAGGCCTTGGAAATGCTCCCTCCACTTTGGTGACCCGGATGGGCGCCTGATAACGAGAGTATTCGTAATTTTGGTTAAGCAATTCCTATCTCTGTGTATTAAATGAACGCTTTTCTTAGTTATTCCTTTTTTATAAATTGACGTTACAGCAAAATACATGCATTTAGAGTGGTAAAGTGGTTTCCCTAAGCCCTCAGCTGGTGGAGTCAGCGAAACCTCCGCTGCATTTCTGGCAACAGTCACACCCAGGCAGCTGAACGAACAGCTGATGGTGTTTCGCCTGCTGCTGATCGTTTCTACGGTCTTCACTCATTTCTTCTCGTATGCGCCTATTTTTTGCAGTTTATACTTACAGTAGTGTCTGTGTGTGTGTTGTTTGAAACCCTACTTTCGCGGGGGTGACTAAGGAACTGCGCGAGTGATGACAGGAAGCACAACAGGTGGTTTGTTGCTTTGTTTACTTTCACTTTGCTGAGAGCCTTCTGATCACCTGTGTAGCCACCAAACGGGTAACGCGGTGGAGCGAGTAATTTTTCTTTATATCAGGTTACTTTGATGTCCTTTTAGAATTCCCCTACGACAAAGTTTACTTGTACGTGAATACGTTTTCGCTGCGAGAGTACGTGAAGAGTTCTGGATTTCAGGGGATTGTGCTGTGTTCATTTTTCTCGTTAACTGCGAATTTCAACATGGTACTTTCGTAGTTGTTCCTCTGCATAGAAATTTTGGAAGAGAATGCTCGCAACTTCTATTCAAGGTTATACCAAGGTAGCGTTAAAAAGTAGGCATGATATTCTCGTTGCTGAGCGTTTGAATCAGACTGCTACGCAAGCTAAAAAAGCGATCATGTTCCTTTCTTCAACTAATAGCGAAAACAGCAACTTAAAGTTGTTGTTTTCTTCAAATAGCAGGATATATACTGGGTTAGGACTACGTCTTTGTTTGTGTGTGTGTGTTTCAATTTTAAAATTTGAAACTTCCAAGGATTCCTCAGTAAGCAGTTATTTTTTTTCTTTTCGCCCTGCATTTGTGGTTGCTCTAATATGACAGATTCGAATAGACGTAACACTTATATCTCTGTAGCTTCCGTCTCCAAGTTCAGACAGCACCCTGTCTTAAAATTTTTGTCCCGTCTTCTTTATCTGCAAGCTAAGAAGCACATTCGTAAATGAATGAACAACTTTGCACTATTCTTTTGGCTTTTATTTTAGAATATGATTTCCGGGAATTACCCAAAAAATAATCGTGGTTTTTGTGCTTCATTCCAAAGCCTCAGTGTTACATAATTTATGGGAGATGATTTATTGTTTTGTAAATCGTAAACTTAAGACCGCTTCTGACTTTTTGTGCTGTTGTGTTTTAAACACGACCATGTGGGTTCTCTCAAGCTGGGAGAAAGTGTCGTCAAGAAGCACTGTATTTTACTATCCTGATTCAACGAAGACCAGTGCAACAGAGTGGTAAAAACTGCTCAAGAGTATTGGAGACATCGCGGATACATCTGGTCAAACTCCTGTATATAAATTATCCGCTATTGTTGCAACATTAGCATGTCTGCACGTTGGAACCACGTCATGTCTGTTTTGTGGAAGAAAAGGGGTGCTGGTGTATATAAACAAGCTTGATTTTTGTAGAACTGCTTTCCTGTAGAATCAAAGAAGTGGTTTTTGTGATTCTGTCTCATCCTGAAAAAACGAACATGATGATAATTATGTAGTGAAATTGAAAGAAGTAGAAATCACGAATGGAAAAATGAACCTTTATTACATTTGGCTGATGAAGAGCCATGTGGCAATCACAAGCGTGCAACTGCAAAGTGAGCTTTAATCAAGCACATGCAGCTGACACACTGTCGAAATAAAGTTCGAGATGGTAGTAAGCCATAAATAACATCGAGGTGGCAGACACCATAGCTGGTCTTATGCTGTGCAGCGGCACGCATTCACAGCAGATTTTATCCTTTTGTATACAGTTGTGCAAACTCTGCAACGCATTGCGAATACGACACGTTTTATAAGACCTTTCCTTTGTGTTCTTCTGTCGGCATCCTGGCTCCTTCGCAAAAGAGGCAAGAAATATTATTAGAAAAACGTAATAGCCAGAACACCAAAGCCACAGTTTTCTTTACTTGTCGTAGTGCACATATTCATTATAATATCTTGCGTTAGAGAACAGACGTGGTTTAGTTATTGAGCTTTGGTTATTTTGATACATGTTTGGCTCAGCACTTGGGCAGCTTACGAGGCATATGGTTATGTTTTCGATTATCCAATTGTATGAATCAATAGTGTAGCCAGAAAAAACACGGGGGGGGGGGGGGGTCAACCATCAAAAAACAACCTTATAATGCATTTGCTCTATTTCTATTTCATATGTTTGCGTTTTTATACGACACTTCATGCATTCTCGCGTACATGCACATTTCACAGAGCACGAACCTCTGCTTGATTCCCTAAACCTGGGTGTGGTTGTTCATTCGTATTGTGAGCTCCATAGACACTGTATATCTAAGCTATGTTTCACGCATAGTTGCAACAACAGCACACTCTTTGGGCTCAATTGCATTGTTTTTTTGTTCTTTCTAAACTGTCTCTAATAGTGATCTGACCTACACTGTTTAAAAAATCTCGTCGAAATGACGGGAAAATCTTGGCAGCTCTATTTCCAAGCATTTGAACGTCAATGTGACAGCAGGCCGTAATTTCTAAAAACGGCGTATTTTTTTTTAATTTTGACGTCTCCCATGTCATTATGAAATACATTCTAGTCGTCAATTTGACAGCATATTGTCATATAAGAATCACAGTGTTCTTGATCATTTTGACATCTCGCCATGTGAATAATACATATAACCCAGTTGTCAATATGACAGCTTCACCGCCGATGTGATTGCACATAGTCATTTTGAAATGATGGTGTTCTCGATCATTTTGGTGTCTCGCATGTCAATACAATTTACGACCCGGTAGTCGCTTCTATAGTGCTGCGCAATCACTTTAACTGCATGCAGGTAATTGCAGATGACGATGCTTTTTATTGTGGCACTTGGCATGTTTATTTGAAATAACACTGAATATGACAGAATGATGCTGCGCTCTCAATGCTTTCATGTCAATTGTAAAAACGTTTGTGGGCTTGGCGGCCCAGTGTTTCAGAGTATATGCCCCATTTACATGTCTGTGTCAGTATAGTCCACTGAAGTGTGTCTAACTTACAATGGATTCTGCAAAAGATACAGCAATGCAATGGGCACATGTACTTGCATATTTATTTGAAATACTATTGCAGCATTAGGTCACCACCACACCATGAAGGGCACTGCAGCACCTGAAAAAAGAAATGTAACAAGATGATAAATAAAAGCTTTACTACCTACATGTTGTGTTTACGCAAAATTACACACTAAGTGCTTTATGTAAGTACAAAAAACTGTACTTACATAAACACATAAGGAGCATAAGACATAAGGAAGAATGCGATTGCCATTTGCAATCCACAGCTTGTAAGTTGTGTTTGCAGCTTATTTGACGCAACTTGCAAATATTGGTTGTGAAAGCACCAATAGCTAAACAGGGACATTGAACATGCTCCATTTCAAGTGTGGCATTAGGACAATTCTCTGTCACCAATATCATATGAATGCTAGGAAGGCTCATAGAGTGAAATTAACAGCTTTCTTAAGGGGTGACGTGGCTTTCGATACCAACTTTCTTATTTCTTCATGGATTTCAATTAAAATTGCCACACTTATTGGAAATGGTTTTCTGATGCTACTGCACAATTTTCATGAATATATCTTTAAACTTGTTGATTTACAATATATTTCTCCTTCTGGTCTTGTTCCGTGTCTGACTCGCTTAAAAATAATATAGAAAACCCGTTTAAAGCACTATGCCTTCTAGATGTCCGATTGCCGTCGTGACATTCATAGATTTTTTTATTTATCACTAACATCAAGTCTTCATTGCAATAGGTCATTGAATCATTTTTATAAGATACTACGAGTGGCTCTCATCATGACAACCTATCCCTTCCTCCTATATAACAGGCAGTTATGGCCAAGACATTGGTGGAATAGGAATTCCTCAGCAGTTTATTCAAGATGCAAATTGGGCAGATACGAATTCATCCCCCTGCTTCACTCAAGCTAATTTGTGAATCTCGCCTATGATGCGCCTCATCATTCACCCGGTCTCGGGCACGGTTATCTTTGAGGCTTTTTATTTTTCAGATTATTGATGAGAGCTTGCGGCGATACCGAGCACGGCCCCAAGCGTGCCTAAATTGCAAAATTGCACCCAATGCTTTATTTAACCTCGAAGTGATTGGCCGTGGAGTCCGGGAAGTCGGCAGGCGATGTGCTGGGTAGCGGCATTCGGTGACGATGCACAATATAGGTGCGGAGACGAAAAATAGGCGCGCAACGTGTTCGGTCTCGCACTTCGGGACGCCGACACGCACCCGCTGCGCGACGAGCTTGGCCGTAGGGTCCGCTGCCTATGCGTGCGTAAAATGAACATCCGCTGCACTAAAAAGCAGGCGGGTGATGCCATTCGTTGCTTGCGAAGAAGCACACTGCCGCGCGACCACTGACGCGTTGTTGTTGCCCACAAAATTCGAAGTTCGTCTTGCGTGTCGGCGCCGTGAGCGGAGTTAGGCCTAGTGACGACTCCGAGCAGCAGACGCGCTGGCCGTGGTGCCCGATGTTCCAAAGTGCGTAACGCGGGGTCGCGAGTACAAAGAGTCGTCCTGCGATCATCTTCGTCACGACGCCCGAAGTGCTCATAAGCAGAACCTCCAACCGAGTATCCGGCGAGTCAAAGCAGAGTCGGTCTGAGACGTGCATTTGCGATGTTCGTCACGAGCACCGCAAAGAATTTTGCAAGAATGAAAGCATGGAAAAAATACTCGCCTTTTGCAGGCGCTTTAGCTTCGGTGCTGTGCTTTCTGGAACACGGTTTCCACGATGCGTCGCCTCCAAAACGCAAACCTATTCAATCAAGTGAGCACAACCGCAACGCGCACGCGGTTTCTGCAATACAACGAAAAGACATGTAGACAAAAAAAAAAAAAAAACACACGCGGTAGCAATGGCGATGACGGTGGCTCGGAGAGAAGCGGGAGAGAGAGACGGCAAGCCGACAACCAAAACACGTGTTGAGTAACGTCCCATGACGTATCCTGTACGGAAACCAACCAAAGCGCCCGTGGGTTCTCGCTCACCACCTCTTTGCTCTCTCTCTCTCCACTACTGTTGACGGCGGTTTTGCAGTTTCCGACGCCAGCAGCTTGTCAAAAATGATAAAGAAATGGCCATTAAAATGACGAGTAGTTTTTACAGTGTAAACAGGGGGGAAATGCACAAAATAAAACACTAGAACTTATTTTCTCGTAGATACAGATGATCATCTAACGAAAGTATGCTTCGCCATATGTTTCGGCTAGGGTAAAAAAGATTTACCGGAGAGGAAGCCGCTCATGAGTATGGTGAATGCAGCGCATCAAAAGTTTGCTATTACGTTACCTCTCAGCTTGTTTGTCAAGCTTTCGCGCCACGCTTGAATTGGTGTGGTGTGGGAGTTTCATCGAAACGCTCGAGAGCACTGGCGTCCGCAGTAAGTCACGGAGCACTCGTACGACAAGTATACGCACATCCGAAGGCAGGGAATCCACTGGCTCATGCACGGAACGCAATACATCATGGCTCTGGTGAGTGCTCCTCTTGACACCACGCCCGGCTGTCCCGGCGCCACAGTAGCCATTGCAGAACCGTTCGAAGACGGATACGTAGAAAACGCGTACCACCCTTGTCGAAAGAACGCGGCGGTGACAGCCATCGAGAAACGCCGTAAAGCAAGACGGGCTCCGCAATGGACACGATGTTGGCGCAGAAACTTCACTCGAGGGGCAACTTAAGGTAGCTCGATCGCTTCCTTGACAATCTCGAGGAAACGCTCGAGATTTTCTCAAGTGAAGGAAGCGGTTCAAGTGAAGGGTGGTTTGTGAATAAGAAAGCGCTACTTGAGGAGCGTTTTGAGTGAAGGGTCGAGTCGAGGAGTGTTTGTGAATACGGGGGTTAGTCACATCACTAGAAAAGATAAGGTTGAACAGGCAGGGGAACTTCTATGCACCAGAACCCGCAGCGCCATCTGACGGCTAACAGCAGAGTGCGCCAACGAGACCGAACTAAGGCCCGTATTCACAAACGCTCCTTCACTCAAGGGCTCCCCTCGACTTGACGAAGTCAAGGCGGAGCGTGCTCCTTCACTCAAGGGGCCGCTGCGTTTCATGAACGCTCCTCTACACTTTCTTCGCCAAGGGATGCCTTGGAAATGCTCCCTTCACTTGAGTGAACTGCATGCGCCGAAAAAAGCGCCTGATAACGAAAGTATTCGTAATTGTGGTTAAGAATTGCCTATCTCTGTGCATTAAAAGAACGCTTTTTCTAGTTATTCTTTTTTATAAATTTTCATTACAGCAAAATACATGCATTTAGAGTGGTAGCGTGGTTTCCCTAAGCCTTGTGCTGGTAGAGTTAGTGAAACCCCGCTTCAAGTCTGGCAACCGTAGAACCCATGCAGCTGAACGAACAGCTGATGGCATTTCGTCTGCTGCTGAACGTGTCTACCTGCTTAGTTTATTTTGCCTCGTATGCGTCGATTAATTGCAGTTTATGCTTGGGGTACAGGCTGCGTGTGTGTCGTTTGAGAGCCTTCTTTCACCGGGATGACCAGCAAACTACGTTAGTGACGACATGAAGTGTAACAGATGGTTTCTTGCTTTGTTTACTTTCGCTTTACTGATAGCCTTCTGATCACAAATTTAGCCACCGAATGTATAACGCGGTGAAATGAGTATTTTTTACTATGCACCACATTATATTGGCGTGCTTTTAGAATTCATCACCGCATTATATATAAGGACTACTCGTACGTAAATTCGTTCTCGCTACGGGAGTACGGGCACAGTTACTAATTTCAGGGGCCTGTGCAATGTTTATTTTTCTCAATTACTGCGAATTTAAACGTCGACCTTTCGTATTTAGGATGACTGCCAGTTGGGCGTGTTGGTAAAGGTTCATGATCAAACAAGCGCAAAAATACACACTCAGAGAGGACGCAGAGAAGCGATTACTAGCAAATGAAAATTTTATTGTGAAGTGGATCCTAATAAATACATCACACGCATGTACGTCATTTCCGACTTCCCCTGTCATCATCAACAACGTGATATAACAAAATATGCACGCACCCACAACCGGAAACAATCACGTGTCAAGAACTAAGAAAAGAAAATGTAAAAAAAAAACAAAAAAAAACAAAAAACGTAACCCAGAGAAAAATACTGGGTTATGTGGCGTCCAAAAAAGCGAATTCCGCATCTGTTAGTAGAACTGACGCTTGGCTGACGCAACTGTCCCCTCCTTTCCTTAATCTATACGCTTCCATTATTTCTCTCGTCGTCCGCTTGTTGTGCCTGTCAATTATTCGTGTGTCGGAAAATTTCGGATGGCAGGTGCACTCCTTAGAGTGCATCGCTAAGGGTGAGTAAGGGGCTCCCTTTAGTGAACTCTCATGTTCACGAAGGCGCACATTTATGCACCAACCCGTCTGACCAACGTATTCCTTTCTACATGTGAAAGGAGTTCCGTATACAACATCTTTTTTGCACTCAGTGTACCTCCTGCCATGCCTTATGCTACATCTGTTCGATTCTCCAGTTCCTTTCTTGTTGACTAGAATTTCTATAGCGGGACAATTCTTTCATAATTTGTTTTCAGCTGAAAAAACAACCCGCACGCCATACCTTAATGCAACTTTTTTCAACCTATGTGAAATATTGTGGAGATACGGGATGACCACTGTCCGCTCTCTATCACCCTCAATTTGTCTCCTCTCTTCGCTTGTGCCAATGATTGCATTTCGTGCGTACACTCAATGAATGTCAGTGTCTACACGCAGATCAAGCGCTTGAGGGGAGCTGGTTACCAGGATGAATGTTTCCTTTTGGCATGTGAGAAGAATCGTCGGGATGTAAAAAATGCAATCATTGGCACAAGCGGTGAGAGGAGACAAGTTGAGGGTGAAAGAGGGCGGACAGTGGTCATCCCGTATCTCCACAATATTTTACATAGGTTGAAAAAAGTTGCATTAAGGTATGGCGTGCGGGTCGTTTTTTAAGCTGAAAGCAAATTATCAAAGATTTGTCCAGCAGTAGAAAGGCTAGTCAACAAGAAATGAACTGGAGAATCGAACAGATGTAGCATAAAGCATGGCAGTAGGTACACTGAGTGCAAAAAAGATGTATACGGAAATCGTTTTACATGTGGAAAGGAATGCGTTGGTCAGACGGGTTGGTGCATAAACGTGCGCCTTCGTGAACATGAGAGTTCACTAAAGGGGGCCCCTTACACACACTTAGCGATGCACTGCAAGGAGTGCACCTGCCAACCGAAGGTTTTCGACACACGAATAATTGACAGGCACAACAAGTGGACGACGAGAGAAATAATGGAAGCGTATAAAATAAGGAAACGAGAGGACAGTTGCGTCAGCAAAGCGTCAGTTCTACTAACAGATGCGGAATTCGCTTTTTTGGACGTCACATAACCCAGTGTTTTTCTCTGTGTTAGATTTATTTTTTTGTTTCTTTAGTTTTTTTGGTTTTTTATTTTTTTTGTTTTCACATTTTCTTTTCTTAGTTCTAGAAACATGTTTGCTTCCGATTGTGGGTGCGTACATGCTTTGTTATATCACGTTGTTGATGATGACAGGGGAAGTCGGGAATGACGTGCATGCGTGTGATGTATTTATTAGTGTTCGCTTAGAAATAAAATTTTCAGTTGCTAGTAAGCGCTTGTCTGTGTTCTCTCTGAGTGTGGGTATCTTTGCGCTTGTTTCATCATGGACCTTTCGTATACTTGTTCCTCTGCGTATATTAGGAAACTTGGAAGACATTACTCGCAACTGCTATTCGAGGTTATACCAGGGTAGCGTTAAAAACTAGGCATTTTATACTCGTGGCTGAGCATTCGAATGAGACTGATACGCAAGTTAAAAAAAGCGATCATGTGCCTTTTTTTTAACTAATGGCGAATAATACATATTAAAGTTGTTTTCTTCATTTAGCAGCATACATATTCGGTTGACAGGGACTGGTGTCTGTGTGTGTATGT
This sequence comes from Rhipicephalus microplus, assembly GCF_043290135.1. Classification (NCBI taxonomy): domain Eukaryota; kingdom Metazoa; phylum Arthropoda; class Arachnida; order Ixodida; family Ixodidae; genus Rhipicephalus; species Rhipicephalus microplus. The sequence goes on from NC_134710.1 coordinate 472,920,018, forward strand.
CAACGTCAAAATTTTGAACTTCCAAGGAATCAGTTATTGCTTTTGCATTGTTCTTTTATTTGCCCTGCATTTGCGGATGCGTCTAATTTGACAGATCCGCATAGACGTAACCTTTAAATCTATGTGGCTTCTGTCTCCAAGTTCACAAAGCGGCAACGTCTTATTTTTTTCCCGTCTCCTTCATCTGCGTGCTCAGAAGCAAATTCGTTAGTGCAAGAATGACCTTCGCACTAATGTTTTGGATTTTATTTGCAGAATATATTTACTGGAAATACCTCTTGAAAAGGGTCGTGGTGTCTGTGCTGCATTCCAAAGCCACGGCGCAACACTTTATAAGGGATGTTTTATTTTTTTGGAAATCATAATATTGAAGCCGCGTCTGACTTTTGGCACTGCTCTGTTTGAAAAACGCTCTTGTGGGTTCTCTCAACCTTCGAGAAAGTGTCAAGAAGCAGCGTATTTTATTCTGCTGATTTATTGAAGACCAGTGCAACAAAGCGGTGAAACATGCTCAAGAGTACTGCATTCATCGCGGATACATTTGGTCAGCAACCTGTAGGTAAAATATCCGCTATTGCTGCATCATTAGCACGTCGATCCGTTAAAACCACGCCATCTCAGCTCCATGGAAGAGGAGTGGTGCTGCTTTATATAAAACAAGTTTAATTTTTCTAGAACTGCTTCCCTGTAGAATCGGAAAGGTGTTTTTGCAGTCCTGTCTCATCATGAAAAGACAAACGCGACAATAATTATGTATTGATAAATGAACAAAACAGAAGTTTTGAATGGCAAATGAACTTTTATTACATGTGGCTGATGAAGAGCAATGTGGCAAACATAAAAATGCAGCCCCGCCATGGTGGTCTTGTGGCTAAGGTACTCGGCTGCTGACACGCAGGTCGCGGGATAAATCCAGGCTGCGGCGGCTGCATTTCCGATGGAGGCGGAATTGTTGTAGGCCCGTGTGCTCAGATTTGGGTGCACGTTAAAGAACTCCAGGTGGTCGAAATTTCCGGAGACCTCCACTACGGCGTCTCTCATAATAATATGGTGGTTTTGGGACGTTAAACAGCTCAAATCAATCAATCAAACATAAAAATGCAACTGCAAAGTGTTCATCAATCTAACATATGCAACCTACACACTGTAAAAGTAAAGTACGAACTCGGAGGACATCATAAATATATCGAGGAATTAGAGACCATAGCGCGCCTAATGCAGTGCAGCTGCACGCATTCACTGCAGTTTTTGTGCTTTTGTATACAGTCAGGCAAACTCTGCAATGCTTTTATAATACGGCAGATTTTAGACCTTTTTTCTCTGTTCTTCTATCGGCAGCTGGTCCCCTGCACAAAAAAGGCAAGAAATTATATTAGAAAAGCGTAATAGCTCTGATACCAAAGCCACATTTTTTTAAATTCTAGCGGTGCACACATTGATTAGTATGGCTCACGTTCAAGAACAGACATGGTTGAAATATTGAGCTTTGACTATTTTGACATGTTTCGCTCTGGCACTTGGGCAGCTGACCAATCATATGGTTATATAATTTCATTTTCTAATTGCACGAATCAGTGCCATAGCCAGCAATTCTTCTTCGGAGGGGTAGGAGGGTGGTTAAAAAAAACCCATCTCATTATGTATCTGCTGTATTTATATTTCACATGTTTGCGTTTTCATACGACACTCGACGCACTTTTGCGTACATGCAGGTTTCACAGAGCACGACCGTCCGCTTGATTCCCTAAATGTGAGCTTGGTTGTTCATTGGTATTGTGAGCTGCATAGACACTGTGTAAGGAGGCTATGCTTCATGCGCAGTAGCACACTCATTACGCCCATTGTATTGTGTTGTGCTTTTCCTAAACTGTCTCTAATAGTAATCTGACCGAGGCAGGAAAAAAATTAAAAAACACAGGAGAAATTACCTTCTAATTTATACAGTTGGTCATCTAACGGAGGCGTGGTTCGTCGTGAACTTCGGCTCGGGCAGCAAAGATTCACCGGGGAGGAAGCCACTATAAAGTACGGTGAACGCAGCGCATGAAAAGTTTGCTATGCCGCTTGCTTGTCAAGCTTTCGCGCCACGCTTGAACTTATGCGGTGTGCGAGCTTCATCAAGACACTTCAAAGCACTGGCAGCCGCAGTAAGTCATGGAGCACTCGCACGACGAGTATACGCACACCCGAAGGCAAAGAATCTACTGGCTCATGCACGGAACGCAACAAATCACGGTACTGTTGAGTGGTCCTCTTGACACTACGCCCGCCTGTCCCGGCGTAACAGAAGCCGTTGCTGAACCGTTCGAAGACAGCCTCGCAGTAAACGCGCACCGTCATTGTTGATCGCCTAGTTGATCGAGAAACGCCGTCAAAGCGAGACGAGCTCCGCGATGGACGCGTTGCTGGCGCAGAAACTTCACTCGAGGGACGATTCAAGGTAGCTCGATCGCTTCCTTGACAATGTCGAATAAACGCTCGAGATTTTCTCAAGTGAAGGAAGCGTTTCAAGTGAAGGGCGGTGTGTGAATGGGAAAACGCCACTTAAAGAGCGTTTCGAGTGAAGGGTCGAGTCGAGGAGCGTTTGTGAATACGGGGGTATATCTGGCGGCTCAGGCGTGCTCAGTTCCAACCCCCGATCACTCTTGCGTCATGCCCATGACGGAAATCTGATGAAGTAATTTTTTTTTCAATTGTGTACAGATACGTGGGGTGGTGTCTTGCAATCCTGGTGTTCACAATATTATCAGTCATGCTGGCTTTGTGAAATATACGGTATTTAGGTAGCGTGTCGCCGTTGGTGGCACGAGGCGGGCAAACAACGGGAAAGCGTCACTGCAATGTTTGTGCATGCGATGCTCTGTGACCCGGCCATAGAGTACTATAAAAGATTAAGATAGGACCCTTCCATCGGCTCCTGCAACTGATTTGGGTTCGCACCTCACCAAACATGTGTAAGCAAACTTTGCAGCCTCAGAGATGGCAGACCGCAGAAAAGACTGTCTGGAAGACCATCTTGTAATGACTAGGAATATTATACAGCCTTTGAGACCACTTCTACATGCGTGCTCATCTCTGAGGCCATGTTTTATTTTTTTTAATGTGTCGTTTGTATGCATCGTTGAGGATTGTGTAAGCTGCACCGCTAGAGCGGCAAACAAACAATTCCATTGTGTGTCTATGCACATTTAATAGTTACAACATGATAATCGTTGGAGGAGCAAAAACTTTTATATTCAAGTGATATTCTTCGTAAGCACATGCTCACTTTGTTTGCTGAACGCAGGTACAAAGAGAGGTTCATTGCAATGCGAGACGCTAACTTACAGCGGCCACATAGTGATTATAATATACACACAATAGGTAAACATTCAGGAAATATATATAGGATGAACCACAGAAGAGTAAAACTGCAATTGATGCACACAACTACACATACAGTGCACAACGCGACACGGTAGTAGTTGCGTCTGCACTTGACTTCGGCATGACCCGAAAAGAAGAAAAGAAAAATGTTGGCTACTACTTTTTTCCCACCTTCACACTAAAAACAGTGACAAGAAGTTGCCGCAGCAAAAACAAAACAATTTTAGGTGTCATGAAGGCTGTTCACGAGGCAGGAGTGTTTATACTCAAAAATTACGCCCATGCTCTAGCTAAAAATTTTTTGCTAGATTCAGGCCCGTATTAACAGACGCTCCTCCACTCGAGCCTTCACTCGAAACGCTCCTTAAGTGGTGTTTTCCCATTCACAAACCGCCCTTCACTTGAAACGCTTCCTTCACTTGAAACAATCTTGAGCGTTTCCTCGAGATTGTCAAGGAAGCGATCGAGCTACCTTGAATCGTCCCTCGAGTGAAATATTTGCGCCAGCATTGCGTCCATGGCGGAGCCCGTCTCACTTTGACGGCGTTTCTTGATCAAGTAGGCTGCCACCGCCGCGTTCTTTCGACAATAACGGTGCGCGTTTACTACGAAGCTGTCTTCGAACGGTTCAGCAACAGCTACTGTGGCGCCGGGACAAGCGGGCGTGGTGTCAAAAGGAGCACTCACCAGTGCCTGGATGTGTTGTGTTCCGTGCATAAGCCAGTGGATTACCTGCCTTCGGGTGTGCGTATACTCTTCGTGCGAGTGCTCATGACTTACTGCGGATTTCAGTGCTTTGAAGTGTTTTGATGAAGCTCGCACACCGCATCAGTTCAAGCGTGGTGCGAAAGCTTGACAAGCAAGCGGCATAGCAAACTTTTGATGCGCTGGGTTCACCGGAGTGGCTTCCTCTCCGGTGAACCTTTGCTGCCCTAGCCAAAATTTACGACGAAGCACACCTCCGTTAGGCGACCATCTATACCAATGAGAAGGTAAGTTCTCCTGTGTTTTTTTAATTTATTTTCCTGCTTCGGTCAGATTACTATTAAAGACAGTTTAAGAAAAGCACAACACAATACATTGGGCGCAATCAGTGAGCTGCTGTAGCTACTACGCGTGAAACATAGCTTCTTTATACAGTGTGTATGCAGCTCACAATACCAATGAACAACCAAGTACATATTTAGGGGATCAAGCAGATGATCATGCTCTGTGAAACCTGCATGTACGCAAAAGTGCGTCGAGTGTCATATGAAAACGCAAACATATGAAATAAAAATACAGCAGATACATAATGAGATTGTTTTTTTTTTATTTAACCCCATGCCTACCCCCCGAAGAAGAATTGCTGGCTATGGCACTGATTCGTGCAATTAGATAATGAAATTATATACCCATATGCCTGGTCAGCTGCCCAAGTGCCTCAGCCAAACATGTGTCAAAATAGTCAAAGCTCAATACTTCAGCCATGTCTGTTCTTGAACGCGAGACATACTAATGTGTACACTGCTAGAATTAAAAAAATGCGGCTTTTGTATCCAAGCTATTACGTTTTTTCTAATATTATTTCTTGCCTCTTTTGTGCAGGGGACCAGCTGCCGACAGAAGAACACAGAGAAAAGGCCGCCTAGAATCTGCCGTATTATCAATGCATTGCAGAGTTTGTACGACTGTATACAAAAGCACAAATACAGCAGTGAATGCGTGCAGCTACACTGCATTAGGTGCGCTATGGTGTCTACTTCCTTAATCTTATTTATGATGTCCTCCGAGCTCGTACTTTATCTTTACAGTATGTAGGTTGCATATGTTTGATTGATGAACACTTTGCATTTGCATTCTTATGTTTGCCACGTTGCTCCTTATCAGCCACATGTAATAAAGGTCCATTTGCCATTCACAACTTCTGTTTTGTTCATTTATCAATACATAATTATCGTCGTGTTTGTCTTTTCATGATGAGACCGGACTGCAAAAACCACTTCTCCGATTCTACAGGAAAGCAGTTCTAGGAAAATTAAACATGTTTTATATAAAGAAGCACCATTCCTCTTCCACGGAACTGAGATGGCGTGGTTCTAACTGGTATATTTGCTAATGATGCAGCAATAGCGGATATTTTATTTACAGGGTTCTGACCAGATGTATCCGCGATGACTGCAATACCCTTGAGCATTTTTCACCGCTTCGTGGCACTGGTCTTCAATAAATCAGCAGAATAATATACTCTGCTCTTGACGACACTTTCTCGAAGGTTGAGAGAACCCACAGAATATTTTTTTAAACAGAACAGCGCACAAAATCAGACGCGGCTTCAATTTTATGACTTCCAAAAAAATAAAACATCCCCTATAATTTATGTTGATCCGGGGCTTTGGAATGCAGCACAGACACCACGATCATTTTCAACAGGTATTTCCAGTAGTTATATTGCAAATAAAATCCAAAACATTAGTGCGAAGGTCATTCATGCACTAACGATTGTGCTTCTGAGCATGCAGATGAACGAGACGGGAAAAAAATTTAAGACGTTGCCACTGTGTGAACTTGGAGACGGAAGCTACACAAATTTAAAGGTTACTTCTATGCAAATCTGTCAAATTAGACGCATCCACAAATGCAGGGCAAATAGAAAAACAATGCAAAAACAATAACTTATTCCTTGGAAGTTTAGAATTCCTTGGTGTTGACACACACACACACACACACCAGTCCCTGTTAACCGACTATATATGTTACTAAATGAAGAAAACAACTTTAAAATGTATTTTTCGCCAATAGTAAAAGAAAGGCACATGATCGCTTTTCTTAACTTGCGAACCAGTCCAATTCGAACGCTCAGCCACGAGTATAACATGCCTAGTTTTTAACGCTACCCTGGTATAACCTTGAATATCAGTTGCGAGCAATGTCTTTCAAATTTCTTATTATACGCAGAGGAACAACTGCGAAAGCGCCATGGTGAAATTCGCAGTAAATGACAAAATAAATATTGCACAGGCCCCTGAAATTAGGAACTGTGCACGTACTGCCGTAGCGAGAACGAACTTACGTACGAGTAATCTTTATACATAATGCGGTGGTGAATGCTAAAAGCACGCCAACATACTGTGATATATAGTAAAAAATACTCAATTCACCGCTATATACATTCGGTGGCTACATTAGTGATAAGACGGCTCTCAGTAAAGCGAAAGTAAACAAAGCAACAAACCATCTATTGCGCTTCCTGTCATCACTCACGTAGTTCGTTGGTCACCCCAGCAAAAGTAGGCTCTCAAACGACACACACGCAAACACTACCGTAAATATAAACTGCAATTACACGCAATTACCGTAAATATAAACTGCAATAGAAAACAAAATAAAGTAAGCAGCTAGACATGTTCAGCAGCAGACGAAATGTCTTCAGCTGTTCGTTCAGCTGCCTGGGTTCGACTGTTGCCAGACTTGAAGGAGGGCTTCGCTAACTCTATCAGCACAAGGCTTAGGGAAACAACACTACCACTCTAAATGCACGTATTTTGCTGTAATGTCAAATTAGAAAAAATAATAACTAGAAAAGGCGTTCCCTTAATGTACATAAATAGGCAATTCTTAACCACAATTGCGAATACTCTCGTTATCAGGCGCTTTTCTCGGCGCATGCAGTTCACTCAAGTGAAGGGAGCATTTCCAAGGCCTCCCTTGGCGAAGGAAGTGTGGAGGAGTGTTCATGAAACGCAGCGGCCCCTTGAGTGGAGGAGCACGCTCCACCTTGACTTCGTCAAGTCGAGCGGAGCCCTTGAGTGAAGGAGAGTTTGTGAATACGGGCCTTACCATTTATCTCTTCAAGCAATTTGTGGGTATCACAGATAACGATACTGAGCATAGCTGCACTTTTCGCACAATCTCACTCATGCAGTGAATTCGAACATAAGTATAGCGGCACAAAGAATATCTAACAACGCGAGTGGTGTCTGAATTTCTTGATGCAAGAAACAAGTTTCTTGCAAACGTGCTGCGGAGCGTTTCAACCAGTCTTCTTTCGTGTCAAGCAATCTACGAAAACAGTAGGCGAAGTGAACAGCACAAAAATATCTCTGCGCCCAACAGCGCAATGTTAGAAACGTTAGGTTAAGGCTTCATTGACAAATGCAATACGCCCTTAACAAAGTAGTGATGGAGTTTGTATCTAGCAGTAGCCAAGCTGAGAGGCAGATGAAACAAGCGAAGACCACGACGCACGCCGGCGCGTTATCGTCCATGTTTCATGGCATCTCCCTGCTTTTGCCCGTACTTCTTCAATGCCTTAAATGCTCATAAACACGGAGCGTGACAACGTTGCCATCGCGTCGACGTCTTGTGCACTTCTCTCACATCTGATTCATGCCTGATTCCTGCCCGATGTTATCGCACCGTACAATTGCAGACGTAAAGACTGATTCAGGCCACTATCTCATACGCAAAAACACGTGGACATATAATGCACTAGAAAAAGTACTGCAGTAAATAACTATAGTACGCGTGTTTCCTTGAAGCAGTGAGTGATGTGTTGCCATCTTACAGCTCGGGTGAAGCGTCGTAGCACCACCACTTTCTGGCTCGAGTGACAACTCTTGTAATTTTTATGTTATTCAATACGCAGCGGCGGCATTGTCTCGAGTCAGAAAGAAGCAGCATGAAGGAGCGATTGTGACAGACGTTTGATAATGGTGTGGGAAACAAGTCCATCACATCTTCAGGAGAAAGCGCTCAGACGTCCGTGTGACGCGAGCAGCTAGCGTGACCCCTCTTATATAGCACCGCATCACGACCACTCCCTGAATTAAGACGGACCGACGGCTTCCACTGAGAAGCGCTTGTTTGTACTGGTATGAAAATGAAGAACGCTTTGGCCGAGGTGAAAATGCAAGCTCCTAAGTATTGACGCTTCAAGCCTCGTATGGGTACTTTGACTCCAATGAATATGTTAGCATGGACATGCGGCTATTTATTGGTCCGGTAGCGTAGCGTGCGGGAGTATAACTCAGGTACATTGCCTTTTGTCCAGTTTATTGTGCAGCTAGTCAAAGAAATGTTGCATTATTTCCAAAGCAGACGGGCAAATAAATGTCTTTCCATCACGATGGTAGAGCTGCTGCGTCCCAGAAACTGTCACCAGTGTAATTGTGGTGCTTCACTAAAGTGTTAACAGTTGTGTGGCCCTGTCGACGTAATTTTTGTGTTGTTTTAAACACCGTTTGAAATTGCCGCTCTCGCCCCAATACGACACGTCACCTTCCCCACATGGTATCTTGTAGGTAACTTCCGGGTTGCGGGGTCAAGCAAGCTGTTGTAGCTTTCTATTAGGCACGTGGGCTATTTGAACATCATAGCCTTTGAAAATTCTTGCAAGCAACGATTGTTCCCCCTACGTAAGGAATCGCCATGCGCTTCGGCTTTCTTTTTCATTCACCGCTTCAAGCCAGAGCTTGGCTACATTGCACTCCTGACTACGGAGCAGGTGGTTAAGGTTAGCGTTTCATAAAAGGTCCCTTCTCACAATATGTAGCTCCTCTTTACGTTTTGTAGGGCTGGAGCAGCCTCAAAATGCTCGGGAATAAAATGCCGCCCCAACAGATCTCTTTTGTCCGATTGAGGTGTGCCGAGTTGAAGCTGAGGTACTTTCCCGTTTGCGTTGGCATTCTGTAAAGGCTTGCTTTGAATTCGCTAGATAATATCTCCACAAGAACATCAAGAAAGGAAATTTGTACATCGATTTCCTCTTCCACCGTGAAAGAGTTTATGTGCTCGAAAAATTTTGCAGCGTGTTGGCGATGGTGGATACAGGTGCAATCGTCCACGTATCTTAAAAAACGCTTGGTCGCATCACGTAACGTCGGCAGATAGCCCATTCCAGTGCAATGTTGGCTCAAACGAAGGACATGGATGCAACCATTGCTGTGCCGAACGCTGGTTAAAGTATGGCCCATTGAACACGAAGTATTGTTGTGAAGGCAAAATCTCGAAAGGGGGCTGATATCCTGGACATTAAATGGCGGACGCTGGGCTAAAGAAGAGTCCGCCTCGAAAAGGTACTTGCGTAGTTTCACAGCATAGTCCACACAAGTAAACATTGACTTCACTGCATATGATGCCATAACCTGATCACCCTCAAGGCGCTGAGTTTTTAGTTGCTCAATGAAAAAAGCAGTCTTTGACGAAAGTTGCAGTCAGCCTTGCTAGCGGTGCGGTCGAGGGATACAGTGTAGGCAACGGGACAGTTCGCAAAGCGGTGAGCGTGTGTATAGTCTACAATGGCCGTACTGGGAAGTTGGGCTTCTGAATTTCGGGAAGGCCGTACTGCGCTGAGACCGAACCATTGTAGCAGAGCAGCTCGTAGAGCAGTTTCTTCTTTTCGGGTGTAACAAGCTGTAATACATCAACGAGCTACTTCTGTCGTTCAGATTCCACTTTCTTTGTAGGAGGCTGCGTCAGCTGTAAATATGCCGACATACCTTCTTGAAGCCCCCTCATTTTGTTCAATTATTCGGCATGGTCAAGATTACAGTTCTGTTCTCTTGTCCGCGGAAAGGATGTTTGTTTCACTTGACGTTTTAACACCCTTCTTTCTGCTGTAGGTATTCTCGTATAGTTTGGCTGTGTGGCTTTCGAGATGACACCAATGGCAAGAGAGCACATCTTCGTGTAGACTTGTCTCAGCAACTAGCACTGCTTGTTCTACAGAATATGTCTACCGTCTGCGGTTTGGTCTTGCTTTATTATTGCAAATAAGGTCACACGGAGAAGTCTCTCTTCTGGCCCATCGACTTCGTACAGGTTTCGTACACCCAGCAAAGTCGAACTGTGGCAATTCCTTCCGAAAGGAAAGGAGAACTCCAAATATTGAAACGCTAACCTCTAGTGACGCGTAGCAGCAGCCGTGCTGTTGCCGCGAAGAAGGATGCAATGTAAATGAAGGTGGTGCTAAAGTCGGCACTAGACGAAGCAGATGTGGTTTTTCAATGCCTTTGATTGTCACTTTCGTGTCCAAGATTGAAGCTTGCAGTAGGTGGCATTCTGCATGGGCAATAGTCTATGTTCCCGTGGCAGTCTTTACGAGAACCTGCAGTCGCAGGGATCTCGAGATGAGCCCATGCATCATGCATTACGTGTTGAACTGTATGTAACGCTTAAACGAAGCAGATCTCGTTTTTTAAAAGACGAGCTCGCGAATTGTGGTGGTGGCAGCGAAATCATGCTTCTCTCGAAACTGATATAATCAAGCATTTGACGACTAATTATCTTGCGAGGCATCATACTATTGCAACAAGCACACTCAAATAAAAATGAGTATTGAGTAGGCCATTGCCTGTGGAAGCGATGCATGTGTGGATGCGAAGCAGCAGCGAGATGATGAATGTAAACCAAAGATGCTCTTCTGTGTCGCCTTAGGCAGGTGCAGCAATATTCAGAACCTCTGCGTGACTAACGCTGCCGGTGACCATCGCTTAATGCCGCTGATCGCTGCCGAACGCTGCCGGCGACAAGCGCTGCGGGTTATGTTGTGCTAAACAGCCAGTCCTTCAACGCACACGCCAGAGGGATCAAACGTGATTCGGTTCAAAAAAGCAGACGGGCTCTGACTCACGGAATCGTCGAACCAATCTTCTGTGGTACATCCCTCGAAGACCCAGAATTCTGACTTGAGATATACGACCGTGTCGCTGCCTTTAAGAACTGAAGCACCGAGGACAGCTGCAACATGCCTACTTTTACCTAAAAGAGTCGGCAAAAACCTGGTTTGAAAACCGAGAGTTTGCACTCCAAATCTGAGAAGGTTTTCGCAGTACTTGTTTACACACTTTCATAAGTGTGGTCCACAAAGAGAAGGATGCTTCCCTGCTGGAAACACGAGTGTAAGTCTCAAATGAGAAAGTCGCCATCTTCGCGGAAGAGATGACTCGACTATTCCACCTTGCCGATGCTGACATGGCCGAAGACAAAAAAGTTCGGCTCCTTATGTGAGATGTTAGACAAGAACTCTTCGCAGGACTTATCCCAACCCACTCATGACGGTCGCCGCGTTCCTCACTCAAGCTACAACTATAGAATAGGCCCCTGAAATGCGGACAAGGCAGTACGACCACCGCTCCCCGACAACGAACTATACTGACGTTTCAGGCCAGAGAGCTGATTACCTGTGTGAGACCATCCGCGCAGTCGTGCGTGAAGAGTTGCGTAAGATGTTCGCGGAATCGCAGCGTTCAGTGGACTCGATCACTGACATCGTTCATGAAGAGGTCTAGCAAGCGTTGGGAATACCCGAACCAGTGCAGTGTGATCGGGAGACTATGAACTATACTGCTGCAGTGCGTCGTAGCTCACTAGCCCCCCCCCCCCCCTCCACCCCACCGGCCACGTCAAGACGCCGCACCACCGCAGTTCCAACGCCAGACATTGCCGCCGCCACCACCAACGCCATACCACCCACCTTCGGGCCGGCGAAACGCACCGAGGAAGACACACGTGTGGCGTGCCCCCGATCACCGCCCACTCTGCTACTACTGTGGTGAAGCCGGGCACACGTATCGCCGCTGCCAGTATCGACAGATGGGACTGCGTGGCTTCGCCGTCAATGCACCGCGTCCGCAGCCAGGGGAATGGCCACGTGACATCGCCGACTACCTAGCAGAAACGCAATGGACACCACGAAGTCTTTCCCCTTCATGACACCCCGCCGCTGCATGTCACCGCATTACCGGCCGTACTCTGGCCCAACCCGGGGTTGATATCATAGCTCGTACCCGGGAAACTAGAGCAGCAACCTATGGAGGTGCTGTTGCTGTGCGACGAACTACCGAAGATCCTCCTCCTCCGACGACGACACAACAGAACTTTTCAAACACGACGCAAACCAGGCAAAGCACTGATGACAAAACCTTACCAGTAGGTGTTTTGGGACCTCACATTGTAAAAAAAATGGCAGCATATCCATGGAGTGAATGATGGAGAGTGAGGCGAAGCATTCCTCTGTTCATTCATTCTTGCTTCCGTCCGTTCATGCGTCCGTCTGTGTGCTCATCCATGCGTCCATCCGGCCATCCGTGCGTGCGTCCGTCCCTGCGTTCGTCCATGCATCCGCCCCCTGCGTCCATTCATGCGTCCATCCATGCATCTGCCTGTGTGTCTGTTAGTCAATCTTTTCAACGCTCCAAGTACCACGATCTCACATCTTTTCATCGTATATTCGCCATGTAGAAGCACCGCCATCCAGCGGACATTCCAAGGACTAAACGAGAGGTGGCACACGCACACCTTCTTACGGCTTGTGCTTCGGGCCTACTTTCCACCTTTAACCACCTCGAGTTCATGGTATGTACTAGTTCACTGCATTAATGGCACTGTGGCCCAACGCTCGCAAAACCTTTCCAAAACCAAGGAGGTTACGCCCAGCTAGTATAACGTAGCAACCCCTTCTTGTCAGATAGTGGTCAATGTACATGCCAATGGCTGCTAATGGTAACTGCAGCATGCGCGTTATCTAAAAGCCGAATGCTCCTGTCTCTCATCCCCTATTGGCAGCCATTGGCATGTACATGAGCACTATTTTTTATTGTTCAACAACGCACAGAAGAAATCTCTCACCGGCACCACCTTGAAGGCCGAAATGCTATACTTGTTACATACTACAACGGCTACGATGGACGAACGGGTGCCGCTATAAGGAGCTTCGCCCCTAAAAAACTAGTGGTACTTGCTACTTTTGGGAAGTAACGGTTTGTCACATATGTAACAACCCTGTTAGAAACGGGAGTTAGTAACTGCAAGCGTAGTAACTGTTATTACTCTTGCCATTCCTAGCAGCAGCTAGTAAAAGCAAGGGTAGGAATCGTTACTACCGTTGCTGTTGCTAAACGCAGGTAGCAACAACACGGGTAGTAACTGTTACTGGCCTCGCCATCACTGTTACCTGTTAGTAACGACGCATGTAGCAATAGTTACGACTCCTGCAATTATTATAATAGGGTTGTAACATATGTGACAAGCCGTTGCTACCCAGAAGTAGCAAGGGCCACTAACTTCTTCAAAAGTTATGAAGCTAATAAGTTAGTAACCATTGCTACGTTCTCACTAGCTACGGCTGGTACTGAGGTGCGACAGACTGAAGCAGCACTTCAAGTACACAGTTGTGTGCACACCAGGTTAGCTTAATTGATTATTCTGATGGCCATATTTTGCTGAGAACATTATAGCTGTAATGAATGCGACAATATAGCAGGGATATATAGCAATACTATAGATATGGACTGTATAAATAAAAAAGGAATAATTGCCAGTGGTATCTAGGACTTTTTCCTGGAAAACACCTAGTTCTGTTGCGCACTGAGAAATATATTATCATAAAATACTACGAAAACACCTGCAAATTCACTGCTGAGTGTGAACGGTCATAACACAGGTTTATGCGGCGGACATTATTAGAAACAAAACGAAGCATTGTTACAAAAGCCAGGAATCAATAAACTGTGCCTCGCAGTGCATTTTCAAATCAAAACATTTATTGATAACAAACCTCAGCAGACTTAACTTAAGTAGCCTTTTCACGCGATGATATTTGCCATACGACTAGTGGCATCTCTGCACTTGTCGACAAGCCATAGAAATGCTCAAGTAGAGTGAATGTTTTCTTGTTAGCGCCACTGTACTTGACATCGAAGATCCAGATTATTTCCATAAGTGCAGTCATGCCTGCAATTACATCGAGCACCTCTACACTAAGCCCTTGAAAGCTCGCAACTATGTCTGTAGCTTCAGTGGCATTTTTGCCCTTCAGAGAAAGGGCAGAGTAGGTGTCCTGTAAAATGAGCAATACAGAAAATCAGCATCCCTGATGAAAAGCATAATAGCTGATATGAAAAAGTTATAGCAAACAAGCTCACTAGTCCCTACAGAAATTGCGGCTGCTCTTTTAGCAGCACCGACAGCAACTCCACAATGCCAACGGCAAAGTGATCTGTTGACGAAATGTTTCAGGCACATCAAACTTTCTCATATAAGGGTAATGACAGTTATACTCCTATGAAGATGACTTATAAATGTTTAAAAATTTCGAAAAACTTAGAAATCTGGCAAGCCTTAATACGTACATTTCTTTTCGTTACCATGCAGTGCCTAGATTTCTTCTGATTGCTTTCACAGCATCCTTTGCGCATGCGACGACACTTCGCAAGCTCAAAACACCAGTCTCCATACCGGTTCATAAACTCCATGACCCTTTTTTGTAATTTAACACCAGTGAGAGCGGTTAACTCCTCATGAAGCTAGAATGACAAAAAATTGTAACGAATCACCAACAAATTTGCAATTACTGATAACATAAAAAACTCATTATGCCCAAGTATTCCCACATAGATTGCTGCAGCAGGATCACAACAACAACTGTTTCTGCTCACCATTTCAGCCTTTGCCAAAGCAGGGTATTTCAGCACCACATCTGCTGTTGATGGCCTCATTTACTTCATCCACTTCTGTCTAGATGGTCTTGTCTGCTCCATAGAATCACTGAGATTTTACAAGTATGGAATGGGCCGCTTGATTTCTTTGACCATGTAGTCAATATGGCTGATAATTGTAGCCTCATCATGTTGAGAAGCGACATGTTGTGAAAGATCTGCAATCTAACCAGAAAAAATAGATGGTACTGCACAGTGAAAGGTCAAAACAAATGACATGAAATAGACAGACATGAAAACTAAACTTTTTTACTACCTCAGTTGAAGAATGTTGGCGTTTTTTTAAGCAATTGGACATGTGTAGAGCACTCAATTACAAGGCTGACTTAGGTAAGAGAACTGAAGCAGTGTGTACTGCTACCATCTTGCTTCACGAGTGTGTCATTAGTTATGTTAATGTCAAGGTTCTCACAATGGTTGTCCGCAGTGTCGCCCACCTCGACACTTCATAACTTTCAAATTTACACCTTGTGAACCAGTATATCGCAACTGTGCGCTTAAAATCAGTGAACCATGCCTCATACTTATATCAGAAGGAGTCTGAAGAGGTAACACTGACTTTAAATATTGCCAACTGCAGTGTCAGTGTTGGTGCCTTTATATGTGTGTCATAAATACCGAAAATATTGTCACGGGGTCGTGACGTAGCCGAAGACAGCAGACTTTTTGTTGGAATTCAAATGTTTATTTGGACGAACCTGTGCCCGGTAAACGGAAAGCCGGATTACAGTCGCAATTTTGGACTGATAGCGGCGAACGGAGCGTCGGCCGTCGATCAACTACTGACAAGCGGTGAAGTGCGTCGGCATTTATACTATTACCAACGAATGTTCTATCGTTATCACTGGCGATGGCGTAGGTTTCAGAATAATCTCTACAGTTCGCAGAGTGGGCGTGATCTTATCGGAAGGATCTACTAAAGACCAGAAGCTTCTCGAAAACTGCGCGCGAGTTTTGCGCTGAGAATCGTGGAGTGTTTTGGGGTGATAACAAAACTTGAGAAATGGAACGTGGCATTGCCCCCCTCTGCAAAAGGCATCGTCCCGATGCTTTAACTAAAGATGAAGGTACATTATAATGCAAGAAAGTACAATGAATAAATTACGATAAAATAATAATAAAAAACACTGTTTCAGTTTGTTAACGCGCATGAACCGGCTTGAGGCGCGCGACATGGACGACTTCAGGTCGCGATCGGCGTCGTTGAGAGTTCGTGATGCCGTCAGGGACAACCTCGTAATCAAGTGGGCCGAGACGTCGAACCACCCTGTACGGCCCGAAGTACCGTCGCAGAAGCTCTTCACTTAGTCCACGTCGGCGTATCGGCGTCCATACCCAAACACGTTCACCGGGCTGGTATTATTCCACGAAGCGTCGTCGAAGATTGTAACGGTGGCTGTTGGTCGTCTGCTGATTCTTGATACAGAGACGCGCGAGTTGTCGGGCTTCTTCGGCGCGTTGAAGGTACTCACTCATATCGAGTTTTCTTCGTCGGTGACGTTGGGTAACATGGCATCGAGCGTCGTTTCCGCGCTCCTTCCATAGACCAATTTGTATGGAGATGTCTGCGTCGTCTCCTGCACCGCCGTGTTGTATGCGAAGGTCTCGTACGGAAGAATGGCGTCCCACGTCTTGCGTTCGACATCGACGTACATTGCCAGCTTGTCGGCGATCGTCTTGTCAAGCCGCTCGGTGAGGCCGTTGGTCTGTGGGTGGTACGCTGTCATCCGGCAGCGGTTTGTCTGGCTGTATGCCAAGATCGCTTGAGTTAAGGTGGCAGTAAATGCAGTTCCTCTGTCGGTGATAAGGACCTCCGGGGCGCCGTGACGTAGGACAATATTTTCGACGAAGTACTTAGCTACCTCGGATGCACTGCCTTTGGGAAGGGCTTTTGTCTCGGCGTAGCGGGTGAGGTAGTCGGTAGCTACCACGATCTACTTGTTTCCGAAAGACAACGTGGCCCCAGTAGGTCCATACCAACCTGCTGGAAAGGTCGGCAAGGTGGTTAAATTGGCTTCAGAAGTCCCACTGGCCTTGTCTGCGGTGTCTTGTGTCGCTGACAGTCCCGGCATGTCCTCACATAACGAGTGACGTCGGTGGTAAGACGTGGCCAGTAGTACCTTTCTTGTATCCTCGCGAGCGTGCGAGAAACACCGAGGTGCCCTACCATTGGATCGTCGTGCAGGGCCTGCAGGAGTTCTGGTCGCAGAGCTGAAGGCACCACAAGGTGGTACTTGGCTCGGAGCGGTGAAAAGTTTTTCTTGTGGAGAAGACCGTTTCGCAGAAAGAACGACGCAAGTGCGCGCTTGAATACCTTCGGGACTTCGGTAGTCCTGCCTTTGAGGTATCATATTAGGGCATTATACTCCGGGTCGGCCCGCTGTCGTTTAGCGGAGTCGTCGGTAGTTATCGTTCCCAAGAAGTAGTCGTCATCCGGGTCGTCGGGTGGTGGTTGGTCGACAGGCGCACGATAGAGACATTCGGCGTCGGAGTGTTTCTTGCCGCACTTGTAAATGACAGTAATGTCATATTCTTGAAGTCTCAGGCTCCATCGTGCGAGGCGACCTGAAGGGTCCTTCAAGGTGGGTAGCCAACACAAGGCGTGGAGGTAGCTCAAAACTTTGAAGGGCCTGCCGTAGTGGTAGGGGCGAAATTTCGACGTAGCCCAGATGATGGCGAGGCACACCTTTTCTGTTGTGGAAGAATTGGCTTCTGCTTTGGATAGCATTCGGCTGGCGTAACTAATAACCCTTTGAAGTCCGTCAGCCCTCTGCACAAGAACGGCGCCAAGAACTACGCTGCTTGCGTCAGTGTGTGTTTTGTCTCGGCGAATTCGTCGAAATGGGCAAGTAACGGAGGCGTTTGTAGGCGATGTTTAAGCTCCTGGAAAGCGTGTTCTTGCGGCGTTTCCCACTCTAACTCCACGTCTATCTTGGTAAGGTTAGTGAGAGGATCAGCGATGCGGGCGAAGTTTTTCATGAGCCACCTATAATAGGCGCACAGGCCTAGAAATCGGCGCACCACCTTCTTGTCAGTGGGTGGCGGGAAGTCGGCGAAGGCGGCTGTTCTGTTTGGATCGGGACGAACTCCAGACTTGCTAATAACGTGCCCCAAAAACAAGAGCTCCTCGTACGAAAATCTGCACTTTTCTGGCTTCAGTGGAGTCCGGACGTCTTGATGGCTTGAAGTACAGCTTCAAGGTGTCGAAGATGCTCGTCCAAACTCGAGGAAATCATGACGACGTTGTCCAAGTACACAAGGCAAGTCTGCCACATCAATCCTGCCAGTACTGTATCCATAACGCGTTGAAAAGTTGCAGGCGCTGAGCAAAGACCGAAGGGCATCACCTTAAACTCGAAGAGGCCGTCCGGTGTTATAAACACCGTCTTCTCTCGGTCTCTTTCGTCGACTTCGATTTGCCAATAGCCAGTTTTGAGGTCCACTGACGTGAAGTACTTGGCGTTATAGAGCCGATCAAGTGCGTCATCTATTCGTGGGAGAGGATGCACGTCCTTTCTTGTGATTTTGTTCAGGTGGCGATAATCGACTCAGAAACGTAGGCTCCCATCCTTTTTCTTCACTAACACCACGGGGGATGCCCATGGACACTTGGACAGCTGGATAATGTCAACCCACAGCATTTCATGAACTTGTCTTTCATGGCCTCACGATCTCGCGTCGAAACCCTGTACGGACTCTCGCGGAGTGGTCTGGCATTTTCTTCGGTTATGATGCGATGTTTCGTGATTGGGGTCTGTCGAATTTTTGAGGACGACAAAAAGCAATCTTCGTATTGCAGGAGCAGGGCCTTGAGCTGTTCTTGCTTGCAGTTCGGAAGTCTGGGATTGACATCGAAAGCTACGAGAGGGGCTTGGTTCCTCTGAGCAGGTTCCACAGAATCGGCGAGGACGAAAGCACTAGTGGCTTCGACAATTTCTTCGATGTATGCGACCATTGTTCTTTTGTTCACATGTTTGTACTCATTGCTGAAATTCGTGAGCATAACCGTTGCTTTGCCTCCCCGCAGCTCTGCAATTTCTCTTGCGACGCAAATATTTCGGGTGACCAACAGATGCTGACTGCCTTCAACGACGGCTTTCAAGTCAGATGACTGAGGAGCGCTGACTGAAAGAATGACGCTTGAGCGAGGTGCAATGGTGAATTGTTCTTCCAGCACACTGAAGGCATGGTTTCCTGACGGCGTCCGCGGTGGTAGTGCTTCTGTAGATAACGTTATCGACTTTGTTTTTAGGTTGATGACAGCCCCATGAAGGCATAAGAAGTCCATGCCAAGGATGACATCTCTAGAGCAACGCTGTAGGACTACGTAGTCTGTAGGATGAATAGGGCCGTTAATGGTGACTCTCGCTGTGCAGATTCCTGCAGGCATTACGAGATGACCACCGGCTGTGCGGATTCCAGGGTCTTTCCAAGCTGTATAACTTTCTTTAACTTCGCGGTGAACGACCCACTGATGACGGAGTAGTCGGTTCCAGTATCGACGAGAGCGGTCACACTGTGGCCGTTGATAAGTACGTCCAGGTCGCTAGTTCGCCGTCTCGCATTACAGTTAGGGCGTGGCGTCGGGTCACAGCTGCGTCGACTTGTTCCGCTGCTTCCATGTTGCGTCGTCGGGTCACCTTCGGTAAGTGAGGTTTCGACGTCAGGGCTTTGCCTGGTTGGCGTTGTGTTCAGAAAGCTCCGTCGCGGCATCGTCGTCGTCGTCGGATCTTCGGTAGTTCGTCGCACAGCAACCGCACCTCCATCGCTTGCTGCCCTTAGTTTCCCGGATACGGGCTAGGAGACCAGCCCCGCGTTGAGCCAGAGTACGGCCGGGGGTGCGGTTACATTCGGCGGCTGGGCGACGGCGAACAGGAAGGACTTCGTGGTGTCCATTGAGTTCCTGTCAGGTAGTCGGCGATGTCACGTGGCCGTTGTCCTGGCTGCGGACGCGGTGCATTGACGGCGAAGCCACGCTGTCACTTCTGTCGGTTATGGCAACGGCGGTACGCGTGTCCGGCTTCGCCGCAGTGGTAGCAGAGCGGGCGGTGGTCAGGGGTGCACCAGACGTCAGAGTTCCTCGGCGCACTGCGCTGGGCCGCTGGCGAACGGTAGGACGTCGGTGGGGGTGGTGGCGTCTGGGGACGGAAGTGCGATGGGGCAGCGTTTTGGCGAGCGCGTGGTGGAGGGGCGTGGCGGCAGGCTGCAGCAGCATAGCTCATGGCTTGCAGCTGAGGCTCTTGAGGCTGAGGAACGCCCAGCGATTGCTGGATCTCCAGGCGTACTACGTCCGCGATGGATTCCACGTAAGGCTGCGCTGAAGGAAGTAATTTTCGCAGCTCTTCTTGCACGATCGCTCGGATCGTCTCACGGAGTAAGTCAGTGGTTCCAAGCGCTTGAATGCGGGCGTAGCTGGCAGACGAGAAGCTACGGTTATATTGCCGCGTGCGCATCTCGAGCGTCTTCTTTATCGTAGATGCTTCTGAAATGAATTTGGCGACCGTATTTGACGGGTTTCTGACCAGCCCGGCAAAGAGTTCCTGCTTTAGTCCTCGCATGAGCAGACGGACCTTCTTTTCCTCGGACATGTCTGAGTCTGCGTGGTGGAAAAGTTTAATCATATTTTCAGTGAATAGCGCCACGTTTTCGTTTGGCATCTGCATGCGGGTTTCAAGAAGAGCTGCGGCCTTCTCCTTGCGCACCACACTTGCGAAAGTGGTGAGGAACCTGGCGAGAAAGACGTCCCACGTTGTAAGGCTTCGCTCTTGATTCTCGAACCAGGTCCGAGCAGCATGTTATAAGGCGAAATACACATGCCGAAGCTTGTTATCGTCTGTCCAGTCATTGAAGGCGGCGACGCGGTCGAACCTTTAGATTCAGCTTTCCGGGTCTTCCAGTGGCAAACCGTGGATAGTTGGCGGCCTTTTGGGTTGCGGGAGCAGGAGTGGTGATGGCTGCACGGGGGCGGTCATGGTTGCAGTAGTTGATGTCGGGATCCGAGTCTGTCTGGCTGATTCAGGAAGGGGCCCATACTCTGGTTGTAGTCCCCTCTGCCTGCGGCTTGTTCGCTGTTCAGGGTTAGCATCCGTGTCTTCTTTGACGCTTGGGCTGGGGTCGCGGCTTGAAGGAGGCGTCCGGTACATGGAAGAAACAGCACCTCTACCAGATGTCACGGGGTCGTGACGAGGCCGAAGACAGGAGACTTTGTGTTGGAATTTAACTGTTTATTTAGGCGAACCTGTGCCTGGTAAACGGAAATTCCGATAACAGTAGCAGCCTTGGACTGATAGCGGCGAATGAAGCGTCGGCCGTCGATCAACTACTCACAAGCGGCGAAGTCCGTCGGCATTTATACTCTTGCCATCGAATGTTCTATCGTTATCACTGGCGATGGCGTAGGTTTCAGAATAATCTCTACAGTTCGCAGAGTGGGCGTGATCTTATCGAAATGATCTGCTAAAATCCGGAAGCTTCTCGAAATGCATGCGAGTTTTGCGCTGAGAATTGTGTAGTGTTTTGGGGCGATAACAAAACTTGAGAAATGAAACGTGGCAATATATGACCAGATATTATTGGCTGATTTGATGCGTGGGGTTTAACGTCCCAAAACCACCATATGATCATGAGAGACGCCGTAGTGGAGGGCTCCAGAAAATTCGACCACCTGGGGTTCTTTAACGTGCACCCAAATCTGAGCCCACGGGCCTACATCATATCCACCTCCATTAGAAATGCAGCCGCCGCAGCCGGGATTAAAACCTGCAAGCTTCAAGTCAGCAGCCGAGTACCTTAGCCAGAAATTAATGGCTAGTGCTTGTTCTTTTATATAAAAAAAGTTTGAAGACTTCAAATTTTGAACGTAATATATATATATATATATATATATATATATATATATATATACATACCAAAAACAAAAGTGATGCTGGGTCCGGGTAAGATTATCCGTAGGGAAGAGGACGCACGTACGAAGTGATTTTATTAACGTTTCGGCCGCGGGTCTGGCCTTCATCAGAATACAGTTTATGGCGCGAGTGCTGTTTATATACATGTGCATATCAATAAGATACAAATATGAAAACCGGCATGAAAGGCGATATATGGGCATATATATATATGCAAGTCACACAATTTGAAGGGCACATGATACACGAGTAAAAAGATATAGTTTCCATGCGCGAGCACGTGGCGAGCACGTTGTTTATAGATAAAAGATAAAACGCATGAAAGATAAAGCACATAACGCGAAGAGTAGTCCGACTGGTAATAGCAAGGGGAAAAAGAAGAAAAAATAATAAAATAATAACAAAAATTACAAAGACGTTACAAAGATGCTACGTAATCAACCGATACAGACAATGGAGTGCGACTTGCTGAGCGAGGTTGAAAAAAAGATGGACAGGGTGATATAGGTTACGCAGATAGGCAACTAAGTTTTCCTACGTTTTCATTTAGACCAGATGCGACGGCATCGAATTTATAGATGAGGAATGATTCTGGGCTTCTCTATCATAATTTGTGCGGAAACCAGATTCTAGTAATGTGACCTGTAGATTTTCAAAAGAGTGGTCAGGGAGGTGCACGTGTCTTGAAATGGGCAAGTGGGGCAAGGTGTTATCATGAGATTTATGGTTGTTAAAACGCAGTCTAAAAGGCCCTTCCTTTTGACCAATGTCAAACCTTGCTCAGCAAGTCGCACTACATTGTCTTTATCGGTTGATTACGTAGCATCTTTGTAATGTCTTTGTGATTTTTTGTTATTATTTTTGTTATTTTGTCTTGTTTTTCCCTTTGCTATTACCGGTCGAACTACTCTTCATGTTATGTGCGTTATCTTTTATGCGTTTTATCTTTTATCTGTAAATAACGTGCTCGCCACGTGCTCGTGCATGAAGACTATATCTTTTTACTCGTGTGTCAGGTGCCCTTCAAATTGTGTGACTTGCATATATACATGCCCATATATCGCCTTTCATGCCGGTTTTCATATTTGTATGTTATTGATATGCACATGTATATAAACAGCAATCGTACCATAAACTGTATTCTGATGAAGGCCGGACCCGCGGCCGAAACGTCATCAAAATCACTTCGTACGTGCGTCTTCTTCCCTATATATATATATATATATATATATATATATATATATATATATATATATATATATATATATATATATATATATATATATATAAATGTATATATATATTGCCACAGGCATGGAACGAGTTTTAGCCATGCCAATGCGAGTATGTGCCATGGTGTGAAAGAAGAAGAGGACGGTTGGTGTGTGCTCGTGCTGTAACGTTCGGTTCGGCTCGACGTCCAGTGCTGCTCCTGTGAACAGACGTTGTGGTCGTTCTGTGATCACGTGACATTTTCTGGTGGAGGTGCTGGGTAGTGTTGTATGCACTGCATTCAGCAGCAAGGTCCCGACACTAGCCGCGACTTGGAAGAACCAGCTGACCTACGGCGTAGCAGGCGACAACTAGGCCAACCTCCTGAATTCGGACCATTTCCTCAACTCGGCAGTACTATGGCTAGTGCGGGAACGCAAACCCAAGAAACATCAACGCTGCCTCCTCCATGGTTCTTCAACGTCCCGCGTACTCCGAAGCCGTTCCACGGTGACCCTTATGAGGACGTCGACGACTGGCTCGACGACTACAACCGTTGCGGCAGCGTCAACGAGTGGAACGAGCAGCGAAAGCTTCGGTACGTCTACTTTTATCTCGAGGACTCTGCACGCACTTGGTTCGAAAACCATGAAGCCACTATGACAACCTAGCCAGAGTTTTGCAACCAGTTGCGAAATACCTTCCGAAGCTCTGACCGAAAGGAGCAAGCGGAACGGCTCCTCAATTCCCGAAACCAGTGTCCGAACGAGAGTGTTGCCATGTTCGTTGAGGACATGACGTGGCTGTTCAGGCGAGCCGACTCCTCAATGACGGAAGAGAAGAAGGTGCGCCTGCTAATGCGGGGAGTGAAGGAGCAGCTGTTCGCGGGACTAGTGCGGAACCCTCCCAGCAATGTAGAGGATTTCCTTCGCGAAGCCACGACAATGGAGAGAATGCTAAGGCAGCGTTCGTACCAGTATGAACGTCCTGGCAGTCTTTCGTCAGTGTCATCGGCCCTACCAACACCTGACGTCACGACTGTAAAAGACCTGACGGAGCTCGTGCGCAGTATTGTGCGCAAGGAGCTGCAAAAGCTGCACGTGGTGTCTTCTCCGCCCCATGTTGCTGCTTTAACGGATGTCGTTCGCGAAGAGGTCCGGCAGCTGGTGCATCCCATGACGACTCTGCGTGCAGCCGAAGTCCAACCCATGACGGCCCCGCGTCCAGCCGAAGCTCCGCTATTAACATACGTGGAAGCACTACGTACTCCTGCACCGGCTGTTGGCTATCCGTCCCGTCCGTCAACCCTGCAGACGGCACCGTCGTTCTACTCGGGACCACCGCAGTACGGCAACCCACCCCTTACACGGAAATCCAGTGCATGGCGTGCTCCCGACAACCGGCCTCTATGTTATCACTGTGGTAAACCAGACCACATCTACCGTGAGTGCGCCTACAGGCACATGGGTCTTCCCGGCTTTCGTCCGGATGCTCGTCGACCCAGAGATGGTGAGCGGCCCCGTGCTATCGCCGAATACTTGGCAAGCCAACGATCCTCAACCCTTCCGCGTCGCCAATCCCGCTCACCATCTCCACGGCGTTCCACGTCACCTGGCCAACAATCAACCTTTGCGGACGTCCTTGCAGGAAGATCGCCTAGATCCACAAGCCCGCGCCGGGGAAACTAAGAACAGCGACCTCTGGGGGTGAGGCCGCTGTTGATCGACCATTACAAGACCCTCCCCCGATTTGCCTGCCGACATTCGACGACATTCTTTCACCGACGTGTGCCATCGACGATAAACAGGTCTCTGCTCGTATCTCTGTTCTTGTCGACAACCACCCGCTGACCGCTCTGGTAGATACGGGTGCCGATTAATATGTTATAAGCGCTGACCTCGCTGCACAGCTAAGAAAGGTAACGACACCTTGGGGACATGGAACCAACCTCCGGACTGCGGGAGGTCACCTATTGACACCGCTAGGAATGTGCACTGCCCGCCTCCGAATTCGTGAGTCGACGTACATTGTTTCCTTCGTTGTATTGCGCGAATGCTCCCAAAACCTGATTCTCGGAATGGATTTTCTCCGCGAGCATGGAGCCATTATTAACCTTCGCGACTTGCTCATGACGTTATCTAACGACCATACAGCCCTACGAAAGGATGTTGTTGCGCCGACCACAACACTTCGAATTGCTGACGACACCATCGCACTGCCACCGCGAGCCAGTATGTTGGTAACTGTGGAGAGCGACTGTGACAACAAGAGTAGTGGCATCGCGGAAACTAACCTCTCGGTGCTCTTGGCTCGGCAGATTAGTGTCGCGCGTGCTATCGTCAAACTGAAACATCGGAAGACTCAGCTTTTGATCACGAATTTCGGCGGCCAGTACCAACACTTGGCAAAGCGAACAGCAATCGCGAACTTTGAAGCCATCGATGACGCAGAATGTTCCACTATCGCTCCGATTGCCACTGCTGCCGAAGGTAACACTGATATAGCCAGTACAGTTGACGTGAATTGCCAGCTATCCTGTGCGCAGCAACAGCAGATACGCATAATTTTACGTACGTACAGTGATTGCTTTGCGTCCACCTCCAAAATCAAGCAGACCCCAACCGTGAAGCACCGCATTATAACGGACCCTACCGAACGGCCTGTACGACAGCACGCCTACCGCGTGTCGCAGAAAGAACAAGAGGCAATACGTTTTCAAGTGAAAGAGATGCTCGACGACGACGTCATCCAACCCTCGAACAGTCCATGGGCGTCACCCGTCGTACTTTTTTAAAAAGAAAGACGGCACTCTTCGATTTTGCGTCGATTACCAGAAGCTCAACAAAGTGACGAAGAGAGAAGTCTACCCTCTCCCACGCATAGATGACTCACTGGATCGACTTCGACATGCCCGATATTTTTCCTCAATGGATTTACGCAGCGGCTACTGGCAGATCGAGGTCGATGAACGTGACAGGGAAAAAACAGCATTCATAACTCCCGATGGCCTCTACGAATTCAAAGTGTTACCATTTGGATTATGCTCTGCACCGGCAACGTTCCAAAGGATGATGGACACCGTCCTGTCCGGTCTGAAGTGGGAATCCTGCCTCGTGTATTTAGACGACGTCGTTGTTTTTTCCAAAACATTTGAGCAACATTTACAACGACTTCAGTCCGTCTTCGTCGCTATTCGATCCGCAGGCCTATCTCTAAAACCGGAAAAGTGTCATTTCGGCTACGAAGAGCTAAAGTTCCTCGGCCACCTTATCAGTCACGATGGCATTAGACCAGACCCAGAAAAGACCATGGCTGTTGCTGCATTTCCTCCACCTTCGAACAAACGGGATTTGCGCCGGTTTTTGGGTCTCTGCGCCTACTACAGGCGCTTTGTCCAGAGCTTTGCTAACATCGCTGAACCCCTTACCCGTTTAACGAAGGAGGATACTCCTTTTGTGTGGGGTCCAGAGCAGAGAGCCGCTTTTTCCCAGCTTCAGCAGTGCCTTCAGAGTGAACCCTTACTAGGGCACCTTGATGAAGATGCCACCACCAAACTTCACACTGACGCAAGCAGCATCGGTCTTGGTGCAGTACTCGTCCAGTGGCAAGACGGCGCTGAACGTCCCATCGCTTATGCTAGCCACATTTTCTCATCTGCGGAAACTAACTACTCGACCACGGAGAAGGAATGTCTTGCTGTTATTTGGGCGATAACAAAGTTCCGACCGTATCTGTATGGCCGTCCATTCAGAGTAGTTACGGACCATCATGCCCTCTGTTGGCTGGCCAATCTCAAGGACCCTTCAGGACGCCTCGCGAGGTGGAGCTTATGCCTTCAAGAATTTGAGGTTACAGTCGTCTATAAGTCGGGCCGCAGGCACACTGATGCTGATTGCCTTTCGCGCGCACCCCTCGCGACGACATCAAGGAACGATGATACCGATGGCCAGTTTCTTTGTGCAGTCAGTGAATCTGACTTGGCCCAACAACAGTGGAATGATTCAGAGATCCAACAACTTATCAAATACCTTCAAGGTCGCAGCTCGAGTCCACCATCGGCATATGCACGTTCAGGGTCATTTTGTTTCCGCAACGACATCGTCTACAAAAAGAACTTCGAACCTTATGCGACTGAGTACCTCCTCGTCGTTCCACCGGGGCTACGTGCTGACATTTTATCTGCCTGCCACGACGAGCCTTCCTCCGGCCACCTAGGATTCGCACGTACCCTTGCCCGGATTCGGACTCGCTACTACTGGCCAAAGCTCACCCAGGATGTCAAGCATTACGTTAAAACATGCAATCATTGCCAGCGCCGTAAAGCCCCACCTGTGCGCCCTGCTGGTTTATTACAGCCTCTTGCACCCCCGTCACAACTGTTTGAACGAATCGGCATGGACTTGCTTGGGCCCTTCCCGAAGTCACATGATGGCAACCGCTGGATCGTAGTCGCTACTGACTATTTAACGAGGTACTGCGAAACGAAAGCCCTAGAACGAGGCACCGCCAATGAGGTTGCGTATTTTTTTATCAACAACATCGTCCTCCGCCATGGAGCACCAACAGTTCTTATCACTGACCGTGGAACAGCCTTTACAGCCCAATTGATGCAAGACGTCACGAGACTTAGTGGAACAGCTCATCGCAAAACAACCGCATACCATCCACAAACCAACGGTCTGACGGAGAGATTAAACAAGACGCTCGCTGACATGCTACCTATGTACGTCGACCGTAATCACAAAAACTGGGATGCAATTTTGCCATACGTAACGTTCGCTTACAACACTGCGGTTCAAGAGACTACGGGTTTCACTCCACTCCGGTTGCTTCACGGCCGAGAAGCAATTACGATGCTTGATGCCATGCTGCTGCCTGACACGACCGATACTACTACTGATGCGAACGACTTTCTCCGGCTCGCCGACGCGGCCCGCCAGCTTGCACTCAAGCGGATCCGAAAACAACAACGAGTCGACTCGCAGAGGTACAACTCCCGTCATCGCCATGTCATTTACCAACCCGGTGATCTGGTCTGGCTGCGGATCCCCGTTCGCAAAAGGGGCCACTCGGAAAAGTTACTTCACCGCTACTTCGGTCCCTATAAAGTACTACGCTGCCTCACAGATGTCAACTACGAAATTCTGCTTGAAGACACAGCTCAGTGATCTCGATGTTCCCAGCAGCCCGACATTGTTCATGTGTCACGGATGAAGCCACACTACCCCCGAGCCACCTGACACTGCTTCTTCACGTGTCTTTGTGCGTGTACGCGACTACTTTAACTTTTAATCGGCATTGGTCATCGGGGTGGTACTTTTCTTTTCGAAGGAGGGGGGGTAATGCCACAGGCATGGAACGAGTTTTAGCCATGCCAATGCGAGTATGTGCCATGGTGTGAAAGAAGAAGAGGACGGTTGGTGTGTGCTCGTGCTCTAACGTTCGGTTCGGCTCGACGTCCAGTGCTGCTCCTGTGAACAGACGTTGTGGTCGTTCTGTGATCACGTGACAATATCTTGCCTCCCCCCCAAAAATGTTCCTTCTGAAATTTTTTGGAAGAACATTGCTTTATGTAAAGTAACATAGTGTAGTCAACAAAAAAAAGGGCACCAAAGGGCTTTTTTTATTCAGAGGACAGACAGATATTGAAGCAAAGGATAGCAAAAGGGCATTGTTTATGGTGTCCACTGAAAGGGCAATATTTATCTCTGGTTGGAGCTTTCACATCATATGCAAAAGTTCTACTTACTGAGCTACAAAAGCATGATTTCACCAGACCACCTAATTCAGTATTCATGCGAGTTTTATAGTTGAATAAAAAAATTATCAGTCACTTTCAGTCGCAACTATGGCGAAAAACGTGGAAAATGAGTTTTCAAGCTGGAATGATGCATTATGTCAACAGCAAGCTGATACCGAGCAATAAAATTCGGCAGATCCCACATACATGGGAATTGACGTTATGCGAAGCATGCGGAGCGAAGGTGACCGTGTTCCAATTTTTTTATTGAGCGACACGCCACGAATTTGCGCTAAATGTACGTACAAATGTTTCACGCATGGACATATGTTGAAGAGTTGCAAATGTTTATATAAACAGTTGTTGGCAACTGCGCAACGATGCCAATTGGCACATATGTATTAGCAACACCATAAGCTGATATGAAGCGCTGATGCTCGCGAAGATGCTGGCCCTAGACACTGCCACACAAATAAACTTCAGCGCATGGCAACTAACCACAATTGACGTTAAACCGACGCGTCAGCTGTATCAAAGGCTGTATCATTACATTTGTAATGTTTTCAAAATTGGGTAGGCAGCACTGCAACCACTATTGACGTTTCACGTAGATTAGTGTCTATTCAAAAAGTAATTCCGAGACCTGGCGTAGCTGTGTGGCAAAATACTTCATTGCCACACAGTATATTTGGGTTACATTCCAGCTGGGACCCTGAAATTTATTCTTTGCATTCGTCGCGTCGACGCTATACCGAGGTCGGGTATTTCATAACGCTCGCACGTTATATTTGCCATGTGTGTTCTCGTCGTTCCTGGGTCGATACTAAGTGACAATCACCTGTGGCACATACCCACATACCAGCGGCACATACCCGCCCGTGGGTATGTGCCACTGTCTGACGGGAAATGTTTGACGACGTACGCAACGAGATTGTGACATTATTCACATCTTGACCAGCGCGTCACATTCGTCAAGCCATCTTACCTTCCCATGCTAATTTTGGTTCACGCTAAGAGGGTGACCATGAGAGCACCCAAACCTAAATGGCTAGGTAGATAGATACGCAAAAAGTCGCCGAAGCTCGCTAAGAAGTGCTTCGCATTTAAAAGTGGTAGTTCTAACCAAAGGGCATTAAATCAGCCAAGTCGGGAACCTAGCTAGAAAATGAAGAAAAGAATGGTGAATCGAGCAACCTGCTCGCGGTACTTGCTACAACGACGAGTTTTACACATACAGAGACACAAAGGAGTTTGATAGAGCGCCACCATCTTGCATAGAGCCTTCCATGCAAAATGTGAAAGTTGTTTTGTTCTCCATACCAGATAAAATGATTTTTTGTTTACACAAAATATTTTGTGCTATTTTGCATTTACTGTACTTCAACTGTCAATATTGCCGAAAAAACTTCCCTGGCTTCCGAATGTGTTGATTTCAAGAGGTTATATTGTTAAAAACATGTAGCATCTTTTATTTCTGTAGCTCACACAATAAATTGGAGCGGCTTCATAGTTATGTTTCATGTACCTGTCCATTTGACGTTTCACTTACCACATGGCAGTGCCGCTTAGTATTGGCGCTTTCTTCCATGTATTTGTGCCTTCTGTAAGCTGGTCTCACTGCTCGAACAGCTGGAACTGTGCACAGACACTTCCTCATATATGCGAATTTATATTTCAAGGAGTCTTTCCATGAGTGCTGGAAACAACGATTTCTTTTGTTATGCAAAATTTTCGCACAGGGGACATTGTCTTCTTTTAACACGGTCACTTTTGAAGCAGAGCGTTTTTTGAGAAGCTTCATACACTGCGTTCAACCTTCTATGGTGCAGAAGCAGGTGCAGCTGGCAATACCTGGAAAATTTAGTTGTTACTAGTAATATTAGCATATCTCTTAGTTTAGCTTTATCAGGTCACTCCACAGTCCCGTTGCTGTATTTTATCTATGTGCTGGAGCCATGCTGCATGGTGAAGATCGTGGCATTTCAGTTGCAAAAATGAGCTTGTGTTATCCTCCATTCATGCAGTTATTTGAAACTAAATGTGCCATTAGTGGTATTATTGAATCTCCAGAAGCAATGCAATACATTTGTACTTATCCTCTTAAACCAGTGTTAAAGCTTATAACCAGGGCCAGTTTCTAACTTCATTATTGCATGATATGAATAGAGTGGTCATGGGCATCCAGTTAACGACTATTATCAGACTCTCAAGCAAACATCTGCCATTATCAGAGTTCGATAAAATTACTAAGCACATGTTTGATAAACATTGGAATAAAATAAATATGTGGCTGAAACTTTTGTATGCTCTCCAAGAACGAATTAACTTGAAGGGCACCTGCAGTCTAGCTTACTAACATGTATGACATCCCAATAATGTTATAAGAATGCTATTGCTTTAGCACTTACCCAGCCTGTGCCAATAGTGTCCCTGAGTATTGGATATTCCAACACGAGAGATTTTGCAGCTGCTTCATAGAGGCTTCCGGGGTAGCTGTAAAAAAGAGCAACTTTAAAACTTGTACTGAATTAAACACATGCAAACACACGGGTGTACTTACACTGTTATAGTCATGAGATGATTTGTGATCCACCCTACAATTCGGGATTTAGTGTGGCTGGAGACTTTTCCACGTCGTGTTCTTTCAAACGCATCCTTAGTACCATTGGCACAGGCGGTAGCCCATTATCATTTTCACAGCAGGCAAGCTGCTGACTAGGTGGTTGCTCATTACTTTCAATAGTCTCAGGCAGGCTACCTCCATGCACTGCTGTCATTGTGTCAGTTGTGCTGAAAACAGAGGCTAGTCTGTGATGTGGTTTTCCAAAAGCAATATTAAACTTGGCACCTGAAACTTGGGTACCGACCTGCAGTTCATTAGGAAGTCTTCACTGCACAAAAGCCTGATTTTATCTTTATCAGAAAAGGCATGGCCATCTGGCGGGTCCACAAATTCATCATGTCGGAAGTTGTATACCTGAAAGGGAATCAGATGTTCAAATTATTTCACATAAGGTTATCACAGTAAGCACAGAACCTGAAGTAAGCAGGCTACAAATGCTATATAAAATAGCACCCTCAAATCACCTTACTAGTCCTGTTTTTTTTTCGTTACCATGAGGCCGTATGTATTGTCAAAAAACTCTGAATGCATGTATTGCAAAGAGCCTTGTGAATTACTGGTCTGGATATTTGGTATCAGTAATTTTCAGATTTGTGAAATGGTGACAATTAAACTTGTGAAATTTCACTGTTGCATAACAACCAGAAAAAAAAACAAAAGCATTCAGCGGTTGCTTGACCAGCAGAAGACAATCACTGTGCTACAACAAAAAACCACACTCCCAGTATGTGCTATCTGTGAATTAATGAATTTCTTAATGGCACAAGTCCCCATGCAACAGATCACAGAGACTTATATTCTCGCACCTTGAAGGAATTATTTAGGCTGCCTTTCTTGCGCGCGCCAAGCACACTCCCATTTTCAGCTCTGTTGTTATCTCTGTCTTCAAATTTTCTTCTACAGTGTATCACAGTTTAGAAATTGGAAATAGCTCCAGCCAATATTGGGGAGATCCCGACGTTTCGGAACCATTTGAGTATCTTCCTAAGGGGATGGCTATATTGGTCATGGCAACATCTCCTCGTCTACTTTGACAATGGCTACTGTTTTCCCTTTCTCTCACGTATCAGAGGCTGTGAGCGTATACACAGGGCATTGTTCGTAAAGACCGGTTCATGTTTACAGGTGTGTTCTGAATGTAACAGCATGCACTCGAGCAAGAGCCTCCTTCCTAGATTTCTTTATGTTTCTGGAACTGAAGCGATGTCGAAGTCGATCTTATGATCTCGCTTCTCACAATCCTCAGCAAGAGCGCTATGCTGCACTTCCATTTTTTGGACGTCGTTCGTATGTTAGCGTACTGTTTCTCGCAAACACTTTCTCTAGTCTACGTAGCTGGCTTTACCTGGCAGCCATCATCTTTACGAAAATGGCTAAAATATACACTGTGTTTTGACATCAACATCGCTGTAAAACACAATATGATGATAGTTGGGAAAGAGCACCGCCGCTTTAAAACACCATAGTTTTGCGCAGAAACAAAATCACGCGGTAATAAACGTAGTGGTGCTGGCCCATTCTTGTTTCAGGGGCACCCATTTTGCTAATGAAATAGCTAAAGAGAGAAAAAAAATTCGTCGTTATTCGATTAGTAATTTGAATACTTGCACACACCTAAACGTTACCGACAATTTCGCTAAACAAAGCAAAACAATATATGAAAGAATACAATGCATTCAACACACCTAATGGCGCCTGCGAGACAAATGCCGACCGGGGGGCAAACGTACTGCACTGGTGAACAAGCGTCCAGAACAGAAGAACTCCACGTGCACCCACACATAGACTTCACGCTAGGTTTGAAAATTTTCAGTTTCAGTAACATTTCAACCCTTCCCCCGCCCCTTTGTCAATTCAGATGGGGGAAGGGTTGCAATGTTAGCCCTTCACATCAACATAATATGGAAAGAGGTGCCGAGTTTGCGAAGGCTGCGCAAAATCAGCCAGGTTAGCATGCAGATACTTTTTTTCAGAGGGGAGGGCACCTTTTTGATCTAAAGTAGGTACCGGGCAGGCAAACGTTCATGTTGCGCAGTGTGTGAAGAGCGAAAAAAAAAATCCGCCCCCCCCCCCTTCCCGATGGTAAAGCAGTTTCTACGCGCACGCATTTTTCAAATTGGAAGACACGTGCAGTAACTACAGAAATTCGCCTATTCCATGTTTTTCGAAATTGATAATAAGTCTTTGTTATGGTCTCATTTTCTCGGCTTCGTATTCTACGTGCGGTACAAAAGTCTTATTTTTTCTTGCTCCTCTCCTTCTTTACATAATCTCTTAACATACTAGCTATGAATTTACTCGTGAACTAAGTACACCATGCAAACAACCTCACTCGATTTGAACAGCCGGAAACGAACTTGGCCAAGGCTACTCATCTTACCAACGCTGTGCCTCGGTGCATATTCTGCTCGATAACAGGATGACCAATTGCGCTGCCCCATTTTCAGCTAATGAAATTTCGTGCGTGCCTCTGGGAGTCAGATCAAGAGCGCATTTTCTCTGTCCTTTTCTCCTCGTATCCTCTACATCTGCTTTTTATATTCCCCCATCCCCGGTGCGCTGTTATTGATTTGACGTCCGAAGTGAGCGACAGTTACGAGCGCACACTTATTCCTTCACTTTTTCTTTAAAACCACCCTGAAAGCTCATCCACATCATTCTATCATTGCAGCACAACCACTGCAAATGCCAGCATAGGGGGATAGGGACAACACCAGTGAGAGAGCAGCGCAAGAAAAGCCCCACGCATCGAAAAGCGCGAGCGCATGCTTGGTAAAACTGTTGAAACATGTGCCAACAAGGGAATATAATAAGTACTTTTTCGGTCACTTTCACAATGCAATTCCATGCACTTCAGGGTAGATACAACATACCTCAATCCGGCATGCTTGCGAAGAATGGCCAAATTCTGTCATCTTCAAAGCTTCCAAAATGTCTGCCTCCGTTGGTCCACGAGCAGAAATATTCTTCTTTGGACCTCGAAATGACACAAAGTATTCGAATTCTGGCGGTTCCAGGAATACTCGAGTAACGGGCGTGGGAGAAAAGCTGCTGAAACGCCCCGCCGTGGTAGTGTAGTGGCAAATGTACTCGGCTGCTGACCCGCACGTCACGGGACCAAATCTCGGCTGTGGCGGCTGCATTTCCGGTGGAGGCGGAAATGTTGTAGGCCCGTACGTAGTTACTACTACACGGGATTTCATGCACCGGCTTAGCTGCGGGTAGCGAGAGGGTACACATTCCTACATGTGTCTGGCAGCCTCGTGAATAGTGGTGCAAGCAGAAGCGGTTTCTTTCAAAGTCAAGTTCAAGGTCTAGTGAAGGGTTCGACGAAACATCGTCTGCAGCGAGGGGTATACATGTCTTGCAAGTAAACGAACACTTGCCTAATTTCCAATAAAATTCGTTGCAATTAGCGAGCTTTCGTTTATTTGCAAGACAAGTTCAAGATTTTAAATAGCCACGCTAAACTTGGCCGACATACTTTTTGTGGAAGTTGGCTGTGCAGGTGGATTTCATGCACCTGCCCTTCTCGGCGACCAAAATACAGGCTGCCCGTGGGGAAAGCGCATGGGCTGGTTTACTTCATGCCCCGCACGTGCTGATTGTGACGTTTCATTCGTAGGACAAGTAATGACCTTCACTGAGAGGCTACGGCAACATAAGAACGATGTCCCCAAGTTCCAGTGAGAAAGAGTTCGTTCACTGAGCACAGCGTGATCAACGACCATGGCATCTATTTTCACAATGCCCGCGTCGTCGAACAAGAGGCAACCTATTTAAACGGGTTTTCGCGTGATCTTGACATATCCAAGACAGTCAGTGAGTCAACGAACTTAATTTACAAATCTCCTGAAGAGCCGATGTGTTTCAAGACAGCTGGTTGGCTGCGGGCGGTACCCACGTCGGTACAGAAAGGGCATGCCTCTTCCCCAAGGAGTCAGCTGGTAACTTCAACCGGTTTAAGGTGTGCTGCTGAACGAGTGCGCTATGAAATTTTGCACGTCAAGAAGAATAGGCGTGAACCCACGACAGGAATAAAAGTACGCCAAACATGGAATTTTTCTTGCAGAGCAAAAAAAAAAAAAAGGAAAGAAGTGGACGTATTAAGAGCTAGTTTTTCTTGATTAGTCTTGATAATGTGCCTAACAACAAAACAAAACATTTCTTTTCTCTCTACCTTGATTGGCGTCCCTCTGTTTCAAATAAATTCTATTAAATAAAGGAACACTACACAGCAGGCATAACCATGGTTATAGAGATTAAACGGGTGATTTCACTTGAGATAATGTAATGAATTGAACTAATATAGACACAAATCTGAAAAAAGGTTGTATCACATTCGATTGAGTATTTCATATTTTATGTATATAGCTCCAAGCAGCCCGAAAAAGACCCCAGTTGTCTTTACGATACCAAAAATATCGGACATACTCAATACGGGGGGACCAATTCCATCACCTGTCATTCTCGACAGTTCCTGAGGGTGTTACAAGCAAACATTACCGGTGTAGTTTTTGTGGGAAATGTATGCGACAAAAACAGTAAACTAACATTGTATGAAACGTAGTTGTGAAGCAAAGGAAACTAGTTTTGAAAAATGTCTAATTATGAAACACTTTAGGTATAACTTGCTGTTGGGCAAGTTGGTTAACGTCGATGGGGTAATTATAGCGCGAACTTGAAAAAAAAACACAGATTCTAGTAAAGAAGTAGGAGGGGCAGAAAGGTAGTGCGCTAAACTTCTATGTTTATTTGAAAGAACAAGCCAAAATATCACAAATATCTGCGCATGCAAGCATCAAAATCGGTGAACACTGGTCATATTCGCGTGTCAAAAAGCTGCAGCTCATTTTGGTAAACTAAATTAGACGTATCACTAACCTAAGCTGTGCATCTCTTCTTAATGTGAAACACCTTTAATAACTCGCGCTAATGTTTCGTTGCTTCTGCCTATTATCTTGGTCTCGCGAAGCCGAGGATCATATCTGCAGGCCACACCATGCGCAGGTTAATGCGCATTTTTTTAATTCTTTAAAGATAATTGATGCTCCTCAGTCGGTCGTTGAGACAGAGTCCTGTTTGGCCCACATACGTCTTACCATACGACAGCGGTATTTCATACACAACAACCGTCACACATTTCACATAAGGTCTGGTGTGCTTTTTCAGGCATCCAGGCTTTCTGTCAACCCGGCTGACCCGCGGACACCGTTCAGCCAGCTTGTGTGTTGCCGAAAAGATTACGCCCACATCGTGCTTATTCCAGCTCACAATCATGAAGGTAGCGACAGTTTGCTTTTGCGTCCACGTGGGGTGATAATGTTAAAATTTGAACAACTCTTAGGGCAGTGATCCCTGCGGCAATACCAAATTTTCGTTTTGTCAAGATGTGGTTGACACGAGTTATTGGTACCTATTTTACACAGTGTTAAGGCACAAGTGATTAGCCGTTTGTAGAAGCATTATTAAGATGTTCACTTATTCGAATGTTTACACACCAAACTCACGCAATCACCAACACGGTCAATCAGCTTTTTTACACACCCACCCGGTTGCCCCACGTACCTCGGTCTATTGGCACAATGGTCACAGTGGTCTAGAGTGGCTATAGTCAACACATGTGCCCCGTGTTTTGGTGCACAAACCAAGATCTCAGCAAAAAGGTGTCACTCAATTCTGTCAAGTGAAATATGCCAATGAACTATGCATGGCGATTCGACGCTGCACTGGTTTGATATGGCAGACAGTCTGCAATCTTAAGAAAAGGAGGTTGGACATACTTTCTAAGAGGAATAATAAAACACTAATTCGACAACTGCAAATCGAAAATACATACGCTCGTGATATATTGCTTATTCTTATGCTCAATAAGAATATCTCACCCTTCTCAGCACCCCCACTTCCTCCTTTCTCCCGACGAAGTTCTATTTCCTGTTGAGCAGGCCTTGTGCAGTCTATCCCGGCCGTGCGAAAACCTTCAAAGAATGCAGATCTTCCACCTTGTGCCGGTTCAGCGTTTTTGCACTCTGCCATCTTGTCAACTTTTTGGTAAGCCATGCTTGCTTAGTTCGGCTGGCAAAAACTACGGATAGAACTGCAGTTACGTCTGCCGTGTAGCTACCTGTAATCGCATGAGCCGTCAATCACGGTGAGCCGTCAGCGTAGCTAGTTCAGAATAGCGCCCAGCGGCTGTACATAAATACTGCCGCGAGTGAACATGTTACACTCATGCCCAAGATGTTCGTTCTCGTCCACGAGGCTCTGCAAAGACATCTGGCACATAAGAGACCACCGTCTTGACAATAGTTTTTATATCACGTGCAGGTGCGAAGACCTACGGTGAGTTAGAATCTTATCGAAGGCACATTTACCGTTTTCACAGAGGGTATATAGACATGGACGACGCAGAGGAAGCCGGTGTTGAACCAGCGGTCCCCGAAGAACGATCGGTACGTGCTACGAAATACTGCGCTGTGCACGACTCAGTGGGTGATGACAGTGAAATGTTTTCATCTGGCAGCTCGTCGAACATGACCAACACGGAATGCGATGCGGACCCTGTTCCCACTCCTCGAGTGACCACTATCAACGACTTCGTGCTGAAAATAAAGAAACAGCTGTGCTTACTTTTTTTTCGTGTTGCAGAAGTGCACAAGCTACCGCACTCTACGACAGAAATTATTTTCAATGACTTCAAGATTACCTTTTTCGACATCTTTCGGACGTTCGCTTCTGTCGTTGAAAATAACATCGCGTTGGAGTCGGCAGAAATCGAACTGCGCAAGTTACTCGCTGGTGAGTTCTTAGAGGATATTTTTCAAGCAGCAAGTAGTAAATATAAGCGAGAGCAATTCGCCAGGCGTCACCTGCCCTATGTAAAGCCTGAAGTGCGTGACCTTGGTGCTGGTGAAACTTTCCAGTTTGTTCCTATAAGTGTTGTCATGCGAAATATTGTCCTCTGAGAACTGCCGCGACCACATAGAGCTAGATTTCTCAACAGGAGCGCCTTCACCAATGCAGCATAATTTTAGTGATGGCTCCGTATACAAAGAAAAGTTATTTATTTATTTATTTATTTATTTATGACATACTGCAGGCCCCACAAGGGGCCCAAGCAGGAGGGGCATAATCACTCAAGTATAAAAAAACCGACAATACAAGGTAAAATACAGCAACTTCTAAAAAGAAAAAGAAACATACTGTCTCAATTTCCTATATGTTCAATCCCATCAATACTACAGACAACAGATATGGGCAGATCATTCCAGTCAGATATGGTGCGTGGATAGAAGGAAATTTTGAAGACGTTTGTTCTGGCGCTGTAGGGGGTCAGGGATGCAGCGTGTCGATGTCGTGTACGCCGAGAAGTCAATGGCTGAATAAACTGATCAGGGCTAATGCCGAGTTTGTTGCTCTTAAGCTGGTAAAGAAATTTAAGCCTTTCTATTTTACGTCATGCCTGCAACGTTTGGATCCCGTGCTCTTTCATGAGAGTAGTAGGCGAGTCTGATAAACGATATTTTGAGTAGATAAAGCGAACCGCTTTGTGCTGTATCATTTCGAGAGCCTGAATATTTTTTGCTTGTGCGGGTCCTAAACTGAGCATGCGTATTCGAGTTTCGGTCTAATAATCGATGTGTATGCAAGAACTTTAACACTTGGAGGAGCTAATTTAAGTTTGTGTCTGAGAAGGCAGAGCTTGCGAAAAGAGGACGCACAGACGTTGGAAACGTGCCGATTCCAACTTAGGTTGTTTGTAATGGTGACACCAAGGTACTTGTAACAACTGACTTCACAAAGCGGCCGTTCAGGAAGCTCATAGGAAAACGACAACCTGTTCTTCTTTTTAGTAATTTCTATGAAGACCGCTTTTTCGGCATTTAACTTCATATTCCACTTTGTACACCATGCCTGTATGCTAAGAAGGTTAGAATTTAATTGAATTTGATCCTCGTGGCAAGTTATTTCGTTAAAAAGAATACAATCATCCGCAAATAGTTTTATTTGTACTGGGCTGGTAATCACATCAACAATATCATTAATATATATAAGAAACAAAAGAGGGCCCAGTACACTACCTTGCGGAACGCCAGATGTGACGGGTAAAGATTTGGAACATTTATCATCAATACTAACATATTGCGTACGGTCAGATAGATAAGAAGAAATCCAGTTTGTTATAAAGGCCGGAAGTCCAATTGCCTGTAGTTTGAGCATGAGTTGCAAATGTGGAAGAAGGTCAAAGGCCTTTCGAAAATCCAGGAAAATTACGTAAACCTGGCCAGTCTTATCAAGGACGCCGGCAAAACTGTGAACAATAGAGGTTAATTGAGTGACAGTAGAAAATCCTTTTCTAAAACCATGTTGGAAGCAGGATAATAAACCGTTATCGTTGAGAAACGTGGAAATGTAGTTAGCTATAATATGTTCTAAAATTTTACAGCAAGATGATGTTAATGAAATGGGACGATAATTACCAGGAACCATGACATCGCCTTTTTTAAACACGGGAACATTGCGTCCGACTTTCCAATCAAAGGGTAGGACACCAGAAGATAATGATGTGTTGAAAATTGCCACAAGAAAGGGTGATAATGCTTCAGCGTAACGGGAAAGAAAAACGTTCGGTATCCCGTCAGGACCAGGTGAAGACTTAGTTTTTAGGTTAAGCATCATAGAAATCACACCAGATATAGACACAATATCAGCATTGATTCTGCAATTGGAAACAATTTGGGGCATAGGCTCATGTAGTGTCGAAAATACACCGTGGAAATAAGCGTTGAAATGCTCAGCAATGTCTGTCTTATCAACGAGGAGCGCATTATCGTGACGTGAATTTTCAATAGGTTTTCTTTTGTTCAACAAGAAGTTCCAAAATTTCTGCGGAGCAGATCGAATGAAATTCGGCAACTCGTGCTAAAAATAACTTCGTTTAGCGCTTGCTACGGCTTGATTAAGGGCTCATTGAGTGGTTTGAATGATGTCACGAGAGGACACTCCTCGCTTCAGGCGTTTTAATTTTCTTTTCAAGTGTAAAATATCCCGTGAAATCCAAGGGGTTAGCTTACGCGTCTTTTTTACCTTGTCTGGAACAAAATGTTCGATACAGTGAAGACACATGTTCTTGAAAGTATCCCACATTTGGGCAGTGTTAGAACCGTGGAAGTTGCTTAGGCGGAGTTCTAAATAATCTAACACGGGTTCATCATGGGCACGGGAAAAATTTTTGACGCGAATACATTTAGCTCGAGGCACAGTACACACTTTTCCACAGAGCATGAAAAAGACACCATATGGTGGTCAGAAAGACCATTTTCAATGCAGACATAATTTTGTATTGATTGACTTACAAAAACAAGGTCAAGTACAGAAGCACAGGTCATGCCGACACGTGTTGGTTGCTTCACCACCTGGCGCAAATCATGGCACATCATTATATCTAGTAGATACGAGGTTTGCGGGGATTGTCCGACACTGGCAAAAGCGGAGTCCCAATTTACGTTAGGCATGTTGAAATCGCCCACAAGAAATATTCTGTCATGCTTGTATGACGCCATGTGTTCGTGTAAGTCATGCAGAAACCGAGGAGGCGAGTCAGGTGCACGATACACAGCAAACATAAGAAATGAACGCCCACAGAAGGATACCTTCAAAGAAAGGCTTTCGTGGTCGTCGATCTGATTAAGAAGCGTCGCATCAAGAGCACATTTTACGAGCACAGCAACACCGCCTCCGCTACGATTTCTATCTCGACGATACACCCGATAGGAGGAGGGGAAAACGACATCATCGCTGATATCGTCACACAACCAGGTTTCCGTGATAACAACAATGTGCGGACTATTGCCAAGAAGAATGGACTCCAGTTGCTCGGACTTATTAACGATGCTGCGTGCGTTAATATTTAGGAGGCGCAGTTGTTTAGAATCGGGGCGTTCAGGTCATGTTTTATGTTTACTGGACTGGGAACTGGCAATTTTAATCCTCGAGTTTTTGCAGTCATCCCATACATACCTATCCCGATCAACCATAAGTTTGTCATGTACAAGATTAACCTTCTTGCCTGTCTCTTTTCTTCTTTGGCGCTGTTCCAGAGCAGTTTACGGAGTGTTTCCTTAGAATAGTAATTTTGAACAGAAATATCTGTACCCTTTAGCTTAGGGGCATTCGATATAGTTTGCTGCTTTTCGTTGTAATCCTGAAAATATACGATAACTGGGCGACTGCCACCGGGCTTGCCTAATCTGTGAATTCTACCTACTGATTTGCATTTGACCTCAAGTTTATGTTCAAAAACCTCAGTGAGTACAGCTTCTTTCAGCATGTCCTCGGTTTCTTCCGGTGGCTCAGGTATGCCGAAAACAACTAGGTTGGACCGCCTGCTCCTGTCTTCAAGATCAGTAATTTTAGCTTCAAGCGTGGCCACTGTCACCTTCAGAGCATCAATACAGGCAGTACGTTGTTCCAGTGCAGCGAAACGCGAGTTCCAATCGGAAATAATTTTTTCCATGTTTTCTTGTTGCGCCTTTATCGCAGCTATGTCCGCAGAAATTTTGTTCTGACCATCCAGTAGCTCCTTCAGCATTTTCTCGACAGGCCCAGGGTTCACCTCAACATCCCCACACAGAAGTAATGAGCATACGCAGTAAACGTCATACGCAATACAAAGGCACTGATGGGGGCACGGCAAGACCAAAAGACCAGTGCAATCGCTCCTTATTGTACAGTAGTGAGTACCCACCTGCACAATGCGGAAAAATGGCGTTTTAGGCCACATGTTCGCTCCGGGTCCGCCGTGCCCACTGAAGCTGAAGTTCTGGATGCCAACTTTTATAGGGGACGCAGACGAGGTCACATGATGCGAAGGGGGCGGAGCAAGCTCGATGACAGGGTAGCAATTTCTGGCGATGCAAGGGCCCATCTTGGGTGAATCCATACGGCACGTGTAGGCTGTTGATACGTCGGTTGCGCAGTGCGTTCCGGCCAGACCGAACAGGAAAACTTGCACTATGCGGAAGAATAGCGTTTTAGGCCACATGTTCGCTCCGGGTCCGCCGTGCCCAGTTACAAGCTTTACTCGAGGATGGCACGCAGTATACGCTCTTCTTTGTGTTGTAAAGCGACGAAGTGGAAATAGTGAATCCGCTGGGGTTAACACGAGGTGTTCATAAAATCCTTGTCGTGTATTTCAGCGTGCTTAACATCCATGCCAAACACAGATCACAGTTGAGCTCTATTTATGTAGTTCTAGTTGCACCGTGTAGAATTGTTCTTAAGCACGAAATTAATGTTATTTTGAAGCCAGTTCTCGATGAAGTATCAACTTTATGGATGACTGGTTTTACTATATGGAAGAACTCTGTTGCGGTAAAGGTGAAAGCGATTCTGGTAGCCTTTTCCGGCGATAACCTTTCAATGAATCGACTTGATGGATTTACATGCTCTTTCAGCC
This sequence comes from Rhipicephalus microplus, assembly GCF_043290135.1. Lineage (NCBI taxonomy): Eukaryota > Metazoa > Arthropoda > Arachnida > Ixodida > Ixodidae > Rhipicephalus > Rhipicephalus microplus. The sequence goes on from NC_134710.1 coordinate 472,962,799, forward strand.
GTGACCGTCCGTGCAGATTTTGTACGTCACCAAACTCGGCGTTTAACACTGCCTCTCATGAAAGTGATGTTTAGATTCGAAATCTGCCCTTGCACCAAAACCGCGTTGCAAGTGCTAAAATAAATAGGCAACTAGTCACAGCACTATACGGTGTTAAAGATGAATCTCCACTCACAGATGTTGACTATTTCGATGTGACAGTGCAACTGCCACCGGACTTGATGCACGATGTGTAGGAGAGAGCCGTCCCACATGTAATAAGGCAAATTTTGCAAGGCCTGCTTAGTTGTCGAGTAATTAGGCATTCAGACCTTGATCATATACGCACATTTGTTTTTGGTGCTCACGACAAAAAGAACAGACCGGAAGAAGTCGTGAAATCTTTTCTTAATGGGCAAAGTGCATAGAAGGGAACCGCTTCTCAAAAGTGGTGCCTCTTCAGATTTTTTTCTCTTATATTTGCAGATATCGTTCCTAAACAAAATTAGCTCTGGGAAGTGTACCTACTTCTTAGAAGCATTGTAGATATAACACTTGCGGAGAAGATTTCTCACGACCACTTGGTATATCTGCAAGATGAAATCCAATTTTTTTTATCTTCCCTTGCTGCTCTCTACCATGGTGCAATATTACGCAAACTGCATTTCTTGATTCATTACCCCCGGCTCATTAGTGAAATCAGCCCACTAAAGCAATACTGGTGCATGCGATATAAAGCCAAACACCAGTATATGAAAACCATTTTAGAGCGCAACCAAAACTTTTGAAATAGATGTAGGTCTATCACAGAAAGGAACCCGCTCCTGCAAAGTTTCAAACTTTCCAACTTGCAAGTGCACGGTGGCATACAGAATAAAAATACAGGCAGCTGAAGCAAGAAGATTTGTGCTCATACAAGTGCGAAATTGTCTCTCCTGGCATTCTAGTGTGGGAAGTTGGATCTGCTGAGGTGGAAAACTTGGTTTTCAAAATGTTGGATGTAGTCATCCTAGAGAAGTGCCAGCTGCTACTTTTTGGCAAAGTAAGAAGGCTGTATGTTTACTGCGAAAGCCGTTTCCTGCTTGTAGATGGGGTCATGATGGTCACATTCGATCATCACCGCTGGTTGTATGTTGTTGACAATACAGATGAGCAAAAACTTCTACAGCCCTTCAACCTTCCATCACCTCACGTTCTTGACGTATATTATGGTGCTGAGCTGATGCTGCAGCCTGAAATTATGATTGTTGATTCATGGTCCAAATTGTCATCTTAGACAGCTTTTTGTCACAGACGGGATCAAAACTAGGAGTAGAGTAGTGAATGTTTTTTTGGGGGGAGAGGGGTTTCAGTCATATTTCATGTATCTTTTGGCTTGCGTTTAGCACACACACACACACACACACACACACACACACACACACACACACACACACACACACACACACACACACACACATATATATATATATATATATATATATATATATATATATATATATATATATATATATATATGATGAATCGGAGACGTGGCCTGGCTCATACGCCACGTTTATTCCATTCTCACTTTTTCCTTCTCGACTTCTACTTCTAACTCCTAACCATCGCTACCTTCTTACGTTACAGGATTCTCCCCCCCCCCCCCCGGGAGAGGTCGCGTCAGAAAAACAACAAAAGCGGGTGTTAAAGCGAGCCAAAAATGTCAAAATGCACCATAGTTTCGTTTCAGAAGGAAGTACCTTAACTCGCACAAACATTCTACAGCAGAGGGAAGCAGTCCAGCTTTATCTAAGAGAACTCGGGTGGACGAGGCTGGCTGTTGCGTCCTGGATGGCATAACCCCTCCCTGCACATCTGCACTGATGATGACATGACTTGAGGTCTTGCGAGAAACGAACAAGGCTTGAAATCTGTGTAGAATTAGATTGATGGATGTCTTTGGCATCGGATCCAGCGCCGTCGTGGCAACAGACGTTTTGCTTCTAGTCGGCGTGCGTGAGAGCCAAGACTGATGGGAGGAAGTCTTTTTTTCTCCGTTGTATACGTGGTAGCTTCATGCATTTTTCGTAACTTTCTGTGGCGTTCTCTCGGTTTGTTGGATCGCAGACACGGCCTTGAGAACTGGTGCAGAAAATGTTGTTGACGTTGCTTTCTGCGATGATGGCTTAGGCATTGACTTTGTCTTTGCTTCTTTAATTACTGTTGTCTATTATGACCTTTAAGCCACAAGTGTACTCGTGAGGATGTTTCACTTGATAGTTGTTCTTGTTCGAGTAGCCGTTGTAGTTCCTGAGTTCATGGAGTTGCTTTCGTTCAAATTGCTCGTTTTTTTGCGGAAGTTGGTCAGAAGGGCATGTCTCAGAAACATGAGTCTGCTTTTCTTTGCATGGTGATGTGATCAGTAGATAGTCGGTGGTCGATACTGTACTTCTTGAGATATTCTTGAGATAAGATCAGTGTGGCAGACTGATGGGAAAGCTTCCAGGATGGTTGTGTGTCATCATTCATTGTAAATAATTCTGTAAGTTCACAATTAGCTGGCTTTGGTGGATTCGAAACTGCTGTTGTGCTTCGACTTACATGTGCATTATCACTTGAAGATGAGAGCACAGCAGACATGGCTTGAGGTGCTTCTGATGACGTTTGTTTTTATTTTTGCTGCGTATTTTAGCTGAGAACGTCTTTTGAAAGAATCTGGTCTTGAACATCAGGGTTTGGGCTGGTATTGTGAGGATTCATGAACTCGTCACGCGTAAATGCCGTCACGCGTTCGAAACCATCTGGGCCTTGAGTATGACACGAAGCATCATGAAATTCGGTTGGTTTAGTAACATCTGAAGCGTTGTGGTGCAGTGAACACGTTGAAAATGCCGATTTCATTGCTCAGGGGAAAGCCGGCTATAGGTTTAGCCTTTTGGCGAAATTGTCTAGATTTCTTTCGGTATACGGAGGTTTTACCTTGTCTGTTGCGACATGCAAGTTACCAGTCAGTGTCCGAATGCGTGACGTTTGTTCGGAAGAGTCATGTGATAGTGCAATGGTGGTATATTTTTTCTGAGGTCTTGTTTGGAAAATAGGCTTGCTGCGAGAAGACTTCACGTAACAGTGATGGGTGAGTTGAAAAGCCTTCTGCTGATGAGGTATGGAGAGATCTTCATTGTATTCTTTGAATTAGGTGATCATTTCTTGTTTGATATTTTTCCAAGACTTATTGTTCTCGAAGATGTGCGTGAGGTAAAATTTGAATGCCTCACCTGAGATGTAGTCAGTGAAGTTGGTGATCATTTCCCGTCCGGACCAAGATGCAGCGGTAGCGTGGAGCTCAAACAGGTCGAATCACTCTTGTACGGGTCCATCGTCCGCTGCTCCGGTGTACTTGGGGATGGGTAGGTCAGTAGGTGCTTCTGACATGATGCTGGTCGATCCGTAATGCCAGGTGCTTGCACGGTAGCCCATGTATGCTTAGGGTGTCATGCGGAGAACTGCGTAGATGATGAGCGACTGATGAAGGGTTAGGCAGGTCTCCATCCTGTCGACTCGTCTGACACTATGATGAATGGGAGACGTGGCCTGGCTCATACGCCGCGTTTCTTCCGTTCTCACTTCTTCCTTCTCTCAGCTTCTACTTCTAACTCCTAACCACCGCTACCTTCTTACATTCTCTCTCTCTTTCTCTCTCTCTCTCTCTCTCTCTCTTTCTCTCTCTCTCTCTCTCTCTCTCTCTATATATATATATATATATATATATATATATATATATATATATATACAAAAATAGAAAATTCATTACCCCTGGCTACGCCACTTGAGATGACATATGATTATATGTTACATCTCTCTTTTAGTGTATAGGCTCTATTGTGCTGGCATTACTGTACTTCTCTTTTGCGGTACCTGATGCACCATTTGATCTACTCTGTTTTGCAAGCAAAGCTTGTTACATTTTCTAAAATTTTATCAGCGTTCTTAGTCTCTTCCTACTGTACTGCTGTGAAGAGCGCATGTCAGTTTGTGTGATAATTAATTAAATGATATCCACTAGAGTTATAGTGGAAAGTATTGTGCATGGTTTCATTGTTAAAAATTTCTGTGTTTGTTTATTAGTATTCCGACCAGATAATTGATATGACTGTTACTTTGGGCTATATCATGCGCACATCCACTGTTATTGTGAAATTGCTACCTTCAACGGCAACCGAAATATTATCATTGAGCGAACAATTTCAGTCGATGAGCATAAAAGACAATGGACAGCCACAAAGTGGCGCCTTAGGGCGTTAGCTCAAAGTGTTATAGAAATTTACAGCTTTGAAAATTGACACCTATAGATTCCTTGCCGCTTTCTTACAAACAAGAATAAGAAAAAGTTAGTAATAGCTGAAGTGAGGTAGTAACCGTTGCAGCTACTGTAAGCCTTTGCATGCAGCTAGTAACTGCTTACTAATGTAGGTAGTAAATAAGTAGCAAAGGGGTAGTAAAAATGCAAGACAGGCAGTAACAGCTGCATTTTCTACCCTATTGCAGTTAGGTTGTAACTGTTTACTAATGTGGGTAGTAAATAGTTAGGAAGAAGTTAGGCACGGTCCAGTAAACGTAGTAAGTGTTGTTCTTACTACTTATTTGCTTGCAGTTACTACATTTTTACTAACTTTCTTTAAGAGTGTACATACCGAAGATCGCCTGACGACGCAACATAGAAACAGCGGAACAAGCCGACGCAGCCTTGACCTGACCCCATGACCTAACTGCAACGTGAAACAAAAAACTAGCGCCCTCGAAGTACTTATCGACGGCCAAAGTACTCTAACCGATACCAGAGGCGACTGTTCTGTCAACAGTGGAGCATTCGCCACGAAGTTGAACAAAGTCAAGCACAGAATGCAGGGAAGACTGCAGCTGGAGGCTACCTATTAACGCCAGAGGTAATCTGTACGGCAAGAGTCTGCATTAACAACCGCATTTACCCCGCAAGCTTCATAGTACTAAAGCGGTGATCGAGAGATGTGATCCTTAGTATGGACTTCCTGAGCCTTCATGGTGCAATCATCGATCTCCGATCCAAGTAAATAACGCGATCAACAGAACAAGCCCGACCACAGCACACGCCACCCGGAAAGGTGGCCTTGAGTGTACTGGAAGATCAAATCACCATTTTCGAGAAGTTCGCTTTGGATTCACGTGTTGTGACCCTCTGTGGGCATACCTTGCATCGAGCTTTTCCGCAGGGATGGCAACCTGATTGAAATTTGGGGGTGGTTGTTTTTGCTCTGACAAGAATGTTCTTCAGATTTTTATCCCGGTGGTACACCACGTCCGGTGGCTTCGCGAAGATAGAAGTTAGTCGTTTGCTTTGCCTGATTATGTTGAAATGGCGGGACAGTATGTTGTTGATTCGTGGCGCTGATGAGTAGTAAGTTAGTACAAGGTTCGTTTGGGAAGTCGTTTTTTTAGATACTCTGTTTGGTCCCTTAATAATATCATTCCTGTTCACGTTGCGAGCACTTAGTATGGCATCGTCAATAATGTGTTCCGGATAATTTTGTTTCAATAAAGAATGCTTTGGGTGTTCCGCGTGTCTGTCACATTCCAGCATATCGGTGCATATTCTTTGGTACCGGTAGGCCTGAGAATATGGAATACCCGTTTTGCAATGCTTTGGGTGGCTGCTGTTGAAATGTAGGTACATTTGACGGTCTGTAGGCTTTTTGTAAAGGTTTGTTGACAAGCGGTCATTTTCGATCGTGACAGTGACGTCCAAAAAGTTAATGCTAGTTTTGGAAACATTGTGCGTGAATTTTATTGACGGGTGCACTTGTTAAAATCCTCTATGAAGCGGAAAAGACTTCCCTCATCATGGTTCCATATCATAAAAATATCGTCTAAGTATCTTCTGTAGTAGAAAGGTTTCAAGGTGCGTCCCTCAATGAATGGGATTTCAAGTGAAGCCATAAAGGTGCTCGCGATGTTTGGGGCCATTTTCGTGCCCATTGCAGTGCCACTGACCTGAAGGAAATAATTGCCATTGAACTCAAAATGGTTATAATTTAGTACAAGTTCAAGAAGTGTAAACAGTACCTCGCCACTTACACTAGTTGATGAGTCAGATTTTACATATTCAGAAACCATAGCCGCTATTCCGTCATGGTGGGGTATGTTGGTGTACAGTGAGCAGACGTCCATGGTCACCAGAAAACTGCCAGAAATTTCAATCAGGGTGCCATCCCTGCGGAAAAGCTCGATGTAAGGTATGCGCACAGATGGTCACAACACGTGAATCTAAAGCGAACTTCTCGGATTTCAAAGTCTGCATAACTGAAAGCCTTAATTGTGACTCCAGTAACGTAATATACATGCTACATTGCAACATCTGCGGACAAGAATATATCGGCCAAACAGACACGCCATTTCGGCTGCGGTTCAACAATCACCGGTACCAGGCCACTTCACTGCCGAAGCTACCTTTATCTAGACATCTGCGCCTGCCAAACCACAGTTTTGAAAATATCAGCGTAACTATTTTGCAGTCCGCTTTCTCAAACAGACGCGAGTGCGAACAGCGTGAGGCATATTTTATTTTCAAATTTCGAACATTAGTAGCCGGCATCAACGAGGACCTCGGTAAACTCAACTGCCTCCGAGAAGTAAGCCAGGAGGAAATCGGTGACAAAGATTGATAGCTGGAGACCATGCTTTTTTCTGACTGACTCGTACGTGTACACTGTCCCTTCTTGTTTTCGTTTTTTCTTCATTCATTTTTTCTTTTATTCCTTTTTCCACATGCAAAGTGCACATACAAAGTGTTTTCTTTCGCCTACCACTTGATGACCATTGAAGGGAAATGGACGAAGATTAAAGGTAAAAAGAGCCGACCGACCCATTAACGGGAGCCCCTTCCTTCACGCACGCCGCATGCCGACCGACCCATTACGGGGAAACCCTTTTTTTACGCACGCCCTCACGGACCCTCCCGGCACCGCGGCGACAATCTTGGGTGGCCCGACACACGTCGAGAACTGAACAGCACGTGATAAGAAACGTATGTGGACGTACACGGACAGTTGGTTTCGTTCTCAGTGTTGACAGTGGTTCTTCCTCTTTTTTACTTTCTTTCTTTTCTTTCTTTTTCCTTTTTCCCTTCCCCTCTTTTTTTCAGTTCTCTCTCACTCTGGCAAACATGTTTCAAGGCGAGAGGGACGCGGCAGCAACGAAGTTTGGAAATTCATGTCAGTATAACTCATGCCCTGATGAAGGGAGGACCCCTTCTGAAACTGTTCGGAAATAAATATATTTATCCTTGTTGACAACGCTCCCGTTGTGCCATATCCCATACCTATATATATAAATATATATATATATATATATATATATATATATAAATATATATAAATATATATATATACCTATATATATAGTTATATATATATACATATATATATATATATATATATATATATATATATATATATATATATATATATATATATATATATATATATAGTCCAGTAGATCCTTCGTGAGCGGTCACAACGTGGTTTATTTCGACATTTCGGCCTAGAGTCTGGCCTTCAACAGGATTAAAGATACAGTTTGTTGGTGCTCAGCTTTATACAATCTCAAATCAGAGGGCAAGGAAAGAAGAAAAAAAGACAAAAAAAAGAAAAAAGAAAAAAAGAAAAGAAAAAGAAGAAAAAAGAGAAGATGAGAAAAATAATATATGGTGGACGCCCCTCGGGTGCCCCTCTTCCACTCTTTCTTCCACTTCCCCCTTCATCTCTCTCCCCTTCACCTTTCTGATGTCAGCGGTCTGTGTATGTTTCCATTCACTAACGCATTCCTTCCGATCAGACGGCCCCTCCTGGCACTGGCGGTTCGGTGTGGGGCAAAAAAGAGCTTTCAGGAAGTCCTAAGCCTTTAACTACTCGGGGTCCTGTAAACAATTCGTCGTAGAAGGAGGGGTGCCGCGTATTGTGGCAGAGGCTGGTAAGCAGGCATTTTAGGAAGTTCTAAGCCTCTAACTTCTCCGCGCCCTGTCAACATTTCATCGTAAAAATAGGGGTGCCCCGTATTGCGGTAGGCTGTGCAAGCGGGTGCAATGCGAATTCCTTGCCTGCTTCTAAATTACGCGTGTAGTGGGGCCCTTCCGGCTGTGCACAGGGTTGCTGTTGGGCATGTCGTGCATGTCACAATTTATTGGGTAGTAAAATAAAAAGAAAACAGACGACAGCAGCACTTAGGAAGAGTAGTTACACTTGGAATTGTTTAGGGTTGTCCAGTGCCCTTCTCAGCTGCAGTGCCGTGAACTCAGTTACTATTTTCATTGTTGCCGTTATTGTTTTCTAATGCTTTAATTGCTGCAAGTGTACCAGGATTCTCATTTATTCCTCTATCGAGGGTGTTAAATCGGTGGATAAGGTATGACTCTCGTTGTTCACGTTCTCGATTTGATTTAAATCCCGTCTCTAAGAGCGTTACTGATAGTTTGTCGAATGCATGGTCGGGAAGATTGAGATGTTTTGATAGAGGTAGACTTGGGGCTGATTTCGCATGGGCTTTGTGATTATTGAAGCGAATCCTAAATGGTGTTTCTGTTTGTCCGATGTACTGCATACCACACACGTTGCATTCGAGTAGGTACACCACATTAGAGGAATCGCATCTTAGGTTTCCTCGTATGTTAATCGAAAACTTGGATTGCGTGCTGGTTGCTTTGTCTGTTTGCACAATGTCGTGGGATCCTCAGATTAATAATCTAATTACCAACCTATCAAAATGTGTGGGCATACTTGCACGAATGCGTTATTTTCTTCCAGTTTCTGTTAAACTAATACTTTATAACAGCTTGTTTTTGTCGCATGTAAATTATTGTCTTTTGGTATGGGCAAGTACGACAGCAACCAACATAAATAAGATATACAGACTACAAAAGAAAGCGATCAGGTTTATAGCAAATGTTGACTACTATGCACACACAGATGAACTGTTTCAGCGCTATAATATTGTCCCAATTCACAAACTTTACGAGTATTCCCTAGCAATAAGATATAAGCAATCACTTTTTCATAACAATCGTGCCTTCCTAGATATTTTTGAACTGGAAACGCATGCTAATCCGTACCCTACTCGTCACCAACAACGTTGGAACCTTCCATTCTGTAGAACAAATTTTGGGCGACAAATGTTATGTTTTAGTGTTCCTTTGTTATTAAATAAATTACTGGAGGCGAAAATAATCCTTGAGAAATGCAGTGCACGTGACATTAGGCAAGTGCTTTTATCGTGAAAATTGAGAAAATGGTGGTCCAGGCATTCATGGAACTCTCTATATATGTATATGTGTGTGTGTATATATGTGTGTATATATATGTGCGTATATATATATACATATATATATATGTATATGTGTGTATATATGTGTATATATATGTGTCTGTATATGCATCTCCATATGTGTGTGTATATTTATGTGAATGTGTGTACACGCAATTTCTATGCATAGCATTGTTGTCATATATATAGTATTCTGTATTCCGTCATATTTTGCATTGTACTTCAGAATTTGTGCCGAACTACTTACGCATATTAGTCTCTGTATATAGCATTACTGTACGTGCATCTTCCGACTTGTATTGCGCTAAACATCTCATGGCTTATGTTCGTTGCCTATATGTTCATGGCCTATGTTTCTTCCCCCATGTCCACGTTGCTTGCCATGTATTAGGGAGGCTCGGGTTCTCCTCAAGTGACAAAACGTCACTTTTCTCCCGAGCCTGCCCTCATCCTTGGGATGAAATAAAATTGAATTGAATTGAATTGAATTGCTTTGTCTGTTTCTCGCATCGCCTTACATACAAGACTTCGTGGCTTTAAGCAAGGCGGCATGAATTATTGGGGGGTGATGTGTTAATTTGGGAGTGGACAAGGGTGTCTTTGAGGTTACGTGGTCGTCGGTAAACGACGCCTGGAGCGGATGGGAATGCGCGTTTCAGACGTTCACTTTGTTCCAGAATGTTGTAATGTCGTTTAAGGATTTTGTTTACATTGGGGAAGTTTGTGCTGTAAGTCAAGCAGAGGTTTGTTCGTTGTGGGTCTTCTCGTGGTGGTCGCTTCATGAGTAAGTCTTCACAATTTAGTTTTCTCACTTTTTCATCAGCGTCATTAATTACATGTGGGGGGTATTTTTGTTTCTCGAGCACAAGTTTTAGCCTCTGCGAGCTCGTGTCAAAGTCAGCGTCTCTAGAGCAGATTCGCTTAAACCGGTGAGCCTGGCTAGATGGAATACAGTTTTAACAGTGGCGTGGGTGATCGCTTTGGTAATGGAGGTATTGTTGTCGATCCGTTGGTTTGCGATATAGGGTTGTAGAGAGCTTCTCTTCTTCTATCATTATGGTAACATCGAAAAATTTACGGTAACTTGCGAGTATGTGTGTGTGAAGTGTATGTTTGGATGTACAGCATTGTAAGTGTCGATAAAGCTGAGAAGTTCATCCTCGCTGTGGGTCCAAATAAGAAAGATGTCGTCTATGTATCTTCTGCATAACATTGGTTTCAAGGAACTTTGTGCAAGAAATTAAGATTCTAGCTTTGCCATAAACATGTTGGCATAATTAGGTGCCATTTTGGTGCCCATAGCGGTCCCGCTGATCTGTCGAAAATACTCTGGGTTAAACTCGAATGAATTTAATTCGAGGACCATCCTCGTCAAAGTTGCAATGGCAGAGAAATCTGGGGTGTTAGATTGTCTATGGTTTGTGTACATGTTTTGTAATGCAGCTATGCCGTTATCGTGAGGAATATTTGTATATAATGAAGAGACATCAAAAGTAACCAAGTACGAGTTTTTCGGCACACAGATACCCGCAATGTCTCGAAGAAACTGTGTGGTGTCTTTTATGTACAACGCGAGGGTGCATGCAATGTGGCTCATTAGTTTGTCCACGTACCCTGATATGGGTTCAGTTATTGTACCGATGCCTGATATGATTGGTCGACCTGAGTTACCGGGTTTATGAATTTTTGGGAGGATGTAGAAGCGACGTGGACGAGGGTATGCTGCTTGCATCAGTTTGTGGTCAGTGTTGGTTATCTTTTCTGCATCCAACAGTTTCTTTAGTTCTGTTGATACGATACGTTTGTATTCGTCTATCGGATCACCTGGAAGGCGTTCGTAAAATCTTGAGTCGTCTAGTTGGCGGGGTGCTTCTTGTAAGTACTTGGTTGTATTAAGGACTACAATTGCTCCTCCTTTGTCAGCGGGTTTTATTGTTAAGTCTGTCCTAGATGTCAAATTTTTCATACTTGCTTTTTCAGATTTGATCAAGTTTTCTCGGTTTCCTTTCTGTCTGTGGTATTCGTGTACTATATCTTTCTGTACTGCGGTGATATAAAGGTCCAAGCACTTGTCTCGATTACTGTTCGGTGTCTAATCATTTGATTTACGACAGTGAATTGTTTCGTGGTTAGAAGGCCTGTCCAAGAAATATTCGCGCAACCTTAAGCTTCGAGCGAAGTTGTCGAGGTCTCGTAGCAAGTGGAATTCATCGAAAAGTTTTGTGGTCGGGCAGAAGCTTAGTCCCTTTGATAGCAGTTTTTCTTCGTCAGGTGACAAGCTCGTGTCCGATAAGTTTACAACCACAGTGTCACAGGGTGTGTTCCTAGACGGGTGCTCGTTTGTACCATTAGTGATTTCCTGGGTGGTGGTGTTGTGATGATAAGGAACTAAATCAGGGAACGTGGGTTTGGGCACATGGTCTCTTTTGAGTTTATGAATTTTTGTGGTCATGATGGCTTGGTGTTTATTCTGCTCAAATTCTGTTAATCGCGTGATTTCTTCGTTCGATAAAGTGTTGTGGCGGAGAATGGTGTTGGTCATAGTGACCAGTTTCTTTACCTGCTTATCACTGTGATTAAGAGCGATTTCTGTTAATTTAAGAGATGCCTCAAGGAGGACGTTTTTCCATGTTATTTGGTCGTGTTCATCTAGATTTGTAGCGGCTGGTGTGAGGGAGAGTGTCATACCCTTGGGGGCTATTCTAGCACGAAGGTACACTTGCAATGTTGATTTATGCATTTCATGTCTAATTCGTTTGTCAGCAAGTTTTCGTACTTTAAGGAAACTGGCACTGCAACTGGGAAGCGATGAGTTGGACTTACATTTCAGAAGTCAATCTTCTTTTGGGTGCGGGGATGGCACTGATGAGGTGCGCAGGTTGTAGTTATGTCCGGCAGGCCTTCGTCGTTGTGGGGAGGATTTCGGCGTTGGGCTCCCGGCGAACGTGTTCGTTGGCAGTTCCGGGGTCCGCAATAGGGGGACGCGGTTTCGTAGTTCGGCAGGCTTCCCTTTGAGGAGTGGGGTAGTGGTGCTGTCGTGTAGTGCTTTTGGTCTCGACATCCGCAATGGAGGGACGCGTGTTGGCTGTTCTGCAGACTTCCCCCCTAGTAGTGGTGCGCTGTTTATGATGGTGACGGGGTGCTTGTGGCTCGCGGGAGTGACAGTTTCGCTGATCGTCGGGAACTCATCTGTGGTGTTGGGTGGGTGTGGGGCTCCTGGTGTATGTTAATATGCAGAAGTCTTCTCGTGGTAGTCTTGTTGTGTTGAACGTATATTCACGGGAGCTGCTGGTTGAGTCGACAACCCGTGGTAGCTTCGGAATCTCCACGACCGAGTGCTTTCTTGGGGGTTTCGGCAATCAAAGCGACACCCATAAAACTCGGATGAAGCCCATCCGCAGCAAGAAATTGTCTTGGTGGCAACTGCTCGAATTGGTAGTTATGACACCTTGCTGGGTCTTTGGCAGTAGGCCTTAACTGTCTCGTTGAATTGACAGGCGTCCCGGTTGAAGCGGTGCACGAATGGTTCGTTCGATGGTTCCAGGTGTAGGTTGAGGTGTCGGGGCAGCACGCATGAAAAAACGAGCCTTTCGAGTTCCTGGCGTGTCCGAAGCGTGTTGTTCACTAGGCGGCGAAGGCGGCGTAGCGATTCCTCTAGTCTGTACGACGCCAGCTCGCTCGTACCGACGTGAAAAACGATTGTGGTCACAGATTGTGGTATGCCAGAAAGCTCTTTCTCGATGTCGAATGTGGAGGCTCCGCGGATGGAAATGATTGCAGGTGTCGTCTTCTCATGTGGGTTCAAATGCCAATGTAAATACCTTGTTTGCGAGTTTCCGATGATGGCTGTAGTTGGTGCATGTTTAGGGAAATTCCGTGAGACCTGCTCGACTGGAGGTGCACCTGTGGCCGGTCTTGTGTAGGCAGGCATGGTGGTTGAGTGGCCGTAGCGCTGCATATAGTCCAGTAGATCCTCCGTGAGCGGTCACAACATGGTTTATTTCGACGTTTCGGCCTAGAGTCTGGCCTTCATCAAGATTAAAGATACAGTTTGTTGGTGCTCAGCTTTATACAATCTCAAATCAGAGGGCAAGGAAAGAGAAAAAAAAGACAAAAAAAAGAAAAAAGAAAAGGAAAGAAAAAGAAGAAAAAATAGAAGAAGAGAAAAATGATATACGGTGGACGCCCCTCGGGTGCCCCCCTTCCACTCTTCCTTCCACTTCCCCCTTCATCTCTCTCCCCCCTCTCCCCTTCATCTTTCAGATGTCAGCGGTCTGTGTATGTTTCCGTTCACTAACGCAAATACCCTCGTCCAGGTCGCTTCTACATCCTCCCAAAAATTCATAAACCCGGTAACCCAGGTCGACCAATCATATCAGGCATCGGTACAATAACTGAACCCATATTAGGGTACGTGGACAAGCTAATAAGCCACATTCCATGCACCCTAGCGTCGTACATAAAAGACACCACACATTTTCTTCGAGACATTGCGGGTATCTGTGTGCCGAAAAACTCGTACTTGGTTACTCTTGATGTCTCTTCATTATATACAAATATTCCTCACGATGACGGCATAGCTGCACTACAAAACATGTACACTAACCATAGACAATCAACACCCCAGATTTCTCTGCCATTGCAACTTTGACGAGGATAGTCCTCGAATTAAATTCATTCGAGTTTAACCAAGAGTATTTTCGACAAATCAGCGGGACCGCTATGGGCACCAAAATGGCACCTAATTATGCCAACATAATTATGGCAAAGCTAGAATCTGAATTTCTTGCACAAAGTTCCTTGAAACCAATGTTATACAGAAGATACATAGACGACATCTTTCTTATTAGGACCCACAGCGAGGACGAACTTATCAGCTTTATCGACACTTACAATGCTGTACATCCGAACATACACTTCACACACACATACTCGCAAGTTACCGTATATTTTCTTGATGTTACCATAAGGATAGAAGAAGAGAAGCTCTCTACAACCCTATATCGCAAACCAACGGATCGACAACAATACCTCCATTACCAAAGCGATCACCCACGCCACTGTTAAAACAGTATTACATACAGCCAGGCTCACCGGTTTAAGCGAATCTGCTCTAGAGACACTGACTTTGACACGAGCTCGCAGAGGCTAAAACTTATGCTCGAGAAACAAAAATACCCCCCACATGTAATTAATGACGCTGTTGAAAAAGCGAGAAAACTAAAGCGTGAAGACTTACTTATGAAGCGACCACAACGAGAAGACCCACAACGAACAAACCTCTGCTTGACTTACAGCACAATCTTCCCCAATGTAAACAAAATCCTTAAATGACATTACAACATTCTGGAACAAAGTGAACGTCTGAAACGCGCATTCCCATCCGCTCCAGGCGTCGTTTACCGACGACCACGTAACCTCAAAGACACCCTTGTCCACTCCCAAATTAACACATCACCCCCCAATAATTCATGCCCCCCTTTCTTAAAGCCACGAAGTCTTGTATGTAAGGCGATGCGAGAAACAGACAAAGCAACCAGCACGCAATCCAAGTTTTCGATTAACATACCAGGAAACCTAACTTGCGATTCCTCTAATGTGGTGTACCTACTCGAATGCAACGTGTGTGGTATGCAGTACATCGGACAAACAGAAACACCATTTAGGATTCACTTCAATAATCACAGAGCCCATGCGAAATCAGCCCCAAGTCTACCTCTATCAAAACATCTCAATCTTCCCGACCATGCATTCGACAAACTATCAGTAACGCTCTTAGAGACGGGATTTAAATCAAATCGAGAACGTGAACAACGAGAGTCATACCTTATCCACCGATTTAACACCCTCGATAGAGGAATAAATGAGAATCCTGGTACACTTGCAGCAATTAAAGCATTAGAAAACAATAACGGCAACAATGAAAATAGTAACTGAGTTCACGGCACTGCAGCTGCGAAGGGCACTGGACAACCCAAAACAATTCCAAGTGTAACTACTCTTCCTAAGTGCAGCTGTCATCTGTTTTCTGTTTTATTTTACTATCCAATCAATTGTGCCATGCACTACATGCCTAACAGCAACCCTGTGCAGAGCCGGGAGGCCCCCACTACACGCGTAATTTAGAAGCGGGCAAGGAATTCGCATTGAACCCGCTTGCACAGCCTACCACAATACGGGGCCCCCATATTTTTACGACGAAATGTTGACAGGGCACGGAGTAGTTAAAGGCTTAGAACTTCCTAAAATGCCCGCTTACCAGCCTCTGCCACAATACGCGGCACCCCTCCTTCTACGACGAATTGTTTACGGGACCCCGAGTAGTTAAAGGCTTAGGACTTCCTGAAAAGCTCTTTTTTGCCCCACACCGAACCGCCAGTGCCAGGAGGGGCCGTCTGATCGGGAGGAATGCGTTAGTAAACGGAAACATACACAGACCGCTGACATCAGAAAGGTGAAGGGGAGAGGGGGGAGAGAGATGAAGGGGGAAGTGGAAGGAAGAGTGGAAGGGGGGCACCCGAGGGGCGTCCACTGTATATTATTTTTCTCTTCTTCTCTTTTTCTCTTCTTTTTCTTTCCTTTTTCTTTTTTTCTTTTTTCTTTTTTTCTTTTTTTGTCTTTTTTTTTCTCTTTCCTTGCCCTCTGATTTGAGATTGTATAAAGCTTAGCACCAACAAACTGTATCTTCAATCCTGATGAAGGCCAGACTCTAGGCCGAAACGTCGAAATAAACCACGTTGTGACCGCTCACGGAGGATCTACTGGACTATATGCAACGCTACGGCCACTCAACCACCATGCCTGCCTATATATATATATGTATATATATTGAAGCAATATTGCAGTGAGCCAGTTGCGTAATACATCAACTATAGATACACCGCGTATTCTGTAGCCGAGCATCGGGTCGATGCTCTTCCTGGAGAGAGGCAAATGCCGCATTCAACCTGCAGAGGAGAGCTCGCACAGCCAGAGAGGAAGACGAAGCTCTTGCCCGGTCCTCTTTCCAAGCGCCTTTCATTTTTAATTAAAGTGAGCTCTTCTATATTGAACTCCTGCTGTGTCTGCGTCGTGACACTGGTGGAGGAGCTGGGTACATGTCCAGGACACCTTCCAACAGCCCGAAATCTAGTCCACAAAGACTTCCGCTCGTCGAAACACCCGTTCACCACGCCAGCCGCCGCCTGTTAGGCCTGAGCCCAGAGTTCGGTCCTTGGACGCAAAACATGACCGCACCGGGAAGCAGTTGCCCCACCATGACAAGCCCAAGCACGACACAGGTAACTGTTTTCACCCCTAAAACTCCTGTGGACTTTCATGGCAACACATATGAGGACGCAGATGACTGGCTTGAGGAGTTCGAGCGCACAGCCAACGTTAACGGTTGGAACGCCGCACAGAAGTTGGGGTATGTGTATTTCCCTCTTCAAGACGGGGCTCGCACGTGGTTCACAAATCGCGTGTGGTCAACGTGGGACGAGTTCCGGCAGAAGTTCCTGGACACCTTCACAAACACCGAAAGGCGGGAGCAGGCACAACGACTCCTTGAATCACGGATACAAAAGCCCAACGAGTCTGTTGCAATGTTTGTTGAGGACATGGCTCGTCTCTTTCATCGAGCCGATCCCGATATGTCCGAGAACAGAAAGATCAGCCACCTCATGCGTGGTGTTAAAGAGCAGCTGTTTGCTGGTCTCGTACGGAACCCACCTTCAAGCGTCGACAAATTTTCGAAGGAGGCGACCGCCATAAAACGCGCACTACAGCTACGGTACCGCCAGTACGACCGTCCAAACAACAGCGGACAAATCAGCGCAACCGCCGTGACCACCGCGACACCTGACGAGCGTTCTTTGCGTGACCTGATACGCGAAATTGTACAAGAAGAGGTGAAGAAGCTCGCTGCCACACCGAATGACTGCGCGATTGCTTCGGTCACAGAAGTTGTTCGCCAAGAAATAAGGCAAGCGCTTTCACTTCCCGAGTCGAACACTGAAATAGTTAGGCCAACATATGCAGATATTCTCCGTCGACAGCCTAGATTTAACGTGCCGCCACCTCTACAGTACCACCAGCAACAGCCGCCGACAGTGCCTTGGTACTACAAGGAAACGTCAACGCCGATGCGACCCCCACTCCGCAAAACCGACATATGGCGTACCCCTGACTACAGGCCCCTGTGCTTCCATTGTGGGGAAGCAGGCCACATCGTGCGGTATTGTCCTCATCGCGTTGCCGGGTATCAAGGATTTCCGTCCACTACCCCTCGGCGCTATTTCGACGGAAGACGCAACGTTGAAACGAGTGCGACAATCCCGCGAGACGTTTCTCCTGGGTTCCGGTCACGCTCGCCCTCCCCAGGTCATTTTCCCCGATCTAATAGGGGTAGCACCACGGACATGGCGAGAGGAAGGTCTCCCAGTCCACGCCGGGGAAACTAAAAGCAGCGACCTTAGGGGGGAAGGTTGAGAATTGCCGAAGATTTGAAAATCCCCCATTACCACCGCATGAAGTGCCGCCCATTTCGAATGA
This sequence comes from Rhipicephalus microplus, assembly GCF_043290135.1. Taxonomy (NCBI): domain Eukaryota; kingdom Metazoa; phylum Arthropoda; class Arachnida; order Ixodida; family Ixodidae; genus Rhipicephalus; species Rhipicephalus microplus. The sequence goes on from NC_134710.1 coordinate 472,980,640, forward strand.
ACCGACGAAAGACGAGATTGTCACCGCCGACATTACACTTTCAATTGACGGTCACGACGTGACCACACTGGTCGACACTGGTGCGGACTTTTCAATAATGAGTGCGAATCTGGCCGACCAACTCAAGAAGGTAAAAATGGAATGGACGGGGCCGCAAATTAGAGGAGCCGGAGGCCAGCTGCTGACACCTACCGGAAAGTGCACCGCACGAATCAAGATTGGGGATTCATCATTCGTGGCAACCTTCGTTATTCTTGCTGAGTGTTGTAAACAGGCCATCTTGGGTATGGATTTCCTGCGGGAGTACGGTGCCATTAAAAATATACCGGACGGTGTACTGACCTTCTCAGCGGACCATAATGCAGTGCTGCAGCGCCAGCCCATGCGCGTGATTGACAACGTGACCATGCCACCGTTGTCATGCCGCCTCGTCTCTATCACGTGTAACACGCAGCATAGTGGAGAAGGTGTCGCGGAACAAATATCGACGCTTTTACTCTCTCGAGGAATCGCTATTGCCAGAAGTCTCGTCAGTGTAGTGTCTGCGCAAGCAGAGGTCCTGTTGACAAACTTCAGCAACGAGCGTCGACACATTGCAGAGGGTACCACAGTTACATACTTCGAAGAAATTGTAGAATTCCGCGAGTGCTTCGCAGTACAACAGGCAGAGACACCGACCGCTTCAACACCACTGCCTGTCGACGTGAGCACAGATTTATCGCCAGCGCAGAGGCAGAGTCTTCTAGATATTCTCGGCCAGTTTGAAGATTGTTTTCCGTCGGCCTCGAGGGTAAGTCAAACGCCACTGACAAAGCACCGAATTATAACGGAAGAGACGGCAAGACCAATTCGACAAAACCCATACCGCGTGGCACCGAAAGAACGCGAAGCAATCCAAGAACAAGTCCAGAAAATGCTCAATGATGACATCACTCAGCCGTCAAAAAGCCCTTGGGCATCACCGGTAGTGCTAGTAAAGAAGAAAGACGGCAGCTTACGCTTCTGTGTGGACTACCGCAAGCTGAACCGCGTGACAAAGAAAGACGTATATCCACTACCGCGTATTGACGATTCACTTGACAGGCTGAGGCATGCATGCTTCTTCTCGTCGATGGACCTGAAAAGCGGTTATTGGCAAATCGAGGTCGATGAGCGGGACAGAGAAAAGACTGCTTTTGTTACGCCGGACGGGCTTTACGAGTTTAAAGTCTTGCCCTTCGGATTCTGCTCAGCCCCAGCAACATTTCAGAGACTGATGGATACCGTCCTATCAGGCCTTAAGTGGCAGACGTGTCTGGTATACCTCGACGATGTCATTGTTTTCTCACCAACATTCGAGGAACATCTAAGACGGCTGCTATTAGTATTTCGAGCAATACGGTTTGCTGGCTTATCGCTGAAATCTGAGAAATGTCATTTCAGTTTCAAGGAACTCCGATTCTTAGGACATGTGGTGAGCCATGAAGGTGTTCGTCCGGACCCCGACAAGATCGACGCCGTCCGAAAATTTCCGGTGCCAACAGAAAAGAAGGCCGTAAGACGTTTTCTTGGCCTTTGCGCCTACTACCGCAGATTTATCGCCAATTTCTCGCACATAGCGTCGCCCTTAACACGCATAACGAGAGACGATGTTCCATTTTTATGGGGCGAACAGGAACAAGCAGCATTTGACGGTCTACGACAGCGCCTGCAGACACCCCCTGTACTTGCTCACTTTGACGAGGATGCTCCAACCATGATCAACACTGATGCCAGCAACGTAGGTTTAGGCGCTGTACTCGTCCAGTGGCAAGACTCAGCCGAGAGAGTGATTGCATATGCAAGTAGGACGCTTTCCCGTGCCGAGTCCCATTATTCCACAACGGAAAAGGAATGTCTTGCTGTAGTATGGGCAGTTCTGAAGTTTCGCCCATACCTCTACGGCCGTCCCTTCCACGTAGTCAGCGACCACCACTCTCTTTGCTGGCTGACCAACTTGAAGGACTCATCCGGTCGGCTAGCGCGCTGGAGCTTACGCCTACAAGAATTCGATATGACGGTCGTCTATAAGTCGGGACGACAGCACTCTGATGCTGATTGCTTATCCAGGTCGCCTATAAAGCAAGATGATGTCTCAGAAGATGATGACATGGCATTTTTAGGAGTGGTCGACACGGTCACCATTTCGTCTAAGCAGAAAGAAGACAGTGAGTTGCTCCCTCTTATTAATTTTCTTAACGGCCAGTCTGCAAGCGTTCCAAGATATTTGCAAGGAGCCTGCCATCATTCTGCTTGCGCAGTGGTGTCCTATACAAGAAGAACTTTGCCGCCAGCGGAAATGCCCACTTACTTGTCGTCCCGACATCCATTCGCGATGAGATCCTGAGCGCTTGCCACGATGAGCCAACCTCCGGCCACCTCGGATACACGCGTACATTGGCCAGAATCCAACAAAAGTACTACTGGTCGAAGCTTCCAGGCACTGTAAAGCATTACGTCCGCACGTGCCTCGATTGTCAACGACGAAAATCGCCACCTTTAAAACCAGCCGGATTGTTGCAACCAGTTCAAGTGCCCACCATGCCTTTTGCACAAATCGGAATGGATCTCCTTGGACCATTTCCGACTTCGCATACTAGAAATAAGTGGGTAATTGTCGCTACAGACTATCTTACTCGCTACGCAGAAACAAAGGCTTTATCAAGTGGAACCGCAGTAAAAGCGGCCCGATTTTTCATTGAAAATATCGTTCTGAGGCATGGCACTCCTAGAATTATAATAACAGACAGAGGTACCGCTTTCATGGCTATGCTCCTCAAGTCAGTGCTTGAGTTGAGTGGAACAGCGCATCGAAAAACTACCTCCTACCACCCACAAACCAACGGCTTAACAGAACGCCTCAACAAGACAATTGCTGATATGCTTAGTATGTACATCGACGTGGATCATAAAAATTGGGACGACGTTCTACCATACGTGACGTTTGCCTATAATACGGCGCAGCAGGAAACTACACGGAGCAAGCCATTTAGTCTTCTTTATGGCCGTGAAGTGACGACAATGCTTGATGCCATGCTGCTTCACGACTGCGAGGATACAGATACGGATGTTCAAGCCTTTACCTAACGAGCTGAAGAGGCACGGCAGCTAGCACGCGTGCGAATCGCCCGACAGCAGAGTTACGACGCACAGCGTTATAACCTGCGACACCAATACTTCACTTATCAACCAGGCGAGAAAGTGTGGGTCTGGAGCCCTATTCGCCGACGCGGCCTTTGTGAAAAGTTACTGAAGAAGTACTTTGGTCTCTACAATGTTATACGGCGCCTAAGTGACGTGAATTATGAGGTCATCCCTGACAGTTACTGGCGAGCTTAAAAATCTGAAATCGTACACGTTGTGCGGATGAAGCCATATTGCAGTGAGCCAGTTGCGTAATACGCCAACTATAGATACACCGCGTATTCTGTAGCCGAGCATCGGGTCGATGCTCTTCCTGGAGGAAGGCAAATGCCGCATTCAACCTGCAGAGGAGAGCTCGCACAGCCAGAGAGGAAGACGAAGCTCTTGCCCGGTCCTCTTTCCGAGCGCCTTTCATTTTTAATTAAAGTGAGCTCTTCTATATTGAACTCCTGCTGTGTCTGCGTCGTGACAATATATATATATATATATATATATATATATATATATATATATATATATATATATATATATACAGAGAGAGAGAGAGAGAGAGAGAGAGAACTTTGTGGACACGCACGCAGTCGTGTATGAAGTTGTATACACAGAGCTGACACGACGCCGTTTCTTAGACAACACGAAGTTTTTAGCCCGATTTCGGCGCACAAAATGCGACGCTTATCTTGCTATCATGGCTCTTTCTCCAACTATGCTTTGGTGGTTAACATCTAGATACCACAATGGTTTGTCTAATAAGTTTACCATGGATGTTAGGCGTCGGTATGGAGATGTACCAAGCATCAATGGATATACACACACGTTGAACGGTGCTATAGCTGCCAAACACCAAGACATACGTTCGCCGAACCCTCCTCTATCAATGAACAGTAAATATTTCGTTACCCCTGTAAAGACATGTTTTATTTTCGTGTTATAGGTCGATTCTTATGACGGAAAGCTCAACCATGTTTTTTCAACGAGTGATTGCTGTTATACATTTTAGCAAATATTTAAGAAGTATTACACTTTCTTGCATATATTCAGGCTTTTCGAAAGGGGGTGTAGCGCAGACGGTAGAGCCGCTCTTGCAGTCGACCCAATACGTGTGGGTGGCAGTATACTGTAATCTGGTCTGCACACTATTTCTGGACCGTGCAACCAATAATGATAATGCTGTTGTTATACAACTGTTATTAACTTATTATCAACTTATCAACCTTTTTATTTGAAAATGTATAATTTGTAGTGTTAGAGGCATGCTACATTGTTTACACTGATTTTATTTGTATTGATATTACTAAGGGGTACCCAGGCATATTCATAAGTAGACCAATACAAACTCACAAAACAAATTTCTTTTTTGCAAGATTAAAACTTGGGCGATTATAACGTTAAACCATCCTCGTTACTTCCTTTTTCATTGGTCGTTGGTTGATGTAAAAAACAGTTTTTGTCATGCACACATCACCAGCTTGCTACGGGAAGCAAAAATGACGCGAAAATGATCCATCGCGTAATGACCACGGGGTAATTCCACGAGAGATCGACACGGGTCCAAAATTTGATATTTTATATTTGATTGAGTATTTTATATTTCGTGCACCTCTCACCAGGTAGCCCGAAAGTCAACTTCGTTTTATGATTAACAACATAACGTACGAGAAAAAAATATCAAATTTCACCAACACTGAGGCACCAACTTCGTCACCTGTCAATTTTGAAAATTGCAGATGCTATAAAAAGACAAATATTTTTGTTTCAAAGAAGATATTTTTTACCTGAAATGCTTGTATAATGAAGAATGAACTCATATGATTTCAAGTTTGTAGACTTTAAGAAAACAGCCTATAAAAATGTCTAATTTTGCGACAGTTTAAAATAAGTTACGTACTCCCCATTTTTTTTCCTCCGAAAGTAATGCAAGCAGCGTTTTCAAACCTGACACGTTTCAAGGATATAGTGTGTTTATTAGGTACGTAAGTATTGCTGCCGTAGGGCAAATGTCAATTTTTATATATTGCTCAAAATTCTCATATTGGCAAAAGTGTACTCCACTGAAATGGGAATAATAAAATAACCCCATCTTCGATTTTTCTGAAAATCTCGTAAATAGACAACCGAAGGCCATCATACAGTAACACTGAAAAACATGTTGCATTATTTTGTTTTTAGCAAATTACAAATCAGAGCTTTTCGGGAATGCGCTGATAAGTTGAGAAATCTAGAAATCGGAACGAAGAAGCGGCAATGAGCTTCAAACGCGAATAAACGTGACCGCACTTGGCAAAGAAAGGCTGTTTTAGCAGATAGGAGTAACATTTTGAACACGATATTCTACAGTATCTGAATTCACTCTTATACGTAGAGCACTGAGACTTCTAATATGTGGTGCCTCTCTATTACTGACACACAGATAGAGCTGCTGTGTCGGCCATGTGTTTGCAACACGTTGGGTAAGAGAATCGAATATTGAATGAGTTCATGAACGATTCATAACAAATTTTTATCGTTTGGGGCACGAAGACTGCCGCATTAGACCGAAGAACACGCTTTAGGGCAAGTTGTCACCCGTCGTCTGCTCTACAGATAAATTTCTGGGCGCCGCATCTTGGAGGCAATGCTTTAGATCATGTGGTTCAACGTAGGGGCAAAGAATACGCCTCCCGTAATTTTATCGACAAAACATTGTGAAATTAGTTTTAACGTACTATACTTCAGTTTTGCATTCGCACTGTGGATACTTGCGCACGCTGTTTTACGTCTGCTCTCATTAAAGATGAGAGACATAGGAACAGACGACAGATAGATCACTTTCGTGCTGCTGGTTTGCCGCATAGTTGCATTGCCAGTAATTTGAGCGTCAACGTGGCGATGGCTAACCACTTGAGCAGGGATAAAGTTTTTTGTTCAGATTACCTCATGTTGCATAAAAAGAAAATGCCTTATCAAAGAAACTTCCGCAAGGTCGAAGACATTGGCCTGTTTGCCCTGCAGAAGCTTTTGCCGACAGCTACCCACTATGCACATAACAACGACCACGTCTGCCAGAACTGCTTCAGACGCCTCAGCAATATGCTTTCTTCGTCTAATGTCTCCTCAGCTGAAACAGCTGATGAGTTTTTGCCGGAAGAAGGAAAATGTAGAAGTCAAGAGCGGTGCGTAAACACGCCTGAAGCATTGTCACATATGCGACTAGAGAAGCTGTATGCGCAAAATAGCAAAGTTCATGCAGAGCCAAGACAACTTAGCAGCAATTCTACAGTAACGGTGAAATGCCACCGTAACGTGTGTAACCGCCACTTTCAACCATAAGATCTAAAATGCAGTGTGTGTGCCCAGTGGTTCAAGAACTTCAAGCAAGCCTATGAAGCGTGTTCTTCGTATCAAGAGCGCATGCGTTTGTTGACAGTGTTGCCGAGCGATATAGAGCGCCGAAAACTCCAAGCGCTTATACCAAACTTGTCAGCTTACATGATATACAGATCCCGACGCTGGTGCGCGAAACACGGGATGTGGTTAGCACCAAATGCGGTAAAAAGGACACGGCGAACCAAATTGACGTCCAGGCAGCTATGGCTTACTACTCCAAAGATGAGTATAGCTGCTCTCGGCACAGTCCCAACAGAAAAGATGTAGTATCTATTTTCATTGACGGAAAAAAGGAGCTTGTTTCGAAAAGGTTCATAACCTATTCGGTGCGAGAGGCTTACCGTCTCTTTAGAGAAGCTAATCCGAACACGTCTATTGGGCTCTCAAAGTTTTATTCACTGAGGCCAAAGTGGGTTCTTCTTGCACCAGACCAAGAATTGTGCCTTTCTGTATACTGTGCTAATACCACAGAGTGTTTCTGCACTACAAGACGTCACCGATGGTGCCTACACGGCAGACTTTTTCAAAGAACTATGTCTTTGCAGCTCCCCTACAAGTGATTGTTTTTTGGGCCATTGTGACTATTGTGCTAAGGAGGACGCTCTCACAGCAACATGTTTAAGAATCCCTGAAGATATTGAGGTAGCCTACGCAGTATGGGAAAATGGCAATCTAGTAAAAAAAAAAAACAGCCCAGGCAAGTGCTTTTCTGCGAGAGCTAAGTCTATGGTTCGTGAAGTGGATTACCCATGATTACATAAGATACATTCAAAAATCAACAATACGCCAGGCGGAAGAAAACCAAGAAAAAGATTCTTGCATTTTTCACTTTCATTTTGCCGAAAATTGGACAGCCATTTTACCGAATGAGGTACAGTCGTATCACTGGCACAAAAAACAGGTGTCTATATTCACGTGTGTCGTCACAAGGAAGCAGTCAATTCAAAGTTTCGCCGTCTTCAGTGATGACACATTGCATGATGCTGCACATGCCTGTTTTGCTCTACAAATAATTCACAGCTACATTAAGGAACAACTAAAGCCTTACACGCATGTTACTTATGTTTTTGATGGTGCAAGCAGTCACTTCAAAAACAAGTACCAGTTGTTCGAGATATGCCCGAATGATCATATATCAACAAAGTGGATTTTTTCGGCCACATGACATGGCAAGAACTCTTGTGATGGCGTTGGTGGCCTACTAAAGCATCAGGCTACGCTCTACAACCTCAGAGCGGTAAGTTCAGCTGTGATTATGTCAGCATCCCAAATGATGGCGCAAATGAACGCGAAGCTGAAGAATGTCAAGCTTCTGTGTGCAAATGCAGACGAGCTAGAAACATTCCGTCAGTTTAAGAAGAGCCAGTGGAAATTGTTGCCACGTGTTCCAGGCATACGTTCTTGGCATGTTTGGCTAAGCACATCTGAGGGCACTGATCATAGTCGTATTTTGTTAGCATCACGCACTGCTAAATGTGATCTGCAAAAGATGCAGCCATTTTGAGCGCATCTCTTGTTTCACGCAGTCACAACTTGAAGTACCAGTGAGGGTACTTCAAGCGCACATGCTTTTTCTAGCAAGACCCAACACTTGCGTTGGAACTTTTTTATGTTTGAGTTTATCTGCCAATATAGAATGCTTTGCAACTGACTTACAGTGTCGAAGATTTCCTCCATTAGAGCTGTGTTATCAGGAGCATAAATGCGCCTTCATGGGTACGTATTTGTCACAGTGCTAAAACAGCCTTTTGTCACCGAATGCGGTCGCGTTTACTCGCGTTTGAAGCTCATTGCCGCTTTTCCGTTCCGATTTCTAGATTTCTCAACTTATCAGCGCATTCTCAAAACGCTCTGATTTGTACCACGCACATTGTCGCTAAAAACAAAATAATGCAACATGTTTTTCTGTGTTACTGTATGATGGCCTTCGGTTGTCTATTTACAGGATTTTCAGAAAAATCGAAGATGAGGTTTTTTATTATTCTAATTTCAGTGGAGTACACTTTCGCCAATATGAGAATTTTGAGCAATAAATAAAAATTTACATTTGCCCTGCAGCAGCAATCATTTATGTACCTATTGAAGACACTAGATTCTTAAAACTTGTCAAGTTTGAAAACGCTGCTTGCTTTACTTTCAGAGAAAAAAAATGGGGAATACTTAACTTTTTTTAAACTGTCGCACAATTAGACATTTTTATTGGCTATTTTCTTAAGGTCTACAAACTTGAAACCGTATGAGTTCTTTCTTCATTAGACATGCATTTCAGGTAAAAAAATATCTTCTTTGAAACAAAAATATTTGTCTTTTTATAGCATCTGCAATTTTCGAAATTGACAGGTGACGAAATTGGTGCCTGCATGTTGGTGAAGTTTGATATTTTTTTTCTCGTACGTTATGCTGTTAATCATAAAACGAAGTTGACTTTCGGGCTACCTGGTGAGAGGTGCACGAAATATAAAATACTCAATGAAATCTAAAATATCAACTTTTAGACCCGTGTCGATCTCTCGTGGAATCACCCCACTTATGAACGACCATGTAAAAAATAGGAAAATAACCTATTTTCAATGCAGCATATTGTTTGCCATTGGTTCTTCGGCATTTAAAATTTTTGCGAGCCACAAAATCGCCTGCCTATTAAATGACGCCACGAAGCTGGAAATCATCTCCTCCTAAGCGTAATTCAAATAGGCTAGCTGCCAATCACGTATGCAGCAGATATTTATTAGAGGTGGCGAGATGAATTATGAGTATAATAGAATATTTCTACTTGCAGCATAACAGTGTTAAGTAGCTTGTGTGCGTATACATCTCTCGGAGCTCACAGTTTCTGAGAAAGAGAAATGGAGAGAAATAAGCAGCGCTGCACGTGTGTGCTTCTTAGCTGTTCGAGATGTATTTTAACAAAGCCCCCATTGTGCTAAAAACCACGGTCTCTCACCTTCTCCCTTGTCCGTTGCGTCAAGTTGTGGGAAAAGCTTAAAAGCTGAGCTTCCTACTGAGCCCGAGTTCACTGCTTTATATTCATGACCACTTCGCAAGCTGCCACCATGGCTCCAAGTTACCATAAGCAAGGGTGATCAGGTTTATCAGATACTAAAGCGGAAACAATTATTGACATTTTAGTACGGAAAACATGAACATCAAGAACGATTCGTCACTCTCATCAGTTCGCAACAGCTTCGACAGAGCAGCGGTGAGGATATATCCTCTTCGAAAAAAAATATTTTATGGAACCAGCAAATGTTTTTACCGGTTTTCAAAGAGCTTACTCGTTCCCATCTCTAACTGCATCAACAAGTAACAGCAGAATAAAAGAATGAACAAAGGATGTAATACTACAGGGCCCCTGTTCAGCGCTTGCCTGTTCTGAGCCTACAAGGAAAATCACAGCGGCAATGTTGGCGAAATGTCGCTACGTTTTAACATTGCTTGTATTATTTTCATTTTACCGTAAGAACCTAATTGAGTGATTACTGTTGTGACGGAAAACTTCGCCTTACCTGTTGCTTTCCCCGCCTGCAGCCAAGAGGCACCACTGTCTGAAATAGGGGGGGGGGGGAGCTCAGCCCTCCCAACTTTTCTCAGTGGAGCACTAGCGCCCCCTTTCCCCCCTCGCTGATTGGCCTACGGGCACGACGGTTGCCTATTTTGAAGAAAATGTCGAAGAAAGCGACACTATCACGCTCGCCGAGTCTAGTGAACCTGCTTCGATGAAGCGTGGTCTCCAAGAGAATTTCGACATCCATTCCATGCTTCTGAAGCATAAGCAAGAACGGCTGAAAAGCCTGCTCCAGCAATACGAGGACTGCTTTTCATCGTTGTCAAAATATCGGCAGACACCAGTAGCAAAACATCGCCTCATAACAGAGGATCTAGAGTACCAGATCACTCCGTCAGAGCTCATACAGAGTTTTGACGTGAGAGCAGGAGGCACTAAGGAAGCAAGGTGACAAAATGCAACGCTACGACATTATTCAACCTTCCGAGAGTCCGTGGTCATCACCTGTGTCGTTAGTGAAGAAGGACTGCACTCTAATAAGTTTCTGCGTGGATTATCACCACCTCAATAAAATCACAAAAAAACGATGTTTATCCTCTCCTACGGATAGACGACGCCTTGGATCGACTCCACAACATGAAGTACTTTTTTTCGGTTGACCTTAAGACCGGCTACTAGCAAATCGAAGTCGACGAGAGAGCCCGAAAAAAGACGGCGTTTATAACACCAGACGGCCTTTTCGAGTTCAAGGTCATGCCCTTCAGTCTTGCTCGCACCTGTGACTTTTCAACGCGTTATGAACACAGTACTGACAAGACTGAAGTGGCAGACTTGTCTCGATTACTTGGACGACGTCTTTGTGTTTTCCTCAAGCTTCAACGACCCGGAACTTAGGGGCCAAATTAAATACCTCGAGGGCAGGACTTCCGTTGTTTCGAAGGTATTCAAACGGGCAGTTACGTCGTTTTTGCTGCGAATTGTTCTTCTCCTGAAGAAGCACTTCTCTCCGCTTTGAGCCAAGTACCTTTTTGTGGTGTCTTCAGCTTTGCGACCAGAACTCCGCCAGGCCCTGCACGATGATCCAACGGTAGGACACTTTGGTGTTTCCCGCACGCTCGCAAGAATTCAAGAAAGGTACCACTGGCCGCACCCCACCGCCGAAGTGACTCGTTTTGTGAGGACATGTCGAGATCGTCAGCGACGCAAGACACCGCCGAAAAGGCCACAAAGCTTTCTTCAGCCGATCGAATCACCTCGCCGACCATTCCAACAGATCGGAATTGATCTACCGGGCCGTTTCCAATGTTGAATTCAGCAAACATATGGATCGTGGCAGCTACTGACTACCTCACCCGCTACGCCGAAATTAAGGCCCTACCCAAAAGTAGTGCAGAAAAGATAGCCAAAATCTTCTTTGAGAACATTTTCCTTCGTCATGGCAACCCAGAGGTTGTCATTACCGATAGAAGTACGGCCTTTACTGCTGATTTGGCTCAAGTGATCTTGAGGCATAGCCAGACAAGCCACGACCACACCACCGCCTACCACCCACCGACAAATGGTCTCCCCGAGTGGCTAAACAAGACAAGCGCCGCCATGTACGTCGACGTTGGAGACAAGACGTGGGACGCCATCCTTCCGTACATGACCTTCGCGTACAACACAGCCGTGCAGGAGACAACGCAGATGCAACTGTACGAGTTGGTCTATGGAAGGAACCCGGCAACGACGCACGACGCAAGACTGCTTAATATCGCTGACGAAGAAAACCTCGACGACACCCTCTATTTTCAGCACGCTGAAGAAGCTCGTAAACTCGCCCGCCTGCGAACCACGAATCAGCAGATGACCGACCGCCGCCATTCAAATCTTCAGCGACGCTTCGTGCAATACGATCCCGGTCAGTGTATTTGGGTATGGACGCCGATACGCCAGCATCGACTCAGTGAAAAACTTCTGTGACGCTAATTCGGACCATACTGTGTAGTACGACGTCTCGACCCACTCGACTACGAGATTGTCTCCGACGGCATTACAAACTCTCAGTGGCGCCGATCGCGACCTGAAGTCGTCCATGTCGCGCGCCTCAAGCCGTTTCATGAATTTTAACCAACTGAAAAAGCGTATTTTGTTGTTGTTATATCGTACTTTATTATTTGTACGTTATAAGATTATCAATGTACTTTCATCTTCTGTTAAAGCATCGGGACGATGCATTGTCTTTAGAGGGGGGCAACGCCACGTTTCTTTCTCAAGTTTCTTTATCACCCCGTTACACTGTACGCAATTGTCAGCGCAAACCGCGCCTGTAGTGTTCGAGTACCTTCAGGTATACAGTAGACCATATTAGTAAGATTACGCTCACTTCGTGAGCATTTCAGATTATTCTGGAACCTACGTCGCTGCTAGCAATAACGATACAATGTTCGATGGCAAGTGTATAAATGCTGATACGCTTCGGCTCTTCTCAGTTGATCGTGACCAATGCTCTGTTCGACGCAATTAGTGTCAGAGTATTGCTGTAATTTGGCTTTTCTTTTGTGGTGAGAAGTTCGGCTCAGATAAACAGTTTCATATTCGACCCACAGTCTGCTTCATTCATCCACGTCACGACCTCGTGAGAACATTGTAGTATGTATGCATGGTCCATGCTAGCCTCTAAAAGTATGCACGCATATAGGAATCCATTCCACAGGAGAAGGCTGTACAATACAGAGAATATCGAAACGACGCACCTTTTCCGTGCACGACCTGGGCATGTCATGCGAATGTAACGTTGCGTGCGCATGACGTGTGGATGCGTCTGCGTCGTGCGATTTTCCAGCTCTGAGTTGCTCTATACCAAAGAGGGCAAGCAAAGAATTTGACTTGCATGGTCTACAATCGGCGAGTCACAAAGGTTTCAAGCACACCTCCTCACATCATGCATTCACGGCTTGTAATGAACAAATTTAAATATTTTAGTGGTGCGAAGCTTTTCTTTGGGTACGCAACGACACACAGTGTGTAATGAAATATCTCATGTGACCTAGTGAATCAACGTTTAAGGAGTAAATGACCAACAAAACAAAAACAACGTGGCTGCATTTTTCTTTATATCTAAACTGTACTTTCCCCTGCAGGGGCACTTGCGCAAGCAGGCGTTTAGTGTGCAGTGACAAAACGAACCCGCGAGCTAACGGGGGATTCGGACATCTTCCACGCCTAACCTGGCGTGGCTGAGCCATGCCCGGGAAAAAGGGAATCGTGGGGGTTTAGCCGACACCGGGTGCGTGGACCTTTAGGCACCCCGGCAGAGGCAACAAACCACTCTGACCCCGGCTTCACGCGGACGGCAGCGCATATTGAGATTCCAGTAGGTACAGAGCTAGCAACCGCGCCTGTACGCGGATTGGCTGCTTTAGCAAAAGTCGCTCTGATATAATACCATAGTAACGGGAGTTGAACGACAACTCGACCGCGCCGCTGCTTCGTACTCCTTTTCATTAATTTTTTTTCCTTGTTCGTTGTGTCAGCTGTGCGAACGGTGCTAGGGTGCAAGAGCGTAGTGCACCAGCGCTGCTGGGTGTTGTCTTCTCTGAAGTTATCCCGTGGGCTGTGTGGTGGTGCATCGCGTGCTGTGTAAACTTAGGCGTTAGCCCGTAAATATTACGCCGAAATGACAGCATGTGTGGGGTCAACGCACGCGCACCGGAACGGCCGTATGCTTTGCTCGCTCGTATCGCGATTTATGGGTGCCGGATCAAATGAAAGACGAATTCTTCGTAGCCTTGGAGGAAGGAAGTCTGCACCAGACAGAGTGGCTAAGAATGTGAACTACCGATTGTGGACTCAGCCTAATAGTGCGTTGACTGCTCCTGAAGCTAGGTGAAAGCGTGTTGTGATTAAGCCTACATTGTCTGCTGGACTCGTTTAATTATGTTCGGTTGCCGCGCAGAGTAGAGGTTCTTCGGAACTTTCTTGATGGCTTTTATCCCCATACATATATATATATATATATATATATATATATATATATATATATATATATAATATATATATATATATATATATATATATATATATATATATATATATATATATATGAGCTCTAACAGAAAATAATGCCACGGAGTGTATTGGGGCAGGTATTAGACCAATTGTATTGCAATTGCGAAGAGTGAAAGAAAAGTGGGTGAAAAGATAACTTGCCGTAAGCACGAACCAAACCTACGACCCTCGAATAACGCGTTCACTGCTCTACCACTCATCTACCATGACAGCTATCCCCCCAGCCACTTTATTGGGTTTATAAGTGAATTAAACGTGGAAGTGTCAGTCAGCGCCACTAGTAGCCATGCTGGCGAGTGTGGCACACTTTTTATGAGCATGTTTGGCGTCACGTAGGACGTGAACTTATTACGGGCTGGCAGCTGACCAATAAACCCTCGTATACAACCTAACGCCACTAAGTCTGCCAGTGCGAGGCCCTCGTTAATAAATAAGGGGAAGAAGTGTTTACTTCAGGACTTGTTTTTCCGTGTTTTGACACTATAATAATGAGATCTAACTGACAATAATGCCAAGGAATGTATAGGTGTAGTTATTAGACCGGTTGTAATGTAAATATAAAGAAAGAAAGAAAAGTGGATGGAAAGATAACTTGCCGTGAGCAGGAACTGAACCTGCGACCTTCGAATAACGCGTTCGATGCTCTGCCACTGAGCTTCCACGGTGGCCATCCTCCCGGCCACTTTATTGGGTTTATATGTGAATTAAACGCGGAAGAGTCACACTAGCAAAAAAACCAACAGAAAACAGCAATCGGCTATTTGTATATTGACACCTATATACCTATTTGAACCTAGAGACGTATCTGAGCTTACAGAGCTATATGGCCAAACAAGCTTATTGGTCCAAATACCTATAGGCATATTTGGACCAATAGACCAATATGGACCCATAGGCCTGTTGGCATGTGCTATTTAAAGTAGTCGCTAGTTCACTATAGCAATAGAAACATTAGAATATTTAACAACATTTATTCTGGTTTGAGCATCTCATGCGATTCGAGCATCTGTCTTTGGTTACATCGGCAATCGTCATGGCAAGGATTTTCCGTAACGCACGGTGCCGCAGTTGTACATCAGGCCCTGTGCAATGCTGCTCTAAGTAGTGCTTGAAGAAATCTGGAGGGAAAAAGGCTAGCCCATATACTAATCCCCCACACTCAGCCTTGCACAATCTTGTTGCATAACCCATTTACAAGTTGAGACTCGCAAGAACAAAAAGAAGTGCAATTGCTGCGGAAACATGCAAGGCCTACACTGTACACAAGTAGAAGCTAGTTAGCAGCATTATAGGCATCTCTTACCCATTTTCTTGCTTCTGACTAAACTATTGCCCAGAGAAAGATAGTGTTGCATCAGCTGCACCTTAATTGCAATGCACAGCCATTCATGCTTGCATGGTTGTGGTATCTCGTACTACAAAAGCAGACAGCACCGGATTCTGGAAAAAGCGTGCACCTTAATGAAATGCACAGAATCGGCACGTACCACTGAGTTCTTCCTACTCAAGACTATCCAAAGCCGACTTTGGGTCCGTTTTTGTTCAATTGGTCACAGAGCCCGTAACACTGCGACCAAGAAGTCCCACAGTGGAAAATATTGCGACTGATGCCTCCCACGCGAAGATGCTGTCCTTAGAACGGCTCTTCAAATAGTTAAAGGTAGCCCTTGAAATTTTCACTGCGTTTCCCAGGAATACATGAAATAAATAATGCATGGCAAAACAACACTGTTTATCCCTTACTACTGAAAAGTTCACTGCATACAAACCAAACTAATATATACATACCTCAGTGCCAACGGTCGCAAATTGCACCAAATTTTCATCCTCGGGAGCTTTTTCTTTGCACCCTACTGCACCATTGTCAGGTGAAGGTGACACAAGCACTTAATCTAACAATTCATCCCGGCTTTTTTCTGGAGTAGTGTGCACTTTGGGACAGACTGTTGGGCACTCTAAAAGTCTGTTTTTTCCGGTGCTGTACCAGCCTTTTTGCACCGCATTTGTTCTGCATAGAGAAGGTCTATGAAGCTTAAGCTGTGTAGATGAAATATGACTATACTCTTGAAGCAAAGTAGAATACTAAAGGCACATTCACTTATGTACAGAATACTTCCTGCAGATTGAACCATGCAATCGAACCAGTGAGTGAAAAACGTGAAACTACACCTGTTTCGAAAATTTTGCTGCACAATGCTTTTTCCAGCATCTCGATGTCGTCATTAAGTCTTTTGTTTTCTTCCCTCAACTCCTCCAGTTCATTTTGATTTCCGGCACACAGCAGTTCCATGTTTTTTTTGCACTCCTCTTGCACATGCTGCCCATTGGTTTCTTAACGACCTGCCCATATAAAAACAGTTACATTGACCACACTGCTCATTTAATGGAAAGGGACCACAATGATTACATAAAAAGTAACATACCACATTATTTAAAAATTTTTAGAGTAGTTCAACAATTAAAACTTCCTATTAAATGAGTAACTAGCTATAGTGTTACACTCCTGAGCTCAATTCTGTAGGCTGGGCTGATGGTGGAACAACTTAAAATCATGCATTTACCATGCATTGAATACATAACCTTTGGAACCACAAAGAGGTAAATGCGGCTTGTAGAAGCGCTGTTTTTCTTATACAGGACATTGTCTCGAAGGCAGAAGGATTTCAACATTCGGGACAAATGGCGTGGTATAACTGCGCTTATTACCTTTTTGCCTCTTTTTTTTAGTCTTTCCAACTATCGCCCGCCAGGAGTCCATAGAAACCAGCCCGTTTCAAAGGGTACGTCCACATCATCATCATCATCATCATCATCATCATCATCATCATCATCATCATCATCAACGACTCTTCAAGAGCTAGATGATCGGGCGAATTTCAGCACCTTCCTGGCGTCGCCTGTATTAATGGCACCCAGAAAGCCATCATCACCCTCTTCTTCCTGACTTGCTGATTCAGTGGGGAAGCAAGACTATACTAAGAAAACTCAGGAGAAAAAAAGAAATAACTTAAAGTAACATGTGTGTGTGTGTGTGAGAGAGAGAGAGAGAGAGAATTTATTTACAGAAAGGTAGAGAGGTTGGCCTGCGCTATAGTTTGCTCTGGCCTGCTACTCTACAGTGGGGAAGGGTGACTAGGGAGTGAAAGAGTGATGAATGACGATGGTGAGGTAGAGAGATGATATGTTCTTATTAGGCTGGGTAACTCTTTAGACGTGCATTCAGTCCAGTGGCTTCTAAGAAAGCGATGACGACTCGTATAAACACATGTGTGCTGCTGCCGTGAGGCCAAGGACCTAACACAACCTCATCGCTTAATGGTCGACTAATATATCGCCCAATCGAAGATATCAGTTGCTGACGTTCGCTTGCATAAGCTGGACAGTCGCAAAATATATGTTCGAGCGTTTCTGGCAACCGACAGTGGCCACAATTGAGACCTGTGTCATTACAGCCAATCAAGTGGGTGTAACGTCTCGTGTAAGCCACACCGAGGCGAATGCGGTGGATAATGCATGAGATGCTTCGCTTTAACTTGTGAGGCATACAAAATTTCATTTCTGGGTCCCATTTGTGCAGCCGCTTGTGCTGGTGTTCTGGTTTCTGCCAGTTCTCTAAGATGGAGTTGCGCATTACGCGTTGAAGTAGGATGTTACTATCTTCCCTATTGCAAAAACCAGCGCCACTGGGTACCAGCGTCCAGCGCCATGCCTGATTATGGGCCCAGTATGGCGCTGGTACCAGCGCAGGTACTGGGACGGGGCAGCGTTCCAGTACTCTGCGCCAAATGGCTTCCCAGGGATAAAGCAGGGGCGCCCATTCGCCATATATATATATATAAATATATATATATATATATATATATATATATATATATATATATATATATATATATATATATATATATATATATATATATATATATATATATATATATATATATATATATATATATATATATATATATATAGATATAAAGTAACGCGCATTCACAATCAAAATTAAATTAAAATTGAAAAAAAGTAAAACTCCGCTTGATGGATTTAAACTTGCTACCTCCTGATCTCTAACCGAGTACGCTACCCACTACGCCACGCCAGAAAGTGCTGGAGGGGGCGTAAAACGACTATTTATCTAAAGAACGCGCCGTTCAACTTCATTTTTACAAGCCGCACAGTTAAGACTGACATGACATTCCTTTCCAAATAACAATTGCGTCTCGATTCGACAGTGACGAACGGCTTCCGGGCACTGACTGACGTGCAGATATTAGCAAGAGCGCCAAGTTTTTTGAAGCATCTAATTCTTAACGCTGAAAAACCTCAAATTGATTGGAGGAGCAGCCACAGATTGTCAGCTGTTGCTGCCGATAGTCTTTTTTTTTTCCTTTGAAAGTCGTTTCGAGCACTTGCTCCTGGTCAACAAGTACAGATGATTTACATGTCTTGTTTGGTAGATATCCACGCACACGAGTGAATTTTGAGTATTTTGTTTTTCGCGCAAGCGACGATGTAGCAGTACACATCCGGCGGGCCAGATTACATATTTGCAGTTATATCGATACCTACAACTAACAAACCGCCAAAGAATTGACTAATGCAATTCGCTGAAAAAGTATGCCAGTATGTTAGTTCACTAACGCGTACCAAATTGCCAACTCAAAGTTGCGTGTTCTTACGTACGAGTCAGAAAAGTACCGGCTGCTGCGCTCAGAAGAAAGTTTTCGGTGACAGCCTACGTTGCTGAAAGCACGACACATCAATCGTCACCGCTCCTTGTGCGGGCACCGCACACGCGAAAAAATGGTCGATTTAGGCTCAGAGATGTCTAAACTGTACTTTACAGTCATTCTTACACTTTAGAATTGTGCCTACCTAAAGTAAAAAGCACCGGCAGCAGGTACACCGACGCGGGCGGCACGATAGGCCTCGCTGGGACGGGGCACTGGGTAAGGCTTCTTTCGAAGCAGCTGAGTTGCGATGCTTGAAGCTTCTGCATTTAAGCTTCGCAATATTTTTAACGGTTACCTAAACTGTGCCTGAAGTAAGTGGAAGGTCAATCAAAGCCAGATATGCATTTACGGAGTGGCGATGGCGAGCGACAGCCGTTTTTCTGGCCTTCGCTGGTAGTAAACAGCGGGCATGCCAGTGCAAAAATATATGCATTTATATCAATACCAACAAGTAAAAACACCCATAGAAATACCAATGCTATCCACTGAAAACGTATGCCAGGGAGTCAGTTCACGAAGGCGTTCTAAATTACCAACTGAAAATTGCTTGGTGTTACATATCAGTCGGAGAAGTACCGGCTAAGTGCGGCCGGCAGCTTTCGATCACAGCCTGCATAGCTGAAAGCGCGACGTTCGATGGTCAGCACTCCTTGTGCGAACATCGACACAAGAAAAAATAGTTGATTTAGGTTCGTGGATGTCTAAACTGTACTTTACAGTTATTCTCATACTTTAAAGTTGTGTGTACACGAAGCATGAAGTGCCGGTAACATATATGCCAACTCGGCTGGCACGACAGGTTTAATGCTCGCTGGGAAGGGCATTGAGTAAGACCGCTCACGTATGCTCGGTATCTGTTGAAAAATTTTACGTATGCTTGGTATCTGTTAGGGTAGCATCTCTTCCTGCCATTGAATCAAGCGTTTTATATTCAACGACAGCGAAAGAAACCACGGCACACGCTACAATAAGGGCCCCGCCGCGGTGGTCTAGTGGCTAAGGTACTCGGCTGCTGACCCGCAGGGCGCGGGTTCGAATCCCGGCTGCGGCGGCTGCATTTCCGATGGAGGCGGAAATGTTGTAGGCCCGTGTGCTCAGATTTGGGTGCACGTTAAAGAACCCCAGGTGGTCTAAATTTCCGGAGCCCTCCACTACGGCGTCTCTCATAATCATATAGTGGTTTTGGGACGTTAAACCCCAGATATCAATCAACGCTACAATAAGGTGCACGCTGCAGTTGCGCTGGTAGAAACAGCGCGTGCTCCAGTATTCACCAGCGCTTGCCAGTGAAAATTCCAGCGCTCCCAGTGCTTCGCAGTGCGCACCAGTATCACAGCGGTTGAGCCAGCGCCCCTACCAGTGCGACACAGCTTTTTCCCAGTGCGCCCAGCGAAGTGCCAGTGATTACAAGCGTGTACCAGCGTCACCAGCGTGTACCAGTGCCAAAAAACGGACTGGCACCACGCTGGTTTTGCAATAGGGTTGTCGAGAAAATGCGATGAACACTTCTGGGGCAATATTTAAGGCTCTCTTAGCTTCAGCGTTCGCCTCTTCATCGCCCATTATGCCACAATGAGCAGGTATTCATTGAAATGATACATGATGTCCATTTTTTGTAGAAATGCCAAGAAGCTCTGCTATTTCAATCGATGAAGTATGATATGGACCTTGTCTCATGAAGCCATCGATGGTTTGAAGAGAAGCTCTGGCATTGCACAGTATCGTCCATTTACGAGCGGATTCTGTCGACATGAAACGTATTGCCTCCCGAATAGCAGCAAGTTCCCAGGCTGTTGATGTGGTTTTGTGATCTATCTTGAAACGTCGAGCTATCTTCATCTGCAGGATGGCAAAGGCTGTGGTGGAGGCACGCGGCGTGATAGATCCATCAGTATATACGTGTGCCACACCATCGTGCATAGTATAAATATGCAGCAGTGTAAGTCTCTTTTGGCCGATCGATGATACAAGGGATTTCTTCATTATCCCAGAAATCTGAAGTATGACAAGTGGTCTAGGCAGTAGCCACGGAGGTGTCCCAGGAACACGTGGGGGAGAGAATCTTGGTGGTGTGATGTTCTCGAGGAGTGATCTAGGTCTTGAATAACTGCAGTCTTGGTGGCTGGCAGGGAGCGCTGATAGGGGATGTTGCCTGTGTCGAGTCGACAGGCGAAGGTGGACTCGAAGAGGCTCGCAAAGCACATATACTTTGATTGGACAAGCCCGAGCTTCGGCGAGAGTTCCCTTGGTTGATGTGCATTAAGGTAAGCCCAAACATGTGCGCAACCCTTGAGCTTGGATGCTTTCTAGCGTGCTCGCACAACTGGGCTTCATGCTTGAAAGCCCGGGTATGCTGTATTGTAAGTACCCTATGAATAAAGAATGGTACAGTTGCAGGAGAGCTGCCTCCGAAAGGCCCCATCATGCTCCGGCCATGACCCGAAGAACGTGTATGAAACTCTTGAGCTTTGACTTCAAGGCTGTGACGTGTTTTGACCCTGATAGATTCCGGTCGAGGATAACAACCAGGAATTTGTGTTGCGCAACAGCACGAATTTCTGTTCCAATCACAGTTAGTGTGTATCTTGTCATTTGTTTTCCTGTAAATGCAAGTACTGCGCATTTTTCAGTTGACAGTGCGAGACCCTGACGACGTAGGTACCTTGCTGTGATGGTCACTGCACGTTGCAGTCGAGGACGCAGTTGGGGGCGCGTAGCTCCAGAAGCCCAGATGCAGATGTCATCCGCATATGTGCTCACATTCACTGTGTCAGGAAGTTCAGTAGCAAGTCCAATGAAGGTGATGTTAAAAAGTGTCGGACGGAGAACACTCCATTGGGGAACACCACGGGGAATGTTATAATGGTCTGTATCTCCATTGCTTGTTGACATATACGCGGTACGGTCGCTAAGGTAGCTCACGATACATGCATGCAGTCGTCCGCCGATTTCTAGATTCTCAAGCGCATCAAGGATGGCATAATGTAAGACAATGTCGCAGGCGCCTTTAATATCAAGAAAAGCAGCAGCCACTAATCTGCCTCAATATCTTTCCTGTTCAACATCGGAGACCAAGTTGATGACGCCGTCAATGGCTGATCGGCCTCTCCTAAAATCATTCATGAACTGAGGAAACTGATTATTGCTCTCTAAGAGCCACTCTAATCTCGACAATACCATCCTTTCCATGACTTTGCCAACGCAGCTGCTTAAGGCGAATGGCCGGTAAGATGAAAGATCATTAAGGAACTTTCCCGGTTTAAGCAGTGCGATTATGCGCCTACACTTCCACTTATCTGGAACCTTTCCTGACTCCCAGGAGATGTTGTAGTAAGATAACAGGGTCTGTCGTGCTTCTGTATCAAGATAGTGAAGTGCAGCGTACATAGTTCCGTCCGGCCCGGGGGCCGATGAGCGTCGGAAAAGTGAAAGAGCAGCGTCCAGTTCCTGCGTTGTAAAACGCACTTCGAGGCATTCGTCGAAACACGGGGGCATAGTGGTGGTAAGAGTTTGGGTCACAGTGTGAGCGGTGGAAACAACAAGGCTACAGTAGTCTTTCGCTACCTCTAATTCACTCCGACCCTGATGTAGAGCCACCGCACGGAATGGCGAAATTAGCTGTGGAGAAGATTGTAGACTTCGTACTATCTGCCAGGTTTTAGAGAGAGGCTGTCTTGGGTCCAAAAAAACAGCAGAACGACATCCATCGTTGTCTGTTCAGCGTGTAGAGATGCCGAAGAACAAGTCGTTGAGATTGACGACAGGCTGAGAGGTCTGAAGGTGATCTTGTTTTTCTGTATCGCCGTTCTGCGTGGCGACGGATAGCACGAAGGACCTCGTATTGTAAGTCGATAGCTGATCGTTGCAGCGGAATGGCAACTTGTCTTGTTGTGTCACGCAGGGACAAAGAAATGATGTCTTCTACTTCGGATGGTGTAGTAGTGCGCTGACAGCTGGTTTTCACAGATGACTTGAAGAGACGCCAGTCTGTATGATGAGCCCAGCGTGTCGCTGAATAGCGGTACCACCTAAATTGAACATCAGTTGGCAAGTGATCACTATCGCGAGACTCTATATCCGTGGACCAAGCTGCAGAAGACAGAAGACTCCTGGATACAAATGTAATGTTGAGGCAGCTGGTGTAAGAAGTACTCCAAATGAAAGTGGGCGATCTGTCGTTCAGCACCCTTTGTCCGAAACTACACACGAAGTCGCATGAATCTCTGCCTTGGCCGTTCATTACAGTGCTACCCCAAAGGGGATGATGAGCGTTGAAATCTCCAATGACAATGTGGGGGCTCTGAGCAGCCTGAAGCACAGACCTAAGGTGAGAGCAGTCCATCTTCGCACTTGGATGGATGTATCCTCCGATAACTGACAACGGCGCCTTTTATACTTTATAGTCAAGCAAACGTAATCATTCGTTGTATGCGACAGAATGTCATGTCGTACGTACGTCATATCGCGGCGTACACAAACTAGCACCTTGCTTGCACGCTGATCACTGCGAGACCAAAGCTGGACGTACCCATATAAACGGAATGTAGAATCCATGTTTGGTTTGCAGATGACAATAACTGGAAACTGGTGTTTCAATACCCGCTGTCTAAAATCAGAGAGACGGCCACGTAAACCACGAGCATTGCAATGCATGAAAAGCGTCTGCCCAGGCGATCTTCGAACATCGAGGCCATGTTCGCTTAATGAAGAACAATGAGAAGTGGCTCCAGCACCTTTAGCCGTCGGAGTGCTTAGACCACTAAGGATCTTGCGCAATGAACCCATCAAATTTCTAAGCATACTCTTGGTGTCATTATTATCCATCTTGTCGTCCTGCTCGCTGCGTTCAGCAGCATGTAGCGTACTCGCCCCACGGAGGCGCGAAAAGAAGGCACCTCCATTCGTTGAAGTTTGGGACAATACTAGTTTATTTTCCAAGAAAAACAGGCTTCGAAAGCGACAACCAACAAGGGCGTGGCTGCGTATCTTCCGCGGCCCTCCGGAGGTAACGTGAGACATGTTGGCTGCGTCTGCGCCGTGCGCCTCGGCATACGAATTGGTATGCGCACACAAATAAAATTATCGCGATCACTGGCGTTATCGCCCGCTACAAGGGGTCCCCCCCCCTAGATTGCGGAGCCTGAAAAAAAAAACAAGCAAATGTGCGAGTTAGTCCATGAGGTGAGCCGGTTTCACGCGATCAAGAGAAACGACGTCCTCTCTGTCGCGAACACGAATGGTCACAGTTTTGTGCGACCGCGAAAGCACACGGAAGGGCCCGTCGTACGCCGGAGTCAACGGTGCTTTTACTGTGTCACGTCGCACGAACACATGGGTTGTCTCATTCATGGCTGGGAAAAAAACACTTTTTGGTTGTGGCTGACGTCTGGCGCGCTGGGTTGCTGGTGCTCCAACCAGGAATGTAGCCTTTCCATATGTTCTGAAGGCGTCGGCATAGCGCTTGCTTTCTCACCGAACAATTCTCCCGGTAGTCGGATTGTAGAGCCGTACAGCATTTCCGCTGCACAGAATCGGAGGTCTTCTTTTATCGCCGTACGCAGGCCCAGAAGAAGGAGAGGGAGCTTCTCCATCCAGTGCTCTCTATCCAATTTGGCCGTTAAAGATGCCTTCAGTTGACGATGTAGCCGCTCTACCATTCTGTTGATCGCTGGATGGTAAGTCATGGTGTACTGGAGCCGTGTTTTCAGAAGCCTTGCCAGCGCAGAGAATAGGTTGCTCTGGAATTGTCATCCACGATCGGTCGTTATGCGCAGTGGGCCGCCATAGCGTGAAACCCATGTGGCCACAAACGCCTGTGCGACGGTCCCGTCTGCGATATACAGAATCGGCGTCGCCTCAGGCCACCGTGAGTAGCGGTCGACACAAGTGAGCAGGTATCTGTAACCCTGGGAAGGAGGAAGAGGTCCCACCAAGTCCAAGTGCACGTGGTCGAAACGACACTCTGGTGGCCGAAATGCTTGGAGTGCTGTGCGCGTGTGACGAGTCACCTTGACTGCTTGACATCTTCGGCACGTCTTCGCCCAGCGTCGAACGTCGGCTTCGATTCCGTGCCACACAAAGCTGTCAGTGACGAGCCTGTGCGTCACGTAGATTACTGGGTGGCTGAGGTCGTGAAGGCTGTCAAACACTGCACGCCGAAACTGGACGGGCACGAAGGGTCTTGAAGATTTCTGCGATGTCTCGCATGCGATTATAGTCATTGTGTATGGTAGCGGGATCTCTTCGAGCACCAGTGACAGTGGATTCTGCCTCTTTTCGGTTAGCTCTGCGTCTTCCCGCTGGGCGACGGCTAATGTCTCAAAGTCAGCGGACGCTGAAATGGTGTCGATACGGGAGAGTGCGTCGGCTGCTTGGTTTTCGCTCTCCCCTATGTGGCGGATGTCCGTGGAAAATTTAGA
Source organism: Rhipicephalus microplus (assembly GCF_043290135.1). NCBI lineage: Eukaryota > Metazoa > Arthropoda > Arachnida > Ixodida > Ixodidae > Rhipicephalus > Rhipicephalus microplus. The sequence goes on from NC_134710.1 coordinate 473,005,872, forward strand.
AATGTAAGAAAGTTGGCGCAGTTCTCTTTCCTTATATGAGGAACTGTTGTTCTTGAACGCATACGTCAGCGGCTTGTGGTCCATTAAAATGTGGAAAATGCGGCCTTCTAGGAAGAAACGGAAATGTTTTACGGAGGAATAAATGGCCAGCATCTCTCTTCCAAAGATGCCGTAGCGCACTTCCGCCTGTTTCACACTTTTAGAAAAGAAACCTATCGGTTTTCAGTCCTTGCCGTCGTATTGTTGCAACACTGCTCCCACTGCCGTCGTTGAAGCGTGAACCATGAACCGCGTTGGTGCGTCGGAAAGCGGGTGCATCAGAAGTGTCGCGGAGGCAAGCTGAGTTTTCGCGTCCTGGAGGGCTTTTTGTGCTCCGCTTACCAGTGAAACTCGGGTGTTTTTTTGCCGTCCCGGCGCAGAAAGTCAGTTAGCGGCTGTAGAATGTGTGCACAGGATGAGATGAAGCGCCTATGAAAGTTGATTAGCCCGAGGAACTCGCGCAACTTGCGGAAAGAGGTAGACGTGGGGAATTCCCTGACTGCTTGCACCCGTGATTCGAGCGGCAAGATACTTTGCGGGCTGATTCGATGACCTAGAAAATGTAGTACTTCAACACCAAAGATGCACTTTTGGGGCATCAAAATCAGACCATGCTCGTCAAGACGCCTGAAGAGGAGGCGCCGGTGATTTTCATGCTCTTCCGGCGTTTTGCTGGCGACCAAAATGTCCTCCAAGTAGAAAAAAACAAAAAAACAAAGAGAAGTCCGCGAGTGACCTCATACATGAAAAACTGGAAAGCTTGTACCACGTTCTACAGTCCGCACGGCATACAAACAAATTCAAAGAGGCCGAAAGGCGTTTTCAAGGCCCTCTTTGGGATGTCGCTTGGTTCTACTCGAATCTGGTGATAAGCGGCCATCAGATCCAGCTTAGTGAAGATAGTCATTCCCGCGAGGCGAGCACTGAAATCATAGATGTGGGGAAGAGAATATTGGTCTGCCATTGTCACAGCATTGAGTGCCCGATAATCACCACAAGGCCACCAGTCACCAGACTCTTGTTTTGGCACCATGTGCAGCGCAGAAGACCAGTTGCTGGAAGAAGGTCGAATAATGCTGAGTTGGAGCATGTGGTCGAATTCACAGCGGGCTACTTCGTGTCTTTGTCCAGCGAGTCTCCTAGGTCTAGCGGTGATGGGCGGTTCGGAGGTGACAATGTGATGCGTCACCTTGTGTTTGATTGGCAGTTCGGTGTTCCGAGGTCTGGTGATTTCAGGGAATTCAGCCAGAATCTTTTGAAAGTTTGACTCTGGGTTGAAATTGCAAATGCTGTATGAGGGCAGGTCAGACTTCAGTCCGATAACAGCGAGCGAAGTTACGTTATCCTTGAGACGACGATCACGAACGCTCACGTCAAGATTGAAGTGGCTCACAAAGTCCGCACCCAGGATGACAATTCAGACGTCGGTCACAACGGAGAGCCATCGATATGTACGCCTGAGTACGATGTCTATCGTCATTGACTAGACTCCATATGATGCAATAGCAGTATTATTGACTGCAATTAGGCTCGAATGGACATGCCGCCCCGTCGATGTTGAGCTGCTGCTGGTAGAATAGATAGCTCCGTCCCGGTATCGACAAGGAGGCGTGTGCCGGTGATGTGGTCGACAACGAAGAAGAGACGGCTTTAACGATGGCCCGTGTCGCTTTCCGCCGTTAGCGACTGGCCGGTGTGTTTCCCGCCCACGAGCATGGATGGGTACAGCGAGTGGCTTGCTCTGTAAAACGACAGTGGTACCAGCAGATGTTCTGCTCTGCCTCGCTTGCGTGTCCGCGGTGCTGCGGGCTTCGAGCACGGGACGGCGAACGATGCCGTGCAGGCCGGAGTTTGTCGGACAAGGCGAGGTTTTCAACTGCTGCAGCCAGTCGGTCAACTCTGTCCTCTAAGCGACCTAACCGGTCTGCATTTTCGGGCCTTCCCGTTGGAGCAATAGACGTTTTTGGTGGCTCAGCGCAGTCGGTGATGCGGTCGGCGAGTTGAGCCAAACGTTCGAGAGTCACGTCATCCGAGCCAGCGAGTATCATTCGTGTTGACTGTGGCAGTCTCTGCAAAAACAACTAGCGAAGCAATAGATGTTGACGCTCCTCTGACGCTTGTTGGCCCAGAAGCTGACGCATTCGGTGAAGTAGTTGTGAGGGACTCTGGTCACCGAGCTCTTCATGAGACAGGAGTTGTTGCAGCCTGCTCTGTTCAGAAAACTCAAGACGTTTCAGGATGGTGCTTTTTAGTTCGTCGTAGCGCTTCTCCGATGGAGTGGAGGCGAGCACATCGTCTACAGCGTCAGTGATGTCAGGTGGCAGTGCTGAAACGGCGTGCAGGTATTTCGACTGCTGCGATGTGATGCGCCGAAGCTCGAAGCGGGCCTCGATTTGGCTGAACTACACACAGGGGTTTTTGGCCCAGAAATGAGGAAGCTTTAACTCTGAGACGTTGGTTGTGGGTGAGCCTAAAGTGCCTTCCTCGTCTGACATGGCTGCTGTTTTTCCAAACGTCTGGGTCACCACTTTGTAGCGTACTCACCCCACGGAGGCGCGAAAAGAAGGCACCTACACTCCCTGATGTTTGGGACAAGACTAGTTTATTTTCCAAGAGAAACAGGCTTCGAAAGCGACAACCAACAGGGCGTGGCTGCGTATCTGCCGCGGCCCTCCGGAGATAACGTGAGGCATGTTGGCTGCATCTGCGCCGTGCGCCTCGTCATACGGATTGGTATGCGCACGGAAATAAAATTATCGTGATCACCGGCGTCATCGCCCGCTACAAGTATTATGCGTGGGAAGCGTACACGTGGGTCTTGATAGTAAAGAAGGCCACTCCGAAGTATTACGGGCCGGTGGCTGGTTGGCTCGTCCATTCGTCGGCTGTAAAGGTACGGAAGCACAGACATCTTGATTTCTGGCCGGTAAAAGCAAGCGACGAAAAGGTGAAGCCTGGACGTTTGATGTCAGTTCTTCAACTCGGTTAGCACTGCTCCCTCGTTTGCGTCGGTGTCGTGAATGACGTATACTGCGCCGGACAGCCCTTGCAGCTTCTCTGTGCGTTGAGTGATCTCTAACCATCTTCTTCATGATAGTTATTTGGTTCCTCATTTTAGGACAGTCCTTTCGGGTTGCATCGTGGGCGCCCATGCAGTTGGGACAATTTGTAGCAACGTTGTAGTTGCCATCGTCATGACGCCCACTACATCGTTTGCAAGTTACCACACCCTTACAAACTGCACTGGCATGCCCGAATTTCAAACGTGTATGGCACTGAAGAGGCCTCGGTACATAAGGGCGTACCGGATGACGCACATATCGAACCTTGACGTGAGTAGGCAATGACTCGGACTCGAACACTACTTTCACACATCGCGACCCTCCAAAGTGGTGAAAACCAATTACAGGAGCCGCCAAAGAAAGCGATTTCTCGAGGATTGAGCCTGTAATGCCTTCTTCCACATCATAAATGACGCCTATCGTAGTTGCCTTGTCGTACGCGGAAAACGCTTGCACTAGAATGTTTCCCAACTGGACAATGGCCTTCAGCGTGTCCAGTATATAGCCTTTAAAATAACCTCCACCGACAAGATGTTGTTGCGGGTATTTATACGTATCTCCTCAACCTGGCCAGGTGCGATACGTTTGAAATAGTTTGACAAGCTTTGCCTATTTAGAGTGTTCAGAACGTCTGTCGTAGTTGTCGGCATGTACGTGATCGTGAAGGACCGCATGCTACTCGCCTTTTTCGGTGCCTGTCTACCGGTCGGCGACGTCTTTCTGATCTTTCTCTTCAGACTGCGGCTTTTAACAGGGGTTAAATCACTGTTCGAGGCCATGTCTTCGGTGGAAGAGCCTTCAAAAGCGTAACATGTGAGTGTATGGGAAACATGTTGGTAAAATTACACCTTCATCCATAGAACCAAGAAGTTTCCGGACGTTAACTCACAGTTTTAATGATGAGAAAACAAAAACTAGAAAGTGTTACATTACCAGAAAAATGCAATCACTAATAGAATGTACAAACAAACACCAGTATAAATACTTCCCACAACAATTTAAAAAACAAAGAAAAACAATTGCTGACTGGCAGACTGTTACGCAAACTTCCTTGAAGCATAACTGCCTAATACTGATCTCAAGTATTTTTCTTAAACAAAAAGTAAGCATTACGAAGCACTTATTTCGTGCTTGACTTTGCAGTAACAATATATTGCAACACACAATTGAAGAGCACACTTCAGTACAATAAAGTAGTTAGGGTAAACTTGTGCGGGGGAAAGTCTGTGGCAGCTCCAGACAAGTCTCTTTTTTCTAGTTTCACACCTGTTCACTTGTTTTTCTTGTGGCCTGGGAAGGTCGCACGCAGCTGCTATGGCACTGCTCATGTAGGCATGTGCTACTTGCCATATTGGTACTGTGTTGCTCAAGTATGCCATGAATAATTGGGAGGATGCATCCTCCCAATTATTCCGTCAGTGCACATCTTTTGAAGGTAGCTTGCATCAATATTGTCAGTAATATTTTATTATGAAGTGTGATCAGCATTAAGGCCAAGAACTCAATTCCCCTGATTAGTCTAAGTTTAACGGCATTTGTATGTGGAAGCAACTATATACAACAGTATGTGATACTTTAAAGGAAGATAAAAGCGAAAATTATAAATTGGCAAAACACTCCATGTGCCTTCATATTTAAGACTTCATTTATTAGGAAAAAAATTAAAAAATCACAATATATCATTAGATCTCTTCAGCTAATGAATCTACAACTGATTACTATGATTACAGATGTCTTGAAGTATGTTCTATGCGTGTAAGCTATGGACAGTCAGCTAGCATCCTCATGAACTATGAAACATGTGCCCGAGCAAGCACTTTGTCATCAAGCACACAACTTAAGAGAGCAGTGGAGTTCCTTCCATTACCTAGCCACTCTTCGACGTTTGCTTTGTTGGTCGACAGCATGTGAGTGGAAAGGAACAAAAAAAAACGGGACAGTAGTCTTGCTACCAACGGTGCGCATAATATCAAATTCAGCTCAAATAGTTTTCACCGGTGAGCGTGCCAAAAGAATGAGCAATACTAATGAAGCCTTTTCCGCAGGGGTGCAAGCAGAAGATACAACGTGTCGTATTTTGGGCCTTTGTTCTGTTCCCTCGCTGCGGCATATCAACGTGTTACCAACATATTCCCCGTGCACTCACGTGTTAGTTTTGATGCGCAACTATGGTGATTGTAACAGCGAACTCTTCCAAAACCATGATCTCAGAGCAACAGGACAATCGTCTGGCCACATCTTGATCAAGATGGTTAGAGTATAAGTACCTTTTAAAGATGATAGTCTGTTGGGGACCTGGTCCCCAAGAAAGACTGGTCTGTCTGCATGTCTGTCTGTTTGTCTGTCTGTCTGTCTGTCTGTCTGTCTGTCTGTACATTCATCTGTTTGTCTACTCTTAACGAGATCGGGTACTTGAAACGGCTGACCCCAACCGCAGCACCCACCAATGTTGGTCAAGGTTGAACGTTCAGGCTTGTACAATTGTCAATTAAAGAGCACATACTGCGCATGTCTGGGGCACCATAACAACACGTATATATTTTGCATGTACATATATTACTAGAAAAGACATACATAAATAATTTTAAGGACCGTAGTGCTTATCACGCTGCGCTGACCATGCAACGCTTGCATGGAACGGGGAGTGTTTCCAACGCTTTGCTAAGACGAGACGTTGGTGGCAGTTACCCGTCGCCTTGAGTTCTACACCTTATCACCTCTGAAATGGGCGCGCACACCCGTCTCAGAGCCACGCGCTTTGTTTACTAAGAAAACTGCCAGATGGCGCTCATGTCTCCCATGTGATGTGACTTGATGCGCTCATTTGCCTCCGCTGCACGCTCGAGGCACTCTAATGCAGCGCCTCCAGAATACCCCTCACCGATTTTCTTGCACAAAACATCAAATAAATGTCTTGTTCACTCTTTCCACGCGCAAAACTATCGTCTTTCGACAACAATTGCAGATACGGGGCCAATGTTTTTGGTTGGCTTTCATCACTCGAGGCCGTGTCGCTGTCGCTGTCTGAGGGAGGTGGCGGTATGGGCATTCTTTTGCCGCGCTTCTCGGCATCTCCTCTTGAAGCTGCATGCAGTAGCGCAACATAGATGACAGAACTGTAACGCTCCCAGAAGTACAGATCACTTACCATACAGGGGCACAGCTTGTGCTTTGAAGTAACCCCTTTATACCTCGTCGGGCCAGAAGACTTCGTACCATCTGTTCTCAAAGTCATCCTTGTGTTTAGGGCTGAAGTTGCGAAAGTCTGTTGTCTCAAAAAAAGCTCCATGATTATTATCACGGAATCGTATGTACGCATACATGACAGCGTGAACAGACATGAGGAAGAAGCAATAACAAAGGATTCTGACACTTAACAGTAGACATGCGAGCACAGAACGTGCCGTGCGCGCGTGATGATGTCGTCAACAATTCGGCCTCCGGGGTTGCTGCTCAACTTCGTTTGTGTGTTTTTTCTTGATGTATATACGCGTTGTGCTTTATTTTTGTATATATGTGTTTCTAAGTTAAATTTATAAAAGAATAATTATATTTTGCAAGAAATGTTTCTCAATATCACTAAAAACGTTATTTAGAGGTCTACTCAAAGGCGGGCTATGCCCACAAGTAGCGCCTCTTAACATTTAGGCCACTTGCTAAGTCACGCCAGGTCAAGTCAATGCGCCAAAGCGTTGTGGCATTGTGTATTCTCTGGTTTATTTTTCTCTCATATGGTTTATTGTCTGAATTCGTTTCAAACATTTCGACTGCTATGGGTGATGCTGAAGATCCCGCCGACGCCAGCGAAGCTAGCCCTTCTACAGCTTTCACTGAAGCTGCCAACTCCCTGCATCTTCGTGAGAGAAAACGAAAACGTTATCTGGAACCAGGGTAACACTGCGTAGTTCTGCGAACCACGCTTCGTTATCAGGGCGGAAACAAGCAGCGTGCATGCGGAACGAACACAGTCAGTGATTTGCTGTGAACCTCCAATAACAAGTGCTGCGACCCACATGACAGGTCGAGTATAGTTACCTCTACATTTGATGACGAAACGGAAAATTATACCGCGGTATGGTGCAACTCCACACAAGACTTGCAAAGTGAGACTGCCCTTTCTGGCAATGTATCAAAAAATATCAGTGACAGCAGAATAGGTCACGACCCCAGCAGTGAAGCGCACGCTTTCGACACAAGTGGTGAATGCTGTGACGATGTTGATGCATAGAGTGCGAAACAAGGTGACGCAGAAGAATTCTGCAATATGTTCTCTGATGAACGCCTCCCATACGGCGATTTAACTGTCAGAAACGCATACTCATTTTGATGTCCTATTCCCCATCCGTCGGTTTGAACTGGGCGCATATGGAAAAGTTAGTTTCAGTAATAAACCTTTCTTTGGGGGCAAGTCTGTTCTGCCCGCGTCTCAGTATCTTATCCACAAGGTGTGGAAGAAGTAGAAAAAAGACATGCTCACAGACCACTTCTACTGTGAGCATTGTGGAAAAACTGCCCCTAATGAAGAAGTTGCAAAAGAATACAGTTGCCCAATTTGCAATGCTACAAAACTTGAAGCAATGTGTTCTCGACTGTGAACATAAAAAACAGGTGGAGGTGCATCTCTCTGACCCAAAGGTGTCAGAGTCCCTTCTAAACTCATTGAAGAAGGTGCAGGTGGACAGTGTCTCCCAGAACAGCATTGTCCCATTGAAGGACATCACCGATGGAAGGCTTTAAAAGCACGTGAGGAAGGACCCATCTTGGTGGGACCTCTCCCTTACCTTTAATACTGATGGTGCTAGAGTATTCAACATCAGCAAATGCACACTGTAGCTTATACAGGCCGTTGTAAATTGACTTCCTGTTGCGATGCGGTGGGGCCATGTCTTGCTTTATGGACTTCATTTTGGAAAGGGCCATCCGAACGCGAAGGCATTTCTTCAAGTATTTGCCGACGCTATGACTAAGCCAGTAACAGTAAATTGGGAGTGTGATGGACAATTTTTCACGTAAGTTGCATACCTACGTGAAATCAGCGATCACAAAGTCATTCATACCATGTTTAACTTCACCCCAAAAACACGCCCCATTTTCCACAAAACGATTTACTTGTATGATAAGGGTAATTATGAATTAATTATTCGGGAATTACGAGATTTGCTACCATACTTCGAACTCAATCTCGGATCCTGTTCTCTCAATGACAGCTGGCTAATGCTTAAGGACAAGATGACTGACTTGACTAATAAATTCATCCTCACAGTGATCTTTACTGCCAATAAAAATAAACCATGGTTTTGGAAAAGTTTGAAAGCACTTGAAAATAAAAAAAGCGCCTCTTCCGAGCTGCGAAGTTTAATGGAAATGCGTGCGCATGGGGCAAGTACTATGCTGCGGAAGATGCTTATTATGATGAAATTAGAAAAGCGAAACAGACATTCTATCACAATGATTTATCTAAAATTCTGAAATCTAACCCTAGAAAATTCTGGGAAATCATAAATCCACAACTAACACGCGACATCACGCTTACAAACGATAAAAATGAAGACGTAAGCGACACTGTTTGTGCCAATATTTTTAACACCACGTTCTCATCAGTGTTCACTGAAGAAGCCAACGTACCGTTTCCTACACCCCCTACTACGACATTACTAGTGATGGCCCCTGTTGTGTTATCCGTTAGTGGCATTTCATCACTCATTGACAAATTAAAAACTTCATCATCAGCTGGCGTAGACAATATTAACTCTAAATTGTTAAAAAATACTAAGGAAATTATTGCAGTGTAGTTTTCGATGATGTTCTCATTGTCACTCGAAACAGGAATTTTACCAGACGACTGAAAGGAGGGAAAGGTCATTCCAGTCCACAAATCAGGTAACAGACAGTCTTTCCTAAATTATCGACCCATCTCTCTAACAAGCGCCCCCTGCAAAATCATGGAACATATCATATATTCACACATCATGAACTTTCTTGACACCAACAATTTTTTCATTCTTCCCAGCACGGATTTCGTAAATCATTATCCTGTGAAACCCAACTTGACATATTTATTCATGATATACACTCTTCTCTCGACCGTCACTTTCAGACCGATGCAATCTTTCTCGACTTCACAAAAGCCTTTGATAAGGTACCGCACAAACGCCTACTGTTAAAACTTTCCCAGCTGAACCTGCACCCCAACATTCTTGCATGGATCACCCAATTTCTTACTAACTGCTCTCTGTTCGTCTCCATTAAAAATACCCGTTCCAGCTCCCTCCCTCTCAGTAACATCCGGCGTCCACCAAGGATCTGTACTCGCACCCCTCTTGTTCCTAATATATATTAATGATCTTCCTGTTCCTGTATCTTCCCATATCCGTTCATTTGCCGACGACTGTGTGATCTATCGCACAGTGACTAACATTTGTGATCAAACTACAATCTAACAGGATCTGGATCTCGTGCAACAGTGGTGTGATCTTAGGTTAATGAAGCTTAACCCCACTAAATGCAAACTCGTCTCATTTCAACGCCAGCGTAATCCATTATTATTCTCATACCTAATCTCTAATTCCGCTATCGAACAAGTTCAGTCATATAAATACCTAGGCGTCACCTTAACATCTGACCTTTCCTGGAACACACACATTAACAACATCATATCATCCGCGAACAGATCCCTCGGTTTCCTAAAGCGTCATTTGCGTCACGCACCACTAGACATAAAACTTCTGGCTTACCAATCGCTCATCAGACCTAAACTAGAATATGCAGCGCCCATCTGGAGCCCGCACAAGATATACCTAATAAACGAAGTAGAATCTGTACAAAACCGTGCCACTAGGTTCATTCACTCTTCATATTCATACGACATAAGCATATCATCCCTAAAACGTGACATTGATATTGCTCATCTTTCTGTGCGTCGCCGCAACGCCAGCCTCTGTTTGTTTCACAAGTTCTTTCACAGTTCCCTCAATCAAACACCTTACATCATCCCACCAACGCGCATATCTCACCGCACAACCCATCCTTATTCAATCGCACGCGCACGCGTTCGCAATACTACTTTTGCTGCTTCATTTTTTCTTCGCACAGCAGTGGACTGGAATGGCCTTCCCCGTGACATTGCAGCCATCACGTGTTCATCAACGTTTGCGCAAAACATAAATACATATTGTTTGTCAGAAGGTCACTCTCAGTAACCTCCATTTGTTAACGCACCCCTTATGTAATACCCCCTCACCGGGGTCTTTAAGGTAATAAAGTGAAGTGAAGTGACGTCCAGAATACGGGAAATCTGCTGTTGTGTTGATGCTCCTGCAAGGGCTGCTGTGCTCAACATGAAACAATTCAATGGGTACTACGGCTGCAGCTACTACTACCACAAGGGTGCCTTTTCGGGCGTGAGCATATTAAAATGTGTCTATTGAGTTTTGCTAGCAGCCATCATACCTGCGAAATACCTTGTAGTTATACTTCATCTTGGTTGAACAGCTAGCGCACACGAGACAAGGACGAAGACAAGAACACAGACAGCACTTGTCTGTGTTCTTTCTTTTCATCCTCATCACGTGTGCTCTGTTCCATGAAAATGCATGCATACCAACTCGCCGAAGCTTGCTTTCTTATGTCAAACTTCCTTGGAAAGCCTGATTAGTTTTGTTATAAGCATATATCCTACAAAGCAGCAGAAAATAGCCTTAGATGCTTGTCCATTCAACATATTTCAATCATAGTCTTCCTTATAACGCATGATGGTAGTAATTTGCTCTCACTGACAGTTTCTTCAGAAATTTAGGCTGTGCAACTGTGCTTATTGTTAAGGCCATGTTTTAGCTGTATAACCATGTATGTGTTTTTAGGCACTGTGAAGTACCCTGTCAGTAGAGCACGGCCACCAGCACGAACAGACAGCACTGTAAGAAGAGACATGCGGTTAGCAGCATCAATGGAAAGGCTGTCCCGTGGATTCAAAGGGCACTCACCTCTTGCGCACCTGAATAACTTTGACTTTGCCTGGAGCGTTTCTTTCGACTATATCCACTGCATTTTGGAAGGAGTTTGTAAGCAGTGGCAGAGGTCTGGTTTGCAGCACCAAGATCTGCTGCATATATTTGGGAGCCCTCTACTGTGCGACTGGTGAACTTAAGGCTTCTTGGCATGACACCACCACAGGGCGTAATAAGACTACCACGTGCTATTACTTTGGAAAGCAAGCGAGTGAAAGTGGTGGCTTCTATTCTACGCTGTGCCATGCCTGGATGGCATTTTGCCTGATATATATCATGAGCATCTGTGTTTGCTTGTGTCTGCATTTTATCTTCTACAGAAGAATGCTGTTGCCAAGGAAGATGTCTTCAAAGCTATGGATGGCATTTCAAGCTTTGTTATCCGCACTCAGGAGTTCTACAGTGAAGCAGCGATGACGTTAAATGTGCATCGATTGCTGCATTCCAAATAGCGTTCTGGAGTTGGGCCCCTTGGGGTCACACTTAACATTCATTTTTTGAGTCGGGCAATGACTTTTTACTGCGACTTATATCTGATGCAAATGGTGTGCCGAAACATGTTCTCTGGCGCCTTGTAATGAAAAATCAAATTCTAAAGCTTGCAAATACACTTCAACTTAGTGAATGTCCACAATTGCTGTGTAAAGAGTTGATGTCTCCACCTGCAGCAGCTGTTGATAACATGGGACCCGGGCTGCTTGGAAAAGGAATAGTTTTGGAAACTTTTGAACAAGACGAACAGGTAGCTTGCGTTCAATGACTTGGCTATGTATCCAATGCAGTGACAAGCTACCAACGAGTGGAGGTCCACAGCCAGTGCATTCATGCTACAAATTACGGACTCTCCAAGAAGTCTTGGAACTGTGTATTCAGCAGCATAGAACAGCACCATTATGCCTTGGCAAAGGCCATACAGCTGTTGGATGACACTTGTGTTTTAACATGCGCACACATGGACTGTCAAATGTATAAACGTTGGCCTTATATATATGTGTGTAAACAAGCAGCTTAAAAGGTAGTGCTTTTTCCTCATGAAGTTAACAGACTTTCGGTTTTTTTGACCGATGGCAGTAAACAGTATGTGGCAGATATGCCGAATATGTCGGAACGGGACTGAAGCGAAGTAGAGAACCAAGGAAACGCTTGCATTTATTTGTGTTGTTTTTGCAAATAATCATTACTATGATCATCATTTTCAGCCTGTGTTTGTCCACTGTAAGACAACATTTGCCTGAAGGCCCGGACTTGCAGGTTTTAAAATTGGCATTGCCTACAATTCATCGCGAACAAGATTGAAGTTATGCCGACATAATCATAATTTCTTTATAACTGATTTTTTCTTAATACTGCTCTTCATGACTTTCGTTCTGTATCAGTCATGATGCAAATTGTACATTATTGAATCTGCCCATTAGATTCGTTCACTTGCTCTACTTGTGTTGCTAATTTGATAATTTCCCATATATTGCCTGCTCATTAGGTAAGGTGTACACGAACAAATAAATGTGACGTTTTTTATTAAATTGGCTGTACATACACACAGGTATTCAAACTTTGTTGGTGGTATTGGTCCCACCAATACATGTCTTCCAATAGAACTAACTCGAACCATATACACCCAATAAGTCACATTCTTATATGCCAATCGGACTGATAGCCTCTATCCTATTAGACCAATTCACAACTCTATTTTCAATTTAAAGGAAATATAGAATTCAAATAGAAGACAGATAGAACCAATACAAATTATGTATGTGACCAATATAATTTTCTATTGGAATTTTTGCTAGGGCAGAGAGTGCCACCTAGCCAGAGCGGCGGCCATCCCCCAGCCACTTTATTGCGTTTATATATGAATTAAACCTAGGAGTGTCAGTCAGCGCCACCTGTGGCTGGGGGGATGGCCGAGTGGTACCTCAGTGGTAGAGCATCGAACGCGTTATGCGAAGGTCGCAGGATCAGTTCCTGCTCACGGCAAGTTATCTCTTCACCCACTTTTCTTTCTTTCTTCACATTTTTAATAAGATCTGTCTAATAACTACACCTATACTGTCCTTGGCAATATAGTCTGTTAGATCTCATTATAATGTGTCAAAACATGGAAAAAGGAGCCCTTAAGTATATACTTTTTTCCCTTATTCATTAACGAGGGTCTCGTGCTGGCAGACATGGTGCCGTTAGGTAGTATACGAAGGACTGTTGGTCAGCTGCCAGCTCGTATTAAACTCATGTGCTACGTGACGCCAAACAGGCGCAGAAAGAGTGTGCCACACTCACCTCCATGGCTACAAGTGGCGCTGACTGACACTCCCTATTTTAATTAACATACAAACCCAATAGGTGACGGGGGGGATGGCCGCCGGGTTAGTCCAGTGGTAGAGCATCGAACGCGTTACACGAAAATCGCAGGTTCGGTTCCTGCTCCCGGGAAGTTATCTTTTCACCCGCGTTTCTTTCTTTTTTACCATTTACATAACAATTGGTCTACTAACTACCCTTATACATTCCATGGCATTATTGTTTCTTAGATCTCAATATTATAGGGTCAAAACAACGAACAACGAGCCCTTAAGTATACACTTCTTTTCCTTATTCATTAACGAGGTCTCGTACTGGCAGACATGGTGCCGTTAGGTAGTATACGAAGGACTGTTGGTCAGCTGCCAGCTCGTAATAAATTCACGTGCTCCGTGACGCCAAACAGGCTCAGAGTGTGCCACACTCGCCTCCATGGCTACAGGTGGCGCTGACTGACACTCCCATGTTTATTTCACATATATACCCAATAGAGTGGCGGGGGGATGGCCGCCGTCGTAGCTCAGTGGTAGAGCATCAAACGCGTTATGCGAAGGTCACAGGTTTGGTTTATGCTCAAGGCTGAATATCTTTTCACCCACTTTTCTCTGTTTCTTCACATTTACATTACGATTGGTCTATTACCTACCCCTATACAATCCTTGGAAATATTGTCTGTTAGATCTCATTATTATAGTGTCAAAACACGGAAGAACGAGCCCTTAAGTATACACTACTTTCCCTTATTCATTAACGAGGGTCTAGTACTGGCATACCTGGTGCCGTTAGGTTGTATACGAGGGACTATTGGTCAGCTGCCAGCTCGTAACAAGTTCACGTGCTACGCGACGCCACACAGGCTCATTGATTGCTCCCTCTCCGAAACGGTTTGGTGCAAAATATTCGTTGAAAAAGTGGTTTTTATTGTCGGAGCAATTCACAGGCCCCCTGGTACCACGCCTGATTTCCTAGACCAACTGAACAGTTTCTTGTGCAATTTTCAGAATGGCAACACGAGGTTTATACTGACTGGCGATTTTAATTTACCGCATATAAATTGGGAAAGTGTCACACCTGGACATATAGATATTCTGAGTGGTGATAAAATGTCGGAAATAATGTTCTCTCATAACTTAGCACAGATTGTAAAAGAAAATACGCGAGTAACTGCTACTTCAGAAACATTGCTTGATTTAGTGTTACTATCACGCAGAGTGACACATAGCACTTTATCGGTCGAAGAGGGAGTATCGGACCACAAGCTGATAACTGTTAATATCCAACTAGACGCAAAGCCGCAGAAGCGGCAATTTATCCCGGTTCAGATTAAAAATTTGGCGCGGGCCGATGACACGTCCATACTTGATTATTGAGAATTGTCCCTTCAGGAGTTTGAACTTGCTTCTGTCTCAGATTCTGTAGAAGAGTTATGGCAACGTTTCAAAGTCATTGTAAAGCAGTGTACGGATAAATTTCTTCCAACTCGTAAAAAGAAAACGAAACAGCGCAGTCCGTGGATAATCCGAAAAATCGTCCATATCAAACGAAAAATAAAACGCAAGCGGAAAAACAAAACCAACTCGGTAGCAATCGTACCATTGCGTGGACAGTTAAAGACAGCATTAAAAGAATTCAAACGAAAGTTTTATACCGAAACCCTTGCTGACTTCATTAAGTCTTCCCCTCAAAAATTTTGGCTTCACTTGAGGAATAAAAAAAAAGAAATTGAACAGATAAATATTGGACCCGAGACAGTGAGGCAAAAACTGCAGATAGCAAATTCTTTCAACCAGTTATTTCAGTCGGTCTTCACTAGAGATGAAACCGATCAGGTGGATGCTGACCAGGCCTGCCCGCGCGCCTGCGCAATGGAGCCCTTTGCTATCATGCAGGAAGAGGTGTTCAGTCACTTGCTAGGGCTTAACACTACAAAGGCAACCGGACCAGACGAAATTTCCAGTGAATTCTTACGACGGTATGCCAATTGGTCGTCCTTTTATTTAACAATCATTTTCAGAAAATCTCTTGAAACGTCCTTATTACCGCAAGACTGGCGCACTGCAATTGTAAAGCCTATATATAAAGCTGGCAACCGACTTCATGTGAACAATTATCGCCCATTTCACTGACCTCTGTGTGTCGCAAAATCATAGAACATTTCATAGCAAGGCACTATATTATTTTTCTTGAGTCAAAATAGTTTTTTTATCCCCATCAACACGGATTCAGGAAGGCTTTGTCAACTGTTACTCAACTGGTAGAGACAGTTCATGATTTTTATTTATCTCTCCAAGGTCAACAACAAATAGACGTCATTTGTGTAGATTTCGCCAAAGCATTTGATAAAGTTCCTCATAGCAAATTAATTTTTAAGCTTCAGCAACTAGGACTTATCTCAGATATACTAAATTGGATAGCCACGTATTTGGAGAACCGTTAACAAAAAGTACGTGTAGATGATTGCACATCTAGTTCATTGAAAGTACTGTCTGGTGTCCCACAGGGGTCTGTGCTGGGTCCTTTGTTGTTTTTAATTTTTATAAATGATATTTCCGCAGTTGTCGAAAGCCCGGTTAAAATCAAACTTTTTGCAGATGATTGTTTAATTTACGCTCCTGTAACTAACGCAAACGACCAAATCAAAATTAATTGCTGTCTGCAAGCCTTGCATAATTGGTGCGCCCAGTGGGGGATGGAAATTAACTTTTCAAAGACTACGTTCACCCATATAACCAAGAAAAAATCCGTACTCGCATATGATTATAAAATCGAAAATAGCCTTCTGACCAGAACACACAGCTTTAAATACCTGGGGGTGACTATTACCAGCGATTTGGGGCGGCACACTCAAGTTGAGGAGGTGTGTTCAAAGGCCTACAGGAAGTTGTTTTACTTGAGGGAAAAACTCGAACATGCCCCTAGAGATGTCAAGCTACTTTCATATAAAACATTTGTTCGCCCTATTTTGGAGTATGTGTCTTCTGTATGGAGTCCTCATCAGCAGTCACTGAGAGATAAAATAGAAAAAATTCAAAGGCTAGCAGTGCGCTTCATTTGCTTGCGGTACCGGAGGACAGAATCCGTCACAAATTTGTTAAAATCATGTGCGCTAGAACCCCTGCAAGTGCGCCGCGAAAAGCAAAGGTTAAAACTCCTGTTTCAAACTATAAGAGGCGAAATGAAAATAAATAAAGACACATACATACAACCTGCACCCAAACGAGGAGCTCGGTTGAACCATAGTCACCCAATAAGGCCTTTTTGAGCGTGTCTGGATGGCTTTAAAAATTCTTTTTTTCCGTATAGTATAGAAGTGTGGAATAGACTTCCAGATTACGCTGTTACTAGCGCAAATGTGAAAGCGTTTGAGTGTTCGCTAGAATTGTACTACCGGCAACATGAAACGTAATGTCTGTTTTGTCATTGAGTATTGTTTTTATTTTGTGTTTATATTCCTCCCTGTAATGACCCTCAAGTGAGGGTTACAGTATTGATAAATAAATAAATAAATAAATAAATAAATAAAGAGTGCGCCACACTCGTTGCCATGGGTACAGATGGCACTGACTGACACTGCCACGTTTAATTTCAACGTAATATCAAATAGATTGGCTGGGAGGATAGACGTCACGGCAACTCAGTAGTAGAGCATCGATCGCGTTATTCGAAGGTGGCAGGTTCGGTTCCTGCTCAGGGCAAGTTATCTTTTCACCCACTTTTCTTTCTTTCTTCAAATTTTATTACAACTGGTCTTATAACTACGTCTATATATTCCTTGGCATTATTGTCATTCCTTGGCATTCATTAACGAGGGTCTCGTACTGGCAGACTTGGTGCCATTAGGTTGTATACGAAGGACTATTGGTCAGCTGCCAGCTCGTAATACGTTCACGTGCTGCGTGACGCCAAACAGGCTCAGAGTGTGCCACATTCGCTTTCATGGCTGCAGGTGGCGCTGACTGACACTCCTACGTTTAATTCACATATAAATCCATTAAAGTGGCGGGGGGGATGACCGCCGTGGTAGCTCAGTAGTAAAGCATCGAACGCGTTATTCGAAGGTCACAGGTTCGGTTTCTCCTCACGGCCAAATATCTTTTCACCCACTTTTCTCTCTTTCTACACATTCACTATACAACTGGTCTAATAACTACCCCTATATATTCCTTGGAATTATTTTCTGTTATATATCTATATTAGAGTGTCAAAACATGGAGGAACGAGCCCTTGAGTATACACTTCTTTCTCTTATTCGATAACGAGGGTCTCGTACAGCAGACTTGGTGCCGTTAGGTTGTATACGAGGGACTATTGATCAGCTGCCAGCTCGTAACAAGGTCACTTTCTACGTGATGTCATACAGACTCAGAAAGAGTGGGCCACACTCGCCTCCATGGCTACAAATGGTGCTGATTTACACTCTCTCGTTTAATTCAAATATAAACCAAATAGGTGGCTGGGAGGTGGCCGCTTTGGTAGATCAGTGGTAGAGCATAGAACGCGTTATTCGAAGGACGCCGGTTCGGTTACTACTCACGGCAGGTTATCTTTTCACCCGCGTTTGTTTCTTTGTTTACATTTACAATACAATTGGTCTAATACCTACCCCTATACATTCCCTGGCATTATTGGCTCTATGATCGCAATAATATATTGTCAAAACACGAAACAACGTGGCCTTAAGTATACACTTCTTTTCCATATTCATTAACGAAGGTCTCATACTGGCAGACTTGGTGCCGTTAGGTTGTATACGAGAGACTATGTGGCAGCAGCCCGCTCGTAATAAGTTCACGTGCTATGTGACACCACGCAGGCTCATAAAGAGTGGGTCAAACTCGCCGCCATGGCTACAGATGGCACTTACTGACACTGCCACGTTCCATTTCAAATAAATATAAAATAAATTGGCTGGAAGGATAGACGTCACGGCAGCTCAGTGGTAGAGCATCAATCGCGTTATTCGAAGGTGGCAGGTTCGGTTCCAGCTCAGGGCAAGTTATCTTTTCACCCACTTTTCTTTCTTCACATTTACATTACAACTGGTCTTATAATTACGCCTATATTTTTCTTGGCTATATTGTCTGTTAGATCTCCTTATTATAGTGTCAAAACACTGAAAAACAAGCCCTTAAATATACACTTCTTTGCCCTATTGATTAACGAGGGTATCGTACTGGCAGACTTGGTGCCGTTAGGTTGTATACGATGGACTATTGGTCAGCTGCTAGGTCGTAATAGGTTCACGTGCTACGTGACGACAAACAGGTTTAGAAAGACTGTGCCACACTCGCTTCCATGGCTACAAATGGGGCTGACTGACACTCCCACGTTTAATTCAAATATGAACCCAATAAAGTGGCCGTGGGATGGCCGCCGCGGTAGCTTAGTGGTAGAGCATCAAAGGCGTTATTCGAAGGTCGCAGGTTTGGTTCGTGCTCACAGCAATTCATTCTCTCTCTCTCTCTCTCTCTCTCTATATATATATATATATATATATATATATATATTCATATATATATATATATATATTTCATGACCGGAATTTGCGTCTGTGTTCTCCTTATGCTGCCCTTCTGTTACCTCGTAATTAGAGAGCACGATGCCGTGTTCTGTATCGCTTTGCGCTGTAACAAATTAAATTTTGTCTTGCAGCCGACTCCCCAATTGCATGACAGTAACAGTTGTGCCTACTGCCGAAAAATCAGGTTTGATTGTGACGGGCACAGCTGTGCAAAGAACAACATGTGCCAGCAGTGTTTGTACGCTCATGCGCTTGTTGCTTCCAAAATAACAAATACTATATTTAGCGTAGGTGGGGAGAGGCCTAGTATTCACCACAATATTGTCACGGTAATAAAATCAGTGCAGGTAACAGTGTAGCAAACGGCAGAACAGCTTCGATCGAGCAGCGCGAGGTCGTCGTCGTCCTTTCTGCCCACCAAATCCTTCGACACGCACAAGTAATGATGACACTAGCCATGCAACAGCCAGACCTCCACTACATGCTAGTGTCAATATCCTTATCTAGTGCGAAAAGTAAGGTGAAAGAGAGAAACCTAATTTCAAGGAACTTTCTTTTTGTCTATGCGTTTGTCATTGGAAAAAGCGGGTATAAACTAAAGCTTAGAAAAAAAGCATTTGTTGCTGGCAATACTATGTAGCCCGAGTATGGCATACATACTAGCAGAGTCCTTCAATGGTAATGAGGACCACTGTGCACAATGCAGGTAATGAATCACAGAAGCGTTGCGCGTGCTTAGCAGTCTAGTTGTATATTGCGCCCATAGTTTATATGGCATAAATGCTTCATACCTTTAAATGCTCCTGCTCAAGAAACTCAACTGCCTTTTACTTTGAAACAGTGCACAAATAAGCGTCTGCACCAAGATAGACCAGTGCACTGCCACCACTGACTACATTAGCATGCCAATACACTTGCATGAGGGTCAGGCAGTCTTGTTACTGTGTGCTCTAGCATTACTTCTTAGTGATGTACGTGCTAGTTAGCATGTAGCCTTTTCTCTGAAGCCCTGGTTTTCTCGTGAATTTTTTTTCATCTTGAAAATAAGATCACTTCTGGAATTGAGTTAGTTTCCACACCATTGATAGGGCTGCAGTAGATTACGTGTATTCTTTTAAGAAAGTGCCCAACATTTACATTCATTGCATTTGTTTTCATATTTATTGCATGCACATCACCACAGGAAATTGAGCTAGTTGACTCAGATTCAACAAGAACTAAGGTGAGGCACGCATGCAGAGACAACAGAAATAAACAGGACAGTGAAAATGCGACTGTCAACTGAAAAAACACACACTTCCCTTCTAGTGAGTAACCAATGCGAAAAAAAAGAAAGGAGGGTCAAAATTTTTTAAAGGAAGGTCTTAATGTTGTGCAAAACATTTTCTAGACGTTGCCTCTGCACTTAAAGATCTGAAGGTGGCGGTAGTCTTCTAGATAATCAAGACTGTTGCTAAACCTTTTATGAAAGCAATTTATGTGTTTTTGACCTTGTGTTTGAGTAGCCACTGTTGACTGCTTAAAAAGAAAAGTCCATCAGTTCGTCAAGTTCGAACGTGACTGTTGGAAGAAGTAAACAAAAAAAGACATATATATATTTCTCCTATGCATTCTTTATAGCATGGGCTAAATAAAGTTCATTTAGTATTACACACTGCTTTCGCAGCTATTGATAAGCTTTCAACTAAACTTTCAGGTGCTTCAACATTCCTTCACAAGGGTGCTATTAGTTCAGAAAGCCCAAGTATCATACCTACTTGCCATTGGGATGCTGCTGCTTTAGTAAAACGAAACACAGTGTTTGCAGGTCGTGTCCTGAAAAACATATTGTGGCAAGGAGCCCTAAATTCTGCAAGTGTTCTTCAAGGATGCAATGAGACCCCACGAAAGGGTACGCACAACAAAAAGAAACAGAAACGCCAGTAAGAATGAGCAAGCTTTTTGTGTTTTTCCGTGGAGGGGAGGGCAGGTGTATCAATACAGTGTTATCAGATCAGAACAGTGAAGTGTGCAAAACATAGACAGAAAGAGGTGATGACAACACAAGCCCTTACATCTAAATAACCATTCAGTCACAAACTTCACAATATAGGCACTTTCTTTCATGCTGTCACAAGACTGAAATGCCAAAATCAAATGTGCATGCTCAGCAACTGTTACTTGGAATGATGAAATAGTGAAAGGTGTGCTGATGCACTAGTGACTTGACTTTCTGATCAAATCAGTTTCAGTATTCTCCTTAAAATGTTCGTTCTTAGTTCTCACCATTACCTCGGGCATTCGCGGCAGCCGGGCCGAATGTCGGCCGTATTTTCGATAGAAATGACAACGCTTGAGGCGCGTGGAATTGGCTTTAGGTCCATAATGAGAAATCTCAGTAGGTAGAAATTTCCAGAGCGCTCCACTACGGCATCTCTCATAATCATATCTTGGTCAAGGGAGGTTAAACCCCAACAAATATTGTATTATTTATTTAAGAATACTGCCAGTCTCAAAAAAGAATATAGAAGGAAGGGCACATGAGAAATATTTGTTCTTTACAGATTATTATAATTATTATTATTACTATTGAAGTAGTCACAAGACTACGTGCACGCCAACAGACAGGAAGAAATTTGGATGAAATTTCCTGAGACCTGGTTTTACGTCCTGGCTCTCTCTGAGGACAATGTACTTAGTTTTTAACAATTAGAAATGATGTTGTTTCTAGTAGATGCCACCATAGTTAGGACGTCACACCGACTGGTGACACGCCCTCTCACGCCTAGGCGCGTGTGGGTAAGCTGTGTATGGAGGAAAGATGTGGTGGGAGTTTAGCTGAAGCTGGGTGCTCGGACCTTTCTGAGGCTCTCTGGAAAAATCAACACAACTTTGGGCCAGACTTTACGCAGGGAGGACTCCTCAGCTGACCCACCCAAGGAAAGCCAGCAATCCCCTTTTCTCGTCTCTCTACATTTATCTTCATCCTTTTCTCTCACTTTTAATGTTTCGTGTCTTCTCCTCTCTTCTATTTGCTTTGAATGTTCCTGGTGGCAACGGTTATGTGTGAGTCGTATCGAGCTTTGGGGATAGATATTGAATTATAGTGGCGGTGTATAGCTGAAGTTTGCAGATTTTTGAGACCTGTAGCAACTTCATGTTGGGTATGGCAGTAGGTGGCTATCACCGCTGCTGAATTTCAAAACCATGTTATTGCAGCAACTTTCCCGTGCTTTACATACTGGCGTATCAAAAGAGATTGCACTAACACTGCATTTACCCTAACTTTCATTTATGCACTCCCAATACTGCATTTATCCTTATTTTCTTTTCAGCACTCCCAACAAGCTGTTGGGAGTGCTGCCAAAGATAGAGCTCTCTCACCCAATCATGGTTGGGGAGACACAGCAAATCTTTCCTGAAATATTTCAGCGATCTGATATTAAAATGCAAGCTACGCACACACAAATTTAGAACACGATTAAGATTGACTGTTTGAAAGCATGCAGAGTGTTTAAATCATTAGTGAAATTAAGAGAGACAGCCCGCCCTGACGCATTTCTACGGAGTATTTTTGTGAGGTGGTGATGCGCTGTTTCTTGGAAGTATGGTGTCACCATAGTTAGTTGCGTCTGTGCAAGATGCCCCTCAAGCTGAGTGAACTGTAACCCAAGTAGCACAGATTGCCATCGCAACGTTGAATGAAAGCGTCCAGATATCAGTCAGCAATGTTGCTTAAAAGCGCTTAATGTCATTTTTTTGATGACATGATAACGTTGCTTGTAACATTCAGGACGATATGGCAACGTCCAGGATCACTTTTTCAACATCATGGCAATGTCTTCGCAACATATTATTAACGTGGTGTTAATATTGCTGTGTAACGTGCTGACTTTCATGCGACGTACACAGAAAGTATATACTACTGCATGTGTATTATAATAAAAGGCATCTTGAATTGTTACGGGAACCACCCCAAAGCTTTTTGTCAGGATAAAAAGCTCTGGTATGGTGTAAAAATGCAGAATTATGCTTTATGCACAAAAACTGTTTCCTAGACGCTCTTTATCAACGCATTCGTACATGCATAATTGAGTGTTGTTAGAACAGCCATTCTATAAAAATGTCAGAACACACTTGTACATGTTCATAAGACCATGAACATATTTTTCAAGTCCAAAGTTTCCAACGCATGTGTTATATTTACTGCCTTTTTGTTAGAGCATTAAAATGGTGGTTTCGCTGTGTGTAAGCAATGACTACAATAAGTGAACATCTGGTGAGGGTGTAGTATTTTTATGTGCAGAATCGCAGCAATCACGCGTACATTTAGCCCCACAGCTCAGGCAGGAAAGAACACCCCGAAGTGCCTGAATGTCATCTCAAAGTGAAAAAAAGACATTTATTTATGAAGCTTACTTACTTCTTAATTATTTGTCATTGCCACAGAGCAAGACATAAATGGTAGTGTCACAAAACACATTTTAGGCATTCAGTAGTAATTATGAACAAGGCACGTTGCAAGTTTCTTCCATACTATGTCAACTGCTGGGTCGTAAAAAGAAATACAGGTGCGAAACGAAAACACATCTTATTTATTAAATCTAAGCAAAAGTTTGACGAAACAAGCTTTTATCTAAAGCATTTACAATATCAGTGGGAATGTGCATAGGCAAAGAACAATAGTATGACAAAACTACTTTTGTCAAATACATAGGAAGACACGAATACCGAATTCAGCCCTTGCCATGACGCTAATTTTGTAACAGTGATGCATGCGTTGTAAACGATGATGGTTGCCACTGATGTGGTCTCTCTATTTGATGATTTCATGAACAGAGAGAATGTAGCAGCGTTGAAAAACTGGCACACCCCACTTCTGTACAGCTTGTTTTGACGGAGCTTAAAATGTTCAAAACAAGAACTTGTTTTTATCACAACAGAAAAACCTGCCGATATTTGTGTATCCAAACACGTTGCACATCAAAAGAAGCTTCTCATCAGATTTAAACAAACTGAACTTTGTGATTACCGGCTGACATGCATTCAGTTGAAAGTGGCTCATTATTCGCACAGCACAGTGCGACCAACAACCAAGCCAGCAACAACCAAGCGAAAAAATTGATAATGAAACGAATACACAATGCATGCAACTATTTTCTGTTCAGTTCATTACCAAGTTGTTGTTCTTTCGTTTATTGGACCATAAATGAATAAACTGTCTTGACACAATTATTCGTGTTCATTCAAGCCATGTTTTATTATTGTTTACCTAAAGGTGAGCTGAAGTTATCTTTAGATTGTTATTAGCTGCTCTGCATAACTGTCTAGTATAAATTGCGCAACTAATTTAGCATTTCGACTTTTTTAGATCTGAAGCGAATGCAGCTTTCAACTAGCCACTTTGAAGCGAGTGGTTATGCGCATCTTTGGCAAACTGGCAAAATATTCTCTCTGGTTTGTGGAAGTTGATTTTTCGAAGGTATACAGAACGAGTAATATGATGGGGTAGCCTCTTTCTCACAAGAATATAACACCATAAATATCCACAAAGGATATACATACAATCATACTTGTGGGCACAGGAATAGCAGCAGGCACAGGAAATGCAATCTTTTAGTGTAGAATGACAAATGAATGCTAGCCTGCATCACCATCAGAGAAGCAACCAACAGCCATAACGCCACAACAGTTCACATGCCCAGTGGAGTTCACATATGCAAACTGAGCAGCATATTGAAGTTACCAGTCTTGATTCGAGACTTAGCCATTGTGGTTCAACTTGAGTGAAAACGCTCGCCGGGTCAGGGTACGTCCAAGAGAGGTACACTGTCGATGATGTCAGCAAACAGAAATGGCAGGGTGATGGCAGTGGCGACAGTGGAACAAGCCATATTTCGCGGCAGTGGTTGGTAATGAGAGCCTGCAATATGAAGAGTAAGTGACAAGACCTATACTAGTAGCTTATCAAGCGTACAAAATAACTAAATGGGAACATTTCTCTAGGCTGACAAGATGTGTCTGCTGCAAGAGATATTCAAATGATAGGGTATGAAGAGTAAAAACATCACATTTGACATAGATGCCTACAGTTCAATGGGAGAACGTAGCAAGACACCTAAGATGAAGCATGAGGTTGGAGTCTCTGCCACGGATCGAATCTTGCGGGCGCGTTCGCTTGCGCGAGAAATAGCTGACGCTTTTGGAAAAAGTGCTGTCCAATTGATGCGGCAATACGTGCGATGACAGGATGGTGTCCACATCGCAATGTTTGAAGATTAAAGAATAGCGCTGCATTGTCAGATTTCTGACAGCATCAGCTGTTAAATTGGCCACGATTCAGCGCCTACGATTTCCTGCCCATAAAATACATCAAATAGGGAAACGCTTCAACTTAGACGACAAACTTTGGAATGCTGTGAAACAGTGAGTCTTGTCACGGCCCCAGAAAGTATGGGAGCAAGAAGGCCTCGGTTCGTTAATCACTGGGATCGCTGTCATCAGTCATCAGGCACGTAGTGTATACTTAGACTAAACTTCTCATTCAAACTTGCAGTCAGTGCTTCTCTCGTCGCCGTCTTGAAACAGTGCGCAATCATCAGTGCCATAGCGCACTGCATCTGCCGCACTTCTTAAAAGAGCGCACAATCAGAGTTCCTTGGATGTCACCCAACGCTGCTGCAGCAGCAGCCCCTCCAGCGACGCACACTTTTATTTATCCACATCAAAGTCCCGCCCGGCTTGAAACTTGCATGACGACTGCGCAGCTAGGACAACGTTTCTTTTATAAGCGGCACTATAACGGCCTCACCTGTTTAGTTCCACTGAGCTAAGCCACACACAGGCCACTTGCAACGCGACTTGAAATAACAAACAGTTCACCTCAAAGCCTACATAATAGACTAAATTGGAGGCCTCACATGTGTACTTGAGCCAAGTGTTGGCTCAGCTACTGACCGCTACAATACCGTCTCGGTGGCGCTAGTTGTGCACTACTTTTTTTCAATAAAAAATGAAACATTTTCAATATCTTTGAGTCTAAGCCGACCATAGAATTTGTTACAAAAAAATTTGAAAAAATAGGCTAGATTCAAATTGTATGGTATATTTTTTTCACTGTATTTAATTTATCAATTCAATGAAAGCTGTGCCAGGACTGACAGGAAGCTATATAACAATCCAGCAGTGAAAAACACAACAGTAAGGAAACTGAAATGGGGCAGACATGAAATTCGTTAAGTTTTATTTTGAGCTGAATCATTGGCTCCTCATTGATCAATGATGCCAAAGAATCAACATTTACAGCTTATTCACGGTCTTTTTTTAGTTCTTAAGCTCAAACATATTTAGTCTACCTAGTTATTTTTAGGGTGGCAATGTTTGACGAGGTAATATAAATGATGCACAATGAAAATTATTAGTAGTGTAAAATTGCCATATAATATGGTGCTTATTAAACAGGTGGCACTCGCAGCATAGTACTCCTTTCTGTCACTACTTATCACCTGCATTGTGGCCAAGTAAAATGAAATTCTGCTGCTCATTTTCTTCTTTCGGCACTTGCATATGTACCTAAAACAAAATAAAAACGTTTCATGCAGAACATCAAAATAATAGTATCAGCATGCTTTTTTGTACACCACAGTACGAAGAAGAGTTACAACTTAGGAGCAGATGCGAAAATGTCTCAAAATACAGGCCAGTTCATGATTGAAATTATAGGCTCAGACTTAACACTGCAAAATATGACAAAAACAACATAGATGTTTTGCTAAATATGCGGCTGGCATCCTCAGTACGCCCTGGTACCAAATAAACGAAGATCATGCAGTTTACTGCTTGTCTCATATGTCTCTACACGTCAAGTACGCATCCGTGATTGTTGTTGCATGCCAACTTGTCGCAATAGATGAATCACGACTGGAGAAGCTTTCTCTTGCCCCACGTTTACAGCGAAAGCTGTTATGAGATCATAACTCGGGTCACGCGCAGTTTTCCGCCGTCACCAGTGTTCATAACCACATCGCCCGAAATTAGAAAAAAAAAACCTAGCACCAATGAGACAGTGTGGCTTGAACCCACGTGCCATCCCAGTATTCTACAACTTGTAACTCGTTGTCAAACTTGCTTTAGGCAGAAATGATGTCGGGAAAGCAATCGCATTAGTACGAGTTAAAAAGCGTTTTAAAACAGCGAAAGAACAACCAGTCATCGGAAATCGCAAATAGCGTAAAAGTGGAACGCCCACTGCTCCAACCTATTATAAAAGCTTGTTCTTGTTTCCCTATTAACTGTTGGCACATACCCACTTCAGCCATACTTCCTCGTTGTCGTCAACCACTGCATGAGCAATTGGCACAAAATTCCTCGCAAGTTTTTAGCGGATACCACACTTCTCCGAAGAATGACAAAAAATACCATCACGAAGGCCGGCCAACTATCCAAATAAATTTATTAATAATTACCTAGTGAGTATCAAGCAAGCATGCTTGAAGTTGTAACCCAATCAGTGTATCGAAAAGGCTCTGAAAGGCCGCTCTTCTAGCTTTTGCTGTGACTGTGCGTCGTCTTCTACTCAGGCCTGGCGTTTTTTTTTTGTTCTCGGGCCAGCGTCGTTTGATTACTGAAGTCAAAGGCATGCCCCATTGTACAGCAGTGTTGGATTAGTTCTGTGAAGGAATGCGTGGTTTTTGCAATGTCCCCTCTGTGCTCCTTGAGCCTTGTTGGTCGCATCGTGCCTCTTCCACTGATGCATGTGGTGTTGCATACATCCGTGTTTTTCCTCTTATCAGCATTTGCAGTCATATGAGATGAAAGGTGTGGTTGTTGCATTGGAACAAAGCCATTAACCGAGAATGTTTATCAATGACACCTAGAAACACATGCGAAAGGAAACAAGCAGTGTGCCACAAGAAAACACAACATCCAATGTTTCTATACCTTACGTTCAAGAATTGACAGGCTCTGTTCGGAAAGGGCTTCGTCTGCTAGGCATTAAAACCATTTTCAAGCCTGATTGTACCTTGGGAAACCTGGTCACCAAGCCGAAAAACCGCAGTCATGCGAACGATCAAAGCAAGGCTTTTACAAGGTACTGTGCGTTGACTGCGACACCACTTAGATCTGCAAAAGAGGCAGGAAGCGGTCAACTATGCTTAAGGTGCACAAAAAGGAGATCACCAAATCTGCTTATTTTAAGACAGAACTCTTAAAACACGGCTTCACAATGGGCCTTCGCCTTCCATAATGCGACGACGCTGACTCGGTAACAAAGGTGACGGAAGAGCAAGCTTCTCAAATTTTTGTTCAACCGTCATGACCAGTCAGCATGCAACAACCACCACGGGCCCATACCAGTTGTGTAAAAATACGAGAGAATAAACTTTTATTAATAACAAATGCACACTGAGCCTTCTTTGGGTGGGGTCCTCAGTCCAGGGCTCCATTGCGATGCGCGACCCTGAAAACCCGCTGGACCAGCTGCTGCAGTTCCTGCCGGCATAAGCTGAGCAGTGCAGACTCCCAAGAGGAAAGGGTGGGGTTAGGAATGGGAGGAACGCCCTGTGGGGCAGATCATTCCCACGTGGAGTGGTACACTGTCGGTACGGATCCACATAAGGGCAGTAGGAGGGGAAGAGAGTTGGATGAAAGCAATTTAACATATAAAAGCAAGGAAATGAATTGGTCTGTAGTTGCCACTAAGCGACAGCATCTGCTCTGTTAAGTGAAAGATGAGGGATGGATACGTATAACGGCTCTGTTGGTAGTACTCCAGCGTAGCGATGTAGTTTAGTGGTTCTGTCGATGCGTCGTCTAGATTGGACAGCTCTTCCAATGGATCCCGGCCGGTCATCTCTCGGGCAACCGCATGAATGCGTTTATTACCATGGAGAGAGGTGTGTCCAAAAGTCCAGACGATAGGCACAGGATGTATTGCGGACGGTGAGACAGAAGAGAGGATATTGTGTGTATGTGCAGCCACAAGTCCTTGAGCGAAAGCGCGGCAAGCAGCTTGTGAATCTGTTGGGGAGTCATGTGACGGTTTCGTAGCGTGAACAATTGCCAGAGCAAGAGCTCCCTCCTCTGCCAGGCCACTCTCTGTAGTGCGAAGTGTGGCAGACGCCACAAGGACGTCTGTGTCATCTGTCACGGCTAAACACAAGGTTTACTTCTCTGGGTAGCGTGCTGCATCAGTGTGAAGTACTTGTAAGTCTGAGGTACCATCGCCAAAGATGCGTGTCATAGCCTAAACTCGGGCACGTAGACGACCGCCGTGGCGGGAGGGATTCATATTGCGTAGAATTGGAGGCACTTTGATGAGTGCGCGGACAGTAGAAGCAAGTTTATGTCGCGGTACTTGTGCGGGTTTTTTGCGAATCGGGTAGCAAAGACGAGACAGGATGGCGCAGCCCTGATGGGATCTGCGTGAGCCATTGAAGCTGACTGTTGTGCTGGGCCTCGATGAGTTCGGTTACGATGTTATGGACTCCTAGTTGAAGTAGGCGTTGTGTAGATGCGTATGGAGGCAAGCCGAGAGCCGCCTTCACAGCTGTCCGTAGAAGGATGTCCATCTTTTTTATTTCAGCTAGCGTGAGATTGTGAAAGGGAAGATGTTAGATGAGCAGACTTACTATGAGCGCTTGTACTAAGCGGAAGACATCCTTTTCGCAGAGGCCTCTCCTGCGATTGGTGATGCGTTAGATCATGTGTGTATTTGAGTTACCTACTGAGCCAGAAGGTGCGTAGTGTGCGAGGCCTTGCCGTCGGACTGAAGGTAGAGGCCTAAAATGCAAATTCTTGGTACCAGAGGGATAGGACGGCCATCAAGAAACAGTGAAGTGTCAGGAGAATCAGCGGTTTTGCGGCGCCGCTTGTATACCAATAACAACTCCGACTTATCCACTGAGCATGTAAGGCTGCCGACACCAGCACAGTCTTGTACTACAGACACAGCTTTCTGTTGGCCGTCCTCAATGGTTTTGTCTGATCCTTTTGTTCCCCAAATTGTAATGTCATCTGCATAGATAGCATGCTGGATGTTGGGAACCTGTTGTAATAGGTAAGGGAGTTTAGCCATAGCCACGTTGAACAAAGTGGGTGAGAGAACCGAGCCCTGTGGTGTTCTTCTGCCTGTGAGACGATCGTGACGTCCGAACGGAGGTCTCCAATCCCAAAAGTGGCCGTTCAGTCAGAAATAAAGTACCTGACGTAATTGTAGATACGTGAGCCACACTGATATGAAGCGAGATTGTCAAGAATAAGGTCGTGAGAGACGTTGTGAAAAGAGCCCTTAAGATCCAGGGCCAGAATAGCTCGGACCTGGTTTGAAGTGGGGCTATTCAACACGTCCTCCTTAAGCTGTAATAATACATCCTGTGTAGAGATACCAGGATGGTAGCCGAATATTGTATCAGCAAAAAAGTGATTGTCTTCGAGAAATGGTTGTAGTCGAGAGAGGACAACGCATTCAAAGAGTTTAGCTACAAAAGAAGTTAAGGATATAGGGTGAAGATTCTGGAGGGATAACGGCTTGCCAGGCTTTGGAATAAGTATGATTTCTGTGTGTCGCCACTCCTGTGGTAGCGTGCCGTTGTTCCAATGCTCGTTGTAAAAAGTGGTTAAATATTCGATGGACTGGTCTTCTAAATTACGCAGAAGTGTGTACGTATCCCGTCTGTCCCGGGTGCTGTGTTACGGGTAATGCTTTGCAAAGCTGCCCTAACCTCTGCTCTGTAATGTCCTCATCTAGAGGCGTATCGTGTACGTGTGGATAATCACGGTAGGCGGGACGTGGACCCATGGATACATAGTGTTACTTTAAGGTGTGCAGCAGAGTGGTATCGTCGAGCCCTG
Source organism: Rhipicephalus microplus (assembly GCF_043290135.1). Classification (NCBI taxonomy): domain Eukaryota; kingdom Metazoa; phylum Arthropoda; class Arachnida; order Ixodida; family Ixodidae; genus Rhipicephalus; species Rhipicephalus microplus. Next base: position 473,036,630 of record NC_134710.1, read on the forward strand.
ATTTGTGGGGAATGGTGGGGATTGCGTTAGCAGTGTGTGATATTGTCTGCGTGGGATTAAAGAGAGCATGTAGTATACGCCACGTTTGAGGTGTACTTAGTGAGCCGTTGAGTCGATCGCAGAAGTTATGCCAATTGTTGCTAGTGAGGATGTTCGCATAGTCATGTGCCTCAGTAGCTAGTTGGGCGATTCGGAGACGACGTTTTTTATTATGTTTCTACCGCCACCACCACCGTGTCAAGCCTCTGTGGGCATCCCAGAGATGCAGCAAATGCCGGTCCACATCCAGTGTTTCTGTCGTTGCAGCAATGAGTTTGGTAGCTGTTTGAAAATCGGACTGAAGTTGTAATATCCAAGGCTACGCGTTATACAAGGAGGCAATATAAATAATTTTGGAATAGCAGTGGTATGGAAGAACTGCGCAGAAGGGTAATCTCTCCTTAAACCATAAAAAAGGCGTAAAGATTTTTTCTTTCGAATATCAACCTTTTCTAAATTTGTGAGCGTGGTAGTGCCCCATACAAGAAGACAATAATTACCTTTTGACATAAACAGAGATTTGTCAAGCAAAAGCTTGATTTTGGTATGAAGGACATGATTATAACGGTATGAAAGGAAAAAACAACGTGAGGCCGCTAAGCATATGCGAATAACATCAGCGTCCCACAGGAACTTTTCATTAAACCCAAAACCAAAAGTTTTGAAAACTGGCACAATTTCTAAGTTTTCGGATCTATAGCTTGCAGATTAAGAGCATGGCACACCTTTACGCTTTGAAAGAAACTTTATCGCTTTTGTTTTAGTCGCATTAATTTGCAAAGCATATAAGTTTGACCAGAACTCGAGAATGCGAAGCAATTCGTTAGCATTCTTCAGTAATTCGTTTGCATCTTCGCCATTAAAAAAACACTCGTGTCTTCAGCGTATGAAACAAGAAATGCCTGGGAGTGAATATGGAGTAAGTCATTAGTTTAGAGATTACACAAGAATTGGCCTAGAATACTTCCCTGTGGCACACCTGACGTAAGGCACAGTGTTTTAAGGCGTTCCCATCAACACTAACATACTGGCGTCTTTGTGACAATTAGGATTTCATCAATTCAAGAACATGCCCACTAATCCCATATTTTTTAAGCTTGGCAAGAATTATTTTACAATTAGGGCTGACAAAAGCTTTCTGTAAAGCAACAGAAAGGGCTAATATTAGATGATTATCCTTGAAAGTTTTATGGATAATTTATTTTCGGGCGAGTACACTCTTACCCAAATCCTGGCTAGAATACACGCCTGCAGGCAGGAAAATATGGTCGCTTTAACGCGGCTCCGTAGTCGTATAAAAGAAAGCGGCCTGATTCGAAGTGGCCTTCAGAATAGCCGGGACAAGGATTAGCTGAGATTTTAGGGCAATTTTTTCCTGGCAAGATACGGCCTGCAGTTAGCCGTGAAATTTCCATAGGCAGCCCGGCCCTGATGCAGTGGGTAAAAAAGAAGCAATATTTTATGCATTCGAGAGCGATTTATCACCGATAATGTGGTGCATAATATGACTACGGGTAATTAGTTGCCCTTAGTACAAAAATCATCTACATTTTCGAGATTAACGGGCGAAGAACACCAAGCCCAGCAATCGGGGCTCTGGACCGCATGCACGTGAAGCAGATGACTTACCTATTGCACTACAGCGCCATCACATGAAGGCGAGTTTTTTTGCTGGGTGTACATCTACGAAGTGGCTTTTCGGAAACCGTCGGTGGAACCTTAAACTGTTTTGTGCCATACGCATTTGTTTGCGCATGCATTTGTTCAGCGAATAATTTGTAGGGCTTCATGAACGTGAGACGACTACGGTGAGCGCTTTCGGCTCCAACTTTGGTTCGTGTTGCGCCGTTCCGCAAAAACGATTAACATGTGTTCGTGCGTCACTTAAGTGCTTACCCGTGAATACGGGTGTTTCGCCCTCGAAATTTGCGGACGAGGCTGTGTTCCGCTGTCGAATTCTACGTATGTTTTTCACACGTGCGTGCGCTGTGAGCAAATTCGCTGATTTGTGTCGGGAGGTACACGCGGGTCAGTGACAGCAGCCTATTCTCAGTTGTTTTGCAGACAATGCGCTTTCTCACATAAACGTTGCAAGGACATTTTAGCGTGCCTGCTCTAACATTTGCATTTTGTACGCGCGAACTGCCGCGAGCTGCACGCTGGCACAGCAGCGCCTTTTTACCATTTCGATGATTACCTATTTCCGCGCTCAGAATAATGCGCACTATTTCATGACACAGAGTGGTTCTAGCTCATTTTCAGTCTTTATCTGATCTTATTTATGGAGAGTGGCTACTCTTACCTTTATTCAGCATCACACCGCTGTTCAAGTTAATGCCGAAACGCGCGCTACGGTCTAGTATGACGTACACAAATTAGCCACGGACAAGTAGGTCTTCTCCAAATAAATAATGCTTCTTCACATATCTTATGCAAACGTCCACGAGCAGTTCGGGTCAAGAAATGGTACAGAACGAACCTCAAAATCTTTCTTGTTACTGCATGCAGTTGCTCTTTAGAAAATGGGGATATTTATAGCTGGTATGTTAATTCAACAGCAGTACATTTGTTGTCTTGGTCAACGTTCACTGTTAGAAATCCTTTCTGGAATATGAGAACTGTACTAAATATTCAAAAGAGTGAGCAATTGTCGGTGGTATATGCTCTCCTGCTTACTTCTACACCTGTCTTCTGAATTCTGTACATATTGTTCAAGTTCATTATAAATTACGGAACCACTAATGAAACATCAGCAACACATCGATTTTCGATTTGGATTTTTATTCCTACGAAAGTACATTTTCTCACTACAAGGGATGGGTTAGATGACAAAGGCCATCTACCAGTTGACACCAGCCAGACCTATTCCCAACAAACTGAGGTCAATGGTAAGATCCTGCTATCCCCCAAGCCTACACACCACGCAAGATCGGGAGAACTCGAGAACTTCAAGTGACACCGTCTGATTCCGCACACGGCGCAGGAAGATTACAAAGCCATGGATTAGCTATTCCTTGCTTTGTCATTATAATGTCAAAAATCAACTTTATAAATATTTAGTTAAGACCAGAGACTTATTACCTTAAGCGTGATGTAAGTATCCCGGCTGCGGCGGCTGCATTTCCGATGGAGGCGGAAATGTTGTAGGCCAGTGTGCTCAGATTTGGGTGCACGTTAAAGAACCCCAGGTGGTCAAAATTTCCGGAGTCCTCCACTACGGCGTCTCTCATAATCATATGGTGGTTTTGGGACGTTAAACCCCACATATCATCATCATTAAGCGTGATATAAAGCGTTTAGAAATAAACTAAACAATGACATCAGAACGGCTAACACGTAATATTACACTGATATTATCCAACGTAGCAATAGTCGTCATAATGTTCTCTGGTGGCAGCTATCTGCTCTTATCAATCCTGCAGGTACAAATGAAATGCCCGATAAAATGACGGCCGACGGAGCTGAAGCGTCTGGTACATAACTGGCAGATTTCTGCATCTAGTTCAGTCGCAGTCTTGTGGTAGTCTCGAGGCGTTACAATTTGTTTTATCGAGTAACCATGGCAGTGTTTATCTTTCTCTTGTCGATAACCTGGAAGTTATCTCGACGTTTCGTTGTCTAGAAAACAGCTTTTTCTTGGATGCGGACGATTTCTAAGTTCGCTGGTTAAGCATGTTCGTGACTTGATTGCAACTTTGCTGGTGCATACTTTTAACCTGTGCCTCACAACAGCTACATTTCAGGTTCAAACGCAAATTGCTAAGGTCATTCTTATTTAAAAAATAGAAAATAAGAAAGGCGTTCCCTATTGTAGACCGATATCTTTCCTTCCTGTTTTTTCATAGGCAAAAGCCACTTTAACTCGTCTGTCCCGTTTAATCAAGTGGCATAATTTGATAACGCCATTCCAGCATGATTTCAGAAAAAAAACCGGTCTACTGAAAGGGCACCACAATCCAAGTAGGGTGCCGGGTACGAACGGCATATAGGCGGCGAGCTCCTGTGTACTGACCGGTGGTCTAGTGGCTAAGGTACTCGGCTGCTGACCCGCAGGTCGCGGGTTTGATTCCCGGCTGCGGCGGCTGCATTTTCGATGGAGGCGGAAATGTTGTAGTCCCGTGTGCTCAGATTTGGGCGCACGTTAAAGAACCCCAGGTGGTCGAAATTTCCGGAGCCCTCCACTACGGCGTCTCTCATAATCATATGGTGGTTTTGGGACGTTAAACCCCACAAATCAATCAATCAATCCTCTGTACTGACAAAAATCCTGTCTGTAGGGAGCCCAACAATAAAAAATACCCGTGAGAGCCGCGGGGCGCGGAATTAACGCCTGTAGCCGGTAGGAGCGAGCGTGAGAAGGAACAAAAAAAAGTCGAGATCCTCTGCCACGCCAGCTTGTATCCAGGAGGCGGTATAAACTTACGCAGAACCGTTGAGACACAAGCGCTGGCACGGAAAAAAAAAGAGAGAAACGCCCCCCACACCCCCCTTCCGCCGCTTTGCCAGCTCGGCGCCCGGTCAGCATCACGTTCACCGTCACCTGCATGCAATGGCGATTGTTACGTCACCGCTTTGTCCGGCTGTCTTGTGATGATCGTTTTTCAACAAGATTGTCTGGGACGAAAACATTTTCCAGTGACTTATACGGCACACTTTATTCAAGATACCAAACATGTTCCTGGATTTGGGAAAACACTGGGACGTGTAGTCCCAATGGTACTTTTTTGATATCAATAAAAGTGTTCGAACAACTTTACGTATATCAGTTCTCGAGGTATGACATTGTGTCATGTATGTTGATGCTCATGATCTATGTATGTTGATGCTCATGTTCTGCTAATCAAGTTGACCTTGAGATTTTAGAAAAGCATGGCAAAAACATACAAACAGAAGGCAGCAAGACAGAGAAAAATCAAAATTGAAAATCGATATGTTGGTGATGTTTGATTAGTGGTTGCGCAATTTACCAATAAACTTCAACATCAAGTACAGAAGTCAGAATCAGGCGCAGAAGTCGGCCTGCCGCGGTGGTCTAGTGGCTTAGGTACTAGGCTGCATTTCAGGTACTAGGCTGTACAGCGGGATCGAATCCCGGCTTTGACGTCTGGATTTCCGATGGAGGCGGAAATGTTGTAGGCCTGTGTGCTCAGATTTGGGTGCACGTTAGAAAACCCCAAGTGGTCGAAATTTCTTGAGCCCTCCACTATGGCGTCTCTAATAGGGACGTTAAACCCCAAAAATCAATCAATGAGGTGCAGAGGTCAGCAGGAGAGCGTATACCACAACATTGGCTCACTCTATAAAATATTTAGTACAATGCTCATATTCCAGAAAGGATTTCTAACCGTGAAGCATGACCAAGAAAACAAGTGTACTGCTTTGGAGATAACGTACCAGCTATAAATATCCCCATTTTCTAAGGAGCAACTGCATGTCGCAACAATAAAGATCTTGAGGTTCATTCTTGACCATTTCTTGACCCCAACTGCTCGTAGACGTTCGCGAACGAGATGTGTAGAAATCCTTATTTATTTGGAGGGAGACCTACTTGTCTGTCGCTAGTTTGTGTTCGTCATACTTGACTTTGTCGCGCATTTCGGCATTCACTTGTATAGCGGTGTGATGCTGAATAAAGGTAAGAGTAGCCACTCTCCATAAATAAGATCACTTAAAGACTGAAGATGAGCAAAAGCCACTCTATATCGCGAAATAATGCGCATTATTCGGAGTGTGCAAATAAGAAATCGTCGAAATGCTAAAAAGGCGCTGCTGCCCTAGCGTGCAGCTCGTGGCAGTTCGCGCGTACGAAATGGAAATTTCAGACTAGGCTTGCTAAAATACCATTACAACGTTTACGTGCGAAAGTGCATTCTCTTCAAACAACCGAGAATAGGATGCTGTCACTGACCCGCGTGTACCTCCCGACACAAATCAGCAAAATTGCTCACAGCTAACGCACGTGCGAGAAACATACGTAGGTTTCGACAGCCGAACACAGCCTCGTCCACGAAATTCTTAGAGCGAAACTCCCGTGGTTCACGGGGAAGCACTAAAATGACGCACTAACACACGTTAGTCGCTCTTGTGGAACGGCGCAACATGAACCGAAGTCGGAGCCGAAAGCACTCACCGTAGTTGTCTCGGGTTCATGAAGCCCTACAAACTATTCGCTGATCAAATGCATGCGCAAACAAAAGCATATGGCACAAAACACTTTAAGGTTCCGCTGACGGTTTCCGAAAAGCCACTTCGTAGATGTACACCCAGCAAAAAAACTCGCCTTCATGTGATGGCGCTGTAGTGCAATAGGTAAGTCATCTGCTTCACGTGCATGTGGCCTAGAGCCCCGATTGCTGGGCTTGGTGTGATTTGCACGTTCATTCCGCAAAATTAGATGATTTTGATACTGATGGGTAAATAATTACCCGTAGTCATAATATCCACCACATTATCGGCGAGAAACCACTCTCGAATGCGTAAAATAATGCTTTTTTTTTCAGCTACCGCGTGAGGGCTGGACCGCCCATGGAAATTTCACGCCTAACCGCAGGCCGTATCTTGCCAGGAAAAAAATTTACCTAAAATTTCAGGTAATCTTTGTCCCGGCTATTCCGAAGGCCACATTGGATCGGGCCGCTTTCTCTGGGACACGGCTACAGAGCCGCGTAGAAGTGGGCATAATTTCTTACCTGGAGGCGTGTATTCTAGCCAGGATTTGAGTAAGAGTGTACTCGCCCGAAAATAATTTATTCATAAACATTTCGAGGGTATTCCGCTTATATCAGCCCTTTCTTTAGCCTTCAAAAAAGCTTTTGTGAGCCTTATTTCTGAAGTAATTGTTGCCAAGATCAGAATTATGGAATTAGTGGGCATGCTCTTGAATTGATGAAATCTTGATTGTGACATAGACGCCAGTATGTTAGTGTTGATGGGTACACCTTAAAAACACTGTGCCTTACGTCAGGTGTGCCACAGGGAAGTATTCTAGGGTAATTTTTATTAATTTATATATTAATACCATACTCCACATTCACTCCAAGGCATTTTTGTTACATAAGTTGATGACAGGAGTGTTTTCTTTAACGGCGAAGGTGCAAACAAATTACTAAGGAATGCTAACTGAATGCTTCGCACTCTCGAGTGATGGTCAAACTTAAATGCTTTGCAAATTAATGCGACTAAAACAAAAGCGATAAATTTTCGTCCAAAGGGTAAAGCCGTGCCATGCTCTCGATCATTAGGCTATGGATCCGAAAACATAGAAATTGTGCCAGCTTTCAAAACTCTCAGTGTTGGGTTTAAAGAGAAGTTCCCGTGGAATGCTCATGTTATTCACATATGCTTAGCTGCCTCACGCTTTTTTCGCCTTTTATACACTCTAAGCCAAAAACGGCCGAAATGGGAGCAACGGCTGTTTTTACTCCTTCAGACCGACTGTTACTCTCCGAAAAGACCAAGTGGAACAAGATGGCCGACTTGTTCGAGAATGGGGGAGCAACTGTATTCATCTTAAGTTTGTAAGGGAGCAACGGAACGAGGAACCGCTGTGAATGCTCTCGTCACGCAACGGTTACTTTCCGGCAGGACACCGCACACAAATATGCATGCCGCCCACATTGATATTTATGGGCCAGATTATTGTTTGTTCTGTGTGCCAAACTTCACCAAACCAAAAAAGTGATTTATTTTAGCATCCGCAGATAATTAAGATAGCAGCGCTGGCTGAACACAGAAGGCCTGAGAATACAGCTACGGCAAGTACCTAACGCACGCAGCAGCAGAATGGAGAGTTGGCACGTCAAAACGGACCGAACGCCGAAACACGTGCAAAACAATGATAAAAAAAAGCCTAGACACGCCGTTCGTCCGTGAAGGAAGGGCGTCAAAGTCGATCAAACACCGAAACACGTGCATAAAGAGCCCCCCCCCCCCCTCAGATATATCGGAGAAGAAAAAAAAAAGCGGACCCAGACGCGCTTTTCTTCAGCTGTACACTTAGTAGCACGCTTTAGCGTTTAGTTTGAGGGCAGAATGACAAATCTGCGCCATCTGTGCCCGCACGACAAAAGTGGCGCTAGTGTAGCAAGCGATGTAACTTAAAAAGTAATTTTTATTTAGTGTTTATGTTTACTAGCACTAAATAAAAATTACACTCAATTTTTTATATTTTTTTATGAGTTTTAGTGTACCTCAGTTTTTTTAAGAGTGTATTAGGAGAACATACTGAAAGCATAGCGCTGACGCCTGTGCTGCCACTGTTCGACGTTTTTTTTTTTTTTTTTCGGCGCAACTAGGTTCGCGTTCGCACTACTCATATTCATATGGTCTGTGGTCGGCAAGCACATGGACATGCGAGCTTGAGAGCTATGTTTTGATCGTGTGTGTGTGTCGCAGATTTGCGTTTCTAGTTATTCGTGATGAAGGTTAGTGTATATTAATCTGATGGAGTGTGAAGTTGTTGGGGATTTCGCTGCTGGGTGGAACAAACACATCGTAAACGTCTTCAGCTATCTGCAAGCCTGTTCGCTCGTCGGACAAAGGACTGTGCATGCATCAGCGTGCAGGTGAGTGGCTTTTCCAGCAACATTTAATGCTCTTACAATACATTGTTGAGTGGTTGCGCTATTAAAAGAGAAATGATTTGCTCTTTCTTATTTACCGTATCCATTGCTAGCCGTATCGAACTAAATTACCTCTATTATTACCCATACTCTCTTGCTTCCCCTGTCACCACTGCAGTGCCAGTATGCTATTGCAGTTAAAAGTTCATTTCCGCAACACTTCCTCGCTTGAAAAAACATTGGGGCAGGGTTGTAGCTGCCTTCATAGTTGCACTTTTCTACCATTGGCTTTATGTAACGTTAACGGCTGAGTGTTGGGGTCTTGGGCCGCATTTTTTAGAGCTGTAAAGTGTATGCAAATCAGTAAGGGAACAAATCATTGTCGCATCACTTCACTGGCATAGCCAGGCGGTTGCGCACAGAATTTTTTAGGACGGGCGTAGGGAGCCCATAATGACGACCATATTCGCTTGCCCGGCCTATTCAGATAAGCGGATCCCCCCCCCCCCTCTCCGCACGCCTAAAAAAAAAAAATCTGCCCGCATCACTGCGTCACTTGCTTCACCTCTGCGCTGAACGTACTATTGTATAAGCGCACCATCAAGCGAGCAGTTTACATATGGACAGAACAATTGGAGGAGAAATGACCCAAATCTTTCAGATTTCTTTAGTGATGCAAAACCTTCGCAAAGCTGAATATCGTAAAAGACAATCATAAATGCTGTATGTTCTCGTTAGCGTTGTCATTATTCTGCATCATGAAATCTTTATGCGCTGTGAAAACTTGGCATGCCGTTGAAGTCATATCGACGTTAATACCAATCGACGAAAATTTCGACAACCTCAATAACGGCGTTTGGGATTTGCTGCATGCACATAATTAGGCCGATTCCCACTTGGCTGTTCTTAACCTGACTTCACTGCTACCAAATGAAACAATATTTGATGCATGTCTTTTACTCCTTTTTTTTTCAGGGATATGAAACAAATTTGGTTATACTGCAGATAAAGATGCTTCCAACGATGCTAAAGTACAGAAAGCAAGTGAATTTTGGTAAGTGCAGACTTTTTGTACTACGTATATGAAAGCATCGCTTTTTAAGGGCAAACTGTGCATGTGTTGGCCAGAGAATAGTTCATCATGCCACATGGTTACGCTGGCACTGACAATTTGACATGGCTCTGCTGGCCCGTGTGTGTGCTCACACTGTTACCGTTAAGATAAAATGTTTATGTTTTTATTGCAGGGATTGCTGTTTAAACTAGAAAGTCAACTGCCAAAATTTGTTTACGCTGGTACTCCTAAAAGTACACTTTCCCTATTTATATAGATTTTGGCTTGCACAAAGCATAACACTTGGGCCTAGATTCACAAAGCTGTCCATGCGCAGGCCTTCATAACAGAATTTACCCTGTTTTCTTACCCTGTTTCTGCAGATGTTTACCTTTACCCTGTTTTCTGCAGATGGTTCGTGGTTTTAAAAGTGCCACAGCATGTTGACCTCCCCCACTCTGAAAAATTCGCGTTCAAAGTTCTGCAAGAGTGGGCTTAACTTTCTTGTGCACCTCCTTGCTCTTCCAAGATCCTGAAGTGTTATGCTCTTACTAGAGGTGGCAGTGTGTCTAATGTTTTTATTTCCACCACATTGATCACGTACGCGATCTTGGCTTGACTGGTAGCACATCCTCAACAAATGTCTTTGTGGCACATGTAGAAGGCAGTACAAAATAAATAGGCAGACATTCACACCTGGAGCTAACTTCTAATAATGCTTTTTTTTTGGAAACCACGGTGCGCTTATTCCAATTTGTCTAACAAAGCAGTAACCTGTTTGGCTGTGAACCAACAAGACGTTGAACTAATAAAAGCTTCACATCTTGTTGCTCTCAGATATATATGTATTGGCAAGCTATCTGTGACACTGTCAAACAAAGAATCAGAATATCTGTGCATGCCTTAAGATATATTGCTTCGTTCATATATCTCGTGGCTGTGACTCGACAACCGAGTGAACAAATGCACCCTAGTTTACTAAATTTAAAGCATTTTTTGAAGATAGCATGATCTAAATTTTTTTTGTCTATAGTTTTGTCCAGCCGTTTGGGTCGGGTACAAAGAAATATACTGAAGATTGTCATGTAGCCTCTGCAAATGGTTGCTTTCAAGCAGGCTTTGCATGCTTGGCTTGTGCCTACAGGTATTGCACAATTCAAGACGCAGCAGCATATGATAGAACAGTAGAATCGAGAGCAACTATGTGCACGAGATAAATAAGTATTTTAACATGAGTGGACGGTATGTGTTGTTTGCCACACACATGATCTCACTTAGAATGCCCATTGGTGAATGGGCTCACAGAAATGTCACTCAGCTGTGTATAGGAAACAAGTTAACTGAACCTAAGGGTATCTTTAACTGCTACAAATATGCCTTGTTGAGGTGCTGCACATTTTCTTCCAGAATATTTCTGAGACATCATGTGAAGAGCGTCTACAACATGAGCATTTATATGGCTTGCCAAATAACGTTTGGCCGAACCTTCCTTTTTTTCACATTTCGTTTTGCAGTAGACATCCTAGAATGTAAGCGCTGCTGCAGTGTGTGTGACTCATTGTTATGTATTGATTCTGGCATGTTTAACGTCACACTTCTATTTTTTTCTTGCAGCAATGAGATGCTTCACATATGCCTGCGGTGACATTCCGCTGCGCTAGCCTGATGGAAACACCAGCTGCGAAACTTGAGTTCTTCAGAATGGTAGAAGTTGCCCTTCTCTCACCAATGATGACACAGACTGCCCTATGCTAGAAATTCAAGACTGTTTTTCCACGGATGACGCAGAAAGCCTTTGATGTATTATGGTGCTTGTTTAGTGCTGGCTGTGGTGTGGCGAAGTCTACTTTTACGTGTGCTCAATAAAAAGAACAATAAAGCATTTATTTTCCTTTGAATATTGTCCACTTTTTGTGTTAGAAGCACCCAAGCAGTGCTCTTCCAAGGAGCTCTCGCCATGTGTTAAGCATGTGACAAGCATACTTGAGATAGTCATTGCCCCAAGGAGTAACTGGAAGCATGTGCAGTTGGTTTTCAGAGAGTAACTGCGAACACGTGGGAGGAACGGTAAAAAGTAACTGCTGCTCTTAGAAGAGCAACTGGTGGGAGTAATGGTTGGTCCGCAGGGAGCAACTGGTGGGAGTAACTGTTGGCCCGTAGGGAGGAACTGGAGGGAGTAACTGTTCCTCCCCCGAAGGAGGAACTGAAAGGAGAGCAACGGTTCGTCCCTCTGCAGTTACTCCTTTTAGGGGAGTAATGGGAGTGGCAATGCAATTGCTCCCTGAAAGGAGCAACCCCTATACCCCTGTTGCTCTCTTTTAGCTTAGAATGTACCGTAATAATCATGTTCTTCCTACAAAAATCAAGCTTTTGCTTTTTAAATCTCTGTTTATGTCAAAAGGTAGTTATTGCCTGCTTGTAGGGGGTACTACCTCGTTCACAAGTTTAGAAAAGGTTGAAATTCTACAGAAAAAAAAGCTTTATGCCTCATTTACGGTTTAAGCAGAGATTACCCTTCTGCGCAGCTCTTCTAGACAACTGCTATTCCAAAAGTATTCAGTCTCTATATATTACGCCTAGCTCTTTGATGTAAACTTGAAATTAGAAAAGAAAATATATCAATGCTTAACGCAATGGCAGCAGTAGCTGGTTACATCCCTATATACCCTTTGAGGCTGCTGAAAAAAATTAAGGTGAAGTCCTCTCGCACGAATTTCGTACGGTGTCGAAATGTTAAGAATTACTTTACGTTGTGTTATAAATGTTTTAGCACGAAGTGATGTTGACATTGATGTATGTTGTAGGTCTGAGCTTCTAGCGTTTTTCTAATGAATCCTATATCTGCTCTACGAAATGTGGAGTGTCCTTTCAAGGAATATTTCGAGTGCTTATTTTGTTTCAAATGCGGATGACCCTCTGCATGTAATGAATGTTTTTTCTTTCTTTTTTATTCAACAAAATGTGTGTACTGCGCGACGCTAGACTGTAACATGCTGGGAAGCCTAGTCAAGCTCTGTCGATCTTTTTCTTCTAATTCCCAATGCTCTGTGAAGTAGTAAATAACTGAAAAAAAATGAATCTGTGAGAAGAATGCGGTCTTTTTTCAACAGCTTTCGCTGTGCTACGCATAAGCGAATTATGCAGAAGCTTTGTTGGCTTCACGGCCCGGGCTCAGGTGCTCGGTGACAGAACCACGAAGCGTAAGTCCGTGAAACATCAGAACGTCGTTCGCTTGAATAGAGAAGACGTGTTTGAAAAGAAAATGTAGTGCGGTTAGTCAGAGTGTTGAAGAGCATCAAAAAGTTACATCGCTGAAGCAGTGACAAATTCTAAAGAGGGTCCACGACGAGACACGTGATTACCCCCTATTGCGAGGAGAACCAACCTGCAGTGCGGCTGTATAGGCGGAGTGTATTGTTAGACCGGTGAATATGATGGGAGGTTCGCGCACATAGCCTAGCAAAGCTCAGAAATAAGGTGGAGGTCGTGGGGAACAATCGATGTGATTTGATTAGAAAAGTGAAGTCTAAATCGCTGGTTGTTCTTCCTGAAGACAATGATTGCCGCCGGGGGTTTTCTGTAAATAAGAAGTACAGAATGTTAGAGTGAAGTGCATTTTCAGGGTGGTCGAACCGAACCAACACGTGCTCCGGCAAGGATAACATTCGTCGTTTACCAGTGTCAACATGATCGAGGGCATACAACGACCGCCGATACGGCAGAGCAAAAGCACCAGAACAAGCAGCGACGCATTAACTTGTGCAATGCGGGAACGGCTCATCTGTCCCAATGCATGACAGCAATCCAGTGCTTGTGTCGCTCTTTCTCACAAGGTCTTGTGGTGAATGAGTAAAACCGTGTTGCAGGCCAGTTTTTGAAGGTGTGGAGCACCCACCTCAGAGAAATTGAGGATACGAAGCAGCTTTTTAACAAACCTGTGTAACATGGTCCATCCGTGTTTCCGTGCCAACGTGCCGCACCGCGCTCCCATTTGCGCAGGTGTTAGGGTGGTGCCAAAAAAAAAAATGCTTTCTCTCGCAGTGCGCGGTGACGCCACTCTTTCCTTCGCCTGCAGCACACTTGCGGCGGTAACCTCTCACTCGCTTCACCCTCTCTGTCACTAGCAAAATTCGAATGCCATCAAGTGAACACTGTTTCGGCTTGTTTAGGTGCGATGGAGAGGATGCGGGAAACCGAAGTTCCTTCGCCGGCCGAAACATGCGCCGAGGGAATTTGGCCTAACCCCGCCATCGCCAGCGTTGCGAGGCTTAAAAGAGCCGATCGTGTTCATCACTAGCGACGTCGGGCCTCCAACATTAATGAGGCGGAGGCCAGCGTCGGTAGCGGAAGACCAATAACACCGATGAGGTGCGAGTAAAAAAAAATGAACTTGTATCTGCATGTCATTCTGCAAATATCGTCGAAAGACAAAATCCTTGCGTGTGGAGAGAGTGTAGAAAACACTTATTCATATTCTGCGAAAGAAAATGGGTGAATGGTATTCTAGAGCCGCTACGTTAAAGTGCCTCGAGCGTGCAGCAGAGGCGAATGAGCGCATCAAGTCACGTCACACGTGAGCCATGTGCGTCATCTGGCAGTTATCTTGGAAAACGAAGCGCATGGCTCTGAGACGGGTGCGCCCGCCCGTATCAAAGGTGATAAGGTGTAGCACGCAAGGCGGCAGGGAAATACCACCACCAACTCGTCTTAGCAAAGCGTTGGAAACACTCCCCTTTTCGTGCAAGCGTTGCATGGTCAGTGACGCGTGATAAGCGCTACGGTCTTTAGAATTACCTATGTGTGCCTTTTCCAGTAAAAGACGCACACGCAGAATATATACGTGTTGTTATAGTGCCCCAGACATTCGCAATAATTGCTTTTTAATTGACAATCACACAAGTAGGAGTGCTAAAGCTGGGGCAACATTGGTGGGTGCTCCGGATGGGGTCGGCCGTTTTAAGTTCCCTGTGCCGTTAAGAATGGACAGACAAGTGTACAGACAGACAAAGACCGAAATTCTTGTGTCGAAGGCCCCCGAGAAAGAGTATCGTCTTTAAAAACACCGATCGCGTAAAGGCGCGTTTACACTAGAGAGACGCCACACATTTTTTGGTCTGCCGACTGTTTTTGGGACTGTCTTTTGTCTTGTCATTGTCATAGTTACACTCCAACGACACAAACAACCGGCCGATGGTCCGAAGAAGACTCGGTACACGCGTTGTCGTGCTCACAGCCTTTCATTGGCCAATTCGGCAGTCACACTGGATGCACACGCAGCGACACTGACTACACTTCAAGACGTTCACCTCGTTTTCAGCCACGCTCCATGCTAGGCCGTTGTCCTTTTCCGGCTAACGGCACAGCCCCCGCCATTATTCACGGCGTCGAGGCACAGGGGTAGAGAGACACAAAATGGAAGCGAAGAAAACACTTCCGTGGGCTGCGCAAGATGCCTATTCAAACGTTGTGGAAGCCACGGAGGGGGCATTATTATCTCCCCTTACACTTTCTCCTTCGTGGTTGTCTTAAGCAAAGACTTGGGAGAGTTTTTGATAGCCGAAGATCTCCCGACAACACACCGATGACCGAGCTGCCGAAGCGTTTATCTGTTGTTTTCGGTGTGTCATCATATTACACTATGGCACCATGCTGCTTTATTGCTATTGCAATTACATGGGCAGTCTCGATTAGACTTCGCCGCCAGTGTCGGCGTCATGCACTCTAAATGTATACGTATGCATATATATGAAAACCCAAGAAAGGAAAAACAAATCCCGAAAGAGACCACAGAGCGCGTAGTCGAACGTGAGACCTCCACATCGTGAATGCGAGGCATTAACCACTGAGCCACTGAAGGATACCTGCTCGTGCATGTTTCTGCCCCGTGTAATCGTCCGGGTCATTTCAGTATCGTGTCGCTCTTAGTGTAAACACACCTTAAGTGCCTAAACGCTGCTGTATGGGATCTTGTCAGGGTTGCCTTCACGGAGATGGTTCATAATTGTGAACTTTGTACTCTTCTCACGAGTGCTATTGCGAGAGATATCTCTTGCAACCCTTTCCCTGGCCTGCCACTACGTTATATATCTTCCTTAGCATAGGAGATACTATCATCTGCCAGTCTTGTGTTGGGCACTACACAAGAATGAATAACGAAAATAATTGCCTCTGATCTCCCGAAGCAGTATGCGATCACTCTTCGTGGCTTTGGTGTAATATCAAAGCATCTTTATACTCTACATGACAAAGCCTCCACGACTAGCAACACGACTATCACCTTTGATACTCCGACACTTTGACCCGAATGCACCCACGGAAATTCATACTGACCACAGCGATGTTGGCCTTGGTATGACAGTAGTTAGAGCGCGAGAACAAAATGACAAAACAGAGACAAGAAGGACACGAAAGACTCGTGTCTTTCATGTCCTTCTTGTCTCTGTGTCGTCGTTTTCTTCTCGCGCCATAACTATCGTCATGCCATGCTAGTCCAAGCTGCCACCCTCGGCCTTGGCGCCGTGTTGGCTCAAAAAAAGCAGGGATACCAAGAATACGTCGTCGCTTACGCGAGTCGAACTCTGAAGAACGCTGAGTATAATTATTCTGCTGCGGAAAAAGAATGTCTCCCCATAAACTGGGCTCTAACTTCCGTCCGTACCTTTATGACCGCTCTTTCGACGTCTTCATGGATCACCACGCTCTCTGTTGGTTCTCAACGCTGAAAGATCCGTCGGGATGATTCGGTCACTGGGTGCTGAGGCCACAATGATACTACGTTCGTGTTGTGTACCAATCAGGCCACGAGCACTCCGACGCGGACGCTTTTTCCCGTTCACCTCTAGCATACGCCACAGCTTCACCGTCCGTTTCCTTCTCGCCAGTCGACGTCACTGACATGTCAGTGGAGCCATGCAAGGATACTTTGGTTTGTCAGCTGCTCGACTTTCTGGCGGATCCTTCAGCTTACCCCGCACCTCCAGCAAATATGACCTCGTTTATTGACGCTAGATGCCAGGGAAGCCCGACAAACGTTAACCGTGAAGCGTCGAGGAGTCAAGCAGCCAGAATCCGCGCAAGTGCGAGCTCGAGTCTGGTGTTGCTTTTGACGCTGGTGCTTGCTTGCTTGCTCGTGTCTTTAGTCATCGTCTTTTCATCACTACAGGTGTTTAGGTACTTCAACTTCTATCGTTGTTTTTAGCCCCGCCGTGGCGGTCTAGTGGCTAAGGTACTCGGCTGCTGATCCGCAGGTCGCGGGATCAAATCCCGGCTGTGGCGGCTGCATTTCCAATGGAGACGGAAATGTTGTAGGCCCGTGTACTCAGATTTGGGTGCACGTTAAAGAACCCCAGGTAGTCGAAATTTCCGGAGCCCTCCACTATGGCGTCTCTCATGATCATATGGTGGTTTTGGGACGTTAAACCACACAAATCAAATCATTTCGTTGTTTTTACTATGGTGTGAGTGTTCACGTTTGTTGACATAAAATATTACCTAATACAAGCCCGATTTTCTCTGTTATGGCATGGATATATCAGGAGGTCTTCTGAAATTTTCTCAGTAAAAAATTTTGTTTTTATCAAGTGCCCAATTGTTGTGATCTCTTTTTTATACCACTGTTGTATTAGTTCCTAACCATGCTAGAAATTTTTGTCTTCAATGAAATTGAACACATCTTCAGAAAGCAGAGCTCTGGCCTAGTTTGTGATGCATACCTTAAGAAATGAAGAGCAATTTCGGAACAAAAGAATACGCACACATGACGAAATGCTTCCTTGTGTGTGCTTCTTTTGTTGTCAACTTCATCGCGCTTCATTTCTTCAAGTATCTCTATGTTAATATACTGTGTATCTGCTAATCAGTTGAGCCTGTGCTGCCCCACGTTTGATGAAATGTTTATTTTTGGTCACAAGGGTGATAAAATGAGGCCAAATTATTTATTTGTTGAGTGCAATTATTTATGTTGTTTTCTGGCAAATAAATGCTGCGAGGCTGGAACAATTTCAAAATGCATGATTCCAAAGGGCGTGGATTGAAACACGCGAAAAACGGAGCAGCAGGAGTAGGCAGATTCATTACCGAAAAAAAAAGAAACGTCTCGCACACCGCATAGCGGAGCAAGTGCGGGCGGGCCCATAAAAAAATATCTGCCCCGTACTTGTATGTTTCACTGCAAGTGTCGTCGAAAGACGATAGGGTTCCATATGGAGAGAGTGAACAAAACGTTTATTTGTAGTTATGCCCGAGAAAATCGGTGAACTGTATTCTGGAAGCGCTGAGTTAGAGAGTCTCGATCAACGCAGCGAAGGCAAACGAGCGCATCGAGGCACGTTGGACACGAACACCATCTGGCAGTTATCTTCGAAAACCAAGGAAGGCGTGCGCGCCCACCGAGAAAGATGCGTGCCTGTCTTGGAGACGATAAGATGTAGAACGCAAAGCGACTGGCAGGTGCCACTACCATGTCGTCTTAGATAACGTTGGAAACACTTGCCTTCTTGAGCATCGCGTTGCACTGTCTGCGCAGCGTGATAAACGCTAAGGTCTTCCAAATAACCCATGTATGCCTTCTCTGATATAACGACACACAAAAAATAATGACGTGTTGTTATAGTGCCTCAGATAAGCACAATAATTGTTTTTTAATTTTCAATCGCGCAAGTGTGAATGCTTAAACTTGAGCAATATTGCTGGGTGCTGCGTTTGGGGTTGGCCGTTAGGCGTATCGCTTGGTGCGGTTTGGTGTATAGTTACAGTGGTCAAACAGACAGACAGACAGACAGACAGACAGACAGGCAGACAGACCAAATATCTGAGGTCCTCAAGAAAGACTATCTTGTCTTTGAAAGAAAAAAGCACTCCACTCATGTGACACCCAACAAAAAAAATAACAGCGCGGCAGAGAGCGCTAGGGGATGATGTGCGGCTGGTATCAGTTTTGTAAACTGGTGAGCCCTTGTGCTGAGTTGTTTTAAGCCGATTTGCTCATCTGTAGTTAAGAGGACGATGTACTCTACCTTCGGAGAGCAACAAACCGTTCCTATTTCGAAATACCTTACGACCAGTGCGGTCGATGTTTAGAAAAAGGGGGTAAGGATTTAGGGTACTAAGTACTCTACTATGGGAGAGCATAAAGCCATCCCGCAAGCATCACACTTGATAAGTGCGATCGACCATCCCGAGACATGTGAATTCAGGCAGAGAGTTCTGCGTAGGGCTTAAGAAAGAAAAATGTAGAAAGAGCGAGACGAAGAGAGAGAAACAAAGAAAAGAAGAAATAGAGAGATATAAGAAAGAAGGACAGCAAGAAGGAACAAATGGAAAAAGGGAGAAAGTGAAAGGGAGAAAGAAAGATAGGAAGTACGAGATAGAAAGAAAAAGACTGAGAAAGAATGAAAGAAAACAACAGGTAATAAAAGAGAGAGAACGAAAAGAACAAAAAAGAGAGAAATAAAAAAACAAATACGAGCAAAAAAGTAAAAAAGAGAGAGAAAGATAAAAAAAAGAAAGAAGAACAGAGAGAGAAAGAAATACAGAAGCAGCTAGAGAATAATAAAGAAAGGAAGAAAGAGAGGTAAAATGAGAAGATATTGAGCGAAAGAAAGAAATAGAGAACTGGGTTGTATGTCAGGAAGGCACGCGTCAAGCCTCTCTTCTCCCTTATTTCGCGCCTATGAAAATTTTATTTCCTCAGCTCTCCAGGCCACGCCGTGGTGGTCTAGTGGCTAAAGTTCTCGGCTGCTCCCGCAGGTCTCGGGATTGAATCCCGGCTACGGCGCCTGCATTTCTTATGAAGGCAGAAACGCTGTAGGCCCGTCTGCTCGGGTTTGGGTGCACGTTAAGGAACCCCAGGTGGACGAAATTTCCGGAGCCCTCCACTACAGCGTGTAATACCAATTGTAGAATCGAAACACTGACATCTTGTTAATGGAATCGCCCATGAAGGAAGCAACCTGAAATGCATGTACGCTGTTTTATACGTTTCAGATGCGCGACATGATTACGAGGCATGCTGCAGAGTAATTGTGGTCACCTTGCATTTTTTAACATGCTGCACACGCATTGTCTTGCAGTTCAACCCCATCGGCGAGGGGCTGCTGTTGCCGAGAATCGAACGCATTTGCGAGGTAAGCTGCACAACAGCATAGCAAACCACATTAAAGGCGTTCGCTGGAGCGCAGGCAACGCTGGCGATTCTACAGAAAAAATGTTTAGTTTTTTATTATTTTACAAGGAACATTGATTGATTGATTGATATGTGGGGTTTAACGTCCCAAAACATCTATATGATTATGAGAGACGCCATTATGGAGGGCTCCGCAAATTTCGACCACCTGGGGTTCTTTAACGTGAACCGAAATCTGAGCACACGGGCCTACAACATTTCCGCCTCCATGTTTACCAGGAACATAATTGATACTGCTTTCGTCATTTATTTTAAGCTAAATACAAGCAAAAAGCAAACGCGGGCAGTGCGACGGCGTTCGAAGCAAGCGCGTGTAATCTATACGCACGGCACCGCAAGATTCGAAGAATCTGTGCCATGACGTCATGCAAGATTCCCACCAGGTGGTGCCCCTAAAACTTCTCTGGGCTAATAGCTCGAGCTGCGCGACCAACAGAACGAGTTCACGCACCTGGCGTGTCGGACGATGGTAGCCGCCGCCACCCCGCTTTGGCCCTGGAATGAAGTGGCGAGATGAGCACGGTCCCGTTGGCCACCATCACCACGTCGTCTCGCGTCTCCCTTTCTAGCCACTACACTGCATAGTGACCCGAAGAACACGCCCTTCTTTGAGCCGTCGGGTGCCATGCTTTAGCGACTCTGCCCGCCATTGCCGTCATTTCAACAGCCATTGTCGCCAGCCCCGCCGCGGTGGTCTAGTGGCTAAGGTACTCGGCTGCTGACCCGCAGGGCACGGGTTCGAATCCCGGCTGCGGCGGCTGCATTTCCGATGGAGGCGGAAATGTTGTAGGCCCGTGTGCTGAGATTTGAGTGCACGTTAAAGAACCCCAGGTGGTCTAAATTTCCGGAGCCCTCCACTACGGCGTCTCTCATAATCATATAGTGGTTTTGGGACGTTAAACCCCACATATCAATGAAAATCAGCCATTGTCGCCATTTCGCCAGATCATTCGGCTCGACGCCGTTACGCTGTGAATAGCACCACGGACCAGCAGCTTATGCATGCCATCTTGCTCGATACGCTGCCGGTTGAGTTTCTTTATCTTACCTGGCGCATCGACCACAAGCCCGCAGCGATTTGATGCCCTTTGCTCTGTGGTGCTCGCCTGCTACGGCCTCACGAACCACGTGCATCCGTGGTCCGCGCCTTCAAAGTTTCCTCTGCGTTGCAGCGCGCGGTAGCAACCAGTCCGTAGCCGTTCATTGACCGCTAACTTACCTATACGGCTTGGACTAGCTCTACCTCCGATACAATCGCAAGAACATCCAATCCTGCATGTGACCACGATGATGAGGTAAAAGACGCCCCCACTATGACTGCACCTCAGTTGTAAGGGCGGCGTCTCTCGAACTCCCCTCGGAGCACGCGTACGCAGGTCCTTCACACGCGCCTGTCACCTGCATGTCGTCCACGACATAGACGGCACACGTCACCGTGACCCCCCCCCCCCCCCGGCTCTACAACGGCTACCTTGCCGCATGCTTTGGAGTCTAACGCAGACATCGCTGTCGACTATGTATGCTGAACACGACATTTCATCGCCTTTGACATATTGTGCGCCTTGCCAGCAGCCAGTACCAGCTACCTCGAAGCATCCCGGAGCCGAAATTGGTGCTCGTGACATGCTGCGGTGGAACTTTGAGGACGCTGCTACAATAATTGAGGACCAAGTGGCTGCTTCGTCAATGGCCGCACAGCTCGCATATTCCGTACCAACTAAGCAGGTGGACATGCTATCCCGATGAGCCTATAGGTACCCCAGCCGACTCTCCGGTAGAGCCCCCGCAATCTGGGTCTCATGACCATCCTCCGGAAACTTTGTAGGGCGGAAACTTTGAAGGGAAACTTTGAATTTAAGCCTTCATCGGAAATTAAGCCTTCATCCACGTTCTTATATGGCAGAGAGCAAAGGGACACTTCAATTTGAACATCAAATAGATGGTCTTAGTCTATAAAGTTCAAGATAAAATTTAACGGCCAGTCATTTGCAATGTCATGTAACTTCATCAGACGTGGCTAACTTATGACAAGCGCGCAATCAAAAGACTATCAGATATTGCAAAACTTTGCCCCCAAATGTGCATATCACCAGTCCAAAAAATTATGAAGTCCGCAGTTGGATACAGTCTGATGGCGTTATAATACCGGCGACTGCTGTATCTTTGCCTGAATTCACATGTCTCCGGATGGTTGATCGCACTTATCAAGTGTGATGCCCGCGGGAAGGCTTTACGCTCTCCCATAGTAGAGTACTTAGTACTCTAAATCGTTACCCCCTTTTTCTAAACATCGACCGCACTGGTCGTAAGATATTTCGAAACTGGGACGGTTTGTTCCTCTCCGAAGGTAGAATACATCGTGCTCTTAACTACAAATGGGCAAAGCGGCTTAAAAGAGCTGAGTACAATTGCTCACCAGTTTTCAAAACTGATACCAGCCGCACATCATCCCCTAGCGCTCTCTCCCACGCTGTTATTTTTTTCTTGGTTGTCACATGCGTGGAGTGCTTTCTTCTTTGAAAGACACGATAGTGTTTCTTGGGGACCTTCGACGCAAAGATATTGGTCTGTCTGTTTGTCTGTCTGTCTGTCTGTCTGTCTGTCTGTACATTTGTCTGTTTGCCCACCGTAACGATACCCCAAACGGCACCAAGCAATACGCAAAACGGCAAACCCCAAACGCAGCACCCTCCAATATTGCTCAATTTTCAGCATTCACACTTGCGCAATTAAAAATTAAAAAGCAATTATTGCACATATCTGAAGCACCATAACAACACGTCAATATTTTTTGTGTGTCGTTGTACCAGAGAAGGCATACAGGGCTTAGTTTAAGGACCGTAGCGTTAATAACGCTGCGCAGACAGTGCAACGCGATGCTCAAGAAGGCAAGTGTTTCCAACGTTATCTAAGACGACGTGGTAGTGGCACCTGCCCGTGGCTTTGCGTTCTACACCTTATCGCCTCCGATTGGATTGGATTGGATAAACTTTTATTTGGTCCTCCAAAACACAGATCACTGTATTGCGGGCAGCTCCCACGTGGGGACTGAGATGCCAAGCTCCTCAGCCGCCTCGCGGGCTTGGTGGACAGCCCAGAGCTGATCTGCCAAGGATGAGCTGTGGATTGCCGCCTCCCATCTGGCAGAGGTGATGTGTGATAAATGAGCGAATTTGGTGCACTGCCAGAGCATGTGTTCTAATAAAGCTATTTCCCCACAATGTGGACAAAGATTACTTGGATATAGGTCAGGGTACATGATGTGTAACATTTTCAAAGTAGGGTACATCCGTGTTTGCAAAAGCCTTAATGTAAGTGCTTGGGGCCGGGTTAGATTTTTGTGAGGTGGAGGAAAAATCCTTCTAGACAGGTAGAAATGTTTAGTGAGCTTGTTATATGTTGTAAGAGTTTCCCGGTTATCCCCTTCACCGCTAGAACGCATCCCCGGGGAGGCGCGGTTGGAGAGTTCTCGCGCCGCCTCGTGTGCTGCTTCGTTGAGATTGGGAGGGGAATCGTTGATTTGTCCATAGTGAGCTGGGAACCAACTCAGAAGATGATGTGTTATGTTTTTGCCTTGCAGTATTTTTAGCGTTTGTTCACAGACCGTCCCCTTGGCGAACGCCCGTAGTGCTGCCATGGAATCACTGTAGACCACTTCAATGTTATCTATCTTGAGTGCTAAGGCGATGGCCACTTGTTCCGAAATGATTGGGTCTATCGTCCTGACCGTCGCTGAGTTGACGACATGGCCAGCCCCATCGACTACCACTGCCACAAACGCTTTCCCATTGGCGTAGGAAGCCGCGTCAACAAATACGACCCCTCGTTCCTCGTTTGAGACTTGACGAAGTATAGTCCTGGCCCTCGCTACTCTTCTTCCGACGTTGTGTTCTGGATGCATGTTTCTCGGCATAGGAGATACCGTGATAGTCTCCCTGATGTTGTCAGGGATATCATTGTAATTGCGTCTGATTGCTATTGGGTTTTGGCCCAGCTCCTGCAGGATCATTCTCCCCGACCTTGTAGTAGATAACCTTGCAAACTGTGCTCTCTCTTGGGCTTCTGCTATTTCTTCGAGCGTGTTGTGTATGCCAAGCTCAAGCAGACGCTCGGTGCTGGTATGTATGGGTAGGCCCAGGACCTTCTTGATAACTTTCCTGAGGAGCACATTCAGTGTCTCAGACTCTGCTCTTGACCAGTTGTGCATTGCTGCCTCGTATGTGAAGTGACTTAGAACAAACGCATGCATCAACCTGATGAGGTTGTCTTCCTTGATCCCATTTCTTTTGTTGGCCACTCTGCGTATGAGGTGCACCGCACTGTCTGTTTTCCGAGTTAACTTGGCTATAGATTTGCTGTTGGCGCCGGTAGACTCTATCAGCATTCCCATGACTTTGATGGAGTCGACCCTCTGGATGGCATCCCCTTTATTTGTACGGAGATGGATGTCTATCTGGTTTAACGGCTTCCATCCCCTGGGCTTTGGTCCCCGGCGTGCAGTCCGATAAAGCAAAAGTTCTGACTTACTCGAGGAGCACTTGAGCCCGGAAAGGCGAAGGTAGTCTTCTACGGTGTCAATCGCCTCTTGCAGAGCGCTCTCAATCTGCCCCTCGCTTCCACCTGTGCACCAGATGGTAATGTCATCTGCGTAGATGCTGTGCTTCAATCCTTCAATGCTCGATAATTTCTTTGACAGTCC
The DNA here is from genome assembly GCF_043290135.1 of Rhipicephalus microplus. Lineage (NCBI taxonomy): Eukaryota > Metazoa > Arthropoda > Arachnida > Ixodida > Ixodidae > Rhipicephalus > Rhipicephalus microplus. The sequence continues at coordinate 473,061,166 of NC_134710.1, forward strand.
AATCATGGCAATGTTAAACAGCATTGGTGAAATCACTGCCCCTTGTGGCGTGCCCCTTGCTTCTAGTTCGATTTCTGCGGTCTCGATATCTGCAATCTTCATCACGGCTTTTCGATCTGTAAGAAAGGACCATACGTAGTCATAGAAGGCTTTCCCTAGACCAAGCTTGGAAATTGCTTCGAGTATGAATGAATGGTGGATGTTGTCAAACGCTTTTTCTAGATCTAGGCACAGAATGGCTCTCACGTCTCTGGTTTCATTGTCAATGACCTGGTGTTTGATAAGCTTCAATGCATCTTGTGTGGATAGCCCTGCCCTGAATCCAACCATATTGTGTGTATATATGTTGTTATCTTCCAAGTACTTGTTTATCCTGTGCAGTATGGCATGTTCTGCGACCTTGCCGATACATGATGTCAAGGATATTGGCCTCATGTTGTCCAAGTTAGGGGGCTTTCCTGGCTTAGGAATAAGGATCGTGCTGGCCAGCTTCCACTGCTCTGGCACCCTGCCTTCTTTCCATGCTGAATTGATCATATCCCTCAGGGTTTCAATTGAATCGTCATCAAGGTTACGCAGGGCCTTGTTTGATATACCGTCCGGACCAGGGGCCGACCTGCCGTTGAGATCATGCAAGGCTCTTCTGATCTCCTCGATGTTAAAGTCGCCCTCAAGACCTGGATTTGGCGTGCCCTGGTACTGTCTACTTGGTGGTGCCAATCCTCTTTTGATTGGGAGGTACTTATGCACGAGCTGCTGGACAACTTGCTGTTCTGTAGTGCGCCCTATCTCTTTATGCAAAATTCGAGCGATGACATGCTTTTGATTTGTTTTGGTGGTGTTTTCGTTGAGGAGATGCTTTAACATATTCCATGTCTTGCCATTGCGCATCTGACCATCGACGGAGTTGCAGATTTCGTCCCATTGCTGCCTCGATAGTGCGCGACAATGTTCCTCGACTGATCTGTTTACCTCAGCTATCTTCTTCCTCAGTCTTCGGTTCAGGCGCTGACCCTTCCAACGGTTCAGTAGTGCTTGCTTTGTCTCAAGAAGATGAGCAAGCCGGCTATCCATTCTTTCAACCGGAAGATCTGTGGTAATGGTGGAGGAGACGGATTTGATGTCATCTTTAATCTGTTTGACCCACTGCTCCAAGCCTTGTCTGTGGCCATCTTGTTCCCTTTCCATCCTTATCTTCCTGAACTTATCCCAGTCTGTGAAGTGGAATTCTCTCTGCTTTTTACGCTCCACGGAGAAGATAGTGGCAAGAATGCAGTGGTCACTCCCTAGGTCTACAGCAAGGTTCATCCACTGGGCCTTCTTGATGTTCCTTACAAATGTAAGGTCCGGGGTGGAATCCCTGCAGCAAGATGTACCAAGCCTTGTTGGTAGGCTGGGGTCTGTGATTAGGGTGAGATCAAGTTCACTGGCACTTTGCCAAAGTCGATTTCCTTTCCCAGTGTTGTACTTGTAACCCCATGTAGGATGAGGGGCGTTGAAATCACCTGCTATGACGAGTGGACATTCCTCGGCGATATTAACAGCTTTCTTTAGAACCGTCTTGAACCCTTGCTTTTGTTCCTTTGGACTGCTGTATATATTAAGAATGAAAATGCTCTGACGGTTGCTGGTACCCGGCACGATCTCTACCAAGACGTGTTCCAATCGGCCTGCTTCTATCTTGAGGTCATGGGTTACGTGCGTTAGTTTGTTGCATACGAAGGTGCAGACTCCCCTCCCTTCAGTATCCCCTATTACAGGCCGGAATCCAGACAACGTTGCTTGCGGTGAAAGGGTCTCTTGTAATAATATAATATGAGGCTTTTCTTGGCTGCTCCTGATATACTGCTGCAGGGTTGCCTTCTTTTTAAGGTAACCTCTACAGTTCCATTGCCAGATACGAAATGCTTCACGTAGCGCTGCCATCATGGTTATTACATGGGTGGCCAGAGCCTGATGCTGCACCTGTCGACAGGTTTGGTACCACTAGTATTGGTGGCCGAAGGGGTGAGCTGTGCATGAGGAGGCCTTGCTGTGTTGTGCAGATATGATTCGACCTTTGTAATGCGCAAAGTCATATGCTCTTCCAGTGCCGCCACGCTTGATTGTAGCCTACCCATCTGCTCGCTAAGATGGGCTACTACTTTGCTGAGCGTCTCAAACACCTCTTTCATATCTGACATGGTCGTTTGGTTGGCTTCCACGTGTTCTGCCATGACTGCCCTCTTTTTCGCGGTTCTCGAGTCCCCCACGTTTTCAGCCACAGGGACATCAACTGGCTGAGGCATTGGCTGTGAAGATTGCGCGCTGGTTAGCTTAGTGACAAGAATTTTTATTTCCTTTAACTAAGCTGATAGCCTCTTATTTGATTTTGTAAGTCTCGCGTTTTCTTGCTCTAGCTGTGCAATTCTATCATGCTCTGGCAGCTTACCTGTCATCACCTCTGCCCCGCCGTTGCGCACTCGCTCAGCCCAGCTGCCTTTCGAAGTAACTGCAGGCGTCCTCCCCGGATGTGAAGCCGTGATCTCGAACTGAACGCCAGGTAGCTGGCCGTTCGGGTGCCGCCCAGGCTGATCCCGACCCTGATGGTGACCTTGAGAACACGAGCGCCCCCGTGATTGGGAGCGGGCCTTGGGTCTAGAACCTCTTCTGGAACGCGACCTCCCCCTGGAGTGGGGCCGCCTTTCCTGTTCTTGTGTAGTCTGGATGCTCTGGGTCCCGTAGGCTGGAATAAGCTGCTTGTCATTGATGTCTGGACTCGATGTGATTGATGCGTCCCGGGCTTCTGCGGCTGCTCGCGATCTTTCCCAACGTCTGCGTCTGACGACGTATGGCACTAAGAACCTGTTCTTGCACTCCTTGTCTGCCGTGGGATGGTGACCGTCGCACAGCCTGCATCTTGGATTGCACTGGTGCAGGCTATCTGGGTTCTTGATTTCGCAGCCTCTGCAGATTGTTTCAGCTGGGTTCGGACAGACGTCAGCCTGATGTCCCAGCTTTCCGCAGACGTAACAAATATCGATGTTCTTGCGGTAAAGGGAGCACTGCAAAAGTGAAGGTCCATATCTCACGAATCTGGGCACCTTGTGTCCTTCGAACGCTATGATGATTGTCCCGGTGTTCTTGATTCTCTTGGCCTGCAGCGCGAGCGGGTTGTTCGCGTTCACAATCTTTCGGGTCAAAATGTCCTGAGTATCGCTTACGGGGATCCCGCGAATCACTCCTTTACAAGTGTCGTGGGGTGCCGCGGCGTACGCGCTAACCTCGAAAACTTTGCCTCGAATGTCAATTTGCTTGACCTTGAGGTATCTTGAAGCTCTGTCTTGGTCCGGAGTGCTTGCCACCATAATGTTCTGCTGCAAGTTGGAACAGATGATGTCCTGCATGGCCTCTTCCTCTTTAACGCCGGCCGCCAGTACTATCGCGTCTGCCACGGCTCCAGTGCCAATTCTCGAGATATTTAATCCTCCACGTGGTCGTAGCACAATTTTGCTGAAGTCCTTAGGTAGTGGCGGCATGCGTCCAGCTCGCACATTTGTATGCTTGGTGTCATACCTACTACGACTGGCTCGAGCGTCTCCCGCAACGCCGGCCTCGGTCGAACCCTTGGCAGCAGGAACGCTAACCGCGGCTTGCTTATTCCTTGAGCGTCTTGTTTCGGCTTCCTTCCAACCCATTTCTTCCGTGCAATCCTCTGGAGAGATGTCCTCTCCATCTACTTGGTATTCCATTCTCAGTTGCAGATACTGGAACGCGCAGAGCGTTGAGTCGCGTTGGCGCCGGGCCGGCGCATCGGCGACAATCGCCTCCTTGGTTAGGCCTAAATCCCCCGGTGGCGTTGCCGTGTAAAAATGTCCCAAAAAACGGTTTAAAAGTCCACTCACCGGCACAAAGGTGGTATCTGCTGATTTCTTAAGAACTTAGGCACACGATGAGAGTAAAAACTCGGCGACAAATTCGTGAATACCACAGGAAAGCATTCTTGAAAGCAGGAGCCGATCTTCGCGCGTCCGCACTGGTCGGCACCTAGAGCGTCCACCTTATCGCCTCCGAGACAGGCATGCATCTTTCTCAGTTGGTGCGCACGCCTTCCTTGGTTTTCGAAGATAAGTGCCAGATGGCATTCGTGTCTGACGTGCCTCGATGCGCTCGTTGGCCTTCGCTGCGTTGATCGAGACTCTAACAGAGCGCTTCCAGAATACAGCTGACCGATTTTCTGCGGCAGAACTACAAATAAACGTTTTGTTCACTCTCTCCACATGGAACCCTATCGTCTTTCGATGACACTTGCAGTGAAACATGCAGGTACGGGGCAGATATTTTTTTTATGGGCCCGCTCGCACTTGCTGCGCTAAGCGGTGTGCGAGACGTTTCTTTTTTTTTCGGTAATGAATCTGCCTACTCCTGCTGCTCCGTCTTTCGCGTGTTTCAATCCACGCCCTTTGGAATCATGCATTTTGAAATTGTTCCAGCCTCGCAGCATTTAATAATTGCACTCAACAAACAAATTATGTGGCCTCATTTTATGGTCCTTGTGACCAAAAATAAACATTTCCTCAAACGTGCGGCAGCACAAGCTCAACTGATTAGCAGATACACAGTATATTAACATAGAGATACTTGAAGAAATAAAGCGCGATGAAGTTGACAACAAAAGAAGCACACACAAGGAAGCATTTTGTCATGTGTGCGTATTCTTTTGTTCCGCAATTGCTCTTCATTTCTTAATGTATGCATCACAAACTAGGCCAGAACTCTACTGTTCTAAAATAATAGATGTGTTCAATATCATAAAAGACAAAATTTCCAGGATGGTAAGGAACTAACACAACAGTGGTATAAAAAATAGAACACAACTATTGGGCACACGATAAAAACAAAATGTTTTACTGTGAAAATTGCGGAAGAGCTCCTCATATATGCACACGCTAACAGATGAAATTGGGCTTGTATTAGGGTAGTATATTAGACAACAAACGTGAACACTCACACCATCGTAAAAACAACGATAGAAGTGGAAGTACCTAAACACCTGTAGTAAAGGAAAGACGACGACGAAAGACAGGAGCAAGCAAGCAAGCACCAGCGTCAAAAACAACACCAGACTCGAGCTCGCGCTTGCTCGGATTTTGGCTGCTTGACTCCTCGACGCTTCACGGTTAACGTTTGTCGGGCTTCCCTGGCATCTAGCGTCAATAAACGAGGTCATATTTGGTGGAGGTGCGGGGTAAGCTGATGGATCCGCCAGAAAGTCGAGCAGCTGACAAACCCACGTATCTTTGCATGGCTTCACTGACATGCCAGTGACGTCGACTGGCGAGAAGGAAACGGACGGTGAAGCTGTGGCGTATGCTAGAGGAGAACGGGAAAGAGCGTCCGCGTCGGAGTGCTCGCGGCCTCAGTGGTACACAACACGAACGTGGTATTATTGTAGCCTCAGCGCCCAATGTACAGGTCATCCTGACGGATCTTTCAGCGATGAGCACCAACACAGAGCGTGGTGATCCGTGACGACGTCAAAAGTGCGGCCATAAAGGTATGGACGGAACTTACCCAAAGCCCAATTTATGGCAAGACATTCTTTTTCCGTAGCAGAATAATTGCACTCTGCTTTCTTCAGAGTTTGATTCACGTAAGCGACGACGTGTTCTTGGTATCCCTTTTTTTTAGCCACAATGGCACCAAGGCTGACACCACTGACGTCGATATTAATTTTTGTGGGTGCATTCGGGTGAAAGTGTCGGAGTATCGGAGGTGATGTTAGTAAGCGCCGAAGTGTCTCGAAACATGTATCGCACTCTCGTGACCAAGCAAGCAGGCTGTTGTAGGCTATCGGAAGGTTGGCAAAAGGGGCGACGATGGAAGCAAAGTCGCGCACCAATCTGCTGCTACTGACGCCGGGGCTTGCTTGTTTGTACGTGTCTTTCGTCGTCGTCTTTCCTTCACTACACATCGAAAAATATTTTAGTGGTTTGAATATGCAACATGAACCTTGCACGAAGTCAACTCATATTGACTGCACTTTATTGGTTACATTTACAAAATATAGCTGGTGATATAAAAACACGGGAAAATGAACACATAATATCCAAGAATGCATGTCATTTGTCCTTGAAAAGCGCCATTTCTGTCATTCTTCAGCTGTACTCTGTGCACACCGATCAGCTGTGGCCTTGTGGAATAGTTCAAGAACGGTTATATTCTGTCCAAAAGCGACAAAATTCAATAAATTTAAGAGCACCTGCAAATCTTGCAAAAGCGACCGTCTTTCTTCGTCACAAAGGAGTACGACGCTTCATACAACTACACACAGCCTCAGAAACGCAGTTATACGCGATGTCCAGTGATGGACCCAATACAAATGGAAAACACAAATTAATGCATTTGCCTCGATGACAGTCGTAATTGTGTAAATATTGTTAAGACGCACGTGCTTGCACCCTGCTTGTTCGTAGAACGACGTATATTGAGCATCGTGCGCGGTTGAACCGTTACTTTTGAAAACATTAACTGTGCCCCCTTCCCCTGCAAAAAATGCTTGTCGGCGTGGACGTAAATTGAAATTGACACAAGGAAAACGATGACTAAAAGAGCGCGCTCACTTGTTGTTCTTCTGTAGGTTGACACCACCTTCCACAATGAGTTGTAGAAGTATATGAGCACATAAAATACCTTGCACGAACAGCACGAGTCGTAAAACATTGTGGCGCACAAGCACACAGCAAGCGAGCACCAGGAAATGCAAGAGCAAAGATAGCGCACGCTTCGCAAAGACCAGACACGAAACTTGTTAAGAGATTTGGAAGCTAGCCAGGCGACAGAAAACGCGCAACACCAACACCACCTGCCAGCAGTTGTTTTCATTCGATCTCAAACCCAGCCACCACCCAGCGCTCTCGCGGAACGCGAACGAAAGTGATCGGGACGGGTCAGTACGACACTGATCCGACAGATCACTGCGAGAGCGCGAGCCAAGGCAACCGCCACTCTGAGTGAGCGAGAAAGAAGTGTCACTCTGTAAATTAGCCGGTTATGCGGGTCACTGACAGCCAATGAGGGGAAGCACGAGCGGTCTTCTCTCTCTCACTCAGAGCAGCGGTTCTTTGCTCTCGCTCTCTCAGTTATGTGTCGGATACGTATCGGTACAAATCAATTGGAGAACGGGTCAGTTCGCTCTCGGTGATCCGTTGAGTTGCCGGGTTAGACGAATTATTCGGAGGGCGGGTCAGTTGACTCTGCGATGAGTCGTCTCCCGAGAACCACCACTAACTTTTACAGAGCCGCGGATAACTCGACATTTAAAAAGAGGCACTCAAAAGATGCGGCTCGCTTCTGAGCGACCCATCTCTACTCTTAGTCGTCGAACATTTGTTCTAAACACAAATCGCTAAGAGAAGGCACGTAGACAAGGAAGGGCCCTTCGGGGCCGCACCCCTCGTCCAAAATTCGTTTAGTCAGCCAATAACACCAGAGTATCGAGGTACAAGTACAAGAAGCGGTGTGTGCATGTAAACAAATCAAAAGCAAACGCATTTAAGGAACTAACCAAGAACATCTGCATACAAGAACCCTCATTCTGAAGCATCGCGACCTCGCCAAGAAATTCAGTGTCCGCCCCGTAAATCAACACCACTACAGGAACACCACGCACTCAATTGTCCGAAAAGTAGGCCTAAGCATTGCCGTACAGGAAGAAATTATACCAGTGATTCACAAGCCTGCAACCACATGCTCTCTACATAGGGCCAAAAACCTTTCACCGAGGTGGACAGTCAAAGGCGTTCTATACACGGACAGCTTGCAAAAGGAAACTTATGTCCTAAATGTGGCGGCTTTGATCACCAATTAACTCGTTCAACCCCACTCCATCCTATGCGAACCCCAGGATCCTTTGTCGGCAGCCTCTGTATTTCAGCAGGCGCCCGCATGGCGGAAATGGCAAACAGGGTAAATAATTTGTATGGTTGAAGCACCCCCATGTTGAATGAGTGCTCATGCGGCTCTCCAGCCATTCATCTTATTGCGCACTGACGGAAGCGCCATAGTTGAAGAACTTGCTCATCACTTTCGGGAAAGTAAGCAGACGACCACTGTTGTTTACGTCGTTGTGCGTGCGGTACCGTGTTCTTCACGTTTCTTTTAAAAAATAGCAACGTTCCTGGTAATTTAAGTGGCTGAAACAGGGATGTCTAAAAACCCGATCGGGCTGCCGTTGTAGCGGTTTCTAACCACCGTTGAGAATACGATAATTTATGGCAGTCGTGTTGCTAGTCGTGTAGGCTTTGTCATGTAGAGTATAAAGATGCTTTGATATTACACCAAAGGCCACGAAGAGTGATCGCATACTGCTTCGGGAGATCAGAGGCAATTATTTTCGTTATGCATTCTTGTGTAGTGCCCAACACAAGACTGGCAGATGATAGTATCTCCTCTGCTAAGGAAGATATATAACGTAGTGGCAGGCCAGGGAAAGGGTTGCAAGGGATATCTCTCGTGATAGCACTCGTGAGAAGAGTACAAAGTTCACAATTATGAACCATCTCCGTGAAGGCAACCCTGACAAGATCCCATACAGCAGCGTTTAGGCACTTAAGGCGTGTTTACACTAAGAGCGACACGATACTGAAATGACCCAGACGATTACACGGGGCAGAAACATGCACGAGCAGGTATCCTTCAGTGGCTCAGTGGTTAATGCCTCGCATTCACGATGTGGAGGTCTTACGTTCGACTACGCGCTCTGTGGTCTCTTTCGGGATTTTTTTTCCTTTCCTGGGTTTCATATATATGCATACGTATACATTTATAGTGCATGACGCCGACACTGGCGGCGAAGTCTAATCGAGACTGCCCATGTAATTGCAATAGCAATAAAGCAGCATGGTGCCATAGTGTAATATGATGACACACCGAAAACAACAGATAAACGCTTCGGCAGCTCGGTCATCGGTGCGTTGTCGGGAGATCTTCGGCTATCGAAAACTCTCCCAAGTCTTTGCTTACGACAACCACGAAGGAGAAAGTGTAAGGGGAGATAATAATGCCCCCTCCGTGGCTTCCACAACGTTTGAATAGGCATCTTGAGCAGCCCACGGAAGTGTTTTCTTCGCTTCCATTTTGTGTCTCTCTAACCCTGTGCCTCGACGCCGTGAATAATGGCGGGGGCTGTGCCGTTAGCCGGAAAAGGACAACGGCATAGCATGGAGCGTGGCTGAAAACGAGGTGAACGTCTTGAAGTGTAGTCAGTGTCGCTGCGTGTGCATCCAGTGTGACTGCCGAATTGGCCAATGAAAGGCTGTGAGCACGACAACGCGTGTACCGAGTCTTCTTCGGACCATCGGCCGGTTGTTTGTGTCGTTGGAGCGTGACTATATTATTGATAAGACAAAAGACAGTCTGAAAAAACAGTCGGCAGACCAAAATGTGTGTGGTATCTCTCTAGTGTAAACGCGCCTTTAAGCGATCAGCGTTTCTAAAGACAATAGTCTTTCTTGGGGACCTTCGACGCAAGAATTTTGGTCTCGCTGCCCGTGTGTACATTTGTCTGTCCATTCTTTACGGCACCAGTACTTGAAATGACCAACCCCATCCGCAGCGCCCACCAATATTGCCCAAGCTTTAGCGTTCCTGCTTGTGCGATTGTCTATTAAAAAGCGATTATTGCGCATGTCTGGGGCATCATAACAAAATGTGTATATTCTGCATGTGCGTCTTTTACTGAAAAAAGCATACATAAGTAATTCTAAAGACCGTAGCGCTTAGCACGCGTCCCTGACCATGCAACGCTTGCACCAAAAGGCGAGTGTTTCCAACGCTTTCCTATGACGAGATGGTGGTGGCATCTAACCGCCGCCTTGTGTGCTACACCTCATCACCTTTGATGCGGCTGGGCACACCCGTCTCAGAGCTACGCGCTTCGTTTTCCAAGATAACTGCCAGATGGCGCTCATGGCTCACGTACAACGTGACTTGATGTGCTCATTCGCCTCCGCTGCACGCTCGAGGCACTCTAACGCAGCGGCTTTAGAATATGAATAAATGTTTCTTCATTCTCTCCACGCGCAAGACTATCATCTTTCGACGATATTTGCAAATTAACATGCAGATAGGGGTCCATTTTTTTACTCGCACCTCATCGGTGTCGTTGGTCTTCCGCTACCGACGCTGGCCTCCGCCTCATTATTGTTGGAGGCCCGACGTCGCTAGTGGCGAACACGATCGGCTCTTCTAAGCCTCGCAACGCTGGCGATGGTGGGGTTAGGCCAAATCCACTCGGCGCATGTTTCGGCTGGCGAAGGAACTTCGGTTTCCCGCATCCTCTCTATCGCACATAAACAAGCCGAAACAGTGTTCACTTGATGGCACTGGAACGTTGCTGTTGATAGAGAGGGTGAAGCGAGTGAGAGGTGACCGCCGCAAGTGTGCTGCAGGCGAAGGAAAGAGTGGCGTCACCACGCACTGCGAGAGAAAGCATTTTTTTTTGGCTGCCCTAACACCTGCGCAAAAGGGAGTGCGGTGCGGCATGTTGGCACGGAATCATGGATGGACCATGTTGCACAGACTAGAGTAAGAGCTGCTTCGTATCGTAAATTGCTCTGGAGTGGGGTGCTCCACACCTACAAAAACTAGCCTGCAACACGGTTTTACTCATTCACCGCAAGACCTTGTGAGAAAGAGCGACAGAAGCATTGGATCGCTGATGATGGTTAGTGTAGTTTATTGGCGCAAGGGCCAGATATGGCCAAAGAGCGCCAGAGCGATGAAAATGATTTGTGTGATGTGCAGTGTGGATAAAACAGATGTGACGTTTCTGTAAATGGGCCTAAAACAGTCGCTGTAGGTGCGTAAAAATATACATATAGTAAAATATGGCAATGACAAATGATGTCTGCTATGGAGACATAAAATGGTTTAAGAGCGATACGTATGTGAAATGAAAACTTGGCATGGTGCACCAGTGCCTCGACAGAGCCCTTAAAACAAGAGCATGGAGGCCTGGGCTCATTGAAAGCTGCTATCACAGCGGCATCCTCTGAACAGAGGATGCGCTATGAACATGTTGGGCTAAAAACATTCAATGTTGAACTATAAACATTCAATACTACATCCTTTAAAAAGCTTAGAACTGATTTTGCATCAAAAAGCGGCTGTTCGCCGAGAAACATAATCGGATGTAACGGAAGATGGTAGCGTTATGCTAAAGCAAAATATTTCTTTCACTCACTTTCAGCTTTCGGACACTCCAGGAGGACGTGGAGGACGGTTAGCCTGTCGCCACATCTACCACAAGTAGGAGGTTCATCACCAGTCAGAAGAAAGCTATGGGCACCATAAGTGCGTCCTATTCTGAGGCGACAGAATAGGACATCAGTTCGCCGTGTTCTTGTAGCGGAGGGCCAGTAACCCAACCGCGGTTTAATCAAGTGAAGCTTAATATTTATTTCTGTGTCCCACAAGCGTTGCCAGTGGCTTCGCAGTTTCTTGCGTAGGAAGGGTTTTAGATCTGTTGCAGGGACAGTAGCGGTAGGGTTAATAGCGCGCAATATAATTGACGTGGCCATTTGGTCAGCTAACACATTGCCCTCGATGCTTCTATGGCCAGGTATCCAGCAAATAGTAACATGCTGGTTGGACATATACGCAGTACACAGGACGGCATACAGCTCAATTATTACCGGATTTCCGAATTTGAAAAGGGATCTTAATGCATTTACGGCGCTTAATGAGTTTGTGAATATAATTGATTTTTGTATGTTTGATTCCCGTATATGCTTCACAGCCGACAAAAGTGCATAACCCTCAGCCGCAAATATACTTGTTTCCGGGTGCAGTACACCGGATGTACACAGCTGTATAAGCCACCCCTGCATGAGACTTAGAAGCGTCGGAATAAAACTCTACGCATGAGTAGTTGGATTGGAGTTGTCGGAAATGTATTTTAATATGTGCTTCTGGTGCGAGTTTAGTGATATAGGCAAATGAAGGGTCACAATGTATAAGCTGCCACTGCCACGGCGGTAAATGTTTTGTTGTGGGTATAGGACAAAGTTCTAGCAGCGAAACACCCATTTCCTCACTTAAGTTTCGCACACGCAAAGAGAACGGCTTTCTCGCTGCGGGTCGATTATAGAAGAGGGTCGCAGCGGTCATATCGTAAATAGCTGAATAAGAAGGATGCTTGATGTTTGCGCGTACCTTTATGAAATAAGTTAAACTGCCATAGGATCGCTGCAGGTGAAGTGACCACTAATTCGGCTTGACATAGAGGCTCTGGATTGGGCTTGTCCTGAAAGCATCGGTTGCAAGTCGGATACCCAGATGGTGAACGGGTTCTAGGATTTTTAGAGCACTTGGCGTTGCGGAATGATAAATTATAGAGGCATAATCAAGGCGCGACCAGACAAGGTTTTTGTACAAGTTCAAGAGACATTTCTGATCACTACCCCATGTTGTACGTGATAGAAGCTTTAGGAGGTTCATCGCTTTCAGACATTTCATTTCTACACATTTAATATGGGGAATAAACGTGAGCTTAGATTCTAAAGTGGTTCCCAGGAATTTACGCTTGCTGCTCACAGAGAGTTGGTCTCCGTTGATCGCAATATTTGGTACTGGAATTACCCCTCATTTGTTGGAGAAGAGTACGCAAGTAATTTTCTGGGTGTTTATTTTAAAACCATTCCCATCCGCCCATTTAGGCAGTTTATTCATTCCAAGCTGCACTTGTCGTTCGCAGATTGATATATTGCATGATTTGAAACTCATCTGCACATCATCAACATACACGGAATAAAACATCGTGCTTGGGATTACTGACTACAGGGAGTTCATTTTTACAAGGAAGAGTGTGCAACTAAGCACGCCCCCTTGCGGAACACCAGTCTCTTGGGTAAATGATTTAGAGAGAGCATTTCTTACTTTAACGTGAAAGGTTCGATTAGACCGATAGCTTTCAGTTTTGTTTAGCATGTTCCCTTGGATGCCCATGGCGGCAAGATCGCGTAGAATCCCGAATCGCCATGTGGAATCGTAAGTTTTCTCCAGGTATAAAAATACCGAAAGTACAAACTGCCCATGAACAGATGCATCTCTGATGTATGTTTCTATGCGAACAAGCTGGTCTATTGTCGACCTCCCCTCTCTGAAACCACACTGAAGGGGGTCTAGTATACTATTACTTTCTAAAAAGTGGATTAAGCGCCGGTTTATCATTTTCTCATATAGTTTGCATAAGCAGCTTGTTAACGCTATTGGCCTGTAGCTGGCGGCCAAGGACGGGTCTTTGTGTTGTTCAAGTACCTATCGCTTTTTTCGCTTCTTTCCATGACTATCGCTTCTTTCCATGACAATAAAAAATACCCAGCTTCCCACATGGTATTGAAGAGGGTTAGGAGTGTTTTTAGTGCTTCGGGGTGAATATACTTGATCATTTCGTACATTTTACGATCGCCACCTGGCGCCAAAATGTTGCAGTACGCAAGAGATGCCTTAAGTTCAGTAAATGAAAATGGGCAGTTGTAAGTCTCCCTGGACGGACGTTTACATTTAAGGGGTTGCCGCTCTTCGAGTTCTTTGAATCTTAAGAACGTTTCTGTATAGTGTGATGCACTTGAGACATATTCAAAATCTTCACCTAGGCAGTCTGCCTGCTCCTCCAGGCTCTCCCCACGGCTACTTAACAAGGGTAGGGGGTGTGTTCTCGACCCATTAACTTGTTTATCCTATTGCAAACCATCGTTTCGTCGATGTAAGAATTTATACCGGAAATGTACCTATTCTAACTTTCTTTCTTTGCGAGACGACGTGTTCTTCTGGCTTGGGACTTAACCTGTTTGAAATTGACGAGGTTTTCAGCCGTTGGGTAATTTCGAAGTTGTCTCCGAGCTTTATTTTGTCTATTGCGCGCTTTTCGACAATCGTTGTTCTACCATGGCCCCGCCGCGGTGGTCTAGTGGCTAAGGTACTCGGCTGCTGACCCGCAGGTCGCGGGTTTGATTCCCGGCTGCGGCGGCTGCATTTCCGATGGAGGCGGAAATGTTGTAGGCCCGTGTGCTCAGATATGGGCGCACGTTAAAGAACCCCAGGTGGTCAAAATTTCCGGAGCCCTCCACTACGGCGTCTCTCATAATCATATAGTGGTTTTGGGACGTTAAACCCCACAAATCAATCAAATCAATCAATCATTGTTCTACCATGGGATGCGACGCTTATTAGTCATTCCATTAGTTTGCTTAATACATTTCACTGAAGCGTCAATAACAAAACCTGTTAGGTATGCTACAGCATCGTCTATATTAAAATCAGCAATGTCAACTCCGTCTAAAATGTAATTTCTTGGAACAGTTTCCAGTTGGCTGACTTGGTGTTCCAACGGGGAAAGCCAGGCGAGCATGTATCTTCTTTTGTTAACTTCAACATAATCGGGAAGTGGTCACTCCCAGAGAGGTTCTTGAGAACGAACCACTCCAGATATGAAATTAATGTACTCGAGACAATACTCAGGTCTATAGAAGAGAATGTGTTGTGTGTAGTGCTATAATAAGTTGGTTCTTTTTTGTTTAGTAGACATGCACCTGACGAAAACAGAAAGTGTTCTATTAGGCGTCCCCGCGCATCTAAACGGGAGTCGCCCCATAGAAAATTATGTGCATTTAGATCACCAACGACTATGTATGGCGGAGGAAGTTCATCACTGAAGTTTAAAATTGTGTCTTCGAACGTTGACAACAAGGAGGAATGTAAATAGAGGTAATTGTTAGTAGCTTCCCGAACAGCACTGCTCGGACAGCAACTGCCTCAAGAGAAATTCGGAGGTTTAATTGCTTACAGGCAACACCTTTATCAACTATTTTAGCGACACCGCCCGACGAAGCAGCAGCGTCGTCACGGTCTTTGCGGACGATGGCATATTGCTTTAGAAAGTTTGTTTGTGTGGACTGGAGATGTGTTTCCTGAACACACAGCACCTTTGAAGTATGTTTATTAAGACGTTTTCTAATATCATAGAGGTTATGGAGAAGTCCTCTCACATTCCCCTGTAATATCTGTGTGTCCATTTTAGATGTTTTTAGCGCTGTGTGTTCAAGGATGGCAAGTTAGCTCACGGACCTTTTCCAGGGGCCGTGACTCGTGATTTTTCTTTCTTGGATCGGTCGACGGAGTCACGCTGATTCTTAGGCGCTGGCTACGCCCTCACGCTTGGTGTTGTGTCCATCGCCTCTTGTGAGGCGCTGGACACAACACCAAGCGTGAGGGCCTTTTGAGGGCCTCGCCTCAAAAGACAAGACCTTCGCGACCCCCAGCTGGCAGGTTGGTTGGTCTTTCTTGGATGGCGGAGCAGCACTGGCTGCAACAGCCGAACGGGCGGATGGCGTCACCGCCAGCTCACTACGCGTGTGCCAGACAGCCGCCGGGGGCCGTCGTGGCGCTGCCCCCTGACGCGCCACTTCGGTAAAGCTAGTTTCTGGTAGGTAGGACACCTGCCTTCGTGCATTTCTAGATGAAACGTTTTGCTTTGCTTTAATTGTGACAATTTTCTTTTTTCCAGCATGGGCATGACCATGAGTATGCGGCATGCTCCCCATTACAGTTCGCACAGTAAAGAGAGTTTTCACAGGCATCAGATGTGTGTTCTTCAGCACTGCATTTTGCGCAAGTTAGGCGGCCTCGGCAGTTCTGTGAACTGTGGCCGAACCGCTGACATTTGAAACATCGGAGAGGGTTTGGTATATATGGCCTCACTCGAAGCTTGATGTACCCAGCCTCAACAGAGTCGGGAAGTATACACTTGAATTGAAAGTAAGTATCAGGTGCTTAGTCTGAACTTCTTTGCCATCACGCCTCATCCTAATTCGTTTCACGTTGATGACATTCTGTTCGCTAAAACCCTCCAGGAGTTCAGACTTGTCAGTCCTAACAGGTCATCATCTGAAACAACGCCACGGGTGGTGTTCATGGTTCGGTATGGAGTTACTATTGATTTGGTATCTCCGAATTTCATTAGATTAGGCAGTCTCTCATATTGTTTCTGGTCGCGGAGCTCCAACAGGAGGTCACCCCTTGCCATTCTCGATGCTTTATATCCTGGGCCAAAGATTTCCAACAAAAACTTTGAAACTAGAAAAGGTGAAAGTGTTCGCACTGATTTGCCGGGTGTGTCAGCGTGGATAACGTGGAATCAGGGGAAAAAATACTTTCTGGTGACCAGAAAAACTGAAAGACTTAATCGGTGCGCCCTCTTTTCTGAGGGCGATTAGAGAGTAGGGGGAAGGAACTAGCCATATGTAAATGTTTACTTTCGGCAGCGGCGCCAGCCACCCACCATGGAGTCCTACAAGGGGACGCTGCAGGGTCTGTAAGTACCGGCCCTGCAGATGCCAGCTGTACGCCACCACTATAACCGAATATGCTGTATCCAAAGTAGAATAGCCACACAGGGTTAACCCTTGCCGCCAGGAAATGCGGAAGTCAATGGAAGTGAGTAGAGGACAGGAAAGATTTAAAGGAAGAGAAACGACGAAGTTGTGAGGTGGAGACAGGGAAAGGCGACTGCCGATTCCCCCCGGGCGGGTCAATCCGGGGGTGCCGTCTACGTGAAGCCGGGGCCAAAGGGGTGTGTTACCGCCACTGGGGGGCCTCAAAGGTCCAGTCACCCAGCATTGGCTCAACCCCCAGTATCCCCTTTTCTCTGGACACGGCAAAGCCACGCACGGCTAGGCGTGTGAGGGGGTCAACCCCCTCCCCCCCCCCGTTAGCTCGGGTCCGTGGTGTCGCTACACACCAAACGCCTACTTGCGCAGGCGATCTGCGAGGGACTGGATTGCTTTCATGCATTGGAACAGATGAGCCGTTCCGACATTGCGCAAGTTTATGCGTCGCTGCTTGTTCTCGTGCTTTTGCTCTGCCGTATCGGCGGTCGTTGTATGCACTCGCTCATGTTGACACTGGTAAAAGACGACTGTTATCCTAGCCGGAGCCCATGTTGGTTCTGTTCGACCACCCTGAAAATGCACTTCACTCTAACATTCTGTATTTCTTATTTACAGAAAACCCCCTGCGGCAATCGTTGTCTTCAGGAAGAACAATCAGTGATTTGAGACGTCACATTTCTAATCAAATCAAATCGATTGTTCACCACGAGCTCCAGCTTACTTCTCAGCTTTGCTAGGCTATTGTGCGTGAACCTCCCATGATATTCACTGGTCTAACAATACACTCCACCTATATAGCAGCCCTGCAGGTTGGTTCTCCTTCACAGTAGGAAGTAATCACGTGTCTCCTCGTGGACCCTCTTAAGAATTTGTCACTGCTCCACCAATGTCTATTTTTGATGCTCTTCAACACTCCGACTGACCACACTACATTTTCTTTTCAAACACGTCTTCTCTGGTCAATTGAACGATGTTATCCCTTAAGGAAGACTACACTAACTCATGCCTCACTAACTTAAGTTCCAACCACTGGCACGCGTATGCACGCGCCTACGCGTCAAAACCGTCTAGTCGCATCTGTGGAGAAAAAAGGCACGCAACCACTGGCACGCGTCTACCGCGTTGACGCCCACGCGTCTAAGGTCGATGCACAATGTCGCTTGACCTTTTGGCTTAGAACTGTCCAAGTTCAGCACAGAACGGCACGTTCCTAACTGGAGCGTGTTTATATGTTTTAGAGGATATGAGAACACGTTAAAAAATTAATAGTGCTTCACCCACTACAGTTAAGACTATTTTAGAAGTAATTGACATTCCAGTGCCCAAAGTAACTACAGCGGTATGCACCAGAAATCAACATCGGTGCGTGCGCCACTCCCGCGAATGAACATTGGCGTCTAGCATACTGTACGTCTATCATATGCGTGTGCAGAGTTCTCCTTAAGAGGAGGGGGGGGGCAAAGGTTTGTCGCAGTGCCCCCCTCCATGTAGGGTCAGACTTAGCGCCCCCTTCCTAGTATGTTAATATATAGAGTTGACATTGAGCTCCCCTCCCCTCCTCTCTTCGGGGAATGAGGCGGCGGCTGCCCTCCTGATCAGGTTTACAAACCACCGGGTTTCTATACCTGCATTACCAAATTTATTAACAATATCTTGAACATGCTGGTACCTTCAGTATATTTACACATCGTATTTTATAGTACTCAACTTAATAATTATGCCCGAAACTTCATGATCTGACAGATTTAAGTCAGGCATAAGACTACAAGTGAGGACAGAGTAGCAGGCTTTCGGTTGATGTGTGTGTTCGAAATATCCTCTAATGCAACAAAGCACATCTGGTTCTTATTGATACAACAGATAAAGATAGGAACCAAATACTGCGTAGAATGCCTTCGGGCATCTTCCATAGTTGATTGACTGATTGATATGTGGGGTTTAACGTCCCGAAACCATCATTAGATTATGAAAGAGGCCGTAGTGGAAGGCTCCGGAAATTTCGACCACCTGGGGCTCTTTAACGTGCACCCAAATCTGAGCACACGGGCCTACAACATTTCCGCCTCCATCGTAAATGCAGCCGCCGAAGCCAGAATTCGAACCCGCGACCTGCGGGTCAGTAGCCGAGTACCTTAGCCACTAGACCACCGCGGTGGGGTGCATTTTCTATAGTCGAAATGTGCTCTAATGCAACTAACTCTGCCTGACACTTCATGATTTGACAGATATTGGTCATAATATTGCAACTCAACCTTGCATGGAAGACTTCTGGACGTTGTCTTTAGTCAAAGTATTCTCTAAAACGACAAACGACACCCAACTGTTCATGAAGTCACAGATATTGGTCATAATATTAGAACTGAAACCTTAATGCAAGACTTCTGGATGTTGTCTTTAGTCAAAGTATTCTCTAAAACGACAAACGACACCCAACTGTTCATGAAGTCACAGATATCGGTCATAATATTAGAACAGAAACCTTAATGCAAGACTTCAGGACGTTTTCTTTAGTCAAAGTATTCTATAAAACAACAAACGACACCCAACTGTTCATGAAGTCACAGATATCACGTCAGCACGTCGGCACGTCGGCTAGCCGCCAGTCAACATCACCATGAATCATTTTCTGCTTTTTATGCAGACTTTCTTTCTTGGAACGGCGGTGCCGATCGATGCAGGCGGTGATTCCGTGTGTTCCGTCTTTCCTGCGCATCGCTTCGGAGGGTGCGCACAAGCACTCGAGCACAAGCTTCAGTCATCTGGCTGGATACCACCGCCCCCTGCGACATCGTCGGCTCCCTGTATAAGAAGATGACTCTGCTGGAATTCTTTCAGTGGGCACGTCGGCTGGCCGCCAGTCAACATCACCATTAATCTTTTTCTGCTTTTTATGCAGGTTTGTAACTAACACGCATCTATTAGGTCTAGTGACCGCCGACTGCTCCAGCTGACGTGCCCCTACAGTGTCTGTGTGTTCTGTTCGTATGCAAAGGGCGTTCTTTTCTCTATGCTTATGCTTTGCGGGGATGTGGAACTAAATCCGGGACCCAACACCCATAATCTGCTTCAGCAACTTCTGGAGGGCCAAAGGATCATGCTAGCAGGTCGCGGGTTCGTTTCCCGGCTGCGGCGGCTGCATTTCCGGTGGAGGCGGAAATGTTGTAGGCCCGTGTGCTCAGATTTGGGTGCACGTTAAAGAACCCCAGGTGGTCGAAATTTCCGGAGCCCTCCACTACGGCGTCTCTCATAATCATTTGGTGGTTTTGGGACGTTAAACCCCACAAATCAATCAATCAAATCAAAGGATCATGCTAAATAGGCTGCACGTAATTCAATCTAAATTGAAAAAGGTTGAGGCGTCTACATCAACGCTAAAAGAGTTTGGTGCTAAAATCACGGGACGTGAAAAAAGCTTTCGTAACTTGGAAAGGAAACTCGTTGACCTAGACGACAGAATCCGTCGCAATAATCTTCTTGAATTTGGCCTTCCAGATGTGGCGAGTGAAACTCCACAATCGCTTTTCGCGAATGTGGTTGATGACTTATTTGCGACGACGCTAAATATCGAAGTGAAATCTGTTGAGCGAATTCATAAAATAGGACGCAGACAAACAAACAAATCGCGACCGGTTGTCCTAAAGTTCATTGACTACCGTGAAAAAATAAATGTTTTAAGAAATTGCCACGAGCTTAAAGGCCAGAACGTTTCAGTCAGTGAAGATTTTTTTACTGCCACTAGGCTACTGCGCAAGCAGTTGTGGGATAGTGCTGTGAAAGAGAGAAGCGAGGGAAAGAAATTGAAACTCACATATGACAAGGTAAACATTGATGGCACTCTGTTTCGATGGGATGGCAACCTAAACAAGATGGTTCCTCTTCTTACAGATAAGGCGTCTTCTGCTTCTGACGTTCCGAGCACAAGTAGGCTTAGGCGCAATCGGTGAACTAGTAGAGGTTGCAGGAAAAGTATCCGTTGCCTAAATATCAGTGCTCGTAGCATTCTTAACAAGTTAGCTGATTTGGAAAGTATTATTATGGCACACAATCCGCACATCAAAGTTGTAACCGAAACTTGGCTCCATCAATACGTCAGTGACCACGAGTTAATACCAAAGGGCTTTAGAATCTACCTTAATGATTGTGACAGTAGGGGAGGCGGAGTCGCTATTTTTCTCAAGGAATCACTGCGGGCGTCCAGATTACCGAATGTGCCAGGCGTTGAAAGTGTTGTGCTTAAACTATTCCTTGAAGAATGCAACCTGATTGTTGTGGGTATATACCACCCACCGAGCTGTGATAGTTCCTTTGCTGAAAACCTAAACGAGTTCTTGTGTTTGAACACTATTCGTTCTGGCAACCGGTTACTCGCGGTTGATTTCAAATTACCAGCAATTAATTGGTCAGAACACTTCCCAGAAGCTCTTACTGATGCGTCTCAACCATTCGTTGACCTCGTTATCTTGCACAACTTAACCCAATTAGTTAAATCTCCCCCACGCACTCAACAAACAGCGGAGTCTATTTTGGACCTTTTTCTTGTTTCCAATGAGATTTTAAGGAGGAATCCAAGAATAGATATTTTTGAAAGAATGTATAATCACAAGATGGTATCCTTAACTTTAGAAATGCAGTGTTCTTCGAAAGTTCAAATAAAAGAAAGTATAGTCCAGTTGTTTACACATGATAGTGACGTCGACGTACTAGATTTACTTGGTAGTTTGTTCTCTGACTTCAGCACTCTGTACGAATCAACTGATTGCTCCGTCGAACACGTGTGGCGTTTCTTTAGGGAACTGGTTTTTCGATGCATTGCGCAGTTCATGCCAAAAAAAAAAAAAAAGATCGTGCGCAGCTGTAACCCTTGGTTGACGAGGGACCTCGTTCGAATGAGGCATAAGCTTAAAAAGGCGAGAACTAGGCACAAACGTCATCCAACAAACGCTAACGCTGAAAAGAATACTGAGGTACGCACTGTGTTAGGAAATGGTACCAAAAAAGCAAAAGTGCACTTCCAAAACGTGACACTAAACAACTTTCTTCTCTCATCCACTGATAGATTCTGGCGACACTTGTCACCGCAAAAAAAGTCTCTGCCGCGTCTGTCCGCTGGTGACACAGTACTCGACGACAAACTTAAAATAGCTCAAGTACTTAACACATATTTTTGTTCTGTGTTCGCTCAGGATAATGGCAGTGCTACAAAAACTTCGCATCTCGAAGAAATACTGCCGATTGATGACATATTTATTTGTGAGGAGGGGGTCCTGACGTTGCTTCTTAATTTAGACACAAAGAAATCTTCTGGTATTGATGAAATACCGAACGCTTTTTTTGCGCGATATGCTGAATGGTGCGCGAAGTATTTAACTCTGCTATATCGCAAATCACTGATTCATGAGGAACTTCCAGATGACTGGAGATTAGCTAAAATTACCCCCACACCTAACGCAGGTGACCAATCATCACCTTCTTTATACAGGCCTATATCGAGTTTATGCACTTCTGTGAAGCTCCTTGAACATATTGTATTGAACCACATATCTTCCTTTCTTGAGAGAAATAATTCGATCGACCATCGGCAACGTGGATTTCGTGGAGGGATGTTTACAGTAACCCCGCTAGTTTTAACAATACATGACCTCACTTTAGCATTAGACAGACATAATCAGGTAGATATATTTCTAGACTTCGAAAAAGCCTTTGACCGGGTATCTCTTTCGAAGCTGATACTAAAACTGAAGCCCATTCTCAAAAATGATCGCCTTTTGGCCTGGATTGCTGCGTACCTCTCGTCAAGGCGGCAATGTGTAGTCATTGATGGCACAGCTTCTCCTTCAGCTCCGGTGGCATCTGGTGTTCCGCAGGGCTTCGTTCTCGGGCCTCTATTTTTGCTGCTATATAATAATAATATTGTTGAGAGCATAGGCGTCCAAATTTGACTATTCGCACACGACTGCGTAATATACCAGGAAGTATCTAGGCCTAATGTTTAGGTCAGCTAAATCAAGCATTAAGCGCAATTACAAACTGGTGTACATGGCAGATGACAGTTAATAGTAAAAAAAACGGTAGAAATGACCATAAACCGCAAGATTAAACCACTTGAATTTACCTACTTAATCAATAATCAACCTTTAAGCTTAGTGCAAAGCTATAAGTAATTAGGAGTAATGATAACCTCCGATTCGCACTGGAATGAACATGTAACGTTTATCGCTAAAAAAGCCTACAGACAACTGGGATATCTTCGGCGCACGCTGGGTCACTCAACAACGGAAATAAAACAATTAGCCTACAGGTCGTTTATTAGGCCGATATCGCAGTATGCAGCGGCGGCCTGGGATCCCTGGACAGCCTCTAATAAACTAAAGCTGGAAAGTATCCAAAGAAAATCTGTTATGTTCATTTATAATAGTTATAGTTGGAAAACATCCCCGTCCCACCTCCTACAGAAAGCAGGACTAGAGAAACTTGAAACAAGGCGCTTTCATGACAGGCTAAATTTGTTTTATTTTTCCTATCGCAAAATGCTACGAGTTGATTCATCCGCATTCATAAAATCTGCCATTAGCCGCTTTACTCGGTCTCTTCACGCAAAAAAAGGTGGCCGAGCTGAAGTGCAGAAGAAACACTTTTACGTACTCTTTCTTTCCTCGGACAATCGTCGAGTGGAACGCCTTATCTGCTCATGTGGTAGAATGTTCCAACATTGATTCTTTTCTGCAGGCGATCAGAAATGAAGTTCTTTAATCGCCAGTATGCTCGAAGCGTCATGTAAAGTCATGTACTCGCATTCGCTTTCACTTTGCTGTGTTCGAATAAACAGTGAAACTTTCTTTCTCTTTTTTTTCTTTTGACATTTTGTGCTATGTAAGTACAATGTCAGTACCTGCAATGCTTTCTGCTATGTAAGAATATGATGCAGTTTTCTTGAACAGACCCATTAAAAGAGGTGGAGGTGAATGTATGTTTATTAAACAAGGTATTAATTACGAACTGCTTGATGACCTGTATTTATGTACGTCAGATATTGAGGTAATATGTTTGAAATGTGGGAAGTTTCCTTTTGCGGTTGTGTACCGTCCACCTAATGGTAATTTAGGTGAGTTCTTCGAGCAGCTGGACGCGATATTCTCTCATGGTAATATACATCAGTATAAATTAGTCCTAGGTGGCCACCTAAACATTGACATGCTTTCAAATACACCAAAACAGTCCGAAATTTGTATGCTTCTTGATTCGTATTTGTTATCAATTGTGATACTGCAACCAACTCGCATTTCAGCAACTAGTGCAACGTTACTGGATCTTTTTATTACCAACTTACCACGTGAAAGTCTGTTTTCTGGGACAGTCAACATTACACTTAGTGATCATTTCCCGATATATTTAGTTATTGATAAGTGCCGTGTCGTATCAAACCCAACCTACAAATTTCGGTGCCAGAATATATCTGAAAACTCTCTTTTGCAGTTTAGAAATAAAATCTCCAGAACAAAATGGGCAGCAGTGCTCTCGTGCTCATCAACAAACACAGAACACGACAGTTTTATGGAGATAATTTCCCGTAATTACAAGCGATGTTTTCCCTACAAAGAAATAAAAAAAAGTTTAAACGTTCGTGGAAACCATGGGTCACAAAAAACCTGATAAAAATGATAAATGTGAAAAATAGCACGTATCAAATATTTTTGAACAATCGCGATCCAGACGAATTGGATTCCTTTCAGAAATATAGAAATAATTTGACTATAATTATGAAAAAAGTAAAACGCAGTTATTATTCTTGCATGTTCGAGGGCGTCTCAGGGGTCAAGGAGATGTGGAGCAAGTTAAATTCAATTACTACATTACATAAAGGTAATTTTACTGTTGAAGAGATAACTGATGGCGATCGAATATACAGGGGCAAAGCATTAGCTGAGAAATTCAATAAACACCTCACTTCCTTAGTAGACAGTGTCAGTGACACTACCGCACTACATTACATGTCCGCAAGACAGTAGCTTCGTCAGTTTATCTTTCCCCAACAGATGAATACGAGGTTATGGGTGTTTTCAAAAAACTAAAGAAAAGTAAATCGGAAGTAATTGATGGGTTAGAGATGGCCCCAGTCTGTCCTGTCTTACATATATTAGTCATGCCCTTAACATACGTTTATAACCTAATTTTAGGCACAGGTATTCTGCCAGAACGTATGAAGCATGCAAAAGTTACAGTTCTGTTCAAGGGAGGAGACAAAAATGTTTTGAAGAACAATAGGTCAATATCTGTTCTACCATTGTTTTCGAAGCCCATAGAAAAGTTAATATTTATAAGACTGTCGAACTTCTGTGCAAAACATTCGATAACTACTCCAGCCCAGTACGGTTTTAGGTCAGGGCTGTCGACAGAGGTAGCATTGTTACGTCAAAAGGAAATTATATTAGGTAATATAGAGGACAGGAAAATTACGCTAGGCATATTTGTTGACTTCTCCAAAGCCTTTGACCAGACGAATCACAATACCCTCTTACAAAAATTGCCCTACTATGGCATTACAGGAAATGTGCTAAACTTAATCACCAGTTATTTAAGCAATAGGCTTCAGTGTGTAAGTATAAACACAGAACAATCATCTTTGCAAAAACTTGCTCAAGGTGTACCCCAAGGTAGTACATTGGGGCCGTTGCTTTTTATCACTTATGTCAACGACGTTATAAACATAAATCACACAATTAAATATGTCATATATGCGGATGACACTTCCTTGTTTTTCACAGGTGTGGACGTAAATGACCTATTTCAGCAGCAAACACAACACTAGATGACTTGTATGCATGGGCGACTGCTAACTCTCTACAAATCAACTGTTCAAAAACCAAAGCCGTCCTATCATGGCCAGGAATCATAGACATTGTGGCAGTTGAGGAAGTGTCCCCCCAGGTGTCACCACTGGGTCAAAAATTGTGCCCGTGCTGTGCCTACCGAAGCAGTGGCGAGGAGATCTTTCGAGACGTTTTACTCTTCCTCGCTCTTGCCCTCTCACTCCCCCTTCTGAGCATTGTGCCTGTCTTCGCTCGACTGCGGCCGGGCTAGACTGCACCTGCGTGCAAGGAGTGGGCGCAGGTGGCCCGGCTCTGGCTCGAAACACGTTGCGGAAGGCACCGACTTTCACCATCGCTAGTTTAGGGCAGGTAATTCAGGGGCATCTGTGAAACTTATCAGTCTATGAAATAAAACATTTTTTGTCGTCGTATGATGCGGGCCGTGTAAACAAAGGAAAAGCTTTCAGTTTTCATTCATTCGGCCAGGTGTACTATTGTTACTTATAAAATTTTAAGGCGGAATGCGAGGGCGAAAATGCTGAAAATGTATTTTACTTCTGCTGCACTAAGTGTCAAACTGCAAAAGTACGCGATTGAGACCTGTTCTTGTGAGACCATCTCTAGAAGTCTTGGCGCTTCAGAATCCACTCACACTCGTAGCATCGATTGCATTTATTTTCAAGCACTAGATTGATCGTACCATGTGTCCGAACTCACGTATTTACAAATATTCATTATTTCACTTTCTGTCTTCTGAGACCGGTTGCGAGGGCACGTGTCACCCAGGGCTGTCGTTAATTCTGTGGGTGAGTGGTGTGAATTTCTTTATGAAGTATGATGCGGTCTTCAGAACACATGGGAGCGCGAACAGCGGGATTCATACTTCATGAGCAAATTCAAATTACTCCCACAGAAAATAATGAAAGTACTGGGCGACTGACGTGCCTTTTAGTCAGAAACAGAAAGTGAATTATTTATATAATTTATTCATTTTAATTGTTCATATATACGTGAATTTGGACACACAGGACCACAAATCTAGCGCTTGAAAATAAGCGCCATCGGTGCACATGTTAGTATTATATATATATATATATATATATATATATATATATATACACTTCTTTCCCTTATTTTATATATAAATATATATATATATATATATATATATATATATATATATATATATATATATATATATATAAATATATGTATATTATAGCTGTTTTATGCTCTTGTGTTCGTCTCCTAAAGATTCTCTACTTATTTATTTTGAGTTTCACTGTGGCCAATGCTTTTTTAAAGCTCAAGCAGGTCGTATGTATGTATACACTTCGGTGTGTACGGCTCGGTTCCGCGGGTGAACCACCGAGTGACCGAACCACCTGAGCTTGAACTCAGACCATGTGTTTTATGCGAAGAAGTGGAAATTATTTACTTTTCCCCTTTTCTTTGGTCGTTTCTTCAGGGAGCCATTTCCTCTCCTCCTCAGGACAATGCACGGACAACCCACCCGCTTTCAACGAAACTCTGTCCACCGTTTTTTTTTTACTGACGAACATTTCGGCATAGCCATAGTCACTGCCGCTTCTCTCGCAGGTTTGTTCTCTGAGAGTTCTTCCTTTCTTTTTTTTTTTTCTGGCCCTCAAACTGGTTGGGCTGCTCTCTGCTGCGGGACGTGCCATTTTGCTTACGTCCTCCGAAGAATGCTGGACGACCAGTCAAAATTGTTAGGAGAAAAATAATTGTTTGGTTCTTTACGTCACACTACTCTCCAAGTTCATTATATATATATATATATATATATATATATATATATATATATATATTGTGGCCTACGCTAGCCGGACTCTGTCAACAGCTGAGCGGAATTACACCATCACGGAGCAGGAGTGCTTGGCTATCGTATGGTCGATACAGAAATTCCGCCCGTATCTCTACGGTCGGCACTTCACCATCATCACCGACCACCACGCACTCTGTTGGCTTTCATCAATGAAGAATATGTCAGGACGGAATGCACGTGGGCAACACAATCATCTCGATGTGGTGACGTATACCATCAATAGAAACACGAGCCGTACACTGTCCGTCAGGTTGAATCAGCACGTTATTTGCCCCACGCAACACAGGTCCCGCATAGGGCGTTCTGACTTTACGGAGGCGCGAGCACAAGTCACTACGCAAAACAGAAGTGGTTGCACCGGTGTCAACGAGAGCTTGCACAGGAATACCTTCAATAGTCACTGACAACATATTAGCTGGGCGAACAGGAGGTATTTTTGTTGGTCGACGGGACGCAGTTTTCCCTCCAAAAACTGCAATCCTTAGTTTTCCGAAGATTGGTCAACAGGACGGGAGATGATTGGACGAAGTGGCGATGCGGAGCGGCGATAGGGCGATGGAGAGCGTCGTCTGGAGGAGCGGTATTCCTGATGTTGACGAGGGGACACTGGAGGAGACGGAGACCGGTACTGCGCGGACGGGTAGGTGTCTGGAGCATAAAGATCTGGTCTTCGGAACCGGTCTCGTTCGAACTCAGCATAGCCTCGTCGTTCCTCTTGCTGGCGGCGACGGCAGTAACGAGAAATGTGGCCTCGTATACCGCAGTAAAAGCAAACAGGACGGGATTGACGCCACTGAGGATACAAGGGTGCAGCAGTCATTCCACCTCGCATAGCAGCCAAATGGCTACTAGCAGTATCCGTAGAGCTAGATGCCCCGGGAGCAGGCGGAATCGCAGCGATCTCCGCATATGTGGGCATTACCGTTTGAACAACCGGTGCTGCCGGTGTCGACCTGGGCGTCACATCGGCGTATGTGGGCATCGGGCGTGCTGGCGGAGCGACCGGGGATGTCGGTGTCGCCATTGCCGCTAACTCCTGCTTAACAAGATTCCGCAGGTCGAATGGTGGAGACGGAGCGGAGGCGACAGTGGACCGCTGCTGTTCAAGGTCTCGAAGTTCTTCCCGGATAATTGTGCGGATAAGGGTTTTTAATTCAGAGGGAGGCATCAGGCGTGGATCACTGTCTTGTTGAAGCCGAAGGGACTGCAACTGGTCAAGGCGTTGGCATGTCGAAATGACGTCGTTAACCGTAGCGGGATTGCCAACAGCCAAGGCGTTGAATGCGATTGGGCCGATTCCTTTAAGGATGTGGCGAACGCGCTCATCTTCCGTCATGTCTTTATTCGCACGGCGACAGAGGGCCAAAACATCCTCGATATACGAAGTGTACGACTCATGTGCCAGTTGTAGACGCACAGCCAGCTTCTGTTTCGCGGCTTCGGAACGACCCGATGAGCATCCGAATATTTGTCGCAGTTTGTTGGCAAAGGTCGACCAATCAACGAAGTCAGTTTCGTGATTAAAATACCAGGTTTTGGCTACGCTGGTCAAATAGAAAGGAAGGTAGCTCAGTTTCTCTGCTTCGGTCCATCGATTGGCTGAACCCACACGGTTGTAAAGGTCAAGCCATTCCTCGACGTCGTCACCGCGAAGACCCGCGAACACGGGCGGTTCGCGCTGAGGGCTGGTGACAGTAGATGAAGAGCGGGCAGCCGCCGGCGTAGGGGCTGTAGCGTTAGGGCTAGGCGTTAGGTCCGATGTCTGCATACCTGTGTGGGTGGCTGGGTGCAATCGGCGACCAGATCGGAGCTCCAGGTGGGAAATGAACGTAGGAGGACGTCGGGATCTTACCCCGGCACTTCCACCACTCTGAAAGACGCAGGCAGACTAGGTACGGCGAGCAGGCAGGGCGAGCAGAAGCGTTTATTCTGCGATGTCTGGCTCGGCTCAGAACCACACCAAGAGAGAGAACGATGATGATGGGTATGTGCAAGTGAGAACGATGATGATGGGTATGTGCAAGTGAGAACGATCAAATGCTTGGAATGTGCTTACAATATATATATATATATATATATATAAACTTCTCTTCTTGTAAGACATCACTAGAAGACGGTCCATTTGTCGACGAGATGTTGGCTCGAGCACATAACTCGTGTTTATGGATTTATCCATCGCTAGCTTCTATTCTTTCACTTTCTGCCGTTTCTCTATATACCGAATTATTTATTTACAAGACGTTATCCCGCAAAGCAGTCAAGAAATTGTTTCCGGGAAGTGCGGAGATGATTCTCAAAGAAGTGTCTTGACCTTTGTGCGTGAGAAGAGTTTGAGTGATAGGTTGTTTCTTGTGAAATGCTGCATGGAGTCACTCACGAGGAGCTGGTGCAGAGCACGCACGCCAGGCTAGCCTCGCCTTTACCAATGCAATCACAGCCCTCTTATTTAACGAATCGCATTCATCACGTATTTCAATTATACGCAACTTCCCTGTGGCCGCTGACAAAAAATAAATAACTACATGGAAACTTCCCCTCAGCTCCGCAGTCACGGTGATCTGCATGAACGTCTTTTTAAACTTATAAGTGTAGCAGCTTGGGCTAGTTGGTATGACCTGACGATAGTTTTAGCGTGAGAACAGAACGACTAAAAAGAGACAAGAAGTGTTTTTCGTGTCTCTTTTTTGTCGTTCTGTTCTCGCGCTATACCTATCGTCTTTTTAAAATCACACGGCACCTGACTTATAGCGATTGCCGACGCGGACCAGCACACTTTTTTAGCGGTGGCTTTGGGAGAAAGGGCGCCACTCAAAGGACTCATGACTTGAAAGTTTTCTTTGCGACTTCACTACTGGTATATGTAGCTTTGCGTCTGCTAATGCCTAAATTGAATCTAAAATGCTCTATTACTACAATTCGCTCAAAATTCTGTGAGTGACGCTGAACGCACTGTTTTCAAATAGAGTGACCCACGAGTGGTGAAGAATGAAACATTGTGGGTGTTTCCAGCATGTGGCCCTCAAAAAAAAAAAGTCATTCCTGGCATAAGCATCCGAGAAGCAATAGGGGTGGCAATGGTCTTCGCCTGGTGCCAGTTATAATATTGAGTGCACTCCACAAGTGTTCTCTGACGCCAATATTAGCTTGCTTGACCTAGGCAACGTTTCTAGGAGGCCCCATGTCTAGGTCCAACGACGGAAAGTGTCGATTGGACTTGAATACTACGATGAGCACGCAGCCTTACTTTAAAACCAAATTAAAATATCTTACAGGCAACGCTCGTCACTAATAATCGGCCAGAAGTGGCCTTGCATGCAGTTCTCCCAAACAACACAAACAACTTGAAGTTCCAGATTTGGTGTCAGGGGTCAATGTTCTCCTAGCCTCCGCGGACACTGCGCGCATGCGACTGACTTATTCATCACACGAGCATCTCCTTCAACTTCATTCCTCTTTTCTTCTTTCACTCTCCTCTTCAGTTTTTTCCTTTATGTTTTTTTTGTCTGCCCCTTCTATTTCCAATATTTTTTTGCCTCACTTATTTAATTTTTCTCTCAAACATTTTTTTCTTTTGCCTTCTTTTCTTTTTTTCGCTATCACCATCCCTTCGATTCCCATTCCCTCATGAAAGCTTGGTTTGAGATGTCCCCGCAGGCTCACTTGAGATGACGGTGCATGAGACTGTTATCGTTTACTATACACTCCGTATTCTTCCCCTTCTCGACGATGCTAACTGAGAAGGAAACGAAAAACGTGTACGATGATGACGCCAAGTGTCGTAACGTTGTTTAAAAATTGTATTCACTAAGAACCATTGTTGTTTGTCGGCATTCGATTACCCAGTACTTTGAATGGCTGATGTCGAAATTTGTGTGAGGTTAATAAAGCTTGGTGCCATCTTCAGGGCCTTACTAGGTTTAAACTTGGGCTTGTTGGTACGTTAGGACGAGTAGTGTTGCGTGTAGGATTGAACAAAGGACAGAACACAAATACACGCTCAGAGCGCGAACTGAACAGTTTATTGACGAGAACAACAGAACCCTATTGCACGCATTTCCATGAGCACAATGCACATTACAACAGAGTTATCAACATGAAGCGTGGAACAGCGATTCAAATAACAAAGTACAAAACCAACGTCGTACTCTTGATGATTTACCATCAATAACGTGCATGAGAGCGGGGCAACATAATCACAAGCAACAGTACCATGCACATGTCGTAGCCCTCACGTATGCTAGTTCTTTCTTACGTAAGAACATGCAAGCCGTTCTTGTCCTTGGTACTTGCAGGAGCACCAAGGCATTCATAAATCAGCAGGTTGTTGAAAGAAGCTGTCACCCCGAACAATTACACAAGTTCCAGCTCATTCATTATCATCAGCATCATCAGCCTGACTACGCCCCCTGCAGGACAAAGGCTTCTCCCATGATCAGCCAGTCAACTGTGTCCTGTTCTTGCTGCTGCCATTTTGTACCCGCATACGTCCTAATCTCATCTAACTTTCTGTCTCCCCATAACCCACTTGCATTCACTGGGAATCCAGTCAGTCATCCATAATGACCAGTGGTTATTCTGCCTACGCGCTACACACCGAGCCCATGTTCATTTGTTCAAACCCCATGTTCATTGTTCAAACCCCAGTTTGTTCACTGATCTACTCTGCTCTTAAGGTTACACCTACCATTTTTTCTTTCCATTGCCCGCTGCGTCGTCCTCAATTTAAGCTGAACCCTCTTTGTAAGTCTTCAGGTTTCTGTTCTATAGCTAAGTACCGGCAAGATTCAGCTGTTATATTTATTTATTTTATTTATTTACAGGTACCTCAAAGACCCCAATGAGTGAGGTTTTACATGAAGGGTGTTGAAGCACGAAAATTACACAACTGATCAACAAACACAAAAAAAGAAAAAAGAAAACGAAAACTGCACGGGCGTATCACGAAAGGGTATCAAGCATGCTTTGTTAATAAAAAGCATACAATGCCAACCAGCGAAGCAGATAACACCACTAAGGATAATCGCATACATGACACAAAAATAATCAGTACAGAAGTTTTTCAACGGCAGCTTTGAACAGAGTCGGGTTTGTTTTGGTGACGACACTTTCAGGAAGGCTGTTCCATTCGGTGGCTGTCAGAACAAGAAATGAATTTAGATAGGCGGTCGTGCGTGCACGAGGTGGGTATACTGCTTTTGAGTGGTTGAGGGGATTCGATGGGTGGTGAGCAGTTTTTATGTGTGTATACCTTCCTCTTGAGGGATAGTGGCAATCTACCAGTCATGATTTGGAGCACTTGCCGAATGTGTTCCGCCCCATTCTTATTATTCTAGTTACTTCAATCTCGAGGCTCGGCTCCGCGGTTTTTGCCTGTCCTTAGTAGACGTATAGTCTATTACAACTTCAAGTGTACTATTGCATATCTCAAAGCACTGTTCTATTCTGAAGTTGTACATTACTTTCGTTTTCTGCAGATTAATTTTAAGACCTATCTTTCTACTCTATTTGTCTAATTCAGTTCTCATGAGTTGCAATTCGCCCCCTGAGTCACTCAGCAATGCAATATCATCCGCGAAGTGCAGGCTACTTAGGTAGTCTACATATAAACACTTATCTGTAAGCCTTCCCATTCTAGGCCTCTGAAAACCTGCTATAAGCATGGGGCAAATAGCATTGGCGAGATTGTATCCTCTTGTCTTACATCATTCTTGATGGATATTACGTCGTCTATTTAATGGAGCACTGCAGTGGCATTTGATCCTCTGTAGATTTCTTCAGGATGTTTATATATGCTTTGTCGACGCCCTGATTCCACAGTGTCTGCATGCCTGTTGATGTTTTTACTGGATCCAATGACTTCTCCTAATCTATGAA
Source organism: Rhipicephalus microplus (assembly GCF_043290135.1). Taxonomy (NCBI): domain Eukaryota; kingdom Metazoa; phylum Arthropoda; class Arachnida; order Ixodida; family Ixodidae; genus Rhipicephalus; species Rhipicephalus microplus. The sequence continues at coordinate 473,094,123 of NC_134710.1, forward strand.
GGCTAACTATAGCGGTTGACTGTATTCTCAGCATTTCTCTGTTGCCTGATTTATAGTACTCAGCCAGCACTGAGAGGGAAATCACAGAAACTAAGTCTCGCTTCAAAACAGATACTCGGCTTTTATAGAGGAAACCAGCCTTAGCGTTGACGCGATGAATGATAATCTGACGCGTATCGTTACGGCATGTGCAGTAGAAGTTGGAGGTACGGTAGTTAGACAGGACACTGGCAAGCTGTCCCAGGAGAGGAAATATCTCATCAAGAATCGTCAAAGCATGAAAGCCTCAAATACAACAGACGAAAGAGAACTGGCAGAGCTTTCGAAGTTGATTATTAAGCGTAAGCCATCTATTGTAAGAAGGTATAACATGGAGAGAATCGAACACGCTCTAAAGAACGAAGGAAGTGTCAAAACGGTGAAAAGAAAGTTTAGTTCAGAGTTAACAACGGCGCAAAAAACACGGGACACAGAACGGTGAGAACACAAGGACGGACGCTGTTTCGCATCTTCTTGTGTCCTGTGTTTTTTTTTTCGTCGTCCATAAATCTACACCACCTCGCCCAACTGTTATTGGTACTATGTATGTGCCATATCCGCAAAACCTCCTGCGAATGACGCCAACAGTCTTTTTGGTACAACATGTATTTATTGAATTAACAGCACGTTACAAAGGCAACAACTTACAAGTGATAGCATAGCGATGTTTTATTTTTTGTAGTAATCACAATACATCAGTCATTTACAGTCATATACGTATAGTGCATGTATTAATAAATAGAAAACTATACTTCGTTTAAAACTGTCACTTCATCCACAAGAATGTGAATCGAAAGGTGATGCACAACTATATGACTGGGAATAAAACAAGCAAGTCTGGACAACAGTGCATCAGATGCTTTCAGTGGTTTTGACGGTTTCCGTGGTTGTTAAATCGGAGATGAATTCATAGCAAGAACAAGCAAGTCAGAACCACAATGCAATAGATAATAAAGAAAAGCGTTATACAAAACATGAAAACATTGCAGACAAACTTTCTACATTTTTCGAAGTATGTATCAGATGGGAACAAAGTAATTATGTTGTGCATGAAACGAAGCGTGAAAATCTTGCTTTTCATAACACTTTCACGTTCAACCCTATTCAAGAGCATGCAATCAGTGCTGCGAAAATCGCAGCACTGATAGGAAAGACATATACAAATACCAAAACATTAAACAGCTGGGGTGCAAAAAAAGCTGCAGCGCAGCATTCATAGGTGCTCAAAAAGAGCAAAATGGCTGCGAGTGCGCACTGCGTCTGTTTCGGTACCCAGCTTTCATTCGCAATGAATGTATAAATAATAAAAAAGCAACAGGGAACATCATATAGTTGCAATCATGCTGACGAGGAAACAAAAAATAGAAAAAAAGGACATGTTAAAAAAAAAGAGGATTGAGCAAAATGAATTTCCACGAGCTACAGTTCGTGGCGTATACATGACACAAATATATAAGCAAAATAAACACATGAGAAACATACGCAAAATCTGAGAACTCATTATTATACAGCGTTTCCACCATCTGTGGCCTTGGCACTCTTATGTTTCAACTTTTTAAGTTTTCCACGCAGATGTACCACAGATTTGGTGGTTGTATTCACACCCAGCGCCCGAAGTTCAGTGCGCAGCTCTGCTCCGTCCATGTTTTCTACACTAAGAGGCACTTCTGTTTCACTGTCTTCATCAGCACAGCGGCGTCGTTTGGCCCGAATTTCTTGAATGAGGCCCTCAGACCAGTACTTAGCGTCAAGTTTTCGATACCCTCGACTGATGCGCACGTATTCGGCTACCTCTAGCCTCTTGGCAAGTTTCAAAGCATCTTGAGCTGCATTCCACTTGTTCGTTTTCGAGTAGTGCAAGTGTTTCAATACATCATTTTTTTTCTCGATTCCCTGACTAGAAAACCATCCCAAGCATTTAAACGTCTCATGCTTGCTTGTGACATGGTGCACAAGTATGTGCATGTAAGGAGTAACACGCTCGGAGCCGTGCCCTTTGCAATCTTTTCCCAATTCTAGGAAAGTTTCAAAGAACTGAGAAGCTTTGTTTTGTATACTGAGTCCATCTACATTGTGTTCGAAGTGGTCTAGCACTTCCTCGAAGAGTTTTTAAAGGCGGACAGTCTTGGATTCTGTTTCAGCGGGGAGACTGCCAGGAAGCTTGTCCGGCAAGAACTTCAGAAGGCGCTTCATTTCGCCACCTGTCAAACTGGTAAACGTCATTCCTTTGCGTTCATCGTGCCAAACTTCAAACTTGACGCCGCAGTTGTTGATCTCAAGGATTTTTTTCTTCAGAGTGCTGCTTGAAGCTTTCGGATTAAGCACCTTTGCTCTATTGTCGTGGTCTTCCGCATCCACCAACAAACCGTCGATTAAGCGGTTCATAATACGGATTCCCATGTGCATGACATCAGGTATAATTAAACTCGGTTCTACGTTGAATAAAGGAACGTTTTTTATGCCATTGGCTTCGTTTAAACAATCTTCCTTTATGTTTTTTGCCGTACAAAGAAGTGCAGGAGTATTGAACTCCGTGATGCTAGCACCACTTTCAACACGTTTTTATGGATTGGCTCTATAAAATGGACATGGAAACTTCGACGACGCTGACATAAGCCCTTGAACAACAAGCAGAAATTTCATATCTGATCCGATGCAGATGCACACGGAAATCACATGTTCACCTACACGAACGCTACCCATTTCGGCTACCTCGTTTATATCCCTTATTAGCCTAACAAAGGACTCTGTAATGCTAAAATAGCTTTCTTGTATTTCCGCTATAGCCAGGAGACGATGCAGTCTATGGCTCTGCAAGTTCCTGTCACTCTGAATAATCACAAACGACAGCGTTGTCCACGTCTTGTGCCTTTTGCACTACGCAACCATCACCCTACACCTTGGCTAACAGGGGTTCTTTGCCAATGTCTTCTAAAGTAAGCCCTTTAAAGGCAGCACATTCCTGTACTGCTGCCTTAAACTTTTCTTCAAAATACACCTGAGCACCAGCGGACTGCCCAGGCGTCCTGCAAATTCTAACGAGCCCGTCGAGTTTCCTCCTGTAGGAGTTTATAATCCCGAGTGTTGGCAAGTTTGGAAGTTCGGCTGAAAGCTGCTCTCAGAAAACATTGCTAACGTAATGATTATCTAAGAGCGCCGCAACGCTGCGTACACACCGTTGGTCAGAAGAAGTGAGGGTATCATACTTCGGCACGCAGCCACCAGAAAAGCCACGTTTAACGTTTCGTTTCACGTGGATCTGTTCATTATGTGATGTTGTGAACGAGGCCTCTGAGATCAGTGACGAGAAGTTGACAAAAGTTAAGACCATAGGTCTGAAGCACGCTCTCTAGAGCTTCCGCTATAGAACTTCCTGCAGCATGGATTTTTCTTAGATCGGTCTTCCAACACCCTTCAGTCACCAGTTTTCCTTTGTTGAAAGACATGAGTGACGGACTATAGTTTCTAGTTTTTTCTAACTGTGCACACTTCTATTCAAAAGATGCGACTTTTTGTTTGAGTGCCTCTATAGTTTGCGTTGACGCAGCCTCAACACGACTTAACTCTTCTTCCAAAGCACTGATGATAATGTCCTTTACAGTGCGCCCTGCTGATGTGCAGCTTATATTAATCCACACTGTTCTCTGAATTTTTAAAAAGCTCTGCTTTGCGCGACCTGCGAGACCCTTGTAACGCCTCTCAGCACATCGGCACAAACTTCAAAGTGACTCTCTAAATGGTTGTTGTCAACCGGAATGACAGATCCGACTGGTAAATTGCGCTTAACAAGATCCGAGTATGGCCTCTGCAGAAGCTCATTTACGTGGCGAAGTTTGATGGCTATTTCATTAGTTAATGTTAAGGTGACGCCTGAACTCTGAATGCTAGCAGCAATAAGTGCTCCAACACTTTCGGAAGCCATGCCAACGGCTAGTTAAAAAGATACAAAGCAAAAAAATATACTATCAAACAACTCTGCTGTTAAACCAGATATTATACAACAAGAAGTTAAGTTACACAAACAAGTTTTTTGCGAGGTTGAAAATCACTTTTGGTCAAGAACTATTTGAAGCAAGTGTCAAGTGTAACTCATTGTAAAAATTGTTGGCGCAATAGAAAATTCAAGGAGCAAATATAGAGTACAAAAAAACAAAAAAAAACGTGATGTAATTCAGGGCAGCAAGGCTGGAAACATTTCCGAAGTTTAAATTTGGAAGCTTGCCACGAGGAAGCCACAGGGAAAATGCTTGCACGCTTTTTGCCGCGTTACTGATGCTTTTACCCGCACTGGGAAGTCAACAGTGACAACACTTCCCAGTTTAGTTTCGCGAGTATGCCAGTTAAAGGGGAGATTGAATTTAGAAAAGTCCGACTCATAACATAGAATCCAACCTTTTTCGAGGCGTTTTCCTTTGCCGTGGAATATCCAGCGAAATATGTCGAGGTCTACGTTCACTTTGACAAGTCCGCTGGAGCAACGACAGTTGGAAAGTTTCTTCTGCACTGCGTAAAGGACCTCCTCAGAAGCAGCTTCCAGTCGCCGTGGCAATGGCTTGCTTGGGTGCTTGATTTCCCGCAGGCAGGCTTCCTTCAGGTGCCTTTTAGGTTCCAAGGTGCAGTGCCATTTGGAGTAGCCCTTCCATTTGATGAGGTACCCCTTGCTCTGAAATAAAAATGGGAAAGCCATGATGACGGTGCCACAAGCAACAAAAGACATACGTGCAAAAGTGATCGAATAAGCTTCATACATACGCGCCCAAAAAAAGCCAAAAGCACTTTTGAAAAAGCTACCTGCGAAATGTCCGACCACAAACTATGAATGGTAACTGATGCCATCGAAAGTGTAACGAAAAGGGCTTCGCTGTGACGTTATGTCTCATATGTTTGCTCACTGCTTAGTTGTACCCAAAAATATATGCCAAGAAGAAAATGATTTTGTACAGCGGGCAATAGCGTGAAAATCACTTGCTCGAAAATTGAGATATTTCAAGAAACGTTATTTCCTCCGCAACAATGGACAGATTTTTGTTATTCTGTCATGCCTTTTGTGCTGAAAACAGTGCTAAAACATGTGCCTTTTTTTTCGCTCATTCAACAAAGTTTTATGGCTGACAGCACACTCTGAGAAGATTCTATAACAAAAAAAAAGGTAGGTATACCTTTGTTTGTCAAATAGTGAATGTAAATGATATTATTTTGTACTTGTTTCAGCATTAAGGTTGTCGCCTTTAGTTCTTGTGTGCAACCAATCTGCTATATGGTGAGGATAGGTTTGCTTAGTTTTTATTCGCTAACCTTAGCGACAACATTTTAATGTAAACGCCACAGGGTTAGTCTAACTAGGTATACCATTTTCTGTTGTTTTCCTACAAGTGTAAACGATGCAGAAGTTCACGCGAGAAGAATTAGGGAAATATCTGTATTAAACAATTATGAAAGTCATAGCCAAGCACGTAGATTCAGTTTGAAAACTTGAGTTAATATAGTGATAGTGGTATGTTTAATACTTAAGAAATACTTTAGATATAAAGTACATTAGTTATAAATTCTTTAGGAATAATGAGAATGTGATTCTCTGTTAACGCTCCACTAGTCAAAAATTTTCAGACTACGTGCATCGTTTGTTAAAGACTAAAAAAAGTTAAAGTGCCCTGCGCAACATTGAATTAGCCCCTACTGCTGCAACACTTTGTTTATTTAGTGTTCATGGTCAGATTTTGTTATTGACATGCTAAAATTAGGCTGCGCAGTTCCAGCCACCACTGGTATCATCCAACCTTAGACTACAATCAAACTTTAGTGGTTCTCATAGCCAAACTGGAACGGGACACAATATTATTCTCTCGCAATAATACGAAAAAGAAATTCGTTCTCTTTTTAGAGTTAACAAATTTTACGCTTACAATAGCACATCGAATGTTTAAGAATGCAAAAATAACACTGTAGAGTATATACGTGCCATAATCAGAGCATGCACACAAAGCTCCCAGTACCTCAAAGGAAAAGACGTATATGTATTGTAGCTTACCACGACGATAGTTATAGCGCGAGAACAAAACGATGACACAGAGACAAGAAGGACACGAAAGACACCGTTTTGGCGATGACTCTCTCAACACGATAGAACATCAGAACGCTTGCAGAAACAGCACGGCGGACTTGGAGAAGTTGCCAGCCAGATGCAGTGGATGAGGCTGCAGCAGTGGTCAATGGTGCCAGGACGCGCGGTATTTAAAATGTTCAGGAGGTGCTGAGGGCAAAGGGGATTCGTATGCAGTACCTTGTGAAGAATATTATTTGTAGCAAGACACTCTCCTATGCGCGGCGGCGTGCTTCCTACGAGGCAGTAGAAATTAGGTGCCTTCTTCCTTTTCTAACCACTACTACTTTCAAAGTTTTAGAAGACTGAAAACTTGTTTTACACATTCCATATGTATACGCGCACCAGGCGCCCAGGAAAGTCAGTTTGTATCTTTTTGAGAACTTTCGCATTTTTGAAAAGGTTATTCAGCTTGTCTGAGCAATTGTCTGTTTAAAGCCTCATGTTTGCCATGACGTACAACACTTCAGCAAGGCTCATTCATTTCAATCATCCTTCTCGCTGGGTTGTTGCAAACAGACCTTTTCCCTTCCACCTCCGCAACTGTAGAATACAAGCATGTTGTCAAAATGCGCTGCAGCAACTCAGTGGCAATTATGTCCAAGAGCATTCCTTTACTGATTTCTAGTTTTTCATTCCTAGAACGCTCTGAATTTGGCAGTTCGTGGAATATGTACAGTTGTGTTTGGTGCACGCGAAGGATGGCCAGTCGGTAGACGGCGCCCGACGAAAAGGGAAGTTAATGAAAAGAGGCTGCCCAGACGTGGACTAAGCCGTTCTTCTCGGAACGCGTCTTTGTCGTCAAACCCCGTGAGCCTTTGTTCACCGCACTTTGTGCTGGGAAGACATCCGCATGTCGGTAGCGCTCTCACGGGGAGCCAGACTGAAAAATAAGTGGTCGCTGTCGCGACACCGCTCTCGACAAGATAACGTGGTGCCATGCTGTAACAATACGGGTGGATATACGGCAGAATCGTGTATACTAACGCGAGACAGCCGACCGGCCGTCTACGCAGGCTTGTTGTCGCACGAAGGTATTTTTTAAGCTGTACGTCGACGAAATGACGGAGTTCTTCATAGCCGATGCTCGGAGGATAGCAAAGTGTGGGAACGCAGAGGCGGAGACCCGTCTCGGAGGAAAGGAGAGTTGTTTGCTGCATTGGTGAAGCATCGAGTAGGGCTTCGTCTCACGAGGCTGTCTCAGATGAGACGAGAGGTATTTAATAAAGAGAAATGGAGAGAAGGGGAGCTTGGTTCTCGAGAACGAGATTGGGAAACGGGGACAAAGGCCGTGCTTAGCGCAGACTCTCATCCAAGGTTGATACTACATCGAGAAGTTGGTGTCGACGTACGGAGTATACGAAGGGCTCGGCAATTAACGCAGACGTTAATATTGCTACAGGCCAGCGCTTACTGCGCAGTTGGTTTAGTAGCCACTCCGGTCTTTTCTTTTTTGTATTTAAGTGTCAATGTGTAAATAAACTGAAGTTTGCCAGGAGTTGAGCGAGCAGTCCAGTTTTTCCACGTGTCGTCGTGATCATCTGAACCATCGGAACTAAAGCCATTATCTCAATCTTAATTACAGACTATGTAAACATGAGCACTTGTGTTTACCACACAAAAAATGTTGATCTCAGACTAGAAGACATACTATTCTTTTCATTCAACACTAATTCTGTAGTTTCCTTTCTAACGCATGTCCCTCCTTCATTTTGCTGCCATCTGTGTGCCAGGACGCCTGTGCACAATGAGAGGTGACATTTCAGCAGTGATTTTTAAAAAGCGTTTGTGAGGGTCACCAACATTGTCCTAATCAGGAGGGATGAACAGAGGAGAAAGCATGTTCAAGAAAAAGTCTTGAAAGCAAAATATCTCAAAGATAGAAATCTCACAGATGTTTGTAAGATGCGCATACTTTTTTTCAAAAGATTAATTGTCGCTATAATCACGTTTTGATCTGTCACGCTGGCGTCTAGTTACGTCTTGTGGGAGGCATCCAGACTTCAAAGCGGTGCAATTAGTCTGTTTATTTAAAATTAGTTTTGCTTATTTTTTATTCATCTTTGTAAAAGAATCAGTAAAGCAAGCTTGTTTATTTGTAAACACCAGTACGTAGACGCTTAGGGCCTGTGCACGCACCTTTACCACAGCTACATTTCACGTGCCAGGACACCTTTCGCATGAAAGTGGAGGGCGAAAAAGTGATGTCGATACTCTGTTTCACTTTTCTCTTGCGTGTGGCAGGTGTGGCACAAGGTGTACATACGGTGCAGCTGTGCAGATAACGCATGTACAAGCCCCTAATTAAGTTCCCAGATTTCTCCTTTTTACCTATGCACCCACCACCTCCTCTCTCGACCATCTGACACACGAAAACGGCATCTGCCAGAATGCTCTTCATTACACAGAATTGTTAGCGCTACAAAAGACGTACACATGTGAGAGACAGAGAACAGAGAGGTACTACTTACAACTGATTTATTGCAAATGTAGCAATAAGTATAAGTACAATGGTGCGCAGACGCAGTGAGCACATATCATGGTGGCCACACTTATCAGGCTACATGCGTGTATGTGATATATAAAAACCGAGTTTCATTTTTGTTTGTCCCGTTTTTAGGTTCTTGGCTTTGGCCGGATGGCCAGAGCAGCTACCGAACAAGTCTAACGCAATGGCATCAATGTACTCGGTTCACAGAAATTGTGATATCGATGTAGTTAGTTGCGAGTGAAGCAGCATCTCGCCCCTGGTCGAAAAAGTGAGAAAAAAAATAGAATAGACAACAACAAACTTCCGTTACAGCCAACGCACAAACAACCGGACCCAGGCTTCCTGCGTGGCAAACAGATATACTACCGCAGAGCCACGCTATTTCTTCGAACTACTTTCCAAAAAATAAAACAGTACATAAATGTGTAGCGTGCTAGTGTGGACTACAAAAATTCGACCAGGAGAAGACAATGACGCACCTAGCACAATAGAGTTGCACCTGTTCCTGTTAATTTTTCCTCTTTATATCCACCACCGGGTTACTGGCTAATCCATCTTGTGATGACTATGAGCCAATTTTAAAGGGTCAAGCAAGTAAGCAAGACAGTCCTGTCTGCACAAATTGCTTCCAACGAAATATATAGTTTGAGGTCTCAGAGCACCGACATTTCAGCCTATTTCCAGATGGAGTGGAGGGAGCCTCCTTAACGCCTGCAATATCGCCTGGCAGAAGCGTAGACTCCGCACCAGGTGTCAAATTGAAATTGTGCAACGAGTGGGTGCTTTGAAGGGCCGTGCATTGTAAAGTTCTTAGACCTGCTTAATTATCATCTGCTGCTAATGCATCAGCAAAGATGATGCCAATGCATCATCTGCATAGGTTCGTGTGTTGCCTTCCAAACGCGTAGTGACTTCGTCACTATTTCGCCAAATGAAGAATAGTGGTCTGCACTTAACTGTACTTGCAGCGTACATTCTAGGAAAATTTGAAACGCCAATGTTACAAACAAGGTCGTTCGTTTTTTCATGGCATGGTTGAGACATGCACTTAGCAGTTGAGAAGGCGATGTGCATAGAGCATGATTACGCTACCGCATTCTACCCTCGGAAGCGGAGCTCAATTAGCGTCCTCGAAGATTTAGCTTTTCCTTTCTAGGAGCACACCACAGCGTGTTTTCGGCCATTTTTTTCCAAACAAACAAATTTTTGATTCAATGAAAGAACTTTGCCGTGGTCTGCAGCGTTGTGTCTTTTCGGCATTTCTATTTTTCAGCATGAAGATTTTAGGCATTAAAATTTAGGATGCTCCCACAATCGGCCTTTCCTTCATTCGGCCTCTCAATATTTGGCGTTTTATACCACACCGTGTTTTCGTTCATTTTACTGCGAACAAATAAAACTTTGAATCAATGAAAGAACTTTCACGTAGTCTCCAGCGTTATGTTTTCTCGCCATTTCTATTTTTCAGCATGAAGATTTTAGACATTATAATGTAGGGTGTTCCCACAATCGGCCTTTTTTTAATTTGGCCTCTCAATTTTCGGCTTTTTATAGCCATTCAAAACAGGGAAATTGAAAATGACGAATTATCGGAAGGCTAAAACTTAAAACACGAAAAAATATAAAAAGTCCAATTGAGAAAAAACTGAAATTTGAAAGACTGAAAAAGCAAATTGCGAAACATTTAAATGCCAAAACGACAAAACGACAAAACAGATATACTATAACGATATACCATAACAGATATACCATAACGTAGCTATAGTCGAACATAAAGCATTTTGCTAGAATAAAGGTCCCGTCGGCTTTGTGCAATGTTTATACGCTTTGCACCTTTTTTTCCAACAGCCATTTTCCCTTTGAAAGTGTTTCAAGCCTTCAAAAAGAAAAAAAATGCATAACTGCATATGTCATGGAAAAGATGAGCGATTCCTTGCATAGACGTACGTCACTTAAAGTGCAATGTTGGGCACCACATGACAGACACAATGTTTGTGACGTCACATGTTAATGCTACCATTATGCCTCTAAATTTCTCTTATTGACGTAACCAATTAAAAAGAAGTGTTTGGGCGAGCTGGCATTTACTCATCAACAAAATTATACAGCGCGAGAGTAAACACGAAGGACAGCGCTTGCCCATGTCAGGTCTTTTTTCGTGCATTCACGTTTATTTCATTGCTGCCAAAGTTTTCTTGTTATTGACAGACAGAGGCCAACAAAATTCTCGCTGCGTCGTTATCATATTGACGCAGGTTGAACACGCTGTGATTATGCTACTTTTACGTCAAAGGTGCCATGTTGGTGAACGAGTATGTTAGGAAGCAATGACTATGACGTCGCGTGCATGCAATCTATATTGCATTTCATAAAAACATGTTTTAAAATTTGAAACGCCAATATTGTACTGGTTGCCTATAGGGAAGCTGTGAAATAATTTTCACGTTACTCTTTGCTTAATAAAACTTTTTGTTTGGCTAGTTGATGCATGGTTACTGTAATGCAAATAAAAAAAGATGTGTATCATAAAGGAAAAACAAATAAGGACAGAACAGCGATGGCGTAACTCACAACAACCTTCATTCTGAGAACATCAGGGGCACATATAACCATAGCAACAATGCCTGCGCTCATCACCTCACATGCTCCTCAAGAAACGTGATCAGATTTACAAAAAAAAACAAATAATGAAAAAGCCGTTAAAAAATTATAAAAAATGAATTCCCCACGTTGCAGAGCACCAGATATCACTAACGCGCATATCTTTCTTCTTTTTAATATAGTGTGCTGTCGTGATTTGACCCACCAAGGCATCATTACCCTTTCCAAGAACGGGTGACTGGAAAACCTTCGCTCACACTTGCAGGAACCACAGTGAGCATGCAAATGTGCCAAAAAAGTAATATTCAACAGAAAGTTCATGCTCCCTAATTCGGTCGTTTATGCACTGGCCTCTTTGGCCAACAAACACTGTACCGCAACTAAGCGAAATTATGTACACCAAGCCAACCATGCAGGTGGCATACCGCCTCGCGTACGTCTTCCAAAACAAGGGGGGGGGGGGGGGGGAGGGGGCTATAGTAAAACATTGGTTCTTGCTCTGTGAATGGTGTTTATTGTCTCTAGTCAATTCCTTGACGTTGTCTTTGAGTCCAGCTTGTTCACTCCTCAAGGAGATGATGAGCCAGAAAAGCATGAATCACAGTATTGGAGATAATGGCATTACCTTCTACAGGAAGGTCAGTAACCACTTTGGTGCTGCCTTTTACTCACGTCTCACACCTCCAATAGCATTCAGAATCTACTTATAATAATAATAATAATAATAATAATAATAATAATAATAATAATAATAATAATAATAATAATAATAATAATAATAATAATAATAATAATAATAATAATAATAATAATAATAATAATAATATAATAATAATAATAATAATAATATTAATAATAATAATAATAATAATAATAATAATAATAATAATAATAATAATAATAACAACAATAATATTAATAATAATAATAATATTAATAATAATGATAATAGTATAAAAATAATAATAACAATAATCCTGGGGCTCCTTGACGTGAACCTTAATTGAACTAGAGGAACCTCCAATACAGGCGCCTCCATCGAAAATACAGCCGCCATAGCGAGGGTAGGGTCTCGCAACCTTCAGGTTAGCAATTGAGCGCTATAATTTTTAGACCACCACGGCACGGCGTGGCAGAACCTACTTTCTTGTTAAACATATAAGCATAACAGCCCCTGCAATTAAGTTTAGCTTTTCCCCTCTGGAAGCACACTACACTGTGTCTTCGTCTATTTTTCTCCGAATCGATCGAATTTCACGTGGTTCCCAACAAGGTCCAAGTATGATTCCCGGTGTTTCGTCTTCTGGGTGCAATTATCTTCCGGCATTAAATTTTTTCTGTGTTTGGATGGTAACGCTTTTGCGTAATTTGGCTTCCTAATTTTCTGCCTTGAATACATGCGTATAAACATTACAAAAAAGTTTTATGCCTGCCTGTCGGGCAGCGTCATGTCTCACTGAATCTAGCAGCTTTCTGGGCGTAAATTGTTTGGTCTTCTGGTCACGCGTGGGCATGTGTAAAATCTATATAATTTTTTTAGACAAGACATTAGATCTTAGGTGGCCAACAATCGTTGGCTAATTTTTGCTCACAAAATGGAAGATTATAGGTGCCGACACACCACAAGCTATATTTATTACACATTTTCCGTTCGAACAACAAAGACTCACATTCAAAGCAAGTGCTTCGATTCTCCGCATATACACCGGGCGCGACTTGCGAGTACATAAGCTGCACATGACGTCACTGACAGGTTCGCTGTGCTAGGTACCTGAGGGTGGCGGCCACCATGACCGTTTATCGCACTTGATAGTGCCAGTGCAAGGGACTAAAGCCCCTCCAGTGCGTCTACAGCTGCTTTTTAGGTAGCGTGGACCATTGTTTCACCACTATCGCCTTGTTCCGGAGCCTCCGAAAGGAAGTTTTTAAGCCACTTTTTTCCTTTTTTTCCTTCCTCTTTGTTTCTAAACAGAGGAGAAAGTAAATAGTATTTTCTTTGTTCCACAATGTCATGATATGCGCGGTAGGTTCATCTGGTGCGCGATGTTTGTGAGTGTGTGCTGTGCCGTACGCCGACGAAGATGACGATGAGACAAGGAAAAGGCGGAATCGTGTCGTAAAAGTCAAGCCAAGCCATGGGGAGAGAGAAGAGGAAGACGACGACGGGGCGTTCGAGAAGAAGGATCGGAACAAAACAGTGGCAGGCTGAAGCGCTCGTCGGGTCGTGGTCCCGAAGCCTACCTGTGCCTGTGGTCCGCACGAGCCTGGCTCCCTTCTACCGTGTGATCCAGCAGCCGGCGCCGGTCCGTTGTACTCGGATCCGGGCGTTTTCCAGACCTGGGCCTACTACTGGCTGTCCGGGACGTGCGTGCCACACATCGACTCTGCCTCACGCTCCGCTCCGACCATGCCTGAGGCATCGCTGATGTCGGCGTAAGACGCAACGCAACGCATCGACTCATCTGCCTTCGACGTCACACGGTGAAGTGTTTCAAACCTTGTGTAGTGCAGTGGGGGACTACGCTAAGCGTCAGACCTCGTCTTTCGAGAACGTTTGTCGTGCTCGTACTTAAGGCAGTTCTTCGCTGTTGCCATATAACACGCTAAGCTTCTTTATCGTTGTTTTCTTTTTTTTTCGTGGCATTAAAGCCTTATAACTCAAGTTGCAAATGTCTTCGTCAGTCTCGACAACGATTATTTAAGTTGCCGTGATTGCCCGAACCTTATCCCTCACAATTGGCGTCCGCGCGACTGGACGAAGCCGTTTGCACTGGGTGGAAATCTATAGGGAAGATGAGTGAGCAAGAGCTTATAACGCTAGCGGAACGCATGGGGCTTCAAGGAGCCGAGCTAAAGGCGTGGGTAGACGCGCGGTTAGAGCGGGCTCATGAGGAATCTGTGCAAGCGCGTGAAGAGCGTTCCGCGGAAAGGCAGGCGGCGAAGGAACGTTTGGAGATAGAAGAGAGAACTCTTCAACTGCGAATTCGACTAGCGGAGGTTGAAGGTAGCCGAGAGCCAACGGCGCGGGACCGCGAACCTGAGAGGAGTCAAAGCCGCCCGTGCTTGATCAATCCTCACAACCTGATCCCAGTGTTTGACGAGGGGCGTGACGATCTCGATGCGTATCTCAAGAGGTTCGAACGCGTAGCAGTTGGTCAAGAGTGGCCTGAGGAGAAGTGGGCGACAGCGCTTAGTTTATGCCTCAGTGGGGAAGCATTGAAAGTCTTCGGTCGTCTGTCGCCAGAAGACTCAATGGATTACCAGAGTACAAAAGTGGCCTTGCTCCAGAGGTTTCGTTTCACAGCCGAAGGCTATCGCGAAAAGTTTCGGCAAAGCAAGCCTGAAGACGGCGAAACTGGTAAACAGTACGCCACGAGATTACAGAGTTACTTCGATAGATGGCAGGAAATGTCGGAAACGGACGAGGACTTTGCATCCGTGCGCAACCTCATTGTAGCTGAGCAGTTTCTGAATAACTGCCACGATCGCCTGGCACTTTTTCTAAGGGAGAAGAAATGCAGGACGGTAAAAGAAATGGCAGAAGCAGCTGATACCTTCTTGGAAGCCCGGCGGCAAACAAACTTGTTGGTATTTCGTACCAAGTCTGCAAACAACATTCCCAAGGAGCAAGAAGGATTTACCTATACCCAGCCTCGTCTTAGATGTTTCGTCTGTGATCGACCCGGCCACAGAGCATCTGATTGCCGCACGAAACCCCAACGAGTCTCCTGTGGGCACTGTCGGAAGCCCGGCCACGATGCAAGAGCATGCCCAAGCAACGGCGGGTCAAAGAAAATGACATCTTGCATCGTGTCTACTGACCAGAAGTCCGAGACGCCCCGATGTGCCGATGATTCATCACAAGATGAATATGTTGCTAGTGCACTCCGAACGCGCACCGCAACAGCTACACGAAACTTGCTGGTGTTACAGGGAGAAGTGTTTGGACATACTGTATCAGTCTTGAGGGATACTGGAAGCAACACCCTGGTCGTGCGACGTTCCCTCGTTCCCGATGATGCGCTGACGGGTACTACCGCCACTATTTTATTGGCCGATGGTAGTTGCATCGAGGTACCGGAAGCAGAAGTACGTATTCTATCGCCCTATTTCACCGGAAATGCGATAGTCAAATGCATGACGTCGCCACTTTACGATGTCATCGTAGGAAATGTTCCCGGCGCCCGTGACGCTGATGACCCCGACTCAACGTGGAAGGAGTCAGCGAGCCTGAAGTCGGAAACTAATCAAGCATTGAATTCTGAAGAGAAATCCAAGGATGGATGCGGGACGAAGAGCACAGTCATGGTTGGTGTTTCAAGCAAAGGACATCGCCGGAAGCTCACGACTGCTAAATTTGGAAACTTAGAGGTGACACAGGAGTCATTTCGCCAAAAACAAGAGGAAGACCGGTCGCTGGATGTTTGTAGGGCGAAAGTCGACACCCTCATCCGCGGTAAAGGAGCCACATACCACTCATTTATGTTCGAGAAAGGAATCTTGTACCGCGTTTACCACTTGACTCCGGGTAAATCAGTTCAACAAGCGGTGGTTCCAAAGGCGTTGCGTGTCCATGTGTTGCACTTGGCACATGAATCACCGATATCTGGTCACCAGGGTATCAAGAAGACGAAGGACCGAGTTTTGGAGTCGTTTTATTGGCCCGGTGTACAGGAGGAGGTACGAAGATTCGTAAAATCATGCGACGCATGCCAAAGGACATATCCCAAAGGCAAAGTAGGCAAGGCGCCTCTTGGACGAATGCCTTTGATTGACACACCATTCGAACGTGTGGCCGTTGATATCATTGGACCTCTGACGCCGATTTCAAAGAAGGGTAATCGGTACATTCTTACCCTTGTGGATTTCGCCACTCGGTACCCGGACGCGGTGGCTTTGCCCGCAATTGATTCGGCAACAGTAGCAGATGGACTACTGGAGATGTTCTCTCGAATAGGATTTCCACGGGAGATCCTCTGTGATCAAGCATCTTGCTTCACGTCAGGCCTGATGGAAGAGGTGAATGCTCTGCTTGCTATTCGACATTTGAGCTCGACGCCTTACCACCCGATATGCAATGGCTTGGTCGAAAGGTTCAACGGCACTTTGAAACAGATGTTGCGCAGGTTGTGCCAAGAGAAGCCGAAGTCATGGGACCGATTTCTTGCGCCTCTGTTATTCGCCTATCGAGAAGTACCTCAGGCTAGTATGGGCTTCTCGCCGTTTGAACTGATCTACGGCCGGCACGTCCGAGGACCCCTGGATATATTGAAGGAACTCTGGACAGGGGAAGACCTAGAGGAAGATATCAAGACTACTTACGGATACGTGCTTGATCTGAGAGAACGTCTTGAACGCACCTTGAAGCTGGCTCAAGAGAATCTCTCCCGAGCTCAACACTCGCAAAAGAAGTATTATGACCGAACCTCCAAAACCCGACAGCTCAAAGTTGGTGACCGGGCTCTTATATTGCTCCCAACTAGGGAAAACAAGCTTCTTATGCACTGGAAGGGGCCATTTCCGGTTACAGGAAAAAAGAATGACCACGACTATTGGTTGGACCTTGGGCACACCACGAAAATGTTTCACATAAACATGCTCAAGCGCTACGAAGAACGTCAACCAGAAGTCATTAGTCAAGCTTCATCGTTCGTTGTAGTCGAAGAAGGAGAGTCGGATTCACCCCTCCCTACATTTAAAGTAAATGAAGGGAAAGGTATTGAGTCGGTCACACTCGGAAGTAATTTAGACGAAGCACAACGCGATGATATGTGCAATCTCTTGGAGGAATTCCGAGACATATTTTCCGAAGTTCCTGGGAAGACGAACCTCCTAGAGTGCAGGCTAGAGCTTACTACAACAAAACCAATCAGCACGTCACAGTATCCGTTGCCGTTTGCAATGAAGGAAATAGTAGAGAAGGAGGTTCAAGATATGCTGAAGTTGGGAGTTATTGAACGATCCCATTCGCCGTATAACTCACCTTTCGCGTTGAGCATATCAAAGGATCAGAGAACGTAGGTGCTGATTATATGAGCAGGCTACAGGTGTAGGTGCTAGCTATACCACATTAATGTAATAATGGACCATATGCCTAGGGACTCTCACATACAGACTATTCTCTTGGTGCAACAGTTCTGTACATTTGTTTGTCGTAAGTCTTGTCTCCCGCGCACTTTGGACAGTTTTTTAAAAAAAAAAACTTTTGAAAGGGGGGACTTTTGTCATGATATGCGCGGTAGGTTCATCTGGTGCGCGATGTTTGTGAGTGTGTGCTGTGCCGTACGCCGACGAAGATGACGATGAGACAAGGAAAAGGCGGAATCGTGTCGTAAAAGTCAAGCCAAGCCATGGGGAGAGAGAAGAGGAAGACGACGACGGGGCGTTCGAGAAGAAGGATCGGAACAAAACAGTGGCAGGCTGAAGCGCTCGTCGGGTCGTGGTCCCGAAGCCTACCTGTGCCTGTGGTCCGCACGAGCCTGGCTCCCTTCTACCGTGTGATCCAGCAGCCGGCGCCGGTCCGTTGTACTCGGATCCGGGCGTTTTCCAGACCTGGGCCTACTACTGGCTGTCCGGGACGTGCGTGCCACACATCGACTCTGCCTCACGCTCCGCTCCGACCATGCCTGAGGCATCGCTGATGTCGGCGTAAGACGCAACGCAACGCATCGACTCATCTGCCTTCGACGTCACACGGTGAAGTGTTTCAAACCTTGTGTAGTGCAGTGGGGGACTACGCTAAGCGTCAGACCTTGTCTTTCGAGAACGTTTGTCGTGCTCGTACTTAAGGCAGTTCTTCGCTGTTGCCATATAACACGCTAAGCTTCTTTATCGTTGTTTTCTTTTTTTTTCGTGGCATTAAAGCCTTATAACTCAAGTTGCAAATGTCTTCGTCAGTCTCGACAACGATTATTTAAGTTGCCGTGATTGCCCGAACCTTATCCCTCACACACAAGTGTTGCCTGGAAGTGTGGCAGCTTGGGCTAGTTGGTATGACATGATGATAGTTAAAGCGCGAGAACAGAACGATGACACAGAGATAAGAAGGACACGAAGCACACAAGTGTGGCGGCTTGGGCTTGTTAGTATGACTTGACGATAGGTATAGCGAGAGAACAGGACCTTCGTGTCCTTCTTGTCTCTGTGTCGTCGTTCTGTTCTCGCGCTATAACTATCGTCATGTTGTCTGGAATTTCCTCCTAAGCTCGCAAGGAATGCCACCTCGAGGTGGCGCACGAGGCTGCATGACGGGGTCAACGGCGGAGCGGTGGAAAGCATGAATGAGGTGGAGTGGGCGCGTGAAGGGGTGTGAGCTTTTCAGAGGGAAGCCGAGAGGTGGGCCATGAATCAAGAAAGCAGCAGAAACATCATAGCGGCACCTCCACTTCCGCTGGTAGGAGGACAGGTGTAAAGGAAGTGGGGAAGAACGAGTTGGCGCTACTTAAACTAGCCAGCGGAAAACGCATGGAGGGGCTGTCAGTGAGACAAGGGACGACAGTGAATCGCTCACGAAGTAGTCTCTGAAGGAAAAGAGGAAGAGAAAAGCACGTTATCGTTACTGTCTCTCTCTGAAGGAGGTCACCTCAAAATTGACGCGTAAGGGATTGGTAGTGGAGAGAGAAGGAGCAGGACTGTGGGAAGAAGGGAAGGAGAAAGCAGTACCAGAGAAGGGTCAATGCTATCTGCTCTGGATGCGCACGCACCACGTGCCATCCCGGAGCCGGGACCTCTCGCATTTTTTGTGCTTTCTCCACTTCCTTGCGCGCCAGCTGCACCAAAAGGGAACACAAAAAACTGGTGGGGATGGTGGTAGTAGTGATGAGAAGAAGAAAGCGCCTAATTTTTGCAGCCTGAGGAAGTCGTCCAAAGCGTGAGGCCAGGCGCCAGGGAAGAAATTAGGCTGAAATCAATTGGAATCCTTTCAAAATTAAAGTTACAAAGGAAAAAGAACCTGACCACGGAGGAGAACCAGGCACTTCGGGAACTCCGACGGGACCGAAGCTTTGTCATCTTGCCCGCCGACAAGGGCGATTCAGCGGTGGTGTTGGATAGCGGGGACTACGATCTGAAGGTTTCAGTTCTCTTAGAAGGGGACGCATACAAGCAGCGAGTAAAGGACCCAACGAAGCAAACCCAGACACAGCTAAACAAGCTACTCACGGAAATTTTCAAGCATTACCCGGATCTCAAAACACTTTACCTGCGACTAATCTGCCGTAACGGATCCGCACCGAGTTTTTATGGACTACGAAAATTCACAACCCTGACGTCCTCCTCCGACCGATTGTAGACTTCACTTCCTCCCCTGCCGAGCCCTTTCAAATTTTCTACACCAAATATTCGCCCCAATACCCCGGAAGACACCAACTAATGTCCGTGATGCCAGCTACTTCGTGTAGCTAGCGTCAGATGTGAGCATCGGCGTTGACGAGAGCAAGGTCTCATTTGACGCCGTTTCATTGTTAACCAACGTGCCAGTTCTCTTAGCTGTCTCCGCTGCCCGTTCTGCGCTTGAGGAGGACGCAAGCCTGAGTGAAAGGACTCCTTTGTCGGTTGACGAGCTCTGACGTCTACTGGAGTTCTGCCTCTCCAGTACGTACTTTATTCTAGCCACCACCCGCCGCGCAGAGCAACAGAGGATACGGAAACCCCAATCAACCGTAATTGGCAGCCCCTCGAAACGCGTACCGGTTCTATACGTTCACGGAACCAGCGAGATGTTGGCGTGGATCTTCAAGAAGGAAGGAGTTCGCATCGCGCACGTGCCTTCGTGTACGCTGGGCCGCCTTTTCACCCGCCCGAAAGAGCGGCCAACAATGGACGGGAGTCCCGGTGTCGTTTACTGAATTCCGTGTGCCGAGTGCCCCGCGTCGTATATCAGTGAGACGAAAAACCTA
This sequence comes from Rhipicephalus microplus, assembly GCF_043290135.1. Lineage (NCBI taxonomy): Eukaryota > Metazoa > Arthropoda > Arachnida > Ixodida > Ixodidae > Rhipicephalus > Rhipicephalus microplus. The sequence goes on from NC_134710.1 coordinate 473,114,251, forward strand.
CCGGAACAACTGAAGCAACACGCCAACAATGTGTGGAAGTTCGACAAAGAGCGCAGCGCAGTTGCCGAGCATGCGGAGACACTGGACCATCAGATAAATTTTGAAGCGACGGCCATCCTCGAAAGCAAGCCGAACTGGAGGAGAAGGTTGTTACTCGAGTCGTGGCACGTACAGGGAACAGCCCATAACATCAAGCGCTCCCTTGGAACCCTTCCCTCAATGTACACACACGGACTGCGCTCCACGGCAAAACGAGAGAGAGAGAGAGGAGAAAGGTCATTAGCCACCCCTCGAATGCTTTGAAGACACTGCTGCTACGTAGCCTACGCAGTCACCGGCACTGCGCCGTGTCGACTGTAGGCAGACAGAAATTAGGTGCCTTCTTCCTTTTCCTTATGAACCACCAACCAGTCACCCATGAAGAAGGAACCAAGTCAGTTCCGAAACGTCGGGTTTATTAAAAACTTTTGGTTGAAGTCTATATTATCTCCCTGTTTCATACCGAACCAGACAGACTTCTGTCAAATGTTTTCATTCAAGTCAGCATGGAAGCAGGGCGGAGCGCCTCGGCACTAATTTGATGCCACATTTTCTTGCTCCGCGCGGTCGAGCAAAAGTTCATGCAGCATCTCAACTAGCTGGTATCTAAAGATGGTGATAATAGTGACGTCAATGCAAGGTATTTTGATTAAAATACTGACTCTTTACTCTATTTTACGGCTTGTAGTCAATGGCGAGAACAGGGACCCCAGAGCAACAAATGACAAATATTGAAGCGCCAGCGATGAACCTGACTGGGTCACGTTCGTTTTGCATAATAACAGTCACTTATGCAAAGATTGTGGTCGACACCACAAACGTCAAATTGATGTGGTGCGTTCCGCGTACAGGATTTGATTTAAAATATGTTCTAGAATATAATAACCACTGATGTTTATTACATTACGCATAAAAACGTTGTGAAACTCAAATATTAGCGCTACAAATAACACATTTTGCGCATGAAGGGTATGCACAACAAAGAACAAATAACATTGTTTAAAACTTGTAAAGCACAGAAAATTATTTTTGAGAAATGTTTAAATATGCAATATTACATGATAGTTAATACGTTGAAGTTTATACAAACTTGATAAGATCAGCTTTGTTTCCAGAACAAGTTTCTTTTTTGTCTTTCCGATGGCATTTATACGTTGTTGGTTATAAGACCACTGAGCACAGGCTGAAGCTTGAACACCTTCACATTAACGCTCGTACCCTTTCGTGGTGACTAGGCAGGTTGAAATAAAAAAATTACGCAGATATTTTTTTGTGCGTATGTCATTAAAGCGTTTCTTTACTTCCACAAAATTTGTGCATATATTTTGGTAGTACAAGCACCCAGCCAGTAAATAGAGGAAGGCGCCAATTCAGAAAAAAAAACAGTTACACTAAATTTCTTGAGTTTTATGATGCTTTCTTTCGGATAGCTGATGAAGAATGCTAAGTTTCGGTACATTTGTACAAGTAATTTTCATTAAATGAACATTTCGCGTATATTCCGCGTTTAGTTTAGAAGTTTCTTGTGAGACATATATTTGAGATTTTAAAATTTGTTATTTTAGATCCTGCAGCAAAGACACATTTTAAAACTTACAACCGCGGAATAACGGCCGAGGTAACAGTCCATTATTTGTTTTTGGTAACTGTAACGGTAATGCGCTACCTTTTTTTTTTGCAAGTATCGCAGGGTGGTAACACTTTCCATTTCAGTTTGAGTGACGAGTATAACGTATTTTGCTTTTTTTCCCCTAACGCATACTCAGCTGGTCTAATGTGAAGCAGCCTGGAAGCAGTAAGCTATGTATACGTAACATGCATGTCATAATTACATGTGTAGACATGTAATATCGTTTGTCTTAGCGTCATATTACGCAAGAACAATTTCGTTGTACAAGCTAGCGACATGGTCGTTTGCGCACCGTGAGAAGGGCACGTAAATCATGTTGTACTTGCCATGGATTTTATTATTGTCATCTTAGCTCCTAAATTATTCATAGCACAATCACGTGACAGAATTACAAACTGAGAACATGTAAAGCTAGCCAAACGGCCACACACGCACCATGCGTATGGTATAATGTCATGCTACATGACATGCATGTCACGATTTTCGCATTACTATTTGTAATTTATGCTAGTCATACACAATTGTCTCATCGTATCGATTTTGGTATATATCAAGTTAATGAAACGGCCACTATTGCACTATGACCATGGCATATAAACAATGTTGTTCATGAGAAACAAGACAGGATTTTAATATGACCTGTCATTTATGATCGTCCTACAGTCGTGTTATGCCCCACCAGTTTTTATATAAACCTCATGAACGATATAGTCCGGAGAGCCCAGCATATAAACAATGTTGTTCATGAGAAACAAGACATGATTTTATTATGACCTGTCATTTATGATCGTCATACAGTCGCGGTATGCCCCATCAGTTTGGATATAAACCTCATGAACGATATGGTCCGGAGAGCGCGGTATATAAACAATGTTGTTCATGAGAAACAAGACATGATTCTATAATGACCTGTCATTTATGATTGCCATACAGTCGTGTTATGCCCGACCAGTTTTGATATAAACCCCATGAACGATATGGTCCAGAGAGCACAAAGTCGTAAGCGGCTAGATAGAAAGACAGATACGCCCAAAGTTACCTAAGTTCATTATTGAATGTTTCACATTTAAGGTACTCTTGCGCGATATGGTTATTCCGAATGATATTACTCACAACGCGTTCTATTTTCGCTGCAGCAATCCATAGTCCTCTATGTGGTGCACGAATCGCAGTTCGAACCTCGTGATATTTTTTATACGAGTGATGCGAGAAAAATTAAATGCAAGACGAAGTACATGCATTGAAAAATATTGTGAGTGCCCCGAGCAGTTCCGAAACACACCTGTGCAAATGCGGGCCTTGATAACAACAAATAAGCACACTTTACACTCCGCAAGTTCGCTTCCCTGCACTGCATATTCGTCCAACTAACGGCAGTACCTGCCATTCATCAAATGGAAATGAGGTCCTAGTTGCACATGGACGCGTTTTCCTCGTCAAACTGTAACCAAACAGCGCAACACGCTATTTACTAATTGTTAACTGGCTTCTCCGTTATACCAAGGTTTATTGCAACAAAGCCAGCTTTAAATTTATGAAAAGGGTTTATAAGGTTTACAAAAAACGATCCAGGAAGCTAGATGGCTTAAGCTACGAAATAACACATTATTATAATCGAAAGATCGTTTATCGGCCAATCTAAAACCGGGAGTAGTTTTTGAAATTTATTTTCTAAGCTTTGCAATCGATGTTTAAAGAGGCCAAAGTGTGTCAAAATTGGGTCCGCTCCGATAGGCTGTGTGGAAAAATATTCAGATTGTCTGGGAAGGAAGGCTCTTAGTCGCACGACATTGAAATTAGGCGTAAAATGTTATGGTGGTTGCGTAGTATTAAAAACCGGGAGTCGTTTTTGATATCGTGTCTGGTTCGTGAGATATGAGTTTTTTTCGTGCGCTTCCCATTCAGTTACGCTGAGGTGATCCGGCTACCGCCGAGAGATGGCGCGACATGTTATGTCTAGAATTCCTGGGAAAGTTTAAAAGGAACAGCGTACGAAGCTACTTCAAAACTACACCTGCACGATTCTGTGATTGATTTTTCTTCAACCGCTAAAGCATTGGGAATTGTATTTCATGAAAATATGTTATGGGATTCACAAACCGAAATAGTAAGAAACAAGTTAACTAAGGTACTAAGCATGCTTAGGAGATGTCAGTCATTTTTACCAACTACTCAGATGCTAATGGTATACAACACGCTTTTTCTTCCGAGTTACGCTACGGTCTTTTGGTGTGGGGTACTGGCACCTTGCACTCTAAGCAGAAATTACTCACACGACAAAAAAATGCATTACGTTCTATTACAAATGTCGAATATAATGCACATACCTTGTCTTTATTGAACAATTTCAGAGTGATAAGATTTTACAACATGTATGAATATTGTTTACTAGCGCCTTTAAAAACTGAAATTAACAAAGGAAGTAACAATCTTATCTCCATAGCATGCTTAGAGCGCAGCACATTGTCTCGACCTACTATAGACAGAGAGATTATTGGAAGGTTCCTCGATGCCGAACAACTATGGTCTACAAATGCTGAAACATTCACTCCCCCACATACTAAATAAATTCAATTTATCATTGGAACAATTGCGCCTTCTTTCGCGACAGGATATGTCAAATATTTTTTTACTTTCATCACGCAAGAGAGATTTAGCCATTTCTAAGGATTTGTTTTTATGTTCTGCCTATTTCTATTTTTCGTATTTCCTCAAAGAGTGCGATCCTATCAACATTTCTTAAAATTTTATGTATGCAATATTTCTTATTGGCGCCACTTTGAACTATGTATTTGTGTCTGTTTAGTTGTTTCCAGGACTTTGTGAATGCTGTCACTTTTTCTGCCTTGTTTTGATGGTATGTGGGGCTAGTCAAGCTGCGTTTTTGTCGCACCTTTTTCCCGCATTCCACACCACACATTGCATGATGTAAAACTGTAATAAAATAAACTTCAAACTTGAACACTTGATGTGAGTACCTTGTGATATGCGAGTACTAACTGCCGTGCAATTGGTTCTCTTTCGTTGCTTTTGCATATTTTGGCAATGCCGTTGATTTGCAGAATACTAAGTCATGTATTTCTTTATTGTTTGTGCAGTTCTATTCAATACATCGAGCTTGTTCTGTGTTGTGTATTTATGCCCCACTCCTGCCTAAGGCCTCCATATGAGGCCAGCAGTATGTATTAAATAAATAAATAAATAAAATATCACTGATAATATTAGAACTGAAACATTAATGCAAGACTTCTGAATGTTGTCTTTAGTCAAAATATTCTCTAAAACGACCGACGACACCCAACTATTCATCATGTCACAAATATCAGTCATAATATTAGAACTGAAACCTTAATTCAAGACTTCTGGACGTTGTCTTTAGTCCAAGTATTCTCTCAAACGACAAACGACACCCAACTGTTCATGAAGTCACAGATATCAGTCATAATATTAGAACTGAATCCTTAATAGAAGACTTCTGGACGTTGTCTTCAGTCAAAGTATTCTCTAAAATGACAGATGACACCTAACTGTTCATGAATTCACAGATGTCGGTCATACTAAAACGGAAACCTTAATGCAAGACTTCTGAACGTTGTCTTTACTCAAAGTATTCTATAAAATGACAAATGACACCCAACTGTTTATAAAGTCACAGATATTGGTCATAATATTGAAACTGAACCCTGTATGGAAGACTTCTGGACGTTGTCTTTAGTCCAATTAGTCTCTAAAATGACAAACCGCACCCAACTATTCATAAAATTACAGATATTGGTCATAATATTTGAACTGAACCCTGTATAGAAGGTTTTTGAACGTTGTCTGCAACCGAAATGTTCCCCAATGCAACAACCCACACCCTACTCTTCATGATGTGACGGATTTAGGTCATGAGGCTGTAATTCTGCCCTGTGCGGAGGGCTTTTGAATGATAAGCGTATTGGAAATATCCTTTAATGCAAGAAACCTCATCTGGCTCTTGATGATACAACAAATACTGGTCATTAAGAATGGAACCAAGCACTACGTAGAAAGCCTCTGGGCATTTTTTGTAGTCAAACTATGCTCTAATGCAACTAACTGTACTTGAAACTTTCATGATAAGACAGATATTGGCCATAGGACGGCAACTGAACCCTGTATGAAAGACTTCCGGACGTTGTCTGTAGTTAAAGTATTCTCTAAAACGACAAACTGTGCCTAACTCTTCATGAAGTCACAGATATTGGTCATAATACTGGAACTGAACCCTTCATAGAACGCAGCCTAAATGTTCTCTAATGCAATAAAACACACCCGACACATCACGATGGAAAAGATATTAGTGATCAGATTGGAACCGAGCACAGCGTGGAACACTTTCGGATGGTATATTTATTTATTTTCAAATACGTCAGCCCAATGTGAGGCTACTGCAAAAGTGGCGTACATATATACAAAATGAAAGGATTTAAACAGTAATATTCCTATAAGTGTGCCAAGGTAAACAAATATCGCTACCCTGGGGTGCACCCCGGTAAGAAATAAGAAAAATAGAACATTATTATAATACAAGTGCCTCCAAAAAGTCAGACACACTGGTATTAGGATCAAACCAAGTAGATCAATCCAGTGTTTGATAACTTTATTTGAACGTGTAGAGAGCACTACAAATGACTTCTAAACTGGATGGTGATTGCGGATCAGTGCTGTGTTGAATACTTCAGCACTTTGCTGGTAGTTTAAATATTCTTTTACATCTAAAAAATTCATCTGGCACTTCTTGATGAGACATACATTGGTTTTGAGATTACAGCGAAGCACAGTGGCTTTCACATGTCATCAATTGTCAAAATACCCTATAATGCAATAAAGCATGCACAAAATTTTGATGCGACAGATACCGATCATAGGATTGCACCAGAGCACCGTACAGAAGTTTTGGCAAGTTTTCCAACAGGGCTAAACTGTATATGCTTAAGTGCACGCATATATATAATCCAAGTTAATGCATATATTAAAAAAGTGAACAGAAATTAAGCACTCCTTGGAAACACATACAAAAATTCAATGTTAGAACCATCGAATAATATCTTCAGCTCATTACAGTTTGGAGGAACAGATAAATACATGCACAGTTCCGAAAGGTCTCATAAGCCACATGAGGTACTTTTTGCATTTCTTCTATGCAAAGTGCAATACCATACCAGTGCACCTTCATTCATTCTGTGCATACATGTGGTGATCTTCTCTTCCAACTATCGTGTCATCGTGCAGCTGATTTCAAATCAGGTGTTTCTCACAAGGTTTTCAGATGTCTGTCCAGCTGTAAACAAAACACGCGTTATAATATAGTAAACTGTATAACGACGGAGAAGCGCCATTGTATGCCTATAGCTATGAGTATCAAAATGAACTATAAATTAAGTATGTGTGTGTTAGAATGCCTCCAAACAACGTATGTGCTACTGAGCGTGGCAGAGAAGCAGAAGAAGCGAGAAGTGAAATAGCAGGCAATAGCAGCAGCACTTAATCATGCCACTTTCTTTTTCGATCACCAAAGCAACGCACGCTCGAGTTTTTCTCTTGTACGTGAATGGAAATGAGACCACTGACAGCTGAATGTTTCAGCGTTGGTGGTACCCGGCACAAAGTCACCTCACAGTGCTACCAACCAGCTTGGCAACACAGGAAAACAATTTGCACCGAAGCCAACGAATGTTTCAGCGTCATACAATCCGCGATGCCCTTCTATAAGTACGTAAGTTTTCACATCACCGAAATGTGTTGGCTAGTGCGAGGTTCGCTTTCAGCGATGATGAATACCGATGTTGAAAACAAACACAGTGCAGATAAAAACTCCTCCGTATGAACTACGCAACGTTTCGGGCGCCGTATATGGTGTCTATGTTGCGACGGAAACTACCGTAGAGTTTTTTCGGCCGAGGTTCTTCGCATGTGCTCGTTCATATGAACTGGACGGTTGAGGCCGGCGCTGGATGCAGATGACAGCGCTCTGAATTGCTTCTGCGGTAGGCAAGGGCTCACGCTGAAAACTTTGAACCTCCGAAGTCTGTTTAAACTCATTTTCAGCACAGAAGGTCACAGATCAAAACACAAGAACACCGACATGCTCCTTTCGCTCCGCCGACGATCGCCCTCGGGACCGGCGCTAGCATAGCCGGCCGGCAGTCACTGGATTTGTCGGCGTCACTCGAACTTGGCACGAAACCGCGTCACGCTGGTAGCACTCGCAGTCATTCGTCGTGTCGTTGTCATTCTAGATTACGAAGCGGTCATTCAGGAACGTTTGGAGTAGTTTCCGTGCTTGCATCCAGCACTCGGCCGTGCCTTCGAAGTGGCGGGCATTAGGCATAACGTTCCGAGGCATCGCGGCCTCTGGTTGATTGGCGCACGGCCCCTGGTTGCTTGGCGCCGCTGTACGCGTGGTGACGCAGCGTACGCGTGGCAAAAATATCAAGCCGGGCTTGATCCCTCCCGCCTCCTCGCATATGCCCCTCCAACGCCGACGCAGAGAGGAACATTTGACGCTTTTGACGCGTAGACGTGAGCATACGCGTGCCAGTGGGTGGCACTTTATGCTTCGTGCTTCCTTCAAGAGCTGAGCAGAAGGGTAATCTCTGCTTAAACCATAATTGAGGCGTAAAGCTTTTTTTTCTGTAGAATTAGAACCTTTTCCAAACTTGTGAACGTGGTAGTTCCCCATACAAGCAGGCAATAAATACCTTTTGACATAAACAGAGATTTGAAAAGCAAAAGCTACAATATTGTAGGAAGAACATGATTATTACGGTATAAAAGGCCAAAAAAGCGTGAGGCAGCTAAGCATATGTGAATAACATGAGCATCCCACGGGAACTTCTTTTTAAACCCAACAACGAGAGTTTTTGAAAGCTGGCACAATTTTTATGTTTTCGGATCCATAGCCTTGAGATTAGATTGAGAGCATGGCACGGCTTTACCCTTTGGACGAAAATTTATCGCTTTTGTTTTAGTCGAATTAACTTGAAAAACATTTAAGTTTGACCATCACTCGAGAGTGCGAAGCATTTAGTAAACATTTCTTAGTAATTCGTTTGTACCTTCGTCGTTAAAGAAAACACTCCTGTCATCAGCGTATGAAACAAAAATGCCTTGGAGTGAATGTGGAGTATGTTAATAATACATAGATTAATAAAAATTGCCCTAGAATACTTCCCTGTAGCACACCTGACGTAAGGCACAGTGTTTTTAAGGCGTACCCATCAACACTAACATACTGGCGTCTATGTACACAATCAAGATTTCATCAATTCAAGAGCATGCCCACTAATTCCATAATTTTGATCCTGGCAACAATTATTTCAAAATCAAGGCTGACAAAAGCTTTTTTGAAGGCTAAAGAAAGGGCTCATATAAGCTGAATACCCTCGAACTTTTTATGAATAAATTATTTTAGGGCGAGTACACTCTTACTCAAATCTTGGCTAGAATACACGCCTCCAAGCAAGAAATTATGCCCACTTCTACGCGGCCCTGTAGCCGTGTCCCAGAGAAAGCGGCCCGATTCAATATGGCCTTCGGAATAGCCGGGACAAGGATTACCTGAAATTTTAGGTAAATTTTTTTTCCTGGCAAGATACGACCTGCGGTTAGGCGTGAAATTTCCATGGGCGGTCCAGCCCTGACGCGGTGGCTGAAAAAAAAAGTAATATTTTACGCATTCGAGAGCGGTTTCTCGCCGATAATGTGGTAGATATTATGACTACGGGTAATTAGTTACCCATCAGTATCAAAATTGTCTACTTTTGCGGGATGAACGTGCAAATCACACCAAGCCCAGCAATCAGGGCTCTAGGCCGCATGCACGTGAAGCAGATGACTTACCTATTGCACTACAGCGCCATCACATGAAGGCGAGTTTTTTTGCTGGGTGTACATCTACGAAGTGGCTTTTTGCAAACCATCAGTGGAACCTTAAACTGTTTTGTGCCCTATGCGTTTGTTTGCGCTTGCATTTGATCAGCGAATAGTTTGTAGGGCTTCATGAACCCGAGACAACTACGGTGAGTGCTTTCGGCTCCGACTTCGGTTCATGTTGCGCCGTTCCGCAAGAACAATTAACGTGTGTTCGTGCGTCATTTTAGTGCTTCTCCGTGAACCACGGGCGTTTCGCTCTACAAAATTGGCGGACGAGGCTGTGTTCGGCTGTCGAAACCTCCGTATGTTTTTCGCACGTGCGTGTGCTGTGGGCAGTTTCGCTTATTTGTGTCGGGAGGTACACGGGGGTCAGTGACAGCAGCCTATTCTCGGTTGTTTGAAGAGAATGCACTTTCGCACGTAAACGTCGCATGGGCATTTTAGCGTGCCTACTCTAACTTTTGCAGTCTACGCGCGAACTGCCGAGAGCTGCACACTGGGGCAGCAGCGCCTTTTTAGCATTTCGATGATTGCCCATTTCCGCGCTCAGAATAAATGCGCATTATTTCGCGATATAGAGTTGTTTTTGCTCATTTTGGGTCTTTAACTGATCTTATTTATGAAAAGTGGCTACTCTTACCTTTATTCAGCATCATGCCGCTGTTCAAGGCAATGCCGAAACGCAAGCTAAGGTCTAGTGTGAAGCAAAAAAATTAGGGACGGACAGGTAGGTGTCCCTCCAGAGAAATAATGCTTCTGCACATATCTTTTGCGAACGTCAACGAGCAGTTGGGGCCAAGAATGGCTGCAGACCGAACCTAAAAATGTATATTGTTATGGCATGCAGTTCTTTTTCAGAAAATTGGGATATTTATAGCTGGTACGTTATCTCCACAGATACACTGGTTGTCTTGGTCAAGGTTCACTGTTAGAAATGCTTTCTGGAAAATGAGAACTGTACTAACTATTAACCAAAGTGGGCCATTGTCGGTGATATATGCTCTCTTGCTTACTTCTGCACCTGACTTCTTTCTTCTGTACTTGATGTTGAAGTTCATTATTAAATTACGCAAGCAATAATAAAACATCAACATATCGATTTTCAATACCTTTCCCTGTCCCGCTGCCTTTTGTTTTTTGCCATGCTTCCCTAAAATCCCCAGTTCGACTTGTTTTGCAGAACATGAGCATCAACATATATAGACCAGTGTTTCAGTAAGCTGACGCGCATGCACTTGTACTCTTCTATTTAGCGCATGACACAATGTCATACCTCGAGTACTCGTAAACGGAAAGTTATTGGTACTCGTTTATTGAAATCAAAAGAGTACCACTGGGACTACACATCCCAGTTTTTGCCCAAATGCAGGGAGATGTTTGATATCTTGAATAAAGTGTGCCGTAAGGCACTGGAAAATTTTTCTGTCCCAGACAATCTGGTAGAAAAACGACCATCACAAGACAGTCGGACGAAGTGGCGGCGCACAAATGCCATGGCATTCAGGCGATGGTGAACGTGATGCCGGCCGGTCGCCGAGCTGGCCAGACGGTAAAGGGGGGTGTAGGGGGCGTTTCTCTGTAATTTTTTCCGTGCCAGCGCTTGTGTCTCAACGGTTCTGCGTAAGTTTATGCCGGCTCTTGGCAACGGGCAGGCGCAGCAGAGAGGCATATCTTCTTTTTTTTTTGTTCCTTATGCGCCCGCTCCTACCACGCCGCGTGGCTCTCATGGGTATTTTTTATTGTTGGGCTCCCTATAGACACAATTTTTGTCAGTAGACAGGAGCGCGCCGCATATATGCCATCCGTTATCCGGTACCTGACTGGGAGTGTAGTGCCGTTTCAGTAGACTGTTTTTTTTCTGAAATCATGCTCGAATGGCGTTATCAAGTTATGTCACTTGATGAAACGGGGCAGACGAGTTAAAATGACTTTTCTCTTCGAAAAAACACAAAGGAAAGATATCGGTTTATATTAGGGCAATGGCTTCCCTATTTTCTTCTTAAAAATAAGAACAACCCGATTTGCGTTTGAACTGGAAATGTAGCTGTTGTGATGCACAAGTTAAAAGTCATCATCATCGTCATCATCATCAGCCTGAATACGTCCACTGCAGGACAAAGGCCTCTCCCATGTTCTGCCAGTTAATCTGGTCATGTGCTTGCTGCTGCCAATTTATACCTGCAAACTTCCTAATCTCATCTGCCCACCTAACCTTCTGTCTCCCCCTAACCCGCTTGCCTCCTCTGAGAGTCCAGTTAGTTACCCTTAGTGACCAGCGGTTATCCTGTCTACGCACTAAATTCCCGGCCCATGTCCATTTCTTCTTGATTTCAGCTATGATATCCTTAGCCCCCGTTTGCTCCCTATTCCACTCTGCTCTCTTCTTGTCTCTTAAGATTACACCTACCATTTTTCTTTTCATTGCTCGCTGCGTCGTCCTCAATTTAAGCTGAACCCTCTTTGTAAGTCTCCAGGTTTCTACTCTGTAGCTAAGTACCGGCAAGTTACAGCTGTTATATACCTTCCTCTTAAGGGATAACGGCAATCTACTTGTCATAATTTGAGAGTGCTTGCCAAATGTACTCCACCCCTTTCTTATTCTTCTAGTTACTTCAATCTCGTGGTTCGGCTCCGCGGTTATTACCTGCCCTAAGTAGACATAGTCTTCTAAGTCTTCTAAGTAGACAGGTTAAAAGTATGAACCAGCAAAGGTGCAATGAGGTCACGAACATGTTTAACTGGCTGAACTTGGAAATCGTCCGCATCCAAGAAAAAGCTGTTTTTGAGACTAGGAAACGTTGAGATGACTTCCAGGTTATTGACCGGAGAAAGATAAACACTGCCATGGTTACTCGATTAAACAATCTCTAACGCCTCGAGACTACCACCAGACTTCGGCTGAACTAGTTGAAGAAATCTGCCAGTTATGTACCAAACGCTTCTGCCCCGTCGACAGTCATTTTATCGGGCATTTCATTTGTACCTGCAGGATTGAGAAGAGCAGATAGCTGCCCCCAGATAACAATAGCACGACTATTGCTACTTTAGAAAATATCAGCGTAATGTTACGTGTTAGCTGTTCTTATGGGCTGGTTTAGTTTCTTTCCATACGCTTTATATCACGCTAAAGTTAATAAGTCTCTGGTCTTAACAAAATTTTATAAAACTGATTCTTGACGTCATTGTGATAAAGCAAGAAATGGCTAATCCATGGCATCCTAATCTTCCTGCGCCGTCTGCAGAATCAGACGGTGTCACTTGAGGTTCTCGAGTTCTCCCAATATTGCGTGGTGTTGAGGCTCTGGGGCTAGCGGGATCTAACCATTCACCCCAGTTTGTTGGGACCGGGTCTGGCCAGTGTCAACTGGTAGATGGCCCTCGTCGCCCGACCAATCTCTTGTAGTGAGAAAACGTACTCTCGTAGAACAGACAGAGGCTTATTTACATCTCATCTGGATGGAGAAGAGGAATAGAGTAATGTACAACAATGTTCGGCTTATATTGCCAGCCTTCGGAAAACCCTTGGGCATCTGGTGTGCGCAGTTCCCGCTAATCGGATGGCTCCACGACCCGGCGGCGAATATGAGAGTCCGACAGGGTGAAAAGCGAGGGAAGAGTGTCAGTGTCGTTGACCTCCAGGTGTGTAGGTGCTGCATCAGATCGGCTTTCCATGGCTTTGTACCCGAATTTAATCGTTTATCTATTTATTTATTCATTCATTCATTAATTTATGGGATATTATGGAATATACATCCAATATACATCTAGAACCCAAGCTCATTACAGAAGAAAATGGTTACCATATATATATATATATTGTGAGCGCAGACTATGTACTTCATCTTCGTCTGTATGATCAAACCATTGTAGTGATCATCATGGTATGTCACGCGGGCTGGCTCGCTGGCTCGTGCGTCTGGATTAAAAAAGACAACCTGGTTGCTGCCGTGCCGAACGTGGTCTCATAAGTGGTGGAGCGTGCTTTGGTTCTCACGTTCTCCTGCTCTACCCGTCACCCCTGGAGCTCCGGTCTGGTCGACGGTTGTGCCCTCAAGCAACAGCGATGGCAGAACCCAACGCGTCCGCTGCTGCAACCGCTCCTTCTCAGCCACTTAGGCTTCACTACACCGTGAGTACCTCTCGTCGAGACCCTCCGGTATTTTCTGACCTTCGTAACGAAGACGTCGAAGAATGGCTGGACAGTTATGATCGAACCAGCGTTTGTAATTATTGGGACGAGGCGCACAAATTGCGCTACGTCCCTTTTTACCTCAATGGCGTCGCTAAAACCTGGTATTACAACCACGAGAGCGACTTCTCCAATTGGTCGGCCTTCACGGGGCATCTCCGTCAGGTATTTGGCACGTCTGCAGGATGTTCTGTAGTAGCGAAACAGAAGCTCGCAAGCCGCATCTAGGGGGCTCGGACGACGAATCGTATATGTCCTACATTGAAGATATTCTGGCTCTCTATCACCGAGCACAAAATGACATGACGGAGGCCAATCGCATCCGACATCTACTGAAAGGTATAAACTCTGTGGCCTTCAATGCTCTCGTGATCCAGAATCCGACTACCGTCCGGGACGTCATCACTACATGCCAACGCCTGGACGCGCTTCATTCTATGCGCCTTCCACACGCCTCCTGCGACGCTCGCTTTACCAAAGAGCATGAATTGCGGCCCCTTATCCGCAGAATTGTCAGAGAAGAACTTCACGGCCTTATTCCAGGCAACCCTACCGTTGCGTCTGTCCACACACCTCCTCCCAACCTGCGAGAGATAATCAAGGACGAACTCGCATCAATGACAAGCGCTGCACATGCCCCGTCTCCTGTGCGCTTCCCAGTGCCTTCGTACGCAGAAGTTGCATCGCGGGCCCCTCCACCAGTTCCAACTGTGCCTGCGGACGTCGGATGCGACCTTGTGGCTGCGATGACAACGCAAGCGCCAAGGCCACGCCACTATTCTACATGGCGTCCTCCGCGCCCCATCTGCTTTTACTGAGGCATAAGGGGTCATATATCCCGTTTCTGCTGCCGCCATCAGCAGGATGAACGACGTGGTTACTCAGCTTACGAGAGAGACTGCCCCGAGACCCGATGAATACGATCCCGCACCATATCCAACCACCTCCCGTCAGTCGCCCTCCCCTCCACGGTCTCATGCTGGGCCTCATCCTTCTCATCCATCTCGCCGCCGTTCTCCGTCACCGTTTCGGCGTACGTCATCACCCCTGCGTCCCGCTCCGATCTCTCTGGACTCGGAAAACTAGAAGGTGCAGTTTTTGGAGGGGAAACTGCTTGTTGTCGGATTGTTACAACTCCTCCGTCTCGTCCAGCTAATTTACTGCCTGTTTGTGTGGAAGGTGTTTTTGTTGACGCCCTTTTAGACACTGGAGCCAAAATTCCAGTAATTGATCGTGAATTGTGTTTTCGCCTGCGTAAAGTGCAAACTCCTTATGCCGGTCCCATGTTATGCGGCGCTAATGACAGTCCAATTCGCCCGACCGTGTTGTGCACTGCTCGTATTCTCATCGATGGAATCCGTCATCACATACAATTGGCTGTGCTGTATTCGTGTGCTCATCAGATAATCTTAGGCTGGGACTTCTTGTCAGCGGCGTCTGCTGTAATTTCGTGTGGTCGGCCCCTAATTCGAATTACGGACACTGAGCTTACTCCTGCTGCTGACCTTTTGTCGCCCAACCTTGTGACTTATGCGGATTTCCTCCTGCCGCCCGGACAAGAACGTGTCCTTACGATCAAGTCACGAGCGTTTCTAGATGGTGACGCTGTGGTTATTCCTTGCCAACGCTGCATTTTTCGAGGAATCACCATCGCATCTTGTTCAGTGCGGTTCTTCCGTGGTTATGCAAGCATCACGGCCTGCAACACGACGCCAGAACCACTTCTTTTGCCAGAGGGGACCCCTGTTGCCAGCATTACTGAAGCAGCACCGCTTTGTGTCGTCACTGGCTCATCTGCTTTGTCATTCTCAAAGTGTATGCCCGCGGAAGATGCATTTCCTGCTCTCAAGGCCACTTTGTGTGAACATCTCAACCCAACGCAAACTGATGCCTTGCTAGCGTTATTAATGAAGCACAAAACTTGTTTTGACGTTTGTTCCGAAGGTCTGGGTCAAACAACAGTGACCGCCCATCGTATCGACACCGACGGATATCGTGTGATTCGCCGCCGCCCTTACCGTGTGTTGCCTTCTGACCGCAAGCTTATAGAAGAACAAGTCAACGACATGCTCGCGCGCAACGTCATCAGGCCTTCGACAAGCGCATGGTCTTCTCCTGTCGTACTAGTGAAAGAAAGAATGGCTCGGTACGGTTTTGCATTGATTACAGATCACTCAACAAAATCACTTGTAAGGACGTCTACCCAATGCCTCGCATTGACGATGCTCTTGATACTTTACAAGGTGCCGAGTATTTTTCAAGTCTCGACTTGCGCTCCGGTTATTGGCAGATTGCAATGCACGAGTCTGATAAAGAGAAGACTGCGTTTGCTACGCCAGATGGACTCTTTGAATTCAATGTGATGCCTTTCGGCCTGTGCAATACCCCAGCCACATTTGAAGGAATGATAGACACGGTACTGCGGGGATTAAAATCGAAGACGTGCCTTTGCTACCTGGACGACATTGTCGTCTTTTCGTCCAGCTTCTCACAGCACCTGGAACGGCTAGACGAAGTCCTCACGGGTTTAGCTAAGGCCGGTCTCCAGCTCAACACTAAGAAGTGTCGGTTTGCCAGTCACAGCATCAAGGCGTTAGGTCACGTCGTCAGTAAACATGGCGTTGAGCCCGATCCAGACAAGGTTGCCGCGGTACTGCACTTTCCTACACCAACCACACCCAATTACCTCCGCAGCTTTCTTGGCTTGGCGTCGTATTTCCGCCGCTTTGTACGTGATTTCGCTACTCTTGCGGTTCCTCTGCACAAACGTCTGACCACGAGCGCACCCTTTGTCTGGTCGAATGACTGCGAAGCCGCTTTTCACACCCTCGAGCGATGCCTCACATCACGGCCAGTGCTTCACCATTTCGACCCTGCAGCACCTACTGTGCTACACACTGACGCAAGTGGACTTGGCATCGATGCTGTCCTTCTTCAGTGGAACCACGCTTCCGAAGAACAAGTCGTGGCCTACGCGAGCCGTACTCTGTCACCTGCTGAGCGAAACTACAGCATCACTGAGCAAGAATGTCTCGCCATCGTGTGGTCCATACAAAAGTTTCGTCCTTACTTATACGGCCGGAATTTCACAATAGTGACTGACCATCATGCTCTTTGTTGGTTATCGTCTCTCAAAAATTTGTCGGGATGCCTTGGCCGTTGGGTACTACGATTGCAAGAGTATGACTACAGCGTCACATATAGGTCGGGCCGAGAGCACCAAGATGCCGACGCTTTGTCCCGTTGCCCGCCCTCGCAAAGCGCCAAAGTGTCACCTTCCATCTGTTCATCACCGCCCGCCAAAGTGACCAAACAGACGGCTGCTGCTTCGAAACAGTTAGTTGCCTCGGCGGACCTTCTTTTGCTACAGATCTCGCCTCGCTCCAACATGCCGATACCTACTGCCGCACAATCATCGATCGGCTCACTGACTTATCGCGTGCTCCAAACAGCCGCCTAAGACGACAACTTGCCCGTTTCAAGCTTCAAGAGGGAACATTATGCCGGCAAATTTACCATCCTCTTGGTAACCAATTGGTTGCCGTCATTCCTCGCTCAGTTCGTCGGGAAGTTCTACAAGCATTTCATGACGATGCGACAGCAGGCCACTTAGGGTTCCACAAGACCTACGACCGCCTCATGACTCGCTGCTTTTGGCCTGGCCTCTCCACTTCTGTCGCCAAGTACGTCGCTTCCTGCGCGTCATGCCAGGTCTCTTCCCGCACCACGTCTCTTCCCGCGGGGCCATTGCAACCACTGCCATGCCCGTCCACTCCCTTTAATTTGTGGGCATAGACTTATACGAACCTCTTCCGCTTACGCCAGCCAGTCACCGTAGGATTGTTAGTGCCGTAGACAACCTTACTCGCTACGCGGAGACGGTAGCTCTTTCATCGGGTGCTACCTCTGAAGTCGCCGATTTTTTTTGCGCCATTATTTTACGACATGGCGCACCGCGTGTGCTCCTTAGTGACCGTGGCAAGACGTTTCTTTCACATGTCCTTGCTGAAGTCTTACAGGCCTCTAACACTATCCACAAGACCACAGCAGCGTATCACCCAGAAACTAATGGTCTGACTGAGCGTTTTCACCGAACTTTGTCCGACATGATCTCTATGTACGTGCAACCGGATCACAAAAACTGGGACACAATACTTCCTTTCGTCACGTTCGCATATAACACTGCCATACAGCGTACGACAAATTTCAGCCATTTTTTCTCGTATATGGCCGTGTACCGACTTTTGTTTTGGACACCACCTTTTTGTCCACATCTTCCAATCCATATTCATCTCTCCCGGAAGAGTTCACCGCTCGCGTCACCCGCTGCCATGAAATCGCCCGCGCCAACACTGCTACCATTCAGGACAAGAGAAAAATCGACATTGATGCGAAGCGTCGAGTTGTTCTGTTCCGCCCAGGCGACGAAGTCCTTTGTGGACACCTGTTCGTGTACCTGGGTTCTGCGAAAAATTTCTTCACCGATATCTCGGTCCATACACCACCCTGGAACAAACATCTGAAGTCAACTATCGCGTTGCTCCTGTCAATGCGGCTCCTGATCACCGTCGCCGCCACACCGAGATCGCCCACGTCTTAAGACTGAAACAATATATTCGGCGTCCCAACCCTTTCTAACTTGCTGCCCTCTTTCGCGAAGGGGGGAAAATAGTGTGAGCGCTGTCTATGTACTTCATCTTCATCTGTATGATCAAACCACTGTAGTGATCATCATCGTATGTCACGCGGGCAGGCTCTCTGGCTCGTACATCTGGATTAAAAAAGATAACCTGGTTGCTGCCCTGCCAAACGTGGTCTCATAATATATATATATATATATATATATATATATATATATTTGTGTTTTGACACAAAAACGATGAGATATAACAGACAATGTTGCCAAGGAGTGTATAGGGGAAGTCATTAGAACCAATGTAATGTAAATAAGTTGAAAAAGTGGCTGAATATATATATATATATATATATATATATATATATATATATATATATAACCGACAGTAATGGCAAAGAATGTACAGGGAAAGTTATTAGAACCAATGGAATGTCAATAAGAAGAAAGAAGAAAGAAAAGTGGATGAAAAAATTACCAGCTGTGAGCAGAAATCAAACCCACGACCTTCGAATAACGCGTTCGATGCTCTAACTACTGAGCTATCACAGCGGCCGTCCCTCCATCCACTTTTTGGGGTTTATACGTGAATTTAGAAGTAGGAGTGACAGTCAGCGCCATCTATAAGCCAAACAACGAGTGTGAAAACACTCTTATTCGCATGTTTGGCGTCACGTAGCACGTGAACTTATTATGAGCGGGCAGCTGATTAATTGTCCCTCTTATGCAACCTAAACACACCAAGTCTGCCAGTACGAGACCCTCGTTCAATGAAATAAGGGAGAGAAGTGTATACCTAAGGGCTCGTATTTCCGTGTTTTAACACAATAATAATGAGATATAACAGACAGTAATGCCAAGGAATGTACAGGGGAAGTTATTAGAACCAATGGAATGTAAATAAGAAGAAAGTAGAAAGAAAAGTGGATGAAAAAATTAGCAGCTGTGAGCAGGAATCGAACCCACGACCTTCGAATAACGCGTTCGATGCTCTAACCACTGAGCTATCACAGCGGCCGTCTTTTCTCTTTCTTCTTTCTTCTTATTTACATTCCATTGGTTCTAACAACTTCCCCTGTACATTCCTTGGCATTACTATCTGTTATATATCATTAATATTGTGTTAAAACACGGAAATACGAGCCCTTAGGTATACACTTCTCTCCCTTATTTCATTGAACGAGGGTCTCGTACTGGCAGACTTGGTGTGTTTAGGTTGTATAAGAGGGACAATTAATCAGCTGCCCGCTCATAATAAGTTCACGTGCTACGTGACGCCAAACATGCGAATAAGAGTGTTTTCACACTCGTTGTTTCACTTATAGATGGCGCTGACTGTCACTCCTACTTCTAAATTCACGTATAAACCCCAAAAAGTGGATGGAGGGACGGCCGCTGTGATAGCTCAGTGGTTAGAGCATCGAACGCGTTATTCGAAGGTCGTGGGTTCAATTCCTGCTCACAGCTGATAATTTTTCATCCACTTTTCTTTCTTCTTTCTTCTTATTTACATTCCATTGGTTCTAATAACTTCCCCTGTACACTCCTTGGCATTACTGTCTGTTATGTCTCTTTATTATTGTGTTAAAACACGGAAATACGAGCCCTTAGGTATACACTTCTCTCCCTTATATATATATATATATATATATATATATATATATATATATATATATATATATATATATATATATATATATATATATGAATAAAAATGGTGTCCTTGGATCCAGGGGGAAATTACGAAAAAGTGGAGGATGGGCAAAACGAAAACGTTTCGTTTTTCCTACGTTTCAGCCGGGGATTGGTCTTCATCAGGGAAAAAATAGTGATGTTTTTTCCCTGATGAAGGCCGGGTTTGGTGCACATATTGAAATACAACGGTTCAGCTGACGCTTTATTCAAGCAACAGCAAGATGGCGCCGATGATGAAGAGGAACGGGCGAAGACTGATGATGGTTATTGACAGATGAGGAGGATGACGTCGAATGAATTCTTACACTAATTTCCCCCGTCGACGGAAGCGGCCAGCCTGGCCGCGAATGACGCTGGGGAATGCATACGATAGGGCTTGAGACGCGAAACGTGCAAAATCTTTGTCCCGCGGCAGCGTTGGTCAGTGGGGACATGAACAGGTGTGACAAGGTTGTTCACCGGTGAGGTCTGTTCCACAACTTTGTAGGGGCCAAGATAGCATGACTCAAGCTTCTCGCATAAGCCAGGCGTTCGCGCAGGAGTCCACAGAAGTACATCGTCGCCAGGGCGGTGGAGAACGACGCGGTGAGTGGCATCGTAACGATGTTTGCAAGCTTCTTGGCTAGCTTCGGTGTTTACACGGGCAAGACGACGACATCGAGCAACACGGGACAGAAACTGGTCGCAAATGAATGGTGAAGAGTTGACGGGGCCAGAAAAGAATGAAACGTCGAGTGGTGATGTCGGTTGGCGTCCGTATACTAGGAAAAATGGAGAATAGCCTGTGGTTCGTTGAACTGACGTATTATATGCATACGTGACAAAGGGAAGTATGGCATCCCAACTGCGATGGTCCGGTCGGATATACATGGACAGCATGTCACACAGTGTGCGATGAAATCTTTCCGTTAAGCCATTGGTTTGCGGGTGATAGCTAGATGTTCTTTTATGAAGTGTATTTGATACTTGAAGAACTTCACTGAGCCTGCTTGAAAGAAATGCTTTGCCCCGGTCGCTCAAAATAACACGAGGGGCTCCGTGACGTAGGTAAATAGCATTCAAGAAGAAAGTTGCGCTTCCGAAGCAGTTCCTGAAGTGATCGAGGCCGTCTCAGCGTACCGGGTCAAGTGATCAACGGCGGTGACGATCCATCTCTTGCCGTCTGATGTATTTGGGAGGGGCCCGAAGAGGTCAATTCCGACGACAGAGAACGGCTCTGATGGACAAGGAAGTGGTTGTAGGGTCCCGACTGGAGCAGTTGTGTGCCGCTTGCGGTGTTGGCAAAGTGCGCACGAGGCAATATATTTAGCTACTGTCGTGGAAAGACCTGGCCAGAAGAATTGACTGCGGATGCGCTCGTATGTTTTGTAGTAACCCAAGTGTCCTGACGTCGGGTCGTCGGGGGAAGCGGGCAAAACTTCAGTGCGTAGTGCGCGTGGTACGACGGGAACCCATCGGTGGCCTTCCGGGTGGAAAATGTATCGATATAGCACATCATCCTCCAACTTGAATAGTCGGAGTTGTTTCCGGAGCCTGGCATTAGGGGAAGATGAAGCGCCGGTAAGCCGACCGATGATGTCAGTGCAGTAAGAATCGGCTCGCTGTTGAGTAGTAAGTACTGACGGACGGGTGGATGAAGGTAGGGAAGAAATGGCTGATATTGACGAGGCGTCCTCCGTATAGCCAATTTGGCAAGGGGATGTGACGTGCACCGAAAACTATGGCAAAGGGCATCGTGACAAAGCATCCGCATCTTGATGTTGTCTTCCAGTCTTGTAGATGACGTCAAAGTCATAAGATTGTGTTCGAAAAATCCAGCGGCCAAGTCGTCCCGACAAGTTTTTGATTGTGGACAACCAGCAAAGAGCATGGTGGTCTGTCACAACAGTAAAATGTCGACCATATTGGTACGGACGAAATTACCGGATGCACCAGACAACAGCCAAGCACTCTTGTTCGGTTATCGAGTACCTCTTTTCTGCAGAGGTCAGAGTGCGGCTTGCATACGCGACAACTTTTTCGCGAAAGGCATGGTCGCGCTGGAGGAGTACGGCACCGATTCTTTGTCCATTAGCGTCAGTGTGTAATATCGTAGGTGCCCTGTCATCGAAATAACCAAGCACCGGTGGAGATGTCAGTGCCTGCTTGAGTTCTTGAAATGAGGCTTCGCATTGATTAATTTATTCGAAAGAACTGGTTCTGGCAAGGAGCTTGTGGAGAGGAGCGGCAATAGTGGCAAAGTTGCGAATGAAGCGGCGAAAGTACAATGCGAGTCCAAGGAGTCCGCGTAGTTCTTTTGAGCGAAAGGGTCGCGGAAACTTGAGGACTGTAGAAATTTTGTCAGGATCGGGCTCGATGCCATCTTTACTAACGAGATGTCCTAGAACTTTTATAGCTGTGTTGCCAAAATGGCACTTATTTGTGTTTAGTTGAAGTCCAGCATTGGAGAGACATGTGAGCACTTGATCTAGGCGTTGCTGATGATCAGCAAAAGTGAAAGAAAACACGACGATATCATCGAGGTAGCATAGAGAAAATTTCCACTTGAGGCCACGAAGAACAGTGTCGATCATCCTTTCAAATATGGCGGGAGAATTACATAGGCCAAATGGCATTACGTTAAACTCGTAAAGACCGTCCGGCGTAGAAAAGGTGGTCTTTTCTTTGTCTGCTTCATCTATTGGTATTTGCCAACACCCGGACCGAAGGTCAAAGGTGGAGAAGTATTGGGCGCCTTGCAATGAGTCAAGTGCATCCTCTATACGGGGCTTTGGATATACATCCTTTCAGGTAATCTTGTTGAGCGCGCGGTAATCGACACAAAATTGTACCGATTCATCTTTCTTTTGTACCAACTCAGCGGGTGATGACCAAGAACTGTTAGAGGGTCGTATGATGTTTCTTTTTAGCATATAGGTCACGTTCTCCTCGATGATTTTGCGCTCGGCCAAGGAGACTCGCTAGGGACGACGGCGTACAACAGTCTGACCGTCAGTGTCGATGCGATGATGCGCAACTGTGGTCTGTCTTAGTGCCGAAGCATTGGCGTCGAAGGAGGCCTGGTGTTTCGTTAGCAAATTTAGCAACGCCTCACGTCGAGAAGCAGAAAGGTCAGGATTTATCCCGGGAGCAAAGGAGAAGGAAGTAACAGACTGGGCTTGTTGTGGCTGAGCTGTCAAGGCGTCAAGACAGACCAAAGATACCGGTTGGGTATCCACATAACATGACACTGCAGAATCTTGGGGTAAGAGGACAGGCTCTGGGGTAGGGTTCAGGCCAAGAATTATCGCAGCACTGTCTTTGAACTGCACCAGGCTGGAGGAGGCTACAACGCCGCGGGCTAGACAGCTGCTGGAAGGGGGGATAAGGACGTCGCCATTGGCAATATTCTTAGAAGTGATGGTGATGAGTTGCTCCTGACCCGGGAGCAGTATGGATTCGGAAGCTGTGAAGAAACGCAATGGTTTTTTGTCGATGCGTTCGCTGCAGTGATCGGTCTCGGCCATTTCGACTACACGTTGACGGCAAGAAATTAATGCAGATGCTGGTGAGAGAAAGTTCCAACCTAAAATTAGTTCATGAGCACATGAAATTAAGACAGCGAAGGTGATGTGATGACGAATACCATAAATGAAGACTCGCGCTGTACATTGGGCTGATGGCCTAATTATTGCTCTATTGGCCCCAATCAAAGATGATCCAAGGTAGGGTGTCTTCACTTTCCGCAATCGAGAACACACGTCAGCACGCATAACTGAAATAGTTGCTCCCGTGTCCACCAAAGCCAACACCCGCACACCTTGCACAGTTACCAATAACATGTTTGACGGTCGTTTAGGAGGACTTGGGTCATTTCGCCGCGATGCAGTTTTCCCTCCAAAAGCTGCACTGTTTAGTTTTTCGATCGCTGGGCAGCCAGTTGAGAGACTGGCCGAAGTGGTGAAACAGAGCGTCGGAGTGGCGAAGGGGAGCATGGTCGGGATGCACGTGTATTGTTGGTCGTGTTGGAAATGCGCACAGGAGACGGTGATTGGTGGTTGGAACGACTGTCGGCATAACGGTAGTAACCTCGAGCACATGTGTCGTCTCGTTCAAAAGCGGCATAACCACGACGTTCATCTTGCTGCCGACGTCGACAGACGCGGGAAATGTGTCCTCGAATTCCACAGTAGTAGCAAATAGGCCGTGGGGCCCGCCAGGAAGAATGGGAGGTTGGGTTCGGTGGACGGGCGACTAGAGGCGCAAGATGTTCATGATCAGGCATAGGTGGTAGTACTTCAGACGACGAGGGTTGCATTGAAGCGATCTGTCCATACGAAGCGGGTTGGGGGCATGGTGGAGCACGGTGGGTGCTTTGAAACGCTGACATTTCTTCCCTAATAATGCCACGCAGATCACCAGAGGCGGGTTGAGCGGGAACGTTGTTAGATGGAGGTAAACTGTAGGTTTGCGATTCCTCACGAATTATGGCTCGAATGATGGATTGGAGCTCCATACTGTTTGCCAGGGAGTTCTCAGAGAAGTCGGGTCGCAGGCAGATTGACTGCAAGGTATCAAGGCGCTGGCATACAGAGACGACGCCGGAAACCGTCGAAGGGTTGTGAGCGACGAGGGCGTTGAAAGCGGTAGGTCCGATACCTTTCAGAAGGTGCCGGACATGATCACCTTCTGGCATGGTGTCGTCGATACGGCGGCAAAGTGCAAGCACATCCTCAATATAGGAAGTGTAGGACTCACCGCAATGTTGAACGCGTTTTGCCAGTTTCTTACGAGCAACTTCTGAACGGATGGTCCGTGTGCAAAAAATGCGTCGGAGCTGGTCTTTGAAGGAAGACCAATCGCGGAAGTCGCTCTCATGATTTAGGAACCACGTCTTGGCAATCTGAGAGACGTAAAACTGGACGCGTGCTGATTTCGATGCCCCGTTCCAGTTGTTGTAGACACCTACATGGTCATAGTTGTCGAGCCAGTCTTCGACATCTTCACCAGGCAGATCGGAGAAGATTGGAGGCTCCCGAGGGGGGTTGTTGACCAGGATAGGGTTGGTGGCTGGTGGTTGTGCCAGCGGGTGGTTCGGTTTGGCTTGCTCTTGTGCCATGGTGCTCTGCTGGCGTAAGCGACGTCCCGAACGGAGCTCCAGGAGCTGGCTTTGGGTGGAGAGAGGTCGAAGAGATCGGGAAGCACCTTCCACCACTTGAAATACAACGGTTCAGCTGACGCTTTATTCAAGCAACAGCAAGATGGCGCCGATGATGAAGAGGAACGGGCGAAGACTGATGATGGTTATTGACAAATGAGGAAGATGATGTCCAATAAATTCTTACGATATATATATATATATATGTATATATATGCATATATATATATATATATATATATATATATATATATATATATATATATATATATATATATATATATATATATATATATATGTAACGCTATGATGAATGGCAGACGTGGCCCGGCTCATTCTCCATGTTTATTCTATCTCACTTCTTCCTTCTCGGCTTCTACTAACCATCGCTACCTTCATACGTCACATGATTCCCCCTCCCCCCGAAAGAATTCGCGAGCTACAAACTATGAAGCGTGAACAAGTAGTGTCTCAGCATAGGAAAAAATATCACAAAATACAGTAATTCCATATAACACGGCAGTTCCATGCACTTGCACAAAAATCTTCACAGGGAAGGCAGTCAAGTGACATCTAAGAGACCTCAGGTGGGCGAGGTTGGCTGTTGCGTTCTGGTGATGACACAGCCTGGATAGTAGCGAAAAACGAACAAGGTTGGGAGTCCTTGTAGCGTTGGAAGGTTGGATGTCTAATGCGTCGGATTTCGAGTCGTGGCTGCGACAGACGTTGTATCTAGAATGCGTGCTTCTTGAGAGATGGTGACGGCTAGATGCCTGTGTGCTGGCTGCGTGCAAGAAGTGCTTCCGCGTCTTTCTGGGCGTTTTCCGTGGTGTTGTCTGTGTAACCGCAGACGCAGAGAAAGTCTGTGGCGATGTTTTTTCATCTGGGAAAGTCCTACTTCTTGAAATGACCCTTGGATCAAAGTCCTTAATTTTTTAAGTTGTTCAAGTCGTGAGTGTGCTTCCGTTGAAGTTTTCGTTCGTCGTCGTATTTTCTTGGTTTGGTGATGGCTCTGAGAAAATTGTGGTTGGTCATCGTCGTTGAATAAGGAGACGCTGTCGGTATTGCCAGCATTCTTTACGAGTGGGATGCAAGCATGATTTCGGTCAAGAAAAGCAGTAGATACATTTTCGTTTTTATCGGCGAGACTCGCATTGAATGGTGACTCCGTAATGTTTCCACTTTCGGTTGGTCCGGTTCCTGAGAATGACATCGCCGCAAACATCGCTTGACGTGTTTCCGATTCCATAGGTTCGTTTCTTTGCGGGAGAATTGAGCCGAGTGTTCCTGAAGTACAATCGCTTTCGGAATGGCAGTGGCTTGACAAGGTATTTGGTTGATATTTCAGGTGGTGAGTTGCGTATGTGGCGATATCTTGAGGGGTGCGATGAGAGTGACAAGCACCAGACAAGCTACTTGGCACAAAACCAGGTGGTGGCTTACGTAAGGAAGATGAAGAGTCAAGTACATTGGGTGCTTGAATATTGTCTTGATTTGTGTATTTTATGGAAGAGTTTAGCGTTGGTGATATTTGTGTACATGGGAAACCAGGTGGAAGGTTCGGCCTTGTAGAAAGACGGCTAGGATGTCTTTCTATGAGCAGATGACTGAGTTCGCCTGACGGGAATCGTAAACTTCTGCTCTGTGCTCGAACGCGTGAAGGCTGCTTATGACTGCGATGACTGAGATCGAATGCACTGAGAGCGTGTGTTCTAATGGAATCTTCATTGGAGTCCTGAAACCAGACGATCATTTCTTCTTTTATTTTTTGCCTAGACTCGTCGTTGTCGAATATGTGGGTGAGGTAAAATTTAAATGCCTCACCGGTGACGTAGTCGCTGAAGTTCGTAACCATCTCCCGCTCCGACCAAGATGCAGCGGTAGCGTGGAGCTCGTACAGGTAGAACCAGTCCTGCACGGGTCCATCGTCCGCTGCTCCGGTGTACTTGGGAATGGGAAGGTCATCTGATGCTGCTGTCATAATGCTTGGTGGTCATGGTGGTCCGCGTTCGGTCACTGCGTCTCGCTGAGGTCTTCGATAATGATGGCCGGGCGATGAAGTGGTTGCGAGGTCTTCATCCCGCCGACTTGTGTGACGCTACGATGAATGGGCGACGTGGCGTGGCTCATACCCCATGTTTATTCTATCTCACTTCTTCCTTCTCGGCTTCTACTAACCATCGCTACCTTCATACGTCATATATATATATATATATTTGTGTGTGCAGGCATGGTGGTTGAGTGACGGTGGCCTTCATCAGGATTGACGGTACAGTTTGTTGGCGCACAGCTTTATACAAACCTGAATCTGAGGGGGAGAGAGAGAAAAATGAAAAAAAGTGAGAATATAAGGCGGACTACTCCGGTGCTCCCTTTCACTCTACCTTTCCCTTCGCTCTCCCTCTCTCTCTTTTCTCCTTTTAACCTTTAGGATGTCTGCGGTCTGTGTATCCTTCCTTTCACTAACGTATCGTTCCCGACCAGACAGCGCCGCATGGCTCTGGCAGATTGGTGTGGGGGAAAAGAGCTTTTTTAAAAAGTTCAAGCCTTTAACTACTCTGCTTCTCGTCAACATCTTCTCGTTGAAAAAGGAGCGCCGTGTATTGCCGCGGAGGCTGGCAAGCGGGTGCAATGTGTATTCTTGCCCGCTTCTGGATTACGCGTGTAGTAGGAGCTTCCCGACTGTGCACAGGGTTGCTGTTGGGCATGTCATGCTTCGCACAATAGATTGGATAGTAAGATAAAAACAGAAACAGACGACAGCTGTACTTAGAAAGAGTAGTTACACTTGGAAATATTTTGAGTTGTCCAGCGCCCTTCGCAGCTGCAGTGCCGTGAACTGAGTTATTATTTTCATCATTGACGTTATTGTTTTCTAATGCTTTAATTGCTGCAAGTGTACCCGGATTATTGTTTATTTCTTTATCGAGGGTGTTAAATCAATGGGGAAGGTCTCGTTGTTCACGTTCTCGATAAGATATAAATCTCGTCACTAAGAGTTTTACTGATAGTTTGTCAAATGCAAGGTCGGGAAGATTGAGATGTTTTGACAGAGGTAGACTTGGGGCTGATTTTGCATGGGGACTGTGATTAATGAAACGAATCCTGAATGGTGTTGCTGTTTGTTCGATGTACTGCATACTGCACACGTCTCATTTGAGTAGGTATACCACATTAGAGGAGTTGCGTGTTAGGTTTTCTCGTATGTTAATCGAAAACTTGGATTGTGTGTTGGTTGCTTTGTGTGTTTCTCGCATCGCTTTTTATGCAAGACATCGTGATTTTAACAAGGTCGGCATGAATTATTAGGGGGTGAGGTATTGATTTGACAGTGGACAAGTGTGTCTTTGAGGTTGCGTGGTCGTCGGTAAACGACGCCAAGAGCAGATGGAAATGCGCGTTTCAGACGTTCAATTTGTTCCAGAATGTTGTAATGTCGTTGGAAGATTTTGTTTACATTCGGGCAGTTGGTGCTGTAACTTAAGGAGAGGTATGTTCGTAGTGGGTCTTCTTGCGGTGGTCGCTTCATAAGTAAGTCATCACGCTTCAGTTTTCTCGCTTTTTTGACAGCGTCATCAATTACATGTGGGGATATTTTTGTTTATCGAGCATAGGTTTTAGCCTCTGCGAGCTCGTTTCAGAATCAGCGTCTCTTGAGCAAATTCGCTTAAACCGGTGAGCGTGGCTGTATAGAATATTGTTTATACAGTGGCGCGGGTGATCACCTTGGTAATGGAGGCATTCTTGTCGATCGGTTGGTTTGCGATATAGGGTTGTAGAAAGCTTGTCTTCTTCTATCGTTACGGTAACATCAAGAAAATTTAAGGTTGCTTGCGAGTAGGTATGTGTGAAGTGTATGTTCGGACGTACAGCGTTGTAACTGTCGATAAAGCTGAGAAGCTCATCCTCGCTGTGGGTCCAAAGAAAAAAGATGTCGTCTATGTATCTTCTATATATCAGTGGTTTCAAGGAACTCTGTGCAAGAAATTTCGATTCTAGCTTCCTCATAAACATGTTGGCATAATTGGGTGCCATTTTGGTGCCCATAGCCGTCCCCGCTCATTTGTCAAAATTACTCTTGGTTAAATGCGAATGAATTTAATTCGAGGCCCATCCTTGTCAAAGTTGCGATGGCAGAAAATTCTGGGTTGTTAGATGTTCTATGGTCTGTGTAAATGTTTTGTAATGCAGCTATGCTGTCATCGAGAGGAACATTTGTATACAAGAAAGAGACATCAAGAGTAACCAAGTTCGAGTTTTTCGGCCCACACAGACCTGCAATGCCTCGAAGAAAATGTGTGGTGTCTTTTATGTACGAGGCGAGGGTGCTTGAAATGTGGCTTATTGTTTATCCACGTACCCCGATATGGGCTCAGTTATTGTACCGATGCATGATATGATTGGTCGACCTGTGTTACCATGTTTATGAATTTTGGGAGGATGTAAAAGCCACCTAGACGAGGGTATGCTGCTCGCATTAGTTTGTGGTCATTGTTGGTTTCTTTTCTGCATCCAACAGTTTCTTTAGTTCTGTTGATACGATACGTTTCCATTTGTCGGTCGGACCACCTGGGAGACGTTCGTAAAATTTTGAGTCATCTAGATGGCGGTCTGCTGCGGTGTGCTGCTTGTGAGTTGTTGGTAGTATAAAGGACTACAACTGCACCTCCTTTATCAGCGAGTTTTCTTGTTATGTCTGTCCTAGATGCCAGACTTCTCATACTCCTTTTTTAAGATTTTGTCAAGTTATATATGTATATATATATATATATATATATATATATATATATATATATATATATATATATATATGTGACGCAGGAGGCGTGATGGCTGTACGATGAACCATTTATTTGTCTTCGTCTTCCTCCTTCTCTACCATTCCACCACACCGTTCTCGTGTGGTTCATCACACGCTTCCCCCCTCCCCCGAGAGAGACGTAGGTGCAGGGGCGGATGATATCGTTTAAGTCTCCCGACATGAACGATGTCAGTCTGGCGACCGAGTGGAGCCACGCTGCGGTCGATCTCGTAGTTAACTGCCGAAATCTTGCGTATGATCTTATAGGGTCCTTCCATTATTGCGCTGAGTTTGCCGTGGTTCGGGTGCCAGGGTGTTTCATATAGAACAAAGTCTCCCACTTGAAGCTCTAATGGAAGGAACTTCTTGTCATATATGATCTTGTTTTTCTCGTGATATGCTACTGAATTGCGGACTGCGTTTGTACGAGCTTCCTGCAGATTTTCGGTAATGCCTGGAAGAAGATAGGGATACGATGGTGTGCCATACATAAGAAAGCAGGGTGGGTAGCCTGTGACTTCGTGAGGCGTTCTATTGTACTCGTCGACAACGTCCGAGAGGAGACGCGGCCACGGTTTTCGGGGTTCATCGTTGATCTTGCATCGGAGGCGAGTAACGATCGTCTGATTAGTGCGCTCGTTTAGACCATTACACTGCGGGCGTTGTGAGCTTGTTAAAAGCTGATGAATATTGTTGTGCTTGAGGAACTGCTTAAATTTGCCGGCAGTGAATCCTGTGTGCCGCGGTCGGAAAGGAACTTCCGCGGCTTTCCAGCAGCGAAGATACTCTTCAGGCAAGAGATGTACGCGTCGCAAGTCTCATTCTTGTGTGCGAAAGCCCAGACATAGCGGGTGGCATGATCAACGGCTAAGTGAATGAATCTTTTGGATGAGCCGTAGTTGCCAAAACCTCCGATAGTGTCCATGGCCAGAAGATCAAACGGTTGTTCCGCTGGTGGCAAAGACTCCAAGGACCCAAATCGTTTGTTCTTCGGTTTCTTGCAGCGCTGGCAGGTATCGCAGTGGCGTATGTACTCGCTAACGTCGGTGATGATGTCGGGCCAATAGTACTGTGGAGAGAGAAGCCGCAGCGTCTTCTTTACCCCGACATGACCGAAAGCGTCGTGAGCTTTTTGGAGAAGATAAGACCGGAGGGCAAAAGGCACATAGACTTTTCGTATTCCCCTGCGTGTCACTATACTCAGTCCGTTCTCAATGGTATGCTTTCCGGGTGGTTTGTCGTTGTCATGCTCTCGCAGTTGCTCAGCAGATAGGAGTTGAACTACCGGGCTTCGGGATAGTGCATCAGCTTCAATGTTGTCGATGCCCTTTTGGTGTTTGATGTTCACGTCGTACATGGAGAGTTTCAAGGACCACCGGAAAAGTCGGCCTCGGGGATTCTTGATGCTTTTAAGCCACTGCAACGCTGCGTGATCTGTGATCACAGTGAAAGGTTTCCCGTGTAGATAGCAGTGCCATTTATCGATGGCGTCAATAATTGCCAAACATTCGAGTTCTGTGATGGCGTAATTAATTTCGTGTTTTAGTAACTTTCGTGAATGGTATGCGATTGGGTGCTCTCTACCTTCATCATCAGCCTGCTTCAAGACGGCGCCGATACCTCTGTTGGATGCATCGCAGTATAGCACACAAGGCTTAGTGGCATCGTAGATGTTAAGGATTGGCTCTTCCGTCACGCATTTCTTGAGCTGAGTGAAAGCCAGTTCACACTCCGCATCCCAGTTCCAGGTGGCGTCTTTGCTGAGCAGGCGCGTCAGTGGGTGAGCAATTTGACTGAAGTGGTCGATGTATCGCCGGTAAACATTGACAGTGCCGAGAAAACGCTGCAACTCTTTAGGGCGTGATGGTGTCGGAAACCGTAAGATTGCGTCCACGTTGCTTTGCTTTGGAGTGACGGTGCCATGCGAAACCTTGTGTCCCAGGTATTCAATGGAGGTTCGAGCGAATTGACATTTCTTTAATTTCAGCTTGACGCCTTCGCTTTTGAAAGCTTTCAAAACGCCCTCCAGATGCCTCAGATGGTCTGGAAACGTGTCAGAGTAGACAACAATGTCATCGAAGTAATTCGTGACGTTCTGCAAACGGTGTTTTGCTAATACGAATTTTACAGCCCGTTCGAAGGTGGCCGGAGCATTCCGAAGGCCAAAAGGCATGACGAGCCACTCGTAGTGACCGGTACGTGTGACAAACGCCGTTTTAGGAATGTCATCAGGGTGAATCTTCACGTGCCAGTAACCTGACGTTATGTCTAATGTCGAAAAGTACGTAGATTTCCCCAGAGAATCGAGAACGTCATCGATGCGAGGGATGGGCTGATAATCAGGCACCGTCAATTCGTTCAGCTTGCGGTAGTCGATGCAGAAGCGCGTGCGTCCTTCCCCTTTTTTCTCTGCCATAAGTGCTGGCGCAGCGTATGGGGAGGTAGATAGTCGTATGACACCTTGCTTGAGAAGCTCATTGATCTGTCTGTCCATTTCAACGCTGTCAGTTTCGGAGCATCGATAGGGAGCTCTACGAATGGGAACATTGTTGTTGAGATGAATGCGATGCATTTCGCCGTTGATGCAACCAATGTCTGTCTGTGACTTGGAAAAAATGTCATCATACTTGTGGATAAGCTGCTTCAATGCCAACTGTTGAGTTTTATTTAGATGCAGTACATCACAAACTTCAACACCTTGCAAAGACGCGCCCTTGTTAACCGTGGTTTGGTTCTGTGTACGAGAATGGAGGATGTCTTTCCCTTGGCGTAGAGTCATAGGTCCAGCGACAAGTTAAAGAGGCAAGCACTATCCAAGCCAAGAAGTAAGTTGCTCTTCATGCCTTGTAGAACATGAGCCTGAATTTCTCTTGTCACTTTTCCTATCTGTACCTTTAGATTAACGCGACCCAAAGTTTTGGTAGATGATGTGACTTGTTGAACTGAGATGCATGAATTCCTCATTATTTGCAGGTGAAGTGCCTTCAGCACTGCTTCGTTGATACAGGTAATTGTAGCTCCGGTATCAAGTGTAGCGCTGACAGGGTACCCGTTAATGAGGGCATCAAACTGAATTACATGAACTCTGGGTCGCCCTCCTCGTTTCCCTGGTTGGTGGAGAGGGCGGAAACGCTTGCGCGTCGTGGGCATTCATTATGCCAGTGCATCTGTCGGGGTAAGCCATCCATCGCGCAGTGTTTGCACTCACGCACGGGTGTTCGTACCGGGGAATTACGTGGACGCTGACTAGTTCTGTCACTTGTTACGTTAATCTGTGTATTCCGAGCTGGTGGAAAGCGATGTAACTTCATTCTCTGCATGGTTGACTCTACACGAAGTGCAGCTGTAAGCCATGCCTCTGGAGTAGACGAGGTAAGCCCAGCAAGCGCCATCTCCATATGCGCAGGAAGGCCGTCGATGAGCCCTGATATAAGGTGCGTGTCTTTTAAGTCGGCGAGGCGTCCGAGAGACATTTTTTCATTATAGTATTCCTGCAAGCTCTGGCCTGTTCGCAACCGGCAATGAATGAATTGGCGAAAAGGATCCGCGACGCCGCTCGTAAAGCGTCCCTTCATGCGTTCACATAAGCTCTCCCAAGACGCGTCTGTGTCGAAAACCTCGGTGAGAAACCATCGGAAAGCCTCACCTTCAAGGTAATCGGAGAAGTAGCACAGCTTGTCTCGCTCCGTCCATGCTGCGGCCGCAGTCCTCACCTCAAAGAGTCGGAGCCACTTGTCAAAGGGGACGTCCGTAGATGCTCCAGAGTACTTCGGGATGTTGATGACTTTCTTGGATGTGGCCATGATGAAGGGCACGGTAGATCCTGTCGACTAGTGTGATGCAGGAGGCGTGATGGCTGTACGATGAACCATTTATTTGTCTTCGTCTTCCTCCTTCTCTACCATTCCACCACACCGTTCTCGTGTGGTTCATCACACACACACATATATATATATATATATATATATATATATATATATATATAAGTGTGTGTGTGTGTGAGGCACTGACTGATAGTAGAGGCTGAGGAAGAAGAAGTCAGAATAGAATAAAAATGGTGTATGAGACAGGCCACGTCGCCCATTCATCATCGCGTCTCACGAGTCAACAGGATGAAGACTTGGCTGCCGCTCATAAACTTCACATCATTCACGAAGCCACCAGCAATACGCCTCAACTGAATACCGACCACAGAATTAACAGGTGATCTAAGATGCATGCAGTTACCGGCATCATGACAGAATGATCGACTGCCCTTCCCATCCCCAATTACAGCGAGAAGTGCACGATGAATCTGTACAGGACTGGTTCAACCTGTTTGAGCTCCACGATACCGCTGCATCCTGGTCAGAAAGGGAGAAAGTCATCAACTTTACCGACTACGTTGTCTGTGAGGCATTTAGGTTTTATCTTACCCACATATTCGAAAACGACGAGTCTTGGCAAAACATTAAAGAAGAAATGATCATCTGGGTTCGAGACTATAATGAAGATTCGGTTACAACCAGCCATATCAATGTATTCAAATTCAGCAATCACAGTCATACGCAGCCTTCACGCATTCGAGCACAAAGCAGAAGTTTACAATTCCCGTCAGGCGAAATCAGTCATCTGCTCATAGAAAGATATCCTAGCCGTTTTTCTGCAAGGCCCAACCTTACACCTGGTTTCCCATCTGCACAAATATCGCCAATGCTAACCTCTTACATAAAATGCACAAACCAAGACAATATTCAAGCACCCAATGTACTTGACTCTTCATCTTTCTTACGTAAGCCACGACCTGGTTTTGTGCCACGTAGCTCGTCTGGTGCTCGTAACTTTCATCGCACCCCTCAAGATATCGCTACATACGCAACAGACCACCTGAAATATCGGCCTAATAACTTGTCCATCCACTGCCATTCCGAAAACGGTTGTACTTCAGGAACGCTTGGCTCAATTCTCTCGCAAAGAAACAAACATACGGGGTCGGAACCACGTCAAGCCATGTTTCCGGCGATGTCATCCTCAGGAACCGCACCAACCGAAAGTCGAAACAGTACGGAGTCACCAATGAATGCAAGTCTCGGTGATAAAAACGAAAATGTATATACTGCTTTCTTTGACACAAATCATGCTTGCATCCCTCTCGTAAATTATGCTGAAACTACCGACAGCGTCTTCTTTTTCAACGACGCTGACCACGTGCCAATTTCTCAGAGCCTTCACCAAACCAAGAAAATACGACAACGAACGAAAACTTCAACGGTAGCACACTCACAACTTGAACAACTTAAAAATTAAGGACTTTGATCCAAGGACTATTTCAAGAAGTAGGACGTTTCCGGATGAAGAAAAATCGCCACAGACGCTCTCTACACAGACGCTCTCTACACACAAACGACAACACCACGAAAAACGCCCAGAAAGACGCGGAAGCACTTCTTGCACACTGTCAGCACAGAGGCATCTAGCCGTCACCATCTCTCAAAAAGCACGCATTCTAGATACAATGCATCTGTCGCAGCCATGACTCAGAATTCAACGCATGAAACATCCAACCTTCCAACGCACAAGGACTCCCAACCTTGTTCGTTTTTCGCTACTATCCAGGCTGTGCGATCATGATTTTCTACGTCGAATGCATGGTTATGCTCTCCAGAACGCAACAGCCAACCTCGCCCACAAGAGGTCTCCTAGATGTCACTGGACTGCCTTTCCTGTGAACGTTTTTGTGCAAGTGCATAGAACTGCCGTGTTACATAGAATTACTTCATTTTGTGATATTTTTTTTTCATATGATGAGACACCTTTTGTTCATGCTTCATAGTTTGTAGCTCACGCATTCTTGAGGGCGGAGGAGAATCCTGTGATGTAGGAAGGCAGAGGATGAGGAAGAAAAACATGGCGTATGAGCCAGGCCACGTCGCCCATTCATCATAGCGTCACAATATATATATATATATATATATATATATATATATATATATATATATATATATATATATATATATATATATTTATACATATATACATATATATATATATATATATATATATATATATATATATATATATATATATATATATATATATATATATATATATATATATATATATATACGGGATATGGCACAACGGGAGCGTTGTCAACAAGGATAAATATATTTATTTCCCAACAGTTTCGGGAGGGGTCCTCCCTTCATCAGGGGATGAAATATACTGACATGAACTTCTAAACTTCGTTGCTGCCGCGTCCCTCTCGCCTTGAAAGATGTTTGCGAGAGTGAGAGGGAACTAAAAAAAGAAAAAAAACAAAAAAAATAAAAAGGGGGAGAAAAAAGACAAAAAAAGAAAGAAAAGAAAGAACCCTATCGGAAAAAAACGAATGGTGGGCATGGTGGAAACCACCACCCACCATTATAGTGGATTAATGTAGTGGGTGAATGGTGGGAAACACCCACCATGGCGCATGGTGGGTATGGTGGGTGCTGCAGTGCCGGCAACACTTGAGCGCAAAATGACGTCAGAATCACCGTGACGAGCTGCCACAAAAAATAAAAAGAATTCTATAAAAACGGTATAAAAAACACCCGTCCCGTAAAAAAAAAACAAAAAAAAACAAGGCGCCACGGAGGATCGAACGTGCAACCTGCGGATTCCCATTCGAAGACGCTAACCACCGCGCCACACCAACATGACGGTGGTTGCGTGTTAAATACTTAGTTGGCGTACAAACTTAATGTTCAACTTAAGTTATGTTTGTCGTGTACACAACATAGACAAGATCTACACCTGCTACTAAAATTGGACATTTATTAAACACAAGCAACTGCGCCCTGTAACGATTGCCACTATGTTATTGGCACTAGTTCTATTTTGTTTTACAACTCACAACTTAAAGGAAAAAAAACCACGTGGACTGGGGAGCAGCAACAGTTTACCGGCGGGGTCTGCCAAGTTTAATATCCGTTTCACGCTCGTTCTAAAGGGCGACATCTGCTCACGCTTTATGACGCTTCTAGGCTCGTTTCATAGATACGCCCGCCTAATTTATTTGAGTGAGTATTGGGATGCTTTTCGCGCAATGTAGAGGGCGGTTGTGCAAGCGCAATGCTGTAGCTCTTTCGCTAAAGCAACAACTACATAACGGCTTGGCCAAAACGAATGCAGTGTGCCGGAAACATTACGCTATCATATTGGTTCACCAAGCACACGAATTGCCACGTCTGAGTTCTCGTACAAGAGCTAGAGAAGTGCCGGCGAGTGCGACCGGCGGCTGTCGGTGAGAAGACACTAAATTACGTTCTCTGGGAGTGCTTTAATCGCGTCGCATTGATGTTTGTTGCTTCTTGAGCGAACAGCATACACAATGAAAAATGCTTCATTTAGGTTAATTGATGCCATATGGCTGCGCTGTATTGTCATACTTAATCGTCGTAATCGTGTATTCTGAAACCCGGAAGCACGGATAACACAATTGTATGGGCTCGGTCAGTAGGCCTAACCTTTGGTGGAAATCATGATAGTAGAACATGTAGTGTACAGATCCCAGCTTGGTACACTATATAATTTGCCCGCCATTATAAGCCCACCCATCATCTGCTTACTGCTTCCCAGCATTATCGCGATGGTGGGCAGAGCTTCTCAGCTTGGTACACCATGTGGCCCAACATAACAAGCAGCACCCATCATCTGCTTAGTGCTTCCCAGCATTATCGCAATGGTGGGAAGAGTTTCTCCGCTTGGTACACCATGTAGCCCACCATAATAAGCACCACCCACCATATGCTTAGGGCTTCCCAGCATTATCGCAATGGTGGGCAGAGTGTCCCATTATTGCCCACTATCTAGCCTCTGCTTTCCACCATCCTTTCCACTTTACCCATCATCTGTACACCATACCACCCAGTATGTCCCGGCATAACCACCATATTTTCCACTACGTCCCACCATAGCCATCATAATTTCCACCATGCCCACTATTATTTCCACTACGCCCACCATGTTTTCCAGTATCCACCATGGCAAATTTTCCAATAGGGAAAGTAAAAAAGACGAAGAACCACTGTCAACACTGAGAACTGAACCAACTGTCCGTGTACGTCCACATACGGTTCTTATCACGTGCTGTTCAGTTGTCGACGTGTGTCGGGCCACCCAAGATTGTCGCCGCGGTCCCGGGAGGGTCCGTGATGGCGTGCGTAAAGAAAGGATTTCCCTGTAATGGGTCGGTCGGCGTGCGGCGTGCGTAAAGGAAGGGTTTCCCGTTAATGGGTCGGTCGGCTCTTTACCTTTAATCTTCGTCCGTTTCCCTTCCATGGTCATCAAGTGGTAGGCGAACGTATACACTTTGTATGTGCATGTGGAAAAAAGAAAAAAAGGAAGAAAAAAAGAAAGAAAAAAGAAAAAAACAAAAAACAAGAAAGGACAGTGTACACGCACGAGTCAGTCAGAAAAAAGCATGGTCTCCAGCTATCAATATTTGTCACCAATTTCCTCTTGGCTTACTTCTCGGAGGCAGTTGAGTTTTCCGGGGTCCTCGTTGATGCCGGCTACTAATGTTCGAAATTTGAAAATAAAATATGCCTCACGCTGTTCGCGCTCGCGTCTGTTTGAGAAACCGGACTGCAAAAGAGTTACGCTGATGTTTTCAAAACTGTGGTTTGGCAGGCGCAGATGTCTAGATAAAGGTAGCTTCGGCAGTGAAGTGGCGTAGTACCGGTGATTATTGAACCGCAGCCGAAATGGCGTGTCTGTTTGGCCGATATATTCTTATCCGCAGATGTTGCAATGTAGCATGTATATTACGTTACTGGAGTCACAATCAAGGCTTTCAGTTATGCAGAATTTGAAATCCGAGAAGTTCGCTTTGGATTCACGTGTTGTGACCATCTGGGGGCATACTTTGCATCGAGCTTTTCCGCAGGGATGGCACCCTGATTGAAATTTGGGGGTGTTTGTTTTTGCTCTGACAAGAATGTCCTCCAGATTTTTATCCCGGTGGTACACCACGTGAGGTGGCTTCGCGAAAATAGAAGTTAGTCGTTTGCTCTGCGTGATTATGTTGAAATGGTGGGAAAGTATGTTGTTGATTCGTGGCGCTGATTTTATTTATTTATTTTTATTTTTATTTATTCAATACTGCCAGCCACCCTTTGGCAGCCAGGGCAGGAGTGGTACAGTGCAGAGTTTGAACACATAGTTTACACGCGACCAGTAACACGGTCCGCGGTACACAGGGAAGCAATAATGCAGTAAGCTTACAAATTGTCACGACACACAAGCGCACGCAATCAGTAACACGGCCCACGATTCGCAAAGCAGCAGTAATTCTCGTTACAAATAGCTACATGAATATACAATAAAACCGGCAATGCTAGTCTAATGCAAAACACACAAAGTACACTACGCGCATTGACCAGGAAGCGTGAAAAAAAAATCGGATGTTGCCATGTAAAGATAAAAGATATTGCACAAAAAAAAAGACAAGCAGTGTGCGTTGTGGCAAGGTAGCAAGATAACACGTGAAATACGCTAGTTCAATAGGACAGGGGAACAAGACCAGCACTTCCAATCATACACAATTTTGAATAGCCGTTGAAAAAGCATTTGATTAGTTAAGTTAGTAACGTCGCGTGGCAAAGTGTTCCATTCTGCTATCGTTCTCGGGAAAAAGGATAGACGGTGAGCGTTTGTTCTCGTGAAAGGCAATAGAATTGTTTTGTTGTGCTTGTTCCGGGTGGGGCGTGACATGTTGAATTCGAGATAAGTATTGAAGTCAAGCTTTGAATAACCATTGACTATGCTGTGTAATATTTTAAGTCGATGTAATTTACGGCGGGACTCGAGTGTTGGTAGGTCAGAACGCCTGCGCAGTTCTGTCACGGATACTCGCCTGCTGTATGCGTTGTGAATAAATCGCAGCGCTTTCTTTTGTACCCGTTCGAGCATCGCTGAATCCGTCTTTGTGTGGGGGTCCCAAACAACGTCTGCATATTCGAGCAAGGGGCAGACCAGCGTAGTGTACGCAACGGTCTTCGTTCTGCTTGTACAGTGCTGAAGTCGGTGTCTTAGAAGCCAAAGTCTGCGCAGTGGTGATGATGTAATATTTTGTATGTGTTTGTTTCAGGTGAGGTTTGATATCATGGTTACACCCAAATATTTGAACTCGTTAACAACCTCTAATTCAACATTGTTAACTTGATAAGCATATTGAAATGGAAACTTTTTGCACGTTACTGTCATTTGGCGGCACTTTGTTGTGTTGAGGCTCATGTTCCAATCGGCACACCAATTACTAACAGCTGTGAAGTATTTGTTGAGAACTTTCTGTTCATTTACCGATTCAATAGGGAGATAAACAACGCAGTCATCGGCAAAGAAACGAAAACGCACCGGACAGTCGAACTGTAAATCGTTTAAATAAATAATGAAAAGCAACGGACCTAAGACGGAGCCCCGTGGGACTCCAGAAACAACTGATGACAAGTGAGAGGCAGAGCCACCTATCTGAACGTACTGATACCGGCTTGATAAGTAGGAGTCCAACCACTGAGTTATTTTCTCATTTTTGACCAAGTTTCAAATTTTAACATGAGGTTGCTATGGGGTACTCGATTGAAAGCTTTTTCGAAATCCAAGAATATAGCGCCAATTTGCCCCCCCCCCTTATCTAAAACTTTTGAGATGTCGTTAGTCGTGTGTATTAGTTGTGTAACCGTGGAAAATGCACGCCGAAAACCATGTTGATTGCTCGTAAAAAACATGTTGCTCTCAAGATGCGTTACTAGGTGTTTAAATATAAAGTGCGCCAAAACTTTACCTGCTGTACAGAAAAGGGATATGGGGCGGTAGTTTTTTACAGAAAGTTTATCGCCGGAGTTATGCACAGGAGTAACTTTTGCAGTTTTCCAATCGTCTGGAACCACACCGCTTAGTAGACTTTCGTTAAATATAATGTAAAGGTATTTCGAGCACCACTCCGCATACCGGTAAAGGAATGCATTTGGTATTCTGTCGGGACCTGCGGACTTTTTAGGGTCAAGGTTGAGCAAAGCCGAAAATATTCCCGGCTCGGTAATAGTTATATCGGGAATGTCAAAGCCAGGAATATTGAAATTAGTGCAGCACTGGGTTGCACGTACAAATACAGACGAGAAAAAAGCATTAAAAGCCCTTGCTATTGAGCAGGCATCGGACACTTCCCTGTCTTTTATTTTAATTTTGCCGACTGGGTCTTTCTTTTGGGTGATGTGAGTCCAGAACTTCTTAGGGTTGGTGACAAGAAAGCCGTGCATCTTAACATTAAAAAAGTGATACTTTGATTCTTTGATTTTTTGATTCTTTGATTCTTTGATTTGATTTACCTTCCCTTAGGGAAGGTAACGCGTTAGGCGTTTTGGGCGCTCGGGAGAGACGCTTAACACGACGTTTTAAGTGAATTATGTCACGCGTAATCCACGGGCTTTGGCGGTTAATCTTTCTTTGTTTTTGTGGGACATATTTGTTAATACAAGTATGCACGGCCGTCTTGAAGTGTAACCATAATCCGTTTACGTCGAGATAGCTGTTATTGTATTTGCTCTTAAAGGTGTCGAAATCTAGTTCTAGAAAGTCCAAAATACTTTCATTATCAGCACTGTTAAAATCTCTAAATGGCTTAATGATTGCCCGCGAAGTTGAGGGCAACATATGACTTTTAAACTGTACTATTTCGTGATCTGAAATCCCATGCAGAACATTGACATCAAAACCGAGCCGTTGAACGGATTCAGAAAGAAAGACAAGGTCAAGTAGTGACCTTGAGTTTGTCGAAACGCGAGTAGGTTCATGCACAATTTGGCCTAATTTACAAGAAAAAACAACATCAAGCAGTAGTTCGAAATGATCGCAGGTAGGAACGGCACGCATTGAATCCCAGTCAATTCGGGGCAGATTAAAATCACCGCAGAGTACTATATGCGTGTAGTGCTTGGCATACACGCCTACATAATCTGCAAATGCTTCAAGTACTGTAATATTGGAATTTGGTGGTCTGTAAAGTACACCAATAAAGATGTTGAGTTGCGGATGGTAAAAAACAATGCAAGCCATTTCAATGTTTTTGTGTTGGGGAAGGGGGGTATAGTCCAGGCCTTTTTTTATTATTAGTGCCACACCCCCCCCTTTTGAAGTCCGGTCACAGAGGTAGATTTCGTGGGAGCTAGGTATCGCTACCGAGTCTGGAATTTCGTCACTTAGCCACGTTTCTGTTACAGCCGTGACGTCGGGATCGTATACGGTGAGAACGCTTTTCAGATCATCAGACTTGTTTAAAATACTTCGTGCATTTATATTCAAAACAAAAAAGGGTTTGGAATTCGTGAGTGAAGGCACATCAGAGTCGCTCTTTCCTTTGCTATCAGCTCGGTCGTGGTTTGGTGGCAATCGTCACTGCGGAGCGAAAGGGACTCTCGCTCCAAGAGTGTCGTCCCACACAAAAAGCTTACCATCGACTTTGATCTTGTCGAACGACTGCGTCACTTTTATCCCCTTCTTTCTTAGTTCAGCAGTGCTATCCCAAAGTTTTTTCCGGACAGCCCGGACGCGAGACGAAAAGTCTTCTCATATGCCATATTCCGTGTCTTTCAAGTTTTTACAGTTTTTTAGTATCCTCGCCTTGTCTCTACCGTCCACCAGCTTGAAAATTACTGGTCTACATTTGTTTTTCTTTTTTCTACCTATCATGTGAATACATTCTATTCCGACGTTCTTCACTTTTAGTATTTCACCAAGAATGTCGTTCGATACTATCTGCTCTAGCAACTCCACCTTTTCATCTTTCATCTCTTTGATACCGTACACTATCAAATTACCCCTCCGACTGCGGTTTTCCAAGTCGTCGATTTTATAAACGAGGCTGTCCACTTGTTGTTGTAGTTTGTCTACTTTAGTGGTGTAACTTGGTACGGTGCCAGATAGTTCATTTAGCTTTCTCTCAATTGCTGAGAGCTTATCACAAGTTTCACTCAAGCGTTGTGTGGCGGTACCTGAACTTTCTTTGAGTAGACGAATTTCATCTAAAATCTTCTGAAACATAGCTTCTGTGGGGCCAGGGTTCCACTCAACGTCCCCACAATGAGGTAGCAGGTCTACAAAACAGCCATACACTGAGGAGTAAGTCAGTACTAACTTATATATATATATATATATATATATATGTATATATATATATATATATATATATATATATATATATATATATATATATATATATATATATATATATATATATATATATATATATATATATATATATATATATATATATATATATATATATATTAACCAATACTTTCTGATATGCACTTGGGTTCTGGAAGCATATGTCATAAATAAATAGATAAATAAATAAATGCAGGTACAAAGCCATGGGAAGCCGTTCCGATGGTACACCTGCGCCCCTGAAGGTCAACGACACTTTTCCCTCGCTTTTCACGCTGTCGGACTCTCATCCTCGCCGCCGGGTTGTGGAGCCATCCGATTGTCGGAAGCTGCGCACACCAGATGCCTAAGGGTTTTCTGATGGCTGGCAATAGAGGCCGAGCATTGTTGTACAGTACTCTATTCCTCTTCTTCTCCATCCCGATGAAATGTAAATAAGGCTCCCTCTGTTCTACGAGAGTACATTTTCTCACTGCAAGGGATGGGTCAGGTGACGAGGGCCATCTACCAGTTGACTAGGCCGAACCCAGTCCAACAAACTGGGGTCAATGGTAAGATCCTGCTAGCCCCCGAGCCTCAACACCACGCAAGATCGGGAGAACTCGAGAACTTCAAGTGACACCGTCTGATTCCGCACACGGCGCAGGAAGATTACAAAGCCATGGATTAGCTATTCCTTGCTTTGTCATTATAATGTCAAAAATCAGCTTTATAAATATTTAGTTAAGACCAGAGACTTATTACCTTAAGCGTGATATAAAGCGTTTAGAAATAAACTAAACAATGACATCAGAACGGCTAACACGTAATATTACACTGATATTATCCAACGTAGCAATAGTCGTCATAATGTTCTCTGGTGGCAGCTATCTGCTCTTCTCAATCCTGCAGCTACAATCGAAAAGTCTGATAAAATGACGGCCGACGGAGCTGAAGCGTCTGGTACATAACTGGCAGATTTCTGCATCTAGTTCAGTCGCAAGCTGGTGGTAGTCTCGAGGCGTTACAATTTGTTTCATCGAGTAACCATGGCAGTGTTTATCTTTCTCTTGTCGATAACCTGGAAGTTATCTCGACGTTGTTGTCT
This sequence comes from Rhipicephalus microplus, assembly GCF_043290135.1. Classification (NCBI taxonomy): domain Eukaryota; kingdom Metazoa; phylum Arthropoda; class Arachnida; order Ixodida; family Ixodidae; genus Rhipicephalus; species Rhipicephalus microplus. The sequence goes on from NC_134710.1 coordinate 473,158,549, forward strand.
AGAAAACAGCTTTTTCTTGGATGCGGACGATTTCCAAGTTCGCTGGTTAAGCATGTTCCTGACTTGATTGCAACTTTGTTGGTGCATACTTTTAACCTGTGCCTCACAACAGCTACATTTCAGGTTCAAACGCAAATTGCTAAGGTCATTCTTATTTAAAAATAGAAAATAAGAAGGGCGTTCCCTATTGTAGACCGATATTTTTCCTTCCTGTTTTTTCAAAGGCAAAAGCCACTTTAACTCGTCTGTCCCGTTTTATGAAGCGACATACTTTGATAACGCCATTCCAGCATGATTTCAGAAAAAAAACGGTCTACTGAAAGGGCACCACAATCCCAGTCAGGTCCCGGATAACGAACGGCATAAAGGCAGCGCGCTCCTGTGTACTGACAAAATTCCTGTCTATAGAAGCCTAAGAATAAAAAATACCCGTGAGAGCCGCGTGGCGCTTAAGTAACGCCTGTAGCCGGTAGGAGCTGGAGCAAGAAGGAAGAAAAACAAAAAAGGGAGATCCGCCACCTCTGCCGGGCCAGCCTGTCGCCAGGAGCCTGCATAAACTTACGCAGAACCGTTGAGACACAAGTCTCTGTGTAACCTACACAAGAGCTGGCCCAGCCGCGCGCCTCGCCAGCTCGGCGCCCGGCAGGCATCACGTTGACCATCGCTTGCATACAATGGCATTTCTGCGTCGCCGCTTCGTCCGGCTGTCTTGTGATGGTCGTTTTTCTCCAAGATTGTCTGGGACGGAAACATTTTCTAGTGCCGTACGGCACACTTTATTCAAGATATCAAACATTTGCCTGGATTCGTGCAAACATTTGGACGTGTAGTCCCAGTGGTACTCTTTTGATTTCAATAAAAAGTATGACCAACTTTTCGTTTATCAGTTCTCTAGTATGAAATTGTGTCATGTATATTGATGCTCATGATCTATGCATGTTGATGCTCATGTTCAGCAAACACGTTGAACTGGGGATTTTAGGAAAGCATGGCAAAAAAGATGCAAAGAGAAGGCAGCGAGACAGGAAAAGATTGAAATTGAAAATCGATATTTTGCTGATGTTCGATTAGTGGTTGCGTAATTTAATAATGAACTTGAACATCAAGTACAGAAGTCCAAGTCAGGTGCAAAAGTCGCTTCATCATGGTGGTCTAGTGGCTAAGGTACTAGGCTGCATTTCAGGTACTAGGCTGCACAGCAGGATCAAATCCCGGCTGCGGTGGCTGCATTTCCGATGGAGGAGGAATTGTTGTAGGCCCATGGGCTCACATTTGGGTACACGTTAAAGAACCCCAGGTGGTAGAATAGTCCGGAGCCCTCCACTACGGCGTCTCTCATTATCATATGGTGGTTTTGGGACATTAAACCCCACATATTAAGCTCTGATGGGCACAGTCATACAAGCCCTCTGACTTAGACAGACCCGTTTTTTTGTGATTCACATATTTGTGTACAATAAAGTATCAAGGAATGATTCAGATATTCAAATCATCAATCATATTGTCACGTGCTTGTCAAAAAGAAAGACAATGACAGTTGTGCATGTGCCATGAAGTACTATGAAATGGATGAAAAAGAAGAACTCTCTTGCGCGTTCTATTAAAAGAACCTACCTGCTTCTGGTGTCTCAGTTTCTGCCGCAAGGCCTCTGTTTCGACGTCGGGACACTGGTGGAGGTGCTGGAGCCTACACCCTGATGTAGGACAGTCTTACTCGGACCCGTTCACCTAGTCCAGAGACTCAGCCCCTCGTCACGACTCCAGTGCACCGATTCAGTCGGCGCCTACTAGGCCTAAGTCCAGACTCCGCACCTGTTCCGCCTCTTTCCAGCATGGCAGCTCCTACGACATCCACGGTTATCCCGCCATCGCAGACCACTCTTCCCTCGCAGGTAACTCTTGAACATCCTCGCGTTCCTGAAGTTTTTCGTGGGGAAGAGTACGAGGATGTCGAAGACTGGCTCGAACAGTTCGAACGGGTCGCTGTATCCAACAACTGGAGCGAACAGCACAAACTTGGCCGTGCATATTTCGCACTGGAAGATAGCGCTCGCACGTGGTATGAGAACCGCGAGGCTACATTCCAATCTTGGGAAGACTTCCGTCGAAAGCTCCTCGCTACATTTTTGAACTCGGACCGACGGGATCGCGCACAGCAAGTGATTGAGGCACGCGTGCAAAAACCTAATGAAACAGCCGCCATGTACGCAGAGGGTATGATCCGTCTGTTTCGACGAGCTGACCCTGACATGCCCGAGGCGAAGAAGGTGCGTCACCTGATGCAGGGTGTTAAGGAACAAGTGTTTGCGGGCCTCGTAAGAAATCCACCTACAACTGTAGATGAATTCGTAAGAGAGGCGACAGTCATCGAGCGCGCGCTGCAACAACGACGCCGACACTTTGACCGCCTGCAGAACCACACGGCAGTAAGTGCTGCAGCTCAGAACACTGCCGTATGCGAAAGTTCCCTGCGGCAAATGATCAGAGAAATACTGCGTGAGGAACTTCGGGCCCTCTGCGTTCCCCCTGCCCAACCGCCAGTCGCATCTGTTGCCGAAATCGTCCGCCAGGAGTTGAGGCAAGCCATTACACCACCCGCGCCAAATCCTGAGCCACATCCAGCGAGCTACGCTGATGTAGTCCGTCGTCCTCCACCGACATTTGTGGCGACGCCCTTCCAGCCACAACCCACTCCCGTACCTTGGTGGCAACGAGATTCTGCGAGACGACCACCAGTTCGCCGAACTGACTTGTGGCGCATGGCCGACCGTCGACCTATTTGCTACCGCTGCGGAGAACCCGGTCACATTGCCCGCTATTGCCGTCACGGCGATTCTGGGTTCGGGAACTTTTCTCGTCCCGCTTCTTTCCGCTCCGAAGACCGTCGTGCCCACGATGCCGATCAACTATCGCCTGCTCAAGCAACCCCACCGCGTCGCTGGCGCTCTCCATCACCTGCGCGTCACCGTGACTTCCCTCAGAGCTACGCGGACGTCACCAGAGGCCGTTCGCCTAGCCCGCGCCGGGGAAACTAACTGATGCGACCTCGGGGGGCAAGGTTGCCAATCGTCGACACACTGAAAAGTTCCCCCAATCATCGCAAGAAGGTATGACGACAACGACGATGAATACGACGACGAATAATAATGCTGAAGAAGTTGTACGTGCCGATCTGAGCGTTCTCATTGACGGACATCACGTTACAGCACTGGTCGACACTGGCGCCGACTTCTCAATCATGCGACAAGGGCTCGCCGACCGCCTCAGGAAGGTCAAGACACCGTGGACAGGGCCGCACATAAGGAGTGCTGGTGGTCAGCTGATGACACCCACGGGTAAATGCACCACTAGACTTCGCATCGGAGATTCTAGCTTCGTGGCCACTTTCGTCCTGTTGCCAGACTGCTGTAAAGAGTTAATTTTGGGCATGGATTTTCTTCAAGATCATGGCGCTGTTATCAACATTCCTCAACGTATGGTGACGTTTTGCGCTCATCCTTATGCCGACAACAGCAGTGAAGAACCACGCGGCCGTTTGCGAATAGCCGACGATGTGACACTCCCACCGAGATCCTGCTGCCTTGTGTCGGTGTCCAGCGGGTGTCCTTGCTATAAAGATGTGATAGCGGAGCACATAGTCACTCTTTTGCTCACGCAAGGCATTTCCATCGCGAGGGGCGTCCTGGCGCTTACTGGTGGACAGGCGGAATTGCTGCTCACAAACTTCAGCAACGAGCGCCGTCAAATCCAGAAGGGTACCGCAATCGCCTACTACGACGATGTAGACCAAGCCGGGGATTGTTTTACCTTGCAACCAGATGACGCGGCTGTCCCCGCCTCGACAACTTTGTCGGTGGACATCTGCTCTACGCTACCGACCTCTGATAGGAAGCGCCTGCTTGAACTTATACACCAATTCGAAGACTGCTTTTCGCGTACGTCAAAGGTACAGCAAACACCATTGACCAAGCACCGCATCATTACTGAAGACAACACGCGACCAATTCGGCAAAACCCCTACCGTGTGTCTCCAAAAGAGCGCGAGGAGATTCAGAAGCAAGTACACAAGATGCTCGCGGATGACGTCATACAACCTTCGAAAAGTCCTTGGGCGTCCCCCGTGGTTTTGGTCAAGAAAAAAGACGGCAGCTTGCGCTTCTGTATTGATTATCGCAAGTTGAACCAAGTCACGAAGAAAGACGTCTATCCACTGCCCCGCATAGACGATTCACTCGATCGGCTGCGTCATGCGCGCTATTTCTCTTCAATGGACCTCCGAAGCGGCTACTGGCAGATAGAAGTCGACGAGAGAGATCGTGAAAAAACGGCCTTCGTGACGCCCGACGGCCTCTACGAATTTAAGGTGCTTCCTTTTGGGTTGTGCTCGGCGCCAGCCACTTTTCAACGTCTCATGGACACCGTACTATCAGGCCTGAAGTGGCAAACATGCTTGGTCTATCTCGACGATGTTATTGTATTCTCAGCAACATTCGAGGAACATCTCAGCCGTTTATTCACCGTCCTCCAAGCCATACGTTCGGCTGGCCTTACTTTAAAACCGGAAAAATGTCATTTTGGTTTTAACGAACTCAACTTCCTAGGCCACGTCGTCAGTCACGAGGGTGTTCGACCTGACCCGGCCAAAATAGACGCCGTAGCGCAATTTCCTGCACCATGCGACAAAAAGGCCGTGAGACGCTTTTTAGGGTTGTGTGCCTATTACCGGCGATTTATTGAGGACTTTTCGTCTATTGCGGCGCCATTGACACGACTCACACGTGAGGACGTCCCCTTCTTTTGGGGTGAACAACAGCAAATGGCGTTCAATGAACTACGACAACGCCTGCAAACACCTCCAGTCCTCGCGCACTTCGACCAGGAAGCCCCTACAGCACTTCACACTGACGCCAGCAATGTAGGTCTGGGTGCCGTTCTGGTGCAGTGGCAAGACGGCTGTGAAAGAGTAATAGCCTACGCCAGCAGAACTCTCTCTCGCACGGAGGAGAACTACTCGACTACCGAGAAGGAGTGTCTCGCCGTGGTGTGGGCGGTCATCAAATTTCGTCCATATTTGTATGGCCGCTCCTTCAAGGTTGTTAGCGACCATCACTCTTTGTGCTGACTCACCAACCTTAAAGATTCATCTGGCCGTTTGGCACGCTGGAGCCTAAGACTGCAAGAGTTCGACATGACCATCGTCTACAAATCTGGGAAGCGGCACACCGACGCCGACTGTCTCTCACGGTCGCCAGTGGAAACTGCTGCTCCTGACGACGAAAACATCGACGCGGCATTCTTGGGAGTTGTCGACACGGCCACTATTGCATGAGAGCAGCGCAGTGACCCTGAGCTGTTACCACTCATTGAATATTTAGAAGGACGACGTAAGGACGTGCCGCGGTTATTTGCCAGAGGACTGCCATCTTTTTGCTTGAGAAATGATGTTCTCTATAAGAGAAACTTCTCACCAACCGGCAACCCGCACTTGCTCGTCGTGCCTGCCTCTCTTCGAAAGGAAATTATGGAAGCGTGCCATGATGAAGCAACTTCTGGTCATCTAGGCTACACCCGAACATTGTGCCGACTGCGATGAAAGTACTACTGGCCAAAGTTACCCGCTGATGTTAACCATCACGTACGAACTTACACCGACTGCCAAAGACGCAAAGCACCTCCCAGCAAGCCAGCCGGTCTCTTACATCCAGTCCTAGCACCAGCGAAGCCGTTCACTCTGATTGGAATGGATTTCCTGGGCCCCTTTCCTACTTCCACAACAGGTAACAGATGGATAATCGTGGCCACCGATTACCTCTCCCGTTATGCGGAGACTAAAGCTATGCAGCGCGGCACAGCAGCAGAGGCCGCTCAGTTCTTCATCGAAAACATCGTCCTTCGGCATGGCGCTCCGACAGCAGTGATTACAGACAGAGGACCTGCCTTCACCGCAGAACTTTTGGAGTCAGTTCTCAGACTCAGTGGTACAGCTCACCGGAAAACAACGGCTTACCATCCGCAGACAAACGGACTGACAGAGCGCCTCAATAGGACCTTCACAGACATGATCAGCATGTACGTTGACACAGAGCATAAAAACTGGGATCAGATATTGCCGTACGTGACCTTTGCCTATAATACCGCTCGACAAGAAACCACTGCAATGACGCCGTTCAGTCTGATCTATGGTCGCGAAGTCACGACAACGTTGGACGCCATGTTGCCGCATGAGTGTGACGACATCCATGTGGACGCCGAAGAGTTCACTCAGCGCGCCGAGGAAGCCAGACAGCTCGCGCGTGTGCGCATCTGTCATCAACAGCATCAAGATGCACAACGGTACGACCCCCGACACAAGTTCATAAGCTACACACCAGGCGACAAGGTCTGGGTCTGGATTCCGATACGTCGACGTGGACTGTCGGAAAAACTGCTAAGACGATACTTTGGCCCATACAGCGTCACGCGACGCTTGAACGACGTGAACTATGAAGTTGTTCCTGACACTGACTGTAGTTCTAGGCGTCAAAATCATTTACCCGAAGTCGTACACGTCATGCGTATGAAACCGTATTTATCCAGTTAACGCGACCACTTCATACGCCTGGTAGAGCGCCTAGGTTGCGCATCGGGACGATGCCTCTTTCGGAGGGAGGCAAATGTCACGTGCTTGTCAAAAAGAAAGACAATGACAGTTGTGCATGTGCCATGAAGTACTATGAAATGGATGAAAAAGAAGAACTCTCTTGCGCGTTCTATTAAAAGAACCTACCTGCTTCTGGTGTATCAGTTTCTGCCGCAAGACCTCTGTTTCGACGTCGGGACAATATACTTAACGTGCCCTGGAACAACCGTGAGGTCTTAGGGCAGGCGCATGCAAAAATAATAAAATACATATAAATAATAAAAAAGAGTAATTATCAATAAAACAATACAAATAAAAGAATAAAAATTTTCAGAAAAATCAACTAAACAGTTAAACTAAACAGAAAATATAAATCAGAGCAAAATGGAAAGAATAGAAAGACAAGACAATAATCTTAGAAAGGAAGGGAAAAATAAATGAGAGTATACACATATATGAAGAAACATTCCTGAAAGATAAAAGGGACGAAACAGTACATTGTGAAAAACTATGGTAATACAGTGCAGAGCTCAGATAAGAACAATGGCAGTGCACCTTGAAAAACATCCAGATCATGAAAGTTAACATTATACATACTTCGTTTTCTGTGAACAGTCGAGTGTTGAGAGAAGTTGGCAGGTACATGAAATGGTCGATTGACTCTGGTTAACTTACGGGAAATCCGAAAATATGAACAACTGAGAAGTAGCAGGCAGGATAGCATAATATGAACAAGTTTGTAAAAGATTAATAGGTATCCGCGATTTCGTCGGCAGTGAAGTGATGGCAATGATAATAATCTGGCAGTGTTAGAACGTGGTCCAGAGTTATTTCTAGTGAAACGATGATTGTAAATGCTTTTGAATTTTTTCTGCACTCCCTCACTGCACATCACACCAAATTTAGCAAAGCCATTCAAGGTCACAAATGCATATTCGAGTTGAGGAATACATATGGAGGTGTGCGATTTGTGGAAGGTTGTAGGAGAACTGAATTCCCGAGAGGTTCTACAAATGCAGCTGAGAGAAAGAAGCCCACGCGTGGCAGCATGTTCCGTGTGAACAGAAAAATTTAGCATGCTATCAAAAGGAAAGGAACACGAAGACCACTGAATTACATAATACCTTACATAAGGACATGGTATTGAGAGAGTATGGAAATGACACGATGGGTGTTTTGCGAGATATCCTCATGAATTTAGTCTTCGAGGTATTCAGACAGAGGTGATTCTTATCACACCATTCAGAGAAAGAACACAAATCGGACTGCAGCAAGTGACAGTCGTTGACCAAATGAATATCCCTAAATATTTTATTGTCATCAACATACAAAAGAAAAGAAGAATAACGAATTGGATATGAAACGTGGTTAACGTAAATTAAAAATAGTAGTGGGCCTAATATCGATTCTTGAATACTCCACTAGTAACTTTGTAAAAGGAAGACGATTGGCCGTTTAGCAGACAGCTGTGCAGAAGATTCGCAACAGATAAGCCAACATCAAAGTTTGCAAATAAATACAGTGAATACAGTTTAAACAAATACAGTGAGTGGCTGACTACGTCAAAAGCTGGCTCAGGTCACAGTAGATTACTTCATCCTGTCCTCTGAGAGAAAAAGAAAAACAGATTTGTGTCACGAAATTAGCAACTTTGTGGTAGTTGAGGGGCCAAGGAGAAACCGCTGTAGATTAGGAATCAATGAATTCTTCAAGCTCACATACAAAATGTCGTGAAGAGCGAGCTCAGAGATCTTCAATGCGGCACACATTGGAGAAGTCGGGCAACAATTACAAACGCAGTTTTCACACGCTATGAAATGTGCGAGCGTTCAGATAGTTCTTAAATATTGTAGTAAATACTAGGGCAAGTATACTACCATAAGCTTTTAGTATGCTGGAAGGAATGCCATCTCGGCCACACGATAAAGGCGGTTTTGAACGCTTAATGCATGAGCAAATGAGCTTTTTATCCAGCGATAGAGCATACACTAGATGTGCTAACTGCCTTGGGCTGTTGTACTATTTGAGTCGAAGAGTTTGGGGCCATATTAATCGATAAAAAATGCGCAGCAAAACAGTCAGCAATGGCGTGAACTTCGACCCCGCCCGAGTTCAATAGCCTGACAGACTCTCCACTTTTGCCAGACCGTTTGCGTACATTCCTCCAAACCTCAGCTGGCCTTTCAGAAATTTTTTTTCCAATAATGTAGTATATGAATTCTGGTCCCGTTTATTTAGGCGTTTAGATGTAGCTCTAAAAAGCCGAACTCTTCCTTCAACTTGCTAAATGGTGAACATTTATCCTTATTGTGCGCGTGAACTTTCTGCTTCAATGCCCTTATAGGTTCAGGGGAAAACCAGTGAGGATATACGCGATGTTTAGGCGTACATTGTGGTATAAGCTTTTGCATGCTATTTGATTAAAGCTCCGTAAACTGCTCAACTTGTTCGTCAAAACTTGGTTTGTTAGTAACCTGAGATCAATTAACGGCTGACAAGTAATCACAAAAGCCCATGTAGTGTCCTCCCCTAAAAACAAATCTTGGAGATAAGTTAAAATGACTACTGTAGCTCGCAGTTTCGGCACATACAGATAATCTTCCATTCATTGGTGGGTGGAATTTGTCAGGACGAACAAGTGAGATGTCGGAGCGTGCAACTTCAATGGTTTGATCGTTTGACACACAGATGTATAATACTTTGTTTTTTCAGTTGACGACTGCGTTGTGTTGCAGTAAAGAATTAAAGGCCGAGTAATGAAAGAGCAGACTACAAGTCCAGACACATTGAAGTCACCTAGAAGAATAATTTTGTGCCCACTATGAGTCGAAATCAGACGTTCAATGAAAGAGATGACATCATTAAACAAGGCAGGGAAAATTTTCGGTGGTATATAGAGACATCCAATCAACAATTTTTCTTGCCGCTCCACGCTGATATCTAACCAGATTGATTTTTCGAGAAATTCCAGGTTTTTTTGTCCAACAAATTTCAGTGAACTGTCAATGAAACTCAGCATGCCACCGTCTTTCTGTTTGGTTGCACTTAAATCTCGGCCACTGCGGAACGTATTGAAAGTCAGATGAGAGAATTTCAGGGCACAGCCAGGTTTCAGAAATAGCGATAATATGAAAAGAAGACAAAGGAACGTTAGCAAAAAACTTGTTTCTCTTAGTACGTAGACCGCGGGCACTCTTCTAGAGAATGTTCACGTTATAGTGCATTTTCAACACTTGGCACTAGCTCAGAGGAATGAAGGATATCGTCGTGCAGCACCCCACGAAAAGACTTGAAAAGGCATCCTTGAGGCCACATCGAAGGGTAATTCTAGTGCTGTAAAGTTACCTTGTCAACTATTTATGTGAAAAAAAGAATAGCTCTGAAATTTAGTTTCAACGCGCCAGCAAGAGGTGAAAGACAGATCCAATAAAATAATATTGATACACAACAGCCACCACAGCCTTGCTGCATGAAAGAGAAAGATGACGTCGGTTGCTGGTTGTTGATGAACTGTCGGCATCTTGAACGACGAGCATGGTCCATCGTACGTAAAATAATAAGTTACTCGTTACATTATTGGTGGAAGTGGATGACTCCCGTACCTCGATGGAGACGCGCAGTGGTCGCAACACCGGGGACTCTTCGGCTACTCCAACTGCCAGAGCCTCATCACCACCAGCCTCTCCAGCCAAGTCGGAATTCTACGTCACCCTGCCACCCCTGCGGGATCCTGGCATTTTCTCCGCTGACGGTACCGTTGACGTTGACTCCTGGCTGCACCGGTACGAGCGTGTCAGTGCTAACCACCGCTGGGATCGCACGCTCATGCTCCCCAATGTTGTGTTCTACTTCGACGGCACGCCGCGGACATGGTTCAAAACCAATGAAACCGAAATCATAAGCTGGGATCTCTTCAAAACGAAGATCCGTGACCTTTTCGGCGATTCATCTGCTCGTCAGCTCGCTGCCAAGAAGACTCTCGCCACTCGCGCCCAGTCGTCTACTGAGTCGTACGTGTCATACATTCTTGACGTCTTGGCGCTTTGTATCAAGGTCGACCAGCGCATTTCGGAAGACGAAAAAGTTAATCACGTCCTCAAAGGGATTGCTGGAGATGGCTTCAACTTGCTGGGTTTTAATAATGTCACGAGCAACGGCACGATCCTGACAGAATGCCGCCGTCTAGAACAGGCTAAACCCACCACATCACCCACGGCATCACGCACCTGCCGAACACAGCTGCTACTTCCTCTTGCGATGACGCCGTCTTCCAAGTTCCCCAATGTGACAACCTCACCCGCATCATTCATCGCGAGGTCGAGGCAGCTCAACCATTAGTCACTCCATTCTCAACGCCTGATCCTTCACCGACAACGATCTTACTGATACAAGCCGCCATTCGTCAAGAATTATCGAACGTTGGCCTACACCTCGTGCAACCAGTCTACTTTGCCGGGCCTTTAATCGTCGTCCCTCCGCTCCTCGCTTTGGTTTCAATCACTCTCGACAGCGCAATTTGTCCGAATAGCGTGTACTGGACGGCAACCCTATATGCTTCAACTGCCAACGCGTCGGTCATATTGCCCGCCACTGCCGCAATCACTGGGCTCCACCGGCACACTATGAGCCTGCTACCTAGGCCACTTATGTCCACAAGTCGTCCTCAACATTTGATTTTGAATCCCCTGTGCTGACCCCAACCTCTGATTCTGCCGCACCTCTGACGAGACCTCGCTACACCCGCTCACGATCCCCTGTTCGCCGTCAATCTCGTTCACCCCTACAACGCCGTCCTGCCTCTTCAACCTATTCGCAGCGCCCCCGAAGGGAAAACTAGGCAGTGCAGCTTCTGGAGGTGGAGCTGCATTGAAGGCGACCTCTGCAAGAAATCCTCGTGTAACAATACGGAACACCCGGAATCTGTTGAACGTTACTTTAGAAAATGTACCTGTGCGCGCATTGATCGATACCAGCACGCATGTACCCATAATAAGTGCCGCTCTTCGTCGCCGCCTAAAGAAAGTTGTCACACCCGCCTTGAACCGAGCCGTTCGAGTCGCCAACGGGGGAACTGCCGCCATTATTGGCATGTGCTCTGACCGTGTGACTATTGACGATAGAAGCACTGCTGTTCTTTTCATCGTTATTGAAAATTGTCCTCATGATCTAATTATAGGTATGGATTTTCTAACCGCTCACTCGGCCCTTATAGACTGTTCAGCCGGCGGTCTTGACCTTGAGATGCCTCTACTTTCTGATCGGACAAACCCAAAGCCGTCTTTGCTGCATTGATTTCGTATGCCTTCCGCCTAACTGTGTTATTCACATCAACCTCTTCTCTACGCCACCTGTACCTGATGGCGATTACATGGTGGCACTGATTCATGCCATGATGCTTACGCATGGCGTCGCTGTTCCGCGCACCATTTTGACAATTGTTGAAAACCGCACATGCTTTCCTATTGCGACTTTTGCCATCACTGCCCAAATTTTTCCCTAAGGTATCTCCCTGACCGAAATTACTGCCCTACAAGACCATACGGTGGAGCCCTTCAGAGTGGATGATTGCTGCACCTATGACCATGATCCAACTCTATCACGTTCATCGGGCGTCGACGTTGACCGCACGGTACCATCAGACCTCACTCCTGATCAAGCGGAAGCCCTCCATGACGTCCTGGAGTCCTATAGCGACTTCGCCAGCACGGCTTTAAGCCGAACGAGTGTTTTTACTCATCGCATCAATACTAATGCCGCGAGTCCCATTCACCGATGTCCATACCGTGTTTCCGCGTCCGAGTGTACAGTCATACAACAGGAAGTCGAAAAGATGCTTGCAAAAGACATAATTGAGCCCTCGTCTAGCCCCTGCGCTTCTCCTGTCGTCCTGATCAGAAAGAAGGTAGGAACATGGCAATTTTGTGTAGATTATCGGCATCTCAACAAACTTACGAAGAAACATGTTTGCCACTTGCCTAAAATCGATGATGCCTTAGACTGTCTTTACGATGCTACGTATTTTTCCGCAATCGACCTTCGATCTGGCTATTGGCAGGTCACTGTAGACGAGATGGACCGTGAAAGGACCGAATTATTTACTCCTGACGGTCTTTATCACTACAAGGTTATGCCCTTTGATCTTTATAATACGCTGGCCACATTCGAAAGAATGATGGACTCATTGATCCAAGGATTTAAATGGTCAACCTGTTTATGTTATTTAGACGACGTTATCGTTTTGTCACCCACATTCGACTCCCATGTCGATCGTTTATCGGCGATTCTTGCAGTTTTTTGTCTAGCAGGACTTCAATTGAACTCTTCAAAATGCCCCTTCGCTCGTCGTCAAATAACCGTACTTGGCCACCTCGTCTGTACCGCAGGAGTTCGCCCGGATCTCGAGGAAATTTGCGCCGTCATAAACTTTCCTGTTCCAAAGTCAACAAAGGACCTTCGCAGTTTTGTTGGCTTGTGCTCCTGTTTTCGACGCTTTGTTAAGGACTTCGCAATCATTGCACGCCCACTCACAAAACTCCTGAAGAAGGACACCCCGTTATTCTGGGGCACTGATCAAGCCTCATCCTTTTCCTAGCTCACGACACCCCTTACAACACCACCGATTTTAGCTCATTTTGATCCATCAGCTTCAACCGAGGTTCGCACTGGCGCTAGTGGGCACGGCATAGGAGCTATGCTATTGCAACACGAACGCGGACATGACCGTATTATAGCATATGGAAGCCGACTGCTATCTACCGCCGAGCGCAACTATTCAATCACGGAGCGTGAGTGTCTCACTCTTGGGTGGGCAGTCGCCAAGTTTCGGCCACACTAATACGGGCGTCCATTCCGAGTAGTCACCAATCACCATGCACTCTGCTGGCTGGCCTCACTCAAGGATCCCACAGGATGCCTCACTCGTTAGACCCTACGTTTACGAATACACGTTCACCGTATCGTACAAAACAGATGGTTGCATAAAGACACGAATTGTTCATCACGCTACCCTGTGGAAGAAGCTGCCCATACTGACACATTTCCAGACCTTCTGTCTGTGACGCAGCTACTCAACCTTGACTACGAACAACGCCGGGATGTTTCCCTGCGAAGCATCATTGACAAGCTTTAGTCAATGCCTCGGGACGCATCTCTACAAATGTTCCTGGTCAAAGACGGGATCCTGTGTCGTCGTAACCTCCATCCATATGGCCATGACTTATTCCCCGTCATACCAGCACATCTTCATGCGACTGTCCTCAACCAACTTTATGACGCTCTTTTGGCGGGCCACTTGGGCGTCTCTCGCACATATGACCATGTACGTCGTCGTTCCTTTTGGCCTGGTCTTGCCCGTTTTGTTCGACGCTACGTCGCTGCTTGTGAGCCCTGCCAGCACCGCAAATAGCCATCCTCCCTACCAGCTGCATTCCTTCAGCCGATCGACATTCCCACTAAACCTTTTTTCGAGTTGGCATCGACCTTCTTGGCCCATCACGATCTTCAGCTCCGGCAACAAATAGATTGCTGTCGCCACTGACTACGTGACACGGTACGCTATCACACGAGCACTTCTGATGAGTTGCGCAACAGATGTGGTGGACTTTCTGGTATATGATATTATTTTAGTACACGGAGCTCCACGGCAACTTCTCACTGGCCGAGGCCGGACCTTCCTATCAGCTGTCGTTAATGAAATAATTCGTTTTTGCTCTGACAAGCAAAAGTTTGCCACTTTGTATCATCCGCAAATGAATGGTCTAATGAAGTGCCTCAAACACACCATAACTGACATGCTTTCCAAATACGTAGTGGCCCACCACGAGGACTTGGACGTTCATGTGCCATTTCTGACGTTCGCATATAATTCTTCACATAATAATAATAATAATAATAATAATAATAATAATAATAATAATAATAATAATAATAATAATAATAATAATAATAATAATAATAATAATAATAATATTATTCAGAGTGATATTCATAATGCAACAATATGGTTTGAGGAAAATTGCTTAATTGTAAATGAAAAGAACTAAACTGATCAGTTTTGAAGCCCCGTAAAAATAAACATAAATAAATGTGCCAAGTTTCCTTTTCAGCGAGCGCTGTGATCCATATGAATGTACTGCAGTATAAAATGTTGAGATGAGCAGATGCTTCGGCGTAGTTTTTTACAGTGATATATCTTGGCAGCAACAGATGCCGTTTATATCTTTTAAAGTGAGAAGTGTGGCATATCTGTTTTTAAACATAAAGAGCTTAGTGCCTCTACGCGTGAATAAAATGATAGGTAATTCACTGGCATATAGTGCTGTGAGATATGACATTTGAGTTTTCGCAATTCGCTCACAGGGCCGGAAGACACGCATAGAGAGTTTGCTTTAAAATATTCTAAAAATTGTTGCTTTCAGTGGGAAGGCAAGTGCGAATACTATTTCTCATAATTTAGGTGGTCGCATGTTCTAGAATCTCTTTGTTGAAACAGTTGTTCTCAGATACAGCTGGTATGTTGTCTTTAGAGTGCCACACAATTATAAGAGTTGTTAACCTAAAGTAAACTTTTTTGTCTATTTTCCTACACGCATGTTTGAAGTATAGCAATGGTTTTCTAACCACCATGACAGCGGACAGGGAGCTTCAACAACAAAGCAAGTTCAAAAGGTGCATAAATTGTGCATTTAAGTCGCTGAAGAGTGTAAAGGCTTTGTGCCTCTAGGTGTTTTATATTGCTCTATCACAGGTATGAGTCGTGTGAGTCTATTGAAATAGAATTTTTGTGTATGACATCCATATCTCACATCTACGATTCCTAGCACGACGGACGCTGACAATGCTAGGCCCTCAAGAGCTTCTCCCATACTATTGAAATAAATCTGGTAATATTTGCACCAATCACCTTCGCTCTATCAGCGGCTTTTCAGAAAAAAAACAGCTCTTATAATAGTTACCATTTGCGTCATAGCACGTGATCGGCCAAAATGATCTTGCTGCATCCATATTCATGGACCTACATAAGCTTTCAACACTATAATTCACCCCATTCTGACCGCCAGGCATGTAGCCAGGATTTTTTTCGGTAGGGGCCCCAAGGCTTAATTGTTCGAAAGAAAGTCTTTTCGTGGAAAAGAGAAAGTAACCTATTATTATAATAAACAGAAAACAAAGTCAAATGCAACCCAAGAGGTCAGTTAATCGACGATGAAATGTAAATTTTGACACTGCAGTAAAGCTAGGGCGTGTGGAGCAGAGATAATGCTTACCATACAAATAATGTCGACCAAGAATGCCCACACAGACTGAGTAACGGGAAAAAAAGTGACAGAAAAATGCCAGGCCTGCGCGGAAGGCGTGGCACAGCCACAGCGAAAGCTAGAAGAGCGGCTTTTCAAAGCCTTTTTCAAATACTCATTGTGTAACTGCTGCAAGCACACTTCCTGGGTACCCACTAAAGCATTATTATTAATAATTTCTACGTAGTAGACTGGTATTTGCTATGCTATCCTTCGCCATTCTTCTGAAAAGCGTCCGCTAAACACTTGCAATGAACTTTCTGCCAATTGTTCATGCAGTGGCTGATGACAATGTTACTAGGTGATCAAGTACAAACTTTTGTAATGGGTTGGATGATCCACTCGTTAGGATATTCGCATTTTGTGACGCCTAGTTGTTCTCTCGCTCCTCTAAAACGCTTTATTACTCACACTAACGTGATTCCTTTCCCGACATCGAGCTTGCTCAAGGCAAGTTTGCGAACAAATCTCGAGCATCAGTGTGACTCAGTGGTAGAATATAGGGCTGGCATGGAGCCCACCCAAGTTGAATCATTCATTGTTATATGCACCCAAGTTCAAAATTTTAGCATTGCATGTAATAAACCATCCTTGTATTTTGTTTCTTTTATGTGTTCTGCCCCTACTGCTAGGGACAAGTTGACCTGCAGTGTAATGAAATAACCGAATAAATTGCAAACTTTGCAGTGCTTTGCGACGGTTTGCAAAGTGGAGTTTAAAAGGAGTTTTCAGGTCATCTATGCTCGGAATGAACAAGGCCAGCCAGCAGAAGTCTTTCACAGAACTATACAATTTTCGATCTCTGCAGCCGTCGCCGATTTCTGTGTTCCTATCCGCTATAGAAATTTGCACTTCAATCCGAACTTCGCCACCCTGTCTGCACAGACAAAAAATACTTTCTAGAATTCTGCCTTCGCGTCAGTTTCCATCTCTTCGAGCTTAATCAGCACCAAGTGAATTTGCTTGAAGGCGAAGCTTATGTTTATATATGGGCTCTGCAGATACACAACAAGTGGTGTGTGACGCCTAGAAATGTCTCAAGAGCAGCGAGGCATATGAGAAAGTTGGCCGAACAGATTCGCTGATGAAGACAATAAGCGGTGGACGGTGTTACTTTGTCAAAAGAAGGTGTCCATTACCTTTTCATGTAAAGGAACTATCTCGGATTGCGTTTCTCGACACAATGTAGCTGAATCGTGACGCTCCACCAACTTTCTTTCTTTCACAATATCACCGCAGCTGGCCAAACGACATTGTAGGCGCCTCTCGATGTGTTTTTCTTCAGGACTGCTGTCCCTTTCTGCATCATTCGAAACAACGTTCACATTTAACTAATTGTTCGAAAGGCGCATTGAATGCCTTGGACAGCTGAGGCGTCACTCCAACAATGCTTCAGGGAATGCGACAAAGAATGCCTTCGAAGCCCACACTTCATTTACTACCTTGAAAGAGTCTCCTTGAGTCCGGTTAAGTCCTACAAATACCTTGGAAATAATATAAATGATAACCTTTTCTGGAACATGGACGTTGATTATGTGACACTCAACGTGAACGCACTCCTGGCTACTTGCGCCATAATTATCTAAAGCTCTCTCTTCTTTAAAATTATTCTTGTGTATAAGTTTAGTACGCTCGAGACTAGAATACGCATGCAGTATCTGGGACCCGGATGAAACCGCACTAGTCAAAAAACTTGAATCTGTTCAGAATCGCGCTGCCCGGTTTATCTTGCTTAATTATTTCAGTTGCCCTATTGCATGCATATATATATATATATATATATATATATATATTATATATATATATATATATATATATATATATATATATATATATATATATATATATATATTGCTCCCATTGATGAACGAGCCGCTGTGGCTCATACCGGTTTTGGGCTACGAAGAAGAAGAGAACATTTTCGTTGCTCTGGTTCGGGTGAACTCCTGGCTGCAGGTCTTGTTTTTGCTCGCGACATTACTGGTGGAAACGCTGGGTACGTGTACTTCGGCTGTGTCGGCCATCGTGGAGACAGCTACATCTCCCAGAGCAAGAAGCAGCCGCTGCCTGCGTGGGTTACCCCCTGAATTTGGTCCCTTGACATCGACACCCAGAAAGATGGCAACTCCGATGACAAGCCAGGCGGTCCGAACCAGCGATGCCCATGGTTCTCTTCTCGCCCATGTTTTTCATGCGCCACAGACACCAAAGCTGTACCATGGAGACATCTTTGAGGATTTTGATGACTGGCTCGACCACTTTGATCGGGTTGCCAGTATCAACGAATGGGACGATGTTCGCAGGCTGCGCCGAGTTTACTTCTACTTGGAGAATTCTGCGAAGACGTGTTACGAGAACCACGAGGGCTACTTTGCAACCTGCCAAGAGTTTAGCCATCAGCTCCGTGACGCCTTTCGGAACACCGAGAGGAAGGAGAGGGCTGAACAAGCCATATCCTGCAGAAACAAGCGGCCGAACGAACGAGTATCCATGTTTGTCAAGGACATGCTTCGGCTCTTCAAGCGCGCGGACCCTGCCATGCCCAAGGAAAAGAAGGTGCGGCATTTGATGCGCGGAGTAAAAGAAAAGATTTTCGCTGGGCTCGTGTGCAATCCACCAACGACAATCACCCAGTTCATCAGTGAGGCGATCACTATGGAACGTACGCTGCAGCAGCGGTCATCACAATACGAACGCGAGATCCCGGCCACCGCATGCTCTATCGGCTCTGACAGCGAGAGACAGGCCCTCGTAGACTTCATTCAAAGTATTGTTCGGGACGAACTGCGACAGCTTCAGGCAGTGGGATCCCATCAACCTGTGTCAGCCCTCGCGGATGTAATCAGACAAGAAGTCCGGCAGGCCGTCACACCCCTGATTCCAATCGCACCACCAATTCCCGAGGCCCCAGTTCTGACATACGCCGCGGCATTGCGATCCCCTGTGCCACCGGCTACAGATCCTGCTATGCGGCCCAGGTACCAGGCTATGCAGTCATTCCACGCCTTTGCTTCGAGCCCGCTTCTCGCCTCAAGGTTACCGAGCACACCCACCTATCTGCCGTCTACCTCAAGACAAAGTGGTAGCAAGGCAAGCACGTGGTGCACCTCGGATAACCGTCCGCTCTGCTATCACTGCGGCGAAGCGGGTCACGTATACAGGAACTGTCAATACCGGCAACTAGGTCTCCGCGGCTTCCATCTTGATGCTCGATGCCCGCGCTACGGTGAGCGCCCCCACAAAATCGAAGCCTATCTCAGCACGTGGTGCACCTCGGATAACCGTCCACTCTGCTATCACTGCGGCGAAGCGGGTCACGTATACAGGAACTGTAAATACCAGCAACTAGGTCTCCGCGGCTTCTATCTTGATGCTTGATGCCCGCGCTACGGTGAGCGCCCCCACAAAATCGAAGCCTATCTCACAAACCAGCGAACACCTTCGACTGTTCAGCACCACCAGTCGAGATCACCATCGCCTCGCCGGTCGACGTCACCCAGTTTGCCCTCATCGTCTTCCGCTCCTTTCAGGAGCCGGTCACCAAGTCCCCGCAGGGGAAACTAGGAACGGCGACTTCTGGGGGTGAATTCGCGGCCCGGCTAACAGTAAAAGACCCTCATTTGACGCAACGACCAGACGAGGACCATTCCGGTTTTGCAGTGTTCTCTGACAGCAGAAAGATCGTTTCTGCCGAAATTGCCGTCTTCGTCGACAATCATGCTGTCAACGCCCTCGTCGACCCCGGCGCCGACTATTTCTTAATGAGCGCTGCACTAGCATCTGAACTGAGGCAGGTTACCACACCATGGCAAGGACCCTAGTTGCGCATGGCAGGGGGCCATCTGGTGATGCCTACCGGTATGTGCCCAGCACGCATTCGTATACGTAGGTCAACATTTGCGGCCTCTTTCCTCGTATTGCGTGTGTGCTCTCGGCCAGTCATTCTAGGAATGAACTTCCTTCGTGAATACGGTGCCGTCATCGACCTCTGTGAATTACTTGTGTCGTTCGAGGATCCTTTTTGCGCTGCAACTGACAGTACACAATTCCAGAAAACAGCGCTTCGTGTTACCGACGATACTGTGACTCTCCCACCTCGAAGCAGCCTCTTTGTCGAAGTAGAATCGGGACAGGACATGTCTGACGCGGTAATTGCAGAGGCCAATTTATCTCTCCTTATTTCACGACAAATCTGTGTTGCCCGAGAAACCATTCAGCCTAGCAATAGGCATGTTCACCTGGTGGTCACGAACTTCACCGATGAATATCGCCACCTAACGAGACACACTGCCATTGCATATTGTGAAGAACTTGCCGATGCATATGGTTCGCCCACGTTAGCGTTATTTTCATCGAATGGCCACCCTGATGAGGCCTTCGTGAACACTCTCGACGTAAACGAGAAACTACCTTCGGCTCAACGAGAAAGCCTTTTGCGTTTACTCGGCTCATTTCCAGACTGCTTTGCCACTACGTCAAAGGTTAAACGGACACCACTTGCTCAGCACCATATTATCACGGGACCCACCGAGAGACCCATCCGACAACACGCCTATAGGGTGTCGCAAAAAGAGCAAGACGCTATACGTGACCAATTCCAGCAGATGCTTCAGGACAACGTCATCCAGCCATCAACCAGTCCCTGGGCTTCGCCAGTTGTGCTAGTAAAGAAGAAGGACGGTACGTTGCGTTTTTGCGTTGATTACCGTAAACTGAACAAGGTCACCAAAAAGGACATTTATCCTCTACCCCGGATAAATTACTCGTTGGACCGTATACGCAACGCTAAATATTTTTCTTCCATGGATTTACGTAGCGGCTACTGGCAAATTGCAGTGGATGAGCGCGACCGCGAAAAGACAGTGTTTATTACGCCCGACAGCCTGTACGAGTTTAAAGTGTTGCCTTTCGGTCTATGCTCAGCGCCAGCTACTTTCCAAATAATGATGGATACGGTTCTCACAGGGCTCAAATGGCAATCATGTCTTGTTTACCTTGATGACATCGTGGTCTTTGCAGGCACGTTTGAACAACACGTCCAACGCCTTCATGCAGTGCTTCAGGCAATCAGAACAGCGAGGCTTTCTCTCAAACCCAAGAAATGTCATTTTGGATATGAAGAACTGAACTTTCTTGGTCACGTTGTGAGCCATGCCGGCATCCGCCCAGATCCGGAGAAAACACATGCTGTTGCCACCTTTCTCGTTCCCACAAATAAGCGCGACCTACGCCAATTTTTGGGGCTCTGTGCGTATTACAGGCGCTTTGTCAAAAACTTTTCCAAGATTGCTGAACCCCTCAACAAGCTTACAAAAGACGGTGTCTCGCTTGTTTGGGGTCCCGATCAGTGTCATGCGTTCGACACCCTCCAAAACCTCCTCCAGGCTCCGCCTGTACTGGGTCATTTTGACGAAAGCGCTGACATGGAATTACACACTGATGCCAGCAACGTTGGACTAGGAGCGGTATTAGTTCAGTGGCATAATGGCGTAGAGCGCGTGATCGGTTATGTGGGCAGAACGTTATCCCCAGCGGAGAAAAACTATTCTGCAACCGAGAAGGAATGCCTTGCTGTTGTCAGAGCCATAACAAAGTTCCGCCCATACTTGTATGGCCGCCCATTCAGGGTAGTTAGCGACCACCATTCTCTTTGTTGGCTCGCAAATCTCAAAGATTCCTCAGGTCGTCTAGCAGGATGGAGCCTTCGGCTACAAGATTTCGATGTCCCCATCGTCCACAAATCTGGGCGAAAACACACCGACGCCGACTGTTTCTCACGTCCACCAGTCGAAAATGCCAACACTGACCTTGAAGACGACGACACTTTTCTTTCTGCCGTATCAGCAACCCGCTTGGCTGAGGGACAGCGTCCCGACTCGGAGCTCATTCCGCTCATTGACTACCTGGAAGGACGCAATTCTCACCCTCCTCGAAGCTTTGCACGCTCCCTATCCTCCATTTGTTTCCACGATGGAGTGCTTTACAAAAAGAACTTTCATCCCACACAAGCTATGTATCTGCTTGTTGCGCCAACTACGCTTCGTGGTGATATTTTACGTGCGTGTCATGATGAGCCATCGTCCAGACACCACGGCTATACGCGCATGCTGCAACGGATTCAACGCTCCTACTACTGGCCACGTCTCGCAAAGACTGTGAAGCACTACGTTCGCACATGTCGCGACTGTCAGCGACGTAAGGTTCCACCTTTATGACCAGCGGGACTACTGCAACCAATAGGCCGCCAAAGGCGCCCTTTCATCAGATTGGCATGGACTTGCTGGGGTCATTCCCCACGTCTTCATCTGGAAACCGGTGGATTGTGGTCGCTACCGACTACTTAACACGCTACTGTGAAACCAAGGTGCTTCCGAAAGCAACCGCAGTAGATGTCGCCCAATTTTTCGTGAACAGCATCGTCTTAAGTCACGGTGCTTCAGCTGTCGTCATAACTGATCGTGGGACAGCTTTCACCGCAGAGATGCTACAGGAAGTCTTGCTATTAAGTGGCATGGAACATCGTAAAACAACGGTTTACCACTCGCAACCAAACGGGCTGACTGAACGACTCAATAAGACAATTGCAGACAGGCTGTCAATGTATGTGGACATCAATCACAAGAACTGGGACGCCATACTTTCCTACGTAACTTTTGCGTATAATACTGCTGTTCAAGAAAGTACCGGAATCACACCTTTTCGCTTAGTCCACAGTCGAGAGGCCACGACGATGCTCGACGCCATGCTCCTGCCCGACAACTTAGAAATATACCACACCGATGCCGCCAAATTCGCGCAGTGTGCAAAAGAGGCCCGTCAAATTGCTCGTCACCGTATTCAACATCACCAAACCGCAGACGCACGCCGCTACAATTTCGTTTCATTTCATTTATTTCACCCTCAATCGCACATAGCTTTTCAGAGGGGAGTGGGGTACAAGAAAATAATAAGCTATGAACAAGAGAAACATAGTGACATCAAAATTATAAAGATTACAAGACATGTAAATTTGATGTTAGGCAATGCACTGGATGTATGTGTAAGTACCATCAGAAACATGGGGGAAACAGAATACAATAATATAAATGTACAATATACACTTCACGCATCATCACGTAAGTACTCCTGTATTGTGGAAGAAAACAAGTCATGATTTGACATGGAAACCATGTCCGAGAGAAGGTGGTTCCAGTCGTTGGATGTGCTTGGGACGAAGGAATGATGAAAAGTGTTAGTGTGGCCGCTAATGACGTGTACCTTATGTTGATGATCTAAACGAGCCTAGTAATAGGCAGGAGTGATAATGAACTGAGCTTTCAAAAGTGGATTATTGATTATCTTGTGAAAAAGAATGAGACAAGATGCTTTGCGACGGGATTCAAAAGACTGCAGTGAAAGGCTGTGTTTCATTGACGTAACACTGCTAGTGCGATGGTAGTTAGATAGAATGAAGCGCGCTGCGTTATTCTGTACCATTTCAAGTGAGTGAGTCTAGTTAAATTGAAAAGGATCCCAAACGGAGCGTGCATATTCAAGTTTTGGACGAACTAGTGTTTTATACATGGTTAGTTTCTCGGCTTGAGGGGCACGGCTAAAATTGCGTCGTAGGTACCCTAGCATACGGTTGCTATTTTTAATAACATAGGTAATATGATGTTTCCAGTTCAAGTCAGATGTTTTATGAATCCCCAAGTATTTATACGAGGTTACAGACTCTAGATCAACGTCATTTAAGATGTAGTTAGCAGGGGGTCCGGTAGTTCGTGAGATGCGTAAAACTTTACATATGTTAGTGTTGAGGTCCATGTGCCAAGTTCTACACCAGCTGGCAATATTATTAATGTCACTTTGCAAAGAACTAGCGTCAGAGTTGGATGAAATTTCTCGGTAAACAACGCAGTCGTCGGCGAAAAGGTGAATCGAAGAGGTTACAACATCGGGTAAATCGTTAATATAAATAAGGAATAGTAAAGGGCCCAACACGGAACCCTGGGGCACACCAGAAGTAACGGGACAACAGGGTGAGCTGTAGTTGTTAGCAACAACGAATTGTGAGCGATTAATTAAAAAAAACTCGATCCAAGCAAGAATTCCGCCATCAATATTAAGGGTCCTAAGCTTATATAGAGGTAGGTGATGATTAATCTTGTCAAAAGCCTTCGAAAAGTCTAAAAAATGCAGTCGACCAGTGAACTTCGATCTAGAATGATATGTAAACGAATGGGTAAAACAAAGCAACTGTGTTTCACATGAGAATGACTTCCTAAATCCATGCTGTGACGTGCTAAAGAACGATTTTGATTCTAGAAAGGTGATCAAGTTAGAAAAGATTAGGTGCTTCAAAAGTTTGCATGGTATAGAAGGAAGTGAAATAGGTCGGTAATTAGTAACAGAATGCTTGTTTTCTGATTTGTGTAGCGGAACCACCTTTGCCTCTTTCCAAACGCGTGGCACCACACCTTCATTCAAAGACTGTTGGAATATTTTACACAGGAACATAGATGAGGCAAGCTTAGTTTCTTTAAGGATTCTTGCGTTTATGTTGTCAACACCACAAGCAGAGGATATTCTGAGTGATTCAATTAGTTTTACAGTTCCATGGGCCTCAGTCACTATAACAGACGTTGATGGATAGTTGCACGCTGGTAAAGAGACGGTAGCAGAAGGGGACGACACTGAAAAGTTCCGGACAAAATTTTCGTTCAGACGTGCTGCACACATCTCGGAAGATACGGGAAGGCTGTCCGAGTCAACAAGTACAATTTCACTGTCGTTGGTATTTGTAATAGTTTTCCAAAACTTTCTAGGATTGCTTACAAGCATTGATGGCAGAGTGTTAGATTGAAAGTTAGCCTTAGCATCCGAAACTGCTGACGAGTAAACTCGCGCAGCACTCTCGTAGGAGCGCTAGCGTTTCTCCGTACTCTGGAGTTTCGCAGCACGAAACAAGCGTTTCTTTTTGTTAGAAAGTCGCTTTAGGTATGTATTGTACCAGGGTGAGCAAGAGCTCACAGGTATAGACTTTGAGGAAGCAAAGGTACGAGTAAGTTCGTAGATTTTGTTATCTTCGTCACCGTGAAGTTATTTTCAACCCCGGTGATAAAGTCTGGGTGTGGACCCCTATCCGACAACGTGGCCATTCAGAAAAGCTTCTTCGCCGCTACTTCGGCCTTTACAAGGTAGTACGACGTCTCAGCGACGTCACATACGAAGTTCTCCCTGAATTCACTTCGAGACGTTCCCGTTTCACCCCGCGAACTGAAGTCGTTAACGTTTCACGGCTGAAACTATACTTTTCACGCTGTGAATCGCCAGTGAGTGACTGACTTTATTCGTCTCTCCCTTACATTCTTTCCTATATTTCTTATGTCTCATATAACTCTTGGCTCCACAACCAACTATGTTATTCCGCCTTACGCCATTTATTTTGCTTGCATGGTAATTTTCATCTCATTTTCTTTTTTTTTGCCTTCATGTACAGCATCGAGATGATGCTTCTTGGGAGAGGGGGTAATGCCACCATTGATAAACCAGCCGCTGTGGCTCGTACCCGTTTTTGGCTACAAAGAAGAAGAGAACATTTTCGTTGCTCTAGTTTGTATGAACTCCTGGCTGCAGGTCTTCTTTTTGCTCGCGACAATATATATATATATATATATATATATATATATATATATATATATATATATATATATATATATATATATATATATATATACATATATAGGTATGGGATATGGCACAACGGGAGCGTTGTCAACAAGGATAAATATATTTATTTCCCAACAGTTTCGGGAGGGGTCCTCCCTTCATCAGGGGTGAGTTGACAACGCTCCCGTTGTGCCATATCCCATACCTTCACGAAGACTAACTGGCCCATTGAATTACTACTCCCACATATATATATATATATATATATATATATATATATATATAAATATATATATATATATATATATATATATATATATATATATATATATATATATATATATATATATATATATATATATGTATGTATGTATGTATGTATGTATGCGGCCCCTTTCTAATTCCGCCGTTTCGGTCTTGCTTCTTCTCCCTTATTTTTTATTTTCTATATTTCTTTAACGTTTATCCTGTCATTTCTTTCTTCTTTTTACTTTTCTTTTTACCCCTACCCTCCTGTTCCGGCAGGCTATAAAATGACACAAAAAATTTGTAAATATTATTATGCCTTGAACAAACGGGGCTCCCGTTGAAATGTCGGCAGAATAAACAGGTACGTGAAAGCGCATCTACTTTCACACACACACACACATTTATATATATATATATATATATATATATATATATATATATATATATATATGAAATTGGACAGACAATAATGCCAAGGAAAGTATTGGGGAAGTTATTAGATCTAATCCTACTGTAAATGTGCAGAAACATATTTTGTGAAAAGATAACTTGCCGTGGGCAGGAACCGAACCTGTGACCAATAGTCCCTCGTATATATCTTAAAGGCACCAAGTCTGCCGGTATGAGACCCTCATGAATTCACGAGGTGAGCTTCCAGCTCGTAATAATTTCACGTGCTACGTGACGCCACACAGGCTCATAATGAGTGTGCCGTACTCACCGCCATGGTTACAGAGAGCGCTGAGTGACACTCCCACGTTTGAATTCACATATATACCAGATAAAGTG
The DNA here is from genome assembly GCF_043290135.1 of Rhipicephalus microplus. Taxonomy (NCBI): domain Eukaryota; kingdom Metazoa; phylum Arthropoda; class Arachnida; order Ixodida; family Ixodidae; genus Rhipicephalus; species Rhipicephalus microplus. The sequence goes on from NC_134710.1 coordinate 473,185,153, forward strand.
GCTGGGAGGATAGCCGCCATGGTATCTCAGTGGTAGCGCATCGAACGCGTTAATCGAAGGTCGCAGGTTCGGTTTCTGCCCACGGCAAGTTATTTTTCACCCAATTTTTTCACATTCACATTTACATTCGGATCTAATAACTTCCCCTATACTTTTTTTGGCATTATTCTCTGTTAGATCTCATTATATTGTGTCAAACACAGAAAAATGAGCCCTTAATTATACGCTTATTTCCACACATACACACACACACACACACACGCATATATATATATATATATATATAAATATATATATATATATATATATATATATATATATATATATATATATAACCAGGTAGATCAACTCAGTCTGCTTTACTCCGTATTAAGGACAGCCTACTTCATAACTTTGAAAAAAAATTTTACACTGTGGGAATATTTCTCGATTTCCGTAAGGCTTTTGACTCGATAAAGCACGATATATTAATTAGGAAACTTCAACTGTATGGAATACGTGGGATTGCGCTTGATCTAATGAAAAGCTATCTTTGGGCCAGGAAACAATATGTACAGCTCCACAATTATAAATCTGATTTGGGCGTAATCAAGTATGGGGTTCCCCAAGGATCGATACTTGGTCCTCTACTTTTTATACTTTATATCAATGACATAGTTAACATTCAGTTCACACCAAACATAGTCATGTACGCCGACGATACCAATGCCTTCTTTTCTGGTTTAGATCTTCGCGATATTGAAATAACTGCAAATTCTTGGTTGGATAAACTAAAATCATGGCTTACAGTCAATCAGCTAGAACTAAACATAAAAAAAACTAAATTTATGCTCTTCAAACAAAAAAATAGGCCTGTAGATTATGCTATCTCTCTGATTTTTAATGGAGAAAATATTGCGCAGGTAAATAAAATTCAGTTTCTGGGTGTGTGTTTTCAAAGTGACCTTAGTTGGTCCCACCATGTGGACAACCTGCGAATAAAAATATCAAGATCGATCGGTCTAATTCGACGCTTACAGCATCTCCTTCCAGGGAGAGTTAAACGGCAGCTTTACTTTTCTTTTATCTACTCACAAATCATTTATTGCATTTTAGTCTGGGGTACGTGTAACAAAACAAATACAGAAAGTATAATTCTTCTTCAAAAACGCGCACTAGGTTTGATAAGTACCTCGGTCCCCACTAATATGTCTCTTTTTTATATGTATAATGTACTCCCGTTCCCAGAGTGCTATAGGATGCAACTAGCCATGTTAATCTTCAAAAAAATTAAAGATAATTTCCAGATTTTTTCTGATGTGTACTTAAGCAGAGATCTTACGTATAATCTGCGTACTGTTGCGTTGGTCGGGCCAATGTGCCGGACTAACTATGGTGTACAGTCAATTAATAACCAAATCATTCTACTGTGCAACAGGATTCCTGAAATAATTGAATACGCTAAGGAGGCTAAAAACATAACACAATTTAAGAAGCGAATTTACAATGTAATAAACAGAACACAAGTCTACAGTGTATGTAAAGGAAATATGTAATGTATGTAATATTTATAGTATTCACTGTTTTTCAACTTGTATTGTATTTCAAAATATGTTATGGTGTTTTGTACTGTCCTGCTCTACCTGCCCGAGGTGCCTCACGAAGAGGGGCCAAGTCAGGAGACACACTCTCCTTTTGCCCCCTTCGTGGGCATTTCTGCGGAAATGTCCGAATAAAATAAAATGAAATGAAATATATATATATATATATATATATATATATATATATATATATATATTTATATATATATATAAATATATTGTCACGGTTATTAGCCGTAAACACAAGAGGAGGACGAAGAAGCCAGCATGACGAGCGGCAGTCTCTGGCGTTTTTCGAGGAAGAGGACGTTGCGCGTCTGCTCTTGCGCTTTGTTTTTGTATGTGAATAGAGTCTTGCTGTTAACGTAGAAAGGAAGCCTTGTGTGCTGTTCTTTGCACTTTGCGACACTGGTGGAGGTGCTGGGCTTCTACGACTGATGCTCGGGACTCCCCCGCGGTCCGGCACTTCAAGTCCGACACTGGAACCCGTTCCTTCAGTCCATACCCCTGTCCACCGCTACAGTCTTAATCCTGAGGCCTTAATCCTGAGGTAATTCCCCTGGAACCTTCCCAGGGGAATTTCCGCCTAGAGAAATGGCAACTGCAGGTGTTTTCAGCTGACTTTTGAGCAGCCTCAGATTCCGGAGGCATTCCTTGGTGAGGCGTATGAGGACGTCTAGGACTGGTTAGCCCAGTATGACCGAGTCGCTAAGGCAAACCGCTGGACCACCGAGCTAAAGCCTTCACGCAGCTACTTTGCTTTAGCAGACAGCGCTCGTACATGGTATCATGGAGAACCACGAGGCAACGCTATCTTCTTGGGATGAATTTCGGCAGCAAATTATCAGCTCCTTCGGAAACAGCGACCGCCGCGACTTTGCTCAGTAACTCATCGAGTCTCGGGTCCAGAAACCAAATGAGAGTATTGCAAAGTTTGTGGAGGACATGACACGCATATTTGGACGGGCTGACTGTGATATGCCTGAAGCCAAGAAACTGCGTCATTTGATGCGAGGCGTCAAAAAACAGCTTTTTGCCGGCCTTTTCCGCAATCCACCGACGACCGTTTCGGAATTCGTCAAAGAGGCTACAGCTATCGAGCGCGCACTGCAGCAACGGTTTCGCTATTACGACCGACCAAACGGTGCCTCAATCAGCGTCTCTGCTCTGACGGCCGGCAGTGACAGTTCTCTGCGTGAGCTTATTCGCGAGGTTGTTCGTGAGGAGATCCGCCGCTTCCTTGTAACCCCGCAAGAACGGCAGATGGCTTCAGTTGGAAAAGCTGTGAGGCAGGAAATCAGGCAAGCACTTTCGCAGCCCGAATCACTACAAGCCCAACGATCTATTAACTATGCGGCAGCCACACGTCGTCCATCGCCAGTGCCGCACAGCTCGTCTGCACTGGCTCATTCTTACAACGCGCCGACGGCACCAGTCTACAACCCACTGCCGCCGCCGCCGCCACCAACGACGACGACTCCGCAATATAACGCGCCTGCTCAAACTATGTTTTACCCGCCTTTCTACCCTCCGCCGACACCTGCAACTTGGTCGCCGAGGGTGCCTACCAGTCGACCATTCGTTCGCAAGACGGATCTGTGGTACACCGTCGACCGCCATCCACTGTGTTTCAATTGCGGAGAAGCTGGACATGTTTACCGCGTCTGTCCATAAGATACCCGACTTATGCGCCGAGTTTTTCACGGCCTCATTTCGACACCCGACGTGACAGCGCGCACCCGCAAGGACAGTCATCCGCTCTGTATCGTCGATCCCGCTCTTCGTCACCCTCGCCGAGCTCTTCGCCGAACCATCGTAGTTACGCCGACGCTGTCCGGGGCAGGTCCCCAAGCCCTCAACGGCGAAACTAACAGCTGCGACCTTTGGAGGGAAGGTTGCCACTCGTCGAGATGCTGCAATACCTACAGTACCTGTACGATACGACGATACGACGAACAATGAGACGCCGCCGACCCCGCAGGAAATCGCAAGCGCCGACCTAGCTGTTTACATAGACGGACGCCCTGTGACAGCATTTCTCTATCATGAGCAGAAAGCTTGCCGATTGGTTTTAAAAAGTTAAAACGTCATGGACAGGGCCTAACATAAGAACCGCAGGGGGTCAACTGATGACGCCGGCTGGAAAGTGCACTGCCAGAATTAGTATCGGTGATTCAGCTTTCGTTGCCAGGTTCGTGATTTTGTCCGGGTGCTGCAAAGACCTGATCTTGGGGATGGACTTCCTTTGTGAATACGGCACCGTCATAGACATACCTTTTAGGTCAGTTACATTTTTGATAGCTCCGGATCAAGTTTCAGATATGAGATGTAATGACCAGCGGTGTAAACATCTGCGCGTCTTCGAAGATCACGTGACCCTTCCACCCAGTTTAAGTGCTCTCGTAGCTCTAACATGTGACCACCCAGGCAACTTCGACCACATCGCTGAACAAATTCCAGCATCGCTATTCAGCCATGGCCTATCTGTTGCAAGAGCCGTCGTAAGCCTCTATTGCAGACACACGCACGTTCTGGTTACGAACTTCAGTACTGAGCGACGACATCTTGCAAGAGGTATGGCAGTCGCGTACGTCGAGGAGCTCATTGAGGTTGCAGGCTGCTTGACTCTGGAGAAAACCGATGTCACCGGGTCAGCCCCTCTATTCGTCGACGTTGGCCCAAGTTTACTGCCCCCGTAGAAGCAAGCCTTCTGCAGCTTAATAATGAGTTTCAGGACTGTTTTTTATCGACGTCCAGAGTTTGCCAAACGCCGTTGACGAAACATCGCATACATACGGATGAAATGGCCAGACCCATACAGCAGAACCCATACCGAGTAGCTCCGCGGGAACGTGAGGCCATAGAAAGTCAGGTGCGAAAGATACTTCAGGATGACGTTATTCAACCGTCAAAAAGTCCTTGGGCACCACCGGTAGTATTGGTGAAGAAAAAAAGATGGCACCTTACGTTCCTGCGTTGATTGCCGCAAGCTCAATCAGGTTACGAAAAAGGAAGCATACCCACTGCCTCGTACAGACAATTCGCTCTATCGACTACGCCATGCCCGCTGTTTCTCTTCGATGGATTTACAAAGCGGATACTGGCAAATAGAAGTTGACGAAAGAGATCAAGAAAAAACCACATTCGTGACACCCGATGGTCTTTATGAGTTTAAAGTTGTCCCGTTTGGCTTGTGCTCAGCACCAGCAACTTTTCAGCGGCTCGTGTACACAGTCCTGTCGGGTCTAAAGTTGCAAACGTGCCTGGTATATTTGGACAATGTAATTGTATATTCAGCGACATTTGACGAGCACTTGAAGCGACTACACACGGTATTTCAAGCGATACGATCGACCGGACTATCACTCAAGCCAGAAAAATGTCACTTTGGCTTCGAAGAGCTCCTTTTCTTGAGACACCTTGTAAGCAGTGAAGGTGTACGGCCTGACCCAGACAAAATAGCCACTGTTGCAAGTTTTCCTACGCCATCAGACAAGAAGGCAGTGCGGCGATTTTTAGGCTTGTGCGCCTATTACCGACGCTTCATTGAGAATTTTTCGTGTATTGCATCACCTTTAACACAACACACCCGAGAAGACGTCACGTTTGTGTGGGGTGAAGAGCAACAGAAAGCGTTCAACGAGCGGCGACGTCTTCAATGCCCGCCAGTTCTCGGTCACGTCGATGATGATGCTCCGAGAACGGTTCACACCGACGCCAGCAATGTCAGCTTAGGCGCTGTGCTCACTCAGTGGCAAGATGGCGCCGAACGAGTAATTGCTTATGAAAGTCGGACTCTCACCCGTACAGAGGAGAATTACTCTACCACTAAAAAAGAGTGTCTTGCGGTGATGTGGGCGGTCATGAGGTTTCGTCCATATTTGTACGGCCGCCCGTTTAAAGTCATCAGCGATCACCACTCGCTTTGTTGGTTAACGAACATAAAGGACCCGTCAGGACGATTGGCGCGCTGGAGCCTCATGCTTCAGAAATTCTATATGACTATAGTTTACAAATCCGGAAAGCGACATATAGACGCCGATTGCCTTTCTCGCGCCCCATTAGAAGACGCAAATGCTGAAGATGTTGACGATGCGGCGTTTGTCGGTGTATTCAACACGTCTACAATCGCACAGCAGCAACGCGACGATCCCGAGATGCAACCCCTTATTGATTTCTTGGAGGGACGCACATCTGCTATGCCAAAGCTCTTCGCAAGAGGGTAGCATCGTTTTGTTTGCGCAACGAGGTCCTTTATAAGGTGAATTTTTCTCCGAGCGGCAACACCTACTTACCTGTCGTCCCAACAACACTCAGAAAAGAAGTACTAAAGGCGTGCCATGACGAACCAACTTCCGGTCATTTAGGCCACACACGGAAGCTATGCCGTGTGAGACAGAAATAATACAGGCCGAAACTGACGGCAACCGTTAAACAGCACGTTCGGACTTGTCTTGAGTGCCGACGTAGGAAAGTACCAGCCATCAAACCAGCAGGGCTCCTCCATCCAATTGATGTACCGGAAACTCCATTCGCTCAAGTCGGAATGGATCTTCTAGGACCATTTCCACCTTCAGCTGCTGGTCGCAAATGGATAAGTGTAGCCACAGACTATCTTACTCGCTACGCCGAAACCAAGGCTTTGGAACGGGGCACAGAAAGTGAAGCAGACCAGTTTTTCATTGAGAATATAGTCCTGAGGCATGGCGCTCCATCTGTAGTAATAACTGACAGAGGAAAAGCGTTCACAGCTGAGCTATTACGCACAGTTTTTAAATTAAAGTAGAACATCTCACCGGCGCACAACGGCATACCATCCACAAACAAATTGTCTGATGGAACGGCTGAACAAAACACTTGCGGATAGGCTTTGCATGTACGTCGATGTGGAACATAAAAACTGGGACGAGATACTGCCTTACGTCACTTTCGCTTAAACTGCGGCACAGCAAAAGACAATACGCATGACACCAATCCGTCTTTTCTATGGCCGAGACGTCACAACCATGTTCGACGCTATGTTGCCGCATGAAAGTGATGGTGTTGACACAAGTGCAGACTACATAACTCAGCTTGCTGAAGAAGCCCGCCAACTTGCCCGCGTACGTATTCGTCGCCACCAGGAGTATGACACAAGGCGCTATAATCTTCGTCACCGACCTGTCTCCTATGAACCAGGACAGAAAGTTTGTATCTGGACTCCAGTTCGCCGTCGTGGCCTCTCGGACAAACTCTTGAGACGGTGCTTTGGGCCATACAAAGTCCTCCATCGTCTCAGTGATGTTAGCTATGAGGTGATTCCCGACAGTCCACATTGTTCAAAACGCCAAAGACATGCATACGAAGTTGTGCACGTGGTTCGGATGCAACCTCATTTGTCCGAATGAACCCATGGTCTGCCAGTGACTACAAACCCTTCCGCCATGATGATGAAGCATCGGGACGATGGCTTCTTGAGAGGGAGGCTAATGTCACGGTTATTAGCCATAAACACAAAAGGACGAAGAAGCCAGAATCACGAGCAGCAGTCTCTGGCGTTTTTCGAGGAAGACGACGTTGAGCGTCTGCTCTTGTGCTTTGTTTTTGTATGTGAATAGAGCCTTGCTGTTAACGTCGAAAGGAAGCCTTGTTTCCTGTTCTTTGCACGTTGCGACATTATATATATATATATATATACATATATATATAAATATATATATATATATATATATATATATATATATATATATATATATATATATATATATATATATATATATATATATATCGATCTCTGCCAGGCCTTCCACTTTCAAAACACTGCACATTAAAAGACCACAGCTTTGATCACATCAGGGTTACACTACTAGAAAATAACTTTCGAACAATCAGAGAACGGGAACAACGGGAATCTTATTTTATCTACAAATTTAACACGATAAAATACGGAATAAATTAACACCCAGGTACTCTGTCTGCGTTAAGACCGCTAAAAGACGCAAACACTTCTCTTTAATCAGTCCGGTTTCATTACGACAATAATATTACCCGCTAACAAAGCTTTTGGCCTATGCATCTGACAACATAGAAATGATTTGCCTCATCAAGCACAGCCCGAACGCACAGATAAGTGGTCCCGGATGTCGTACGGTCTCCCCCCCCCCCCCTTCTTTTTTTTTTAAAGTTGCAGCGCACATTCTGTTCCTTCACTGACAAGGAGCTGACAGCTAGGTGGTTTCGTTAACTTTTTCGTGCATGCGCGCATGTCTTCCCAGTGAGCCGCAACTGTGTGGTGACTGTCTCGGATGTCGTACAGTCTCCCCCCTCCCCCCCCCCTGGTTTTTTTTCTCCTTCTTCAATTTTTAACGCACATTCTGTTCCTTCACTGACAAGGAGCCAATGCATATAATGAATATCGATGGCGGTGCCTCATTCACCGGCTTTTTCGCTCCTCCCGACGCCACCAGCATGCACTTAAAGCGCTTAAGCCCTCCTCATTACCTTGTCATACACTTCAAAGAGGAACGAGCCGCCAGCGGACTACACGGAAAGGTGAAATACAAAAACGGCGGCTCCCTGCCCACTTGGGGAAGTGTGGGTGCGGGTAGGTATTGTTGACAATGATGACATTCCTAATCTACCTCTGCCCTACTCTGTTGAAATGCTGCCCCTTTCTAATTACGCTGTGTCGGTCTTGCTTCTTCTCCTAGATTTTATATATTTTATTTAATGTTTGTCCTCCCGTTTCACTGTTTCTTCTTTTTTTTTCTCTATCTCTCTCAATTGACCCCTCCCCTCCTGTCTCGACAGGATATAAAAAGGCACAGAACATGTGTAAATAGTATTATGCCTTGAAAAAGACAGGGTTTCTGTCGAAACGTCGGCACAATAAACAGTTGTTATGTGAAAGCGCATCTACTTTCATATATATATATATATAATTGATGATTTGATTGATTGATTTGTCGGGTTTAACGTCCCAAAACAACCATAACATTATGAGAGACGCCGTAGTGGAGGGCTCCGGAAATTTTGACCACCTGGGGTTTTTTTAACGTGTGCCCAAATCTGAGCACACGGACCTGCAACATATACGCCTCCATTGGAAATGCAGCCACCGCAGCCGGGATTCAATCCCGCGACATGCGGGTCAGCAACCGAGTACTTTAGCCAATAGACCACCGTGGCGGGGCGTGTAAATAAATAAATAAATAAATATATATATCTATATATATATATATATATATATATATATATATATATATATATATATATATATATATATATATATATATATATATATATATATATATATATATATATATATATATATATATATATATATATATAGGCAGGCATGGGAGTTGAGTGGCCGTAGCGTTGCATGTAGTCAAGTAGATCCTCCGTGAGCGGTCACAACGTGGTTTATTTCGACGTTTCAGCCTAGAGTCTCACTTGATGAAGGCCAGACTCTAGGCCGAAACGTCGAAATAAACCACGTTGTGATAGCTCACGGAGGATCTACTTGACTATATATATATATATACTAACCGTTTCCCTGTGTAATGCGCGTGCGTTTTGGAAGTATATGTCATAAGTGAATAAATAAATAAATAAATACCATAGATAAATAAAAATTGTGTGAACAAAGCCATGGGAAGCCGTTCCAATGGAGCACTTGCACCCCTGGAGGTCAATGACCCTGTTCTCTCGCTTTGTCACCCTGTTGGTTGCTCATTCTCGCCGCCGGGTCGTTGAGCCAGCCAATTGGCGGGATCTGTGCCCACCAGATGCCTAAGGGTTTTCTGATGGCTCGCAATATAAGGCGAACATTGTTGTACTCCTCTATTCCTCTTCTTCTCCGTCCAGATGAAATGTAAATAAGCCTCCATCTTTCCTACGAAAGTACATTTTCTCACTACAAGGAAAGGGTTAGGTGACGAGGGCCATCTACCAGTTGACACCGGCCGAATCCAGTCCCAACAAACTGAGGTCAATGGTTAGATCCCGCTAGCCCCAGAGCCTCAACACCGCGCAAGATCAGGAGAACCCGAGAACTCGAAGCGACACCATCCAATTCCACTGACGACACAGGGAGATTACGATGCCATGGATTAGTCATTCTTTGCTTTAATGTATTGACGTTAGGGACCAGCTTTATAAATGTCTTTAAGACCAGTGACGTATTCACTTTAGCGTGACATAAAGCGCATAAAAATAATTTAAACAAGGACATCAGAACGGCTAAGATACAATATTACGACGATATTTTCCAACGTAGCAATAGTCGTAGTGATGTTCTATTGAGGCAGTGATCTGCTCTTCTCAATTGCCCCGCCGCGGTGGTCTAGTGGATAAGGTACTTGGCTACTGACCTGCAGGTCGCGGGTTCGAATCCCGGCTGCAGCTGCTTCATTTCCGATGCAGGCGGAAATGATGTAGGCCCGTGTGCTCAGATTTGGGTGCACGTTAAAGAACCCCAGGTGGTCGAAATTTCCGGAGCCCTCCACTACGGCGTCTCGTAATCATATGGTGGTTTCGGGACGTTAAACCTCACATATCAATCAATTACTCTTCTCAATTCTGCAGCTACAAATGAAATGCCTGATAAAATGACTGTCGACGAGGCTGAAGTACCTGGTACATCACTGGCAGATTCCTTCACCAGTTCTTACCTAGTTCAGTCGCAGTCTGGTCTCGAGGCATTACAATTCGTTTGATCGAGTAATGATGGCACAGTTTATCTTTCTCCTGTCGATAGTCCTCTCAACATTTTGTAGTCTAAAAAAACTGTACTTACTTGGATGCGGGCGCCTTACGAATTCGGCCACTTAAACATGTTATTTACTTGATTGCACCTTTGCTGGTCCATATTTTTCACCTGTGCCTCACAACAGCTACACTCCTAGTTCAAACGCAAATATCTAAGGTCATTCCTATTTCTTAAAAACGAAAGTAGACCGGTACCTCTCCTTCCTGTTTTGTTTTTCGAAGGGGAAAGTCATTTTAACTCCTCTTTCCCGTTTCATCGACGACATTATTTGATAACACCATTCCAGCATAATTCCATAAAAAAACGGCCCACTGAAACAGCATTACTCGCCCAAAAATAATTTCTTCTAAAACATTTCGAGGAAAATAAGCTAATATATGCCCTTTTTGATGATTTTAAGAAAACTTTTTTCAGCCTTAATCATGAAATACTTCTTGCCAAGCTTCAAATTTAAAGGATCGGTGGGCATGCTCTTGAATGAATGAAATCTTATTTGTCTCAGAGACGCCAGTATGTTAGCATTGACGGGTACACCTAAAAAACACTTTGCTTTACGTCAGGTTTGCAACAGGTGTCTATCCTCTAGGGCCATTTTTGTTTAATCTATACATTATATTATTTCGCACATTCACTCCAAGGCATTTCTTGTTTTATACGCTGATGACACGAGTGTTTTCTTTAACGGCGAAGGTGCAAACAATTACTAAGGAATGCTCACGAAATGCTTCGCACTCTCGAGTGATGATCAAACTTAAATCTTTGCAAATGATTGCGACTAAAACAAAAACAATAATTTTTCGTCCAAAGGCAAAAGCCGTGCCATGCTCTCAATCTGTAACTTTTAGATACGAAAACATAGAAATTGTGCAAGCTTTTCAAAACCCTTGGTGTATGGTTTATTGAAAGGTTCCTGTGGGACACTCATCTTAATCACATATGCCTAGCTGCCTCACGCTTTTTGGTATTTTATACCGGAATAATCATGCCTTTCCTACCAAAATCAAACTTTTTCTGCTTTCCAAAGCTTTGTTTATGGCACAGGTTAATTATTGCCTGGTTGTATAGGGCTCTACGACGTTCACAAATTTAGAAAATGTTTATATTCTACAAAAAAAAGCATTAAGGTTTACGCAGAGATGACCCTTCTGTGTTGCTCATTTAGACCGCTGCTATTGCAAAAGTATTTAGTCTCTACAAATTATGTCTAGCTCTTCGATATAAAGTTGATATATATATATATATATATATATATATATATATATATATATATATATATATATATATATATATATATATATATATATATATATATATATATATATATATATATATAGATGCTTTACGGAATGGCAGAACTAGCCAAATACGTTCGTATATATCCTTTGAGGCTGATGGAACAATTTAAGGTGAAGTCCTCACGCATCAATTACGGAGCCGAAATGTTAAGAATTACTTTACGCTCTGTTTTAAATATTCTAGCATGAAGTGATATTGACATTGTTGTATGTTGTAGGTCTGACCATGTAGCGTTTTTCTAATGATTGCTATATCTGGTCTTTGAAATGTGGAGTGGCCTTTCATAAAGTAGTCGAAATGCTTATTTTGTTTCAAATGGTTATGACCCTCTGCATTGAATTATTGTTTTTAATTTCTTTTTCTTCCACACAATGTGTGTACTGCGACTGCGTGACGCTAGTACAGTGGCTAGAATTCCAGCCACTGTAACGCTAGACTGTAACCGGCTGGGAAGCCTAGTCAAACTGTGTCGATCTTTTTCTTTTAATGCTCTCTGTTCTGTGAAGTGGTAAATAGGTGAAATGAAATGAATCTGTGTGAAGGATGTGGACCTTTCTCCACACCTTTCGCTGTGCTCCGCGTAAACGAATCATGCAGAAGCTTTCCTGGCTTCACGGCCCGGGCCCAAGCGCTTGGTGACGGAGGCACGAAGGGTAAGTCAGTGAGACATCGGTTAGTTTATTCTGTTGCCTAAGGGATAGCGCCATTCGCTTGACCAGACAATACGTGTTTGAAAAGAAAATGTAGTGCGGTCAGTCGAACTTTTGAAGAGCATCAAAAGTTGACATCGTTGGAGCAGTGACAAGTTCCGAAGGTGGACCCCGAGGAGACACGTGATCACCTCCTACTGCGAGGGAGAACCAACCAGCATGGCTGCGGTATAGGTCAAGTGTATTGTTAGGCCGGTGAATATGATAGGAGTTTCGCGCACAATACGCTAGCAAAGCTCAGAAATAAGGTGGAGCCCGTGGTGAACAATCGATTTGATTTGATTAGAAATGCGACGTCTAAATCACTGATTGCTCTTTCTGCAGACAACGATTGCCACAGTGCGTTTTCTGCAAATAACAAATACCGAAGTAAACAATAACAAATAACAAATACCAAAATAACAAATACCAACCAAAGTTATTTCACTGGCCGAAACATGCGCAGAGGTTATTTGGCCTAACCCGGCCATCGCCAGCGTTGCGAGGCTTAGAAGAGCCGATCGTGTTCGCCAATAGCAACGTCGGGCCTCCAACACTGACGAGGTGGGAGCCAGGGAAGCCGAAGGCCAGCATCGGCAGTGGAAGACCAACGACACCGGTGAAGTAATAGTTATAGAATGGCCCCGTATCTGCATGTTAATCAGCAAATGTCGTCGAAAGACAATAGTGTTGCATATGGAGAGAGTGAACAAAACATTTATTTGATGTTCTGCGCAAGAAAATCAGTGATTGGTATCCTGGAGCCACTGCGTTAGAGTGCTTCGAGCATGCAGCGGAGGCGAACGAGCGCATCAAGTCACGTCACACGTGAGCCACGAGCGCCATCTGGCAGTAATCATGGGAAACGAAGCGCGTGGCACTGAGACGGCTGTGCCCGCCCGTCTCAAATGTTATAAGGTGCAGCAAGCAAGGTGGCGGGTAGATGCCACCACCATCTCGTCTTAGCAAAGTGTTGGAAACACTCGCCTTTTCGTGCAAGTGGTGCATTGTCGGTGACACATGATAAGCGCTACAGTTCTTAGAATTACTGATGTGTGTCTTTTTCAGTAAAAGACGCACATGCAGAATATATACGTGTTGTTATGGTGCCCCCGACATGCACAATAATTTGATTTTTAGTTGACAATCGCACAAGTAGGAACGCTAAAGCTTGAGCAACATTGGTGGGCGCTGCGGGGTCAGCCGTTTCAAGTACCCAGTGCTGTTAAGAATGGAAAAAACAGACAAATGTACAGACAAACAGACAGACCAAAATTTTTTTGTCGAAGGTCCCCAAGAAAGACTAACGTCTTAAAAAAACGCCGATCGCGTAAAGGTGCGTTTACCCTAGAGAGACACGACACAAATTTTTGTCTGCCAACTGTTTTTGGGACTGTCTTCTGTCTTGTCATCTTCATAATGCTACGAGTAACCTCTTTAATTTCTTTAATAATCTATTCCCAACGCACAGAACTTGACGAGCAAGATGGCGCCAGTCCAGCATCAAACGAAAACTCACTTCGTCCTCCTCTTTCATGCAGCCGTGTTTAGCGGCTGTTATGTATCATAACCCCCGGTGGTAGAAGCACCGTCCCGGTGCTAAACCTACGCAGATGATGTCGAAGGGGGGTAATAGAGTTTTAACCGAGCCACGTGAACGGTGTCGCTCGGAGCTGACGATGACTTTGTTGGGTCGTCGGTTGGAACAACCTCGTACGTGACGTCTGTCACTTGGCGAACGATACGGAATGGTCCAGTGTAGGGCGACAACAGTTTTTCAGACAGTCCCACACGCCGAGTAGGTGACCAAAGGAGCACGAGGGAACCCGAAGAAAAGTGCATGTCCCTATGATGAGAATGGTAGAGCTGTTGTTTGTGCGCCTGTGAAGCTTGTAGACGGTTACGGGTGACTTGGCGCGCGTGGTCGGTGCGGGCAATGGCTTCCCCGGCATATTCAGTGGCCGCAGGTAGCAAAGTGTCTAGGGTAGAGTTGGGTCCAGGTCATATAGAAGATAGAAAGGCAAACAGCCGGCGGTGTTGTGACGAGATGAATTATAGACGAACGTCACATACGGCAAATGAATGTCCCAATCCTGGTGGTCTGGCGCAACGTATTTGGCAAGCATATCGGTTAGGGATCTGTTGAGGCGCTCCGTGAGGCCATTTGACTTGGGATAGTACGAACTAGTAAATTTGTGCTTAGTATGGCAAGACCTCAAGATTTCATGAACAACAGCTGATAAGAACGTGCTGCCACAGTCGGTGAGAAGTTGGCGGGAACACTGCGCACTAATAATATGTCGTACAGCATAAAGTCCGCAATGTCGCTAGTGCAACTGGTCGGGAGTGCTCGTGTGATTGCGTACCGTGTCGCGTAGTCTGTGGCAACAGCAATCCATTTATTTCCGGTTGTGGAGAGTGGAAAAGGACCCAACAGGTCGAGACCAACTCGAAAGAAAAGTTCAGTGGGAACGTCCATCGGCTGAAGGTAGCCGGCTGGGAGGGCAGACGGCGTTTTTCGACGCTGACAGAGCTCACAAGCGGCGACATAGCGTCGAACAGAGCGGGCAAGTACAGGCCGACAAAAGCGACGTCGTACCCGATCGTATGTGCGAGAAACGCCCGAATGGCCCTTCATGGGAGCATAATGAAGTTGATTCAGGCCAGTGGAACGCAGCTGCGCTGAGATGACAGGAAGTAAGTTTGATCCGAAAGAATCAAGGTTACGGCAATATAGGATCCCGTCTTTCACCAAAAACATTCGTAGGGACAGGTCGCGAGGCGTTGACTGCAGTTTGACAATGATGGCTCGTAAATAAGCATCCCGACGTTGCTCTTCTTCAATGTTCAACAACTGCAACACGGAGAAAAACGTCCGCGATAGCGTCAGTATCGGTTGCTTCGTCAACAGGGTTGCGGGATAAACAATCCGCATTGTGATGTACTCGCCCTGTTTTATACATTGCAGAGAACGTGCATTCTTGAAGTCATAGGTCCTTCAGGGAGGCTAGGCAGCAGAGCGCGTGATGGTCCATGAGCGCCCGTACAGGCATGGACGAAACTTCGCGACTGCCCATACAAGGGCGAGGCCCTCGCGCCTCGTGATGGAATAGTTGCGCTTGGCTGGAGATAGCAGTCAACTTGCATAGGCTATAACGCGGTCGGGTCCCCATTGTTGCTGCAATAGCACAGCTTATATGCCGTGTCTACTGGCGTCCGTGTGAACCTCGGTTGGGGCTAATGGATCAAAGTGAGCCAAGATTGGTTGCGTTGTAAGCAGTGTCGTAAGTTGGGAAAACGATGAAGCTTGGTGATAGCCCCAGATAAACGAGGCGTCTTTCTTCGAGAGGTCTGTGAGGGGTCGTGCAATGGTCACAAAGTCCTTAACAAAGCGTCTGAAATATTAGCACAGCCCCACAAAACTGTGGACATTCTTTGTAGTCCTCGGAACGGGAAGGTTCATGACTGCGCGAATTTTCTTTGGGTCTGGACGCATGCCTTGGACATGGACAAGGGGACCGAGCACGAAAATTTGACGACGAGCGAAGTCGCACTTAGAGGCGTTAAGCTGGAGTCTGGCTCGACGAAAAACGTCCAAAATAGTTGACAAACGACCGAGATGCGAGTCGAATGGGGGCGAAAAGACTATAACATCATCAAGGTAACACAAGCAGGTGGACCATTTTAACCCTTAGAGCAATGAATCCATCATTCTTTCAAATGTGGCTGGCGCATTGCAGAGACCAAAGGGCATCACCTTAAACTGATAAAACCCATCAGGAGTGATGAATGCGGTCTTCTCGCGGTCCATCTCGTCGACGGCTATCTGCCAGTAGCCTGACCGAATTTCAATAGTTGAAAAATAAGTAGCACCGTACGGGCAGTCGCGGGAGTCGTCGATGCGAGGTAAAAGATAAACGTGTTTTTTTGTAATTTTGTTGAGGTGAAGGTCATCGACACAAAAGCGCCATGTTCCATCCTTCTTTTTAACAAGGACGACTGGAGAAGCCCAGGGGCTGAATGAAGACTCGATAATGTTTTTCGCAAGCATTTTGCCGACTTCATGTTGTAATGTTGCCCGCTCCGGACGCAGAGACACGGTAGGGGCGTCGGTGAATGGGAGTTGCATGGCCAGTATTTATGCGATGGGTGACAATGGTCGTTTGGCTTAAAGACATGCTGGAAAAGTCGAAAATGCTACGATAGCCCTCAAGAACGTTGCAAAGCACTACAGCTTGCTAAGGCGAGAGGTCCAATGACACCATTCGCTCGATGTCGGCGCCCCAAGAACGTGATGAAGTGGAACCACTGACTGAGCTGCAGCAATCGTGAAATCTCAAAGGCTCGACATTGTCATCTTGGAGAGCGGTAATTTTGGCCTGGGAGATACCCTGTGGTAGAACTTGCGTGGTGAGTGAGAAGTTAACAGTGAAAGAAAGGTGCGGTTTCTCGTAATCGTCAGAATCATATGCGGCACAGCAACCCCATGCGTAAGCATCACGGCAGAAATCGGGGCCACTATGTAATTACCATCAGGTACTTGCGGCGTGGAGGGTAAGTCGACATGTGTGACACAGTTAGGCGGGGGGCGCGTGAAATTAATGCAGCAGAGGCTGTTTTGCGGTGGGCTGGTCGGGTAGGAAAAGAAAGGTAAATCGAGATGGAGAGAGCCAGCTGAACAATCTATGAGGGAAAAGTGCGTGGCTAGAAAATTTATACCGAGAATGAGTTCATGAGCGCAATATTTGATAACGACAAAAAGAACGACAGTGCTTCTCTCCCCAATAGAAACTCGCGCGGAGCACATGCCAAGAATTGCGGCTGTTCCTCCATCGGCGACTCGTACAGCTCGGTTGAGGGCGGGCGTGACAACTTTCTTAAGTCGGTGGCGAAGCTTAGCACTCATAATGGACACATACGTGCCAGTATCTATCAATACACTGACACGAACATTGTCGACAGTAACGCCCAAAAGGTTTCGGTTCGTCGTTAACGTTAAGCGATGATTTCTTACGAAGGTCGTCAACGCAGCTCCATCCCTAGAAGCTGCACGGCCTAGTTTTCCAGTCGGAGGTCTCCGAATAGGTCGGGGAGGCAGCACGGCGTTGTGGGGGTAACCGGAACTGACGACGAGCAGGGGACGGTGAGCAGTCGTAGCGAGGTCTGCTCAGAGGTGCTGCAAGAGTGAAAAATTTGGTCGGCGTTGATGGAGAAAGTGATGGAGGCGACTGGCAGACAGAAGTGGCGTGATACTGAGGTGCATAATGGGATGGTGGAGCCAAGCGGCTGCTGCAGTGACGAGCGATATTACCAACGCGTCGACAGTTAAAACATATGGGCCTGTCATCAACGGTACGCCATTAGGACGGATTGCGTTGTATGCGATGAGCAGAAGGGAGACAATAAGAAGGCGCAGCAGTATACGGCAGGAACAGGATGTAGGCCGATATTCGATGGCTTTTGATGAACGACGGCTTGTAACAAAAATGTCGTGGTCAGGGAAGGCGCAGGCGTCGGTAATGGCGTGACTACCGGTTGTGCGGCCTCGACCTCTCGCAGAATGACGCGTGTGAGGTTGTCACATCGAGGGGCCTGGTGGAAGACGTCGCCACACGAAGAAGTGGCCACTGTGTTCGGAAGGCGCACGACGCTTTGGGCTACGCGTCGGGCTTTAGCTTGTTCGAGACGTCGGTATTCTTTAAGGATGGTGTCGATGCTCGAGACGTTTTTAAAAACCAGCAGGTTGAAAGCATCGTCGGCAATGCCTTTTAAGACGTGGTTAACCTTTTCGTCTTCCGACATGCACTGGTCAGCTTTAGAACAAAGGGCCTAGACGTCAAGAATGTAGGAGACGTAGGATTTGGTAGTAGACTGGGCCCGTGTTGCAAGAGTCTTCTTCGCAGCGAGCTGACGACAAAGCAATCGCCAAACAGGTCGCGTATCTTTTCTTTGAAGAGATCCCAGCTTGTTATGTCGGCTTCGTGGCTTTCAAACCATGTTCGGGGAGTACAGTCTAGCTAGAAAAGCATGTTGGCGAGCCTGTGCATGGGATCCCAGCGGTAAGTAGCACTGACACGCTCGTACCGGTTCAGCCAAGTGTCAAAATTGATCGTACCATCACCGGAGAAAGTGCGGGTATCCCGGAGGTGCGGGAGTGTGACGTAGGTGGTGGCTTGGTCTGATGAGAGCGACGTAGAGGAAGTACCAGCAGTCGAAGCAGTCGAAAGATCGCCGATGGTGCGATCGCTGCGCACCTCCATCGAGGTACGGGGGTCGTCCACCTCCACAAATAGCGTTACGAGTAACTTCTTTATTAATCTATTCACAACGCACAGAACTCGACGAGCAAGATGGTGCCAGTCCAGCATCAAACGAAAACTCCCTTCGTCGTCCTCCTTCATGCAGCCGTGTTTATGGGTTGTTATATTTACACTCCAACGACCCTAACAGCCGGCCGATGGTCCTAAAGACTCGGTACACGCGTTATCGTGCTCACAGCCCTTTATTGGCCAATTCTGCAGTCACACTGAATGCACACGCAGCGACACTGACTACACTTGAACACCTTCACCTCGTTTTCAGCCATGCTTCCAGCTCTGCCGTTGTCTTTTTCCGGCTAACGGCGCAGCCCACGCCATTATTCACGGCGTTGAGGCAAAGGGGTGGGGAGACACAAAATAGAGGCGAAGAAAACACTTCCGTGGGCTGCACAAGATGCCTATTCAAACGTCCTTGATGCCTCTTAGGAGGCATAATTATATCCCTTCAGATTTCCCCCTTCGTGGTCGTCTCAAGCAAAGACTTGGGGGAGTTCTGGATAGCCGAAGATCTCCCGACAACACACCGACTACAGACCTGCCGAAGCGTTTTTCTGTTGTTTTCACTGTGTCATCATGTTACACTATGACGACATGCTGTTGTATTGCTATAGCAATTACATGGGCAGTCTCAATTGGATTTAGCCGCCAGCGTCGGCATCATGCACCGTAAATCTAGGCGTATCAATACGTATACTTGGATCCATATATATGAAAACCCAAGAAAAAAAAAAGACCGCAAAAGAACACAGCACGCGTAATCTAACCTGAGACCTCCACATTGTGAATGCGAGGCGTTAACCACTGAGCCACCAAAGGATACCTGCTCGTGTATGTTTCTGCCTGGTATATTCATCTGGGTCATTTCAGTATCGTGTCGATCTTAGTGTAAACACGCCTTAGGTGCGCAATGCTGCTGTATGGAATCTCGTCAGGGTTGCCTTCGGGGAGATGAATAATAATTGTGAACTTTGTACTCTGCTCACGAGTGCCACCGCGAGAGATATCCCTTGCAATTCTTTCCCTGGCCTGCCACTACCTCATCTCTGCCTTAACAGAGGATATACTATCATCTTCCAGTCTTGTGGTAGGCAATACACAAGAATGCATAACGAAAATGATTGCCTCCGATTTCCCGACCCAATATGGGAACCCGCTTCATGGCCTTTTGTTGTCATAACAAGGCATCTTTGATCTCTACATGACAAAGCCTCCACGACTAAGCAACACGACTGTCATAAATTATCGTATTACCAACGGCGATGCAAAACCGCTACAGCGGCAGCCCTATTGTGTTTTTAAACATCCCTGTTTCCGCCATCACACATACGAGGCACGTTTCTATTTTCTAGCAGAAGCGTGAAAAATGCGGTACAGCACGCACAACGACGCAAACAATAACATAGGTCGTCTGCTTACTTTCCCAAAAGTGATGAGAGTGTTCTTCAACTATGGCACTTCCGTCGGCGCGCAATATGATGAATAGCTGCAGTGCCGCAAGAGCACTCATGCAACAGGGGGGTGCTTCAAACGTACAAACTGTTTACCCTGTTTACTCTTTCGGCCATGCAGGCGCCTGCTCAAATACAGAGGCAGCGGACAAAGGATCATGGGGTTCTCATAGGTGCGAGTGGGGTCGAATGAGTTAATGGGTGATCGAAGCCACCGCAATTAGGACTCAAGTTTCCTTTTGCAAGCTCTCCGTGTATATAACACCTTTAACTGTCTTCCTCGGTGGACGGTTTTCGGCTCTATGTAAAGAGCACCTGGTTGCAGGCTTGTGTATCACTCGTATGATTTCTTCCTCTACGGCAATGCTTAGGCCTACTTTTCGGACAATTGAGTGGGTGGTGTTCTTGTTGTGGTGTTGATTCACGGGGCGGACACTGAATTTTTCGGCGAGGTCGCCGTGCTTCAAAATAAGGGTTCTTGTATACAGCTGTTCTTGGATAGTTTCTTAAATGCGTTTGCTTTTGATTTGTTTGCATGCACAGACCGCTTCTTGTAGTTGTACCTCAGTACTCTGGTGTTATTGGCCGACAAAACGAATTTTGGACGAGAGTGCGGCCCTCGAAGGCCCTTCCTTGTCTACGTGCCTGCTCTTAGCGATTTGTGTTTAGAACAAATGTTCGACGACAAAGAGTAGAGATGGGTCACTCAGAAGCGAGCCGTTTCTTTTGAGTGCATCTTTTTAAGTGTCAAGTTATTTGTGGCTCAATAAAAGTGAGTGGTGGTTGTTCGGGGGACGATTCATCGCAGAGCCAACTGACCCGTCCTCCGACTGATTCGTGTGACCCGACATCTCAACGGGTCACCGAGAGCGAACTGACCCGTTCTCCGATTGATTTGTACCGATACGTATCCGACGCATAACTGAGAGAGCGAGAGCAAATACCCGCTGCTCTGAGTGAGCGAAAGAAGACTGTTGATGCTTTCCTTCATTGGCTGTCAGTGACCCGCATAACCGGCTAGTTTACAGAGTGACACTTCTTTCTCGCTCACTCAGAGTGGCGGTTCCCTAGGCTCGCGCTCTCGCAGTGATCTGTCGGATCAGTGTCGTACTGACCCGTCTCGATCATTTTCGTTCGCTTTCCGCGAGAGCGCTGGGTGGTGGCTGGGTTTGAGATCGAAAGAAAAGTACTGCTGGCTGGTGGTGTTGGTGTTGCGCGCTTTCTGCCGCCTGGTTAGCTTCCAAATCTCTCAACAAGTTTCGTGTCTGGCCTTTGTGAAGCACGCGCTATTCCCGCTCGTACGTTTTATGGTGCTCGCTTGCTGTGTGCTTGTGCGCCGCAATGTTTTAGAACTCGTGCTGTTCGTGCAATGAATTTTTTTTTCTCAAATAGTTCTACAACTCATTGTGAAAGATGGGGTTAACCTACAGAAGACCGACAGGTGAGCGCGCCCTTGAATTCATTGTTTCGATTGTGTCATTTTCAATTCACGTCCGCTCCGACAAGCATTTTTTTGTAGTGGGGGCATAGCTATTGAAATCTAACCTTGACCTACCCAATTTAACTGTCCGGAGGAAACTGGCGCGACTGCATTTTTTTCATAAGATATTTTTTCACAATCCACCAATGAAGCGAGACCTCATTGCACAACCGTCATACCACTCATCGCGCATTGATCATCAGCATAAGGTTGCCATTCCGTTTTGCCACACCAAATTCTTTTCAGCAGCCTTCTTACCGAAAACAGCCGCCGATTAGAACCACCTTCCCTCTTCCGTTGTATCAATAACAGACCCTTTGTTATTCAAGACTGCAATTTCTCAGCAATGCTTGTAACTATACGCAGTTTCCATTATCTATCTTTGTCTTGTATGTGCTTGAATTCTTATACATTTTTAGTTGACTTATGTTGCCTTCCTGATTTGCGCATCTGATACTTGTTTCTTTATTTTGTCTTTTTTTCTTGTGTGTTATATATGTTGTACCCACCCCCTCTGTAATGCCCTACGGGCCCTGAGGGTATTCTAATAAATAAATAAATAAATAAATAAATAAATATTGTTTTCAAAAGTGACGGTTCATAAGGGCACGATGCTGCGTTTCCGTCATTCTACGAACAGGAAGGATGCAAGCACGTGCGCCGTAACAATATTTACACAATAACGAATGTCATTGAGCCACGTGCATTAGTTTGTGTTTTCTATTTATGTTGAGCCAATCATCGTCATCTCTTAAAACTGTATTTCTGGGGCTCTAAGTAGATGTATGAAGCGTCGTACCCCTTTGTGACGAAGAAACAGGGTCGCTTTTGCAAGATTTGCGGGCGCTCTTATTTTATTGAATGTTGTTGCTTTTGGTCCGAATATAATCATTCATGAACTATTTCAGAAGGCCACAGCTGATCGGTGTGCACAAAATACAGCTGAAGAAAGAGAGAAATGGTGCTTTTCAAGGACAAATGACATGCATTCTTTGACATTAAGTGTTCATTTTTTGGTGTTTTATTATATCACTACCTACAATTTTGGAAATGTAGTATATGAATAGTGCGGGCAATGTTACTTGACTTTATGCGGGGTTTATATTGCATATTTAAATCTTTACAATATCATTTGGTGGGTAGTGAAGGAAAGACGACGACGAAAGACACGAGCAAGCAAGCAAGCAAGCCCCAGCGTCAGTAGCAGCAGATTCGTGTGCGACTCCGCTTCCCTCATCGCCCCTCTTGCCAACCTTCTGACAGCCTCCGTAGGCCTGTCTGCTTGGTCAGGAGAGTGCGACACATCTTTCGAGACGCTTCGGCGCTTACTAACATCACCTCCGATACTCCGACACTTTCACCCGAATGCACCCACGGAAATTAATATCGACGTCAGTGGTGTCAGCCTTGGTGCCATTGTGGCTAAAAAAAAATGGGATACTAAGAATACGTCGTCGCTTGCGTGAATCAAACTCTGAAGAAAGCAGAGTGCAATTATTCTGCTACGGAAAAAGAATGTCTTGCCATAAATTGGGCTTTGGGTAAGTTCCGTCCATACCTTTATGGCCGCACTTTTGACGTCGTCACGGGTCACCACGCTCTGTGTTGGTGCTCATCGCTGAAAGATCCGTCAGGATGACCTGTACACTGGGCGCTGAGGCTACAATAATACCACGTTCGTGTTGTGTACCAATCAGGCCGCGAGCACTCCGACGCGGACGCTCTTTCCCGTTCTCCTCTAGCATACGCCACAGCTTCACCGTCCGTTTCCTTCTCGCCAGTCGACGTCACTGGCATGTCAGTGAAGCCATGCAAAGATACGTGGGTTCGTCAGCTGCTCGACTTTCTGGCGGATCCATCAGATTACCCCGCACCTCCGGCAAATATGACCTCGTTTATTGACGCTAGATGCCAGGGAAGCCCGACAAACGTTAACCGTGAAGCGTCGAGGAGTCAAGCAGCCAGAATCCGCCAAGTGCGAGCTCGAGTCTGGTGTTGTTTTTGACGCTGGTGCTTGCTTGCTTGCTCCTGTCTTTCGTCGTCGTCTTTCCTTTACTACAGGTGTTTAGGTACTTCCACTTCTATCGTTGTTTTTACGACGGTGTGAGTGTTCACGTTTGTTGTCTAATATACTACCCTAATACAAGCCCAATTTCATCTGTTATCGTGTGCATATATGAGGAGCTCTTCCGCAATTTTCACAGTAAAACATTTTGTTTTTATCGTGTGCCCAATAGTTGTGTTCTATTTTTTATACCACTGTTGTTCTAGTTCCTTACCATCCTGGAAATTGTGTCTTTTGTGATATTGAACACATCTATTGTTTTAGAACAGTAGAGTTCTGGCCTAGTTTGTGATGCATACCTTAAGAATTGATGAGCAATGGCGGAACAAAGGATTACGCACACATTACAAAATGCTTCCTTGTGTGTGCTTCTTTTGTTGTCAACTTCATCGCGCTTCATTTCTTCAAGTATCTCTATGTTAATATACTGTGTATCTGCTAATCAGTTGAGCTTGTGCTGCCCTACGTTTGATGAAATGTTTATTTTTGGTCACAAGGACGATAAATTGAGGCCACATAATTTGTTTGTTGAGTGCAATTAATAAATGCTGCGAGGCTGGAACAATTTCAAAATGCATGATTCCAAAGGGCGTGGATTGAAACACGCGAAAGCGGAGCAGCAGGAGTAGGCAGATTCATTACCGAAAAAAAAAGAAACGTCTCGCACACCGCTTAGCGCAGCAAGTGCGAGCGGGCCCATAAAAAAAATATCTGCCCCGTACCTGCATGTTTCACTGCAAGTGTCGTCGAAAAACGATAGGGTTCCATGTGGAGAGAGTGAACAAAACGTTTATTTGTAGTTCTGCCCGAGAAAATCGGTCAGCTGTATTCTGGAAGCGCTGTGTTAGAGTCTCGATCAACGCAGCGAAGGCCAACGAGCGCATCGAGGCACGTCAGACACGAATGCCATCTGGCTCTTATCTTCGAAAACCAAGGAAGGCGTGCGCACCAACTGAGAAAGATACATGCCTGTCTCGGAGGCGATTACGTGTAGAACGCAAAGCCACGGGCAGGTGCCACCACCATGTCGTCTTAGATAACGTTGGAAACACCTTTTTGAGCATCGCGTTGCACTGTCCACACAGCTTGATAAACGCTACGGTCCTTAAATTAACCTATGTGTGCCTTCTCTGGAATAACGACACACAAAAATATTGACGTCTTGTTATGGTGCCCAGATATGCGCAATAATTGCTTTTTAATATTCAATCACGCAAGTGTGAATGCTGAAACTTCAGCAATATTGGTGGGCACTGCGTTTGGGGTTGGCCGTTAGGCGTATCGCTTGGTGCCGTTTGGTGTATCATCAAAGTGGACAAACAGACAAATAAACAGACATACATACACACATACATACATACATGTATGCATGCATACATACATACATACATACATACATACATACATACATACATACATACATACATACATACATACATACATACATACATACAGACAGACAGACAGACAGACAGACGGACGGACCAATATCTTTGCGTCGAAGGTCCTCAAGAAAGGCTATTGTGTCTTTTAAAGAACAAAGCACTCCGCGCATGTGACAACCAAGAAAAAAATAACAGCGTGGGAGAGAGTGCTAGGGGATCATGTGCAGCTGGTATCAGTTCTGTAAACTGGTGAGCCGTTGTACTGAGCTGCTTTAAGCCGCTTTGCCCATCTGTAGTTAAGAGGACAATGTACTCTACATTGGAAGAGCAACAAGCCGTCCCAGTTTCGAAATATCTTACGACCTGTGTGGTCGATGTTTAGAAAAAGGAGGTGACGATTTAGAGTACTAAGTACTCCACTATGGTAGAGCATATAGCCGTCCCGCGATCATCACACTTGATAACTGCGATCGGCGTTCCTGAAAGTCATGCATAAATGCAGCAGTCACAGGTATAATGACGCCAGCTGACTGTATCATACTGTGGACGTCATAATTGTACTAGTCATATGCACATTTGGGGCCAAAGTTTTGCAATATCTAATAGTCTCTCAATCGCGCGCTTGTCATATATTAGCTAAGTCTGATCGAGTTACAAGACCTTTAATCGAAATGACTGGCCATTAACTTTTATCGCGATCTGTATAGACTAAGATCATCTTTTTGATGTTCAAATTGTAGTGTCCCTTTGCTCTCTGCTATATAAGACCGTGGATGAAGGTGCAATTTTCGACATTGAGGTAGTAAGCAGTTAGAAGAAAAGTTTGAAGGAGTTGACTGTAGGACGAGTTGGTGCTTTGACCTAGGTACCTTTGTGAGGGTGCAACTAAATAAAACACACAAGAACCAACGTTGTGCCGGTCCTCGTCTGTTCTTTCGTTTGTGTTGCGTTTAGTTGCACCCACATGATGGTTTCTAAATTAAAAGAGAGTTCTGCGTAAGACTTAAGAAAGAAAAATGTAGAAAGAGGAAGAAAGGAAGAGAGAGAAACAAAGAAATGAAGAAATAGAGAGATATAAGAAAGAAGGACAGCAAGAGGGAACAAATGGAAGAAAGAAGGAGAAAGTAAAAGGGAGAGAAAAAGAGAGTACGAGATAGAAAGAAAGAGACAGAGAAAGAATTAAAGAAAACTAGAGGTAATAAAAGAGTGAGAACGAAAAGAACGTGAAAAGGAGAAATAAAAAGACATAGATAGGAGCAAAGAAGAAGAAAAAAAGAGAGAGCAAGACAAGAAAAAGAAAGAAGAACAGAGGGAGAAAGAAAGACAGAAGTAGGTAGAGAATAATAAAAAAAAGGAAGAAAGAAAGAGAGGTAAAACCAGAAGATATAGAGTGAAAGAAAGACATAGAGATCTGGGTTTTATGTCAGGAACGCATGCGACAAGCCTCTCTTGCCCCCTTATTTTGCACCTATGAATATTTTCTTATTATTCCCTCAGTTTTCCGGGCCACGCCGCAGTGGTCTAGTGGCTAAGGTGCTCGGCTGCTCCGGCAGGTCGCGGGATTGAATCCCGGCTGTGGTGACTGCAATTCTTATGAAGGCGGAAACGCTGTATGCCCGTGTGCTGAGATTTGGGTGCACGTTAAAGAACCCCAGGTTGTCGAAATGGCCGGAGCCCTCCACTACTGCGTGGAATACAAATTGTGGAAACGAAACACTGAAATCTTTTTTAAAGGAATCGCCCATGAACTTAGCAACCTGAAATGCAAGTACGCTGTTTTATACGTTTCAGAAGCGCGACATGATTACGAGGCATGATGCAGAGTAATTGTGGTCACCTTGTATTTTTTAACCTGATGCACATGCATTGTATAGCTGTTCACTCCCGTAGGGGAGGGGTTGCTGTTGCCGACAATCAAACGCATTTTCGAGGTTAGCAGCACGTCAGCATAGCGAACCGCATCAAAAGTAGTTTGGTGGAGCGCAGGCACCGTTGGCAATTCTACAGCAAAAAAAAAGTTTAGTTTTTTATTGTTTTACCAGGAACATCATAGCTACTGCTTTCGTCATTTATTTTAAGCTAAAGGCAAGCAAAAAGCAAACGCGGGCAGTGCAACGACGTTCGAAGCAAGCGCGTGTAATCTATACGCACGCTGCCGCAAGATTCGAAGAATCTGTGCCATGACGTCATGCCAGCTTCCCACCAGGTGGTGCCCCTCCAACTTCTCTGGGCTAATAGCTCGAGCTGCGCGACCAACACAACGAGTTCACGCACCTGGCGTGTCGGACGATGGTAGCTGCCGCCACACCGCTTTGGCCCTGGAATGAAGGGCGAGATTGGCACGGCCCCATTGGCCACCATCACCACGTCGTCTCGCGTCTTCCCTTCTGGCCGCTACACTGCATAGTGAACAGAGGAACACGCCCTTCGTGGAGCCATCGGGTGCCATGCTTTCGCGACTCTGCCCGCCATTGCCGCCATTTCACCCGGCCTTACCCCAGGCAGGGATCACGCGGCTCGACGCCGTTGCACTGTGAATGGCATCCCGGACCAGCCGCTTATGCATGCTATCTTGCTCGACGCGCTGCCGGTCGAGTTTCTTCATCTTACTTGCCGGATTTACCATAAGCCCACAGCAATATGACGCCCTCTGCGCTGTGGTGCTTGCCTGCTAAGGCCTCACGTACCGCGCGCTTCCGGGGGCCCGCGATTTCAAAGTTTCCTCTGCACACAGCGCGTGGTACCAACCGTTCCACAGCCCTCCATTTACCGCGACTTCAACACTACGGCTTAGACTAAGACCTGTATTCACAAACGCTCCTTCACTCAAGGGCTCCCCTCGGCTTGACGAAGTCAAGGCGGAGCGTGCTCCTCCACTCAAGGAACCGCTACATTTCATGAACGCTCCTCCACACTTCCTTCACCAAGAGAGGCCTCGGAAAGGCTCCCTTCACTTCAGTGAACTGCATGGGCCGAGAAAAGCGCCTGATAACGAGAGTATTCGCAATTGTGGTTAAAAATGCCTATCTTTGTATAATAAATTAACGCTTTTTTTACTCATTCTTTTTTATGAATTGACATTACAGCAAAATACATGCCTTTAGAGTGGTAGCATTGTTTCCTTAAGCCTTGAGCCGATAGAGTTAGCAAAACCCCCGCTTCAAGTCTGGCAACAGTTGCGCCTAGGCAGCAGCTGATGGCGTTTCATCTGCTGCTGAACGTTTCTGCGTGCTTAGTTTATTTCGTCTCGTGTGCGTCTATTAATTGCAGTTTATACTTACGGTATAGTCTGAGCGAGTGTTTGAGACCCTGCTTTCGCCGAGGTGACTAACGAAATACGTGAGTGATGGCAGGAAGCATAACATATGGTTTGTTGCTTTGTTTACTTTTGCTTCGCTAAGAGCCTTCTGATCACTAGTGTAGCCACCTAACGCGTAGCGCGGTGGAGTGAGTAATTTCTACTCTATATCACATTATATCGGTGTGCTTTTAGAATTCACCTCCGACAAAGATTACTTGCACGTGAATTCGTTTTCGCTGCGGGAGTACGTGAACAGATCCTGATTTCAGGGGACTGTGCTATGTTTTTCTCATTTACTGCGAATTTCAACGTGGCGCTTTCGTAGTTGTTCCTCTGCATGTAATTTGAAATTTTGGAAGACAATGCTCGCAACATATATTCAAGGTTACACCATAGTAGCGTTGATTGATTGATATGTGGGATTTAACGTCCCATAACCACCATTTGATTATGAGAGACGCCGGGTAGCGTTAAAAAGTAGGCATGGTACACTCGTGGCTGAGCGTTTGAATTAGACTGTATGCAAATTAAGAGAAGCGATCATGTGCCTTCTCTTCAACTAATAGTGAAAACTTCATTTTAAATTTGTTTTTTTTTCAATTAGCACCATAAATAGTCGGTTAACAATGCGTGTTTGTGTTTTGTGTTTCAATTTTAACATATAAATCTTCATTGGATGCCTGAGTAAGCAGTTAATTTTTCCATCTTCTTTTCGCCCTGCATTTGTGGTTGCTCTAATATGACAGATTCGAATAGACGTAACCTTTAAATCTCTGTAGCTTCCGTCTCCAAGTTCAAACAGCACCCCGTCTTAAAATTTTTGTCCCATCTCCTTTATCTGCAAGCTCAAAATCACATTCGCTAATGAACGAACGACCTTTGCACTATTTTTTTTTGCTTTTATTTGTAGAATATGACTTCCGAGAATACCTCTTAAAAAGAATCGTGGTTTCTGTGCTTCATTCTAAAGCCTCAGCAGTACATAATTTATAAGAGATGTTTTATTCATTTGGAAATGATAAAATTGAAGGCGCTTTTGACTTTGGCGCTGTTCTGTCTTAAAAACGACCATGGTGGTTTACTGAACTTTGGAGAAAGTGTCGTCAAGAAGCAGAGTATTTTACTCTGCTGATTCAACGAAGACCAGTGCAACAAAGTGGTAAAAAACGCTCAAGAGTATTGGAGACATCGCGGATATTTCTGGTGAAACCTCTGTAAATAAAATATCCACTATTGTTGCAACATTAGCATGTCTACACACTTGAACCACGCCATCTCAGTTTCATGGAAGGGGAGTGGTGGTGGTGGTGTATATAAAACAAGCTTGATTTTTGTAGAACTGCTCTCGTGTAGAATCGTGAAGAGGTTTTTGTGATTCTGTCTTATCCTGAAAAGACGAACATGACGATAATTATGTATTCAAAAATAAACAAAGTAAATATTACGAATGTCAAAAAAACCTTTATTACATTTAGTTGGTGAAGAGCTATGTGGCGAACACAAGCGTGACTGCAAAGTGTGCATTATACAAGCATATACAGCTGACACACTGTCGAAATAAATTTTGAGATTGTAAGACATTATAAATAAGATTGAAGTAGTAAACACCAAACGTGTCTTATGCAGTGCAGCTGCACGCATTCACTGCAGATGTTGTCCTTTTGTATACAATCGTGCAAACTCTGCAATGCATTGAGAATACGGCACGTTTTAGGAAACCTTTCCTCTGTGTTTTTCCGTCGGCAGCCTGGCCCCTGCACAAAGGAGGCAAGACATAATATTAGAAAAACGTAATAGCTAGAACACCAAAGCCGCATTTTTTTTCATTTCTCGGGATGCACTCATTCATTATATTTCTTGCGTTAAAGAACCGACATGGTTTAGTTATTGAGCTTTGCCTGTTTGGACACATGTTTGGTTGGCCCAGGCACTTGGGCAGCTCCCCAGGCATTTGGTTATGTAATTCAATAACCTAGTTTCACGAATAAATGGCGTAGCCAGCAATATCTCTTTGGGGGGGGGGGATTCAACCATAAGAAAACAGTCTTATAATGTATCTGCTTTATTTCTATTTCGTATGTTTCCGTATTTATGCGACACTCCATGCATTCTTGCATGCGTGCACGTTTCACAGAGCAAAAGCCTCTGCTTGATTCCCTAATGAAAAATGAAATGAAAGCTGGGTGTGGTTGTTCATTGGTATTGTGAGCTGCATATGCACTGTATATCGAAGCTATGTTTGACACGTAGCAGCAACAACAGCACACTTATTGGGCCCAATTGCATTGTGTTTTTTCTTCCTAAACTGTCTTTAATAGGGATCTGACATGAGCAATGGGAAAATGACAAAAAAAAACAAGAAAAAAGAGAACTTACCTTCTTGTAGACACAGACGATCATCTAACGAAAGTGTGCTTTGCCGTGTATTTCGGCTAGGGTAGCAAAGATTCACCGGAAAGGAATCCGCTCAGGAGTAGGGTGAATGCAGCGCATCGAAAGTTTGTTATTACATTTCCTCTCAGCTTGTTTGTCAAGTTTTCGCGCCACGCTTGAAATGGTGTGGTGTGCAAGCTTCATCGAAACTCTTGAAAACACTGGCATCCGCAGTAAGTCTTGGAGCACTCGTACGACGAGTATACGCACGCCCGAAGGCAGGTAATCCACTGGCTGATGCACGAAACACAAGACATCACGGCACTGGTGAGCGCTCCGCTTGACACCTCGCCCTCCTGTCCCGGCGCCACAGGAGTCGTTGTCGAACCGTTACAAGACAGCTCCGTAGTGAATGCGCACCGTCACTGTTGAAAGAACGCAGCGGTGGCAGCCAAATTGATCGATAAACGCTGTCAAAGCAAGACGGGCTCCGCCATGGACGTGATGTTGGCGCAGAAATTTCACTCGAGGGACAATTCAAGGTAGCTCGACCACTTCCTTGGCAATCTCGAGGAAATGCTCGAAATTTTCTCAACTGAAGGAATCGTTTCAAGTGAAGGGCGGTTTGTGAATGGGAAAACGCCACTCAAGGAGCGTTTCGAGTGAAGGGTCGAGTCGAGAAGCGTTTGTGAATACGGGGGTAATTCTACCTCCAGTACAGCCGTAAAAACATCCAATCCTGCATGTGACCACGATGATGAGGTAAAAGACGCCCCCACTACGACTGAACTTCCGTTGTAGTGGCTGCGTTTCTCGAACTCCCCTCGGATCCCGCGTACACAAGTCCGTCACACGTGCCTGTCACCTGCACGTCTTGCGTGACATAAACGGCACGTGTCACCGTGCCCCCCCCCCCCGACTCTACGACGGCTACCTTGCAGCATGCCTTGGAGTCTAACGCAGACATCGCTGTCGACTATGTATGCAGAACACGACATTTCATCGTCTTTCACATATTCTGCGCCTTGCCAGCAGCCAGTACAAACTACCTAGAAGTCTCCCAGAGGTGAAGTTCCTGCTCGTGACATGCTGCGGTAGAACTTCCAGGACGCTGCTACAATAACCGAAGACCAAGTGGCAGCTTCGTCAATGGCCGAACAGCTCACATATTCCGTACCAGCTACGCAGGCGGACATTCACAAGGCTACTCCGATAAGCCTATAGGTACCCCAGCCAACTCTCCGGTAGAGAGCATGCCATCTGGGTCTGATGACCATCCTCCGGAGACTTTGAAGGGCGACACGACCACGTAACAATGCACCTTGACTTCAGGCATGCCCCTCGACACAGCGCAGGCGTCTGCTGCCTCTTCGCGGCGACCTGCTTCAAGCCATGATCCCCGTGCGCTTCAAGCACGGCGCTTCATCATCCGGCGACTCGGTCACCCGCAGTGGCACGCCAGTCGAACTGCAACGTTAACGTCAGCGTTCTTTCGATGGCGACGCGGACACGAGCGTTACAGGCCCACTGCCAGGGCTAGGGGCCCACCCAACATTCTGAGGGTAACTTTGTCAGCCACGTCTGCTTGAAACTCCGGGTGCGCTCTCGAATGACCCACACAAGTCATTGTGAGACCCGCTCCTCTAAGGCTGGAGCAACACGGCGCTTTCAATTTCATATGCTGCGTTTCTCCCAGTGTCGCCCACCAGAGGCACACTGGTTGCCGATAGCCCCATCCCGTTGATGACCTAAACTGCTCACGTACCATTTCCTTTCGCGAACGTAACCCATTTGCATATACACTCTCGTTGCTTTCATTGCAGGTTCTTCTCTGCCGGAGGGGGGGAGGGAGTAATCTGCAGCGTCCTCATTATCGTCATTTATCATCATCATCATTTTTTGGCTACTGCGCCTCTCGCGGAGATCATGCATAGCTGGAACTGCGCGAGCAACAGAACGAGTTCACGCTGTTGCGACTCCGGGTCCTGCGGGTCTCAGTTTGGTAGCGGGCCCCCGTCCTAGGACCCATCGTCGAACCAGTCAGATGAGGCGCTCGTAAAAACGACAATTTATTTACATGGTTAGTTACTGAGAATTATAAAGGAGGTGATCAAGTGATCAGAACTGTACATGAGAGCTGTTGAACTGTAGAACCTCAAATATAAAAAAAGTCTTCGGCTTATATAGCGCCTTGTTGCCAACCCAGGGCACATTGTCCACGGTTTCTGCCAATAGGGCGCCCCATGATCTAGTTGATCCACCCACGAAGGAAGGGAAAGACATTATGGCATAATGCATGTGGAGAGGGCACATCCTACACGATTGCCAAATATGGTCACAAACGCACTGCGCGGACGTTTTCGCACACGTCACCAAGTTTTGCGCACGTCCGATGATCTTGGTTTGCAAGATTCTTCTGGAAGTTGGGAGAGGTTCGAAAAACCGGCTGCCATTACATGTGTTAAACTTGCCGGACTGTTTAGGTAGGACAATGTAGTGGTGTGCCAGCATATAGTGAAAATATGCCACCCCATGCAGTCAATCCTATGGGGAAAGGGGAAAGAGGAGTGGTCGACTAATCTCTCGCTGTCGAGGTAGGCTCCGGCAAAGGCTACAGCAGATAGTGCCCTTTCCTTTATTTCACCCCCACATTACATTCCTGGTTGTTTGCTAGAAGCTATGGCTTAGCTGCTCATATCCGGGGCTCCGCTTTTCTTTGAAAGATGCAGCCACAGCCAGTTTGGCTTTAGTTTTCAGCCTGAACTGCAAATGCCATGCCGGTTCCGAGACTTACAGATCCTCGGTGACCTCAAAAATGGCCGAGCGGCCTCCTTGTCTGCCTCGAAAGCCTTGCTCGCAGCAAACACAATGGTCTTTTTTGAGTCGAGCTCACAATGGCCCTTCTTGGCTTCTGCGTTTTCTTTGCGCGAACCAGTCCCGAACCCCTTGTTAAGGGTTTGCTGAGAGATATTCAACCCGTCTTCACGACACACTCTTGCTTGGAATGCGTCGGAATATTTTCGTCCCGTTCATAAAGGCCGAAAAACTTCAATAATGATGACGGTCGTAACAGTCTCTCGCGCAGGTAGGTGAAGATCTCGATGGGCTCAGGTTTGCAGCCACAATTCAGAGAGATCAGTGCTGACGTCTGGTCTGGTGAAGACTATCGTTGATGAAGTAGTGACCACCTGCTTCATTTTGGCTCAGCAGACATCACATACGCACATGAAAACACAACCACTCACCTAGTGAGCGCCAGACAATTCCGTCAAACCCCACCAGGCATATTTACCCTTTTACAACTAATTAAAAAAATACAGTAGTTTTAAAATTCTCTCTTACGTTTGAGTGAAACAGAGTAAGAACGCTGGAAGCACACCTAACGTAAAACCTTTAATAGTGGTGTCTTCAATGTACTCACCATGAGTTCAACGAACTATATAACGCAACAACACAACATCAAAACGTCATGATTGGCCCTTGTCTATGTCAGGAAAAAAAATATTTCAGAACTATCGAGAATGCCGTTCGCGTCAGGGACAGCGACTTAAACACTTAGCGTTGCCATGGGGTATCCCTCTTTTTGAAACGTATGTCAAACGTATACTGTTGCAAAATGAGGCTTCAACGCAGCAGGCGGTCATTCTTAGAGAACAAAGGCAGTAGCCCCGAAAGAGCAGAATGCTCCGCCTTTACATAACTTACTTGATAATCTAGTAAGCCAGTGTTCAAGCTGCCTTCCCTAGGTTTTTCCACCACCTAAACAGGACACTTGAAAAACAACGAAAACCCCAAAACGAAAAATTCTCGCCTGAGTTCCGTTTACACACGAAGAAAAACTTAAGTCTTCGTGCCAGCTTTTGCGCACGCTATAACCCAAGCTCAAACATTACCGTTCTTCACGTCTCTAGTAGAACACACCCTGACAAACTCAAACCTTTCACACTAGATTCGGCTGCATCTTACAACTGTCAAAATTGTCGCTCCTACCTCGACTTTGGGAAACGCGTAACGCTCCACCTAAACTATCATACGATACTTAAGCGTCCTATAAAAACCAAAGTGACGGAACTAAATCTTGCGTATTAGTCTTGTTTGGTTAATGATACCTTTATCATGCTAGCCCCTTGAATAAAGAATGCGCTGGGTTCCTTCAGGTGCGTTAGCTCTATTCGCACTTGTAGAGCGCTGTAACATTTTAGACGAAAGGTATGCTTCCGTGCCATCTAAAAAATCTAAACGCTCGTTTGATTATAAATGTTTACAAAAACAACAACAGATCGCGTTCAGCATGAACCCTTCGAAACCAGCCTTTTTTTTGCCAACTTTACTGACAAAAGAAAACTTTACTTCAAAGGATTAAAACTGGAAGAACATTCAAATGATTTTCTTCCAGAAACTCTGGGTCGCAATCTGCGAAAAGCTTGCAGCTGACCTTCACGCTTTTAGTCTTGCACGTGGCGGTCGTGTTCTTTGCGGCTTTCGCGATCGCCACAGGCCACAATGAGGGGTGAGCTCCTAGCCCAACTTTGCTACCTCGCATCAATCGTGCTTTTGAGCGGCTTTCTTCGTAACACCGAAGATTCCTGAAGTGCGGGTGAAAGACTCGCCATTGTCCTTTGTCAATTGGTTCCTCCTGAACTTAGGACCATCAACCTTTCTTTTAGGAACTTGTCGACATCGTTGTCGACGCGTACTTGTCCTTTTTAACCATGCCTTCCTTCTTGGGGACGCGTGTTCTTTTCCGCTATTTCTCTCTCGCCAATTTCGCCTGACCGCACGCCTCAAAGAAAGTTTTATTGACTTGCCCGATGGCCAACCCTTCCGTTTTCGCTGCGGCGTGCCCTCTGCCTCCACCTTTTGTGGTGCCGCACGTCCCCGCTTCCTTCTTTTGCGGTGATGCTTACCTACAACCTTTCTTTGGTTGTTGCCAACTTCCCTGGTTGCGTCATCGGCAATCCTACAGTTGAGGTGTGCCTGTGCACCACCCCTTCTGCAGCCTTTGCCCTTCGACTTTCCCGCTCCATTGCTCTGTCGGGCTAATTTATCTGTTCTACCCCTCGCGAAACCAGACGCTTGGCCCTCCACAGATCTGAACGCTTGGACATTCGCGTCCTTTTCAATTTCTGGGTAGTTTTTATCGTCTGGCCGATCGTTTGCGTGCCGCTGCACGAGGCATGTCTCTAACACCTCACAAGCTCTCTTCATGCTGCTGGGATTAGACTTTTCCTCGAAATGATCCTCCACCGAACTTGTGCCTGCTTGTACACCTTCGACAGCCTCGCAATGTACCTTCTCACCCCCTGAAACATTTTCCACTATATCTGTCGAAAATGCTTTCAACAGTAGCTCGCCCTCGCAGGCAGTACTGTCGGGTGTCAGTAGCGTTATGTCTTCGATACATTTAAGACTGCCTTCGTTGTCCTCTCTTTGAACATCCGAAAGGTCAGTCCCTTGCTGAGGCTCGAGCGTGGTCTCCAGCTCATCCTTCTGTTCAATCACCCCACCATAGCGACTGGAACCAGGCTCAGTCTCACACGGAACACCCTTTGGACTTGCTACAGTTTGCATACCATCCCCCGTCCCGCTCTCTACATGCACTACCTTCACACCATCGGAGAGTCGCGTACCTTCCCTAGACGCAATTTTACGAACAATGACCTGTTGCTCTTTTCTTTCTGCCGAAGGATCACTTTGCAAGTCGCACTGATATAGACGCGTACCATTCTCGGGTGGTACCTCGTAAACAGCGGCTTTCTCGGTGACTTCACACTGCACCGTACTCGCCACTTCGCCGCGCCTTTCGGGCTCTACACATACTGAACATATACACGACCAAAGACGCTTCCAATGCTGTGCCCTAGTTTTAAGATTCATTCTTGCAATGTCTTCGTTTAATGCTCGATTTCCAGCTCGTGTATACGTAACCTTTCGGCTTCTTCTGCCTCCTCTCTCTGGGCTTCTGCCTCTTTTCTCTGTTGAATGCTCTCGACATACTCTCAGAGGTCGTCATTCCTTGTCCCTGTCCCAACGATCCGCTCAATCAGTTCTATTCTGTTTGGGGAGTCCGACACATCGAGTTTCGACTCCTCTGCGATCGCTAGCAATACGGGTTTTCGCAGAGCTTTCAGATTCATGACTGCTTCCGGTACCGTTCTCTGTTCTACGAATGATTCCTGCCTTGCAACTAATTAACCCTGACAACAACGACAGCCCTAGTTTCTGCCTTGCCTCAGGTGACCTGTTAACTTAGTCTGCAAAAGCTTCCTTAAGCTTTTACACAGAATCCTGTTCTGTCACTGTTAACCTTGCCGTCACCCACAGACTATAGGTAAACAAGCTATCTCCCAATTATCTGCCTGACGCAACTTATCTGTTAACCCAATGACTAAAACAGCTGTCACCGTTAACCTGGCTGTCACCCACAGACTATAGCTTGAACGAGCTATCTTACAATTGTCTGCCTGCCAGAAGTTATTTGTTAACCTGATGACTAAGATAGCTCTGTCACTGTTAACCTGGCCGTCACCCACATATAGCTTAATGAAGCTCTCTCCCAATCTGCCTGACGCCAGTTACACAATGACCAAAAAAAGTTATTCTCCCTACCAGCTTTTACTCACACATTAGTATATGCCTGGTAAAGATTAACAGAGAAAGTCGGCACTCACCCGGCTCGCAGTCATGCCTCCAGCGTCGTGCATTTCTGCAGCGCCTTCCAGTTGCTCTCGCAGTTGATGACCTCGTGTCATCCAAGAAGTGCCGTACGGCTGCGTCTCAAGTGGATGAGCTTGGAGCATCCGATCGTTGTCGTCCAACGCCTCTCGAAGTCGATGTGGTCGTAGCATCTGACTGCTGTCGTCAAGTCGTTGCTACCTGAGTTGACGCCATTTCTCCGCTCAATCCAGTGGTTGCGACGTGGGTTGACGCTATCTCTCCACTGAATGCAGTGGTTGCGAACTGGGTTGACGCTATCCCACAGCTGCCATCCAGTTGTTGCGACTCCGGCTCTTGAGGGTTTCAGTTTGGTAGCGGGTCCCCGTCATAGGACCCATCTTCGAACAAGTCAGATGAGGCGCTCGTATAAACGACAACAATTTATTTACATGGTTAGTAACTGAGAATTAGAAAGGAGGTGATCAAGTAATCAGAACTGTATTCCCGTGAGCTGCTAAGGCAAGCCTACCTATTCCACGTTGCTTAATTTCTAATCTTGCTTGAACTTCTGATCTCATGCACAAGACCAAATAGCTGTTTTTCTTCTTGTACATGAGAGCTGTTGAACTGTAGAACCTCAAATATAAAGAAAGTCTTCGGCTTATATAGCGCCTCGTTGCCAACCTAGGGCGCATTGTCTGCGGCTTCCGCCAATAGGGCGCCCCATGGTCTAGGTGCTCCACCCATGAAGGAGGAGAAAGACACCACATAATGCATGTGGAGAGGGCACAGTCTACACGATGCCCAAATATGGTCACAAACGCACTGCACCGACGTTTTCGCACACGTCACCAAGTTTCGCGCACGTCTGATGATCTTGATTTCCAAAATTCTTCTGGCAGTTGGGTGAGGTTCGAAAAACGGGCTGCCAGTACACGTGTCGAACTTGCCTGACTTTTTGGGTAGGACAATATAGTGGTGTGCCAGCATTCAAAAGATGCCACCCCATTCAGTTGATCCTATGGAGAAAGGGGGTGAGAGGAGTGGTCGACTAATCCCTCGTCCTCAAGGCGGGCTCCCGCAAGGGCTGCAGCAGATAGTGCCCTTTCCTTTCTTTCACCCCCACATTTCATTCCTGGTTGTTTGCTAGAAGCTGTGACTTAGCTGCTCATATCCCGGGCTCCACTTCTCCTCGCAAGATGCAGCCACAACCAGTTTGGCTTTAGCTTTCAGTCTGAACTGCAAATACCCTGCTAGTTCCGAGATTTCCAGATTCTCGGTGACCTCAAAAAATGGCCCAGCTGCCTCCTTATCTGCCTCAAAAGTCTTGCTCTCAGCAAACACAATGGTCTTTCTTGAGTCGAGCTCACAATGGCCTTTCTTGGCTCATGCGTTTTCTTCGCGCGAACCAGTCCCGAATCCCTTGTTAAGGTTTTGCCGAGAGGAATTCAACCCGTCTTGATGACACACCCTTGCTTAGAATGCGCCGAAATATTTTCGTTCCCTTCATAAAGGCCGAAACACTTCAATAATGATGACGGTCGTAACAACGCGCCTAGCGTGTCGGACGCTGGGAGCCACCGTCACACCGCTTTAGCCCTGGAATAAAGTGGCGAGATTGGCACGGCCACAATGGCCGCCTTCACGACTTCGTCTCACGTCTCCTTCCTTCATCTCGCTACTACTCCGTTTCTTACATCAACCTGTAAGCTCGCTTTTAAATACGAAGCAATTTTTCACAAACTTAGGCGACTTTGATTGCAACTCTGTCTGTCTGTCTATCTAGCTGCCAACGACTCTTAGCTCGCCTAGCCGTTTCCATAATGGGATGTTTGTTAAAATTTGTATGACGTAACATGGATATGACGAGCACGAGTTAGTAGTTATACATTAATAACACGACACGTATATAATGATTGCCATAATTTACAGGTCATGGTCTTGTTGCTCTTGTGGCGGTTTTGTTCACATGACATATTGCAAAGCGGGTATGGTATGACATGACTGCTTGGCGAACATAAGTGACAAGCCCTAATGCGGCAAAAAAATGTGGGTCATGTACGTCATGACTACACGCCAAGCTCATGGTGCGCACGCGGTCGTTTTGCAAGTTTCACATATACCAAATTTGGTAATACGTGACGTGAATGGATGACTAATGTATATGACTGGTGGAAACATGATAAAAAATCATGACATGCGTGTCATGTAGGAACATGACTGCATGGAACACTTATGATGCACTCGCGGCCGTTTCACTAGCTTCACATATACTTAATTTTGTATTCCGTGACGTGAACGGATGACTTTCACTATAAAAATGCTGCACATGTTACTAACGTTCGGTGAAGGCAACGCTCTAATGCGTGAGAAGCTTAAAGATTTTCTTTATAACGTTCTGATGAGAGTGTACGTGCGTGACGCAGGCAGTTTATTTATACTGTAACTAACACGGACACCAGAGAGAACTGTGCAATATTCTCTCATGCATACACGAGCTCCTTCATTGAGCATAATAAGACATGCTTACTAGCTAATAAGGGACAGGGAGGAAAAGATAGAGCACGAGATCACGCGGGAGAGAGATCAACTCAACATTAAAAGATTCGTCATTAAACCATACATACATATTACCACTGACTACACGCACACACATAGCCCGGTATTACTCATCACACTATTCAGAACACTTCTGACGCCATATATCTTTGTGCAGATAATAAAAGTGTTCGAAAAAGTGCTATATAAATCACCACTAGCTCACCCTTCAGCTTCTTTTCTAATTACCAGAAGGTCGATGAGTTTCCTTTCTTCCCAGCTGCGTTCCTAAACTGAGAGGCACTGTAGTCTTGTAGTAGTAAATGTCACAAGGACTTCTTTGTTCATGGTTTGTTAACTGCCCACATTCTGCTATTGGCCGCGAGATCGAGCGGAGTTACCGCCTGGCGGCAACTGGCTAAAGCGCGCAAGTGTGGATTGCTCCGTGCATCGTCTGCTAGCGACGTCGTGTTACTATGTGTGCCTACGTTATGCACGTTTAAAAACGCTGCTTTGTCTAATTATCTCAACGCCAGTGCAACGGCTAGTGCGTATGCTTGAAACGACATACGAAAGCATTCGTTTTTGCTTGGCTGCTAATGAATTCCACAAAATACCGGCAAGTTCAACTTCCCAGAACATAGTTTATTGTCGTCGTATACCCTCTATCCATCAGGACAATTTGACACTAATTTACGCTTTCTGCGTAAAGTACACCGTAAAATGCTTTTGGTATCCTTCCAAACATGTGGTCTGTTGAACGGTGTGTGAATGCAGCGTTTTAGCGACTCGGTTGTAAACAAAAACGAGGCTCTAAGCCAAAAACTTGTGCTCTGTTTGTAGGTGTATAGCTATGGCACTGTTGTTTATGAAATATGCAAGGAGCCCTAAATTCTTATCTGGCCGTGGTACCACTACATATAAATAATACTGCATCACGTAAACGGCAAAACTACGCTACTTAAACTGTACTCAAAATGAAGTTACCATGATCAACTGTGTGCTTCGATGTTGGAACGGTTTGAAGGGCCCACACGTTCAAAATTTATCAGACGGCATGCCTTAGATTTAGTGTTGTACAATACGACTCAAAATCGGATCTTTTCTACATTTTCTTCGGCGTTTTTATGGCACTGTCATTGACCGACGCAAGGTAGTGGTACTTTTCGTTTAAAAAAAACATGCTTATCCCACAAAATAACCAGACTCAAACGCACGTAATAAAAAAATGAAATCATCCTGCTGAAATCGTGCAAGTTGATTACATATGTGTATACGTGGTAAACGCAACGTAGCGCAAAGCGCTGTCAGCCACTAAGCTTTCCTTACAAGACCTATTGACTGTCCCACACTTCGTGAAGAACAGAATGAGAAAAAAGGGAGTACAACTCAACCTTCTGCCCACTCCCTCTGTTCCCTTGAGCAGAGCTCTCTCAGCTGCGTTGCGGCTGTAGCTACAGAAGGGAGTGGAAGGTTGGTTTCTTGGTGTTCGTCTTGTCTCGTCGTGGCTGCTGCTGCTGCTGCTGCTTGTCAAGGACGGAAACCAGAGCCTTTAGATGCATTGCAACAACTCAACGTTTTGTACAGGAACTTATGTACATATTTACACGACATTTTCACCATTGGAACCATCACAAGTTGCCTCGGCAGAGCCGATAGTGCAGAGCACACTTTTTTGCGACCAGAACGACCGTGAGGACTCGGGAGCCAGGTTTTAATCCCTCGGTTGCCCCTACCGATTCTCCTCATGGTCAACCAAAGCAATTCAGTCCGTTTATTGGACAGACTAAACACTTGTTGCGGTCCTCTTCTCTCGCTCTCCTATTCAAGCACTCGACCACTCGGTCCGAGAGAGAGACAGACGAAAGGATCAGCCTGCGCACTACGTTCCGCGAACTGTGCGGACGCACACAATGGTGGCACCGTTCGGCTCTGGGCCTCCTGCCATTACCGTGAGATGACTACGCTGTCGAGCATGACCATCGACCCGCGGATTCTAATCATGATGAATTGGTGTCTATACACTGTCCCCACGTCACCTGCCGACAATCCGCTGGCTGGGGACCCCTTAGCTGGTTAAAAGTGGCGACTGACCGCGGTCTTCTTGCCAGAACGGGCGTGCTTACGCCGAGGTTATTGTCTTCCGAAAATTGGCTCTTTGAGAAGCGCGCCCTTCTGCGACCAAGAAGACTCACTCCCCTGGCCTGCAACGCCCTTCCCAAGATTCGCGCAAGCGCTCAAATACAGCTACGCGAATAACAACAACATAAAGGAATGGCGCCAAACGTCTCCAACATTGCGGCCACACTTCGCAGTTCCTTGAACGCCAGAGGCGTTTCTGCAACGCGTGCAATATTCCCTCTACTTAAACCTTGGGGCCCCACCAAATGGACGCCACCACAAAGCAACAAAAAAAGAAAAACGACGCGAGGTCACTATATACACAAGTACAATCTATCAAGCAGGCATATCAAACAACAAGCAAACTTCGGCATGCCTACAGTCGTACATATACACACAAAAAACCCACTTCACTGAAACACACACACCCTTTCACACATAGTGCGGTTCAAGTCAAACAAAAAAA
The DNA here is from genome assembly GCF_043290135.1 of Rhipicephalus microplus. Taxonomy (NCBI): domain Eukaryota; kingdom Metazoa; phylum Arthropoda; class Arachnida; order Ixodida; family Ixodidae; genus Rhipicephalus; species Rhipicephalus microplus. The sequence goes on from NC_134710.1 coordinate 473,227,624, forward strand.
CCATCACTCTTGCGTGCTCACACACAAGCAAAAAAAACAAAAAAAAAAACACACTTCACTGAGATACACACACATTTCAACGAATGGCACTGTTCAAGTGTCTCCAGGTTCACGCACGTCACTCTTAACTAAAAGAGTGTCCACCACGTGCCTAGTCCTCTAGTGTCTCAACGGCCCCTGAGGCACCACTGCCATTTCCCGAGCGACCATTAGGTGCCTTCGACAGTGCACAGGCGTTGGCCACAACAGTAGGTGGCGGCCCCCGACCATGGTCATCAGTGCGCTGAAGGGCCAGAAATCGAACGCTCCGGAACTGTAGCTGGCCGAAAAGGAATCGTGGCATTTAGTTGTAGAAAACCCATGCCGCGCAAACGTGATCGATGCCTGAGCATCGCTCTTCGCCCACCGCCATCGATAGACCTCAAATGTGGCCATAGATGAGTTCACTACGAGCCAATACGGCTTTTCGTGATCTAATCTCATATATGGCGCTGCCTCACACAGTGTGGTTCCGTGCGGCCGAGACTCCCTATCCACCCATGCAATTTTGTCCTGAACCCACTTTCCCATCAGCTCAGAAAACGGCCGAGCTACCTCCACGTAATTTAGCCCGTAGCTTTGGCGGTGTCTATACGATGCCTGAAATTCTATCAGCTTCGTCTCTACGGTTGGCACACTCAAGCCCCTGACTACCGAGTGCCCCTCACCGTTAGGCGACCGACAAGGGGAACCTGCAACACGCCCTAAGCAGCTCTCCATATAAAAATCCACGCAACATTGTTCCCAATTGAGAAGTCTTCCCACTTTCCTTTTTACGTTTCTATGTGTATGCGAATTCTTTCGGGTTAACTTCTCTTCTTGAAGAACTTATAGTTGCCGCACCGAAGTCGCATTAGGTTGGCCGCCGAACGGCCCCCTGTGCTCACTAAAATTACCGCAGACTCAGTCACTGTCTTGTTTTCAGTTATCGGCCGGCCGATCGGAACCCGGGCAAGTACCTGCAGCAGCCACCGGTGCCAGCCGCAGTTCATACTCACGATCCCTAAATTCCACGCCTCCCTGGAACAATCGGTCAACTGACCCAACTTTTGGGCAACAGAGGCGCAATTCTTTCGCGTCCACCAGCTCTCGAGGCTCCGCCGGCCTCTGTGCCACGCACAAGCGCTCGCGTTGTCGCTCAACAATGCCTTCTGCTTCCGCGCCCTTCTCGGCTATCTGCGGTTTTACCTGGGCATGTTCCTTTTCGCAGAACTCCTCGGGTTTGCCTGTACCTTTCCTGTCTGACGCTTGTGTTTCATCGGGCGACGCGCGGCTTCCCCGAAGGCTGTCGTCGTCCCCGCTCTTCACAACATTGGTGATCATACCCTCTTTAGAGGCGCCTTCGCACTGGCTTTTAGGGCTCTCGGCTTCTAACTGCCATTTTTTGCCCGTGTTCACCACGCCACTCTTCGGCGTCAGTGGCGTGCCGTCCGTCTTCTCTGCGTCTTTTAATATGCTCTCGGAAGCGCAATCATGTTAAAGCGATTCCCACGCTTTTTCTGACAGCAGGCAATCCGCTCTTGCTGTCACACACTCAACAGTAGCGGTAGCTGGTAAGCACAGCGTCCCACTGCGTGGCGGCCCCCGCCTTAAGGGCCCTTACACGCGCTAGCCGCACACTAGCTCCGCACGTGGCGGGACCCCTGCCACCCGCAAACGGAGAGCGAAATGACGGAACGGCACCAAAATTCAACACAAGCGCTAGCCGCATGAGCGGCTCTGATGCGCACTCTGGTTGGACGATGCGACGGTGTTGAGGCTAGTAACCATTCGGCGGAGTTTCAGTTTTCGAGGTCGGCAACCATCACCAACAGCAGACGACGCTGACAAGTTCTTGAATACGTTGGTTCAAGCCGCCGCGTTTATCATGAAATTGAGGCTGTTGTATTTTAACAACGCGTTTTTCGGCCGCAAGTGTTGCGTCGCCGTAGTCATCTGTATTCGAGACTAACTACGCGCTCTCTTTTTGTTGTTGTCGTCCTTACTGCACACAGGTCGTATCGTTCAAGTTGCATTTGGCGCGATGGCGATCTTTTACGGCTAGCAAGAATGCGGGTGACAACACGCACAGACGCTTTGTATTAGAATGAAGAAAAGGCCTACAGTGGCAGCGGCACTGCACGCTGCGATACCGCGATGCTATCTACAAATAGCTGAAGGAATTGACTGGTCAGTACTGTTTATTATTGGGCGCTGGTGTATATCGTTGTGCGCGGCTTGATGACGCGCTCTTTACTTTGCTCTATACAAGTTCGCGTTTGCTCTATAACACGTCACAATGAGCTCGACAAGTATTGAAGTTTCAGCCTAGAAGAAAACAATTAGGATGTGTGATATATTCATTAAAGCTGGAATTAAATGTATGTGAATATCAAGTAGTCATGCATCATATGAAAGGCGCTATAGCTTGTTTTTTTTAAATCCACTTATGAAGCGTAATGTGTGTTTACATTTTATTCAAGATGCCTTGTTGCTGTCGAAAACACATGTCTGCATTTTTTGTTGAAGTACGTGAAAAATGACACCACAAACATCGCTGTTATTTTAACTCATCTGAAGGTTTCACAATTTATTTGCTACAACCCACTCACTTCTACAATCTTTTTGCTCACCTCATCATCTTTTCCCATTGGCAATATGATTCATTACATACCCCGATACAGCCTCAATGTTACATAGAGTAACATGATGTCATAACCAGGTTTTCGTTTCAGAATAATAGGTTTTTCCACCCACTCGAATATTCTGTCGATTATGTGTGACAAATTTTGGGGGCTTCAGCTTCTTTTTCCCCCGTTTGAGTAATTGTTAGCAGGAAATCTTCTGTTTGGCTATGTTCACAGTAGTCCAGTGAAAGGAATGTTTGAATGAAATGCATTTTTTGGACGCCAATGGAACCATGAATCTCGTTCACTGACGCATCTTTGTGCTTACTCTTAGGTAAACCTTCTTTCCATCACTCAACATCTCAGTCTCTTTTGGGGAGCCTGAATTCCTCCATTGAGTGGAGACGTTGAGCTAAACCCTGGGCCAAGGGGTATAAAAGGTACCTCTACTATTAATTCCGCCACTGACTCTGGAGTATCTACTCTGTTACCGAGTGGGGATGTGCGTGGAGCCAATAGCCACGTGGTATCTATAGATAGTGAACCTTCTGTTTTTGCCATGTTTTCCAGCCTGCTAGCTGGGCAAAATAAAATAGCCCAGGATATTGCCGAGCTTCGTTCTTCTGTCAATTCGCGCTTTGAGGCTATTGAGTCGCGACTTAACGCTATAAAGTCGTCCAGTACTATGTCTAACGCATCTAAAAATATGGTAGAAGATTTAAAAAGCTCAGTTTGTTCTCTTAATAAGAAGGTGATTACGCTCACGGCTCAGAACGATTACCTAGAAAATAGACTGCGCCGTAATAACGTGATTCTTTACGGTATTCCTGAATCTCCAGATGATGATAAGGCGCTGTCCAACGTTGTTTTAAAATTTTTCACGGAAACGCTGCGCATGGATTGCCCACAAATAGAAAGGTGTCATAGGTTAGGTAGACGTTACACGGGCCGCACCCGCCCTAGCATTTTCAGGCTGCTGGATTTTCGTGAGAAAATTCATATTCTTAAAAACGCATCAAAGCTGAAGGGCTCCGATCAACGCATATCCGAAGACTATTCTGATAACGTACGTTTCATCAGAAGAAAGCTATGGGAGGCAACCAGAACCCATCGCAACAGCGGCTCTTCCGTGCGCATTGTTCATTGATAACATACGCTATAACTGGGACGCGCAGTCTAACACAATTTTTCAGTCTCGTAATCGTGATACTATAGTGATGGCATCTCCTTTGGCTCCTACTCCTACTTCTTGTTGACGCCCCCATGATTTCCCTGATAATCTTCGTATTTTAAATATCAATGCAAGAAGTTTGATCAACAAGTTTCCTGAGTTCTTGTCTCTAACTTTGTCCTACTTCCCTCATATCATCGGTGTCATGGAAACTTGGTTTCATAACAAAATTTTTGATACTGAGATTCCGCTGCCGAGCTTCAATGTCGTAAGAAGTGATCGAATCGATAATAGAGGTGGTAGCGTTGCTTTATAATTACATTCGGACTTAAAGTTTTCTCTTCTTGATGCTCCGTCTGAAACTGAATCAGTTTGGTGTAGAGTTTACTTTGGAACATTGACTTTTCTTATTGGTGTCTTTTACCGTCCACCTAACCTGATCGCGGACTCTTTGGTTTCCCTGAGTGCATTCGCCCAAGAAATAGCTCCTCATTCGCCAAATCTAATATGTATGGGTGATTTTAATGTCCCCGATATAAACTGGACGTCGTTATCTCTGCTTGGTAATGCTTCCCAACCTCACAGTGAAACATTGAACATTTAACTAACTTCCAACCTAAAGCAAATAGTCAGTGACGTCACAAGAGGCATGGCGATTTTAGATTTTGTATTCTTCAGCCCTAGAGTCTGCGATTATGGTTATGTGTGCACTGTTGTGGATGGCATATTGGGTCTAAAGCTGTTTTTGCATCTATTTCATGTCCTGTACCGAAAACCCGATACATCTATTTTACTTTCCGCAATATGAGCCATGCTGACGATATTGGTATTATTGATACACTTAGCACTTGTTTTGCCCAGTTTGAAGCGATTAGAATTTTCGAAGATGTTGATACTTTAACAAAATTCTTCAGTGATCTTGTTTCAAAGTGCATTATGCATTTTGTACCGTTAAAAACTAAAAAAAAAAGACGAATTCAGAGTTGCCTTGGATCATACGGAAAATTTTGCACCTGTCACGCCGACTTGGGCGTTTGCGGCGTGCTAAACGCACTGGTGATGTTATTCTTGCCGCACTGTTCATTGCTCTGAAGGAGGAACTTTGAAGCAAAACAAATGCGGCTCGCGATTTTTACTATCGAGTTACACTCCCTGGTTTGCTTAGAAATAATCCACGTAAATTTTGGAAATATGTCCTACCAATGGATTCTGACACTGACACATTTGAAATAAATGGCACAGTTACAGGTGATACAGCTCTTATTGCAGATGCATTCAATGATTACTTTCAATCTGTTTTTACATTTGATAACTCCATTGTTCCTCCTTTTATAGGGCATACTCGCAGTTCTATTGACGATATTGTTGTTTCAAACCAGGGTGTGCTGAATCTCATTTTAAAACTCAATCCGAAGTAGAAAGGTAGTCCTGATAATATAGACAATGAATTCCTCATTAGGTACTCCTTATGGACTCGTCGGTATTTAACCATTATCATTCAGAAATCTCTCTCGACGTCTGTTGTCCCTAAAACGTGGAAATCGGCTAAAGCTCTTCCGTTATACCAATCCGGAAAAAAGCAGTCCCTATTGAAATACAGACCCATCTCTATCACATCCCATTCTTGTAAAATACTCGAACACATAATTTTCAAGCAAATCATAGAATTTTTAGAGTGCACTAATGCTTTATCTGATGCCCAGCATGGTTTTCGACGCGGCTTTAGTACTATATCCCAGCTCAGTGAATTCGCTCATGACATCCTCCAGGTCCTTGATGCTGGTGATCAAATTGCCGCAATATTCATAGATTTTTCAAAGCCTTCGACACTGTTTCACATTGCAAACTACTGAAAAATCTCACTGCTATTCTTAAAAACGAAGCATTAGTAAACTGGATTTCTTCTTTCCTATTGAATAGGTCTCAGTACGTACAATTCAAATCTTCTCATTCTTTCACTTCCACTGTAACGTCTGGCGTCCCTCAAGGTTCAATATTAGGCCCTCTATTTATTTCTAGTTTTTATTAACGATTTGCCAAGTATTGTTTCTGTTAAAATCCTCATGTATGCTGATTGTGTTTTGTATCATACGATTAAAAATGCTCATTATAACATCATCCTTAACAATTCATTTGCTTTATTTCAATCATGGTGTGACATTTGGCAAATGCAAATCAACTTCTGAAAAACGGTATCCATGTCATTTTCCAACCGTTCTTCCCCCTCTCCGTTTACCTCTTCGCTTAATGGTTTCCCTTTCAGAATTGTTTCATAATACAAATACTTAGGTCTCCTTTTCACTCTGGATTTATCTTGGTCTCAACACATCGGTCTCATGTGCAACCGTGCGCTTAAAAAATTAGGCTACCTGCGACGCACTTTACGTTCAGCACCTCTCAGCATACGGCTCCTCACTTATAAAACAATGGTTCGTCCATTATTAGAATACGCATCTGTTGTGTGGAACCCACACAAAATTTCGGACATCAACAGTATAGAATCTGTTCAGAAGAAAGCTGTACGCTTCATTTATCGTCGCTTTGACAGGTAGTTTTCACCAAGTTCCCATGTTCCTATCTTACAGCTTACCAGTCTATCTTCCCGTCGACACGCTGAATGTTTGAAGTTTCTTTATACCTTAATTAATTACCCACAGTTTCCTTTACTCAGAAAATATATAGCACACGCTAGACCAACGACCATCCGAAATTACCATCAGTTAAACATGTCTACCTTCTCTCATCGTACGATGGCGTTTAAATATAGTTTTTTGTTCATTTTATTGAATTGTGGAATTCTTTGCCTTGTTACGTTCGATCTTTATTATTGGATGAATATTTATTGTATATTACAAACCACTGATGTAGAGCGCACTTGTTATGCTCTTCTATGCACGTATTTGCCTACTGCTGCGTTAGCCCTGTGGGGCTGCAGTATGTTGAAATAAATAAATAAATAAATAAATAAATGTCATATTCGTCTAGCTGGCGCAGAGTGCCAAATGCAGTTAAACATGGGCAGCATCTAAGGCATTCCCTCTATGATCAGTTGAGCTGTGCACAACGTCTCCTTCTGAGACACATTTGCAGCTATCAGTCATATCGGGGCATAATTGTATCAGTAAATTCAAAGCATTTGTCACTTTTGCAATTCATGAATTTTAAGGTTCTTGCAAAGAAACCTTGCCGAAAATGTAAATGTGTTGAAATGTGTAACGCTTCAGAAGAGACAAGAACACTTCTGGTCGCTTTAACTCTGGCAACATAAACAAGAACAGCCACAAGGTAGTGTAATACGCTGTGCAAGACCATTCTATTGGCACAAGGCATGACCTTGGCTTTAACTAGCTGTCCTCGGGACAATTTGTGGTGTCTTCTTTTTTGGCTGCAAAGTTAGCAAGTATAGACTATTTAGCAAAATCTGCCACATTATCTTGAATTCTGACTAGTGTGAAAGTGCTTGAGCTTCAGCACTTTATTTTTTTGTACGCATGTGCTTCTATTCTTAATGTGCGTACACATGGTCAATGCGTACACATGGTCATGGCAACGATTGACCACACTGAAGTGAGCACCAAAATGTGTGTGGGCTGCCACAGGGGTGTCGACAGATTTTTTTTTTTGTAGGCGTGGAATTGGAGGAGGAACACAACTATGGTCTTAAGTGGGGCCCTGTTCGTGGATGTGATCGTGAGTCATTTTGCACTCTGTATACAAGGGGAAAATATTCGAAAAAGAGAGGAGGGTGTGAGGCTGGTGTGCCAACCCCTGGCTTTGCCACTGGGCTGCATCAACGTTGTATGCCTTGCCCTACTAAGCATAAAATGTGTATGCACAGCGTCTTTCCACTGACTACAGGGTGTACATGATGTGACGTGTGAAGTTAAAATGGGGCATTGGCATGCTAATATTTTTGTTGTGTCATCCTAAAATCAAATATCTTTCATGCTGTACTAGCCCTTTGAGCTGTTGTTTCGTTCTGTCACCTGTAGTATTAATGTAAATGTAGTGGGTAGATCACTAATTGTTTTCTGCTGATAACATTAGTCTCTTTCATATTGCTCTTGTAATAGTAAAGCATCATCAGCAAATTGCAAGCCATTCTTGAGTCAGTCTGATGAGACATTTTGTGTGTCTGTGACAGTCTGGTGCCATAGAGCAGAACAGGAATGGCTCAACGTACTCATGAACATACCAAGAAGATGAGTACTTGCAGTGTTATTACTTTTTTAATGTGTGAAATGCTCTCTCTGTAGCTGTTGTTTCACTAGAAAATTTTCCTTCAGAACAACCACGTTACTGAAAAAAAAGTCTGTTTTGATTTGCAGTAAATTTATATCTTGCTTTCTTCCCTTGTCTTGAGCCAGACTATCACAGTATCCTTATACAAATTCAATAGTGATTTTAATAATTGCTTTTTAATGTCATCACTGTGAAAAAAAATAGCAGTAGATAAAAATCCACCTGTGGTATTTCTTCTTCTCACAGTGGTGATGCATAGTGGCAAATTTCATTCATTCATCTATTGAGTATAAAGCATTACAAGTGCAGAGGGGGCACCAAACCCTACAAAACAAGGTTCTGGTGGCTGACCATCTGCCACTACATTTTATTTTAAAAATGCATAGCACAGTGATAAAGTGTCAAAAGGTCAGCACTTGCTAAAAATATAAAATGAAATGACATGCACAGCTTCCCAGTATGTGTCTTTTATTCTAAACTGAACCAAGATAACACCGTGACTGAAATTTAAAATGGGTTCAGTGGTGTCATAGAAAAAAAAAAGGTTTACCTTCTAGCACACGTGCATTTCTTCTAGCAAGCTGCTCAAATCGACAATGAGATGAAAGCTTGCAACAAATGACATAGGTTCAGTTCAGTTCAGTTTATTACCTTAAAAGCCCCCCTTTCTAGGAGGGACATTACATAAGGGGTGGGGTTTTATTTAGGTTAACATTAAGCAGTAAGAGTTGTTTTAGCATTGAAGATGATCAATAATACGGTCTTGAAAGGCAGATAATGAGGCGATGTTGGCGATGTCCCAGGTAAGGCCATTCCAGTCCGTGGTTGCTCGAAAAAAGAACGAGGCAGTAAAAGCAGTGGAGCGCGAAGATGGGCGGAAAACCTGAAACGAATGACTGGTTCGATGAGATATGCGTGCTGCGGCTACTATATCAGGTGGCTTATTGAGAGAAGAATGAAATAATTTGTGATAAAGTACGAGAGTTGCAGTGCAGCGGCGCAAAGAAAGGAGTGGCAGTCGAGATTTCGCTTTCAAAGATGAAATACTGATATCGTATGAGTAAGATGAGTGAATGAATCTGGCAGCACGGGTTTGTACCGCTTCTAATGCTTTGAATAAATACGCTCGATGTGGGCTCTATATGGCAGATGTATATTCTAATTTTGGTCTGATTAAAGATTTGTATGCACGTAATTTTACATGTAGGGGGGCTAGGCGGAGATGGCGTTTGAGAAAACCAAGTGCTTTATTAGATGCTGAAATTACATTAGCGACGTGGGTACGCCATGATATATCATAAGGCAAGGTTACTCCAAGATATTCATAAGATGGTGCTGATTCAATTTCGGTGTTAACGATGGAATAGTGGAAGCGATATGGGCTGTGGCGACGAGAAAAAGACACAAGTTTACAATTAGAAGGATTAAGTGTCATTAACCATGTGTTACACCAATTAAGCACGTTATTAAGATTGGTTTGGCGATACAGGTGATCATGCTGATTACTGATAGTGTGATAAATGGCACAGTCATCCGCGAACATGCGAATGCTGCAGGATACATGGTCGGGCGGCAAGTCGTTAATTATATTAGGGAAAGAAGGGGACCAAGGACAGATCCTTGGGGAACGCCTGATGTGACTGGGAGAGAGTTAGATAGGTGGCCATTAATAAAGACTGACTGAGAACGGTTAGTGAGAAACTGTTCAATCCAACGAAGAATGTTAGGGTCTAGGTGCAGGTGTGAAATTTTTAGCAAAAGGCGGCGGTGAGGAACTTTAACGAACGCTTTCGCATAGTCTAGAAAAATTACATCAGTCTGCATTTTACGGTCGGTCTAGGTTAGTGTGCAAGTCGTGAAGAAAGAGCGCTAATTGTGTTTCGCAGGAGCAACCTTTCTGAAATCCGTGTTTTGATCGATGAAAAAAATTACATGAGTCCAAGAAACTTGCGATTTGAGAGTAAATGACGTGTTCTATGATTTTACAGGGTACACTTGTTAATGAAATGGGGCGGTAGTTCAAGGGTGAGTCTCTGTTACCTGATTTGTACACTGGAACGACCTTCCCCGTTTTCCAGTCATCTGGAATGATTCATGAGGCGAGTGACTGTGAAAAAATCAAAAATAAATAGGCGGCACAAATTGATTTACTATTCTTCAGTAGCTTAGATTTTATTGAGTCCATACCGGCTGATGATGAAAGCTTCATGTTAGCGATTACGGACGCAATGCCTTCTTCGAAAAACGAGATAGTTGGCATGAATGCTTCGATGTTAACTGATGGTGACTGTGAAGGTACGTCCAGTTTTTGAGTAAAGACAGATGCGAATGCGGTGTTAAATATTTCCCCACATTCATGGTCTGTCACTGGTTCATGCGCGTCGTTAGTGTGATGTCGTGAGTCTGCTTTGGATTCAATAATTGCCAAAATTTTCTGGGGTTGCTGGTTAGTAGCTTTGGTAAGTCATCGTGATAAAATGTATGCTTGGCGTTCCGGATCTCAACTAGATGTGATTTTTCCACTTCGAAGTATTTATCCCAGTCTCTCTGCGTGTCACGGCGTTTGGTCGAACGGAAGAGCCGTTTCTTTTTATTTTCCAGCCGTTTTAAACGTACAGAAAACCATGGCTTATTGTGATTAGTATGAGAGGTAACCCTTGGATTGGACATATTAGTGAGCATACTTAATTTATTTTTGAATATTGACCAGTTTTCATGTACTGTGCGAGTGGGAAACACTGATTTGTACTCAGAAAAAAAGGTGTTAAGGTCTTCAGTTATTGCATCGTTTTTTCCCCGGTCGTAAAGGCATATTGTTTTTGCGGATGTTTACTTTGGAGCAGAACTGAATGAAAATAGGGCATGTATGATTTTATGGTCGCTGATTTCTGGGAGATAACTGATAGATGAAAGGTTCTCAGGACTGTTAGTTAGTATTAGGTCTAAGATGTTTGCTGTTTCTTGCATAACGCGTGTTGGTTCCGAGACTAAATGACTCAGGTTAAAATTTAAACATACGTCAATGAAGTTTTTAGCCTCTGCATGACATAATAATGAGAAAAAGCCTAGGTTATGCCATTCGATATTCGGGTAATTGAAGTCACCAAAGAGAAGGATGCGAGCATTGGGGTAAGTTGGAACAAGTTGCCTTAGGCTATTGTCTAGGTGCCTACAGAAGTCTGGATTAGTATACGCTGGCCTATAACAAACGCCAAGAAGTACTGTTAGGGGAGGAGCGTGACAAATGAGCCATAATGATTCAATGTCGGATGTGACGTGTACAACAGAACATAATATACCTTGGTGAATTGCGACCAGAACACCACCCCCTCGAGTACACTTTCGGTCGCTACGATACACGCGGAATTCGGGTAAGTCAGTCAGAATTTCAGCGTCCGAAATGTTATCGTTGTGCCAAGTTTCAGTTAGTACCAGTATATTGCTTCCGGATGACAAAACAATGTTCGATAAGAGTTCGCGCTTTGGAAGGAAACTGCAAATGTTAGTAAATATCACGGAAAATGAGAGTGGTTTGGAAAGTGCCGGGTGTTGTCGGTTTGTAGGTACATGGTGACAGGACGACTGATATGTGATTTCTTTAACTGTGCTAGACAATTTATCAAAAATATAACGTTTCGAACCGATGTGCAGGGTTTTATACCGCAAGGAGAACTTAGCAGATTTAGCCTTGGCAAATGCTATTAATTGTTTTCGCGTGTGTCGAACGGAGAGCGAAAAGTCCTCTCCAATGCTAAAGTTAGTATTTCTTAATTTCCGACCATTTGATAGGACCGAGTCCTTTGTTTTGTAACATGCGAATTTTACGATTATGGGACGATTTCTACCGAACGAATTACGACCAAGGCGATGAGCTCTTCCGAAGTCATGAGGTCCTACGGTTATTCCTAGATTATTTTGGCAGAAATTGATAATTATTTTTCGGAATCGTTCCATGTCTCGTAGTCAGTAGGGTCGGAGATACCATAAAAGATGAGGTTATTTCGACGTAATCGATTTTCCGCGTCGTCTAGGCGGTCTTCTAAATCCTCGATCTTGCGAGACATGCTGCTTCTGTCTACCCGCATCTTTTCGATGTCGTTTCGGATAGGAATAAGGGCCTGGTAGTGTGCTTCTAGGTCGGTCATCCGTTTGCATAAATCCGGTAATGTTCTATCAGTAGTGTTTAGCTGAGATTTGAGGCTCTGTACTTCGGCAATTACTTTAGATTTGCCTGCAGCTATTTCTGAAGTTCTGTCAACACGGCATCGTTTCCGCCAGGGCCAGGGTTAGTTTCCACATCTCCTGACAACATCAACGAGGAATGAATAACGGAAACACATTCGGCGGCAATGGCGAGACAGCACCGTGGGCTCAGCAACTGCACCAAGACGTAATTGCTAGTTTTTTTTTTTGCAAACAGCGCGTAGGATTTACTAACCTGCATCGCAAAGATTAGTGGGTTAGATGGCTGCGTTGAGGTGCAGTCACAGAGCCCACGGGGCGGTGCCGGCGATGGGTGCGCTTTTATATGCAGCGGAGCTGTTGACGTCGATGATGATGTGGCCGTCCACAATGCTTTGGCCTCCGGTAGACTTTGCTCCCCTGGCAGCACGGTCATCCCGGGTCGGCTGTTGACGAGCGACAGGTGGTAGCATCCCGTCGCCGCTGCGAAGCCCGGCAGTGCACACCGCGATGACGCACCGGCAAAGATGCGCACCGAGGTCAGCAATAGCTGGCTGGTGATCATACGGAAGATCGTCTGCATTGCAAAGATTAGTGGGTTAGATGGCTGCGTTGAGGTGGAGTCACAGAGCCCACATAGGATAGAACATTAAGCCACATGTGCTATCGTTCTAATTGTAAACTGCTGGAGGTATGAGCAATCAATTATTTTGTCTGAATAACTTTTGCATCCTCTAATGAAAGACAATAACGATTGCATTACACAAGGTTGTTTATTAGCAGCTTGCACAGGATATAGCATAGCGTACACAGGAAAACATGTCACGTTGTTCTTGTGTTGTAGTACAGACTCACAGTTTTATTTCACTTCATTTATTTCGCCCTTAAAGGCCCGAAGGCATTACATAAGGGGGGACAAGTAACAAGATAGGGTACAATGTTCAACAGGAAAAAAAGTAAATAAATAAATAAATGAATAAAAGCAAATAAGTTTACACTGGAGACAGGAATCAGAAATCACATGAACGAACTAGAACAAGATAAAAAAGATTACACAATGCTTTACATATGTTAAACAATTGCAGAGCAAAACTAAGTACAATTCTAAAACCATTGGCGATAAATACGAAGTAGTTGAGATTATCAGGAGAGAGGCTTGAAAAAATGTTCGTTCAGTTTTGCACGGAACGTTTCCCTGTCGGCGCATGAAGCGGAGTCATCCGGTAAGGCATTCCAGAGGGCTTGTGCATTAGGAAAAAAGGAGGTGATAAATGCTGTCGTCCGGCCATTTATGCGTGCAATGGGCCTGCTGTGATTTATGCGTGATGAATTTCTGTGAGCAGAGTGGAGCAACTGATGTCTTGAGCGTGGATGATAGTAGAAGCGGTGTAGAAGGCATAGACGGGTGATCAAGCGGCGGGATTCAAGAGTGGAAGGGAAAGAGAGTGTTTTAGCTCGGTAACGCTGGTTTTGTGTGGGCATTGCGAAGATATGAAGCGAGCTGCGCGATTTTGGATGGACTCTAATTTAGTTGTAAGGTAGGCTTGTGAAGGATGCCAGATTGCTGAAGCATATTCAAGTTTAGGTCGTACGAAGGTGATGAAAGCTAGTTTTTTTACGTCGGGGGATGCGCACTTCAGGTTGCGTCGAAGGTAGCAGAGTGTACCAGATGCTGTGGAGCAGATGGAATCGATGTGGCTGGTCCGGGATAGCGATGAAGTGAAGTGGACGCCAAGATATTTGTAGCACGATACAGAAGCTATGGGCACGGCGTTAATAGAATATATGTTGGCAAGTACGGCACGCTTACGGGTAAATGATAATGATTTGCACTTATCTATGTATGGGGGCATGAGCCATTTATTGCACCATGAAGCCATTGAGTCGAGGTCGCGTTGTAGCTTATTAGCATCGGCAGGGCTATTGATGACGGTGTAGATGACGCAATCGTCAGCGAAAAGTCGGCTATTAGATTTAATGTTAGCCGGCAAGTCATTAATGTAGATGAGGAACAGAAGGGGCGATAAACCGGCACCTTGCAGCACGCCAGATGTTACCTTAGCAAATGCTGATTGACAGTTATTAGCTGACGTGAACTGTTTGCTTCCCGTCAAAAAGTGCTTAATCCAGCTTAATAAGTTCGGAGGAACACCAAGAGAAGTTAGCTTGCGAATCAGGTGATTGTGAGGTACGCGGTCGAAGGCTTTTGCAAAATCCAGAAAAATGGCGTCTGCAGTCTGAAGGTTATTATCCATTTAATTAAGTAAGTCGTGCGTAAATTCGGTGAGCTGGGTATCACAGGAAAAATCTTTGCGAAAGCCGTGTTGAAGTGGATGGATGAAAACAATTGATTCAAGGTGGCTCATGAGACTAGATGCTATAATGTGCTCAAATAGCTTAGAACAAAGGCACGTTAAAGAAATTGGACGGTAATTAGCTGGGATTAACTGGTTGCCTGACTTAAAGATCGGTATAATCTGGGCTTTTTTTGACTCGCCTGGAACGGTGCCCAGTTCTAAGGATTGCAAAAATATTAGAAAAATAATAGGCTAGAATAATGGACAGTGTTTATCAAAAGCTTGGTGGTGATACAGTCACAGCCAGCCGATGAAGAAGATTTAAGATTACGAATTAGGTTAGAAATTCCATCAGGATTTATGTCGAATGGGAAAGTTCTCGAGGGGGACTGAAGGGAGAGGGCGAGACGGCAGTGCTATTGGCGGGGTTAAATGTTGATGCAAAGTAGTCATTAAGAACGGATGCGCAATCCTCACTGTTTATCGGTTGACCTCCTGAATCAACAAGTTCGATTTGGTTGCTACTTGACTTTGGTGAAAGCAAACGCCAAAACTTATTAGAATTCGATTTTAGAATAGATAGCAGATCCACTGAGAAGTATTTAGCTTTTGCTTCAGCTACCTCTTTCATGTAATGATCGGCGCACAGGCGATATTTTTCCCAGGCGTCGGTATTGTTGCGTAGTTTCGCTGATAGGTATAGGCGTTTTTTTCTGTTGAGTAAGGATCTTAGGCGTTTAGTGAACCACTGATTGAGTGAGTCGGTTTTGATAAGAATAGTAGGGATAAATTTATTTTTGAGATTTATGAGCTTGTTTCTGAACAGTTTCCAGTTAGCATAGACGGTACCAATTTGGTAGCAATGCCGGAAGGTTTCGTGGAATTGTGCTAGTCCCATATTTATGGCGTCGTAGTTTCCTCTTTTGTAATCTGTGATCGTTTTAGCTTCGGGTGACTTTTTTATGAGAGGCAAGTATAAGCAAATCTGCAAAATGCTATGATCACTGATACCAGGTAACACCGTTACACTATTTACATCATCAGGGTTCGTGGTTAGTAAAAGATCTAGTGTGCTGTTCCCTCTATTGGGGCATGATATGACTTGGTGCAAGTTCAAGTCTAGAGTAAGGTGGATGAACTGACTAGCTTCGTTTGTTGGGGCGGGGTTTGGAGTGGAGAGGAGGGGCCAGCTCATTAAAGGGTAGTTAAAGTCGCCGAACAAAAAGATAGAGGCATCGGGAAATTTTTTTTTTGACTTTAGTTAAGGCGCGCTCGAGTAATGAACAGAAAGAATTCGGGCTGTCGGGAAGCCTGTAGCAGATACCAAATACAGCCTTAACTGTGCGCTTTCGCACACAGATCCATGTTAGTTCGAGGGTGTCGTCGTGGAATAAAAAAGTGGAACACAAGGTATTGCGGACAGCAATGAGAACACCACCCCCTCTCCGGTCCAGCCGGTCACGACGATATATGCTGAAGTTCAAATTAGATGGGAGTATTTCATTATCACTAATGTCAGGATGTAGCCACGTTTCTTTTAAGAGTACGATGTCTGCATCAACGTCTTCGATTAGGCTATGGAGGTGGTCACGTTTGGGCATTACGCTGCGACAATTCGTGAAAGCGATGTTAAAAAGATGGTATGTTAAGGGCCGATAGCGTGGCAAGGTCGCGGACGCCTTCACATGATGTCAATTAGTGATAATTCTTGCATTTTTAGATGATTCAGTATGTGAAGGCTCAGCAGATACATTTTGGGTGCATTCTACAACGGTATCACTGACACAATCGTATTAGTAAACACGTTTACCTACAAGAAGTTTATCAAGTTTCAATTTAAAAGCGCATTTAGCGGGACTTATGTACTTAAGAAGCTTGGAGCGGGCCGAGCGAGTGGTGGCAGCGAAATCTTCTCTAATCGCATACTTGGTGTTTTTCAGCTTGGGTCCACAAGATAGAATACCGTCTTTAGTCTTGAAGCTGGAAAATTTAACAATAACAGGAAGTTTTTTGCTGGCCGTAAAGGTGCCGATACGGTGGGCTCTCTCGATGTTGCTTGAAAGCAGCGGCAAGGAGAGCTGCGTCGAAAAAAACACTTTAGCTTTATCTTCCGATTGCTGCCATGTTTCCTTGGGGTCGTCATCAAGACCAAAAAAAAAAGATTATACCGACGCATGCGATTGCTTACGTCGATGTTAGCAGCTCTAAGCGTGACAATTTCTTGCTTTAGCTGGCCTGTTTCAGCATTAATTAAAGGCATGGGTGAAAAGGGTTGTTTTGTTTCTAGTGCTGTAACGCGTTGGTCAAAAGATGTCAGAAGAATGGATTGTTGATTGCATACTTCTTTAAGCTGGTTTAGTTCAGTGCGCAATGCTGCCTGTTCGTTCTCTAGTTGCCTAAAAGTGCTCAAGACATATGGGAGGTCAACAGCATCTGGGGGTCCGGGGTTAAGTTCTATGTCGCCGGAAAGCAGTAATATCAAATCAGAAAGCAAAAGACAGGTGAGCATGTCGCAGCACAAATGAAAGTTGACAACGTGTTGAGCGTTGCCGGGGCACAACACCAACACGAGAAAACGATCGCTAGAACGATACTGTTTCGAACAGTCGAGGTAACTAACCTGAAAGGTTAACAGAGCGTTCAACATCGTGTGGCATGCGGTGTTGTGCCCCGAGCAGATGGCGTAACTTGCAGGAATATATTACGTTCTTTCGGGCCATGTGACCGATAACGTTGAAGCCGGTGGTTGTTGCCATGCAAAGCGGGATGCAGCCAAAACTGGATTTCCGGGCGGGTTTGGTGGGTTCCAGGGAATTCGTAGCTCAAGGATTGAAGCTCACGGACCGGTCCAGGTACTCGTGGTGGGTTGGGAAACACTGGGGCGTTGGCAGAGAGCCAGGACACCATCGCCTGAAAGGTTAACAGAGCGTTGAGCATCGTGTGGCATGCGGTGTTGTGCCCCGAGCAGACGGCGTCACTTGCAGGAATATATTGCGTTCTTTTGGGCCATGTGACCGATGACGTTGAAGCCGGTGGTTGTTGCCATGCAAAGCGGGATGCAGCCAAAACTGGATTTCCGGGCGGAATCGGTGGGTTCCAGGGAAGTTCGTAGCTCCAGGATTGAAGCTCACGGACCGGTCCAGGTACTCGTGGTGGGTTGGGAAACACTGGGGCGTTGACATAGAGCCAGGACACCATCGCCCGAAAGGTTAACAAAGCATTGAGCATCGTGTGGCATGCGGTGTTGTGCCCCGAGCAGACGGCGTCACTTGCAGGAATATATTGCGTTCTTTCGGGCCATGTGACCGATAACGTTGAAGCCGGTGGTTGTTGCCATGCAAAGCGGGATGCAGCCAAAACTGGATTTCCGGGCGGGTTCGGTGGGTTCCAGGGAAGTTCGTAGCTCCAGGATTGAAGCTCACGGACCGGTCTAGGTACTCGTGGTGGGTTGAGAAACACTGGGGCGTTGGCAGAGAGCCAGGACACCATCGCCCGAAAGGTTAACAGAGCATTGAGCATCGTGTGGCATGCGGTGTTGTGCCCCTTTAAAACAAACAGTGCAAAATACGTTGCATGCAAATGTGATATTGTGAGCATGTTTTACAGTAAGCTATTTATATAAACAAGTATAATGGAAGCAGCCCCATCAGCACTATAAACAATTTAATACTCTGTATTGTTGTAAAGCTACAGCAGCCAAGCCATTGTGCTAAAGATCAATTGATCATGCATTCACATACTCAATGCAAATCCACATGTCACAAGTAATGCTTCATTTCTTCCCATATTGCCTATGCTACAGACCACAAACAAGCTAAAGGATATGTTTGAAACACCTAAAAATGATTCAGTTTGAATGTGCGAGATCATGTACACTCACATTTGTATGTACATAGTGATCATATTGCCCCCCCTCCCCACTCCTAATTTCCTCAAAATAAAATCTGAGCTAATTTCAAACACGAGCTTTTAAGCACTAAGCCTGACAAATCATGGGAATTGTAACTTATTGCACGGAAAGCAACCTTAAGTGGGTCGTTGAGGATGGCACTGTGCACGTCATGCATATACTAGTCGGCATGCATGTTGTAAGATGCCTTCTTCGCAACATACTTGCTCGTTCATTATTATTAGTAACACCATGGTGTCGCATCAAACCCCAATAAAAAAACAGTACCCAAAGAGTAATATTTAGTAAGAATCAATCAAATCAGTTTTCTCAAAACCCGCCTGAACCCAAGTCGAAAAATACAAGTTGCCAATTTAGAGCAAAACTTTCTAATGTAGGACATCATACCGAATCAGCGGTACTACAACTGAACACATATCTGAAATTATGTTTTTGAAAGTGTGTCTGCAACCACATTGCCAATTTCTATACGAGTTATTGGTTTGAAACACTTAAAGTGATTCAATGCAAGTATGAACAGCATATGTTGCCACTTACATGACGAGTTCAACTTTAACAATTCTCGAGCAGTGACATTTTTGCATGGAAAACTGGCTTTCAGAAAATTGCTGATGGGATTACTAATGGCAAACAGTTGCCTGCCATTCAGTAAGTACACCTCTAGGAGCAGTGCAAGCAGTGGAGGGGGGGGGAGGTTGTGGGGGGCTGGAGCCCCCTGAAAATTTCCACCTGCTCCCCCCTGCCACCACAAAAGCAAACATAGTGAATCGCAGCACAGAAGTTCTCAGCGTCCATGCCCCCTGAAAGAACTCGCGTATCACGGGTGACCCCCCCATAGTGAAGAAATCCTTGCGCCACCCCTGTATACCTTTGTTTTCTGCTACCTGTATATTTTTGCCGCATTGTTTGAGCGACCGCCCCGGAAAGGCGTTGGTCTCTGGTTCGATCCCCGGACCAGGATAAATTTTTCGGCAACTAGCTTTTCCTTGTGAGAAATCCGTACAGATTTCCTTGTCGCCTCGTGCCACAAACGGGTGGTTGTCTAGTTTCCCTTTCTGAACCATTCTGCCTTCCTGCAGGTTTCCACAGAACTTATTTGCATTACTTTGTTGTCTCAAGTTCCACAAAGTAATTGATTATTTCGCAAACATTAACAATGTTGTGTTCCTTCAGAATCATGCATTATGTCGTACCATCCAAAAGGAGCATGTGTTTCAGATGATGCATGCTGCTTTTTTTTCATGTTTTTTAGTAAAAGTGACAAAATCAAATCATTTCAATCGGAATAATTTCTGGCAACACACGTGTCATATTCAAGTGCGAGTATTCACTGGCCCAAAGTAAAGAATCTCTTTTGCATGCTTGAAGTGTGATTATTAATATGATGATAAGAATAGAATAAAAAAAGTGTGCATTCATGCGCAACGGTATGCTTTTGTGTGCAACCAGCACAAGTAGTGTTGACCAACATCCTACGCTAAGTGAAATCTTACATTGCATTTCTACATTAGGACAAAACTATTTACTTTCTTATGTGTGCTCGCATGCTAGTCATAATATCTGCTGAAGTCACTGCAGTGCTCAGATTATAGTGTTACGGTCCATGTGCTTACTGTAACTCATAATGATTCCTTCAAAAAACTGTGCTGGTGGCTACGTGTGCTTTGGTATCACATTATGTAGGATGTATTTTCACTGGAAGGAAAAAACCACCATGTTATGCGAATGAAATATTAAAACGTATGCCAGTAATTGTCATCTGCGTTTGTTTTTAATTTTTATGTTTGCCAGCACTTGTTTGCTAGTGCCAACCTTGCTGATTCTTTTTGCATATACCTCAGGATTATGCAAGGAAGATGTTTCCACATGAAACTCAGCTTGTAAAATAGTCTTGCAGGACATCTTCAACTCAGTGTGCGCTCAAGGAACAATGCATCATGGATGCAACCACTTGTTTGAAACAAACTGAGTGTGAACTTTGTTTCGTACAAGCACATGCATCGATGATGCACTGTACTTTTACTTTTTATTAACTTCAGTGTGACTGACTTAATGCTGCCGCCATGTCACATGTGGTGTAAGCTGATGTTGCCAGCAGAAAATAGACTTTCTCGTTGTATTGCTTTTGAATCAAATTCTGCGGTCAATTTTTTTAACAATTCTAATCATCGCTTCCAAAAAATTTCACTCATTCAACGCCTGAAACAATTGTAATGAAATTCGGTTGACTTTCATTTCTGGAACATGCTTGTCTAAACTGAGCATTTGTTTAGACTGGCACAAGATAATGACGTGAGCATGTTTTCACCAGTAAGACAATGAGGATGGTATGTGCCCATAGGGTATCCCTTCCGAGGAATTTGTATGTAAATGCAAATGCCCTTGGAGAAAGAGGATGCATCCTGACAAATCAAGGGGACAAGAGGACAGTTAGGTTGTCATGAAGTTATATGCTTTGGACATGCAGTGTCACATTTACGATATCGTCCATCAACTGACAGTTTCCAAGACCTGGTTAACTGGAGACGTGTCTCGTTGATGTGGTAGGGAATGCAGTATCTGGTGAGGAGTTTAAAAACCAGGCCAGTGGTTCATCAGCCAGACTAAAAGTCTGTCCAGTGTGTGTAGGGAACTTTGCTGTCACGACAAAGGATCATTTGTGGTTGTTAATGAGCAGGCCAACTGACAGCCTTTCTTAGTGTATTAAGAGGCTACAGACAGCACTGTGCATTCTTATCAGTCAAGGATGTTAGCCAGGCATGTTTAAAGTGTACAGTCAATCCCTATTCGAAGGTTATTACGCGAGCCACAACCAAGAACTACAGCATTTCAATGTCCCAGAATACACTTTCGAGAAGAAGGTGGTATAACGCAAGCTTAACACACTCTTTTTGCTGTTCTTCAAGCAGCGATCAGTCCCACCTGGAGAAGCTGTTTAAATGAAGCAGTGCCTAGCACCAGCTGTAACATATTTTCCCAAGTAAATTTGTAATTGGCTGCGGAGATAGAAGCCCATGAAGAATCACGCAACGCCATTCCCATCCGCACATATCCAACATTATGAACCGTGCTGGATCGCAAATACACCATGTGTACAAACAGTACATTTCCCGGCTTCATGTGTCGACACATTGGCCACTGAACCAAAACGACCCACCGTGGCTGCTTGAGCTACTAACTATTGAAACCTCAATAGAAGGACTACGCAGTAAACATGAAGTGCCAATCATTGCAGCACAGAAGTTGGCATCATATCATCTGTTTGACAGGTACCAAGGATCCACTCACGTGTACACTGACGGCTCCGTCACCAAAGAGACAGCCACATCAGCATTCATAATTCCGGAATCACGCGAAGAATATGCATGTCGGTTGGGCCAACTCTCCTCTTCAACAACGTCGGAGCTCGTAGCAATTTTGCTAGCCACAAGCGTTAATAAACTGTCAATGACACCAAGAAAATGGGTGGTAATTACAGACTCTCTGGCAGCACTGGCATGTGTGGAAAATGCCACTTCAAGACACATTGATGTGCGTATAGTATACGCTATTCTGAAGGAGCTCTCAGAAGCTACGAAGTCAAATCTTCGAGTGGCATTTCAATGGATTCCCAGTCGCTGCGGAATTAAGGGAAATGAAATGGCAGATGAGTTGGCGAAAACCGCTCATAATTTTACGCAAACGTGCCTCATTCCGGTATCTCAATATGGTGTAAATAGAATTTTAAGAACAACAAAACGTGAATCATGCCTTTCTACCAGGTTCACAGACAAAACAAAGGAATCGATCACTATATTCTGTTGATCTTAATCTTGAATACCAATTAGACCGTGACCTCCCAAGACGTATCGACACACTCATTCATCACCTACGACTCGGAACTGATTACACAAAGCACTTCCTCCTTCGTATTAAGCGTGCAACATTGTCAGCATGTTCATGCGGCCACGACGGCAAGGATATCTGTCGCCTCTTGCTCGACTGTCTGAAACACGACACACACTGAAGGCGACTAGAACAGGAACTGCATAAGCTAGATCCTGAGTGGTCATTCGCGCTGAATAAAATACTAGATCCATGGCCATCTATAACAAACGGCGAAGCAATGTAGGTGCTGCAACAGTTGTTCGAAGAAGCGAAGATTTGTGACGACTACTGAGCGGACAAAAGTTAAAAGTGAGCGTGGCATCTACGTGTTTGTTCTGCGCATAGGAGAACTTTTGCTTTCACCCGTGTAGAACTGTATATATGTATATATGCTATTGTTTTTTATATGTTTATTTGTACCAATCAAGTGAAAAGGGGTAGCCGTCGCTAAGTAACGGTGACAAAAACTCCTCCGTTTATATTCTATTTCAATGAAAAAAGAATACAATTAGATTGCGACGAAGGAGGGCCTCATAACTGAGAGAAATAAATGTGTACATTTCGCCTGATGAGTTGTTGTAGCATGAAACAGGCAATGAGGGAGAGAAGAATGCACAATCTTGATTTGCACTGTTTATGCCACTAGGCCCCTGGGATGTTAGGCATGTCAGCAGTCGCACGGCAACTTTTATATCTCGTGCAACTGTACAAGTATGTTGATAAGCAAACGTGAAGAATACAGAAAATCCTGTTTAGTGGAAAAAAAGGTAGATTCCTGCAGTTGGTCTGTGCCAGGTGTCGACCCAGTGTGAGGTCATTCCGGTACAGCCAAGTCACAACCTTGTCCTATCGTGCGCAAAGCAGATACCCAGACCCAGTGCCCCAAGCTCGACAAGTGCAAGCCTCCGCCTCAACCTCAATCTATGTGTATTATTGTTGCTGAAGCTCGGGTTCGACCAGCATTAACAAATCAGACCCACAAATGACATTTGCTTATTAACAAAACAGATCACTTCAAGAAAAGAATGTTACTGCAGCACAGGTGTCAATGAGTTGCCCCACTAAAATGAGTGTGCCACTAGCTTCACAGTTACTGCAATCAGAAACAGTCGATGTGCGTAAAATGAGAATGTAGAAGACGCTGAAAAGCACGAGCTACCATCACAGACAAGTGAAGGATTCACCAAGCATTAGAAAGGGTCAGTGGATGTCCCCGTTCAACCAAAGAAAGCAGTAGCATGGGTCAAAGACAATAATTAGGAGAATTTATGAAAGGTCGTATGAAGTTCAAATGGAAGACAGCATTCTGAGAAGGAACCGAGTAGTCAACAGGGCAATCCCTTCTTCAGACAAACACATTGAAGTCAGTGAGCTAGAGATAGATCAAACAAAACAGACTGGAATTTCTGCCGGACCTCGAATAATCATACAGCCTCCAAAGAGGCTCCAGGATTTCGCAGTTGGTTGAAAGATTGACTTCAGAAAGGGATAAATGTAACAAAAAAGATCCACAAATGCAGAAGCGTTCCCACTCTTTCGCTAGTTGGGGTGGGGCAATCCTAACCACACACACACACACACACACACACACACACACACACACACACACACACACACACACGCACACACACACACACACACACACACACACACACACACACACACACACACACACACACACACACATTTATCGTGAAGCGACCACTTATAAACGACCACGAAAAAAGTAAGAGGATAAACTATTTTTATACAGCAGCATATTGTTTGCCATTGCTTCTTTGGCATTTAATATTGTCTGTGTGCCACAAAATAGCCTGCCTCTTACATCAGGAATCTGTGAACTTTCGCTGTGTTCATTACAGCGCATGCACAGTAAACAGGGCATTCATGCACTGAACAATACCTAAACCTTTTTGGGGTAGTCGGAGAGCATATTTTTTTAATATTATTCAAGTAAAGTAGCCGCCAATCACATTATCAATCGTTACTTATAGCAGCTTCCAAGATGAAATAACATGAGCGGAATAATATTTTTTCACTTGCAGCATCAAGGCGTTTAGTAGTTTGTGCGCGCACACATCTCTGTGAGCTCGTCCTTGCTGAGAGAGAGGAAGAGAGAGAAATAAACAGAGCTGCACGTGTGTGCTTCTTTGCTGTCCAAGTTGTATTTTGAGCTGGAAAGACCATTCGAGTTGAATGAAAACCTATTACCTGACTCTCAATTAAGCCTCCATTGGGCTTGGCAACACCGCAACCATGGTCACGGCAACTCACCTGCGACACCTTTTCGTATTGCAGGCGCTATTATGGTCTCGTGCTGTCCCATGCGACGACGTGCGCCCAGGTCATCCGCCGGAGGCCCTCCCGCTCCCGGTATGGATGCGCACTGCACGTGGCCCGACCTCGCCTGCTCAACCACAACACCAGAACACAGGATACCTCAAGTTTTCCGCATCAGCGCCCACAGCGTGAGCCAGTGCACTGGATATCGCCACCAGCTCACGTGGCCGCAACAACTGCTGATCTTCTGATTACGTCCTCCTCGCCACCGGAACGCATATATTCATGCAGGCCCGGCGCGGCCCCCATTCGGCTTGGCAACACCGTAACCATGGTCACGGCAACTCACCTGCGACACCTATTCGTATTGCAGGTAAAAAATTAATATTCATTGTATCCACGTCGCTCTCGTTATGCGGCGCTACTGGTGTTGCCAAGTCCAAAGTGCTGTTTAGAAATTGCTGTTGATTGTGCACATGTCATCAAACAGATATTAGCGCTGTCAGGTGACATAGAATTGAACCCAGGTCCTACCACTTGTTTCGGTGAAGCGCAATAATCCAGTGACTTACTCTTGGTTCTTAACGAACTCCAGTCTGGTCAAGTTTCCATGCTGCAAGAACTCAAATCCATTCAGCAGAAGCTATCCCAGAACGACAGCGCTATTTGACAACGCTAAAATAGAACGTGATTGTGAATTTATAATGGATATAAAAGAGCAAATCGACGATATTCGGTTACTTTCTGATAAAAACGCAAAAGATATAGCAACAATCAGGGTGAGATTAGTCGACTCGGAAGACCGAGCGCGCCGTCCTAACCTCGTATTTTTTGATTTTCCGGATCGCGAGCATGAAACATGGGCAGAATATGAGGCTTCAGTGCGGCAATTTTGCAGCAAAGAACTCAACACCACTATTGAACCTATGGAAATGGAGAGAGCCCATAGACTCGGGAAATACGATTCAAACAAAAGCTGCCCAATTATCGTTACATTTGCTCACTTTAAGACTAAAAATAAAGTTCTGTCGTGCGCCTCTAAACGAAACGGTTCCAATTACCGAATATCTGAAGATTTCTCCCCTAACACACTAAAAGCAAGGAAACATCTTGCTGAATTCGGAAGAGCTCAACGGCAATCGTTCAGACTTCGACAAGACAAGTTAATTGTTGGTAGTGTAATGATGAATGTAGTGGGTCATGCAGATCTCGGCAAACACATTGTCAGTGCTAAGCACGAGACACTCGGCCCGAACTGTCACTGATTTCGCTAGCTAGGCCTACGATCTTACCTGGTCTCAAATAACAGTTTCGACTGTCTCTGTTCTTTATTATAATTGGTGGAGTTTTCCGGATCTCCTTGCAATCCTGGAGTTGCGAAGCCGGACTCTACCTGCTGTCATTACCACTGCATCTGCCACAAGCCCTCCTCCTATGGCTTCCCAGGCCATCGTGTGCTCCGGCCTGGTCCGTCACCGGGATCCTGCCATATTCAGCGGCACTGACGATCACGACGTCGACGACTGGCTGGCTACTTACGAACTCGTGAGTGTCTTGAACAAATGGGACGAAGCCACGAGACTGGGCACTGTCGGCATTTACCTCAGTGGCATTGCCCACTTATGGCTTTGGAACCATGAGACCGACGTTCCCACCTGGGCATCAGTCAACGCAAAGTTCAGCGAAGTCTTCGGTCGTCCTTCTGTCCGCAAACTTCGTGCGGAGCAGCGCCTTCAGTTGAGATCTCAACTGCCTGGTGAGAACTTTACAAGGTACATAGAAGACGTCATTGACTTGTGCAAACGCGTCGATGTGAACATGACAGAGGTGTACCGCATCAAGCACATTTTTAAGGGTATTGACAAGGACGCTTTCCAGATGCTCATTTCAAAAAGCCCTGCTACTGTTGCCCAAGTTACCGAGCTCTGCCAAAGCTATGATGAGCTCCGCCGGCAACGTCTCGTCAACCGCCATGTTGTCCCACATCAGGAATTGATGTCCGGCTTAACTTCCTCGCAAGACCCCGTCCTCCTCTCGCAGATCAAAGATTTCGTGCGCGAAGAAGTTGCCCGCCAATTCTCGCTCATCTCTGGCTTACCTGAGCGCAGTGCGTCGCTTAGACCTACTCTACGGACTATTATACGAGATCAAGTGTCTGAGGTCCTTCCTCCGCAGCTGGTGCCAACACAATGCACCATTGACGTACGCTGAAACAGCAGCACGACCAAGACCACAGACGTTCCAAGCAACGCCTCCACGTCCTGCTCCTGTTTATGCTGCCCAGCCGCCACGACCTCCAGTTCACCGAGTCCCTAATCCATGGCGCACTGCCGACAACCGATCGATCTGCTTTTCGTGTGGTCTACCCGGGCACGTCGCACGTCTGTGCCGCCGCTGCCAACTCCACTCACGTGAAAACCCACGTCCATATGAGAACGATTACACGTACACTCAATACACTCCAGACCCCGAATTGTACGCTGCTCGACCAAGCCACCGACCAGCTCTTGATCGCCGATCTCCTTCTCCACGTCGACGCTCGCACTCCCCGAGGCGCCGACGCCCCCCTACAATCGACGCGGAAAACTAAATGACGCAGTTTCCGAGACAAGAAGTGCGTCCTCGTCGCAAAGCTCAAGCCCTCTTCGTTCGCCGCCAAATGTAATTAATGCTGTTCTTAAAGGTGTACCCGTACTTGCCCTTATTGATACCGGTGCCGCAATTTCTGTCATCGCCGAAAACGTTTGCCGTTCAAGTCGAAAAGTGACAACGCCTTAGTTGGAATCTTGTCTTCATACTGCCACTGCACAGCCTGTGCAGCCTGTGGCCGCGTGTACTGCCAGACTTGTAATTCAAGGTGTGCCCTACAAAGCGCAGTTCGTAGTGCTCCCACACTGTTCTCATGACATCATTTTAGTTTGGGATTTCCTCTCCCATCACCTAGCCATCATTGATTGCGCCCGTCTCGAAGTCGCCTTTTGTCCCCTTGGTGATGCGCTACCAGTGCACGATCACCCTTCCTACGCGAAGTTGGTCATTAGTGACGACACCCAAATCCCTCCACGCGCTACTCTTTTCGCAAATGTGTCATGTTCCGCCGTCGTCGAAGCTACCGCATTCTTCACGCCTTCCGCTGCTTTCGTTCATCGCCACTTATCACCGCTCCCAACCACACTCCTTACACTTCAAGGTGGTGCGACCAACGTGCCTGTGGAGAATTCGTTCCCATTCACAAATACGCTGCTTCGAGGCCAATGTATCGGTTCGATAGAATCATTCAAAACCATCGCTACACTTGACGTTCCTGATGAATCATCGGAAGTCAGCGCCCTTTCCTGTAGTTCCGTGAATGACCCTTCCACTACCGACATTTTCAACCGTGTCATTGACGAAGGCTTAGACCCACAACAGAGGAGTGAGCTTTTGAGCATCCTTGACAAGTTTCGGCCATCTTTTGACAGTCACAGCGCTACTTTAGGTCGAACATCTACCGTATGCCACCAGATCGACACAGGTAATCACCCACCACTACGGCAGCGACCATACCGTGTTTCGCCGACTCAACGCTGTGTCATCGATGAAAAAGTAAGTGACATGCTAAAGCGAGGCGGCGTTCAACTATCAAACAGTCCTTGGGCGTCGCCGGTTGTTTTAGTTAAAACGAAGGATGGCAAGATACGCTTTTGCGTAGATTATTGTCGCCTAAACAAAATAACACGCAAGGATGTTTATCCTTTGCCTCGAGTCGACGACGCCCTCGACTCTTTACAAGGCGCAGAGTTCTTTTTCTTCCTTGATCTACGTTCTGGGTACTGGCAAGTGCCCATGAATCAGGATGATAGGCCAAAAACTGCCTTTGTTACACCAGACGGCTTATACGAATTTAATGTGTCGCCATTTGGCCTATGCAATGCGCCGGCAACATTTGAGCGCATGATGGACACTATCCTGCGAGGCCTCAAATAGAACACGTGTTTGTGCTACTTAGACGATGTAGTGGTATTTTCGCCCGATTTTCCCACGCACCTCTGTCGCTTGGAACAGGTTCTACGCTGCCTCTCTGCAGTAGGCCTCCAACTCAATTTGAAGAAGTGTCACTTTGGAGCGCGCAATCTGATCATTCTCGGACAGGTCGTGTCGAAGGATGGCGTTCTTCCTGACCCCGCTAAGCTACGTGCTGTTCGCTAGTTCCCGAGGCCTGCGTCTCTCAAGCAGCTGCGTAGTTTCTTTGGGCTTTGCTCATACTTCTGCCGCTTCATCCGGGCTTTCGCCTCGATCATGGCGCCTTTGACAGACCTACTTTAGGGAGAACGCAATCTATCTGCGTGGTCTCCAGCCTGCGACAGTGCCTTTGCGAAGCTCCGTGAACTGCTTACAACACCACCCATACTGCGTCATTTCGATTCAATCGCTCCCACAGAAATCCGAACAGATGCTAGTGGTGTTGGTCTTGGCGCTGTACTCGCCCAACGAAAGCCTGGTTACCAAGAATATGTTGTTGCGTACGTGAGCCGCACTCTTATAAGAACAGAAGCAAATTATTTGGTAACTGAGAAAGAATGCCTAGCGATTATCTGGGCCATTACAAAATTTCGGCCTCCTCTGTACGGCCGCCCTTTCGATGTTGTTACCGACCACCACGCGCTCTGCTGGTTATCCTCCCTCAAAGATACCTCAGGGTGCTTGGCACGATGGGCTTTACGGCTCCAAGAGTACGACATCCGTGTCATTTATCGCTCAGGCCAGAAGGACGCCGATGCCGACGCTCTTTCGCGTTCGCCTGTTTCTACTGATATTGCGAGTGTCTTCATCCAAGACAACTTTTTTCCACTATCAGGACTCATCAACCCGGCTGCGGAGCAGGGCAAAGATTAGTGGATTGCGTCTCTGATGGATTACCTATCTGAAACACTCGCCCACCCGCAATCTCGAGCGCTGCACCGACAAGCCTCTCACTTCGCCATCCGTGATGAAATACTTTATCGCCGCAACTACCACCCTGACGGTCGCAAATGGCTACTTGTCATACCCAGGCATCTCCGTGCCAGCATATGTGCTGCTTTCCATGCCGATCCGCAGTGTGCACACGACGGTTTGTTTAAAACCTACGCCAGGCTACGTTTTCGGTTTTATTGGCGCGGCATGTACGCATTCGTTCAAAAGTACATTCGATCTTGCACAGAGTGCCAACGCCGCAAGCACGATTCTAGCCGTCCTACTGCACCAATGCAGCCGTTACCGTGCCCAGTGCGACCATTCGACCGGGTTGGAATAGACCTTTATGGTCCTCTACCATATACATCAGCTGGGAATCGCTGGATTATTGTAGCGATCGACCATCTCACCAGATATGCGGAAACCGCCGCTCTACCAGCCGCGACGGCACGTGACGTTGCGTCTTTCCTGCTGCAACGTTTTGTTCTGCGTCACGGCGCTCCACGTGAACTTTTGAGCGACCGAGGCAACGTCTTTCTCGCGGATGTTATTCAAGAACTTCTTGCAGAATGCCATGTGATTCACCGCTGTACTACCACATATCGCCCACAAACAAATGGCTTGACCGAGCTTTTCAACCGTACTCTTGGCGACATGCTTTCTATGTATGTCGCCTCCGACCACACCAACTGGGACCTTATCCTTCCCTACATAACGTATGCTTACAACACCGCACCTCAAGCGACGACAGGCTTTTCTCCCTTCTTTTTACTTTATGGTCGAGAACCATCATCTCCAATCGACACCATTCTCCCCTACCGACCCGACTCATCCGAAGGCACACCAGTTTCCGAAGCCGCGCGGTAAGCGGAAGAATGTCGGCAATTAGCTCGCACCCTTACAACACAAGAACAAGGGCTACAGAAATTTCGTCATGACGATGGACGGTCCAACTACCAATTTTCGCCCAACTCTCTTGTTTGGCGGTGGGTGCCCCCGAGTGCTGCTCCTGGCACCTCTACAAAGTTTGCCAGCAGGTACCATGGACCTTACCGCGTCATAGAACAAACTTCCGCTGGTAACTACCTCATCGAACTCCTCACGGTCACTGTGGAGCGATTTCGTCAATTCATGTCTAACGTTTGGACTTATGCAATTAGTCGATGAACCTACGTGCGACAGTGATGACTCCATTCATATTCTTGACCTTGTTCTCACTTCTGAGCCTGAAAGAGTGTCCCAGATGACGTTCCTACCAGGACTCAGAGACCACTTAGTAATCCATGCGTCCTATTCTTGTAAACTACATCATTGAAAAAAAAACAAAAAATATAACACTTTATGATAAAGGCAATTATTCGGCTATAAACTCAGATCTCGAACAACTCGCTGATTTCTTTCTTTTCGACCTTTCACAGCGTTCAGTCGAAGCTAATTGCTGCTATTCAAAAACAAAATATTTGATCTATTCACCCAGCATGTGCCCACAATTACCGTAATCGAGAAAAAGTCATCCCCGTGGTTTAACAGCGCAATAAAACGCCTAAATAACAAAAAGAAACGACTCTTTCGATCGGCAAAGCGGTCCAATAGCGCATGTGCGTGGAACAAGTACAACGCTGCAGAAAAAGAATTCGATAAACTTGCGAACAAAGAAAAACTTTTATTTTTTTTCACAAACATTGCCCGCTATGTTAAGCAACAACCCCAAAAAATAGTGGCACACAATTAACCCCAGCACCTTCCAACCTTTAGTACTGCACAACAATCAAAATCATTCAATTCCTGATCACGAGGCCGCCGAACAACTTAACAGCTTTTTTTTCTTCCGTGTTTACCGTTCAACCTGTCGATAACTTGCCTTCATTTCTTAATCTCAACCATAGTGAGATGCTGGACATTTCATTCTGCTCAAACGGCATCGCAAACCTGATCGACTGATTGAAACTCACATCTTCGTGCGGCATCGATGGTATCAACGCGAAAATGCTCAAAAACACGAAATCAATTGCTAGTACACCACTGTGTCATATTTTTCAGCAGTCACTATCATCAGGAGTGGTGCCGGAAGATTGGAAAGTGGGCAAGATTGTTTTCGTGCCCAAATAAGGCCCTTCATCTCTTTGCAGCAGCTATCGCCCCATTTCCCTTACTAGCGTTTGCTCCAAACTGAGGGAGCATGTGATTTACTCTAACATCGTCAAGTTCTTAGTCAGCAATAACTGTTTTCAGTCCAGTCAGCACGGCTTTCGCTCAAGATTTTCACTTGACACACAACTAGCTTTATTGTATAATGATATCAGTTGCAGCCTCGACATAAATATACCTGTTGATGCCCTCTTCTTAGACTTGGAAAAAACATTCGACAAAGTCCCGCTTTAATGGCTACTGCTAAAGCTTTCTCCTCTAAACATTATTACAAATGTATTTAATTGGATTCGCAGTTTCCTTACCAATCGCCAACAATTTGTGCATGCTAACTCCGTCTCATCTAGCCGTTCCTCTGTAATCTCTGGTGTGCCGCAAGGTACAGTGCTCGGACCATTAGTTTTTATCATTTACATCAATGACCTTCCATTAAACATCTCTTCAAGCATTTGCCTCTTTGCAGACGACTACGTCGTATACCGTCCCATAGCAGACAGCGCTGACACTACTACACTTCAAAACGACCTCAATCTAATCGTATCCTGGTGTGATAAGTGGTTAATGTCTTTAAACATAAAGAAAACTTCATTGGGTATCTTTTCATTGCAGGCCTCATCACCAGTCAGCAGAATACACCATTTCCGGCACTGCAGTCTCCTCCGCTGATTCATACAAATATCTTGGTGTCACATTTTCGAGTAACACTTCCTGGTCAGCCCACGTGACTAACATAGCCAACTCCGCGAATCGCACTCTAGGTTTTCTACGTAGACACTTAAGTCTTGCGCCCCCATCAGTTAAACTAATATCGTAGGTCACACTTGTTCGTCCAAAATTAGAGTATGCATGTTGTGTCTGGGATCCCCACCAATCTCACTTATCCTACATTCTCGAATCAATTCAAAACCATGCTGCGCGTTTTATCTACTCTGAATATACCTACAATTATAGTGTTTCCAAACTGAAAACTCGTGCTCACCTTTCTTGTCTAGAATTACGACGTCACATATCTCGACTATGCCTTTTTCACAAATTTTATCATGCCCCATCGAAGTTCCAACCATCCTGCCAGTCCATTGCTCATCAAGCCGCACAAACCATTCAAGCGTAGTGTATCCTCCACCAGCCCAAAGTATTGCACATCTTCGCTCCTTTTTTGTGACAAACGCATGGGACTGGAATCGTCTGCCTACAACTACTGTGCACCACTCCGACCCGCATCAATTCAAGATTGCCCACGAATCACTTTTTTTTGTTCTGTAATTAATACCCATCCCTCAAGTAATACCCCAGCTGGGGCCTTTGAGGTGTTCAAAATAAATAAATAAATAGTGCTAAAACCATACTTTTTCACCTTCTCCTTGGTCCGGTGGCTAAAGTTAAAGGACAAGCTTAAAAGCTGAGATTCCCATTGCACTCGAGTCCACTGCTTTTTTCGTCGCCACTTTGCAAGCTACCACCATTGCTCCAAGTTACCATAAGTACGGCTGATCAGGTTTATCGGAGACTAAAGCGGAGACCCCTTTTTGTCGCTACGAGATAACACTAGAACATTAAAAAAGATTTGTAACTTAAATGAGCTCACAGCAGCTTCGACAAAGCAGCATTGATATCTGTTTTCGATCAAAGAAAATAATTTTCCTGAAGCAGCAGATCGTTTCACCAGTCCATAAAAAGTTTGCTCATTCGCATCCGTAACTGCATCAGTCAGTCGCAGCAGAACAAAAGCGTGGACAAGTTTTACAATGTTATTGGGCCCCTGTTCAGCGCTGGCCGGCTCTGCATTGCTCAGCACAAGGCACCAAAGCGCCGCTTAGGCGGCTCGCACCGCAAGAGCCTACAAGAAAAATCGTCACAACTACAGTGTTAGAGAAATTTCACTTTCTTGTAATATTCCCTCATATTAACATAATTCAAGGAACACTGTGGTGAAGGAAAACTTCGCCTCAATCGTTGCTTTCCCCGGCGTGCAGCCAACAGTCACCACTGTTGAAAGTGGGGGGGGGGGGGGGGCTCGCGCTTCCCTTGCCCTCCACGGCTGGTTCGCCTATGCTTAGATGACGCAAAACATCGTTCGCAGCATCCTACACAAGCCACATGCTTCTTTGGAATTCCTCACTTTCTCCTTCTCTGAGACGGCACTGTGTTCGGGGTAGTTGTTATTGATCCATAACATTTGTGAGCATTAAATGCACATATGTAAGACGAGCCAACTGCTTGTCCTGTGTCCTTCACTCGTGTGACGCACGTGCATTTAACGTCTACAAAAGTTAGAGATCTTTATTCTCTTTTTCATTTACACCTCCACCTCCTTTTCGAGCTCATGAAGTATCAAGTGTCCGCCCCTTTGACTCTGCACATGGGCCTCTCCCCCACCTGAATCTCCATTATGCATTCCTGCCTCTATGTAGCCCTACCTATTCTTGTACTTCAACGCTTATTCAACTCTGCGAACTTTCATTTAAGAGTCAATGAAACCGTTTTTGAAGTTTTGTCAGCGTTTAGCTTAGAGCACCGTGAAACCATTCGCACCATAAATTGAGTGACACGCAGTGTACCATGGCCGCTACAGACAATTATATCATGCCCTCCTTCTCACCTATGCCTGACTGCCGCAACTCACGAGGCATGCTGGCAATCGCAGAGCTCTCATGAGTGCGCTCACCTTTTTGAGCTTTTACTAGTCTAGACCTCCGAGATGGCACACCGACAGGTTGCGTGCAGTCTCGGAAGCCATCACGCAGTGCGCCTGGCAGCACGTACGCCGTCTGGCAACAGAAACAAAGACCATGAAGTAAGTGGTTGATATCTGCTCTGATAGGTGCTGCCACCCTACCGGTTGATCTTCTGCACATTCAACAGCCCATAACAGCCAGTCAGATAAGCAGCCATGTTGACGTGGCTGCTGACGTGCTCTGGGAGGAGCATGTTGATCTATGAATGGGCAGTTTAAAAGGCATTCGACTGAGTTGCAACGATCTGCACCGATTTCCAGCGATTGGCAGCTTACAAGCGTAGTATTAAATTACACAGTTTACGCAGAGTGTTCAAACCAGTCTCTAAATAACACTTGAGACTTAATCTACCAGCCCAATGTGTTTGCACAAAATCACCAAAACCGTTCCAGGTTTTTTTTAACAAAAGCCCAGTCTTTTATCAGCCACTTATATAAGTCATAGCAAGAAAAACCATTACAAAGTGCCCACCTATAATTCATCATCATCAACAACCACATAATTTTAAAAATTCACAGCTACACAGGAGTGTAATTTGCTTAACAGACACATAGTAGGTACTTCGCGGTCGCAATCGCAATTGGCACCCTGGGAAAATTTACAACGGCCAGTATTCTACAATGTGCACAAATTGTCCATCTTTCACCACATGATTCACGTGTTCATAAATAAATGAAGATTGGCAAGCAAGTGTGAATACAGAGAAATGGGTGCTGCTAATGCTATCACAGTGCACTCGAGTATTCTCAATGTTCTTGATAGCAAGACTTTGAATGGCTTGCACTGCTGGCCCTAAAACAGCCATGTTGCACAACCGACACAGTGGGATGCGAATTCTGTTGTTACGTCAGTGCTATCAGTACATTACGTGCTGGTTCCTTTGTTATTCATGCACACAGAGACACAACATTCCAGCGACGTCGTCTCACCAAAACAGGTTAATCTCTACGTGATTAACTGCCTCGAAGTTACCTAAACCGCGATGTTGGAATCATGTCTCAAATCTTTTAATCATATCTTACGTTCATGATGCATGCTACCAAATATACGATAAAACGTTGATACGTTTTTGAACAAAAATCTCACAATAAATGCAGGATCTGAGAATACCTATGTTCTAATTTGGTTTAATTTATTTTAACAATGGCGAGCGTAGCAGCCAGGAAATCATCGCCATGTCGCAGTGGTCTAGTGGCTTAGGCACTCGGCTGCTGACCCGCAGGTCGGGAGATCGAATCCGGGCTGCGGCAGCTGCATTTTCAGTGGAGATAAAATTGCTGCAGGTCTGTGTTCTCAGATTTGCGTGCACGTTAAAGAACCATAGGTGGTCAAAATTTCCAGAACCCTCCACTACGGCGTCTTTCATAATCATATCGTGGATTTTGGACGTTACACTACACTGGTCCCCGATGGCACTTCACCGGCTTGGCCTGCGTCTGCATTTTTCATGCCGACGCTGAACAAGCAAATCTGGACGCACATCTGGCCGCTAGGGGCATCGACGACTACGCCTGACGGAACCGGCTCAGCATATTTAAGGGAATCACCGGCAGATCACCTCGGGCACGGCACCGCACCAGAGATGCATGTGTTTCAACCGCTCAATTTGCAGGCCACGATTACCTGGGCTGTCTGCTCCTACCTTGCTGGCACGTGCGCACTGGTCCCCGATGGCACTTCACCGGCTTGGCCTGCGTCTGCATTTTTCATGCCGACGCTGAACAAGCAAATCTGGACGCACATCTGGCCGCTAGGGGCATCGACGACTACGCCTGACGGAACCGGCTCAGCATATTTAAGGGAATCACCGGCAGATCACCTCGGGCACGGCACCGCACCAGAGATGCATGTGTTTCAACCGCTCAATTTGCAGGTCAGTGACTACAAATACGCCGTCTGTGTTAGGAGTAGCAATTACTGTTTGATTGCGGTGTCGTGCCCAGCCGAATGGTGTGATGCTTTGAAACGATCTTTGTCACGAATATCTCGTTTCTGTCTGGTAATCTTTGATATGCTGCTCATGCTGTCGGGTGATATTGAATCGAACCCAAAGCCTATGAGCAAGATCGAGTCTGAGGCTTTCGCCGCAGCTATGTTAACCATACAGAAATTAGAGGAAGGGCATGCAGCCTTGTCAGCGCAATTAAGCGAGACCATTGAAAAACTGACGGCTTCTACGAACGAAGTGGCTCGTTTGACTGAACGCATTTTAGCGCTTGAATCATCTGTCGCGTCACGTTCGGCAACTGGTACCGGTACGCCTAATAACTCCCTGCACCAAATTTCGGATCATTTGACCGAGATTACGTCCAGGTGTAACGATACCGAAAACAGACAGAGGCGGTCTAACTTGCTTTTTTTTGGAATAGAAGATGACCCTAAGGAGGGATGGGCAGCATCTGAAAAAAGAATAATCGAATTCTGCTCCGAAAAATTCAACATTTCTTTGACTGGCGCACAATTCGAGCGTGTGCACAGGCTGGGGAAATTCAGAGACAGCAAACAGAGACCTATAATAGCCAAACTGACTTTCTTTAAAGATAAGCAGCAAATTCTTGCGTCAGCTCCAAAACTAAAAGGGTCAAAATATTCTATCGGAGAAGATTTTTCTCTAGCTACGCGACAGGCACGAAAAAGCCTAATTGAATTCGCTAAAACGCAAAGAAAACCGTTTAAGCTCTCAGTTGACAGGCTACGCATGGATGGCAAAACCTACATACTTGATCATGCCAGCAAAACCGTTATTCTATCAGAAAGATAGCTCGCAACCAAAACATGTCCACCTAAACACCACCAGAAACCTAAATCACATTTGGCGACCCCTTCTTTTCTGATATCATTTACTAACATTAGAAGCATAATACCCAAGCGCGATACAATCTGCTCTTTTCTGGAAGACAACAATTCAGATATACTCGTGCTCACGGAAACTTGGCTATACCCTGCAATCGCAAATAACGAAGTTCTTGCTGGCAGTGAAAGATATAACATATACCGCAAAGATCGCGTCGACAGGAGAGGTGGTGGTGTACTTCTTGGTGTAAAAAATACAATCTTTTCGTATGTACTGAATCTTGACTCACCCATTGAAATAATTTGGATAATGTGTGTGACTAAACACGCTAAAATTCTGGTTGGCAATTGTTACCGTCCGCCTGATTATAATAACACATTTGTACGTGATCTTCGTCATAGCGTCAAAAATGCCAAAGATCTTTGCCCTACTGGTGTAGTTTACCTATTCGGTGACTTCAACCTCCCGCTGATTGATTGGACAAACTTCTCATCACCATGCTGCCTTTCCACAGAATTCATTAACTTAGTCTTGGACTTTAACCTCTCGCAAGTCATTGATCAACCAACCCGTGGTTTAAATACGTTAGACCTATTACTAACTAATGCTCCTGATTCAGTGAGGACAGTCTCTTGCCTAAAGGGCTTCAGTGATCACAATTTAATCGAGGTAACGTTGGACTTACCTGTACCATTTGCAGGAATATCCAAAAAGAAAATTCGGGACTACAGCAAAGCAGAGTTTGACAAAATAAGTGCACAGCTCGAAGAATTTTTTAGCAATGTCCTCTTTCCGTCATTCTACAACAGGTCTGTAAATGAAAACTGGGTGCTTTTTAGAGACAAGATGTCTTCATTGATAAACCAATATATCCCTGTTATCACTGTTTCTAATGATCTATCTAATCCCTGGTTCACTAAATCCCTCCGTAAGCAAAGAAACAAGAAAAAACGCCTGTACTGCAATGCCAAACGCAGTGCTACGCCCTCCGCTTGGGAAAAATACAAGCAGTACTTGACTGACTACTGTAAAGCAATATGCAACGCCAAAGAAAAATATTTTCACAACGACCTACCTTCTCTTCTGCAAAATAATCCAAAAAAATTCTGGCGCCTCATATCCCCTGACCACGGTTCCAACCAGTTGTCATTACTTAATGAAAACAACATTCCGCTTTCAGACTACGAGTGCTCCACTACTTTTAATACCTTTTTTTCATCTGTATTTAGCCAAGAAGATTCTTCTGACGTACCACATATCCCTGATTACAACTTCCAATACATGCAGCCTATTGAAATTACGGTGGAGGGTATCGCGTGTCGAATTAAACAGATTAAGGCATCCTCATCAGCTGGTATAGATGATATCAACTCTAAGGTAATTAAAAATACTGTTTCCATATCTAGCATTACATTATACCACATTTTTCGACAGTC
The DNA here is from genome assembly GCF_043290135.1 of Rhipicephalus microplus. Classification (NCBI taxonomy): domain Eukaryota; kingdom Metazoa; phylum Arthropoda; class Arachnida; order Ixodida; family Ixodidae; genus Rhipicephalus; species Rhipicephalus microplus. Next base: position 473,266,266 of record NC_134710.1, read on the forward strand.
GCTATCGTCTGGAAAACTTCCAGACGACTGGAAAATAGCCAAAGTAGTACCCATTTTTAAATCCGGAGATAAGAACTCACCTAAAAATTATCGCCCAATCTCGCTCACATGCATATGTTGCAAACTCCTCGAACACATAATCGCCTCCCACGTATACAGTCACCTCGAGACTAACAAATTCTTCTTTTCAAACCAGCACGGATTCAGAAAGGGCATGTCATGCGAAACACAGTTACTAGAATTCACTACAGACATTCATTACAACATAAATAATGGCCTACAGACTGATTGCATATTTCTTGATTTCGCCAAAGCATTCGATCGTGTCGCCCATTGTCGCCTTATTTCAAAATTATCTGCCCTCCGATTAGACTCCCTCACTTTATCTTGGCTACGCAATTTTCTGTCACTTCGCAAGCAGTTCACAATCGTTAATAATTCTTCCTCTCCCTCTTCGTATGTCTCTTCTGGCGTCCCACAGGGGAGCGTTCTTGGCCCATTACTTTTTCTTATCTACATCAACGACCTCCCAACTAACATATCATCGCATATCAGAATCTTCGCTGATGACTGCATGCTCTACAGACCTATAAACTGTCCTAACGATCACTCCATCCTTCAAGATGATCTGAACACTATTTCTAACTGGTGCAGCACTTGGCTTATGAGGTTGAATACTAATAAGTGTAAAGTTGTTTCTTTTGGACGTAAACAGGTCATATCTAACTTCACTTACCATATGCAATGTGACAGGCTCTCCACGGCGACTTCTTACAAGTATCTTGGCATCCACCTTACACCAGGGCTTTCCTGGTTTGATCACATCACTAACGTTTGTGCAAAAGCCTCCAAAACATTGGGGTATTTACGCCGAAACCTTCGTCGTTGTCCCACTAACATTCGCAAAATGTCTTACCTAACTTTCGTCCGCCCGCAACTTGAATATGCCTCATCTGTTTGGTCCCCTTCCGCTCAGTATCAAATTAACATGCTGGAAACAATCCAGAACAGAGCCACCCGTTACATTTCTAGAAACTATGACATCAATTCCAGTGTGACTCAGCTTAAACTCCATCATTCCCTCCAAGCATTAAATGTTCGTCGTCACGTGTCCTTGTTATGCCTATTTCATAAGTACGTCTACAGTAACAAAACATCGTCGTTGCACCTTCAACGCCCGCTCTACACGTCACGCAGATTACATAACCATCTCAGCTTCACTCGCAATTTTGGAAACACGAACGCGTTCAACACATCCGCACTACCACAAGCCATCCGCATGTGGAATGATCTTCCCGACGATATCGCCTCTGATAGCAACCCCAACACGTTTCGGCAAAAAGTTCAGACGCATTTCCTTAATATTTCATCTAGACGTTCTTTTACTTCTTTTCCGAGGGTTTTTATGTCACGGAGTGTTCTTATATACTTCATCGCCATGTTTACGTATTGCTGACTTATTGCTTTGTTAATTTTTTTTTGTTATTACTAACCGACATTGTACCGTTTTTATTTTGAAATTTACATGCGATTTTTCACTGTAACCCCCCTTACTCAATGCCTTCTAGCCTGTAAGGTATTTTCAATAAATAAATAAATATCAATAAGCTGGGAAATCATATTAAGCAGGAATGTATCAGAGAGGTTCTACTGTATAGGTCCACACAACTTCACGAGCTTACATATTGAACGGAAAATTATGGTCGTCAACTGTTTCTGGATTCAAATTTTGAATTAAGGGACTGTATGCGTCCAGACTGAGTTTAATTGGCAGCTGACGCCATAGGTAAATATACTGACGTAAGTGAAACTATGAGAGAGAGACAGAGATAAAGTTGCGAAGAAAGGCAGGGAGGTTAACCAGATGCACATCCTGTTTGCTACCCGGCACTGGGGAAGAAATGATGGGGAGAAAAGAGGTTGCAGAGATAAGAAGGTACGCACAATCACGAGCACACTCGGGGGAGCACGCACAGTCTACAGGCGGTCATTCAGGTTTCTTGACTTTAAGTAAAGTAGGCGTACTTTAGTCGCTTTCTGCGCAACTGAGGTAGATGCCCAAGGTTCCAGAATCTTCTGCACACAGAATAGTCTAGAGTCAAGGTGGTTAAAAATCATCCGGAGCTGGCATCGCTGTGTGTTGTAGCAAGCGCAGCTGCACAGGACGTGTTCAATGGTCTCTTCAGCTCCGCAGTAGTCGTATGTAGAGGTGCCTGCCTTACCAATGCGAAAGGAGTACACCTTTGTGAATGCAACACCTAACCAAAGGCGGCATAACAGTGTCGCATCGGAGCGGGAAAGTTGTGATAGTAGCTTTATCTTGAGCGAAGGATCCAGTTCATATAATTGACACCTTTGGAAGCTGGTAGACGACCAGAACTTGCGTGTAAGATCTCGAGCCAGCAGGTAAAGTTGTCTTGCTGCATAATTCCTTGATAAAGGAATCGGGACCACACGGGTTCCTTCATGGGCAGAGTGGGCTGCATCATTGGCTAATTTATTTCCGGTAATACCAATATGTCCAGGCAGCCATTGATATATAATATGATGCCCTCGTGCTAGAGCTTCATAATGGCAATATCTTTGTTCATGTATGTGCAGCCTTGAGAGTAATAAGTATGGCTGTACTGCAACTCTGCAAACGCATACCTAATCTACAGAAAGCTCCTAGTGGGTATGCGCAACATAAATGGGGCAAACATAACCACTCACTTCTGGTGCATAAAAAATTAGACAGAAAAAGTGTAAGTAAAAAAATTAAAGACCAAAGGAATAAATTCATACATAAATGCATAACCAACATGTTGCACTTCTAGACCACATAAACTGAGGTGGAACTGCTTTAAAAAAACATATGGTAATATTTTAAAAATCGTAATAGTGGTATAAAAATAAAAAGTAAGCAAACAAAATCCTTGTGCAACACAGCTTGGCTGGTCACCCATCTTCACAAAGTGGGATAGCTCCAGCTTTTTCCAGAAATCTCTCAACACCTCCCCCGCAAAAACATTCACATATAGCTGGATTTATTCATTATAGCCTGCTTAAAAGAATATGCTGATTTATTTACCCAAAAAGCTTCAACAACTGCCAACGACAGGTGATCAGTGTACAGGTTTGCCAACAAGTTCCTTCAGCTACTTTGTACTAATTAAGAAATATCTACTACCGACAAGAATGATGAATTATCATCGTATTCATGTAATTCATTGATAAAATATTTTAGCTGATTGAGAGACGGCATCCTTCTTTGCAGACAAGGCGTACGTTTTTCAGTTTCTGTGCACTATTTGGAAGGAACAGACATCTGACACTGAGCTAACGATAATAAGCATTTTTGTTGTTTGAAGTATTGTTGACCTGATATGTGCTTGAAATATTTTGCTACACACCTAATGATGACAGATGCATGTTTAACAAGACAGACATTGGCATTTCGGCAGAATATTGAAACTATTGTTTAACTGTTCTTCAAATGCTTGATGCAAGCAAGTAATCATCGCATAATATATCAGTTGTCATGGTGTTCAAGTAATGTAGAATGACCGCCTGCAATATTGACAAAGTCAATAATACTGTTTTAGCAGCTTCTGTCAAACATCTGACAATTTATTGCGATACTTACACTTGCTTTAAACTTGGTCTACAATAACTTATTTCACGCATTCATAGACAATCGATGATAATGCGTACCTTAAATATTGGGGGGAGGGAGCTACATGCACAAAAATGTCTTGTATGCAAGCTCCTCTTCAGGGCGAATTCACGCAACTACACAAATCGGAAACTGAGCTATACACTCATAAATATTTTACGGTTTACATTTCATGAACACAATTCACAACACTGGACAGAATCGCTCAATTGTGACACGGCCCACAGAACTTCACGACAGCGCTACACACAACAGCACTCATTCGGCATTGCACATTACGAATGACAACGATTACGGGCAATCAAACTTGCCCTTCCTTATTGTAGCAGAAGCTAGCGCTCGCAAGCGTTCAAAATTGGTGCATGCTATTTGCTGCCACGAACGGCACACACAGAACACACCCGACGCTAACACTTGTTGTGATGATTACAAACTTTTCACTTCGGCTCGCACTAAACGCATATCCTGCTTTAGAAAGGTGGATGATTCTATCACAAAAATCTTCTAAGTTCTTTGCGGTTACACTAGAGAGATGGACGCTAGAACCCAGGAAACACACGAAATGACGACACCCGCATCCGGAAACACACTTTCTACACTTTGCTCGTTTCTTCGTTTCCGCTTTTGATCGCACGTACTGACGGGGCAGTGAACACTGGCTGACTACCAATATCTCCCCTGGAGTCTCACAGCGCTTACAATAGTCACAACAATAAAATCAGCTGTTCTTTTCATTTTTCCATGTCGCTGCAGTGCCCGCTTCAGCAAGCGCCATGTTTGTTAAGCGAGCCGACGGGGTGGCCATCTAGGCCGTTTTTTGCAGTAGCCAACGAGAGGCGAGCCATGCGAGTCGGCTTGCGGCTTGCAAAAGTTGAGAACCGCTCTGCCTGACGTCACAGAGACGGCCGCTCTCGACCATTCGTGCGGTGCGGAAGTGCGGAGCGGCTGTGCAGCTAGTGCATGTAAGGGCTCTTAATGCGCAAAGCACGAGAACCATCCCCTTTAGGTCAGCGCTAACGCCGCTTTCGCTAAACATCGTCAACGGGACCACCGCGAGCTTCGCCTTCACCGTACCACCGAACGCAGATGTTAAATTAATAGTGCCTTGCGGCTTCGCCATCTCCAGTAAGATTGCGCTCTCCCGCAACACAGTGATCTCCGCCACCATGTCCAAAACCACTCCGATATGCCTATCCTTACAATCGAGTGACACGGTAATAAGGTAACTGTGCGCTACTACCGGTTCTCCCATCAAAACTTGCGCCACTAAGCCCTCGCTCTTCGCGCCCGGAACCCCTTCAGTCGGCTGCTTCTAGCGCTGAGGGCAATTCCATTTTTGGTGCCCTGCGCTACCGCAACTGGAGCATTCCCTGGACGTACGTTTTCCTTCTGCACATGGGCTTTCTCCGGCACCGCAGCTCTTCGCTGTCTCACTCTGAGCTCTAGCTTTGCTCGCGCTTTGCACTTCCGCTGGCTTTTGATTCGCCTGTCTCGCAGCGCTGTTCGTCCCCTGCGCTTCATCAAACGTTCGCAGCAACGCTGATATCTCTGAAGCATTCATACACGTTCTCCCTTCTTGGAGTGTCACATACCGCACGGCCTCCTCCGACAAATTTTTCTTTAATTGGTCGGCAACCAAAAGCTTGACTAGGCCCTCCAACGTCGACAACCCCCTTGCCTCAACATAAGAGTGGAGGTAGCTCTCTAAACGCATCCAAAAAGGTCTCCACCTTTCATTCGCACTCTTCCTTGACCCCAAGAATCTTCTCAATATTCCCCGGCTGAAAGTCTGAGCTCGTCAAGCACCGTTTGCTTGATTACCTAGTAATCTTTATGCTTTGTTGGGCTTAGCCACGTGGACAAAAATAGGACTCTCTCCGCTACCAACGGGAAAACCAAACGTCTCCAAAGCTCCTCCGGTACCTTGTACGCTTCTAGGGCACTCTCCACGGACTCGAACCACACCGGTGCTTCAGCTTCGGCTGGAAACTTGGGCAACAACCCTGTGAGAACTTTCGAGTAGCGTCTCAGTTCGCTACACAGATCCCGTCTGCCGAACTCAGCTCCACTCCACTGAGAGCTTCCCCCATCATCTGCGACAGTCTCTCTATGTCCAACTGCAATTCCTACAGTCTACGCTCCGGCGTCAGATTTCCGAAACGTTCATCTCTCTGTTCCTCCCGCGCAATACCCTCGCCCGGGTTCGCCGAATCACTCTCGTCTCACCACTCATAGCCTGCGCTCGCCTGTCCGGGTTTAGGTGGGCAAACCTCGTATCCATAGGACACCCTAAAACTCGAGAGAGACAGTGGCACCCCTGAGTTGTAAGAACACCAGAGGACTCACCACTTGTGAAGCTGCTGCTTACTGTCTTGTCGCCTTGCCCGCCGTCAGGCGCTCGACATCACCCGATGTCGCCAGGGTTGTAGCCAGAGCGATGAACTTAGGATGACAGCTGCTGGACTGCTGACTTCCTCGGGTCGACGGCTGCCGTACCGCAACCACCTCAGCTCGGTGACTTGCTTCTTCGCTGGACAAGCCGATGTCTTGACTTTCGTCTTCTTTGTCCTCCTCAGCAAGATGAACTTCTTGGTACGCCAAGCGTTCCTTGTCGTTGTTGTTCCAACCGTGTCTGACTGCGCCAGTACAACTCAACCTTCTGCCCACTCCCTCTGTTCCCTTGAGCAGAGCTCTCTCAGCTGCGTAGCGGCTGTTGCTACAGGAGGGAGTGGAAGGTTGTTTGCTTGGTGTTTGTCTTGTGTCGCCATGGCTGCTGCGGCTGCTGCTTGTCAAGGATGGAGACCAGAGCCTTTAAATACATTGCAACAACTCGAATTTATGTAAAGGAGCCTATGTAAAAAGATACAAGACACTTTCACCGTTGGAACCGCCACATGTTACCTCGGCAGAGCCGATAGTGCAGAGTACTCTTTGCTGAGACCAGAACGACCGTGAGGCCTCGGGAGCCAGGTTTTAATCCCTCGGTGTCTCCTCGCGATTCTCCTCACGGCCAAGCAAAGTAATTCAGTCCGTTTATTGGACAGACTAAACATTTGTTGCCGTCCTCTCCTCTCGCTCTCCTATTCAAGCACTCGACCGCTCGGTCGGAGAGAGAGAGTCGTACGGACCAGCCTGCACACTACTTTCCGCGAACTGTGCGAACGCATTCAATGGTGGCGCCGTTCGGCTGTGGGCCTCCTGCCATTACCATGAGATGACTACGCTGTCCAGCATGACAGCCGTCCCGCGGACTCTAAGCATGATGGATGGGTGTCTATACACTGTCCCCGCGTCACCCGCCCGCCGAAGACCCCTTAGCTGGTTGTTAAAAGTGGCGATTGACCGCGGCCTTCTTACCAGAACGGGTGCGCTTATCCCGAGATTATCGTCTCCCGAAAATCGGCTCTTTGAGAAGCGCGCCCTTCTGCGACCAAGAAGACTCGCTCTCCTGGCCTGCGACGCCAGAACTTACACAGGGTATATATAAGTGCGAACTGAGGTACTGAAGTCATCGCACAGATATGCGGGCTTTGTAAAAACTTTCTTTCGCACACGTTTCAGCTTCGGAGGTTAAGCACATGTATGCTGCGATTGGGAAGGTAATTCTTTAGCTATCTCTCTTTTTATAGTTTTAAGTGAGGCGTTCTATAGCTAAGCATCAATTTTCAAGTGTGAGGTCACTTTCACCAAAATGTGATAATTGAAGTTAATGTGCGCTTTCAAAAAAGGCAAGCATGCCTCACATGTGGCATCTCCAACGTCACCAAAGAATTTAAACAAATACAGGGTTTCTTTCCCCCAGAAAAGCATAGTGAGCAATAAAGAGAGTAAAAAAAGTATTGAAGGCAGAAAAATACGTATAAAGAGAGAGAAGGACATAGAAGGTCTAGAAGGTCAAGACATAGAAGACATAGAAGACGTAAAAATGTTGTATTAAAACCCAGAACAGAGCAAAGAGAAAAGAAAGAAGCAGGCGGGAAAAGAGCGACGAAGAGGAAGAATTGGAAAGAATGATAGAAAGACAGAGAAATACATAGTTTTGCTGATGATTTTAGACGCGCACCAACAAGAGGGTGACATAGAAGAAAACAAGGAAGATGTGAATGACGACCTGCAGAATAAACATGAAGTGTTTGGACAAGGACTCGGACTCGTTATTAGGCGACAATATTTCTGGTGCCATAATCCAGCGGTCACGCCTTCCAATACTTCTACTTCTGTGGCGTCATTGGAGTGGCTGCGCAAGAACCGTGGCGTTGTCAGGGCGAGCGTCACGGGGCTATCACGCTCCTGACGGACAAATCGTAGGCCGGCGTTTGTAAGGTCAGTAAGGTCGACTCCCCCCTTCGCTACCTTACACAGAAAATAACGCCGAACTTGTCGACCTAAACGAAGAAATTTCCGATGCGACTGACAATAGTGCCTACGAGGAAAAGCTCGAGGCCGTGGAAGAGTAGGACCAAATGGTGTCTTACGCCTTGCCCCGAGCACGATTCTTCCTCTGAGAGGCTGCACATAAGGCAATGGTAACGTGTAATGTGAGGTCAGCGAAGAAATGACCAAACGCCGACGCCGGTGGTGCCACCACATCAGCCCATACACTCTAAGGCAAAAGGGTGTTAAAACGCTTTGTGGTTCGTCCTTTTGGGGACTAATGAGGCTGCCACAACCATTAAACCTTTTAACGACTAACGGCACCAGGTCTAACAGTTAGTCTCCACAAACGAGCTCGAGTGACTAAAATGTAGTCGTCACATTTACACTTTAGTGAGTAACCGTTAGTCTCACAATTCACCTCGAATTACTAACAATTAGTCCTCACATTTGCACCTTATAGGGCAACTGTTATTTCCCGATTACACCTTACCGGACAACCGTTAGTCCTCATAGTTGCACATTGCCGGACGAACAGTTGATCGACTCAAATACTCCCATCGGATGTTTTTTTGTCCCCAGTTCAAACATTGTTGTTTTTTTATTTTCCGCCAGGCCTAATACCTTTTTGCATGTTTTTCTGCGCAACAAGCAGCAAATTGCGCAGAAAAGAACACGGGAAAAGTAAGACATCGAAATCTTTTATTTTTCTGCATAAATGAAGTTTCTCCATTCTTTTAGAATTCATGGTGAAATGTACAAGTCCAGTCTTGTCGTCAAATCTTGTTCTCTCCTTGAGGAGCTCTTCCGACGGAAGCGATAGATGACAGGCATTGCAGACGCCAGTGCACGCAGCCTTCTGCTTGATGTGTTCCCACAGCTGCACGTACAATAATATAGTAAACTAGTTAGACACACGTGACAGAAGATGAAGATGCACGCATACGAGAAGTACGTGCACGTTAATATAAAAACAAGTGTCAAAATAGGACACACAAATAACTTTACCTTCACATCTCGCACAGTCCTTCTGAAACTGCTCTGACGAATGAGATAAATGACAGGCATCGCAGACGCCAGCGCGCAGAGTCTTCAGCACGGTGTGTACCCACGGCTGCACAATAAGCATGTAAAATAGTGAGTCACACGTGACACAGTATAATTACCAATGCATATGAGAAATACGTGAAATACGTGCACGGTGAAATGAAAACATACGTGAGATATGAAATGCTAATAATTTCACCGTGATGTCACGCATGGTCAAAGACTTATTTCGATCCCCGTAGCGCAACAGCTTAGGAGTGGCGGCCGCATCCACGACTCCGCGAACCACTGTAGCGCTAACAGGTCGGCGAGTCCTGAGTGAGCGACGTCGTTCAGCTCTAGCAAGCGAACGTGAGACCAAACACGGCGCTGCACGCGGAGTGTCTGCCACCAGCGAACTTCGAACAGGAGAGCAAGCGTACGCTTGGCCACTGCCACGAACAGCGCCGAGCTGGTTTGATGCTAACGCCGAAGAAATCGACGGTAATGCGGCCCTTTCCCAGAAACTCGAGCGAGGGCAGCGCGCAAAGGCGAGTTCGCCGCCGCGGCCAATGGGCGGCGCCGACCTGCTTGCGACCGATTGATGGGAAAGCCAACTGTAATGGCGACCGATTTTCAGCGAAAGTACAGTGGCTTTCTAGCCACTGTAGCGAAAGCCCCGCCAGCCCATGCTGGTGCACTTACAGCGCGTGACATACCACAACCAAGCTCTTTACGAGAGCCCGCAAAATGTTTTTGACGACTCCCAACACAGCGACGAGGTCTTAGCCCAATATCGTCAGGCCGGAGCTCATCGCGACGGCGAAGACAGGCGAGCACTCAATGAGCGAGCGTAAGGGAGGCCGACGGCAATGGCGGCCAATTTTAGGCGGTCGCAAAGCACAGGCGAACTGCAGACGCCGAAGCTGCCCTTCGCGATGCATTTCGTGCGTGAAATATACAACACGACCGAGCCTGTTGCCGGCAAGCGCGATCCGTATCGCACACGCGACAAGTAGAGTAGAATAAAAAACGATAACCTACTTGCCTTAGAATCCAGCGCTGTTTCATGCCCTGAGTCGGACTGAAGTATATATCCGATAGGCCTGTTCTCTTCTCAGCTGCTATATTGGCCTTCCCAAGTGTTGCTGTCGTGTGTTGGTCGTGACTTTCTTGAAGCCAGAGATATACAACGTGGCGTGGTGACGTGTCGAGACTTGCTCCAGACTTCATGGGTGCAGAAAAACGCAAAAGCAGCACAGCCTACGCTCATCCAAGCGTACACACAAGCACCACGTCGTAATTCTTAAATCGTCGAATCCAGGCGGCCATGGTCGAGCACTCCGAGCGCGACGCGACGCGAACTGTCGCCGGCAAAATACGGGGAAAAACTGAGCCAGCAGAGAAGGAGAAGGAGGGCTGGTCACCTTCGCAACGCTTTTCGCGCTGCCTGCAGTACCCGGGCGGTTCATCCTTTTGGAGAGTATTTAGAGACAGTGGTTTCGCGCGGCACGCTTCCCTTTGTGGTTGCTCCTCAACGGTTTATCCGTTCATCGTGCGCGGCCATTGTGCTCCGTTACTCCTTCTTCGGGTAATGTTGCTTTAGAGTGTAGCGAGGTAAGCGGCTCTTCTCGATTAGCCGATGTGACACCCGGTCAAGGATCGATGCCGCGTCATTACATCGTGGTCCTGCCTAAACTACAGATCACAACGTTTTGCGGTCCAATCAGCGATTGCCAGTCCTTCTGGGACCATTTATTGCCATAATTCACCTGAAGGAAGACCTTTTACCGATTGAGAAGTACAAGTACCTTCAGTCTTATATGAGCGGTGCAGCAAAAAGATTATTCGAGGGCATGCGATTAACCAAAGACATCATGATCGAGAACTTGACGGAGCTGTTTGGTCGACGCGACTTGCTCGTTGCCACAAACGAGCGCTCAGAAAAAAAGAGCGCTGCCGGATTCTGGCGACAGTGACGATACCAAGCGCCAGAGGACGCTTCAAGATCAACGCTAAAGAAGAAAACATGGAGCCAAAGACTCCCCGGGCGCACCGTCTCTCTCCCTCGGAAGCGTAGTTTCGCCGACCAACCTCCTCACATCAGCCACCGAGCAAGCCCTGAAAATATCTTGAAGGAAAGGGGCGTGGTGTTGTAGAGTTGCGTCACGAGTCGCGGACGGTCCTCAAACCATCTCGCTCTTTCCCCAGCCTTGGATGTGCATCGCGCCGACGAAACGATGAGAATTTTCTGGAATCCAGTGCGAAAGGTATTTAAGCGAGCAGCGGTGATGAGAAAGGAGGAAAAGAAGACAGTTTATGCCAGTATGTAGGCAGGAGATGAATGAAGTTTTACGCAAGCGTGCGTAAGGTCATTTCGCCATGTCGGCGAAGGCTTCTGTCCTCCGTGACAAAGCAGGTGATGAAGAGAGTTTCCACTTGAGGGGTGAAAGCTTGTGTTACAAGCAGAAGAGTGTGTGTACCGCCAGCGAGCGAAGACACGTTGCAGCAGCCACACGTGGGATGCCGACGTGTTACTGGCGAAAAAGATTGGTGCTTGGAGAGCAGCCAAATGAAGGCGCGAGGTTTCCTGGAAGAGAAACTTTGGGGGCAGCGGACCGACAACTGCGCTCGACTTTGAGTGAGTTAATCTTGAAAGAGTATTATTCAGACTTTGTTCCAATGACTTTGGACTAATTAGGTTTTCGAATTCTTTAGTCTTCAAGTGTCATGGTTGTTTGCATTGTAGCGTGTATTGTTCTTTGCGTCCGTTGTTTCGAGTGTAGCTGATTGTATTGCGTAGTTCATTGTTTGATGGGTGAAATATTGTACTGAACTATTGCCGAGTGTGCCTGTTTGTGTATTGTTTGATCTGCCATACTTGAGAATACAGTTTTTTTGGTCAACTCTCGGCCCCGACTCGTTCTTTGAACCGCAGCCGGCGTCCGCTGGCGCGCCAAATAGGACTACTTCTAAATTATTGCGCTTTTGTGGTGCAGTTTTGGGGGCGGATACTTCGACCCTTGGAATTAGCCCGGAGATTGCCTCCCTGATTTATGTCACCTGTGACACTCGTTAAGAAACGCGTTAACTACTTGCTTGCCTTAGCGCCTGTCAAGTCGTCGGCACACGTGGAGAAACTTCACCCGCTCTATGCCAAGGTGAACTTTCGAGTCTCCGCGTTGACCAGTTTGAGCGTCCCACCTGACTAGTACAACGTGTTCCTCAACCACATCCTGATGAAGTGTCTGCTGGTCGGCCTAGCCTTTTTCTACCACCAGAAGGTGAAGGAAGCGCCGCAGGAAACGTCCGGTAGAGGTCACCAGGCTGCTTAATCGCTCAATTTCCTGCGCACTCATATTGAGGTCAAGGAGGAAGGCAAGCGGGGACAACGGGCATCAGGTTTGCCGTGTTTGCTACCAGAAGACATCGTTAAGTGTCTGCCAGAATCAGTGGGACATGTGCCAACCACGTCCGCACTCGCTGCCGAGTCTGTGGCAGTTACAGAATAACTTGCCCCTTGTGCAAATAATCTCGACACACCTTCGCGGAGTGCAAAATCCAGCTTTCAGTGGACGAAAAACGGGCTTGCTTGCGCCGTGCTCGACGCTGCTACCACTGCGGCAGGAGCGACCACATGTCACAGTTTTTTCGACTCGCGCGCAGCCTTATGTGCAGCAAGTGCCATAGTCTACTTTGGACGATCCTGTGGGAGTTATTTCAACCTGCTGAAACAGCTCGTACCAACGCAATCACAGTGAATCAGAACATGCCTCTAGTGACATCAGACTCAAGCGTCTTGAACAGAGGCAACGCAGATCTGCAAACAGCACAAGTCTGGATTGAATACGGGTCACAAAGCGTCTTGTACGCATTCGTCTTGACGTCGGCGGCCAGCGTACATTTATTCAAGTGGATGCTCAAAGGTTTCTCCTAATTGTTTGGCCGGAACACTGTGTGTTAAAGAAAACACTCTATAATAGGGCTCATGTGTGTAACCATTTATCCTTACGTTTCTTTTTATGTAAATGTTCATTTTTTGTTTACGAGTAGAATATGCAACATTTTACTTATCAGTGTTCTCTATTGTACCTATTCAGAACTTGTATTTTTCGTATACTTAAATGCTGTACATATTTTTTACAGCTTTGTAGTGTTTTTAGCCAGTTAGCAACACGCGTATTGCTTTCATGATTGACTGTGTGCTGTTTCTTTGTTTTTTGTGTGTATATGCTCTGCTAATTTTAATGTGTCCAGAAGTTCTGATGTAATGTGCTGTTCGGTATTATTTCAGAATTTCCTGGCGTTTGAAAATTGATGTCCAATTGTTTTCATATTTGTGTTTTGCTGTTTCTTTGGTGCGAAGTACAAGGGGTAGGATCCTCGTCAAGCTACTTGCATGGCAGCTTCTTACTCCCATCTTTGCGTTTCATTTCCGCAATTTTGTAAAGAAAATGCTCAACAAAATCTAAAACTGAAAAACAACTGAAACTAAGAATTCAGATGACTATTTATCGAAAACGAAGAACTGTCTTTGGCTACGTTCGGCCCCTCGAAGCCCCACGAATCCGCACGAAGTAAAGCCCCTTCTAAGGGTAGCTTTGGCTCTTTGAGGCCAACGTAGGAACACAGCGGTAACCGTGGAGGCATTGGAAGTACCCGAAGTGTATACGCTCATGAGCCCGCCACTGAGCAATGCTGTCCTGGAAATTCTTCGTGAGAAAAACTATGACTTTGTTGACCAGCTTTATCCCGACACATAGCACCCACAGGAAATAAGCGCGTTACTTGGGTCCGACGTCTACTGGAAGTTACCAACTGGTAGGATAGATCGTTTGTGCTGTGATCTGACGGACGTCGAAACCATGTTTGGGTTTACCATTCAGGGAAACATGGAATTACCCGGTAGTTTGCCTACTAGTGCTCCATTCCTGTAGTGCAGCTCAACTTCCCTCCCTGACTGCGATGGTTCTGTGATGTGGCGTCTCGGCGTCAACCGAGTCAGGCCGTTTATCAAGGGAACGGTGAAGGCTCGCACCAAACTTGAATTATCTCACGAGGAGACAAATTTAGACGGGTGCTATCAGGTACCGCTGATGTCATAGAATACAGGGACACTTTCCGGCAGCGAAAATTGAAGGTTAACTGAATGCCGTGTACAAGCTCAATTGAGCAGTTTCGAACAACCCAAAGCAGTACGACACGGCAGTCAAAGTGTACATACACCAGGAGCATGCAGAGCCACTTGGAGAACTACTGCCGAGGGAAAATAGATATCCTATGCCCCATCACACAGTCCTGTACCGAAATGCCACTACAAAGCTTCGTACTGTATTTGAGACTTCACCGAGTGCACTTGGTTATTCTTGCCAGAATGATGTCCTGCTCAAGGCTTCAAAGCTCTACGCTGATGTAGTGCAGCAACTCATCGTCTTCCGATGTCAGTCAGTCATCGAGTGGAAGTTCGTCGGTAATGAATCTCTTTGACGGGGAGTCAGGTCAGAGGGTCATCCGAGTGACAAAAAACGCATATAGACGTTCATTCGGGTGCAAAAGATATGGGGGCTCGAAATGGCGAGCGAGAGCACCACGTTTTTAGAGTGAACGGACACAGCAGACATGGTCGGAGCGAACCAAACAACGCATTATTATTTAACTACTTTTGAACTATGATACCGTCATCCGAATAATTATACCCGTAATAGCGATCAACACGCTAAGACATCCTTACGCAATATAAACAATCCTCAACAACATGATAAACATGGCGGTATCGCTAACGCCTGACTCACCACGTCGGCCCACCGCAGACGGCCCGCGGTGCCGTCCACGACAGACCCATTGCTGGAGGCAACCGTCCGCGCCACCGCCCCACATCAAAATAGACCAGCTTATTTCTTGCACGCCGCCAGCAAGGCGTTCCGCCAGGTGTCACCTCCGGTGCTGCCGATCTAACAACCATGATGATGATATAGGTGATCAACGCTCAAGAACGCAATGCCACCTTCCACTTAATAAATGTGACCCTCGATATACGTCTTCTGCGCGAGGTACGTGCGCCACGTGGCGCAAGAAATTTTACAGGAGGCGTCAGCACCCCTCCCCACCCAAAGGTACGCTGATTCTTCGCGACAACAATCGGTGAAGCTCAGTGGTCGTAAGCAGCAGACCTCTCATCTTTTTTGGCAACCCCGATGAACTGCCACCGCTGTCTCCGTTCAACGTCCCACTCGCGAGATGCGTGATAACCGTCGGGACCAGAAGCCAACACTTCGGATTCACGTCGTCATTGAGAAAGAACATGTGTACAGCGGGTGCAGTCGTGAGTGTCACATAGCGCAGTCTTGAGTAAACTTTGGCTGGTGATATAGCTACCTCGGCTTAGCGAAGATGACGTGCTGCTTGTGCATGGCGACATCACGCGTTCGTTACTACGAAAGTGGGGCAGAGTTATTTCAGTGTACCCGGGAAGGGACGGTATCCCACGCATCTGTACCTCGCGACTAGCTTTTGGACAAACCATCAACCGACCAGTTCAGAAAGTATGTATTTTGAAGACAAACCAACAGGAGTCAACCGCCGAGTGATTACCTGGGCCCCTGGGGAATATGTTGCCGATGATTGCGGACGCGCAGCAACAAGAGGGAGACATTGAAGAAAAGAAAGAGGAATTGATTCACGAGCTGTAGAATAAACATGGAGTGTTCAGACTAGGGCTCGGGCTCGTTATAACACGACAGAGAGAGCTGCCACAAAAACTGCTATTTTTATTGCTTTGTCTAATTGTTGACTATTTTAAAGCACATTTTGCTCATGTATGATCCCCCCTTACTACGAGAGGGGCCCTGATAGCTCAATAAATTTTGATTATGACACTCGCGATGATAAGGGTTCCCAATATTAGGATGGGTAATCACGAAATTTCAAGGTATGGGTGCACAAACGTGTTTTCATGCGTATTTGTAGCACAATGAATGTAATAAAATTCAGTTGAAGTCTGCCATGGTACTGTGCGACATATTTTCCACTTGTCGGTTTTACGCTAGTGTAGAGAAGAAGAAGATTATATGCCGCAGTGCGTCACGCCTTTAGCGGAAGAGCCGAGCACGAGCTGTTCCCCGAGGGCTGTGATTCCTGCGTCGGTTGCTGCCACCCACTTTCCGCATCAATAGACCTGTTGTGCAGGTACTACTTACGCCAATAAACCCCGTTTCAGAGTGGTGGAGGTGCGGGGTAACTCAAACTGGAACTCCGCAACAGGAAGCTACCTGCCATCCCAGAAATGGCTGAAGAAAACACCCAGCAAGGTACGACCCAGCCTCCGATGGTCATCGTGTCCACTGCGCTATGCGTGCGCCATCCATCTTTTTTTCGACGGTACCGATGAGCAAGACGTGGAAAAGTGGCTGTCGACATTTGAAAAGGTAGGCGCAAGCAACAAGTGGGACAACCCTTCGAAGCTGGAATATGTACCCTTCTACCTGAAAGAGGTAGCGAGTCTCTGGTTTAGCAACCACCACTCGGAATTCGCCACTTGGGGTGCCTTTAAGCTAGGCATTACCGATGTGTTCGGTCGCCTCGAGGTACGCAAGCTTCGTGCCGAAAGTGCCTACGGGGACGTGCAAAGCTCCAGGGGGAAGTCTTCACAAGCTACATCGAGGATGTGCTCGACTTGTGCAAGTGCTTTGGCCCTTCAATTATCGAAGCACACAAGATAAAACACATATTGAAGGAGATACACGACGACGCCTTCCAGATTCTGCTGATCAAGGACCCAAGTACCGTGTCCTAACTCGCCAGTCTTTGCCACAGCTTCGAAGAGTTGCGCAAACAACGGGTCATGAACCGACGGCCAGCGGCTACCTTTGAAACTCTCGCGGCATTGACCCTGGTGGTGACCACAGCACAATTATGTCGGAAATCAAACGATATGTGCGCGAGGAGGTGGCCCGACAACTTTCGTGCCTGTCGTAACTACCGGCAACGCAACCCTCTTCTGAGCGTCTCTCACCCACCATCAAGCAGGCAATACAGGCGCAGGTCTCTGAGGCACTGCCGTCCGTCTCTGAGACAGCATCCGTCACCGCGCCATTGACTTACGCTGCTCTTGCTGCTACCGCGCCACGACCTCCGCTTGGGCCGACTCCCAAGCCTGTACGAGCACCAATGACGCCATTTCCAGCAACACAACAGCGCTATAACGGAAACCCTTGGCGCACAGTTGACAATCGCCCAATCTGTTATGCATGCGGATATTCAGGTCACGTGGCACGCTTCTGTCAGCGGCGCTTCAGAACGGGCCCGGCTGCAGCTCCGAGGTACTTTGACTACACTTTACCGGCCCCGTACAACGCGCAACAAGAACTGCCACGTCAATGCGACCGAGAATTAGTGGAACGCGACCCTTCACCAACCGAACTAGACCACCACCCTGCTGCTGACTACCGACCATTCGGTCCCCGTCGCTCATCCTCACCACGCCGCTACCGTTCTCTGTCCCCTCTGCGCCGCCGACCGAAGCCCGTAGAGACGGAAAACTGACTACCGCAGCTCCGGAGGCACGAGCTGCGAATTTGTCGCAATGTACAGGTCCTCGCCCATCCCCCACAAACGTTCTAGAAGTGTTTGTTGAAGGTCTACGAACTACTGCGCTTGTTGACACGGGTGCCGCTGTATCTGTGATGAGTCAAAAACTCTGCCGTTCGATACGAATAGTAACGACACCGCCTTCCAGCGTTTTGCTGAATGCCGCGAGTGCGCAACCAATTCGACCAGTCGGAGCATGTACGGCGAGAGTAATTATTCAGCACGTCTAGCACCACATCGAGTTTCTCGTGTTGACCACTTTTTCCCATGACGTGATACTTGGATGGGATTTTTTGTCGCGCCACTACACCGTAATTGACTGTGCTCGCGCGCAGGTTGAATTTTCTGTGTTTTCAGATGCGTCATCTACCGACAATGAGCGCACTCACCTTGGAAAGCTACTTGTCGCTTCCAGCGTTGATGTTCCTCTTCTTAGTGCCAACGTTGTCCCCGCCAATTGCACTGAAGTGTTCGGCTCTACCGTTTCGTTCTCCCTACCTGACGTTTTCAGTCACCGCCATGGCCGGTACGTCTCTGCCGTACGCCGTTCTGCCACCTCATCAAGATATTTCCGGAATTGCCGTTTGCAATCCTAGATCGTGTCCTCCCACCTTAAGAGCTCACAAAACACTGGGCTGTGTTCATCCTGTTGATGACAACGTTATTGTGCCTATTGAGTTCTACGACCCTGGCCAGCAACTTCAACTGAACGCTGTTACTCCTCTTTATACGCGGGATGACTACTCCTCGGATATCTTCAATCGTTCTATCGACAGCAAGCTTCCTCCGAATCAACGGGACCAGCTAATACCCCTTCTCCATGAATTCCGAGATTCATTTGACCTTCCCCAAAAGGCACTGAGTGAAACTAATACTGTCGCTACACAATCTACACTGGAACGCACCCTCCTTTGCGGCAACGCCCCTACCGTGTATCATCCAAGGAACGAAGTGTAATTGCAGAAAAGGTGGACGATATGCTCCAGTGCGGTGTCATCAAACCATCTTCTAGGCCCTGGTTTTCACCTGTTGTGCTAGTGACGAAAAAAGACGGTTCGATTAGATTTTTTGTCGACTAACGGCGACTGAACAAAATTACACGGAAAGATGTTTACCCTCTTCCCCGCATCGATGACGCTATCGATTGCCTACAAGGTTCCGAATTCTTTTCTTTGCTGGACTCACGTTCAGATTACTGGCAGAGTGTGACCGTCCCAAAACAGCGTTTGTTACGCCGGATGGCCTATACGAATTCATGGTTATGTCATTCGGTCTGTGCAATATACCTGCAACGTTTGAACGAATGATGGACAGCATTTTACGCGGCCTTAAATGGCAGATTTGCTTATGTTACCTTGATGATGTTGTCGTATTCTCTCCTGATTTCCCTACCCACGTCGACTGTCTGCGCACAATTCTTGAGCTTCTTACTAAGGCAAACCTCCAGCTTAACCTTAAGAAGCGCCGCTTTGGGGCTTGCCAACTTATTATACTTGGTCACGTTGTGTCAAAAGACGTAATTTTCCCTGACCCGGACAAACTTCGAGCCATAGCCAACTTTCCGAAGCCGACTTCACTAAAAGAATTTAGGAGCTTCATCGGTTTGTGCTCGTATTTTTGCCGTTTCGTCCACAACTTTGCATCAATAATAGCCCACTTATGCAACTACTGAACGGAACAGCTAATCTTTCTAACTAAACCCCGGAATGTGACGAAGCCTTCCTTACACTGTGCCGCCTGCTTACGTCCCCACCCATTGTACGACATTACGACCCAAATGCCCCCAATGAAGTGCACACAGATGCCAGTGGCGTTGGTCTGGGAGCAGTACTCGCGCAACGAAAGCCGGGTATTTCAGAGTAAATCGTCGCATATGAATGCCGCGCACTCACGAAAACGGAAATGAACTTTTCAGTAACCGAAAAAAGAATGTCTGGCAATTGTTTGGGCGTTAGGCAAGTTTCGTCCTTACTTGTACAGACAGAGTTTCAACGTTCTGACAGATCACGACGCACTTTGTTGGTTGGCGTCGCTAAAAGGTCCTTCAGGCCGCCTTGGACGTTGGCCTCTTCGCCTACAAGAATTCGACATTCGTGTCGTCTACCGCTCAGGACAAAAACACTATGATGCGGACGCCCTTTCACGATCACCTGTGAGATCCAGCGCAGACCTGAATTCGGACGCCAACTTCTCCATCGCTCCAATTTCCGCCTCAAGCATGTCGTCTGAACAGTAGAAAGCCCCATTGATAACCTCTCTCCTTAACATTCTTCCCGACATTTCAACGTCTGCGTACCCACGCGCTCTTCACCGCCCAGCCACACATTTTGAGATACGGGACGCACAACTCTACCGCAGAAACTACCACTCGTATGGTCGTAAATGGCTCTTGGTTACACCACGCCACATGCGATCTGATATCTGTGCGTATTTTCATGCCGACCCCCAACATGCTCACGCTGGTGTGTTAAAAACATATCAGCGGATCCACTAGCGTTACTACTGGCGTGGTATGTACACTTTTGTACAAAAACACATTCGGTCCTGTTCATTAGGCCAACGACGAAAGACAGCGGCCCATTCACCCGAAATATTACAGTCTTTACCGTGTCCGGAGCGCCCTTTCGACCACGTTGGAATAGATCTATATGGTCCCCTTTCTTACACTGCCGCTGGAAATCGATGGATCATTGTCGCCGTCGACCATCTGACAAGGTATGCTGAAACAGCTCCACTACCTACGGCTGGTGCACGTGACGTAGGCAATTTCGTTTTGCGACGCTTCTTACAGCGTCGTGGGGTACCACGTGAACTACTGAGTGATCGAGGGCGTGTCTTTTTATCCGAAGTTGTACAACAACTCCTTCAGGCAAGCCACAACCTACCACCTCTACAACCTACCACCTCTACAACCTACCTCTACAACCTACCACCTCTACAAGCACCTCTACAACCTACCACCCGCAGACCAATGGTCTAACTCTGTACTTCAACCGAACGCTAGGAGACATGCTTGCCATGTATGTCGATTCCGACCAATCGAACTGGGATGTCATTCTCCCATTTGTGACCTATGCGTAAAACACCGCGACACAGTCAACCACAGGCTTCTCGCCTTTCTTTCTTCTATATGGGAATGAACCGTGCTCCACCCTAGACACCATTTTGCCGTATTGTCCCGACGTCTCAGAGTTCAACTCTCTTTGTGAAATTGTGCACCACGCTGAAGAGTGTCATCAGTTGGCCTGATAATTCACCTCGGACAAGCAAGCACTCGAAAAAGACCACCACGACCGCGACTAGCAAGTCGAGACTTTTGCCGCAGGCTCTCTCGTTTGGCTCCAACTGCCCTTCCACTCCCCAGGTCTGTCCTTTAAGTTTGCCCCCAAGTTTCACGGTCCTTATCGCGTCGTCGAACGTCCATCTCCTGTAACATACATGATCGAACCAGTCACGCCATCTACAGACAGGCGATGCCTTGGTCGTGAGACTGTCCTCGGGAGTCGTCTCAAGCCCTACCACGACCCACTCCTACTCTCGTCACCTTAACTTGCCAGAATGACTCGTCTTCGTCGCCGGGGTGTTGTAGAGATGAAGAAGATTATGTGCCGCACTGGGTCACGCGTTTAGCGAGAGGAGCCGAGCGCGAGCTGTTCCCCCGAAGGCTGTGATTCCTGCGTCGGTTGCTGCCGCCCGCTTTCCGCA
The DNA here is from genome assembly GCF_043290135.1 of Rhipicephalus microplus. Classification (NCBI taxonomy): domain Eukaryota; kingdom Metazoa; phylum Arthropoda; class Arachnida; order Ixodida; family Ixodidae; genus Rhipicephalus; species Rhipicephalus microplus. The sequence continues at coordinate 473,287,612 of NC_134710.1, forward strand.
TCACTAGACCTGCTGTGCAGGTACTACTTACGCCAATAAACCCCGTTTTACTAGTAATAATTACGAAGTTCGGTGAAGCAAGTCATGCGTCATGCGTGTGGGAACGCACATTCCAGCGGTATCATTGGCTGCTGCGTTGGTTCTAAAATAAATTGAACTTTTCGTGTCCTACGCACGCACTCGTAGTAGAAAATTGTAGAGCAATGATGAAGCAGCTCATGCCTCGAAGCCCGGTCTTCAAACAACGATAGTAACAGGTGCAACAGATCTTCTAACTTGAACCCGGTCTTGAAAAAAAAGAAAAAAGAAAAAGTAAGCAAAAAAAACTAATGCGCGTGGCATTATAGAAAACAGAATGTTTGGCGAAGACAGTGTCCTAATGGCGAACAGTTTTTATACGGGTCATTCCCCGTAAACGGTTTCAACCGTAGCACTCCACTTTCATGAATGAAAACGAATGTGACAGTAAAGAAAAAAACAACTTGTAAAAGTACTAATAAAACAGTAATGAAAATTCCAAACAAAAATTTTCATTCTTTTGTTTTTACGAGATCTGTAATTTCTATTCAAGATGAACTCTATACTGTCTGACCTGAATGGTTCAAAAAGACTTGTGGCACTTTCTTAAGCTACTTCCCCCATAGCTGATTTTCTTAAAAATATGATAAGTACCTGGTATTTGAGAATTACAAATAAATGAAATGGCCAACTCACTCGCTCAGGCAGCATGAAATGGGCCAATACTTTCGGTCCTTCCTGTAGTGGCCACTATAACTTCGATAAGATAAAGAAAAGTTTCACTTGCTGCAGACGCCATAAAACCAGTAAAATGAGAGACAGAATTTGGTCATTTACGATTTCCGCAGACATCCCAGTGATGTAATAAATGCCAACAGAAAGTCGTAGTAAGCGGATTACTCTGCCGTTTGCCCCCATTGCATCTAGGCATATTCGCAAGGCTGGTCTCTCGATATTTCCCATGTGAAAAATTTGTTTATAAATGTAATCAGCAGAGATCGATTTTTGTCAAGTTGCCGTTACAGATTACTAATAAACGACTTGTTGTTATCCCATTCTCCGACCTAAGGCGGAACTTCTCAACTGACCATGCCCGTATACATTTCATGCTTCGGCTCAGGCCTTCAATCGAAGGAACGCTTTTGATGCCGTTTGCAGTTACCTTCAAAAAACAAAACGAATGCGTGTGTATATTCCTACTTGCATAAGTATCATTATAGCAGTAATAGGAATTCCGAACAAAAATATGTATTGTTTATTGCTTTGGCATTACTGTAATTTTTATTGCAGACAAGCACCGTCTTATATACCATCTGATATCACAGGTTAAAACGAAATATTGCGCTCTTTTTTGTTTCCAGTACGTTTTTCTTTTGTGGTCAATATTTTAAACTTGAAATATCGAAAGAGATTCTGCATTCTATGCATGGCCAACCCCATAGTGGGTATGAGCCCTAGTAGAGGCCCCATCATCATTATCAACATCATCATCGTAACTTCTCAGCGCATGAGCCGGCAATAGGCGTACTCATGAATACCGCACACGTTCATGATTGATTGATTTGTGGCGTTCAACGTCGCAAAAATAACATATGATTATGAGAGACGCCTTAGTGAAGGGCTTCGGAAATTTCGACCACCTGGGGTTTTTTAACGTGCACCCAAATCTGAGCACACGGGCCTACAACATTTCCGCCTCCTTTGGAAATGCAGCACCAGCTGGAATTCGATCCCGTGACCAGTGGGTCAGCAGCCGAGTACCTTAACCACTACACAACCACAGCGGGACGTCTACAGAGTTGAAGCCTGTTTTTTAATCTGTCATATAGAAAATTATTTTTTAATCGACAGTTTTATCAACACATTGATAAATCACATGACAATAATTTATGGTGAAACACAATGTACAATACTGATTATCTTTCTAAATATCTCGTACATAATCCTGAAAGGATGTTCATAGGTCAGTGTAGTTTGTGGAATAATGGTGCAATAGACGACGTGGTGCATTTGGGAAATTATAGACAGAAGAGGAAGGGTGTGAGGATGGTTGTTACGTCACTGGAATGACGATAAACGAGATGAATTTTAGCGAACTCTACTTTATAAGCCAAACAAAACCACGATTGCAGTGATGAAACCAGACGAGACACGTGCTGGAGTAGCACATATGTTATAGAAAGCCCCGGCCTATACGCATAAACCATCAGCGCATGCGTAAATAGGTTGCTGAGCCTGGTAACCTTGCAAATTTAAGAGTACAAAGTGAAGAATTAACAATGTCAAGGTGTTCAAAACGGCTCATCTTCATAAAACGCCAAAATATCAATGCAACGTGCAGCGGTTAATTAAGTAGTGAGGGATCACATCACACATGTCAGTTTCCCTTTTTATTATTTCGAAAAGCTTCACAGCTTTCGTGTTTCCCCTTGTTTCTCAATTCCTTTTTATGACACCCTGATTTGAAATCAGTGGCGAAGCTAGAGCCTATGCAGCGCAGATGTACGTAAGTTTCGAAGTTTCCTTGTCATGCGGCCGTGTCTACAAGGTCAGAAGAATCGATTAGCTTCAATGGCAGTCTGCGTGAACACCGCATTCCACTCCGTAAAGGTACTGGTGGAAACTCATCTCTGGACTGCAAAGGCTCCGCGTCCTTTATATCAAATCAATATTTGTCATTGGCAAAAAAATAAAAAATAAGCTTGTACGCAAAGCATTTAGAGCCTTGAAAATCAAACAAAACACGGCAAAGCGTCATTTGTAAATCATCCATCAGTTTTCCTTAGATAAAAAGAATTCGCGGTGCTATATAGTGATTGTACGGCATGGCGTCGATACTTTAGTAGTTAATGAAAATATGCTGTTTGTAATATGTTAGCACCTGTGCACTGCTAGGTGAATGGGTGGATGAATAGTTTTATTATGGTCCTTCGGTGCGTGAGCGGGCCGCTCCCACGTCGGGACAGAGGGTCCTTGACCCTCTGCCGCGTCACGGGCCCGATAAACAGCCCAGAGCTGTGCCTCAATGTCCGAGCTGCGTAGAGCTCGGTCACACTTTTCCTTAGTGATTCTCGCCCCTGGTACCATGGGGCAACCACAGAGCTTGTGAGCTAAGCTATAGCTGAACTGCTAGATGAGCAACTGTAAAATGACTCATATAGCATATTTATTCTCGCGTTGCTGGGTTGTATTTGTGTAAGCTTTCTGCAATAAACGTTGTGTTTGAAGTCCAGCGCTTGTACTGTGTGGTTGTTCTTCTTTGCTGTCTTTGTGTTTTTCGTTGGTTTACTCTTCCTATTGTGATGAAGTAACTCGCACATCAAGTTGCGTTAGTGATGTCCTCTTTCAAACAACGTTGCGACAAATCGACATCTAGATGTAGTTGGTCAAATTTAGATGGACATAGAAAACGGGCGACGTAAGACGCAGATTACTCGGTTTCGACACAAGACATTATACACTCCCACTGTATGGTGTTCTGTCCGCATGCGTTCATGTTCCCTGCAGCACTTCAGATGAAGTTTATGGTGATCCATATCTCGTCTGATTGTCGACCTTGGTGATTCTGCAAACTGGGTCATTTGTTTGATAGAGCATAATTCATATGTTGTGCTTGGCTCTTTGTTTGTTCATTAAAGGCTGTGTTTCAAATCATTAACTCGCTTTTTTTAAATACGCATTCCGCAAACAGTGGCTCTTGCTCGTTTAGGCTGCTGAGCAATATAAGCAATTGTATACTCAAACAAGCGCTTCTACATTACCTAGCGCCAATCTTCCCCTTTGAACTGTAACTGTTCCTTCACTCGCTGTCCCAGTCTTATTGACTTTTATTCCAATACCGGCTTTCCCAACCTTTTGTTCATACATATTGTGAAAGAGAGTACATATAGACTCGGTCGTCAGCAAGAATATGTTGTACGTTGTCCTTGCCAAACACCGCCGTTGGCACTGTCATCGACCTGTATTTGCTTAACAACAGTGAGCTTGAAAGAAGCCTAAAATGAACGTTTATTTTAGGTCCAAAACTACATTTTTACGTTGTTAGGCCCACTGAACAAGTTTTCTTGTTCAATTATTTAACTGTAACCGGCAAGCGAATTGATCGCGATTCGTTTGCTTGAGGGCAGGATGAAGAAAGGACTGACGATTTACTGATGACAGAATAAACGGCCAAAGAAAGGCAGGTGTATTGCCCCAAAGACGAAGCAATGAACGTGACAGCAACAAATTGGAAGGTAACGCGCAGGATTGCAAGCAGATCGAAACGTGCCCTTCGTTTGTCACGCACAAACGACGCACGAAACGTACTCACAGGTACCGATGAACGCGAATAAGCATCTTATTTGTTACATCGCCCTGTTTGAAAAGCACGCCCTTTCCGCGAACCGAGGATGTGCAACGATTGCAGTGACCTTTGTGTGCTGGGTATGTGTGATTCTCCCCACTGCAAGATAAGGGCGTGTGATCGAGCGTACACCCCATTCTCTACGTGGACCCAAGTACGCGTGAGAGATGAGAACCGCCGCAGCCGCCGCGCGCTCACTGAGCCATCTTGCTGATAATACTGAAAACACGAAAATCCCCCCCCCCCCCTTCCCCGAGACGTCTGCTGACAGCGGTAAGTGGTAGATATAAGTTTTAAATAGCTTGCTGTTCGAATGTCCGCAGAGGTACGTCAAGGTGGCTCAGTGGTAACGCCTCGTATTCAAGACGCGGAGGTCCCATGTTCTATTCCGCGTGTCAAAGTCTTTTTTCTGGATTTGTTTTCTTTCTTACGTTTTGATATATATATATATATATTGTAGTGAAGAGGAATGCCCACTACTAAAGCGACATCGACACGTTGGCACGAGACACGAGCTAAGACTGCCTGGTTGTTGCTGCGACGCTGCCCGTACACCAGGGCAGCTCTTGCTGCTTTTGTACAGACGCTGATACCGCTTTAGACCTTGCATTTACAATATATATATATATATATATATATATATATATATATATATATATATATATATATATATATATATATATATATATATATGGAGCATGACATCGACGCCAACGGCAAAATCCAGCCGAGAGTGTCCATATAACTGTTATCGCAATAAAATTTTAATGGTACATAATGGGCGCGCCGAGAAAACACATTGGCTTCCGGAGCCCTCCACTACGGCGTCTCTCATAATCATATGGTAGTTTTGGGACGCTAAACCCCACAAATCAATCAAGAAAACACATTGGTAGCGGTGGCAGCGCGCCGACGTCAAGGCGCACACCACTCGGCCCTCGACGCAGCAGGTGGCTAGAATTGGGAGGTGTGAAAACCGGCTGCTCTAAGCTGGCCCCCATTCGCAATACCGCAGCGATGGCGCTGTAGTCGGAAGCGCTGCCAGCTAGAGTGCCTTAGAGTAGATTGTACTAGAAGTGTTGAGTGGTATGACCTAGCCTCACAGCCTGATCTCTTCCGCCTTGCCCACAGCGGCGGCGCTGCAGTTGAATAGTGCTGAAAGAGCCGCGCACCGCGTGCAGGAACTGCTATGCCCTTCGGTGCCATAGCCGTTGAAGTATGACACGCCAATGTACTGAACTTGAGCGACATAAAAGCCCTTGTGAGAGATCGAAAATAATTCAGAAGGGGTTCTTCTCTCAACTCTCTCTTCGTTGGTTAGGCTTCTAGAATATTCAGAATAACTGAGCCGGTTATTGGAATTTAGCTGTGCTCAGAAATCTGTGAGAATAAAAAACAAATACTGTTTCACACGCACGCAGAACCAGAAAGCCAAAAGTAAACAGGGGAGAGGAAGAGAATATGAACCCCGTACAGCACGAAATGCTTGTGTAATTTAGCTTTATTAAAGTATACTAAAATATTTCCACGCATCCACATCGATGCCCAATTGCCAAAGTTAGGCGTTCTGCTGCACACCCCACCCATTCAAAAAAAAAAGAAATCCTTCCTCTCTGCGTTAATAGCTTACAATTGGCAAAGCTGAATATAGCGTGTTTCTACGAATGCACACTGTAGATTTCAACTTTTCGACAGTATGAGGTCTCAAATCTAGTTCAAGTCCAGCGTAGTCCGAGAATGCTCTGCCTAACATAGTAACTGTGCAAAGGGGCATATATATATATATATATATATATATATATATATATATATATATATATATATATATATATATATATAGTAACAGCGAGCTGTGATAAGAAGTTTTATTTACAGGAGGTGAACAATGGTCGTTTTCGGCAGCACACTGCGATTGTGACAAGACTCTTCGTCCTTCTCTCCTCTTCTCTAACTTTTACTAGTCTGTTACATTCCCCCGCAAGCAGACGAAGCCCGTAGGGCGAGTTAGGATGCACAAGGGGGGTAGAAAGGTTTCAGGCAAGCAACGTGAGGGAGCTGCGTTCTACTCGATCGTCGACCATTGGACAAAAGACGAGCTATTAGGTAAGTGAGCTGGCTTAGACGCTCCAAAACTACAAATGGGCCTGAATATCTTTACAGAAGCTTTTGACACAGTCCACGCTTGCGTTGCGGTGTCCAAAGTAACACAAAGTCACCTTTTTCGAATAAAACCGGTTCGTTACGGTTGTCGTATCGTTACTTCGAACGACGTTGAGAGGCCAGAGTACGAAGACGAGCGATTCGACGGGCTTCTTCCGCGAGGCACGAGGTGTTTGATACAGAGTCGTCATTGTGTAGAATGAAGGGTAATAAAGTGTCTAGAGGGCTTAGTGGAAACCTGGCGTACAACAGATAAAATGGGCTGAAGTTCGTTGTTTCATGTTTTGCCGTGTCGTACGCGTACGTGATAAAAGCAGCACTTCTTCCCAGTTCTTGTGATATGAAGAAACGTACATGACAAACATGCTGGTCAGCGTTCTGTTTGTCCGTTTAACGAGGCCATTCGTTTGCGTGTGATACGGTGTGGAATGACGGAACTGTGTCGTGTACATGCGTAGTAATTCTTCAACGGCATCAGCAGTGAACTGGCGGCCACGGTCGCTGATAATAACACGCGGTGGGCCATGGCGAAGGACCACGAAGTGAAGCAAGAAGTCCGCCACGGAAGCAGCGGTAGAAAAAGGAATAGCTGCGGTTTCGGCATACCGCGTAAGATGATCTACGCAGATGATTATCCAACGCTTCTTATTGTTAGATAACGGAAATGAACCCATAATGTCAACTCTTATTTGTTCAAAAGGTGTGCTGGGTTGTTTTAACGGCTGAAGGAGACCTGGTGAAGTGGTGGCCAGGCGCTTGTGACGTTGGCACGTCTCGCAGCTAGCGACGTAATGCTTCGTCGTTTCGCACATCTTGGGCCAGTAAAAGCGTTCCTGCGTAAGGTTCAGCGTTCGTATGAAGCCGAAGTGACCGGACGTCACATCGTCATGCATGGCACGTAGAACATCGGAGCGAAGTCTCTCGGGGACTACTCGAAGAAAACGTGCTCCAGGCCTGGAGTAGTTAGTTTTATAGAGCAACTTGTCTCGGACCATAAAGCGACCGCTGTGTTGGGAGGCACGTGTGGTGGCAAAAAGAGGATCCAAGTTGAGATCGTTGCGTTGTTCTCTCTGGAGATCAGCCGCGTTGGGGAACGTGCTTGTAACAGCAGCAAGGCAGTCGTCAAAACTCTCAGCATCGCAGTCGGTAGTCGCAAGAGGAATCCAGGAGAAGCAGTCTGCGTCAGTGTGACGACGGCCACTCTTGTACGATACTGTAAAGTCGTATTCCTGAAGTCGCAGTGCCCAACGTGCGAGGTGGCCAGAGGGGTCACGCAAACCGACCAGCCAGCATAACGAATGGTGATCGGTAATTATCTTAAATGGCCTTCCGTAAAGATAACAAAGAAACTTCTGTACGGCGAAAATAGCTGCCAGACATTCCTGTTCCGTAACTGTGTAATTGCGTTCAGATTTGCTCAGGCAACGGCTGGCATATGCCACGAAATGCTCTGCGCCATTGTGACGTTGTACAAGCACCGCGCCTACACCGATACCACTAGCGTCCGTGTGGACCTCGGTCGGGCAAGATGGATCGAAGTGACGCAACGGTGGTGCTGACGTTAGTACAAACTTAAGTTGTGAGAATGTGGCGTCACACTCTGGTGTCCAGTTGAAGGTTGCATCCTGTCGCAAGATGTTTGTCAGCGAGTACACGATCTCCGCAAATCGTGAAACAAAACGAGGAAAATATGAGCATAAGCCGACAATGAAGCGAAGTTCTCGTGCGGACTGTGGTGATTTAAAAAAACTACTGGTTCTATCTTGCGAGGATCAGATCTGGCGCCATCCTTGTCGACCAAGTGTCCCAGCACAAGAGTTTGATGTTCGCCAAAGCGACATTTTTCAGAATTCAGAACCAGCCCAGCTTTTTTGATGCAGTCGAGAACAAGACTGAGACGGTTGTTACGTTCCTCAAACGTACGGCCAAAGATCACAACATCGTCAAGGTAGCACATGCATATCTCCCATTTTAGACCACGTAATACTGTGTCCATAAATCTTTTAAAGGTGGCTGGAGCCTTACAAAGGCCAAAAGGCATGACATTAAATTCAAATAAGCCATCCGGAGTTATGAAAGCAGTCTTTTCTTTGTCGCCGGGTTCATAGGTATTTGCCAATAACCTGACCGCAAATCAAGCGTTGAAAAATAGGAAGCGGCATGCAAGCAATCTATGACGTCATCAATCCGCGGTAAGGGATATACCTCTTTCTCCGTCACTGTGTTTAGACGCCTGTAATCTACGCAGAATTTCCAGGAACCATCTTTTTTCTGACAAGAATTACCGGGGCTGCCTAGGGGCTGGACGACTCTTGCACGACACCGTTGTTTAGCATGTCCTTTACTTGTTCGGCGATAACTTTGCGCTCAGAGGATGACACTCGGTAGGACTTTTGGCGGATGGGGTGTGCAGAGCCGGTGTCTATTCTGTGACGAGCGCGGGACGAGGCTAACTGAAGGGGTGCATCTCTATGTTTGAAGTCGAAAGCAGCAACATGCCGAGAAAGGACCTGCGTCAGCGCTTGCCGTTCCGTCGTACTGAGAGTCTTGCTGATCATAGCGAGCATTAGATATTCATTATGGCGAATATCACAAGGAGAGGAAGAGGTGGGGAGGTCCGTAGCTATTGCTGCTATTGAGTTGCATGAGGCTTCATCAAATAGAGCTATCTTCATCCCGCGAGGAAGCACAACTGGCGTGGAAGAACTGTTCAGCACCCACATGGTTGCTACTCCTTTTGTCATGCACAAAACAGAACAAGGCACAAGCATGTCCTTCTTAAAACAGTTCTTGCGTAGAGGCCCCACTACGAGGTCAACACAAGCATCATCAACCGCTGTGTAGGAGACTCGAACGGGTGTCAGACACCAAGATGGTGCTATCACTTCATCAATCACACTAAGTGTGTTCCTGTCTTCACCACGGTAGTCTTCTTCGGAAAGCGACGGTAGAAACAAATTGTTTAGTGATATTTCCCCACTACCACAGTCAACGGAAGCACCGTATTGCCCCAGCAAATCGATACTAAGAATGACATCGTGCGAATAACGAGATAGAACCAAAAATTTCGATAAAAATACTTTTCCAGCCAATGAAACGCTGACAACACATACACAAAGAGGATTAAGCCACTCGCCGCCTACACCACGAAAGGTGATTGTATCTTCCCATGAAAGCATAACTTTGCGACCTAAGCGGTTTCTGAAGGCGAGGCTCATCACAGACACAGTCGCCCCAGTGTCAACTAATGCCATCGTCGATATTCCATCAATCAACACATTCACTTTGTTTTTGATCATAACAATAGGCAGAGGTATATCTTGAGAAGACCGTCCGGCGACCTCACCTCCATTGGCGGCGGATGCTAGTTTCCCGGCGGCGGAGAAGAACGACGCAGAGGAAACGGCGAGTGATGAGAACGGTTGGATGGGGGTGTTAAACTCCGCTCGGATGCTGGCGAATCACTGCGTCTGGTCTCGCGCGAAAATGGTTCCTTGAAAACAAGTCGGTTGTCCGCAGGTGATATTGTCACGTGCTTGTCAAAAAGAAAGACAATGACAGTTGTGCATGTGCCATGAAGTACTATGAAATGGATGAAAAAGAAGAACTCTCTTGCGCGTTCTATTAAAAGAACCTACCTGCTTCTGGTGTCTCAGTTTCTGCCGCAAGACCTCTGTTTCGACGTCGGGACACTGGTGGAGGTGCTGGAGCCTACACCCTGATGCAGGACAGTCTTACTCGGACCCGTTCACCTAGTCCAGAGACTCAGCCCCTCGTCACGACTCCAGTGCACCGATTCAGTCGGCGCCTACTAGGCCTAAGTCCAGAGTCCGCACCTGTTCCGCCTCTTTCCAGCATGGCAGCTCCTACGACATCCACGGTTATCCCGCCATCGCAGACCACTCTTCCCTCGCAGGTAACTCTTGAACATCCTCGCGTTCCTGAAGTTTTCCGTGGGGAAGAGTACGAGGATGTCGAAGACTGGCTCGAACAGTTCGAACGGGTCGCTGTATCCAACAACTGGAGCGAACAGCACAAACTTGGCCGTGCATATTTCGCACTGGAAGATAGCGCTCGCACATGGTATGAGAACCGCGAGGCTACATTCCAATCTTGGGAAGACTTCCGTCGAAAGCTCCTCGCTACATTTTTGAACTCGGACCGACGGGATCGCGCACAGCAAGTGATTGAGGCACGCGTGCAAAAACCTAATGAAACAGCCGCCATGTACGCAGAGGGTATGATCCGTCTGTTTCGACGAGCTGACCCTGACATGCCCGAAGCGAAGAAGGTGCGGCACCTGATGCAGGGTGTTAAGGAACAAGTGTTTGCGGGCCTCGTAAGAAATCCACCTACAACTGTAGATGAATTCGTAAGAGAGGCGACAGTCATCGAGCGCGCGCTGCAACAACGACGCCGACACTTTGACCGCCTGCAGAACCACACGGCAGTAAGTGCTGCAGCTCAGAACACTGCCGTACGCGAAAGTTCCCTGCGGCAAATGATTAGAGAAATACTGCGTGAGGAACTTCGGGCCCTCTGCGTTCCCCCTGCCCAACCGCCAGTCGCATCTGTTGCCGAAATCGTCCGCCAGGAGTTGAGGCAAGCCATTTCACCACCCGCGCCAAATCCTGAGCCACATCCAGCGAGCTACGCTGATGTAGTCCGTCGTCCTCCACCGACATTTGTGGCGACGCCCTTCCAGCCACAACCCACTGCCGTACCTTGGTGGCAACGAGATTCTACGAGACGACCACCAGTTCGCCGAACTGACTTGTGGCGCATGGCGGACCGTCGACCTATTTGCTACCGCTGCGGAGAACCCGGTCACATTGCCCGCTATTGCCGTCACGGCGATTCTGGGTTCGGGAACATTTCTCGTCCCGCTTCTTTCCGCTCCGAAGACCGTCGTGCCCACGATGCCGATCAACTATCGCCTGCTCAAGCAACCCCACCGCGTCGCTGGCGCTCTCCATCACCTGCGCGTCACCGTGACTTCCCTCAGAGCTACGCGGACGTCACCAGAGGCCGTTCGCCTAGCCCGCGCCGGGGAAACTAACTGATGCGACCTCGGGGGGCAAGGTTGCCAATCGTCGACACACTGAAAAGTTCCCCCAATCATCGCAAGAAGGTATGACGACAACGACGATGAATACGACGACGAATAATAATGCTGAAGAAGTTGTACGTGCCGATCTGAGCGTTCTCATTGACGGACATCACGTTACAGCACTGGTCGACACTGGCGCCGACTTCTCAATCATGCGACAAGAGCTCGCCGACCGCCTCAGAAAGATCAAGACACCGTGGACAGGGCCGCACATAAGGAGTGCTGGTGGTCAGCTGATGACACCCACGGGTAAATGCACCACTAGACTTCGCATCGGAGATTCTAGCTTCGTGGCCACTTTCGTCCTGTTGCCAGACTGCTGTAAAGAGTTAATTTCGGGCATGGATTTTCTTCAAGATCATGGCGCTGTTATCAACATTCCTCAACGTATGGTGACGTTTTGCGCTCATCCTTATGCCGACAACAGCAGTGAAGAACCACGCGGCCGTTTGCGAATAGCCGACGATGTGACACTCCCACCGAGATCCTGCTGCCTTGTGTCGGTGTCCAGTGGGTGTCCTTGCTAAAAAGATGTGATAGCGGAGCACATAGTCACTCTTTTGCTCACGCAAGGCATTTCCATCGCGAGGGGCGTCCTGGCGCTTACTGGTGGACAGGCGGAATTGCTGCTCACAAACTTCAGCAACGAGCGCCGTCAAATCCAGAAGGGTACCGCAATTGCCTACTATGACGATGTAGACCAAGCCGGGGATTGTTTTACCTTGCAACCAGATGACGCGGCTGTCCCCGCCTCGACAACTTTGTCGGTGGACATCTGCTCTACGCTACCGCCCTCTGATAGGAAGCGCCTGCTTGAACTTATACACCAATTCGAAGACTGCTTTTCGCGTACGTCAAAGGTACAGCAAACACCATTGACCAAGCACCGCATCATTACTGAAGACAACACGCGACCAATTCGGCAAAACCCCTACCGTGTGTCTCCGAAAGAGCGCGAGGAGATTCAGAAGCAAGTACACAAGATGCTCGCGGATGACGTCATACAACCTTCGAAAAGTTTTTGGGCGTCCCCCGTGGTTTTGGTCAAGAAAAAAGACGGCAGCTTGCGCTTCTGTATTGATTATCGCAAGTTGAACCAAGTCACGAAGAAAGACGTCTATCCACTGCCCCGCATAGACGATTCACTCGATCGGCTGCGTCATGCGCGCTATTTCTCTTCAATGGACCTCCGAAGCGGCTACTGGCAGATAGAAGTCGACGAGAGAGATCGTGAAAAAACGGCCTTCGTGACGCCCGACGGCCTCTACGAATTTAAGGTGCTTCCTTTTGGGTTGTGCTCGGCGCCAGCCACTTTTCAACGTCTCATGGACACCGTACTATCAGGCCTGAAGTGGCAAACATGCTTGGTCTATCTCGACGATGTTATTGTATTCTCAGCAACATTCGAGGAACATCTCAGCCGTTTAGTCACCGTCCTCCAAGTCATACGTTCGGCCGGCCTTACTTTAAAACCGGAAAAATGTCATTTTGGTTTTAACGAACTCAACTTCCTAGGCCACGTCGTCAGTCACGAGGGTGTTCGACCTGACCCGGCCAAAATAGACGCCGTAGCGCAATTTCCTGCACCATGCGACAAAAAGGCCGTGAGACGCTTTTTAGGGTTGTGTGCCTATTACCGGCGATTTATTGAGGACTTTTCGTCTATTGCGGCGCCATTGACACGACTCACACGTGAGGACGTCCCCTTATTTTGGGGTGAACAACAGCAAATGGCGTTCAATGAACTACGACAACGCCTGCAAACACCTCCAGTCCTCGCGCACTTCGACCAGGAAGCCCCTACAGCACTTCACACTGACGCCAGCAATGTAGGTCTGGGTGCCGTTCTGGTGCAGTGGCAAGACGGCTGTGAAAGAGTAATAGCCTACGCCAGCAGAACTCTCTCTCGCACGGAGGAGAACTACTCGACTACCGAGAAGGAGTGTCTCGCTGTGGTGTGGGTGGTCATCAAATTTCGTCCATATTTGTACGGCCGCTCCTTCAAGGTTGTTAGCGACCATCACTCTTTGTGCTAGCTCACCAACCTTAAAGATTCATCTGGCCGTTTGGCACGCTGGAGCCTAAGACTGCAAGAGTTCGACATGACCATCGTCTATAAATCTGGGAAGCGGCACACCGACGCCGACTGTCTCTCACGGTCGCCAGTGGAGACTGACGGTCGTGATGACGAAAACATCGACGCGGCATTCTTGGGAGTCGTCAACACGGCCACTATTGCACAGGAGCAGCGCAGTGACCCCGAGCTGTTACCACTCATTGAATATTTAGAAGGACGACGTAAGGACGTGCCGCGGTTATTTGCCAGAGGACTGCCATCTTTTTGCTTGAGAAATGATGTTCTCTATAAGAGAAACTTCTCACCAACCGGTAACCCGCACTTGCTCGTCGTGCCTTCCTCTCTTCGAAAGGAAATTATGGAAGCGTGCCATGATGAAGCAACTTCTGGTCATCTAGGCTACACCCGAACATTGTGCCGACTGCGATGCAAGTACTACTGGCCAAAGTTACCCGCTGATGTTAACCATCACGTGCGAACTTGCACCGACTGCCAAAGACGCAAAGCACCTCCCAGCAAGCCAGCCGGTCTCTTACATCCAGTCCTAGCACCAGCGAAGCCGTTCACTCTGATTGGAATGGATTTCCTGGGCCCCTTTCCAACTTCCACAACAGGTAACAGATGGATAATCGTGGCCACCGATTACCTTTCCCGTTATGCGGAGACTAAAGCTATGCAGCGCGGCACAGCAGCAGAGGCCGCTCAGTTCTTCATCGAAAACATCGTCCTTCGGCATGGCGCTCCGACAGCAGTGATCACAGACAGAGGACCTGCCTTCACCGCAGAACTTTTGGAGTCAGTTCTCAGACTCAGCGGTACAGCTCACCGGAAAACAACGGCTTACCATCCGCAGACAAACGGACTGACAGAGCGCCTCAATAGGACCCTCACAGACATGATCAGCATGTACGTTGACACAGAGCATAAAAACTGGGATCAGATATTGCCGTACGTGACCTTTGCCTATAATACCGCTCGACAAGAAACCACTGGAATGACGCCGTTCAGTCTGATCTATGGTCGCGAAGTCACGACAACGTTGGACGCCATGTTGCCGCATGAGTGTGACGACATCCATGTGGACGCCGAAGAGTTCACTCAGCGCGCCGAGGAAGCCAGACAGCTCGCGCGTGTGCGCATCTGTCATCAACAGCATCAAGATGCACAACGGTACGACCCCCGACACAAGTTTATTAGCTACACACCAGGCGACAAGGTCTGGGTCTGGATTCCGATACGTCGACGTGGACTGTCGGAAAAACTGCTAAGACGATACTTTGGCCCATACAGCGTCACGCGACGCTTGAACGACGTGAACTATGAAGTTGTTCCTGACACTGACTGTAGTTCTAAGCGTCAAAATCATTTACCCGAAGTCGTACACGTCGTGCGTATGAAACCGTATTTATCCAGTTGACGCGACCACTTCATACGCCTGGTAGAGCGCCTAAGTTGCGCATCGGGACGATGCCTCTTTCGGAGGGAGGCAAATGTCACGTGCTTGTCAAAAAGAAAGACAATGACAGTTGTGAATGTGCCATGAAGTACTATGAAATGGATGAAAAAGAAGAACTCTCTTGCGCGTTCTATTAAAAGAACCTACCTGCTTCTGGTGTCTCAGTTTCTGCCGCAAGACCTCTGTTTCGACGTCGGGACAATATGAAGCACCGGGTCTTGGTGGCGAAGACATGGCTGGTGTCCTTCGTGATTGGCGGCGTTGTTGGCAGCAATACCGAGCGATATGCCCAGTGAAACCACAGTTGTGGCACATGGGAGGGTCACGGTTTATGCTATATTCATCGGAACGAATCCTGGACTGCTGCTGTCGGCGAGGAAGTTCGTTGTCACGCGAAGAATGGGTTTCTGCCACTCTCTTGAATCCATTGCATTCGTCGTAATTTGCATCTTGGTAGTAGGGTCAGTACTGTCCTTTCCGCAGCGGGATGTAGTCTGGCTGGGAGTCCTGAGTATAAGAATGCGGCTGTGCTCGTCGTGATCGTGCGTCATTGGCAGGGCCTCTATTGTAGAGAGTAGAGACGTGGCTGATACTGAGGTGTGGCATCAGAATCCTCAAAGCCTTTTGTCACTCGGTGCGAGGAGAATGAAGCAACGTTTCACTCGAACTCTGGTGGCTGGTACGGGAGTGAGTGCTTGGGCGGTGTGCCACTTGCGCGTACAGGCCGAGTTCTTCACATACTATTTGCCGGATTGTTGATGCAAGATCAAGCGCCTGGTTGCTGTCTATACTCGCGATGGTCGTCACATTGGGTAGCCTGCCGAACTTCGGCGTGATGCGCCTCGTCTTAGTTGCTCAAAAGTGTGGCAATAGCGAATGACATCGGTGACAGATGTCAAGGTGTCTTTCTTGATGAGGAAACTGTAAACATCCTCGGCGATTCCTTTTAGAATGTGCCCGATATTGTCTTCCACAGACATTCCGGAGTCAATGGTCCTACAGAGCTTTATGGCTTCCTCAATGTAGGTTGTGCAAGTTTCACCTCGCACATGAGCGCGTTGCATTAGCGTCTGTTCTGTTCTTCTCTTTATCGTTGTTGGATCGCCGAAACGCTCTTTGATTTCAGAAACAAATCTGTCGCACGTCGTTAGCGTTTCCTCCCGATTCTCGTACCGCATTAATCCAGTATCCGTCAGAAAGAACGCGACGTACAAAAGCTGAGAAGCGGCATCCCATTTGTAAGCGGCGCTCACCCGTTTGTAATGGATGAGCCAAGCCTCGACGTCTTCATCTGGTTTGCCGGCAAAGGGACGAGAATCTCTCAGTTGTGGAGCCGAACTGGTCGGTGCAGAAGTCGAGAGGAGTCGGTGTTAATTTGCGTTGTGGGACATGTCCAGCCCAGATAGATTCGGTGGAATTCCAGCAATGCGACGGCTCCGTCGAAGAACTTGCGGTTCACCTTCCATCTTTGGGTGTCGATTACCCAGCACGTCCACCACAACTGTAACAGCGAGCTGTGATAAGACGGTTTTATTTACAGGAGACGAACGATGTGTAGTGGCGAATTCACAAGGCACTGACTAGTGGGACCATCTCTCTCGGAGTGCGAAGCGCGAGTGTGTGCACGAGCTGTAGACGCTGGACTGCTCGAGCATTTCTGTCCGTACCGACTGCCTGCCTACTACCTGGCGTCGCTATTAAACTCCTTTGCAAAGTGGTGGAAGTGTGCTGGGTACGCAAGCCTGGAACTTCGAAGCCGGAAGCTGCCCACTGCATCAGCTATGCCTGATCAGACGACCGAGCAAGGCACCCCCTGCCGAGCACGGCCCAATCTCAACTGGTCATCGTACCTACCACCCTGCGCCAACGGGATCCCCCCTTCTTCAGCGGCACCGAGGACCAAGGTGTGGAAGACTGGTTGCAGCTGTTTGAAAAGGTGAGCACCACCAACAAGTGGGACGACCCCTCAAAATTGGAGTACGTCCCATTTTATCTCAAAGACGTCACCAGCCTGTGTTTCACAAACCACCGTACTGAATTTACCACTTGGGCCGCTTTCAAGACTACCCTTGCAGCTGTGTTTGATCGCCCCGCAGTGCGCAAGCTGCGTGCTGAACAGCGCCTACGCGGACGAGCGCAAAAGCAGGGCAAAAACTTCACTAGCTACATTGAAGATGATATCGATTTATGCCGGCGCTTTAACCCTGAGATGACTGAACAAGACAAGATAAGGCATATCTTGAAAGGAATAGACGATGATGCCTTTTAAACGTTGCTGGCAAAGGGCCCAAGTACCGTATCCGAACTTGTGACCTTGTGCCAGAACTTGGAAGAGATTCGCAAGCAACGTGCATTAGTTCGGAGGTCAACGACAGCACACGACTCTCTCGCTTCCCTGGCCGTCGGTGGTGACAGCACCCTGCTGGAGCAGATAAAAGTATATGTATGTGAAGAGGTCGCACGACAGCTTTCGTGTCTCTCGTATATGTCGACCACCGAAGCACCAACGAACCGTCTAATGCCGACAATCAGACAGGCTATTCAGGAGCAGGTCTCCGAGGCGTTGCCATTAACTACGCCTGCCTCTCCATCAACACCTGTTGCCGCGCCACTGACTTATGCGGCCGTCGCGGCAATGCCTCCGCCTCGTCTGCCATTGTATACGCCACAACCTGTGCGACCTTCCACCGCGATGTTTCCAGCTACACAGCAGCACGCTGGAAATCTTTGGCGCACTGCTGACCACCGGCCGATATGTTACTTTTGCGGGATTCCAGGTAACGTTGCGCGTCTATGTCGTCGGCGCTTTGCAACTAATACACCAAGATACCCTGACTACTCGTTTCGGCCTCCATGCCACGCGCCTCACGTGCCACCTGAAGTTCAAGAACGCGATGCGCAAGCTGCTTTCGGCACCCAAATATCCGCTTCTCGACGTTCTACGTCCCGCTCGCCTTCCCCTTCACCAAGTCGTCGTTCCGTGTCGCTTATGCGTCGACGACTCACCTCCATTGAGACGGAAAACTAACTGCCGCAGCTCCGGAGGCATGAGCTGCGTCATCGTCTAATCGTTTAAGTACTCACCTGTCTCCCGCCAATCTTATCGATGTAATCGTCGAAGGTGTACGAACACTTGCATTCATCGATACCGGTGCCGCGATATCTGTGATTAGTCAAAGAGTCTGCCACTCTCTTCGTAAAGTGACGATGATTTCTCCCGTAGTTTCTCTTAGCACTGCAAGCGCCCAACAAATTGAGACCGTCGCGGCATGTACGGCAAAAGTGGTTATTCGAGACGTGTTGTACATCATTCAATTTCACGTGTTGGCTTCATGTTCCCACGATGTCATCCTAGGATGGGGTTTCCTATCACGTCATCACGCCGTCCTGGACTGCGCTCGGGCCGAAGTGGAGCTGTTACCGTTTCGTGATGCGCCTTCTGTTGATGCGGCCGTATCTATTGTGGCTAACCTTGTCGTCGCGACGGACATAGACCTTCCTCCTTTCAGCGCCCAGTTCGTCCCTGCCTGCTGCACTTCACTTTCTAATGCTACCGTCCTATTCACGCCATCTCACATCTTCGGTAGCCGCCATCACACATCGCTGCCATTCGCCGTTCTCGCGCTTTGTCAAGACGCTACCGGAATATTGATTTCCAATCCGAACTCGTGCCCCCTCAGTTTACGCCGCAACGAGACGCTCGGCCACATTCAGCTTATCGATGAAGGTACTATCGTGCCTGCCGATTTCTTCGACACCAAGCCGAATATGGAGCTGAACGTGTTGGTTCCTCACTTTGCTTCGAACAGTGTGTCGTCCGATGCATTTCGTCGTTCTATTGACTGCCATCTAGCCCGACTCAACCAGAGCAGCTTGTTACCCTGTTGCACAAATTTAGGCGTTCGTTCGACTTTCCCCAAGCGGTTCTAGGAAGAACGAACGCCGTTGTGCACACAACTGACACAGGAAAGAGTACTCTTTTGCGCCAGCACCCCTATCGTGTGTCTCCGGTGGAGCATCGCGTAATTGCACAACAAGTCGACGACATGCTACAGCGTGGAGTCATCAAGCCTTCTTGTAGTCCTTGGTCTTCAGCAGTTGTACTCGTCAAAAAAAAGGATGGTTCGATCCGGTTTTGCGTAGACTACAGGCGCCTAAATAACAAGACGAGGAAAGATGCTTACCCTCTTCCCCGCATACACGACGCTCTCGATTGCCTCCAAGGTGCAGAATTCATTTCGTCGCTTGACTTTCGCTCAGGTTATTGGCAGGTCCCAATGGCTGAGTCTGATCGTCCAAAAACGGCGTTCGTCACACCTGATGGTCTCTATGAATTCACCGTAATGCCATTCGGACTGTGCAATGCGCCCGCCACATTCGAGCGAATGATGGACAGCATTTTACGCGGTCTCAAATGGAACATCTGCTTGTGCTATCTTGAGGACGTTGTGGTCTTTTCACCCGATTTCACTTCGCATCTCACACGTCTGCGTAAAATTCTACAGTGCCTTACAAACGCCAGGCTTCAGCTTAACCTGAAGAAATGTTACTTCGGGGCTAAACAACTCACCATACTTGGTCATGTCGTCTCGAAAGCCGGCATCCTTCCCGACCCTGAAAAGCTTCGTGCTGTTGCCGAATTTCCTAAGCCTACTACAGTTAAAGAACTACGGAGCTTTGTGGGCCTGTGCTCCTATTTTCATCGGTTTGTCCGGAACTTTGCTTCCATCCTCGCTCCGCTCAACAAACTCATTGCTGGCCCTGCAGATCTTTCGAATTGGACAGAAGCCTGTGACGAATCCTTCACAACACTGCGCCAACTCCTTACCTCACCACCCGTACTACGTCATTACGACCATACTGCGCCGACCGATGTGCACACGGATGCAAGTGGCGTTTGCCTTGGTGCAGTACTCGTGCAACGCAAACCAGGTTTTACGGAGTATGTGGTCGCCTATGCCAACCGCGCCCTCACTAAGGCAGAAGCCAACTATTCTGTTACTGAAAAAGTGTGCCTGGCGTTTGTGTGGGCGTTAAACAAGTTTCGCCCCTATTTGATGGCCAAACTTTTGACGTGGTAACAGACCATCACGCACTCTGTTGGCTGGCTTCACTGAAAGATCTTTCTGGTCGCCTCGGACGTTGGGCACTAAACCTCCAGGAATTCGACATACGCGTCGTCTACCGATCGGGGAGAAGGCACTCTGACGCAGATGCGCTTTCACGATCACCCGTCAAATCTGATGATACGGAATTATCAGCCCTTGACCTTCCCCTCTCTGCCGTCAGCGTCAAAGACATGTCATCCGAACAGCGGAAAGACCCTTGAATTGTCTCGCTCTTGAATATGCTTTCTGACGCATCAACTTCCTGTTACCCGCCTGCTCTTCGCCGCCAAGCAACGCATTTCCCCATACGAGATGGCCTGTTATACCGACGCAACTATCAAGTGGTGGGTCGTAGATGGCTTCTAGTCATACCCAGTCATATGCGCTCTGATATTTGCGAATATTTTCATGCTGAGCCGCAACACGCACACGCCGGCTCGTTAAAGACGTATGAACGGATCTGCCGACGTTACTACTCGCGGGGTATGTACACGTTTGTACGCAAACACATTTGCTCATGTTCCCTGTGTCAGCAGCGCAAGACATTCCCTCATTCACCCGGTCAACTGAAGCCTTTACCATGTCCTGCACGCCAATTTGACCGTGTTGGGATTGGCCTATACAGCCCGCTACCGTGCTCTGTCTGTGGTAATCGATGGGTGATTGTGGCTGCCGACCATCTGACAAGGTACGCCGAAACGGCAGCGCTACCTTCGGCTGGTGCTCGCGACGTTGCAACCTTCATCTTGCATCGGTTCGTTCTTCGTCATGGTGCACCACGGGAGCTTCTGAGTGACAGGGGCCGTGTATTCTTATCCGAAGTTCTGCAGCAGCTCTTACATTCATGCCGTACGGTACACCACACATCAACAGCCTACCACCCTCAGACGAACGGCCTAACGGAACGTTTCAATAGAACCCTCGGAGACATGCTCGCTATGTATATTGATTCCGACGACTCCAATTGGGACGTTGTCCTTCCTTTCGTGACGTATGCCTACAATACGGCGAATCAATCAAGAACGGGCTTTTCTCCCTTTTTTCTTTTATATGGTCGTGACCCACGCAGCACAATCGACACAATTCTGCCATACAATCCTGATGCCTCCGAGTTCAGCCCTGTTTCTGAAATGGCAGCACATGCCGAAGACTGTCGTCAGCTTGCACGGTCCTTCACAGCCGATAATCAAGACCTCCAAAAAGATAGCCACGACCATGATCTTGTTCAGGACACTTTCCCCGTCGGTTCTCTCGTGTGGCTCCGACTGCCTTTCCACTCTCCTGGACTGAATCACAAGTTTGCACCGAAGTATACGGGCCCTTACGGCGTCATACAGCACCCTTCTTATGTCACCTATTTGATGGAACCGCTCAAGCCATCCACGACAAGCGCCGCCTTGTCGTGAGTCGGTCCACGTCAGTCGCCTGAAGCCCTGCTACGACCCTCCTGTTCTCTCGTAACCTTGAAACGCCAGGATGGCTCGTCTTCGTCGCCGGGGTATTGTAGTGGGGAATTCGCAAGGCACGGACTAGTGGGACCATCTTACTCGGAGTGCGAAGCACGAGTGTGAGGACGAGCTGTAGACGCTGGACTGCTCGAGCATTTCTGTCCGTACCGGCTGCCTGCCTACTATCTGGCATCGCTATTAAACTCCCTAGCAGATGGTCGTTTTAGGCAGCACACTACGATCGTGCCAAGGCTCTTCGTCTTCCTCTCCTTCTCTTCTCTACCTCTTACTAGTCCGTTACAATATATATATATATATATATATATATATATATATAGAGAGAGAGAGAGAGAGAGAGTGGGAGTAATAATTCCATGGCCCAGTTAGTCTTCTTGAAGGTATGGGATATGGCACTACGGGAGCGTTGTCAACAAAGATAAATATATTTGTTTCCCAACAGTTTCGGGAGGGGTCCTCCCTTCATCAGGGGATGAGTTATACTAACATGAACTTCCAAACTTCGTTGCGGCGGCGTTCCTCTCGCCTTAGAAGATGTTTGCGAGAGTGAGAGAGAACTAAAAAAGAAAGAAAGAAAAGAAAAAAGAAAAAAGAGAAGAAAAAAGACGAACAGAATAAAAGGAAAAAAAGAAAAAAAAGAAAAAAAGAAAGTAAAAAAGAGGAAGAACCACTGTCAACACTGAGAACAAAACTAAATGTCCGTGTACATCCACATCCGGTTCTAATCCCGTGCTGGTCAGTTTTCGGCATGTGTCGGGCCACCCAAGATTGCCGCCGCGGTGGCGGGAGGGGTCCGTGACGGCGTGCGTAAGGAAAGGGTTTCCCCTAATGGGTCGGTCGGCTCTCTTTCATCTTCGTCAGTTTCCCTTCAATGGTCATCAAGTGGTACGCGAACAGAACCACTTTGTATGTGCATGTGAAAAAAAGGAAAAAAGAGGAAAAAAAACAAGAAAGGACAGTGTACACGTACGAGTCAGTCAGAAAAAACAAGCATGGTCTCCAGCTATCAATCTTTGTCACAAATGATCTCCTGGCTTACTTCTCGGAGGCAGGAAAGTCTTCCGCGGTCCTCGTTGATGCCGGCTACTAATGTTCGAAATTGGAAAATAAAATATGCCTCACGGTGTTCGCGCTCGCGTCTGTTTGAGAAACCAGAATGCAAAAGAGTTACGCTGATATTTTCAAAACTGGTTTGGCAGGCGCAGATGTCAAGATAAAGGTAGCTTCGGCAGTGACGTGGCGTAGTACCGGTGATAATTGAACCGCAGCCGAAATGGCGTGTCTGTTTGACCAATACATTCTTGTCCGCAGATGTTGCAATGTAGCATGTATATTACGTTACTGGAGCCACAATTAAAGCTTTCAGTTATGCAGAATTTGAAATCCGAGAAGCTCGCTTTGGATTAACGTATTGGGACCATCTGTGTGCATAGCTTGAGTTAATTTCCTCCTCCTACACTACCTTCAACACTAGCTAAGGAGGGAAGATGTTTGAGGTTCGGAATGGGTCCCCTTGATTACTCGAGTGCATGGTGGCAGCGCGAAGGAAGAGCCATAGTCCGGTGAAGAGACGCTTTATTGCAGCCTCAGGCGACTGCCCGAGTCCAAGCCCGAACATCCACTCTCATTTCAAATTCAAACTTCCTCTTTTCAACCCTTGGTTGAACAAAGAGTCTTTACAAACACCAATCACATGTTGGGACTCGCATCATCTCAACCAATCGCAGAAACACCTCCATAACAGACACTACATTGGTTAAAACCACGTTACCAAATAAAACACGCAAAGAGATAGGTTCTTCACGTGTGACATTCTCTCGCATGCCAGGCCGTGCTGCCTCCGTCGGCCGACCTCCGTCGGCAGCCGTTCTCACACTCGAGCCCCGTCAGTTCTCTCATTAATTGTTGCTTCCTAGAAGCCTCCTTAAGAGCGGTTGGTACACCGTTGGGCTCCGTGCGCTTACCAGGTGTGCACGCGACAGCGAGGCGCCCCGACATCCTAACAACAGCGGGGGAGATTATGGTCGTTTCCCTGCTGCCACTTTGTCTTGGTCAGCCAAGTGGTCGCATCCCCGCGTCATTCTCAATGACACGCGTGCCTGCCAACAATGGCTTCAATTCACTCAGACGATGGCGCCTGACCTGCCTCTTGCTAGACGCTTTTCCGAGTAAGCCTTCTCCTTCTAGTTCCGAACGGCGATTACTTTGACGACTCCACTTGTGAACGGTGAGAACCAAGGAGGCTCCTTTCTTTTCCATG
Source organism: Rhipicephalus microplus (assembly GCF_043290135.1). Lineage (NCBI taxonomy): Eukaryota > Metazoa > Arthropoda > Arachnida > Ixodida > Ixodidae > Rhipicephalus > Rhipicephalus microplus. The sequence continues at coordinate 473,311,612 of NC_134710.1, forward strand.
CTCAGGGTCTTCCGCGTTCTTCTTCGCGGAACCGATCGGCTTCGACAGTTGACGGGTCGGGAAATGGCTACGCGCGCTATATCAGCCGCATTGATTGCACTACCCCCAACATGCTCGTAATTGGTGCCTCATAATAACCCCTCCCTCCTCAAGAGTGTTACTGGATACTCGATGTCCAGTAACGCGGTACAAAAACAAACAAAAAATCGCTCAAAATAAACTTACTCTCGGTGCACGCACATGCGTGAACCGATTATCACTTCCATCTCAACAGGGGAACTTTCGCGTCCTTGTGCGAAATAGACACCGCAACATATATACCTAATGCTCCCAAATGGTCCTCCGAAATAAAACACTCTCGTAATGCACAACACTGAATAACGCACTCAGAATGCTAAGTCCACAGCGCCAGTCAGTTCGCAGTAGCTTGTCACAGGGCACACGCACCGTGCATAGTCCGGCGGCATATTGTCTTTTAAACTCACAACACCACACAGTCATTGTCGCAACACGGAAGACCTACTCCATGCGCCCTTCAGGCCCCGCATGACATACTCAAAGAGAGCGACAGACCCAGCTGTATAGGTATACCTAAGTTTTAACGGATTGCACCAATAAAAAAGGTTGATAATGAACTTACTTCCCAAAGGGCACCCTATTTTATCTACAAAGTTATTCCTACAGAACACATAAACTACGCCTAAAAGCAGTTCTACCACTTAGATGCAAGCTGGCATCTCAAAAACAACGCAACAAAAAATGTCTGGTACAACAAACAAAACATTTTCACATCACACCGGATCTATTCGTCTGTTCGACTGACTTAAACATCACGCTTAACACTTAAACGTGCGATGCAAACTACTGTACAGTCATTCAATTCACAGAAACTATTTCAGTGGCTACATATTATCATCAACAACAATACTCAACCGTATGAAACAGACAAAGCGTCACTTTTCCACAAATAGTTACAATCACGCAACACCAGTGGTCATTCAAGACGCGAAAGAGCATCAGCAGCCTCACTCAAAGCGTCTAATTACCAACAATATTTGTTTCCCATTCGTCTAACAACCCGTAGTGGCAGAGAGCACTACGGGTTGTTGGGAGCAGGTGTCTATTACGTCGAACATGGTTTCTCAACACTCCCGCTGCGCCGCTTCCTGGCTGCTGACGGCTTACATGGAAGCTTCGAGGGAGTCGCGCTGCTGGCACAGCACACGAGGGTGCAGGTGCGATTGACGTCGGCGGCATGGAGATCAGCGGCAATCCGTTGCACGGACAACTCCAGTGCCAAGCCCCCTCAACAACAAGGAGCCGAGCGACACACAGAGCCATCCAGAGCCCCAGCAGTGACGATGTCGCCACTACCACCAGCGAGGCCAGCGAGCCAGCGAGTCCCACCAGTGAGTCAGAGATCGGCGGCAACTGCTTGCACGGCAAACTCCAGTGCCAAACCCACTCAACAACAGGGAGCCGAGGGACACAAAGAGCCATCCAGGGTCCCAGTAGTGACGACGTCGCCACTCCCACCAGCGAGGCCTTACAACACCAGGCGGACGAATGCGGTGAAGCCAAGGCGGCGGCTTCCAAATGACACGGGGAAACAAAAGGTACGGGCAGTCTTAAACACGCGCTGTCCCATTCATTTCTATCGATTAGGAAAATAGTTGACAAAGGGGTTCAATACGAAAAACACGCGGAAGAACTAACCAAATATCTATCTCACGAAATTGCACCTAAGGGCCTCCGCCTAGCCTGCGACCCCACAATGTCTACACTAAATGAAGCAGAAAGGGGGAAGTGGAAAAAATATTACTTGAAGCGTCCTTGCAACTGACTCGGGTCATTGCGGACCATAGTGAGCGTAAGGCCACCGAATACAGTGTCACGGAGGCCACGCAGAAATTGGTATCTAATCTCAGAGAGCATGAAGCAAGAGAACTGGAAAGATATGAACTAAAAAAGAGAGTCGAAATTTCAGTAGTAAAAGATAGAAAATATAATCGGGACTGCAGGAGCTCCACTGCTCTGCAACAGAAAAATAGGAATGAGGCCGTACAAGAACGCCAGGGACAACCTAACTTTGAGGAAAAAAATGGGAACTCAAAACTACAGTGCAATCCTAATCAAAACACCCTTACTCTCGAATATGACGCTGACACTCCCGTGCCACGTGATAGCCTAGAGCAGCCAAAAACTTATGAGAAAAATGTCCTCAATCTGTCCAACACAACGCTCACACCCGCTCAGCTTCTACTTTTGTCGAGAGGCTTAACCTTTTGTCCATCATCCGGTAGATTCAATGAATTTGATCTGTACCAAGACCTCGATTATTTTGCGCGTAATCTCCACCTCCGTGAATACTTTCATGATCGCAAGGACTGTACGGACGAGAATTGATTGATTGGTGGTGACAAATCATGGTGTCCAAGTGAGCAGAGGGACAAACACCTCGATATGTATATATCAGCAGTTCAAAAAGATATCATCAGAGCGTATGAAAAAAATCGGCCATCTCAAAACAACATATCAAAGTCAGAACGAAGTTCACTCGATGGACTACGAAAAAACACTGAAATTACCATCAAACCGGCTGATAAAAGGGGCTGCATAGTAATTCTAAACACGTCGGACTACTTAAAGGAAGGGGAACGACAACTATCAGACACAAAATTCTACAAAAAGCTTCCAACGGACTCAACTGCCGAATGTGAAAGGGAGATAAAAGTAACCCTAAATAATCTCCGCCGGGATAAGAAAATTACCGGCAAAATGATAAAAGCAATGTTACCGGCCCATTCTGTTCACAGTTGATTCTATTTGCTCCCCAAAATACACAAGGCAGGCAATCCGGGACGTCCGATAGTATTCAGTAACAGCACATCAACAAAAAATATATCAGAATTCATCAATTCCTTAATAAAAAACATCCCCTCAAATTTTTCCTATTACCTAAAGGACACAAATCACTTCATCTGCGAAACTTCAAGTCTCGACATCCCAGGCGGTAGTTTTCTGGTGACCATGAACGTCTGCTCACTGTACACCAACATACCCCACCATGACGGAATAGTGGCTATGGTTTCTGAATATGTAAAATCTGACTCATCAACGAGTGTAAGTAGCGAGGTACTGTTTACACTTCTTGAACTTGTACTAAATGATAACCATTTTGAGTTCAATGGCAAGCATTTCCTTCAGGTCAGTGGCACTGCAATGGGCACGAAAATGGCCACAAACTTCGCGAGCACGTTTATGGCTTCACTTGAAATCCCATACATTAGGCGACGCACCTTGAAACCTTTCTACTACAGAAGATACTTAGACGATAATTTTATGATATGGAACCACGATGAGGAAAGTCTTTTCCGCTTCATAGAAGATTTTAATAAGTGCCACCCGTCAATATAATTCACGCACAAAATTTCCAAAACTAGCATTAACTTCTTGGACGTCACTGTCACGGTCAAAAATGACCGCTTGACAACAAACCTTTACAAAAAGCCTACAGACTGTCAAATGTACTTACATTTCCACAGCAGCCATTCAAAGCATTGCAAAACGTGTATTCCATATTCTCAGGCCTACCGGTACCGAAGAATATGCACAGACAGCCAGAACACCTAAAGCATTCCTTATTGAAACAAAATTATCCGGAAGACATTATTGACGATGCCGTACTACGTGCTCGCAACGTGAACAGGAATGATATAATTAAGGGACCAAACAAAGTACCTAAAACGACTTCACAAACGAACCTTGAGCTAACTTACTCCTCATCAGCGCCACGAATTAACAACATACTTTCCCGCCATTTCAATATATTCAGGCAAAGGAAACGACTAACTTCTATTTTCGCGAAGCCACTTCACGTGGTGTACCGCAGGGATAAAAATCTGAAGGACATTCTTGTAAGAGTAAAAACAAACACCCCAAAATTCAATCAGGGTGCCATCCCTGCGGAAAAGCTCGATGCAAGGTATGCCCACAGATGGTCACAACACGTGAATCCAAAGCGAACTTCTCGGATTTCAAATTCTGCATAACTGAAAGCCTTAATTGTGACTCCAGTAACGTAATATACATGCTACATTGAAACATCTGCGGACAAGAATATATCGGCCAAACAGACACGTCATTTCGGCTGTGGTTCAATAATCACCGGTACCACGCCACTTCACTGCCGAAGCTACCTTTATCTAGACATCTGCGCCTGCCAAACCACAGTTTTGAAATTATCAGCGTAACTCTTTTGCAGTCCGGTTTCTCAAACAGACGCGAGCACGAACAGCGTGAGGCATATTTTATTTTCAAATTTCGAACATTAGTAGCCGGCATCAACGAGGACCGCGGAAGACTCTCCTGCCTCCGAGAAGTAAGCCAGGAGGAAATTGGTGACAAAGATTGATAGCTGGAGACCATGCTTGTTTTTTCTCACTGACTCGTACGTGTACAGAGTCCTTTCTTGTCTTTTTCCCTCTTTTTTCCCTTTTTTTCTTTTTTCCACATGCACATACAAAGTGGTTCTGTTCGCCTACCACTTGATGACCATTGAAGGGAAACTGACGAAGATGAAAGAGAGCCGACCGACCCATTAGGGGAAACCCTTTCCTTACGCACGCCGTCACGGACCCCTCCCGCCCCCGCGGCGGCAATCTTGGGTGGCCCGACACATGCCGAGAACTGACCAGCACGGGATTAGAACCGGATGTGGATGTACACGGACATTTGGTTTTGTTCTCAGTGTTAACAGTGGTTCTTCCTCTTTTTTACTTTCTTTTTTTCCTTTTTTTCTTCATATTCTTTTTGCCGTTTTCTTCTCTTTTTTTCTTTTCTTTTTTTCTTTTTTTAGTTCTCTCTCACTCTCGCAAACATCCTCCAAGGCGAGAGGGACACGACAGCAACAAAATGTGGAAGTTCATGTTAGTATAACTCATCCCCTGTTGAAGGGAGGACCCCTCTCGAAAGTGTTGGGAAATAAATATATTTATTCTTGTTGACAACGCTCCCGTTGTGCCATATATATATATATATATATATATATATATATATATATATATATACATATATATATATATATTATATATATATATATATATATATATATATATATATATATATATATATATATGTGTGCATGTGTGTGTGTTTACTGAGCACATATACAAAGAAGGTAAATTTTCTCAAAACAAAATGCACCACTGCCTCCCTACACTTTTGACAGATAATAATAGAACTACGCTTATAATACAAAACTTCGTCATAAATTTGCTCGCTTGCAATGGCGTACCACCAATAGTATATTTGGAAAGCAGCACAATTTAAGCTGTCAATACAAAATGAGAACTGGTTACAAAAAATAACGCAGATAAACAGACCGGCTATATATACCGTTTATTTCATATACTTTTTAATATGCTGTGTGTCTTGTTTTTATTAAGTCTAGTATGCAATTAGCCTTTCGGAAAGTAATAATGATTATGTACCGCAAAACTGACATGACAAACACAGTCGTCACCGATTAATGTTGTGGCAACGCTACTTATACTCTGGTTTCTTGTTAAACAAGCGAGTGCATGTAGGCTCATATGAGGAACACTCTCAAGTAACGCAGAACGTTGCGGCAACGTGGTTTGAATGCAACAAATGTGAGGCAACGTCAGACAGTAAAATATAACATTGCACCGAAGTTTATAGTATTACGTTGCCTTAATACAGTGTTTTTAATGTTGTAGCAACATTCTAATAATCACGTTGTCCTAACATGATGTTTTTACTGAGGCAACAATATTCAAATTATCACGTTCCCCTAACGTCATAGTTTGAATGTGAAAACAAGAATCAAATAGTCACATTGCATCGATAATATGTGTAGTCATCAAGTCCATGTTTAACAGCGAACGTAGCGTCAACATGGAGAACATAATCGCTGACATCCAAGTTCTCGCTGACACGAGAACTTTTTCAACTTTGAGTACTCATTTGAATAATGGCTGGCAGTGGCTAGTTAGTGTAGTTGAGTAAGCAATGGAAGAAGAGGAGGAGGATAACCTTTGTTGGGCAAATGAGTTTGGGTCCTTTACGGACCCTGGGCCACCGCACGGCCGTCACATTGCGCGTATGTGTCCAGACCACGCAAGGCTAGGGCTCTGGCATCCCAGTTCACACCGCGAATCTGTGCGTCCAGGTCCTGCAATGCAAGGAGGGCCTCCCGTTGCTCCCGTGTGCTGATGGCGGGCTGTTCTGCGGGGGAGGATCGACAAGATAACCAAAGAGAATGTGGTCTAGGGTGACAGGCGACTCTCCACTGAGAATGCACTCTGGAGAAATGGGGCGAAAGGGAGATACGACGTCAGGAGAAGGAGGACTTTTCGCCTGAAGTCACCTCCAGACAATTTGTTGCGAGTGAAAAATACGGGGGTCGGGAGTGGGTGAAAAGGACGGGCAAGGCGTGCTTGTTGGGTGAGTTCAGAGAACGTGTGTGCCCGCTCTCTCGAAAAATCTCGGCTGGAGTCGCCGTTTGCCCGAATAATAAGCCTTCGGGCTATGTTATCGGTGGCCTCATTTCTGTGATTGCCAGAGTTAGCCGGCACCCGCACGAATTTTATAAGCTTATCGGGATTTACGGCACACACCCTTAATATTCGCCACGCGGGAGGATGGACGCGGCCACGGGCAAAGTTAAGGATTGCTGTTTTTGAATCGCTAACTATGTTAGTGGCGTTGGTTTTGGCTATCGCTAACGCAGTAGCAGCCTCTCCTGCTTCCTCCGAGGTTCAGGGTGGGTCGAAGAATTGGATTAGTGGGGAGGCGGGGGTGACAGGATGATAAGCTACAGCTACCGAATGGTCTAGACCACACGCTGCAGCTACCCAGCGCACATCCTCTAAAGTGCTGTAGGCCTTAAAGAGAGTCGCTGCGCGCACTACGCGGCGGGATTGCTGGTATTTTGGGCGGACGTTCCTGGGGATAGGTTCGACAACAGGTGCAGCGCGTATGTCGCGAGAGAGCGAGACTAATTCTGTAGTATGTGCGGGTGTACGGATTTCAATGGAATGGAGTATATGCCGCCCTGTTTCTGACCAAGCCATACGAAGGTACTGTGATTGTCTGTGTGCATCTATCAGTTCATGCACTGTGTTGTGCATTCTCATCTTTAGGAGTCTGTTTGTGCTGGTGTTGTTTGGGAGATTAAGGGCTGCTTTGGTAGCCATGCGGATTAGGGTGTTTATCTTTTCTGTGCAAGATAGGGCCAAGTAAAGAGAGGCATACAATATTCGACTAAGCACAAAGGCATGTAGCACTTTGAACCTGTCGGCTTAGTCCAAGCCTGCTTGTAAATGGAAAACCCTTCTTAGAAACTGGATGACTGAGTAAGTGGACGGCTTTAGTGCCCTTAATGTAGCGTTTTTTTCTCGTGTCCTGCAAATACAAGCCGAGTATTCGGAGGGTGGATGTTTGCGGATTGGGAGTGTTTTGCAAATAAATTGTGATGGGGTCAATAGGGACACGCTGCGGTCGGAGTATGAGGAGGGCCGACTTTGTGAGGGAGCATTCAAGCCCGATGCTTGCCACGTGTGTAACCATAGCTGTGGCTGTCTCCTGAAGCGTCGATTCAATATCACCATCCGAGCCATACGTGTTCCAGACCGTTATATCATCAGCGTACAAGGTATGTCCTAAGTGTGGGATGTGGCTGAGAACTTTCGCCAAGGGAATCAAGGTAATATTAAAAAGGGGCGGGGATAAAACCGAACCTTGTATGGTGCCAATGTTACCAAGGGAGAAGGGCGGCATTTGTACATCATCAATATGCATGAGGCGATGCGCCCACTTAGGAAGACCCGGATGTAGTTATAAGTTTAGGCCCTAAGCGCAGCTCTTTGATTCCCTGTAGGATCTCACTGTGCGTAACTCTGTCAAACGCTTTGGCAATGTCCATCGCCAGAACTGCTCTTGTATGATGTATCATTTCATTGAGGATAGTGTGTGAAATCCACAACAGGGTGTCTTGGGCAGAGAGGTGCGATCTAAATCCCACCATGCTATGGGAATACAATCCGTGCAATCACATGTGTAGCGTGAGAGTGAAGAAGATAACATGCTCATACAATTTGCCCTGGCATGAAGTCAGAGATATGGGACGGAGATTCTTGACATTAATTGGCTTATTAAAATTAGGAATGAAAATTATCTGCGTGCTTCCATTCAGCTGGTATCTCCCCTTTTCCTCAGCACTCATTGAAGTAGTCGGTGAGAACAGAAATAGAAGTATTATCTAGGTTCCTGAGCATGAAATTGGTGATATGGTCCTCTCCAGGGGTGGAGTTCCTGAGATTAAAAAGCGCTTCTTGACTTCGGCCTCCTGCATCGGGTAATCAAGGGAAGCTTGATCGGGACCAATGTGGTCGGGATATGATGTCGCTTGGCCTACAGTGGTATAAGTTGATTTGAGTTGGTTTAACAGTGCCTGCTGATTCTGTCGATTTTGGTGGGCGAGCCTTTTTAGTGTGAGCCGCATTTGCTTTTTAGTTTCACCGGGGTTTATGATGTGTCGAAAAAGGTGCCACGCCCTTGATGAGGAGAGATTACTTCGCAGTCCATCGCATATTTCGTTTCAAATAAATTTTTGTCTAGCTGGTGGATGGTCTCTTCATCTTCTGAGTCCCGCGTAGCTGTTGGAGAGTGAGGAACGCTGCGTGCGATTGAAGCCCGCCTCAAAAAAGCGAGGTTTAGCACCACGGCGTGGTTGTCAGAGGTGGCTTCACTGGGTACTTTTCGAAGATCATGGGGCAGATCAAAAGACGGTAGCGGGTAGTATCCGTGCACCTTCTCGGATTCGTTGACAACCTTGATGGGTTCATGTAAGAATATAACTGGGTACAGGAACCAGACATTGACGGAAGCGATGTGATACGCGTCCGTTTGCTCTGGACCTCTAGCCAGCAATAGAAGAAACACGAGCAATACAGACAACAATTCAGCATATGTTCTTCACACACTAATCCTTTTATAAATCTCGTTTCTTTATATAGCTGCATCCTGTGTTTTTATTTATTTGTTTGTTTAACAATAAACGATTGCCATAGAGCAGGAGACGAAAAACAGCATCACGAGTCACCTGACTAGGCCTCTATAGCTCCGCACCATACGTTCCTCACACAGAGTGACTACATTGGCAAAAAAGAAACACAAGAACACAATCACATGGTCAAGACCATTGCGTCGCCTTCTTACGTCTGTAACTAGTTACACTAAACACAGTGAATTCATAAGTGAGAAAGATATGTGCCCGAATTTCCAAACCCAAAAGCCGAAACCGAAATTTCCAGGCTACAAAAAGCCTGCTGTAGGCAGGCTTCATCTATCATGTATGCATGTGAAATTGAGGAATAAATTACCTGCTTATTTTATTTACTATTGTGTGGTTGTAAAGATAGCATGGGAACAATTGCATTATGAAGTGAGGAAGCAGTTGTGAAATCATAGTGTGCCTGAAATATGATGCATCACCTTAATTATGTTTTGAAAAGTGGTTTCAGATTAAACACACAAGAAATAGATCTACTAAAACGGGACCTACATGCTTGCATGATGCAAGGTAACAGCGAGAACAATCCTTATGATTGGTAAGAATCAAGAAAGTGGGGCCAATAGGAACCATAGAGCTAGAAAAACAGCTGTTTCACAGAGCATTTACCCTCGGGAAACATAAAAAGCAATGCAATGATTCGAGCAAAAAATACAAACAGGAAAATCTGTCACTGGACATAGTAATAAAGTAAAATCATGGTCGAGAGGGAGATATGGTATCAAGAAAGGCAGGAAAGGTAACCGGAAAGCAAGTATCTAGTTTGCCACCCTGCACTGGGGAAGGGTATGGGAGAGAAAAAAGTAAAAAAAAAACGGACTGAGAGAGAGAAAGAAAGTGGTAGGAAGCGAAAACACACACACACACACACACACACACACACACTAGAATGTTACAAACGTTCAACGAGGCGGGTCGATCGCAGAAAATTCAGGAGGACGGTCGAACTCACAACAAATATATCGACATATGCTGAGCTTTCGGACAAAAAAGGGTGCCATTCTAGTTCGAAACTGCCTTCACAGCTTAAATGTAAACATTTACCAGAAGCCTGCCTGGTTGGGTACGAAACTCGGAAATGATTTAGACTCCACCCAAATTTTTAAAGAAATCCTACGTTTTGAAACCACCTTGGTTCCTTCTTCGTGGGTTACTGCGGGGCTATGTAGCAGCGTCGTCGTCGAAGCACTCGCGGGGCGCATAATGACCTCCTTCTCTCGTTTAGTCTTGTGAGGGCAGTCCGTGTGTATACACTGGGGGAAGGGTTCTTGGAGAGCGGTTGATGTTATGGGCTGTAATCTGTATGTGCCACGACTCGAGTAATAACCTTCTCCTCCAGTTCGCCTCGCTTTCAAGGATGGCCATTGCTTCGAAATTTATCCGGTGAACCAACGTCTCGGCATGTTCGGCGACTGCGCTGCGCTCTTTGTAGAGTTTCCGCACATCGTTTGCGTGTTGCTCCAGTCGTTCCGGTAGGTTTTTCGTCTCGCCAATATACAAAGAGGGGCACTCGGCGAACGGAATTTTGTAAACGACACCGGTGGTTCTGTCCATTGTTAGCCGGTCTTTCAGGCAGGTGAGGAAGCGGCCCAGCGTACACGAAGGCACGTGCGTGATCCAAACTCCTTCCTTCTTGAAGATTCGCGCCAACATATCGCTGGTTCTCTGAACGTATGCGACCAGTACGCGTTTCGGGGGGCTGCTCGAATGACACGGAGCGATAGAAAAAGAGGTCTGCGTAATTGTAGACCACAGAAAAAACGGATACCCAAAAACTTCATTCGAGCCACCACCTGCTGCGCAGAGCAACAAAAAATAAAAAAACCCAATGAACTTTAATTGGATGAACAAAATATAAACTGTTGTTGGTGGGCAATAGGCGCGCCTGCTACGGAAAGTCAAAGGATCACCGTCCGTTTGATAGATGCAGTTTCTAGACTTATCACGGTAAAATAAAGCTGAAATCGCTGCATTAACAGCTTCCCGTTCACGCACAAGTCACCGATCATGCACTTACTCGCTCACGTGTCTCTGCCGTGGACTTTATTTTGTGTGGTAAGATCCGCATTAAGTGAGCTCACTGATGATGCTTAGCTGCTGTGTGGAGGTACTCTGTTTTTTTCACTAGAGGTTGTCGTTATCGGTCACACATGAACGACTCCTCACAATTGATAAGGCCACCCTAACTTGACGTCTTCGACCAAGAATGCAGAACGAGAACACAAGAAGGTAAGATGCTCCATGCTACTGTGTTATGATGATGGTGATAGTAAGACGAAAGCAAATTTGCACAAGTGTCGATTTCGACTTTTTTAAAGGTCGTTTTGTAGCGTCATAGGACAGAGTCTAAAGTAAAAAAAAGACAGGTAAGGTAGCGTCAAAAAAGTCAGAAAGAAGCTGTTTTTAAAGGACCGAAATAAGTGTACGCACTAAAATATCCGCAGCCCAACGTATAACTTAGCGAGGCTTGTTTAGCATTAGCAGGTAAGTGGTTCATTCTGCAAGTCTGTAATGCATTGTGTTAAACTCGGCTGATCGAACTGCAGTCAGATTACGCGCCGTTGGTGTCGTCTTCTGTGATAAGTCATCTACCTCACCATAGGCTGATAAAAATTGTGAAGCTCACTCACACTGCTCTTAGCGTTGACTCAACCAATTTTCCTTGAGGAGGACTCACACTCACGAAACTTTTCTTCAACCGGACTCACTCAGACTCAAACTTACCAAAATATTACTCACCCGGACTCATTCAGACGTAAACTCACGGCTCGATTTAATCTGAGTGAATCAATTGACTCATGAGTCTACCCATGCGTCAGTGCTCTTTAACACGAATATCTCACGTCATTGATCTCTTCTGGGCGCCTTTTGATACAGTACCCTCGATTACGAGTTTAAGTGGACGACACTGTTAGTACACGTGAGTGTAAATGTTAATTTATAGGCAAAGCTGGTAGCAACGCTGAGGATCAGTAGATAGGGGTGGGCAAAAAAAGCAATGTGTAGCATTTATATAAGGCACAGGCAGGAGCGCCAGTGAAAGAAGAGAAGGAAGAGTGTTGTTGCTGCTCGTGCTCGCTCCGCTTGACAGCTGGTCGGCTTTACATGTCCGTTTCCCCCAACAAACTTGTTTTTGGCTCACTGCTAAAGGCGCACTAACAAGTGGGGGAGTGTGCTGGGTACAATTCCCATCGTGAAACTCAGCAGTCGAACTCTACCTTCGTCATCAACGATGTCTACCGATGTCTACCCACGTTGCACAGCAGACCATTCCTACATCCCCACCTGCCCGCTGTCCAGGTGACCCGAGAGAACGAGACCTACTCATCTTCAGTGGCACCGATGAGCAGGACGTCGAGGACTGGCTCTCTTCGTACGAGAGAGTAAGCGTCAATAACAGGTGGGACGAAAACGACAAACATGGCCACGTCCACTTTTAGTTCAGAGGAGTAGCGAAGCTCTGGTTTAATAACCATGAAGCTGAGCTTACCGAGTGGGCCACTTTCAGGACCAGCTTCGCGAAAGTGTTTGGCCGACCAACAGTGCGCAAGCTCCGCGCAGAACAGCACTTGCGTGATCGCGCCCAACTGTCTCGAGAGGGTTTCACGTCCGACATTGAGGACAATGTGGGCCTCTGCCGTCGCTACAATCCCGACATGTCCGAAACAGCCAAGGTCAAACATATTATGAAGGGCATCGAAGACGATGCCTTCCACATGCCGGGGGCGGAACACCTGCAAATAGTTGCAGAAGTTATTCACTGCCAAAACTACGATGAGTTGCGAAAACAGCGCATTTCAACTCGACTCCCCACTCTCGACATGACCACCACATCACTATTGACCGTTGGTGCTATTTCACCGGAACAGACGATGTTCACGCCGCAAATCCAACAATTCATCCGAGAGGAAGTGCTTCACCAGTTGTCTCTTGTGCCCTTTCTTCGCAGTAATACTCACGGGCTGACCTATTCATTGCGCCAAACCATCGAAGAGCAAGTCTGAGAGGCACTCCCACCTACGTGCCAGCCACCGCCTGTGTCCCCTCCCGTGACTTACGCTGACGTCGCGCAAAGGCCGGCACATAAGCCGTCAAACGTCGTCGACTCTGCTCACCAAACGAAGTCTTCTACGCAACACGCATACCGGCAGGTTCACATGCTCTTCTTTTCCGCCGCCCTTCAACGCTTCCTAACAATCCTTGGCGCACACCGGATGACGCACCCATCTGCTACTACTGTCATCTGCCTAGCCTTGTTGAGCGGTTATGGCGCCGGTGCGTCCTTCATCCAGGTACCATTGGTGAAACCTATGGCTACGCCCAAAAAGAGCCGCCACAGACGCTGCTTCTCGACGCTAATTCGGATACACTTCCACAGAGTCGCCGCGCCTTCAACCAGCACCGATCGCCCTCCCCATGCTGACGTTCGCCTTCGCCGATGATTCGGCGTGCACCACCTGTACAAACGGAAAACTGACCATCGCAGTTCCGGAGGCAAGAACTGCGCCACCGTCAAACTCTACAGCGCCTCGTCCTCTGCCCACTAACGAAATAAGTGTTTTTGTTGAAGGTGTTGCCGTTCAAGCTTTAATCGATACTGGAGCTGCCGTGTCTGTATTGAGTGAAGCAATGTGCCGCAAAGTAAAGAAAGTTACGAGTTCACTTTCTGGCCTCTCCCTGCGTATGGCAACCGCACATCAATTAAACACGTCTATGACGTGCACGGCTTGTCTACTCATCCAGGACGTTCTGTACGTCATCGAATTTATCGTTTTTTTATACTGGTCGCACTACGTGATATTAGGCTTGGACTTCTTTTCCACACATCATGCCATTGTTGATTTTGCCCGGGCCGAACTAGAAATATCATCGCTCACAGACAACGATTCTAACAAGTCTTCCATTTCTCGTGTTGTCTTCCCCGCAGACACGGATATCCCACCTATGTATTCGGTTAGTGTACCAATTTCCTGCGACCATGCTGCTTTTTCGAACGTCATGTTCACGCCGTCTGCAGACTTCACTTCTCGAAAAAACGTTATTTAACCTTTTGCTCTTTTGATGGCCGAAAACACTTCCGCAACCAATTACGCCACGAATCTTTTTTTCAGTATTAGCCAGATTATTCGGTGGTGAAGGCATCAGTCGTTTTAAGGACACTGATTGCGTTTGCGCCAGTCAACTGCACGATTGCGCAGAAGCCTTCAAATTGCCAGTGTTAGTCGCGCTCCCACGTCCACCACATCTTCCCTATATGCTTTCCTTCCATCGATTGATTTAGACTATCCTGTTGTCCAAAGAACCCAACTCTTGACACTTCTCGACCACTTCGGGACGTCTTTCGACTTCAAGCAAACCAATTTGGGCCGAACATCGGCAATCGTTCATCGTATTGACACCAGCACCCCCGCACCATTGCGTCAGTTTCCATACCGGGTCACTCACACTGAACGCCAAGTTATTGACGATCAATTGTCTGATATGCTCAATCATGGCGTCATACAGTCGTCCAACAGTCCATGGGCCTCCCCAGTGGTACTGGTCAAAAAGACGGACGGGAGCATCCGATTCTGTGTTGATTACAGACGCCTTAACAAGATCACGCACAAAGATCTTTTACCGCTCCCCAGAATTGATGATTGTCTCGACTGTTTGCAAGAAGCAGAGTTCTTTTCCTCGCTGGATGTTCAATCAGGATGCTGGCAAGTACCCATGAATGAATTTTACCGCACCAAGGCTGCGTTTGTAACTCCGGACATCTTGTGCGAGCTTAACGTGATGCCGCTCGGTCTTTGCAATGCCCCTGCCACCTTCGAGTGTATGATGGAAAACATAATTCGAGGCCTCAAATGGCAGACATGTCATTGCTATCTGGACGACGTCGTTGTTTTTTCAAAACAATTCGATACCCATCTTCTACACTTCGCAAGTGTCCTGGATCGTCTAACACATGCTGGGCTATAACTAAAATTGAAAAAGTGCCATATTGCCACCAGGAAGCTCACCATCTTAGGGCATGTTGTCAGCAAGGATGGTGTTCTACCTGACACTGCGAAACTCTGTGACGTCGCCCCGTTTTCGAAGCCATCGACACTAAATGAATTCCGGAGGTTTATCAGCCTATGTTCATACTTTCGTCGATACGTCCGTAATTTCGCATCCGTAATGGCCCCTTTAACACGGCTACTTTTGAACGTAGGAATTTGAACGTGGTCTTCCGCTTGCAATGACGCATTTGCAAAACTACGTCATCTGCTGACAACTCCACCGATTCTCCATCACTTTGATCGAGATGCCCCGACCGAAATCCACGCCGACGCTAGTGGAGTCGACCTTGGCGCTTTTCTTGCTCAGCGCAAGTCCCGCTCCGACGAGTACGTCGTTTCTCATGCCAGTCGCACCCTTACTAGGGCTGAAGAGAATTATTCAGTCACAGAAAAGGAATGTCTGGCCATCGTTTGGGCAATCACTAAATTTCGATCCTACGTCTATGGCCGTCTATTTGGCGTCGCGACTGATCACCACACCCTCTGCTAGTTATCGGCACTAAAAGACCCGTATGGCCATCTGGCTCGTTCAGCGTTGCGTCTCGAAGACTATGATATCCGTGTCGTCTACAGGTCGAACCACAGACATTCAGATGCCGATGCTCTTTCCCGCTCTCCACTTTCCAATTAACATGGAAGTGCGTCTGTTTCCAGTCTCCATGCTGCGGCACTTTCATTCACTGACACACCCTCCGAGCAGCGCCAAGACCCTTGAATAGTCTCTTTGATAGAGATACAGCCTCAGCTGCCCGAAGGCACCACCAATCGTTTGCTACCACATACAGCTCAACATTTCGCCATCCGCGATGGACTCCTGCACCATCGCAACTACCTTTCCGACGATTGCAAATGGTTTCTTGTGATTCCTTGCCACTTACGTGCTGCTATTTGCGACTCTTGTCACGTGGATCCTCAATGCGGCCACCCAGTGTGATAAAAAGTAATAAAAACTTATGTACGCCTCCAGCTGCAATACTAATGGCGCGGAATGTATTGAATTGTCCGACAGTACGTACGTTCGTGTTCCAAATGTCATCGCCGAAAAAGCCCACCGAACATAACTAATGGACAACTGCAGCCGTTGCTTGCCCATCCCGACCTTTTGACCGCATCGGAATTGGCTTGTACGGTCCCCTTCCCTACGCTTCTGACGGGAACCGCTGGGTGGTTCTCGCTATCGCTGACTTGACACGCTATGCTGAAACTGCTGCTCTGCCAGAGGCCACATCACGGGAAGTTGGCTTGTTTTACTTTCACAATCTTGTTCTTCGCCATGGCGCGCCTCGTGAGCTACTCAGTGACCGAGGACGTACATTTCTTTCTGAAGTAGTACAAGCCCTTCTTCGTGAATGCATCATTGTGCATCGGACAACCAGCACGCACCTTCAGCAAACGAACAGAATGACCGAACGGTTTAACCGCACACTGGGCGACGTGCTGTGTATGTACGTGTCCGCTGACCACACCAACTGGGACCACATACTCCCATTTGTTATTTACGCTTACAGTAGCACCGCTCAGTCTACGAAAGTATTCTCTCCATTCTTCCTCCTCTGTGGGCACGAACCTATCTCTTTCATGGACACCGTATTATTTTGTACCGTCCGGACACTTCAGAATCCACAACTCTATACAAAGTCACCACATATGCGGAAGATTGCAAGCAACTCGCACGTTCCATAACTGCGAAAGTTGAAGCGTACCTGAAGAACCTTCAAGATGAAAACCTGCCTCCCCAGTCATATTCACCTGGCACGTTGGTATGGCTTCGCGTTTTCTCATCTGCTCCTGTTCTTTCCACCAAGCTACTGCCGAAGTACGAAGGCCCCTACCGAGTCCTGCGTCAGTCCTCACCAGTTAACTACAATGTGGAGCATGTTCAACCATCGACAGACTGACACCGTCACAGTCGCGAGACTGTTCATTTCAATCGATTGTAACCACACTACGACCCACCCATCCTACCCGTTCCATAGGTCGCCATGACGGCTCCTTTCCTGGGAGGTGGGGGGAGAGAGATTTGTAGCATTGATATATGGCACAGGCATGAGTGACAGTGAAAGAAGAGAAGGAAGAGTGTTGTTGCTGCTCGTGTTCGCTCCGCTTGACACCTGGCCGGCTTTATCTCTGCGTTTCCCCCAATAAACGTGTTTTCGGCTCACCGCTAAAGGCGCACTAACGAATGAAACTCACTAGGACTCACTCAAGGAATATGTTTTGGACAATCAACTCCCAGTCGCGAAAAATTCCTTTAACTGGACTGCCTCGGACTCCTCCTAAGAATAGCAATCACCAAGACTCACACTCAAGCTTCGATATGAATCTTGTCGATTCTGAAATGAGTTCGCCATCCTGCGCACGTACTACCTCACTGAGCTCTCCTCACTGAGCTTTCCTAAATTTGTACCTGCTGGCCGCGGAGAGGGTCCTGTTCCGAACACCCCAAAAAGCGCACAAAAGGAAGGTCACAGTAATAAAGCTTGTTTGAAATCGCACCGCAAACAATTATGTTTTATAGCATATGGCCACACTGTGTCTACGGTTGAATATTCCACAGCAGACCCTGTTTCACACATCATGTAGCGGAGTTTGCAGTGCCAAAAAGAACCCATTTCTGCGAACTTTGCGCTCATCAAAAAAGATAGCTGTTAGGTTAGTTGGTGCTTTGACATAGAAACCATCGTGATTGCGCATTTTATTACAACACACAGAACGAGAAACCCGAGGACAGGCGCAAACTACTAACTGATCTATTCAAGGAACATCCCCATCTTTAATATGAACACCCTGCGCATGGGCTCCACCACAACAACCAAGAAAATTTAAACCAGATCAGAAAGAAATTGGAATTGAGCATCGTACAGTGCAATAGAAGTTTCGCTTTTACCCTCGTCACCTGCTTTTTTTGCACCTTCATGATGCTCCCTCACGATGGTTTTTATGTTGTGTTCATCAGATGTCACCAAAATGAAAATGCAAACAGAATTCAAAAGTAATATCATAATTTGTATGTAGAATATTTAATGTTACCCATTTTTAAAACAAGCAACAGCCTTTGAGATTGGCACTGCCTTTGCTTGTCTCTGAGGCTATACGTTGTAAACATTGGGTCCCGCACTGCATCATGGGCTGTTTTAGTCACATGATGGCGTTTCAAGCTGAAGTAATGGAGGGTTCCGTCGCGGTCTCTTTATCAGTAGTTAACAATGTGAAATTTTTGTTTATATAGAGTCTGTCTGGCTGAAGTTATCGGCTTTGTGTTCTGCGGTGCCCCTCCTGTCCGTGTACAACTAAGCAAGGCCTTCGGTGGCAACGGCTTGCACCTGATCATTCCCCACGCTGCATGATCGGGTAAGTAGCAGGGTCTGTCACGAAGACTGTTTGCAGCCTTCTCTTTTGTAGCCCTTTTAGCCATCGCATGTTCTGTCACACTAATTGTCACGTAAGTCACGTTCCCTATTGGTGTCACACTGCACTTTTGATCGTGAACTGGCTCCCATATTGCGTTTTGACTCTCGTTTCGGTCAAAGTCAATCCAGATTAATTTGCACCGCTTAGCAACGATTATTGTTGATCGTGATCAAGAAATCAGACCCAAATCAGCCCTTCTGACAAGCGAACGTGCTCGTGTGACACCGATTCTATCGACTGTAAGCAACCAAAAATTATAAATTTTTCAATTTTGGTCACAATTGGGAAGAATTGGCTTGGTGCTCTCAATGACGGCTGCATCGTGAAGAGTATAAAAAAGGCGTGCCTAGCCAATTGCGTTTGACACAAGAAGGCGATTTGCGAAGCTGCTTGACGTGCTCAGATTCTATTGCGTTTTGTGCGAGGTAGTTTTATATGGGCCGAAGTTCTCTTCGAAGCGGTCGTACCCGTACAACCGCCCCGCCCCACTGTAGCTTGACTGAAGTACCGCCACGTTGGTGCGAGTGTATAAAACTCTATGGTGCGAATGTTATGACGCACAGATGCAAGGGATAATCTGAAGGTGCAACATGCTTCTATGGAGGAAGGCCAATGTAGATGACACTATTAAATTGTGTCGCGTGCGCTTAAATTACCGGTTCACCTGAAAAAAAAGTCCACGGCAATTACACTGCCGGATTGCAAAGTTTTTTTCTTGCATTCAGCTCAATAGTCTTCAAGCACGTAACTGGAAGTTTATTCGAAATGCTCAATAGCAACGCTTGAACTCTATAAAACTTTGTTCCATTTCCTGTAACCTCACCTGGGCAATATACCAACGTATAAGCAAACATGCAGTCAATATACATGTCTCTCCAATAAAGGTTGGGCATTTAAAGCTGCAGCGCACGCGCCGTTGTGGTTTCTCACGGCAGTAGGAACGGCATCCTCGCAAAGGCGAACTGCCACTAGTGCCGCCCAATTGAAGTGCTCGGGTGGGAAGTGTTTTGAGCACACAAAAGACCACTTCGTTGGTTCCCGGAAGCGTTGGCTGGGTCTAATGGCGGCGATTCATAACCTCATTTGACGGGGATCTTTGGGAAACCTGCACGAAAGCAATGTACGCAAAATCGCTGACATTATTGACACAAGGACAAATAGTCATGTATAAATTGAAACACATATAATATCACGACGCAGACAAAGCGAACGAAAGAAGAAACTCCGGTGCTAGCTGCGCTGTGTTGTCAGCAACGTGGTAATTGCGCAGCGTGTTCTTGCGTTCAAGAACTGCCACCAACAGTTGTAAATAAACACCAAGAACACTACGCTGACACATGCAGTATCGAGCATTATGTTCTGTGAGGATACTCTCGATCATACCGTACGTCGAACATAAAGAAAATTCAATACTCACATGTCGAAGGTGACGCCTGCTTCCCGTTTTATCGAGTGCATCACAGCTTCTTAGCCGATGCAATCAAATCACTTTCCATCTTGGTCAGCTGGCGACGTCCCTGCGCTGTGGCCAGGGCGACACAATATTATGACCTACACTCTAAGGCAAAATTACTCGAAAAAGGAGTAATGGAGCCCAATAGGCACGCGCGATGAACGGATAGACCGTTCAGGAGCAACCACAGAGGGAAGCGTGCCGCGGGATACCACTTACTCTCCAAACGCACTCCAAATGGATGAACCGCCCGGGTAATGCAGGCAGCGCGAAGAGCGCTGCCAAGGTGACCAGCCCTCTTTCTCCTCCTCTGCTGGCTCAGTCTTTCACCGTACTTTGCCGGCGACGGTTCGCGTTGCGTCGCACTCGGAGTGCTCGACCACGGCCGCCTGGATTCGACGATCTAAAAACTACGACGTGGTGCTTGTGTGTACGTTTCCATGAGTGTGGGCTGCTGCTTTTGCGTTTCGCTGCCTCCATGAAGTCTGGAGCAAGTCTCGACATGTCACCACGCCACGCTGCATATCTCTGGCTTCAAGATAGTCACGACCAACACACGACAGCAACAGCAGGGAAGGCCAATATGGCGAAAGAGAAGACAACAAACCTATCGATTATATACTCAGTCGGACTCAGGGAAGAAAACAGCGCTTGGGTCTAATGCAAGTAGGTTATTATTCTTTATTCTACTCTACTTGTCGTGTGTGCGATACGGAGCACGCTCGCCGGCAACGGGCTCAGTCGTGTTGTATATCGCACGCACGAAATGCATCACGAAGGTCAGCTTCGGCGTCTGCAGTACGCGTGTGCTTTGCGACTGCCTGGAAACCAGCCGCCATGGCCGTCAGCCTCCCATACACTCGCTCATAGAGTGCTCGCCTGTCTTCGCCGCCGCGATGAGCTCCGGGATGACGATATTGGGCTGAGACCTCATCGCTGTGTTTGGCGTCGTCCTATACACGTTGTGGGTTCTCGTAAAGAGCTTGGTTGTAGTATGTAGCGCGCTGTAAGTGCACCAGCACGGGCTGCGGGGCTTTCGCTAGCGTCGGAACTCACTGAAACTTGGTCGCCATTACAGTTGGCTTTCCCGTCAGTCGGTCGCAAGCAGCTCGGGGCCGTCCGTTGGTCGCGGCGGCGGACTCGCGTTTGCGCGCTGCACTCGCTCGAGTTTGTGGAAAAGGGCCGCATTACCGTCGATTTCTTCGGTGCTAGCTCCAAACCAGCTCGGCGCTGTTCGTGGTTGTGGCTAAGTGTACGCTCGCTCTCCTGTTTGAAGTTCGCTGGCGGAAGATACTCCATGTGCATCGCCCTGTTTGGTCTCGCGTTCGTTTGCTCGAGCTGAACGACGTCGCTCGCTTAGGACTCGCCGACCTGTTAGCGGCACAGTAGCTCGCGGAGTCGTGGCTGTGGCTGCCGCTCTTAAGCTGTTGCGCTATGGGAATCAAAATGACTCTTTGACGATGTGTGACATCACGGTGAAATTCAGAACATGTCATATCTCACGTGTGTTTTCATTTCACCATGCACGTATTTTTCATAGCAATTTGTATTCATCCTCTGTGATGTGTTACTCGCTATTTTACATACTCATTGTGCAGCCGTGGGCACACACCGGGCTGAAGACTGTGTGCGCTGGTGTCTTCGATGCCTGTCATCCATCTCCTTCATTAGAGCAGCTTCATAGGGAGTGTGCGAAATGTGAGAATAAAGTTATTTGTGTGTCATATTTTAACGCTTGGTTTTATATTAACGTGCACGTACTTGTCATACGCGTGCATCGTCATCTTTTGTCATGTGTGTCTAACTATTTGTACTATAATATTGTACGTGCAGCCGTGGCAACAGAACAGGCAGAAGGCTGCGTGCGCTGGCGTCTGCAACACCTACCATCTATTGCTTTCATCGGAGGAGCTCCATAAGAAGTGAATAAGATGTTACAACGAGACTGGACTTCTACACTTCACCATGAATTCACTTAGCAGAATGGAGAAACTTCATGTGTATGTAGAAAAATAAAAGATTTCGATGTCACACTTTTGTCCTTTGTTGTTGCCGTGACTGCGAAAACAGTTACGCATAGGTGGGTAACTTTTTTTTGCGCGTCCTCTTCTGCGCAGTTGGTTGCTCACTGCGCAGAAAAACCGGGGAAGAAAGTATTGGGCCTGGCGGAAAATAAACAAAAAACAATGCTTGAACTGGGGCGAAAAAGTTCATCTGATTGGAGTATTTGAGTGGATTAACCTTTCGCCTGGCAAGGTGCAACTGTGGGGACTGACGGTTGCACGGTAAGGTGTAAATGTGGGGATTATCAGTTGCTCTATAAGGTACAAATTTGAAGACTAAATGTTTGTGTTATGAGTTGAATTGTGGGACTAACGGTTACTCACTAATTTGTAAATGTGAAGACTTATTTTTAGTTCCTTAAACTTGTCTGTGTGGACTAACTCTTAGATCCGGTGCCATTATACCTAAAAGGAATTATTGGTTGTGGCAGCCCCATTAGTTCCCAAAAGGACGAACCACAAACTCTTTTAACACCCCTTTGCCTTAGAGTGTTGCAAACAGATGAACGTGCCCACAAGTGCGAGGATGAGTGCTCTTGCTTTTCCCTATTTCCGGCTTCACAGAACGTGATGTCACGGCCTCTCCCCAGTTTTTTTTCCTTCCTCCATGGCCTTATGCGATCCTGCGCTGCGTCGCTGTTGACAACGTGAGGTGCGTAAACAGTGTTTATATATGTGTGTATATTTTGTGAACGACACAGTTCATCATTATACCAGTCATTGCATCTTTGTTGCATTGGTTCAGCCGTTTGGAGTTTTCGCTAAGGCCACTTGATAAAGTGAATCGATAGCATTCTAGCGCGAAAAAGAAAACAAAGTCACAAAATATCATTTACCTGCAGGAAACGTAGAATTGAACCCGGATTCCAGAATGGCGCAAGTTTTCGAAACGGTTTAGGGATCTCCAATGAAATGCTTGGGATAAAAATTACATGAAAAACAAAATAAAACGCGACGGAGCTTCACAAAGGACAAATTGTTTGCAGTGTAGTTATGAATATGGTTTGGTTTGAAAAATTCAGAAAGCATCGGCGCCGTGTGCGTCTTCTTCCCTACATGGTTCGTATTTTTGCGCTGTTCACACACAAACACACACACACACACACACACACACAAACGCGCGCGCGCGCGCGCGCGCAAGGAAAGCGTTAGCTATCTTGCGCAGCTAACCACACTTATGATAGTGTAATGAGGTTTTTGAGTACTAACAGCACAGATCCTCAAGAGTGGGGGCAATGTCTAGAAAATGTTTTGTATAACTCTGAGGCCTTCCTTAAAAAAATGTTGACTCTCCTTCCTTTTTTTCAAAATGATTACTCACTAGAAGGGTACAGTGTGGCTTTTCAGTTGACAGCCGCATTAGCACTGTCTTGTTCTTTTCTGCTTTCTTTGCATGCATGCTTCACCTTCTTTCGTGTTGAATCTCCGTCAAGTTGCTCAATTTTTCGTGCTGATGTGCATGAAATAAATATAAAAACAAAGCAATGATTGTAAATGTGGGGCATTTTCTTAATAGAGTGCAGGTCTACTGCATCCCTATCATTCCACACCAACGATAAAAGTTGTGTCGGCGATGGTGTGGAAACTAGCTCAATTCTAGAAGTGATCTTAATTTCAAGATTGAAAAAAGTTCACGAAGAAACCAGGGCTTGATAGAAAGAGCTACATGCTAACCAGCATATAGCCCAATAAAAATAATTCTAGACCACGTGATAACTTGACTGTCTAACCTTCATGCAAGTGTATTAACATGCTAATGTAGCCAGCGCTGACAGTGCACCGGTTTTGCTTGCAGCTGACAATTACTACCTTAATCTTCTTTTGTGCACTGTTTCAAAGTAAAAGGCTGGTAAATTTCTTGAGCAGGAGTATTCAAATGTATGAAGCAGTTATTCCATATAAACTCTGGGCGTATTAGACAACGAGACTGCTAAGCATGCACAACACTTCTATGATGCATTATCTGCATAGTGCACAGTGATGCCTAGCAGCACTGAAGGACTCCGCTAGTATGTATGACGTACTCAGGCTACATAGTATTGCAAGCAACAAATGCTCTTTTTTTCTAAGCTTTAGTTTGATTGATTGATTTGTGGGGTTTAACGTCCCAATACCACTATATGATTATGAAAGACGCGTAAGCTTTAGTTTATACCCGCTTGTTCCAATGACAAACGCACAGACAAATAGAAAGCTGTTTAAATTAGCTTAGAATTTTTCACCTTTTTTGGTCGTCTGGACTAGATAAGCATATTGCGGTGCATAAAAGGCCTCTCCCCACCTACGCTAAATATATTTGTTATTTTGGAAGCAACAAACGCATGAGTTTACAAACACTGTTCTTTGTTCTTTGCACAGCTGTACACGTCACAAGCAAACCTGCTTTTTGTGTTGTGCATGCTTAGCAGTCTCGTTGTCTAATGCGCCCATAGTTTATATGAAATAACTGCCTCATAACTTTGAATACTCCTGCTGAAGAAATTCAACTGCCTTTTGCTTTGAAACAGAGCCCAAAAGAAGGTTTAGATAGTGCACTGCCACCACTGGCTACAATAGCATGTCAATACACTTGTTTTGTATATATATATATATATATATATATATATATATATATATATATATATATATATATATATATATATATATATATATATATATATATATATATATATATATATATATATATATATATATATATATACATATATATATATATATATATATATATATATATATATATATATATATATATATATATATATATATATATGTGTGTGTGTGTGTGTGTGTGTGTTTCGAAGAACCACCACTTTGAGTGGCAACCCGAACATAATTAAACGAGTGGAGCAGGCAATGTAGGCCTAATTGCAACGCACTTTCGCATACCTTTGCGACCTGGCAACACCCTGTTGGGCTGAGCCCATATACGGTGGTTCACATTCTTCACCACTCTGCAGACTTCTTTCCTCCAAGGCCACGAAGAATGCGTCTTTCATTTGATCTGGCATCCCACAATCACGATATGAGCGAGCAAAGCATACATCCGTTCTGGTGCGCGCGCGTTGACACCGCACATGCTGTCATTTCGGCGGAATATTTACGTGCTAACACCTAAGTTTACACAGCACGCAACACACCACCACACACCCCACAGGATAATGCCAGAGAAGACACCCAGCAGCGCTGGTGCACTACACTGTTGCACCGTAGCACCGGTCGTAGAGCTGACACAAAGAGCATGCAAAAAATAAAAAGGAGTTAGAAACAGCGGCGTGGTCAAGTTGTCGTTCACCTCTCGTTGCTATGGTATGACATCAGAGCGTCTTGTGCTGAAGCAGCCAATCCGCGTGCAGGCACGGTTGCTATAGCTTTGTACTTACTAGAATATAAATGTGCGCTAAACGGCACCCTTGGGATAACTATACCCAGGAGAAATCGGCAGTCGCCTTTTCCTATCTCTCTCTTCCCTCATCTTTGTCTTTTTTCAGACATTTTATCAGTCCTGTGCTCTTCTTTCTTCCATTTACATCGCAATTTCCTGGCGGCGAGGGTTAACTGTGTAGGTATTCAACTTTGGGTAAATACATTTAGTTTTAGCGGTGATGCATGGCTGGCGTCTCCAAGTGTTCGTGAACCAACCTTGTAGCGTCTCCTTGATGAGCTCGGTGATGGGAGGCCTTCACCGCCGCTGAAGTATATACTCTCCGCATGGTAAATGCTTCCCCCCCCCCTTTCTTGATAGAATCTAAAAAGGGGGCACACCGAAGAAGCATTTACACTAACTAAATCAAAGCAGAGCATCCCAAAGTATCATGTCAATCATTGTGAAGACAAAAAAAAAGTCCGAGGAATTTCACCGTTCTTAGTATCAAAAATTCTAACACAAGAAATTGGCTCAGGTTACAAAATCACAAAGATGGGGAGCGGCTACCTCCTTTTGGAAGTTCGAGACAAAACAGCATAGGACAAACTAACAAAAATTGCATCATTTGGGACACTCCGGTTTCAGTGGGCTATCACAGGTCTATTAACACAGACTGTGGGGTAATTTATGATGATGCGTGACCCTATCGAGCTGAGCAAAAGCGAACTGTT
The DNA here is from genome assembly GCF_043290135.1 of Rhipicephalus microplus. Classification (NCBI taxonomy): domain Eukaryota; kingdom Metazoa; phylum Arthropoda; class Arachnida; order Ixodida; family Ixodidae; genus Rhipicephalus; species Rhipicephalus microplus. Next base: position 473,337,778 of record NC_134710.1, read on the forward strand.
AGATATGATGGCAAATGCAAATCGTTGTGAAGGTACAGAGAATAATTATCAAGCGTGACCACAAACAAATTTCTACAAAACGCATTATAACTACCTTTGGAACCAGCGACTGACCCTAATCCATTGAAACTGGTTATTGCAAGCTCTATACCCCATCCCCGCCGTTGTTTCAAGGGTCAGCGCTTCGGGCATGGATCGCAAAGTTGCAGAGGGTGCTCTGCTTGCTCAAAATATGCATCTATTGAACACTCATTCAACGAACGTGCTTCAGCAGTGCATTGCGCTCACTGTGAAGGTGAACATCATGCTGACTCACGATCATGCCCCTCGTGGAAGAAGGAAAAGGAAATAATTGAGCTGAAAATCAAATTCAGATTGTCCTTCTAAGAGGCACGTAAGCGTTTTGCACTGAACAAACCATCACAGATGTGACGTGCGAGGGCGCCGCGCCACATGTTTTTTCACCCACGAATGTCACAAAGAGTGTGGCTGCGGTTTTGCCATCAGCGCCCCCGGCTGGAGCAGCCTGTTGTGCTCCGTCACCTGAATAACAGGGTCGGCAGATTTCCTTGTCTATTAGATCCAGGACCACTGCAAGCGCAGTTAGGTCTGAAACTTTTGTGAACGTGCCTGCCGAGCAGGTACCATCCACCACCTCAGACGAGGGATGGATGCAAGTCCCACTCTTCCGGCGACTCAGATGCCAATGGATAGGCGCGACTCTTTGGAGTGCGCAAAAAAAAACTCTGAATTATGGAGCCTCAAAAAGGCCCTGTAACCTAAGGCAACTCTTTTTGAACAGACAACACGACACATCTTTAAATTGATGCAAATACTGCAATAGCACATACGAGGACAACTGAGGAACCTCGACAATATCTAGGAATTTTGACACAAACATACACCAACTGTGCTGTGTGTGCAAGAAATATACTTAAAATCGAAACATACCAACTTCTTATGCACTTACATAATTTTTAAAAAGAAGCGAGATGATGCGGTTGCGTCATTTTGTGGTGTTGCCATTAGAGTTAATGAAAAACAGCCTGTGCACAGTTACTGCTTCAAATATCTGAGGAGGCAGTGGCTGTTCGAGCTGTTATCTTCAACAAACTAGTGACAATTTGTTGTATCTACATACCTCCACACCATCAAGGGAATAAACACAAATTTCAGTCTCTAATTGTTGAACTTCCTGAACCGTATCTTCTCCTTGTAAACTTTAACGCGCATAACACTTTATGGGGAGACTCGCGGTGTGTAGCGCGACGTCATCTAATCGAACAATTCCTTTTCTCTTCGGGCGTATGTCTCTTGAATTACAAAACATCAACAATATTGCTAACAAGACATACTCGTCAACTGACTTGAGCATTGCATCTCCATCGCTTTTTGCGCTTCTCAAATGGAAAGCCATCAACAATCCATGTGAAAAGAATCATTCTTTCTATGGTTCTCAGCACCTCAATTGCAAATGAATGTTTTCCGCGGGTTCCCAAGGGGCTCACACAAAAAGCTGATTGGGAACAGTTTAAAAAATTGCTCCCTTCACCAGGAATGAGATGAGTGCATTAAGCGTAGAGGCTGTTTTGGATTACTTTACTGCTTCACGGACTGTCAGGCAAACGACGTGTTTCTTGATGGAATGAAGAGTGTCGAATGCGCGGAAAAACAAAACAAGGCATAGAAGTTGCCCCGCCGCGGTAGTCTAGTGGCTAAGGTACTCGGCTGCTGACCCACAGGTCGCGGAATTGAATCCCGGCTGCACCAGCTGCATTTCCTATGGAGGCGGAAATGTTGTAGGCCCGTGTGCTCAGATTTGGGTGCACGTTAAAGAACCCTAGGTGGTCCAAACTTACGCAGCCCTCCACTACGGCGTCTATCATAATTATATGGTGGTTTTGAGTAGTTAAACCACACATATCAATCATCAAGGCATAGAAGTTGCTTCGAAGCTCACTGACGTCCGCTAATTTTATAAACTTTAAGAACATTAAGTTTCAAGGCAAAAAAAAAGCGGAGAGAAGCTCGAAGAAAAAGTTGGCATATATTTTTATTGGGCATTACCACATATACACAAGAGGATAATGGACGCAACAGGGTCAGAAGAGTATAAGGAAAACAGACATATACACTCCCTTGAGTAAACGTACAAAGCGACAGCTTGGAAAACCAGGTCAACTATCTGGGCGCACACTTCGAGGAGGTTTCTTTCTTTTCACACAACTGTCTAGAGTTTCAACGCTACAAGACAAGAGTGGAGAAACATAAACTGGACACAAAATGTACTAAATACGAGGCATATAAGCAGCCATTCCCCTTGGATGATCTCCAGGCATCTCTTAATTACTGCAGTGATTCTGCCCCAAGATCTTACCATGTAATCTATAAAATGTTGAAAAAACTACCTCTAGAAACTCAAAAAACCTTACTTTTCCTGAACAATGCTATCTCATTTTCCGGTGCCATCCCTCCCTCTTGGAAAGATACCACCGTCATTCACATATTCAAACAGGGCAAGGATCCGTCTATTCATTACGAGTTACAGGCACATCACATTAACGAGCTGCCTTTGTAGACTCTTTGAAAAGATGATAAAACGCCGACTTAGACACTCCATCGAAACAAACGGTCCACTTCACCCGTACTAGTTCGGTTTTTGAGAAGGAAGGTCCACCATTGACCAGCTGGTACGTATTGAAGCACAAATCCGAGACGCCTTTATCCGCACATGAATCTTTTTCTCTGTGTTTCTAGATATTGAAAAGGCTTATGGCACGACATGGCGCTTTGGTATACTTCGAGACCTCTCAGGTTTAGGTATGCAGGGCCAAATTCTGAGCACAATTGAAAGTTACCTCTCTAATCAAACGTTTCGTGTTTGAGTAGGCACACACTTGTCCCGAAGATTTGTCCAAGAGAAAGGGGTGCCCAGGGTGATGTAAGGAGGCGCATTCTTTTATTATTATCAAAACGAATTTGTTACAACTTTCCAATCCTAGCTATGTGTTTTGCGGCACTTATGTCAATGATTTCTATTTAGGCTTGTAACCTGGCAATGTGTGAGCGGCAGCTGCAGCTGAGCGTCAACAATATTTCAAGATGGGAAGATGATAACTTGTTTCGACTCAATCCACAAAAAACCACGTGCGTAATTTCTAGAGAAAGAGAGGCATTCATTCTGAACCTGACTTTGAGCTACATGGCAGCGTCTTTCAATAAGCACTGAACATAAATTTTTACGCCTAATTTTGGACACCAAGCTAACCTTTATACCGTATATTTGGTATTTGAAACAAGTGCCTAAAAATGAACATTCTAAAAGTCTAATCAGGTTCTATCTGGGATAGTGATCAAAAGTGTTTGATTATTGTGTATAGAAGCCTCATAAGGACACGCCTAGATTACGGGGCCATAACCTATCAGTCTGCGACACTAATGGCCATAGAGATGCTCGACCCTGTTCATCACCTAGACACTCGTTATTCCGCGGGTGCTCTTTGCACTAGCCCCATGGAAAGCCTGTGTGACTAACGAGTTTTTGCTCCATCTGCAAAGATCCTACCAATCTTTCTTCTACTTCCACAAGGTGATTGCCAACAAAGAACAGCCCATACATTCCAATATCAATGATTTGTCCAGTTCTGTCTTGTTTAACAACCGCCATGCCGTCAGAAAGCCCTATGCACTTCGCGTAGGAGTCTGGCTGAAGAGATGGGCATGTCACTTTTTGAACACGGTTCGGCTGCTCCCGCTGCATAGGTCTCGTCTTAGCCGTGGCAGCTAATAGATTGCGATATATCCTTTGTACAACTCACCAAGCATGTGCCCAATGCACATATTCATGCACATTTCCTGGAACTTAGGCGAAAATACTCATGACCAAATGCTTTATTGATCCCTCAAAAACCCGCCTTTCTGTCTCCTATATGCAGCAGTCGGTCCATATTTTTTAGATGCGGGTATTCTGCATCCGATCACCAGCATTTTCCCAGCAGATGTTTTTGCTATACTGGCGGCTGTTAAACACAAAAACCACAAAAATTACAAAGTGCAGTAATCTACACAGATTCCCTGTGCGTGGTGGAAGCCCTCAAAACACTCATAAGGCAAACAAATCCCATTCTTATCTCTCTTTACTCAGTCCTGTGCGCAGTGTACACACTCAATACATGTTTCATAGTCTGCTGGGTGGCAGGGCACCACGAGAAAAAGGAAATGAGTTGGCGTACCATTTAGCTGCAACCACCAAAGAAACATCCACCAGTAGATCAACAGTGATTCCGGCGCTTTATTTCAAACATTTTCTGAAACAAAAGCTTAGGGCCTATTGGCAGAGACGTAGGACAGACACACACATATTAAACTGCATGTTATTAAGCTGCTACTAGGTCATTGGCCGCCATTATCATAATCAGGACGAACTGAAGTAACACTCACAAGACTAAGGACAGGACATACATTCACTACACATTCATACCTGTTGTCTGGTGGCGATCCACCTTTGTGTGATAGGTGTGGAGAAGCACTAACAGTGCTACACATTTTAATCCAGTGAAAAGAATTAGACACACTAAAAACAACACTTTTTATCACTACACCGACAACAGTTCCTACTTTACGCTGCAATGTTTTTCGGTAAGGAACCACTTTTTCACACAAATCACTGTTCAAATATTTACGAGACCTAGGTACTTTTCACGTCATATACCTGGGCCTTCCGTAGCATGACCTCTGAACCTAGGTCACTGCTATGGTGGCTACATCTCTGCCATCCCTTTAGTACCATTTTTTACCATTAATTTTCACTACTTTTGATTTATGTTACTGTCATGATTTTATTATTTCTATGTTTTAAGCTGTATTAGCGCGAGGAATTTTAAGTTTTTTATACAGCCACCTACCATAAACCTTATTCGCATCTCTTGCCTCGCGACCTGGCGCTCTTTGGCCATCAAATGGCTCTTGCGCTATGAAACACCACACATCATCATAAACTGTACTTTCCTCCGATAACACTCCATGATTTCGCATTCGTTCTTCATTGTCTTGCGGCTGCATAAAATCACAGCCTGGTCCCTATAGCATGCGAGCAGACGCCGGGGAGATACCGAGCAGATGCGACGCCAATGAATACTTGTGTAGAGCCTGATCGCCCTTCCTATTGGCTAAGAAGCCTTGCGGCCTTGACAGTGCTGAAAAGAACTTGTAAAATTGTGTACGGGCTGCATCCCACAAAGTTCTGAAAGCTCAGTTTTGCCTGGTAATTTGAATACCAATCTAGAACTGATATTCAAGGTTATATAGCGTTTACATATGCACCGATTATAAAAATAAACACTTATAGGTACTTATAGGAATTCGGGCACAAACGTTCAAAATAGGCGAGAAAAGGCAATATAAAACACTATAAAAGCTCTTAATGTCTAATTCATGCTCATATGTAAAGTGGCGCGATAGGAACGCAAGAAACAAAATGGCAATAGCCTATAATCCAGTCCAATTATAAGCCAGTTTTTTATGGCTTAGCTTTGTAGAATGCAGAAATAGATGAGAAAAACGCTTGTAGGGATCCAAGTGAGCTCAAAGAAACTGTGCGACAACACTCACTGAAAGAGCAAGCAAACAGTAAAGCAGCATACGACAACCGGTATTACCCGGCAAGGATGTATCATGTTGGCGAAGTGGTAGTCTTGAAGGCGGCGCCCCAACACATGGGGCACCCAACTAAAACGCCATAAAAAAACCGAGGACCTTAGGTGATAACGGAAGTATTGCCTGCCGACACGCACAGAGTAGAAGAGTTAAACAAAGGTACTGAGAGTAGGTACGCTATGACAGCGCATCTTTCACAGTTGAAGGTGTCGACATCAACAAGCAAGACGTCCTACCTGGATGACGATGAAGAAGAGACTTTAAACCAAGCAGACCAAGGTCAGTGTGACGAGCCCCTGGCAGCCAGACGCCCCCGGAGGCAACAGGTCGTGCTTGCCAGACTATGAGACTGCGTGTTGTGAAACAGAAATTGTTTTCCTTTTGCACCTTCTTAACGAGGGCTTTAAGACTTCAGCAAAGTAGAGTGTTAAATATTTAGATAGTATCTAGCGCCACCTATGTTCTGTCCATGACTGGTGGTGAATGGCTCACGTCTAGCCTTAGGAGCAGTGTGCGTGTTCGTGTGACAGTGCAGATGTGTGTGTGCGAGCACGAGAGACATTAGGTAGTTCAACGAACGCCATGTCTTTCCCCCCAGTGCGATGAATTCGAGTGAGTGTCTCTTTGGTGTGAATATTCTTCTTTGTTTATATTCATTAAAGAAAACTGTTTCATTAAGCCCAGAGTAGCCCTGCGAGAGTGCGCTTGCCCCCCTCCCCCCCTTCACCAGAAAAAGTTGGTTGTTAAGCCAATAGTTCAAGATTTAAGGCTGGTGCACACCGGCGACTAGCAGCGGTCGCACGACTAATCGCGACTGGTCGCACAGTCGTGAACGGTCGCAAACGATCGCAAAGCGACTGCTTCGGCTAGTCGCTTCTTGACCGATTTTTTGCAGTCGCGTGACTGCGGTCGCAAAGCTACTGGAAGCAATCAGCGATGCTCAATTTTTGTTGTTTGTTTTTTCATTGCGCTGGCGAGAACGAACAAAAACAAGAAATGGGGCGCGCTTGGTTCGCTCCGCTCACCCAGCTGGCGGTGATCAGCTGATTGGCTCCGGTCTCTAGAGTTCTCACTGATAACAAGATCCGGACATGACTCTCCGCTATTGCGATTTCCGGTCTCTCGCATGCAGCCTCTGCCGGTGTGAACATCAGTCGCTTTTTGATCACCAGTCACAAATGGTGACGTGACCGCTGCTAGTCGCCGGTGTGCACAAGCCTTTAGGCGGCTGTAATTGATTGATATGTGGGGTTTAACGTCCCAAACCACTATATGATTATGAGAGACGCCGTAGTGGAAGGCTCCGGAAATTTAGACCACCTGGGGTTCTTTAACGTGCACCCAAATCTGAGCACACGGGCCTACAACATTTCCGCCTCCATCGGAAATGCTGCCGCCGCAGCCGGGATTCGAACCCGCGCCCTGCGGGTCAGCAGCCGAGTACCTTAGCCACTAGACCACCGCGGCGGGGCTTTAGGCAGCTGTATACTATGGCCGTATAACGAACTGCTATTCCGTGTTACATATTTCGTTTTGGCCCCCGTTGGCGCTCCCTGGTTGATCTTTCAACCTGTCAGTCAAGGAACGAGCCAGAAGCCCGAATTATGATAACGTTCAAATTGCTAGTGCGCGCTCATTATGCAAAAATAAACGTTCCCTGATTGGTCGTTCAACCTATCAATCAAGTGACGATTCGGAAGCCCAAATCGTGGTGAAGTCAAAATGACAAGTATACACTTATTATGAAAAAAATTGGTTTTAAATCTGCATGCTACTCCGCAATTGTCGCCGACAGACGATAGTCTTGCGTCTGGAGAGAATGAACAAAACGTTTATTTGATGTTCTGCGCAAGAAAATTGGTGAATGGTATTCTGCGGGCGCTGCGTTAGAGTGCCTCGGGCGTGTAGCGGAGGTGAACAAGTGCATCGAGGCACGTTACACACAAGTGTCATCTGGCAGTTATCTTCAAGAACAAAGGCGGGCATGCAGCCCGCGGAGAAAGATGCGCGCCAGTCTCGGAGGTGATAAGGTGCAGAACGAAAGCGACGGACAGGTGCCACCACTGTGACGTAGCAAAGCGTTGGAAACACCTTTCTGAGCATCACGTTGCACTGTCAGCGCAGCGCAATAAACCCTACATTCCTTAGAGTTACTTGTGTGTACTTCTTCTAGTATAAAGGCAGACATACAAAACAGTGAAGCGCAGCTGTAACGCCTCAGATATGCGCAATAATGACTGTTTAAATGACAATCGCACAGCTATGAACGCTAAACCTTGAGAAGTATTGGTGGGCGTTGCTGGGGGGGTTGGCCGTTTGGTGCCGCTTGAGATATCGTTAGGGTGGACAAACAGACAAGTGTATAGACAGACAGACCAAAATTTTTTCGTCGAAGGTCCCCAAGAAAGACTATCGTATTTAAAGTAAATGGAATCGGTTCAGAGCAACGGCGGAACAGCCAGCGAGTGAGCACGTCGCGAACGAAATAGGAAAACTGGCGGTGCCAGCTGAGCCAGCGACCTTCGCTGTAACATTTGGCTACAAGAACGTGGCCTACAACAAGCGCCGGAGGGATGTTGAGGTCGCGTTTGACATGCCAGACGAACAGTTTGAGCGTCACTTTCGCCTGACTAAAGCAATGCTGTTGTGACTGCGCGACGAAGTCGCCGATGGACTCGCGGGCTGCGCTCTCGGTGGAGCGGCAAAGGTACGCGCCCCGCATTTTTTCGCCACCGCATCCTTCAAGTCGTCGGTGAGAGGTTAGGAGACCATAGCGGTGATGCAGCCCACGGTTAGCATCTGTGTGCGACGTGTGGCTTGAACGATCGACAACGTCGGGAGCCGCAACAAGTGGTTTCACTTCCCGAGAACAGCGGAGGAAAAAGCAGCCATGAAGGAGGAATTTCTTTAGTTTGGACTCCTACCCGGTGTGATATGATGGGTTGACGGCAGCTTCGTCGCATGGAGGAGAGAGCAGAAGGCACCCTTTTGGCGCCACGAAGGTTAATTGGCCCTCATTGTCATGTTAGTAAGTACCGGTGTTCCCATTTTGACGTGTGCATTTTTGTTGTTTGTCGCAGTGAAACTTGGCTCCGTGGCTCATATTGCTCTTGGTTTTTTCAGATTTGCGCGGCGGACATGCCGATCTTTGCCGTGAACCCGCTGCGATCAGGATTTAACGACGACAGCCACGCGGGTTGGTGAATCTGACTGGCGAGTACCTTCTTAGTGAGAAGTAAATACATCCCCTTCCTTCCATGTTTGATGCCAGTTTTTTGTAAATCAAAAAACTTTCCTGGCGGAATCGATAGAACATCAGCGCACTGACAAGTGGCATTATGCCGCATGCTACCGGTGCATAATACCTCAGCAGTGGCTTAAATGCTGCACTATTGCTAAGTGATACACTATGCTATGGCAACATCATCGTAGTAGCCATGTTTTGCATAATACGCTGTCAATGTCAGGCTAGTCAGAAACCACGGATTAAGTTGTTTGAATCTTATGGTCAACGAGCCTCAAGAGATCACGGTCATTTTAGCAGAATTCACAACACGATTCATATTTCTGCAGGTGACGATGGCTACCCCCTCGAGTCTTGGTTTATAGTCCTGGTGAATAGCCGTACTCACACGAATAGGGCAGAAGTCAAGTACAAGTCTGCAGAAGCTCCATTGCGTTCCATAGTGGAGCATTTCATTGGGCTACTAAAGAGCCGTTTTCGCTGCATTCAGTGGCACCGTACCCTCTCACCGGAACGTTTTTCCAGTATTGTTGCTACATGCGCAGTGTTGCACAACCTTTGTTTCTAAAGTGACATAGGCTTTGACAGTCTCAGCGGGGACAGTGGTGACGAGAACAGCGAGCATAACAGCTCTCTGGATTATGACCTCCAACCTCGAAAAGAAAGTCAGCACACTGAGCGAACTTGCGTGGGCAAGCTGTCAGCAGCTGTGTTATCAGCTTGTTTGGCACGACAAGGCTGCAACACCTGCAGTATTGAAAAAACGTTTGCAGGTGACTGCGCCACCCGCAGCATCAAATGCAGTGTTAAAACATTTCTGCTGCATTGCAAGAGCTTGACCATCCGTGGTTCTTTAACAATCACCTAATATGAAGTAAACCAATGTTTCTGCATTACTCCCTCAGTTGATCTCATAACCACTGCTCTCAGCAGTAATGGGACAGACGTCCACAAGTACAGTAGTCTGACATCTTATGTGATCAGCTGCCATGGTGTTTCCAGAAAGAAACTTAGCAAGGAATTATGAAGCAGCAACAGAGTCTAGCCCGCTCACTGGGAAGGAAAACTTTTGGTGAAGTTTTTGTAATTAAAATTATTTCGTGGGTTTTATAAGCTGAAACCACACTATTATTACGAGGCAAACTTCAATTCAGGTCTTTTGAAAATTCGAACACCACAGCTTTTTTGTAGTGCATGTAAATTCTACGCAGACCTCTTGAATTCCACCTTCATTTAAGTACACCTCAGAAACTGATCATGCCCGTGTGATGAGGGTCCACAGTCAAGCACTGTAGCCACAGTGCACCATTGTCATTTTTGTCGCTGGTGCCACCCTGCAGTTGCCGACTATGGTAACCGTCGTCTGCATCATGCCTGCGCACTGTCTTCTCGCTTCCTGTCTAAGCAATGCACGCCAACTACACTCAGTGACCTTCTGTGGCACATCCTCCACGCTGTTCCTTTGGAATGGGACAACCCATACTGAAGCAGATAGTCTAGCTTGTCAACTACATTTTATTCATTTGTAAATGCTGAAGTAATGTGAAAGAATAAGTACGAAGTCTTTTTTTTTTCAACTCTCAACTTTGTAAAAAAATTATTTTATTCGTGCTCATGGCAATGCTAAGATGGCATACACTTTTTGTAAATAAATGCATGTTGTGAAACCAGGGTGTCATGCTTTCAAAGCAGAGATTTATAACATGCGACACATTACTAGGTAAATAATACTAAACCTATATATATATATATCAGGCTTGTCTAGTGAAATGAAGCCACGTGATTTTTGTTCTATGCAACATTTCAGAAGGCTGACGAGCACACGTAAAAGTAATGTGTGAAGATACCACTGATTCACAGCCTCACATAACTGTGAAAAAGTGGATAACTATACCCTGTTATGCACCACACTTGTCGTATTGAGAAGTTGACTTGAAGTAAAACAACACTAAACAAAGAAAAGTTAAAACTATAAAGAAGATGATGCCCATGGTTGTTACTGTGGTGGTGCGAGCAAAGGCTGAGGAGTTCCAGGAACACTGAGAAATAGGGTAGCCGAACGCAAGCTTGTCACTTCATCAACAAGCTCTAGATGATGTAGACAAATTGCGTGATGTGAAAATATGCAGAGACCCTGTAATGTGTAAATATACAGGAAACACAAGTGACGCTCCACCTGTTCGACTTGGACAGGCAGCAAAACGTGGTATTTGTGATTGATTTGGACAAGAAAGCCAATAATCAAGTTAGACATACCAACCTTTTTTAGCCCATTTTTAACACAGCTCAACCACAAGAAGTCAAACAGATTGGCTTCACTTGGCTTTCTTCAAACCTTGGCACAAGCGCCTTGGCACAAGCATTGTTAAGTATGACCTTGCACTTCAGCCTCATCTACAAAGTAAAACGACTGCAGAACTTCGCAGGTGTACAGCATAAATTCATAGGCACGCTGGTAATTATTTTACCAGCAGCAGCAGTAAACACAGCAAAGTTGTAGGAAGTATGTAACCTGTGTCGTTCGGATGTTGCACCAAATTGCCAATAATGTTTTTTATTTGTCTTATTGAAAAGTATGCTGCACCTGTCATGTTGGACCTTATTTCACTTATTACGTCATTTCACCCCGCAGTAATCTAGAGAAGCCATAAATTCCTAATGATTGTCCAGTAGCCATGCAAAAGTCTTGTGCCTAGCTGACTCGGAGACACACCACAATAGTAACCGTGTATGAAATGCAGGCTGCAATGTGCCACATGCATTGCAATGAAAACTGCAAATCTGATTTTTCGGTTCGGTGATCGCCACCATTCTTATGCCAAAAACATTGTCCCTTTTCTTACACTCTGAATATATATGTAAGAAGCTGGCGCTTTGACAGAGTTCTATGCTGTATAGTAGCAGTAGTCATTTTTTGTTATCGGTCTTTACCTCACATTAGTTTGCTGTCTGCTTAAAAATTAACTTTCATGCCATTAATGCAAGCCAAATAAATATTCAAGTGATTTTTGAGGTACAATAAGTAGGCACAGCACACTTGACTCTTGGATCGCCCTCCTGGATAACCAAAGTGTACCCAGAATAGACCAATTAGCTAAGTAATCTCCACCACAAAAACACAGTGCATCAAACATGATGGCAACTGTATGCGGTGCTGCTCTGTCAACAGCACTCGTAACTTGCCAACGAAGTCGTAACCCTTCTGCTCGATCAGCACGAAAAACAGGCCTGCTGCTGCTGGGAAACCCTACCGAGTAGCTTCGTAAATGTTTTCCTCTTTTTATTCCCTGTTCTCACCACAACCAGGTAAAAAGTAATGCGAAGCATATATCACACAAATAATTAGTTGAATAAAACAATTGGGCTCATCAAATCTACTCGTTAAATCATCGCAAATGAAACACCGTGGCCGGCAGATAAACATAAATGTTTTACGCAAGACATTTTTTTGGCGAGATTTCAATTAAGCAAAATGTACGTAAGATGCAGTGGGTAAATACATGAATGCTCACTTCCGTGTTATGCATCGTACGCTGTAATGAGGCTTGTCCACGCACGATTGTTCCTAAATGAAAAAAATCTTTTGCTTAACTGTTAATACAAGACAGAAGTGCAGGCATCTCCTGCTTATACTTTGCTGTTTTTCATCTGTAAGAACAAAAGAGAAGTAAATGCATCGTGATCACTGTATGTTTGCCGTTGTTTACTCACCTTGCGACAAGAATGTCACAATTCATTCTTGTTCCTCCAGCTTGCCAGATCCTTCAGCGCTGGAAGTACTGCCCCGTAGTCGCGATTACATTCTCCTCGCATATATGCATGCCACGGAACGCAAAACACAGCTCGCCGAGACGATCAGCATTTTTTACACACAGCGGCCAAAATGTGACTTGGATTGGTTGTGAAAACTACTAACATGTGGCTTCACCTCTCAGAATACAAAATTTTATCATTTACTTTTACTTATATAATTTATTCATGTGAGCACTAGAAGCCTATGAATTATTTTTTATTTACTCGGGATGACTTTTTTTGTTACATGTTCGCGAATAAAATAAGTAGAATATACAACCATTCTACGGCTCTCAGCCTGAAAGTTGCTAAGGGCCTTAAAATGTCCTCTTTGAAATACCCAGAAAATACTAGGGATTTTCCCACTCGCATCAAAAATAAATTGAATATGCGGCCCCTTTGCAACTTTTTGCCAGAAAGTCACTAAAGCCCACAAAACATTTATTTGATGTTCTGCGCAAGAAAATTGGTGAATGTTCTTCCGGAGGCGCTGCGTTGGAGTGCCTCGAGCGATCTGCAAGGGAAGAAGAAGAAAAAGTCGATCTGTTCGGTCACTGTTTTTGTGCAGTGTTCAATTTCTGCTCTTTTCTTGGACTATTACGCTGACATTCATTTCGCCGCGGTGTGCCAACAAGACGTCGGGTGAACACTTTGAGGGCTTGGCGCCCTACAGGTACGAGGTCCCTTTATCAGAGACTTGGCTAGTACGCGACCACTACGGTGATTGGTAGCCATCGCCACGAGCCTTATGCTCGTCCAAGTGCGTTAAACCGCATGAGTGATCTGCAGGACAAAATTAAAAGCCTGGGGGCTTACAGGTGCGCCCAATCATTACGAAGCCGGCCCGTTTGCTCATTCAAAACCGCGAAATGGCTCCAGCGAGCACAGCAGCAATGAAAGACGATGAAGCTGAGAGCAAGAAGCTTCGCTTAGAAGAGAATCCTTTCGACGATAAAACGTCAACATATTACCTAAGTGAGACATGGGCGAAGATGAACCATTTACGTTGGTTGCTTATAAGAAGAGACAAACAGAGGGCATCCCAGTCGTCTTTCGTCCAACAGCTGAAGGCGCTAGCTTCTGGAAAGTGAACCCCCATCGAGTGTCAGCCGAAGTAGTTTCCGCTGCTAAAGAAATAGTGCAGTCATTCAGAACGACCTGAGATGGAAGCTGCAGTGTCAGCGTTGCTTTCTTAGCTTCAGCCAAGCGTCTTCTGATGCTTTCGAATGTAGGTGGCCTGGAAGTTAAGCCTTTCATCCCAGAGTCATACACTCGGAACGTTGGAAAAGTAAAACATGTTCTTCTGCAGTATTCAGATGAACAACTCCTAGAGTACTTGAGAGATGCAGGGGTTATATCGGCGCGATGGCAAATAAAATACTACCACCAAGAAGACGGAGGAGTAACGTCGCGTCCACTTCACTCAGTAATTCTGACTTTTCGAGATAACCGCCCAATTTCAGGAAGAATCTACTTAGGATTCACCAGTCACCCAGTGGAAGAATATCTTGGTCCAGCAATTCGGTGCTATAACTGCCAGCGATTTGGACACATGGCGAAAAGTTGCCGTAACACACGCCTGTGTAAGATCTGCTCATAACAACACCATCATAAGGAGTGCAAGTCAGTTCTTCAGCCTAAGTGTACAAACTGTGCAAGTAGTCACGCGGCCTCATATTCAGGCTTCCTGCAAAGTAAAGCTGCTGCAAAAATGCGTCGGCATGAGCTCATCCATGGAAGAAAACTGCGCCCCAATGAACCATCTCCAAACCTTGAGATTGTTCATCCTGTACGTGATCCACCTCAGCGGCCACCGCAACAACAGCCGACAAACACGCTAAGAGCACCGCCAAGAGAGCCGCAGAGAGCACACCCGAGAGACCACTCACGAGAACTACGTTCAAGTAACTCAACCTACGCGTCAAAGCTGCGAATGCCCACCCGACCTCAGCCGGAAAGTAGCAGATCCGACAGTGCCATTGTTCGCCCCAACTACAGCATCGAAATATTATGTCGTTCTCAACAGGCCAAAGAAAATGAACCATTCAATGTAGACCGTGCCTCTGCATCAGTCATGCAATTGATTCTACCAATGCTTTTCGCCGCACTTAAGGCAATCCTGTCTCCTCTACCGGAAGCAAACAACCTGTCAGAAGTAAAAGCCCTGCTGCCTCTGGAAGCACTATTGTGTCAACAAACCGGGTCAAACCTGTGACAAGTAACGAATAAGCACTACAAAGATGTCTCCATATACCAGTGGAATGCCAATAGTCTTCAAAGGAAGTATGCTGACTTCCGTAAACTCCTTTGCAGTATAACTTTCCAATACTTTGCATCCAAGATGTAGGAATGAATGATGATTTCCGCCTCTCCAACTACGTGATATATAAGTCATCTCGTCGAAGTGGTCCTAGAAGAGTGCATTTGTGCGTCAGAAAGGACCTACCTTCTCACCAAGTTTACTCAAGTGATTCGGACTTCCCGGAATTCGTCGCTTGCAAAGTATCCTTTGGTGAGCAGTGCGTAACAGTGATCAATTTTTACCTACAACCTTCAAGCCGCATTTCGGTGGAAGAGCTAACAAATATCTTCAATATTTCTAATTCATATATTTATACGCGGAGACTTTATTGCGCACAGCATAATCTGGGGTAGTGATCGATGTGGTGCACGTGGGAACATTGTTGAGTGTGCCGCAGACAAATGCAATTTGACAATTTTAAATGACGGCTCCCCAACTTTTCTCCGAGGGCATGATTACTCGTGTTGCATCGATGTAACCATGTGTTCCCAAGATCTAGTGAATGGTGTGGTATGGACAACAGATGTAAAAATACGTGGGAGTGACCATTTTTTCATTCTAATAAATCACCCCTGTTTGCGAAATGACATCAGACGCTACAGCAAACTGACGAACTGGAAAGCTTTTAGGTACCACCTAACAAACATTAATAGTGAACTTCCGACAGTTGAAAGCTTTACTGAATTTCTGCAAGATAATGCGAATAAATGTACAAAGAGAGTTCCGATTCCAAAAGAATATGCTGCAGTCGATGGAGAGTATGAACATCTAAGAGCCATCAGACGACGTTCAGAAAGCGCATATCGACGCAGCGGAAGTTTAGAAGCATACAAAAATGTACAGAAAATCTAGAGTGTAATGCGCAGACGGCTAGAAAATTCAGGTCAACGACGCTGGCGTGATTTTTGTGGCACGCTCTTTACCCACACACTTGTTCTAAGAATTTGGCTTGTAATTTGAGCACTTAGTGGCCCTGTATCACAGAGCTTTCCATTTCGTGCTCTTCCTGTAGCCTTGGACAAACCGGAAGCTGTGGTAGCAGATGAATTTTGTCAAATTATCAGTAGGCCCGCCACATCACATTGTGCCTTATTTGATAATTCTGTCGCGTTAGCCAGCCAGAACGTTGTACCTTTCTTTTGGGCCCAGCCTCCTCAACTAGACCCTGTATTTACGTTAAGAGAGCTGCATTATGCTATAGCATCATGTCGTCAAGATCGGCCTCTGGACCAGACGGCAGTAAGCACAATATGCTAAAGAACCTTGGGCCCACAGGCAACACTATTCTCTTAGATATTTACAATAATCCGTGGATGCAAGAAATTGTACCCGAGTCTTGGAAGTCTGCTTGCATCATTCCGATCTTACAACCAGCTAAGACGCCCTTGAAGCTTGAATCCTTCCGTCCAATCAGTCTGACAAGCTGTCTATGTAAGGTAATGGAAAAAATGATTGATGCGTGACTTCAATGGTGGTGCAACAGAACTGGTGTATTCTCCAACTATTCAACAGGTTTTAGGAAACAAACATGCACAATGGATGCAATACTGGACTTAGTAACGTATGTGGAGCATGAACGCGCCTGTGGTAGTTTGATGGTCACAGTGTTCTTAGACATCAAAAGGGCATTTGACACAGTCAGACACACTCATGTTCTGCTGAGTATGTTGGAACTCGGACTGTCCGGCAGGTCTTTGCGATGGGTATCTAAATTTTTATCAGGTCGCAAAATATTCATTCAGACGAGCGAAGGAAAAAGTGCAGAACACGACGTCAGACAGGGAGTGCCACATGGAAGCATACTCTGCCCTTTTCTTTTCAACTGTGTTATGGCTGATTTAGCTAAAAGACTGCCTTTCTGGTTGAAATACTCCTTATATGCAGATGATGTGTGCATTTGGGCATCTGGCACGGAAATACGGTTAATTCAGATTGCATTGCAATACGGAATACATATTATCAACAACTTTTTAAATGAAAGAGGAATGATTGTATAGCACGCAAAGAAAGCTGTATTGCCCTTCACCCGTAAGAAGTTAAAGAACTTCAATCTCAGTTTTGAAGGAGAACCACTAATGATTGTAACACAGCATCGGTTTCTCGGAGTAATACTTGATAGGCAGCTATCATGGGCACCTCACATAAGGAACCTCGAAAACGAGGTGAATACGCTAGTGAATATACTCCGCAGAATTGCTGGGACATCATGGGGCAGATCTGTATCATCCATGCTCGCTGTTCATAATGATTTTTTATGACAAAAAGTTGTATATTCTGCAGCAGTCTTACACGGCCTTTCCCGCACTTCAGAGGAGCGACTTCAAAGACTATTAGCTAGGGCACTGCGCGTCTGCATAGGTGTTCCACGAGCGACTTCCAGCAGCCTTGTCATAGCAGAGACTCGACAACCACTCTTTCCAGTCATGAGAACAATTGAAATATGCCGCCATTTTTTTCGCTTACAGACGCAACACAAGGACCACCCATTGGCACTGGAGATTTTACTAAGAGATAAAAGCAATGCTCATAACGATGTACAGAGTAATGCACATATATTACCCAGAATTGAATTTTATAGCCCTGAAATGGACTATCCTCCATGTCTACTTGCAATACCAAGCATTGAATTCTCAGTGAATGGCATTATCAGAAAGAGAGACATGTTCATCCAAGCTGCTCAACAACTAGCGCTTTATCAGATACACATGCGGTATCCAGGGTACATACACATTTACACAGATGGCTCAAGTACTACAACGTCTTCAACATCGGCATTTATCATACCACAGCTCAATGTTCAGGAATCGTTTAAATTATGTCGCATGACGTCATCTACTACATCTGAGCTCTTCGCTATTCTATATGCTCTGAGGGTTATAAACTCGGTAGCAGACGCTAGAAAATGCGTACTTTTCAGTGACCCACAGGCCGCACTAAGATCGCTCTCCAGTACAAACAGGACAGTAATAAGTGATAGTATGACATACTAAACGCTGAAAGAGCTCACCAAAGCAAAGAAGGCACAACATGAGATAAAATTCCAGTGAATACCTGGCTATTGCAACATTTATGGAAACACAGCTGCCGATAAAGCAGCACGACAAGCACATCGTAAAGACGTTACTGTTTCTTTACCAATTTCGAAAAATGAATTGCGTAGTATTATAAAGAATACAACTTTTAGAATGAGCAAGACTGCTTGGTTTGACCAAAGTACAAATAGCTGCGATTTATATCACATCGATCTATTTATTGGATTCAAAATTACGCTGGCATTAGATAGAAGTATGGAAATTCTAATTCACCGATTGAGGCTAGGTGCCGCATACACAAAACTTTTTTTGCACAAAATTGGCAGAGCTGAAACTCCCGAATGTGAATGTGGATTTATAGAAAAAGACGTATGTCACCTTCTCATAGACTGTCCACATCATGACACGCTGAGACGCCGTCTTAAGTCCGAAATGTTGGCATTAGACCGCAGGCCGTTAAACATGAAGAAACTTCTGGGCCCGTGGCCTACTGGAGTTTTACAGTCACACGCTTCAAAACCATTAACACGTTTTTTTACAAGACAACGGAATTGCTTACAAGTAATAAGAAATAACAAACTTTCATTTGTAACACATGTACTTATTATGTACAGTATCATGTGAGACTCATCATGTGTGTGTTGTGAAATGAATGACGTGTCGACTATTATGTACACACGAGCGAATGCGTCTTTATAAGGACCAGACGTGTGTTCTGCTGTTTTGTGCTGGTGGACCGAATATTAACGAGGGACATTATCAGAGACTTTATTCATTGACTTCCGAACTATTCCTTACCATTATGTTGTGATATGTGCGTATAAGTGTGTCTTTGCATATCTGTGCCCGAGTTTTCTATTTTCCATGCACTGCTTTGTACGTTTTGCTTCAAAATACGTGTTCAAGTTTCACTCAACGACTAAGGAGTAGCCGGCGCCATAATGGTTGGTGCGCGAATATCTCCTTATATATCATATCAATAAAAAAAGTGCCTCGAGCGGGCAGCGGAGGAAAACGAACGCGGCAAGTCACGTCACACGTGAGACATCAGCGCCATCTGGCAGTTTTTTTTTGGAAAACAAATGCGTGGCCTGGCGCGCCCGTCTCAGAGGGGATAAGGTGTAGAACTCAAGGCGACGGGTAGGTGCCATCACCATCTCGTCTTAGCAAAGCGTTGAAAACATTCCCCATTCCGTGCAATTGTTGCATGGTAAGATCAGCGTGATAAGCGCTACGGTCCTTAAAATTACTTATGTATGCGTTTTCTAGTAAGAGATGCATATGCAGAATATATGCGTGTTGTTATGGTGCCCCAGACATGTGAAATAATTACTTTTATTGACAATTGCACAACCATGAACGCTCAACCTTGAGCAACATTGGTGGTCGCTGTGGTGGGGGTCGGCCGTTTCAAGTACCCGATGCCGGCAAGAGTGGACAAACATACAAATGTACAGGCAGACAGACACACCAAAAGTTTAGCGTCGTCTTTAAAAATTGTAAACAATTCATCTTACCGTAAAATGTTTACTATACAGCTATATACCAGGTGTGTGCAGACGCCGGCAATTTTTCTGTCTTAATTAGGTTCGTCAGGACGCATCTTTCGAAAGAGCAGGTTTGCAGTGGATCACTGCTTGCCTCTGCGATCCCAAAATTAGATCGGCATCTCGTTCACCCTTAAAACTGCGAAAGAAGACGAAGTAAAGTCAACTAGGACACACGAGTCGAAGCAGCACCAGTAAGGCAGAGAAACGTGCGGCAAAACTATCGGTTAATTCGCTAGTACAATAAACTTGAGAGGCGAAGTGTCCAGCTGTTTAGATAAACGCCTAGATATTAAGAAGAGTACACTTAGATAATAAGGAGAGCACGTAGAACGTATTCTCATTAATTTAGGTGTTCATTTACTTTCCCTACTTGTATGACGTTTTTTTTGTTAAAAACGCCTTCTACGCGTTCATTAAACTCTGTTGAATGAGTCAAACAGGAATTAGTCACGAGCTATTGACTGTTTACTGTGTTTCATTTGAAAAAAACTCAGGGAACAGGATATTCAACTAATATTGCTTTCAGTATAAAGCACGTAGTAGGCAAGCGTGTTGGCAATTGTCGCAAATGATGGCTAACATTAAGCGCGATCAGAAAACTGAGGTTCTTGGGGACCCTTCGTGAAAACCTGACACTGAAATATTGTGTTTTAGAAGCGATGCCCCATTTGTATGCGCTAACTACTTTCAATGCATTCTTATAAGCACTTGCAAGCCACTATGCTGATCATTTTAATTTTCTGTGTCACACTTGAATTAAAGTATGTATACCAGATGCAAGATTTTTGCAATTGAGAATATTCAGTTAAGCGGTGATCTATCAAATCTTCAATACACCTTCAGAAAGGCAGACACTATGTAAGCTCTGGCAAATTAGCACTTTGGAAAAGAAATTCCGATGAATGGCACTGCGCGCAATAGGCGCAGTGATGCAGATCGCCAATGGTTTTGATTTCTTCCTTGTGTACTTGAAGAAGACATTCGGTATTCAATCAAGGGTTTCACAAAAAGGTGAAAACACGACCTATTACCATCTGGAATTTAACAAAAAACAATCATTAAGTTGTTGTAGTAACTGATTTGGTACAACAACGACAATTTACCCGGCAGAAAAGTTTTTAAAAATATTTTTTGCTAGCATTTCATGTTACAAAAGCACCATGCATATGATTTGGGGACAAGCAATAGTGGAAGGTGTTCCGAAAATTTGCGACGACTTGGGCCTCTTTAACGTGCACCTAACTTTAGGTACTCGGCCTTGTGCATTTTCGGCTCCATCGAAAATGTGGCCACCGCGGTCGGCATGCGATCCCAATACTTGCGAGAAAAATTGTTATAAAATAAAGTTTCTTGAAATGTGGTTTACTAAAGCCCAATAAATAAGCTGTGACATGCTCATAAAACATGCTACAACATATCGTACTAAATGTTTTTTTTTCATAGCAATTTTATTGCAATGTGCGAAGACAATGAAAATAAAAAAAATCTTACCCCCAAAATAACAGAAACACGGGTTTAGCCCGTGTTTCTGTTCCCGAATTCCGAAAATGGTGATAATGTTTCAAAGTGTGATGTTCCTTCTTGAAGCTTTGCAGAAAAGAAGCTGCGAAAGAGTGTTACGGGTAAGTTGACGTGTCTATTTCTTTGCAGAAAACATCCGGTGTGGAGTCTATTGAACAGCCGTTCGTTACAAGCACACTTGCATGCGCGTTCACATTTGTCCAACATGCTATGAAGTATGTTTTTTAGAGCAGCGCCGATTGTCTTTGTAGATAGCGGCACTCGCTTTCAGTGATATCGGAGCAAGAGTCCTCACAAGTGGTAAACACGAGCAGCCCGCACTCCCGACAACAGGGTTTAGAAGAGAAAATTCTGCGTGGATAGATACACAATATACATGCTGAAATCTCAGTCAGGTTCGCACGATTGTCGCCGCTAGTAAATATTGTAAAGCTCAATGGTGAACCAAGCATTCAAGTCGTTATAATGAACGGTGATATATTAACATTTAAAAATTCATCTTTTCTTGAACCATTTTTATTGCAACTGTTAGTGGGCTGAAGAATCTTCTGATCAGTACATCGAACTCTAGAAGATGATTTAGCTGCATTTTCATACCTCAGAACCCCACCGCGTGCAACCAGAACCCCAACGAAGTAAAAGGGCGAGCTTCAAAACAATAGGACGAACCTGACCGAGAGCCATGACCTAGTCAAAGACTGCTTAGCCGTGCTCCCAAAGGGCTGCAGAAAAAGCGTCCTTTTTTTACCTTTAACCTCTATCTAAGGTAGTATGTTAGCTGTTTGTCCTCCCGTTAGTTATTGAAATTTTCACACGGCGCGCACTTCACAACAATGTGAGGACTAGAGGACACAATGTGAGGACTAAAATTGACGTCACTCCCTCTGTTAGAGGGTTTTTTGTCATCTGGTGTTGCTATATACACGAAAGGAAGAATATTGGGCTCATTTTCCCATAGATTACAAAAGAATCGATGCGTAATTGTTTTTTTCGTGTAAAAAGAATAATATGCACCGTTTCAATATTATGTAAGTGCACCATCCACGACAAGGGCAGCTTGCAGTCGACGTGGGAGTGACTCGTATAGCATTTCTACGATGTCCTTTCTCTCATCAAGACGCTTTTACTCTGAGGTTATGGTGAGCCAGAGCACCTCAGCACTGTCATCTCCGAGGTTCGCGTGAAACCAACTTTCTTTATAGCACTCTAAACGCTATTCATCAGATTGAAGTAAGGACCTTTCCAGGGGCACAGTCGAGAACTGAAACGGTACGTTCTCGGAACACGTTTTGCACAGCTATAGCAGTGGGTACGGGGCTCATTTATTCTTAGAACAATCCGCCATATTTAAATGGCCCCTCCAGAGCGTACGATCATAGGGCATGCAAGCGGATCATCTTAGCTACTTCCTCCCCAAACGTTGACAGCACAACGACCGCTGTTGTATGTCTCAGAAACATAGCTGTGTTCATACCTCCGCTAAGAAAAATATAGATTCGTCTGTCTAGGTGAAAACCTTTTGCACCCAGCAGAAATTTTCATCAAAATATTAGAAAAGCATATCCGGATATATCCCTCTGTACGCGGCTCTCTTGATCTCATCCGCACTTTAAGGTGAATTCATATGAGAATGTGATTTCTTTTCATTATTTGGTCGTATAGCACTCCAGCCCTAATAAACTGAATGCACTGGCCGTTTTGTCACTTTGTGAGGTATGGCTTTTGTGTCAGCGACAAATTCTCGAAGACCAGCCTGTTGCATGCACCTTCTCATTGTCTCCTCACTGGCTTGCAGATTGAGGGTGATGTTGATCTGCCACGCGCTTTTGAGATTATCGTCAACTGTTGCGGCAATATTGACCCGGTCGCATTCTTTTTGCGTGCATTGTTGCTGTCCGGAGCGTGTTGCATCTTTGAGTAAATTTCATTCGACTCAATTAAATCAAAAGTTAATATTTCATTATTTACTACACGCTGGATGGATGCATCGGGATAAAAGCTACGTAAGTAGCCTGAAGAAAAATGACGTAAGTAGCTTGAAAGCCGGCGGCCTTCATACCAAAATGTTTGTATTGTTCATTTGACCACACTTAGGGGGTTTTATTTGAGGCTGCACATATCGCGAAGAGGTATATCTTGTGACTCGAGCTTGATTACCTTACTTCTTACGTCCATCAACGCTCTTTACAGCATGATGTCTGTGGAAGGAAAAGGGAAAAATTTGTGTTCCTGGCATGGTTTAAATATGGTCGCGTGTGTTTATCAATCAGATCACCGATGTGTTCACGGCTGCATTCATGTTCTTGGTATGGTTTAAATATGGTCGCATGTGGTCGCATATGGCATGGTTTAAACATGGTCGCGTGTGTTTATCAACCAGGTCGCCTATATGTTCACGGCTGCATCAGACCAAAGCGTCGTCTTTTGTCAACAAACAACACTTTATTGCTGTTGCTAACGTATAGCAATAAAGCGTAGTTTGGTGACCTAGCCTGTCCCCTTATTCGCCTGAACCAGTGTACTTGCGATGACTCAAGCTACGGATAGGCGACGTTAATCATTCACGGTACGACTTTGTGTGGCTGGAACATTAGGTAGGCTTCTGTGTTAACCGTACTTAGGACGGACCTCCTACAGTATCTACTGATCAACACCAAATGGGTGGCCTTAACGGCGGCTTTAACGCCATCTTATAAGCAATACTCCCGTGAGATCAGGAACAAGTACTACTACAAAATGGTCTGCACACGGAAGCTTTACTCATTGTTAACAACTTAGGATGCACATGAATTCTTATGCTTTGGTAGCTATGTAGAACAGGCTGAGAGGCAATACGTTGAGTAAGAAAGAAAAGTTGACAACCACGCATTCATAGCAACAAGTCAAGAAGAAATCAATAAATCTATACGCATTTCTCAGGAAGAAAACTTCTTCGTTTCCGAAAATTTCGTCCTGGTCTGAGTAATCTCATTACGTTGGCTCATTTGCAATACATCGGCTGGGACCATTCCACGATGATCTACATCGTTCTTTTCTTAAAAAGTTTATTTTGCATTCCCGTTGTGCAAGAGCGCTTGAAATGTCTGGCGTCAAATTTACGCCTCAACGACGATGAGCTACTTAATTCATTTCAGCCCTATCTCCGACGATTCAATAGCAGGTATTTGTTTGTACTTTTGGAGGTTAATGCCATTTGTTACTAATACTACAGCGGTTCCTGAGAACCTACCTAAAAAGGGTAAATAAAGTTCAGCAAATCAAGCGTGATATTGGTGAGAGCTTTATATTTATTGAACATGAACATCCATGCATCCAATAGCATGCCTTGTCTTGTAAATGTTCAACCTAGCTCTACTTTTGTACAAGACATATTTGGAGGTAACGACAAACATCCTTGTTTGATAAGTACGCCACTACTTTATTAGGACGCCGAATTGCAGTGCCAGCAATTAAAATGCAGACAACGATAATCGTAATTGCATTCATTGAGCTAGAATATTTAGAGGTATGATAAAACATGGTGATCTGTTGTGCCATCTATGCTCTAAAATCCAGTGACGAACATGCCTCCGACGTATCCGTTCTTGTTGAGGCAATGTTCTCCGGGTGACAGCAGGTTGAGGTAGACGTCGGTCGCCACTGTATTTGTCAGATGAGCATCTGAATGTGGCCTACGAAGCTGCTCTGCTTTCAGCTGGCTCTGCCGCTTCCACTTGGTCCTGTAGAAAAAAAAAACATGAAGCCACAAAGTTGTGCTGAGAACGCTTTTTTTTTCGCCAGTAAAGAAAATTTACACTGATGTCGTTTCGTAGCAAAAAGTTCGCTAGGTGTTAATTTCTTGTCACGCAAGAAGGCGAAAGCCTTATTGCACCGACGTACCCTGAATGAGTCGCTACGCACTGGTATATATGTTTGACAATGAATCAGCTATTGAATCCTCTCATAGAGTCCACTCCAAGTTTCTGCTCCGCTGTAGTTTTAAAGTCATCTTCAGAGACTCTCTCTTTGATGCGATATTCAAGGCCCATAACAGGACAGCTTCAGTGCGTTACACGCAACGAAAACGCTACTGACATTCTTGCGGGCTACTGGCCTTAACAGAACGTTGTAAACAGTGTAGCACGTGTGGTATGTGTTATCTTTTTGTCACTGTATATATCATATTCATCACCGTGTACCTGGAGTATATGTCAAGGCAAAAGCCAGACAAACTCCTTCAGATCTCTATCAAAACAATTCTCCCTCTCTTCTCCCATACAGTGATTTTCTCTATATATGAAGGCAGAAGTCATGAAAAGATGGAAGCTTGTGATAAAATATTCGTAAATAATTGTTCGTCTACGCATGTCTTTCGCAAAGGTTTACATACAATATTTCGCCTTGAAGTCTTTCCAGACCTTTTATCAGTAACTCACGATTCCTTTTGCCTTCCGCATAATTTTCGTGGGCACGCAGCAGCATCAGCACCTCCGCAATGCCGTGTTTGCACTGCATTTCATGATCTACAGTTAGTGCACCTCGCATCGCTCACCACTCCGCCACCTGCAAGCACTCCTTCCACCACCACTGGAATCTCTCTTTCACTCTCCTCACGTGACTGTGCTCTGCCCCCCCCTCTTTTCACGCACTCGTGCCTGCTATTTTGCGAAGTTGTAGGCTGTTCTGCTCTCAAAAATTTAATAAAGTACTTGTGTAAACAAAAGGAAGCTCCGATTTTTCGGAGCTCAGCCGATAAAGGTAAATACCCTACCCGCGAACTACTGGTCGTCGTATCAGAACAAAACAAGTCATTGTGACTTGACTCATTAGAACCAGCGAGCGTTGGATCAGCCAGCTTTCTCCCAACTCAGAAGTTTCTAATGCCACCGGTTAAATTACCAATCGGGAAATTGTTCGCATCAACACAAGTTCAACAAAGACCAACAATACTGTCGGATGTATAGAGCAGCGCCGTATTCAGTTCGACATCCACTCAGCCAAGTGTATCACACCAAAAGGGAAGACTGGAAAAGATGACCAGAAGAGGAGACATCTGCTCCCGATTAGGTCAACGATTCGTCTCGAGCAGCACTTATTTTGCAACAGACGCAACTTCAATCAAATCAAATCGAATCAAACTTCATTTCGTCAACAATTTTGTGTGTTGTGGAACACCAGGGCTCGAGAAAAAGTGGAACTTTCCACTTGAGAAGCCTCGAGTCCCCGTTTTACAGAGCATACAGCGAGAGTGCACAATACAGATACAGTCTTTATGGAACATAACACTTAAACTAATGCCACAGAACAATGCAATAGTTATAAGATATACAATATATTATTTTAATTATACAATAATATGTCCTCCTGAAATCATGACAACAAAATAAGTTTTCCTTTACACAATTTCTATGTGAAAAAAACAGTAACATTTGGAAGTGTATCGAACAGAAGCTGTACTCGTTACAAGAAGGAAATGTAATAATTTATGGTGACAGGAAACACATTGATTGCATTGCTTCCAGTTGTTTTAAGTCAATGCCAAATTTATACAGTTCATTTAACAGTTTTGGAAGTGTATGGCGAAGAATTTGTTGTGTTAACATGATGCGGCAAAATGGCATTTTCCAGGTATCATCATTGCGGGTATCATAAGCCCTTGTAATCGGTGTCAATTCGGATAATGTACGAAGTAGTACTTCTCTATCATGTTTATACTTTTTGGCTAGATTTACTGGGTACAAGTTATGAACCAACGTGGTACTGTATTTGATATACAAGGGTTTTGTGTGTGCAGCTTTTTCAGCACTCGCAGTGTGACGTGGTGCTTTTTTTTCAATATATACAGCTGCCTGAGGTAAATTAGCGTTGTTGCGCCCCAAACTAAACAGCAATTGTTTAAATTAGAAAGAAATGGTGCATTGTAAATATGAAGTTTGACGGCTGTTGGCAAGTAGAATTTGAATTTAGACAATATTTCTACTACCTTAGCTACCTATGCAGCAATATGATTAGCCTGAATGTCCCAAGATAGATTCTCTTGAGAAAATACTCCAAGTAATTTTACTGAGTCAACAATTTTTATACGTAAGTTTCCCACTGTAAGATGTTTCCTAATGTGACACCTTGATTCCATCTGAATTCATAGGAAGAATTCTGAAACCTTAAGGAGCAAACACCACCTGTTTGAGTTTGAACAAGACATCTTGAAGTGAAATAACCGTCAAGTAAAATAACCGTCAAGTTGTGTTGCCAGAATCGGAACTTGAAAGAGTCTAATATGACAGGGAAGCAGAGAATGACAGGTGTGCTGGCTCTTGTCTTATCTGTGTGCGTTGTGTATTTTCGCACTGAGCTGTTTAAGCAGGAAAACGCTCGTCTTGGCTGCGTGCTTGGTCACAATTGGTGGCAGTATAGTAGTGACACCGCAATGTCCACGAGCGGTCACTTTTGTTAGTGAAGCATATTTTACGTAGTGCAATCACTTTGAGGATCTATCTATCTATCTATCTATCTATCTATCTATCTATCTATCTATCTATCTATCTATCTATCTATCAAACAATCAATCAATCAATCAATCAATCAATCTATCTATCTGTCTATCTATCTATCTATATATCTATCTATCTGTCTATCTGTCTATCTATCTATCTGTCTATCTATCTATCTATCTATCTATCTATCTCTATCTATCTAGCCGCCTAAGCCTAGGTGCTCTCGTGACCACACTTTTAACTGAGGGTAAAACAAATTTGGTAAGTGGAGGTAACATGGTTTGACGAATATGACTCACTGGTCATGACGTGAATGTCACAGTCTCGTTGTGTACGTCTTTGACCCATACCCACCGGAAGTGTGGCACATACCCGCAGGTGAGTATGTGCTTTAGGTATGCGGGAATGTGGCACAAGTGATTGACACCTAACACCTCAGTATTCTGTGCGGCAATGAAGTATTATACGGCAAAGCCACGCCTGGTCTCTGAACTACTTTTTAATTAGACAACAATGTTGATGAAACGCCGATTGTGGTTGCAGTGCTGGCTATTCAATTTCATAAACATTTCATATTGCCACCTGCATCTATTGGGTTGAGAGCAAGGGTGGCTTTCACCCTAAAAAAGACAAAAAATCGCACTCTTTTTATCCGCTCGAGAGCCAGCCGCGACGGACGCGCTTTTCGAGAGCTCGCTACATCTTGGCTTATTGAAAGACCCCTGCACTTCTAATGTCTTGTGACAATCTGCTGGAGAGATTAGGCACCACTCACGGATGTTGCAGACCCCTCCAGGGAGTCTCCCTACGAGTCCAGTCCCATTTCACACCCCTGTGCATCGAGCCAGCCGCCGAATCAGGGGATTGCCTCAGGAAGTCAACAATATGGACCCCACCAACTCGACAGGTATGACGAGTGCTTCTGTTCAAATAGCTTCAACCTACA
Organism: Rhipicephalus microplus; assembly: GCF_043290135.1. Taxonomy (NCBI): domain Eukaryota; kingdom Metazoa; phylum Arthropoda; class Arachnida; order Ixodida; family Ixodidae; genus Rhipicephalus; species Rhipicephalus microplus. The sequence goes on from NC_134710.1 coordinate 473,366,293, forward strand.
CGGAAACCACGGTGCCGATTCAGTATACGTTGGAGAACGCCCGTGTCACGACGACGTTCTATGACACGGAGTGCGAGGACGTCGAATACTGGATGGCCGATATCGCGCACGTAGGTGCCTTAAATCATTGAGATAACGTGGCTACTGGGGCATGTCCACTTCTACCTGGAGGACGGGGCACTTACCTGGTACCAGAATGGCGAGGAGCACCTGGCGTCGTGGCGCGAGTTTCGTCATACGCCTCTGGAGACCTACACAAGTACCGATCTTCAACAACGAGTGGAACGAGCGATTCAGTCCCGGGTCTAGTTGCCAATCGAAACTATTACCACTTACGTCAAAGACATGACACGCCTCTACGGACGAGCTGACCAAAGAAGGGCGGAGGACAAGAAGTTGCGCCATCTGATGTGTGGAGTTAAGAGCAGCTCTTTGTCGGCCTCGTGCGGAGCCCTCCTATGACTGTCGCGGAGTTCTTGAGAGAAGCGGTGACTATAGAAATGATGCTGCTGCAACGTTCTAGCATGTATGAAAGGCAAGTAAATGGTATGTGCGCTGTGGACATTTTCACCACAGCTGGAACTAACGACAGCCTACGAGAACTCATTCGTTCCGTGGCGCGTATAGAGTTGCAGAAGGCTGGCGTGACACCCAATCCTACGTCTGGCTCAATCGCAGCGGTTACCAGAAAGGAGCGGCACCTGGCGCTACGGGGCTCTTAACATCTCTGCGCCAGCCCCCACTTCATACCGCCCTGAGACCACCACCTATGTGAAAGCCTTAAAGCAGCCTGCGGCCTCTCCACCCCTGTTCGTTTGCACTGCTTCCACCAGTCGGCGCAGTCAATAGAGTACTACGACAATAGGTATACGTCGCCACCCTTGGTCCGTACCACCGCAGCCAGCCATCATTCGGAGCAGCGAGTCCATTACATGGATGATTGGCGCACGTCCCCTCGGAAGTCAGCTATTTGGCGTACACCTGAGCACCAGCCTCTGTTTTTTCACTGCCGTGAAGCGGATCACTTGTACTGCCAGTGTCCATACTGCTACCTTGGGCTTCACGACGTCTCTTTAAAATCACCCCCCCCCCTCCTCCCGGTATTGTCAGCGACCCCGCGACATTAAAAACTACCTCGCCCAGCATCCTGCACCACTGTCCACCGGGCGCCAGTTGCGTTCACCGTAGCCGCGGCGATTTTCATTGCTGCCTTAGCTGTATTTTACCGCACTGGGGCAACCTCCGAGGGCGGGGTCGCTGAACATCGAAGAGCTGAAGACCTCCGATCGACACAGAGACGTAACGATACTGATCCGACATGTCGTGCTATTGCACAATATGACCGGTTTTCACTTGACATACCAGTGACGATTGATGGTTGCGTGGTTGACATGTTAGTGTACATCGGCACTGACTACCCTATATTGAGTGGGAAACTGGCCCCGCAGCTAAAGAAAGTAATCACGCCGTAGCACAACGCGGAGATTTGAATGGCTGGTGACCACATTGTTACTCGACTGGACGTCTCCGCTAGTAGATCTGAGATCCAATGGTATACGTTCGTCGCAAGCTGATTTGTAATACGCGAGTGCTTCCATGACGTTATTCTTGGAGGAGAATTTCTGCAAGAATATGGGTCTATTATTGACCTGCAAGAGCGTTGTGTCACGTTTTCAGCTGACCAAGCAATCGATGTACAGGACGACGATAGGCATCTCGATGAACTTGGCGTTCGTGCAGACGGCGCTACGCTTCCACCTCGAGCAAGCGTCATGGTCGACGTCACATGCTACAATTTGGGCGATCGCGAAGTGGTGGCCGGAACGAACTTGAAGCACCTACTGAAACAAGACATTTTTGCAACAGAATTGTCATACAGCTTCGTGGTGGCCGATCACAGTTGCTTGTTGCCAACTTTAGCAACGAGCATCGAGACCTCTTCCGCGGCACTTCAATTGCAGTTACCAACAAAATAGAACAGATTAGCAACTGCTTCACTTTGGAGACCACCAACCCCACAGACACAGCACTCGGCTATATCGACATCAATCCTGCGCTGTTGACGGATAACCAAACTGTGTTGCACATGCTCTTGTTCCAATTGCGGTCCTGCTTCACAAGTTCCTCATAGGTGCGCCAGACATCCATCACTCAGCACAGGATAACAAGTACGACGACGCACGTCTGATCAGCTAGCATCCTTACCGCATGTCGACAAAACAACGCGCAGCAATACGTACGCAAGTCCGAGAGATGCTTGGCGATGGTTTCATAACCACACAACAGTTCGTGGTCGTCTCCGGTCTTCCTTGTCAAAAAGAAAGACGGGACGTTCACTATGTTTTTGCGTCTACTACCACAAACTTCACAACGTCACCAAAAAAGACGAGTACTCGCTGCTGCGTATCAGATAAGGATATGTGGGGTTTAACGTCCCAAAACCTCCATATGATTAGCGGAGATGCTGTAGTCAAGGACTGAAAATTTCTTCCACCTGGGGTTCTTTAACGTGCTTTCAAATCTGAGCACATGGGCCTACAACATTTCCGCCTCAATCGTAAATGCAGCAGCCGCTGCCGGGATTTGATCCCGCGACCTGCCGATCAGAAGCCGAGTACCTTAGCCACTAGACCACCACGGTGGGGCAGGCCATGCATCGACGACTCGCTGGATAGACTTCGTCATGCCCAATATTTATCTTCTCTGGTTCTAAAAAGTGGGTGCTGGCAAATCGAGGTTGATGAGTGAGACGACGAGGAAACAGCCTTCGTGACTCCAGACAGCCTCTACCAATTTCCAGTGCTTCCCTTTGGCTTGTGTTCAGTGCCAGGAACCTTCCAGGGAATGATGTACGTGTCCTCACAGGTCTGAAGTGGCAGACTTGTCTTGTCTACCTTGATGATGTGGTGGTTTTTTCTGCCACGTTCGAGCAGCATCTTCACCGCTTACGCGATGTGCTGGAGGCTATTCGATTGGCAAACCTCACACTAAAGCCACAAAAGTGCCACTTTGGTTATGAAGAGCTCAAATTTCGTGGTCGTGTAGCTAGCACCGAAGGAGTCCGGCCCGGTCCAGACAACTTGCCGCTGTTGCTGATTTACCAGCTACTGTTGATAAGAACGCCGTCCGGTGCTTTCTTAGTTTGTGTGCCTTTTATCACCGGTTCATTCATGGTTTTCACAGATAGTGAAACCCCTGACTTGCCTTACAAAGGATGACACACCATTTGTTTGGGAAAATGAACAACAAGCAGCGTTTGCTGAAATGCGACAGCGCATGCAATCAGCATCAGTTCTCACTCATTTTGACGATGGTGCTGACACGGAGGTGCATACTGACGCCAGCCACATTGGTCACGGTGCATTGGCGTTCAGCATCAAGATGGCATCGAAAGAGTCATAGCCTACGTCAGCCGCTATCACTCCTGCGTCAAGGCGCATCATTTCACTATGGAGAAACATTGCCTCCCAGTTGTGTGAGCAATCACCATGTTTTCCCCGTACGTTACGGTCATCCCTTGACGATAGTGACGGACCAGCATGCCCCCTGTTGGTTGGCAAATATGCGTGACCCTTCAGGATGACTAGCACAGTGAAGCTTCCGACTGCAGGAATTTGACATCACCGTCGTTTATAAGTCCAGCAGTAAGCATGAAGACACTGACACACTGTAGCGCGCACCACTTCGTCTCGTCAGTCAGGGAGCAGAGGTCCATGAAAGCTTCCTGGGAGCCATTAACTTGTCGGGCTCGAGCAGGCGACAGCACGACGACGAAGAAATTTGACCGATCATCAATCATTTAAAGGGCCACACAACCATACCACATCATCTGTCCCACTCATTGACGTCGTTCTGCCTGTGCGACAGCATGCTTTACAAGAATAACGCCTGTTCGAACAATCGTACTTACCTCCTACGAATGATCGTACTTACATGTTCGAAACATGTGACAAGACGTCCTTTTTTCTTGCCGTTACCAACCAACGTATGGCCCTCTAGGCTACTCACGAAGACTTCCCAGGGTGAGCGAGAACTTCTAATGGCCGCATTTTCGGCAAGTGTGAAACAGTACATCAACGTTTGTTGGAAATGCCAGCGCCGAAAGCAACCGTCTCTTAGGCCGGCTGGCTTACTTCAGCCAATTGTAACACCTTGCACGCCGTTCGACCAAGTCAGCATGGACATTATTAGACCATTTTTTTCTGTCTGCTGACGGCAACAAGTACACTATAAAAACAGGGAGCGAGAATGGAGAAACGGGCTCCGTTTTTCCTTCGGCGCAGCGACTTTCTTTCGGGTGCTTTACCCGTCGCGCCTTCTCGCGGCAAGGACCAAAGGAGCAACGTTTCTCCTTCAGTGTTCATGTTTCTCCTCAACCACGGAGTCTTGCCCACGTGCATGTGCATGCCGAGCCTAGCCGACCGCGGCCAGTCACAAGCGATTACTTTTACCTAAGATTGATTGATTGATATTGTGGGGTTTAACGTCCCTAAACCACCATATGATTATGAGAGACGCTGTAGTGGAGAGCTCTGAAAATTTCTACTACATAGGGTTCTTAACGTGCTTTAAAGTCTGAGCACACGGGCCTACAACATTTCTGCCTACATCGGAAATGCAGCCGCCGCAGCCGGGATTTGATCCCGCGACCTGCGGGTCACCAGCCGAGTATCTAGCCATTAGACCACCGTGGCGGGACTACCTAAGATTGATTCAAGCAATGCTCAAGTAACGTTTATTTTTTGTTTTATTGATGTAGATTAAAAGCCTCTTTTTTCATTGTGAGGCACTCGCACGACGCTCCACACACTTCCGTGTGTGTCCCGTGTTGTGTCATACTACCAATTTGTCACGAATACAAGGAGCTCTGCTTCCTAAACTCTCTTCTTTTATTGATTACCTTAGATTTTACACAAATAATGGATTTATTTGGTGTCAACTTACGTGTTAAGAATAAGCATTTTTAGTTTCGCACGACATCAATAGCACTCATGAATTCAATGAGGCGCGTAAAGATGCATCACTCTTAAATTTTCAACATTCTATGAAACGTGATACCACTGCACCATCGATGCGTCAAAGCACGATCATATACAATTGGTGCAGTTATAAGTGCCGATACGGCCATATAGGTGTTTTTTTCATTATCCCCCCCCCCCCCCTTAGAATACGGCCACCATGGCCGGAAGTCGAACCTGCATCCTCCGGCATAGTCACACGACACCCAATAAGGTTTTGCTACCACGGGAAGTGAGAGTGCATAAGGAACCAGGCTGCGAAGTTTCACCGAGCATTTATTTGCCAGACTGGGTTACAATCAGCAGAAATGTCTTAAACATCATCATAACTACACTTTTGTGAAAAGTAAACCAATAACTTCTGTCAGCTTAACCGAATTCTCAATCGCATATATTTTGCATTGTCCATGACAGCACTGAAAGGTAGGGCGGAATTATGCACGCCACGCGTATGCCATTCTCGTCCACACGATTATCCTTTTTCGTGAGAAACTCAACAGAAAAGGTACATCTAGTACCAACACTGTCACTCAACTTTGTGAAAAGAGCATTCGCAATCCAGAGTAATAGTCACCACCACAGCCACAGCGCTAACATCCCAATTGTGGCACGCACAATGACTGGAAGTAGACACACGAGGCGAATCACGGGACGCATCTGAAGCAAAACAGTATTTAGGCATAGCATGCTATAACGTTATAGTAAATTTGCGCACTGCAGCACTCGTTCCTCCACTCAAGTAGTTGAGCTGCCGCGACGCCAACAGCCACTGCCATCGCTCACGAAAGAACACCGTCGGGTGCGAGGTCATCTCTTATTTCTCTTGCATGACCCGCGTTGTAATATTCGTATACACTGCTAAGACGGTTGTTACCACATCAAAAACATTGTCATTGAAGGCCCAGCGGTGTACTGTATCTATTGCTGATGGTCACACTTGTGGTAAGCACGTAAAAATATTATAAGCAAACGTTAAAACAAAACCAATAAACGAGGTCGACGTAACCGCAGAACACCTACCACGACGGAAACCAAGCCTGGCCTGCGTGCTGCATCCTCTCCGAGTAACAAGTGAAAGAATAAAAAAAAAAAGACGTGACCTCCGAAATAGCTAGCGCGCGCCAAGCATTTGCGTTCTCGGAGGCTTCAAGAAAAAATATTACTGTGGCAGTTGTCGATAGATGGCGCAGCCTTCGGATTGTCGTTGGCATTCTGTGCATGGCTTGAGATAATCGTTTGCGCGAAAGCCTGATAACCTCTACTAATTATTCCACTCATCAGTGTGCAACCATTGATAAACTTCCGATTGTTTAAGAACCAGATACAACATATTTATTCGTACGCATGTTGTGGTTTGGCCAAAAAACGTAAGAAAAAAGTTGACGAAAGCTTACTTATCACCTGCGCTACTAGGGTCAGCAGAAATTCATTGCTATATAAACTTGTGCGCTTTTGAAGTGGGGTCTGAGTAAACACGTCGAAGTGTGTGCCGCTGTGGAAAATTGTTGGTTGTACTCTTGTTCATTGAGTTCACTCTACATGTGTACTATGTGTCCTTTAGTGCATGTGTAGCTATATGCATTGCATCAACATGTATTAGGCGTCCGGTGACAGTGAGGAATCCACGATTGGGCTGACTCGCCAATTATGCGATAGGGAGCCGTGCTGGTGGGTGCTAAGCCACAGGCACCTTTTTGTTAGTTTCGTTTAGTTCCTGAAGATGACGTCAGCTACCGCCTACTTCACGGCTGTGACGCTCTCACACCTCCAGCTACTTCTATAACGTTCAGCATCTGTCTATCAAAACTGCACTACTGAGTCGGAATGGTTCCGCTGCGATCGAGTCTAGGGTTTGGAGGTACATCTCATGACCTGCGGCCCCGTAAACGCGTGGATAACGTCGCTACCCTAAGTGAATATGCGAGAAATAAATACAGCAAGTCTAGCATGCACTCATCGGGTGAGGACTCCGCAGTATCCGTGTCCTTCAAAGTGAACGTCATCTCGCTGGCTGAACGAAACCTACTAGCTCCGTCTTTCTGTTTGACAATGTTTTCATCACCACAGGTTCGTCCGCTTGTTTCTATAATCATTTCGTTCGATAACAAGCTCAGCGGGACCTCTTTTTGTAACTGTCAGTGCCATGTACTCCTTATCAGTCGAGAATCGATACATTTGCTAAGCCTACTCGCTTCGCGAACCTGGGGTCAGCCATCTTGGTTCTCTTAGGGAGAAACATGTTTCTCCGTGACAAAAGGAACAGCGTTTCTCTCATAAAAGACGAACATTAGGGACATCGCCGTTTCTTCCTAAGTGAAGAGAACTTCACTCCATTTTTTAAGAGTGTAGGTGATCGTAGTGACCGACTCTTCAACGTGCTACGCGGAGATTCGGTTAATCCCACAAGCCATGACCGGCTGTCGCAGTGCAATTTCTCAAGTGCCACATCATGCTGCGTCTTGGTGCACCTTCTGGTGTCATAACGGACAGAAGAGCCGCATTCAAGGCACAGCTCATGGAAGAAGTTTTTGAACTAAGCAAGACCAGGCATCGAAAGACAACCGCATACTATCCGCAAACCAACGGGCTTACTGAGCGGCTGAATCATCATCATCATCATCATCATCTTCATCATCATCATCAGCCTGACTACATCCACTGCAGGACAAAGGCCTCTCCCATGTTCCGCCAGTTAACCCGGTCCTGTGCTTGCTGCTGCCAATTTATACCAGCAAACTTCTTAATCTCATCTGCCCACCTAACCTTCTGTCTCCCCCTAACCCGCTTGCCTTCTCAGGGAATCCAGTTAGTTCCCCAGACGACCAGTGGTCATCCTCTCTACGCGCTACATGCCCGGCCCATGTCCATTTCTTCTTCTTAATTTCAGCTATGATATCCTTAACCCCCGTTTGTTCCATAATCCACTATGCTTTCTTCTTGTCTTTTAAGGTTACACCTACCATTTTTCTTTCCATCGATTCTTGCGACGTCCTCAATTTAAGCTGAACCTTCTTTGTAAGTCTCCAGGTTTCTGCTCCGTAGCTAAGTACCGGCAAGATACAGCTGTTATATACCTTCCTCTTGAGGGATAGTGGCAATCTACCTGACATAAATTGAGAGAGCTTGCCCATTGTGCTCCACCCCATTCTTATTCTTCTAGTTACTTCAATCTCGTCGTTCGGCGTCGCAGTTATTACCTGCTCTAAGTAGACAGAATCTCTTACAACTTGAAGTGAACTATTACATGTCTCGAAGCACTGCTCTTTTCCGAGGTTATTGTACAATATTTCGTTTTCTGCAGATTCATTTTAAGACCCACCTTTCTGCAATCCTTGTCTAACTCCGTAATAAAGAGTTGCAATTCGTCCCCTGAGTTACTCATCAATGCAATATCATCGGCGAAGCGCAGGTTACTAAGGTACTCTCCATTAACTCTTATTCCTAACTGTTCCCATTCCAGGCTTCTGAAAACCTCCTGTAAGCACGCGGTAAATAGAATTGGGGAGATTGTGTCCCCCTGCCTTACACCTTTCTTGATTGGTATCCTGTTGCTTTTTTTATGAAGCACTATGGTAGCAGTTGATCCCCTGTAGATTTCATCCAGGATGTTTATATATACTTCATCGACGCCCTGATTACGCAGTGTCTGCATGACGGCTGATATTTCTACTGAATCAAACGTCTTCTCGTAATCTATGAAGGCTATGTATAGTGGTTGGTTATATTCTGAGCATTTCTCTATTACCTGATTTATAGTATGAATGTGGTCGATTGTTGAGTAGCCTGTTCGAAATCCTGCTTGTTCCTTTGGTTGATTGAATTCTAATGTTTTCTTTACTCTGTTAGCAATTACCTTTGTAAATAGCTTGTATACTACAGAGAGCAAGCTAATGGGCTTGTAATTCTTCAAGTCCTTGTCATCTCCTTTCTTATGTATTAAGATGATGTTAGCGTTCTTTCAAGACTCTGGTACTCTTCCCGTCAGGAGACACCTCGTAAACAGGGTGGCTAGTTTTTCTAACACAATCTGTCCTCCACCTTTCAGCAGATCTGATGTTACCTGCACCTCACCAGCAGCGTTGCCTCTTTGCATGATCTCCAAAGCTTTTCTGACTTCTTTTATCATTGCCGGTGGGGTGTCACCTGGGTTACTGCTAGTTATTATAGTAATAAAGTCGTGGCTGTCCCGGCTACTGTGCAGATCTCTGTAAAACTCCTTTGCTATTTTAACTATCCTATCTATATTGGTAGTTACTTTGCCTTTTTTGTCCCTTAGTGCATACATCCGATTTTTGCCTATCCCAAGTTTACTCTTCACTGCTTTGACGCTTCCTCCGTTTCTCAGAGCGTGTTCTATTCTCTCCATGGTATACCTTCTTACATCGGATACGTTACGCCTATTAATCAACTTCGAAATCTCTGCCAGTTCTGTTTTGTCTGTTGTACTTGAGACTTTCATGATTCGACGCTTTTTAATGAGATTCTTCGTTTCCTGGGAAAGCTTGCCAGTGTCCTGTCTAACTACCCTGCCTCCAACTTTCATTGCACACTCCGTAATGATACTCGTCCAATTATCATTCATTGTATCTATGCTAAGGTTGGTTTCCTCATTAAGAGCCGAGTACCTGTTCTGAAGTGACACTGAATTCCTGTACTTTCCCTCTCAGTGCTAGCTCATTGATTGGCTTCTTGCGTATCAGTTTCTGTCGTTCCTTCCTCAGGTCTAGGCGAATTCGAGACCGTACCATTATATGGTCACCGCATCGTACCTTGCCAACCACTTCCACATCCTGCACGATGCCTGGGTGTGCACTCAATATAAAGTTTATTTCGTTCTTGTTTTCGCCATTAGGGCTCCTCCATGTCCTCTTGCGGTTTCCTCGTTTTCGGTCGATGGTATTCAAACTACGTAACTTATTGCGTTCTGCGAATTCTATTAGTAGCTCTCCTCTGGCGTTTCTAGTACCGATGCCATAATCTCCTACTGCCTGGACTCCAGCCTGCTTCTTTCCTAAATTTGCATTAAAGTCTCCCATCAGTATTGTATACTGTGTTTTTACCTTACTTATTGCCGATTCTATGTCTTCATAGAAGCTTTCAAATGAAACATCATCATGGCTGTATGTAGGCGCGTAAGCCTGTACCACCTTCATCTTGTATCTCTTATTCAGTTTAAATACGATACCCGCCACCCTTTCATTAATGCTATATTATTCCTCTATGTTGCCAGCTATGTTTCTGTGAATTAGGAACCCCACTCCCAGTTCTCTGCTGTTTGCCAAGCCTCGATAGCAAAGAACGTGCACATTTTGTTGCACCGTATAAGCCTCATCTGTCCTCCTAACCTCACTGAGGCCTATTGTATCCCATTTAACACCATCTAGCTCCTTGAATAGTACAGCTAGACTTCCCTCACTAGATAAGGTTCTAGCGTTAAACGTTGCCAAGTTCAGGTTCCAATGGCTGAATAAGACGCTCGCAAACTTAATGGCAATCTACACTACATCGACGTACAGCACAAAACTTGTGACTAGAATCTGCCTTACGTGACCTTCGCGTATAACACCGCCATGTAAGAGACCACACAATTCACACCATTCCGGGTTTTCTACAGCCGCAAAGTGCAGGTCATGCTTGATTCCATGCTATCATGTCAAAACAAGGAGGAGTTCGCAACTGACGTTGAAGAATTCGCGAACCACCGTGCCGAAGAATCTCGACAGCTCGCACGACTGCACATCGGCCAGCAGCCGCTGGCAGACGCACGACAGTTTAATACCCTCCACAGAAAAGTGGTCTACAACCCCGGACACCAAGTTTTGGTGTGGACGCCCGTTCGCCACAGAGGCCTCAGTGAAAAGCTGCTTAGCCAGTATTTCAGTCCGAACAAATTGCCACGCTGCGTCAGTGACGTGAAATGCGAAGAGGTCCCGCGAACTCAACACTACAGGCACGAACCAGGACACAACCAGACATCGTGTCCGGATGACGTTCATTTTGCACGCATGAAACCATTCATTGCGCGTTCGTAACTTTTTTTAATCATTCACCAGTTTTTGTGTTTTTTTTAATTTTTGTGAATTTGCTTGTTCGTTCATTGACTTCTTTCTTATTGTCGTGCTCTTTATTGTCCACTTTATCTTCAACTGGGTTTTCCATTTCTTTTCTTTCTTCACGCGCTTATGTTATAGCATCAGGGCGATCTTATGTTTTTTCTTTTTTTATTGTTGTATTTTTTGTGTTTTTTTCCTTCTGAAGGGGAGATGATGCCACCTGCATGTAATGGGTTGAGAGCATGAGTGGTTCTCACCCTAAAAAAAGCAAAAAATATCACATTATTCTTGCTCGCACGAGGACCAGCCGTGACAGATGCGCTTTTCAGTGGCCCCTAGAGGGTCCCCAGAAGGTTCGTAGGTGGTCCTGTAATGTTCATTGTACCTGATGCCAGCTTTTCAACTGATTGACGATTTAGTAAATCTTCTTTGCTTCAGGATTCCATGGAAATTAGATGCCAGTTCAAGAATAAGGGTCATGTTTCTTTTGCTTAGAATAATTAGTGGGGTCACATTCGCGAATTTAAAGTGCGCATTACAAAATTGTGATGCCAGATTCCGCCTGTAAAATTGTATTTATACAGGTTGGTCATGTACCATCTCCCCTTTGCTTTTAATGTCAAAAGCCAGAAAACAGCAATAATTTTTTATTTATTTGCCGACGTTTCACAAGTCACAGGAAGGAAGCTTTAGAAACCATATTTAAAAATAAACATTACACTTAATTCTGAAAAAAATACTTTCTCTTGAAGCTTCTTCTCTGGGCCACAGACAGGAGCGTCTGCATAGCAGTTTGTGAAATTTTCTGAGACACAACAAGGTTTGCTAGTCAATTTTTTATCAATAAACTCTAGTTTTTCGGTATTGCGTTCATTTTTTTCATACTAATTGTTAGTTATTCATTTACTTTATTCTTAGGTCACCTTAAAATTATTCATTCTCATATTCGCTAGATGAATAAATAATTATTTTTTCTTTGTCAAAATTTTAAATTCCTTTTTGCCCATTACAATAACTGCCAGCTTAATGTCCAAACCTCCGTAGGGGGTACGAGCCAAAGCATATACGAACAAGCAAGCAAGCAAATACACGCTTTTCGGGAGCTGGCTACATCTTGGTTAATTAAAAGACCCCTGCACTTCTGAAGTCTTGTGACAATATGTACTCTTATGACACAGCTGTCACAATTGAATGGCGGCAATAGTACTTAAGTGTCGTTCGCTCAAGTTCATTCATGTAGCAGTGTCAAGGGCTACAATCCTCCCGAGCACTCGCACTTCATATCAGCTTATTGTTTCTGGTGTTCATAATAGTCATGTTTTTGTTGACATTGTTACGCAACTGAAAACAATTCGTTAAACAGAACATATGCGGCAGCTAAACGTGTGCCTGTGCGTACATTTGTACGTATACTTAACGCCACATCGTAACGCTCGACAGAGTTAAAATTCACAACGCAGAAAGCTTCTATCCGCATTCTTCTCATGTTATTGATTCTCAAGATACAGGGATCTGTCAAATTTTTCCTGTGATTACCATGACGAGGATGGCATCTTCGAGGTTCTTCATCCCGATTACTTTGCCATCAAGTACGTCGAGAACACCCTACCCTCAGAAGAGACGGTGCAAAAAGCTCAAAATGGTGCAACAGATTGAAATCGACGACCGTACGACATATGCGCTGCTGGAAGCACTGCGATCGGGGCGCAGCAATTCGTGTGCTGCCTGCTTCAAGAGCATTTTGACCACAGAGAGCAGACGAGAAACACAAAACGTAATAATTCATTTGACGGTGTTTTCGATGAAATGGAACACAACTTTGCGCAAGTCAATGGTGAGAACTTCTTGCCTAACCTTGTGCTTCTGACAATCGGCGCAGAAAGCACGTCCGGGGTTCTGTTTGATGAATCACATCAGCCTCCCAAACTTCTCATCGCTATACTCACTCAGGGAGAGGGGCATGTAGAAACGTTGCAACAATATTTGCCGAAAGTTACAAAAATATTTATTAGGCTGAAGTGGGAAAACCTCTAGAGGAACTGGAATCCCCGGAAAAAATATTGAGATCAATAGACCACCTATTTCAAAGTTTACCCAGAGTGACTGACCACTGAAGCTGCCAAGTTCTTCCCAACATAAACTGGGAGACTCACATGGACACTCTCGTAGTACACGTCTTCGAGAGCAACGAGAATATGATAGATGAAAAGCCCATGGACTTCTCCTACCTCAGCCTGCGAGAGTTCATCAATGACTTCGACCTCACAGCAGTGGCGAATTCAGAGGGAGGGTGGTAGGGGCAATCGCCTTCCTCCAAAGGTTGTATCAGCCAACCCCTCACTTCACTGCCTGTCGTCCACACCCTATCTTCTGTTCGACCAAATGAGCGGAGCCACTGCGAGCACAATATAGAAGTATTTATGCTGTGGTGGTTTTCTTGTGTGAATGGGAACTAATAAAAACAAAAGAGCAATGACCCTTCCCCCTCGCTGGTTCATTTTAAGTGACCCCCCCCCCGCCCCACTTAGTAGAACGAATGGCTGGATCCGCCCCGGCCTCACCGCATAAGATCGCTGATGGACTGCATAAATCGTCTCGCTACCACTGGCTCTACTAGTACAGCATTAGATCAGAAATATGTTTTTAAAAGAAGCCGGCCGAAAAGTTCCTACAGACCCGCCGCGGTGGTTTAGTGGCTAAGGTACTCTGCTGCTGACCCACAGGTCGCAGGACCAAATCGCGGCTGCAGCAGCTCTATTTCCGATGGAGGCGAAAATATTGTAGGCCCGTGTGCTCAGATTTGGGTGCACGTTAAAGAACCCTAGGTGGTCGAAATTTCCGGAGCCCTACACTACGACGTCACTCATAATCTTATGGTGGTTTTGGGACGTTAAACCGCACATATAAATTAATCAATCAGTCAGTAAAGCTCATCCCATCGAATTTCCTGCTTGTAAGTCACATCTAGATGATACCACATGTACCTGCCTCAGGGTTCCCGTATGCATCTGTGCAACACAAGGCCCGTCATCGACAGCCATTAAGAAGAGAATTGCAAAAAAGGCATAAGCGAGGCTACTTATTAGACATGCGCTGACGTACAGCTGCTTAAAATGTGTCTTTGACGCATGTTGTTTATTGTTTCCATGCGGGCAAAAATTTTATCCCAACAGGTCTTGTCTTCGTAGTTACACCCAAAAGAGAGGCGTGTGAGTGGCAAGTAGCCCCTCTGCCTCCTCACCTTTTCACTTTCCACAGTATAAAAAACCGGCGGTGGCTAAAGCATAAACAAAGTAAGCAGCTACGTAGGTTCGCCTGTCGCCTTAGGGCTTTTCGCTGATTCGCAAAAAGGATTACGGCGTAGTGAGCACGGCGCGACTACACCTGCAGTAGGCATTCTAGGATAGTTAGAAACTGCCAATTGTACGCGTACAAATACCTGTCTCGTTGCGGCATGTTAGAGGCATGCATGCAGAACTTATGCTAGCCTAGCAGCTGAGAAGGCGATGCACACGGGCTACGATTACGCTATCGCATTCTGCTCCTGAAAGCAAAGCTCAAGCATCTTCGAAGTTCATGGTGCGGCTTTTGTACTACCAAGAAATGGTGATTAGGTTCAGTATCTTGAGGTGTTCAAATACCTCGAATGGTAAAAATGTCGTGCTGATAAAAAAAAACAGAAAGTATTTGAATGGAATACTTGAAAATTTCTACTTTAAACATAATAAAACTATCACACGATTAGTGTTGGCCGGATACCTCCTGTTCTGGTACCAAGTCTTGACCTGCGTCTCGGTGAGCCTGAGAGCCTTGGCCACTGATCCACGATCGGAGACGCTCAAATACTTTTGGTAGCGGAACTTCGCCTCGAGGAAGGCCAGCTGTGCTTGGGTGAACGCAGTGCGGCGCCGTCGCAGCTTCTTTCTGTCCTTCTCGCCGTTCTTGGTGGTACAGAACACGGCTCTCCGAGCCTTGCTCTCTGGAGTGTCTGCGAAAGTGAAAAAGAACGCTTACGTCTTTTTTCTCAGTATTTGTATTTGTCCTTCTGGGGTCAATCTACTTGCGTGTACAGCTGCTGAAAGTGCACCCGATTGAAGAAAACAAAAATGTACTCATGGCTGTCGAACCAAAACTTGAAACACAAAAAACGCCGGCATTTGAGCGATATCGAACCTATACAGGATGCTATCTTTTAAAACCTGTGGAAGTGACACGTACACTAAGACTTGTCTAAGCAGAGATCGAGAAACAGCTTGATTTACTAATAGTATTTTCATGGCTATTTAATTTTCTTTTGGGTAACCATTTTTTTTTTTTTGCTGAAGGTCTTATAGATTATGCGAGGTATGCGCCATAGCCTCTCCCAAGCAAGGCAGGTATAAGAGAAAGCAGAAAACACCAAAAGGCATATTCCCTCCAAAGCAGCGCTCGTGTCTAAAGCACGCTTCTTTGAGTGGAATTCATGTGTGGCGGGCCTTGCAGTGTCCCTTTTGCAACGCCGCTTTCAAGGCGGGCGCGTTCTTTATTTAGACAATAAAAAAATGAAGTTGCTGACACTTGCGGCAGCTCTTCAAGGCATGCGAACATTGTCACCATCTCGATGCTTGTTGTGGATGTGGAGTTGCCATTCTTATTTTGCGGCTTTTTTTTCCTGTAGTAGAGCCAAATCCAGACACAGAGTGTCGTTGAACTCCATTGGGGGAGCAAATTTTCTGGTTGTTTTGGAGCAAGTGTGTTTCAATGACAGAGTGACGGTGGGAGGTAAACGTTCCAACACAGAAGTCGGAGTGGATTCAGAGTGGCAGTCACTCGGTGGAGCAGGAAAAGTTGCTTCGCCGAAATTGATAGAGTGGACTGCAACTTGGCGGGACTTAATTCCTTTAAAAGGCTTGTTTGTTAAAGGGCGCAGCCTGATTTGATTGATGTGTGGGGTTCGACGTCTTGAAAACTCCATACGACTATAAGAGATGCCGTTATGAGAGGCTACAAAAATTTCGACCACCTGGAGTTTTTAACATGTGCCAAAATGTGAGCAGATGGGCCTACAGCATTTCCGCCTCCATCGGAAATGCAGCCGCCGCATCTGGGATTTGATCCCGTGACGAGCACGTCAGCAGCTGAGTACCTTAACCACTAGACCACCGCGCTGGGGCGGGTGCAGCCTGTGGTCAATTATTTTGGTGGTAATAGCGGGCGACATGAATAAGTCGACAAGTCACTGATTCTGCTGTTCGATAGTGAGAGCACCGAGTGAAAAAACAACAACATCGAGTCATGCAATAGTAACAGCGACACTGAAACTGCAACACGGTTCAACTGAATTTAGTATCGAATTAAAATTAATGAATCTAAGGTACTCAGGGCAACTCGTCCCTCGAAGGATGGACACCTCATTTCCGCATTGCTCCACTGGCGGGTGTTGTGTTCATATCTCAGATCGGCAGGCGTTGCTTTTCGCGAGAGTCGAGTGCTGGTTTGCGAAATCCACCTGCTGCTCGAACTCTTCTATAGAAATTCAAGATGGGCTGATTTGCACAGCTGTGTAAAAGACCCGAATTATTGTTTCTGTTAAAATATTTATAAGAAAATTGGGGCAATTCTTTATTCATATAAGAACAGAAAATGCAGTGTCATATGAAAAACGAGTAAAACTCTGTACGTGCTTGATTCAAACTAAGGTACATCTAAACCAGCGCTAAGTCATAAACCATGGTCATAACAACTATAGTTTCGGCACATAAATTGTTTCATATGATTCCTAGCTGCTTTCCTGCCATAATTTCATTGCACATTTAGCAATGCTACCCCGAGTTGTTACTGAGGGAAGGACGGGATGTTGCAGGGCAAAACTCGAGCGTAGAATTCAGAGTGAAAGGCTGACTTTTATTCTCTGTTTTGCATCTTATCCTTTCTTTTTGTGTTCTGCTTAGTAGTATGAAGTTCACCTTTTGCTCCAAAAGGGTATATTTTAAGTATGAGACATCTGAAATTAAGACCCTGTCTGACACTGGACCACTCAGTCAAGTAGAAAAGTATAATATCACTGGAAAGGTAGTTTCTTAAAATGCCGAATATAACGAATTCTTTCTTTCAAGTATCGCACTGACCTTAGTAATTGTCAGCAGGCTATATATATATATATATATATATATATATATATATATATATATATATATATTGATATATATATATATTGATATATATATATATATATTGATATATATATATATATATATATATATATATATATATATATTGTGGCGACGAAGAACAATACTGCGGTTGGGAGTGCGGTGATTGCAGGCGATACAGAGAAAGGCAAAGTAGAATATTGCACTCTCTGTTTTCAAAGGGTTCGTAAAACAAAATTGAAACTTCCCGGTTTCGATTTCTCTTTATTTAATAGGAATTGGACATTCCATTTCCGAAATATTTCGGCACAATATTCATTTTTAAATATAGACGACCGTTAGAAGTCGCAGTTTTTTTTGAGATCGCTAGCCACCATGCG
Source organism: Rhipicephalus microplus (assembly GCF_043290135.1). Classification (NCBI taxonomy): domain Eukaryota; kingdom Metazoa; phylum Arthropoda; class Arachnida; order Ixodida; family Ixodidae; genus Rhipicephalus; species Rhipicephalus microplus. The sequence goes on from NC_134710.1 coordinate 473,383,875, forward strand.
TGACCATCGGCCGCTATAGGCACTAATATGTGACTTCAGTGAAACGTCACATCAAGAGATATTAAGACAAGTTAAAAACACAGCACTAGCTTTATATTTCTCCAAAGTAATTTATAGAAACCTAGAAAGGAAAACATATTGAAGCCATTTTTGCGCTTTGAGTTGTATGCTGTGCAATTAAAATGAGTGATCTGCCGAGCAAGCATCCTACTTGCTGAATGCAGCCGCGCGGCCACTGCACCAGTCTGATGGCCGTGGCCAATGGTAGCGCGGGAGCGTGACAAGGGGCGCCACTGGTGGGCACCCATCGCAAGCTTTTTTCGTTCGATAAACTGTTCCTGTTTTATTCAATCATCAGTTGTTCCTAATAGGAAACAACTGATGATTGAATGAAGTAATGCTTGATGTGTGGTATTTCTGCAAGGCAACGTCCGTTTCCGAACTAACAACGAGATATCAAGCCGTAATGGAAGGCCATTTCACAGGTAAACAAACAGTGACACCGGCCGTCTTGGCGAATCGGCCAGCTTCGTTGCCACCTTTGCTCTATAGATCGAGTTCGTCGACAAAGCTAGTTGCACGGGTAAAGCATTGTATGTAAGTGTACAAGTATTAATTGTGTTGGTAAAAAGAAGTGCTCGACAATGAGCTCACGTTGAAAAGCGAGCGGCGCTACCGAGAACGTCGGCCTTCCTAGGTCTACGCTCGGAGTCGGGATTGAATGCGGGCTGTGGCGATGTTTGTCACTCGCGAAGGCGTAGCTTCTTTAGCAATGTTATTAGGCAACGAACCATGACTATGTGAGGTTGTTTATTTTGTAAGAGGGAACAATGTCTTCAGAGTGCGCAAGCTGAGATGCCTTACGTGGGCGCAGCCTGAACGCTGAGGGCTCGTTCGCCCCATGTCTCGGGAATCGTCGTAAGCTGCGTGCGGCGTCGCACACCGGATCGGACACTGAATTGCACTATGTGTCCAGCGCTTAGTCCTTGCTACATCAGCCGTGGGCGTCGTCAGACCATGCCGCACGCAAAACTTATCAAAGTGCAAACAACGTTCGTTCTCACAAGCTGCCCAGCGAGCCACAGCGCTGAGCACTGTTTCGAGCAATCAACCACGATGTCCCCCGATAGTATGGGTATACAGATTGGAAACTCGTGGTCGGGGCTTCCGCAAGCGGAGGTTCTGCCATACAGTCTCGAGTGCATGCAGGGCAGAGGCTTCTTCGCCGTCGTCACCGCCATCGCTGCCGTGTTTTTGAGCCGACTCCGCTCAAGCTGACGGCGTTGAAGCACAGACACCTATATACTGCCACTTGTAGTTCGGTTGTAGTTCGGCAAAGTCAGATGGTGTTGACGGCGCCAAACACTATGCTGCTACGAACCTTGGTCAACTAAGGCTCGAAAACATCGCTGTGTCACCATGTTTTGTCACTGACAAAGAAGCTTCATTGATTAATTGATATGTGGGGTTTAACGTCCCAAAACCACCATCAGATTATGAGAGACGCCGTAGTGGAGGAAGAAACTTCATCGGCTGTCTTAAAGTCACATCAGCTGCAAAGTTGACGGGAACGTGAGCTGGGAAACCGAAATCACGCTTTTTATGTATTAATTGAGTACAGACAATCAAACGAATCGAGGTATAGTATTGAATGGACTGCCAGAATTCTGAAAACACACGTAGTTTAAAATATTTGAGAAGGTTTCACGACCCTTTAGGTAGGTTTTTTTATCATTTTGTCACGCTTCTTTATTCATTGAATTGCCTACAAATTCATATAACCTATTCTTGGCCTATCCTACTAAGTGCGTATGAGTCATGCTTGAGGCATTATCATCATCATCAGCAGCATGACCGGCCCAGGAACGGGTGCTGTCTTTGCATTAAAACAGCGCAGCATACAATGTCACCCGAACATAGAAGCTGAAGCCACGTGTCCTCGCGGGTCATCGGCAACACTGGTATATTCATCCTAGCAACGCCATTCAGGCTTCCTAAATCATGGGCTCCACAACCAGACCGCTGCTCCCCTACTCCACGAATCACTCGAGGACGGTGCCAATGCCTCTTCTGTTGTTCCGGGGTACAATCTGACAAGCATCTTGATGCCACCTTTCTCTGAGAAGGTACATGGGCTTCTGCCATTTGGTTACGTCACGCACGGTTTCCGTGACATGAATACCGTGGCCAAGACTCTTTTAACTGGTGAGCATCTAGGCCACGCCAGTCAGGCTCCCTTGGTATACACCGACGCCGCCAGGACAGAGCGCAGCCTCCTGTGGCCGGGAACGCTGTCCATCCTTCCCGTTCTGACACTCTTCGTTCAATGCTCAATGCGCACATGAGAAGCTTCGGTATACTGTGCAAGCTCCCTCGGAAAGCCAATCCGCTACCGTGAGCAAAGCAACCACTTCCTCTTTCATCAACAACGCCACTGCCTCTCGGAATGCGAATAATCGGATAGTGCCCTTCACCTGTAACGTACCCAAATCCACTTGCAGCTTAAAGGGACTGTCTACCGCTCGAGAAAAGTTGTCTGACTGTGGCACAAATGAAAAAATCGTTCATCACATCGGCGGCAACGAGCATGTTTTCGGGCCAGAAAAAAAGGAATTATAATTTTAGCAGTATCCTCTGTCTCTAGCAGTATCCTCCGACAGTGTTATCCTCTGTCGGCTCAGGTTCAACCCTCGGGTTCTTGGCCCAGTGTTTCTAGGATTGCATAGACTAGAAGATTAGAAGGGTAGACCGCGCCCTTCGACGCTGGCACCTACCCCACGCCGGATCCTGTGAATAAAGTCTTTTTTTTTCTCTCTCTCTCTCTCTCTTTAATTACGACAATCTCGACTGAGAACAACAGCGATACTGACGTGACTATTCACCTTAGCGTCATTCGCGAGTTAGAACAACCTAAGAGGGTAAGGCTCATCAGTCTCCTCTCATTCTTTAGTGACTGTTTTACCACTACGTCGAAAGTCCGGCAGACTCCTCTAATGAAGCACAGAATTATCACTGAGCCCAACGTCCAACCCGTGCGCCAAAACGCTTACCGTGTGTCGCAGAATGAGCAGGATGCCATCCGTCACCAAGTGAAACAAATGCTCGACGACGACGTAAATCAATCATCCACTAGTCTTTGGGCGTCACCAGTTGTTCTGGTGAAAAAGAAAGATGGTTCTCTGCGATTTTGCGTCGACTGCTGCAAACTGAACAACATAACAAAAAACGACGTATACCCCGCATTGATGACTATTTGGATCGCCTACGGCACGCCCGTTATTTCTCTTCCGTGGATATCCGTAGCGGATATTGTCAGATTGAAGTCGATGAATGGGGCCGAGAAAGAACAGTGTTTATGACACCTGACGGTCTGTATGAATTTACACTTCTCGCTTTTGGCCTGTGCTCCGCTCCAGCCACATTTCAACAAATGATGGGCACAGTTTTATGTGACCTGAAGTGTCACTCTTGTTTAGTGTATTTAGATGACGTAGTCGTTTTTTCTACGACTTTTGAACAGCACATTGAGCGGCTTGAGGCGGTTCTTCTGGCTGGTCGCACTGCCAGCCTTTCTCTCTGAAACCGGAAAAGTGTTATTTTGGGTATGAGGAACTCAAATTCCTTGGCCACATTGTCAGCAGCAGTGGTGTTTGCTCCGACCCTGAGAAAGCTATGGCAGTTGCTTTGTTCCCGATACCGAGAACAAAGCATGATGCACGCCACTTTCTTGGCCTTTGTGCTTATTACTGCCGCTTCGTGCCGAAGTTTTCGAAAATCGCCGACCCTCTACAACAACTCGTCAAGGACGACATCGCCTTCATCATGGGTCCCAAACAATTCGACGGTTCCCGCGACCTTCAAGAACGCCTACAAACGCCTACAAACGCCGCTGATTCTTAATCATTTCGACAACGAATTAGATACTGAAGTCCGCATTGACGCGAGCAACCTTGGCCTCGGAGCTATTCTCGTGCAATATCAAGATGGAGTAAAACGCGTCATCGCCTACGCTAGGCGCACGTTGTCATCTGCGGAGAAGAACTACTTGACGACTGAAAAAGAATGTCTGGCGGTTGTATGGGCCATAACGAAATTCAGGCCCTACTTGTATGGACGCCCCTTCCGAATTGTCAGTGACCACCACTCTCTCTGCTGGCTAGCGAATCTGAATGATCTTTTAGGCCCTCTCACAAGATGGAGCCTTCGGTTACAATAATTCGATAGAACGATGGTTTACAATTCTGGCCAGCAACACACCGACGCTGACTGTCTTTCTAGCGCAACCGCCGAGATCGCTGCAGAAGACAAGGATGAAGACTTCAGCTGCCTTGCCATTCTCGCATGATTAAACGTGGCTGAGCATTAACACGAATATTTAGAACTACAACCACTGATTGAATACCTTGAGGGACGTCGATCACAACCCCCCCCCCCCGTCAGTTTGCGCGTGATTGGTCATCTTTCTGTCTACGCCAAGACATCCTCTACAAGTGCAACTTTCATCCAACAAAAACTGTGCATCTCCTTGTAGTTACTGCTGCTCTCCGCGATGCTATTTTGCGTGCTTGTCACGACGAGCCATCGTCATGGCATCTTGGCTTTGCGCGTACTCTGGTGCGGATCAAAGAGAAATACTACTGGCGGAAACTTACAAAAACCATTCAGCAGTACATCAAGACATGCACTGCTTACCAGCGCCGCAAAAATCCAACGACAAAACCAGCCGGTCTGCTTCAGCCTTTACAACCCCCTCACGCACCTTTTGAAAACGTCGGGATGGATTTACTCGGCCCATTTCCAAAGTCTACGGCTGGTAACCGCTAATTGTGGTTGCCACCAACTACTTGACCAGATACTGCGAGACACAAACGCCTGATGTGGCTGACTTTTTTATCAAGAACATCGTTCTCCGCCACGGTCCTCCCGCTGTCGTCATCACAGATCGTGGTATTGCTTTTACGGCACAGTTGCTCCGAGTGATCCTGTTGCTCAGTGGCACGACGCACTGAACAGCAACTGCGTACCACCCACAGGCTAACGGGTTAACCAAACGCCTTATCAAAACCAGTGCAGATATGCTTTCGATGTATGTCGCCAAGGATCAGAAGAATTGGGACGAAATCCTCCCATATATAACATCTGCCTACAATACGGCACTGCAGAAAACGACCGGATTTGCTTCTTTTCATCTGGTTTACGGCCGCGACTTCATCACAATGCTTGACACCATGCTGCTACCAACTCTGCCGGTCATGATTACCCCGGACGCAGATGTATTTTTTCAGCGTACCAAAGTCGCCCGGCAGCTGGCGCGCTTTCGCATTTTATCGCTGCAAAATCAAGATGCTCGCGAGTACAACACATACAGTAGAGCATTATTATACGAACCCAGTGACCTAGTCTTGGTTTGGACTCCTATACGTCAACGTGGACACTCAGAAAATTTTTTATGTCGGTACTTCGGACCCTCTCGAGTTATTGATCGCCTCGGGGAAGTGAACTACGAAGTTGTCCCAGTAGACACGTGGCACCGTTCTCGTAAACCACGCTCCTCTGATGTGGTTCACGTATCCAAGATGAAGCCGTACTATTCGCGTTTACTGCAAATCAAGAGCTTTGTGATGTGGCACGTGCTTTCTAGACAATCGTACATTTGTTTGTTTGTTTGTTTGTATCCTCTAATCCATGGCTCATACCCACTCTGGGGGATTAGCCAAGAGAACATATAGTCTCATACGGACGATAACTGCATTATTGCTTACAACAAAAAAAGGGGGGGTTGGGGGAGTTGTATAGTGAAGACAGTATGTTAAAAAAAAGAAATAAACCAAAGATTTAGACAGTGTGAAAAAAGAATTAACAACAAAGTAGACACTAATAGCTAGAACTTGATTTTAGGAGCCGACCAGACAGCTGGTTTCGCCAAACCCGATTCATTTGGTATGTCACGGATTTATCCAGAATTGAAAATTATTTTTCGACCCGTTTTTTTTTTTTGGGGGGGGGGGTATCATTCTTTTCTCGCTTCTTTTTTTTTCACCTCGCCCTTTCTATTTTCAATGAACACAGACATTTCTGACTACCTTTCATTGTTTTTAGGCATTCATGCGATGCTTCTTTTTTTTGTGGAGAGGGTAATGCCACGCTGTGTTGGTGGCAGAAGAGGAGAGCGAAGAAGTTATTGGCTGCTGTGGCTGAGTAAACAGTCGTCCACTTCGAATTCCTGTCTATCGTTTCCTCTCGCGACAATATATCACTTCTCCCGCTTTCTTGGAAGTAAGTCGGGTCAAGAGAAAATTCACCTGATTGTCATCGAAGCTTCTATTCAAGATGAGTCGAGGGGCATTAAAGCGTCGCTTAATTTGGCAGTCTTCTATGTAAGTGATCGTCTTGCCCTTTTTCAGGAGCTTGTCTTCCGTGGTGAAATTGGTGATAAACACGGCTCCTCAGCCTTCTAGTATCTGAACGACGCCGCGTGTGACACAAACTTGGTGATCGAAAAGTAGCTGCAAGTTTGCTTCACGATAGCATCACCAGTTGAGAACGCACCGGTTTTGACGAGTGCCATGACGCACCCATTTGGCCGCGTGACGCTTACTTGATCGCGAGGATAGTGGATGAAGCACAGTGACGATTGTTGTGCACTGATGCGGACTGTTTTGTCGTCAGTGTTACAGTTGTCGTAGGGCACCTGAATGGTTTTCCTCGCCCGCCGCTCCGTGTCGGGTGAGGACATTGTTTGACGGGGTGCTCGCCGCCACGACCGGTTTTTCCCAACGATCGCCGCCATTGCAGATCTCGCTTTTCATATAGTGACGGTAGCGAAGAAGGATCTGTGGCCACTCAGTCAGTTCCTTTTTAGTAAAATGCCTTGGTGTTGCGTGCCCATGTGCACAAACAACTCCAGAAATTATTGGAAACTCTACCATTTTCTGACAGAGCACGAAAAAAGGGCTGCAATGAATCGTGGAGATTAGGCGAAACAAGTGGTAGCCTACGAAGTCTTCATGTGTATGCAGTGTGAGTATCCCGACACGTGTTCTTTTCTCGTCGAAAACTTTTAAATGTATTTTTACAAATATGTATACGTGTCTGTGGGTCACTTTTTCAGTGCTAAAAACGCTTCACGTCTAAGTTGTAGCTTTTCTTTTCTTTTGCGATCTCTAAACGCACCGCCGTGAAAACATGTGGTGTGGCCGCAGTATTTGAGGCTGCTAGCAATTTTCAGGCACTATATGTATAGACTAAATAGGCTGCTTGTTTGTAAATTGCGCATTCCCTGAAAAGTATTTTTCATCCCTTTATTGCAATTTGTGAAATTCATTAAAACATTGCGGTATACTGTGCTTCTCTAATAATTTTTTTATGCTAAGCGAAGCCCGACAATTCATGGTTTAAAACGGACTTACAGGTGCACAGAAGCAAGACATGTGCTTTGGCAAGCCTTTTATGACCGGTTGAACTTGACCAATTGCTTATAAACTTCATCATTATTTTTTTTCTTTCAGAACATTTAATCGTTTGATTGAAGTATTTTGAGTTTCTAGTGAGCTGGCTAACCTCCATTTCCTTCCTTCCTCATCCTCCTTCTCGTTGAGTTCACAGACATTTTTCTAATTTGGGATGCAATGTCACATGCACCAATAAAAGCAGCATTGTGATCTTCAAGCTGACTAATGTTGCGATCTTTGGAAGACTTTTATGGTAAGTTAATATTATTGTTGTCGAAGCAATACCAACACAGCGTCACAGAGGCGGAATACGATAGGGATACTTCTCGGCTGATTAGATCGTGTGCTTAGATATATCTATGCAAAGTTCAGAAACACAACAGCTATACGGCATCAACAACATTGTTATTATTCCATTTTACCTTGTATTTTTAATGGAGTAACACTTTTTTTTCTCAGCTGTCATAGAAAAATGAGAGGTTTGGTGCATGTTGACGCTTTTTCACTACCTCCATCAGCAATAAGGGAAATATAGCCATGTAACAAATCTGAATCTCATTTTCTCAAGATTATTCAGAGCTGCGAGAGCACGCAAGGCGGTGAAAAAAGGAAGATGAAGTAAGTTTCACACGTACAATGAGAGCACTATCAAGCAGCTGGCATACTCCATGGCCACTGATGAGTTCGGTGAGTATAGGTAACAAGAAATGGCGTGCGACTCCTGAAATATTGTAGATTTATTCTTCAGTCTCCAAGCCCAGACACACGTATTCAGACTGTCTTTTATAGCGCGAAATGCCCTTGATCGCAATAAACTCTTCTCAAACTCTTCTCATACACGTGCGCAGGCAGTGTGCTCCATTTGGGGTCAGACATGTAATGGCAGACGCAGTATCAGACGACGCGGTCGTCCCCACCCTGTACGGAGGGGCGAGCGAGAGGAAACCATTCAAGCACCCTAAGTTTTTGTCTGCACATGAATCACTGCGACATTTTTGTCCTGAAAGCCCATCTTCAAGATCATATCGAGAGACTACTTTTATGTGATTGTCACAAACGACGGCAACTTTTGTTTCACCCGCGCGCCCCATCGTCCAAGGAAGAGCGCTTTTGTTTTGGGAAGATGACATCAGGTGACTGGTGACGCAGCGGCGGCGCAACCGCGTCTTCCCTGCACCTGTACCGAAAGAAGAAACATGCGTTCGATGAAAAAGAAGTGACCTCGTGGGGGACGGGAAGTCCCGTAAGATGTCGGGCTGCATCGTAAATCAGCAGTTAACGTGCAAAGAGCGGAAATCGTAGTCCTCTGTATTGCGAGGCTCGCGTAGACGACGAGCATGGAGCGGCCCGCGCAACGTATTCAGGCGGCTGCATTACCGGGCACCCTCGTCGTCTACTAAGCTGGCGAGATCTTCAGCGGCACCCGTCAATTTTTCTACGTGTAACAAAATCTGGCCTGGTTCGTATACATGGACCTTTTTGTGACGTTTTTTAAACTGTAATTGTGTTATTCCCAGCCTTTCAAAAATTGTGGTTGCGTGCGCTGCGTCACACTTAGAAATTCAGACGCACGACCATGATCGTTTTCTTGTACACTTTCTATGTATCTGCTTCAGTTTCATCATGTTCTAATTTTATTATCATTCCACGTATTTTATTTTGTCTGTGCCTCTTGTATATAGTGTTCTTTCAGAACATAGTTTGTTATATAGCTGTTGTTTTCTATCGCGCGATTATTCATTGTTTACGCTTAAGTTAATGTTTATCAACTCTTTGCAATTGTCCTCGCTTTAAATAAAAGCTTTTTGTGTTTAGTAAAATGTCCGTGTCTGCTCAATGAGTGCGTCGGTCGGGCCCATACATCACCACACGTGTGAACCCGCATGGTTTGACCGACCTGCCAATAAATTTGAGATGTGCCACTTCGAGGCTCTTCGGGCGTCGCAGGTCAAAGCTCAAAGTGGAAGCCTGCGAGTCTGCCACACGCCGATGTTAGTTCGGCGGGGCCTCACCCGAAGTGTGTGACATTATCTGGCATCCACGACAGGACTAGTCAATCATGTGGTGATGTCTGGGAGACTGATGTAACTCTCAGCGTGCAGTATGTAGCCATCCTGTTATTGCTCTGTTTGTTGACAACGGTTTATAGTAATGAACGACACGAAATTTGATGAGTTAATTGAACGAGGCAAAGCCTTTGGTTTTGTAGGCATTGCGTTGTTTGATTTTGTCAAAAAAGAACGAAATAAATGGAAAGAGGAACGTGATGCTGAACGAAAGTGGTACATGCAAAATATGCAATTCGAGATGTAACGAAAAAAAGAGCGGTCCAGACTAAGAAAACAAGATGCGAAAGCGCGCTTGAGATTAGGACCGCTCACTATGCAAACTGGTCCCAGCTTAGCCGCTAGAACGCCCAGTAGCGTGACCAACTGTGGCCTGAACAAGCAGTCATACCAGGATTATGTTCAGCTATTGCGCCAGAAAACTGAAAGTACACGGCGCGTGCTTGAGGCCAGGGATACTAGGCAAGAAATTTACAAATAGCCCTAATGCGCCGATCTGTCAGCCGGAGAAAAAGATAGTACGTGTGATGTGAACAGCCAGTTCCTTACAGAGTTGTGGCCACAAAGGCCCCCGAAGGCAGTGATGGCGACGAGAGGCTGTGGCGGGAGAGTCTTGCTGAGAAAGGATGGCCATGTGTAATTGACTTGACACACTCCCTGTGTTTGTTCGTCGTCATGGCATCTACCAGTTATAAAGTTCCCAGTGCTACTGGCCCAAAAGGCAAGAACCCCTGCAGTGACTGTTGGTCAGAGACGTGTGCTGACGCTCACTGTGAGCTGGACAATGTAGCGACAAATAGCCCTCCTGGGTGCCAGTGGTGCAGCCCTGAGCAAGACGCCTACATTGTACAACAGTCGGCTAAGCTGTACACTACTCCAGTCGTTGATCATTTGAGTGCAGATCACCCCAGTTTTGTGGACAGTGCAGTGATCGACGCCGACAACACTATTCCTGCTCTGCAAATAACGCAAAAAGACTTATCTAAACCGAGCACTGGGCTACTTGCAAAAAGAAAATGACCCCGCAAAAGAAGAAAAGAAGAGTGTAATGCAAACCAGGAAAAAAAGCTGGCAAAGTTCAAACAATGCAACGAAACATTCGTTTGTGCGTTGTGACATTCGCGAGGCGAGCGCGTCCTCATGCTCCAAACCACCCGAAGGGTAAAGGGTTGAGACAGGCAATTTTTCGTGAAGCTCGGAGGAGCCAACCCCCACCACTTCATTCTTGTGCTCGAGGAGTAGAATGCACGGAGAAGAAGCGCATTAGGCCCGTGTACATGGACGCGACGGGGGCGGGCTGAGTTGAGTGGCGGGTTCAGCTTACCTCGACGCGCCCGAGTTTATATGAACTCGCACGGACGAGTTGAGGTGAGCGGTGATCACAGCGACGCTTTGCGTCGAGGCGAGCCGAAAGCCCGTCTTCCGGTACCGGTTTTAGCTCCTCCAAGCCTGCGCTCTCGCCTCTCGCCGCTGTGGGCTGCGGTTGTTTACGCAGTTGTCGCTCCGCCACTGCGATGGCTGTCGTGGTATTTTTTCTCAGTTTGCACCAGCTGTACTTAATGGTTGTGTTGGCGTCTTGTCGCTTGTTGTGGCTTGTCGCTAATACAAATTAAGCGGCGCCCTGAACCTCGTTGAAAATTTTAAATTGAAAGCAATAAGCAGTTTTTAAATGAAAATGACGAAAGACCCTCATCAATTGTTGGAACAAAGTGTACAGTTCCACCACAATTAAGTGCACCGTGTTCCTTTTGCCTCATACGCTCACCCTGTTTGGCTAATCTGATTTCTGTGGCTTTTGGACTGGACAGTGAGATCCTTACACGATTAACTTTTAAACTGAGGGCTTGTAATTTCAATTGGAATGCAATATACATTTTTGAGTAAAATTTCTATCGGCTTACGTAAGCTTTTCTTCAAATTCTTCCGACAGGGCCTTGTTTGTTCCCACGTCCACGTCAGGCCCTGTTCCTTCAAACTTGTTTCCAGTTCCATGAATATGTCCTTATTTTTTTGCCGCTTGCTATCGAGCAAATCACTCAGTTTTTTCTCGTTGACTAAAGCTAGCAATGTCGTTATTTCATCATCTGTCCACATGGTGCGTGGAGCCCGCGAGCATGTCATCGTGCCTAGCGCGCGCGTACCGGCCGACAGAGAAAGAGCAACGTCGGAGTGATGGGGACAGGGGAAGCGGGGACCGCGACAGGCGGGAGAGGTCACGAGCCGTCAACTGAGCGCGACCGGTTATACATGCCCTTTCTAAGCGCGGCGAGTTCGGTGAACCTACTCCCTGTTTTCGGGTCGACGGGACTCGCCGCGACGACTCTCCGCTCCGACGCGTCCGCTAATACATGGGGAGGGTGAGTCCAGAAAACCTGTTTATTTCGACTCAACGCGCCCTCGTCGGGTCAATGTAAACGGGCCTATTGTGGCTGAACGACGTGACGTGGTCGCGAGACCCCTTTTCGTAGAACACGGTGTCGATGATGGCTTGCTACCACGAGGCAAACTAGCGGGAAACAGGTGTCCGGGTAGCGGCCGTCGACTGTTTTGTCTGCCCTGGTTGCTTTGAACGGTTCTCCTAAGAGCGTGACCACCTCGAGCACGGATAAAATTTGCGTACATCAAAAGGCCAATGTAACCTTAAAGGAAAATGACTTATTTTTGTGAAGCAATGTTCACTTATGTCTTTCGCTTTTGGAGCATTCCATAAATGTGGGATCAATAGCTAGTTATTTCATTGATTTTCTTGTGTCGTCTGTTTTTTTTTGTAGACGATGTTCTGTTGTTTCAACTTATTACCCGTTCAATTAGAAAAACTTAGTTTTAGGGACATTGTTACTTTATTTACTTGGGCTTTTTTTAATACTGGTTGGTCATACAATTGAAATATATCACGGTACGCATGTGTGATGAACATGGCGCTATGTTTTTCAAGACTTTCCTTTCTATTAATATTTAGAAATGAAGCGCTTTAGTGAGCAGCAAGTTCAGGAACTGCGCACTGGCGATCATGCAGATTCCTTTCTTGTGCATCTTTTTCGAAAGCTGCGTGTCACTAATTGACTTTTCTATACTGCTTAAAGCGTGTATGTTTGAATATGTGGCATTGAAGAAGGCTTCTGTGCTTTAGCTTTGAAGTGTGCAGTACTTTTGTTATCTCCTTTTCGTATGTGTGTGGCCATGGCCTAGGCGCGATATATGACTTTCATCGTAGTATGACAGTGGAGTGCGGTCCATCTTGGATTCTGTGCGGTGTCACCCACGTCGGTGAAATAGTGCGCGAAAAAGAAAACGCATCGGTGAACGACCGGAACACCGAAAGCTCTCGAAGAGTGGGCGTTTGTGGTTTCCTGGAATATTACGCAGCAATATTCTTGAGCAGGGGGCCATGTCACAAACGACTGCTATTTTCGTTTCACCCACGCACCCCTTTGTCCAAGTAAGGGTGCTTTTGTGTTGGGAAGATGACATCCGGCGACTGGCGACGGAGTGGCAGCGCCGCCACGTCTTTTCTACACCTGTACTGAGAAAGGAGAAACATATGTTCGAGGAAAAAGAAATGATCTCGAGAGGGGGCGGGACGTCCGGAAAGATTTCGGACTGCATCGTAAATCGGCAGTTGAAGTGCAACGAGAGAAAAGCATGGTCCTCGGTGTCGTGAGGCTCGCGTAGACGACGAGCATGGAGCGGCCCGCACAACGTATTCAGACGGCTGCATTACCGGGCACCCCCGTCGTCTACTAAGCTGGCGAGATCTTCGGCGGCACCCGTCAACTCGCCTACGTGAACCAAGAGCTGGCCTGGTCCGTATGGCATTTTTGTGACTTTTTTAAACAGTTTTTGTATTATTCTAAGCTTTTCAATAATTGTAGTTTAGCGCGGTACGACGCACGTAGATATTCGGAAGTGCGAGCATGATCCTCCGAAATTATTTCCTTGTATCTCTTTTTTTGAATTCCATCATTACTTTATTACCAATCCACGCATGTGTGTTTTGTCGGTGCCAGTTTTAGTGTTCTTTTAGAGCATTGTTTGTTTTGTAGTTGTTTTTTTCATCGTATATCAGTGTTTTTCTTGTGTTACTTTTGTATTTTCTGCATATAATCCTTCTTTTAAATAAATGCTTGTTTGTGTTTAATCAAATGTCCATGCCTGCTCTATGAGTGCGTCGGTCAGGCCTATACATAACCACACGTGCAACCCTGCACGGGTAGACCGACCTGCAAATAACTTTGACATGTACAACTTCGAGGCATTTCAGGCGTCGCAAGGCGAAGCGTAAGGTGGAAGCCTGCGAGTCTGCCGCACGTCGATGTTGGATCGGCGGGGCCTCATCCGAAGTGCGTGACAATGATGATGAATCTTACGGTGCAGCTGTGACCGGGAATACCCTATCGTGCTCTGCATGATTAGGTAGGTGTCATCAAGTCGCCTCCTGCAGTACATATTTGAGCGCCATCCTATGCAGTTTTGACTGCCCTCAATAGAATATAAAATCGTCGGCTCACGACAGAGTAGTCAGCAACGGTATCGACAAGTGCGACAACTGGACGACCATTGAAGGTGACTTTTAAAAGAGCATTTGACGTCCGCCTGTGGTGTTGATAGGCTATCGACTGTGCAGCGTGTCGTTTCGAGCGTTCATGACTGGGGAATCTAGAAGTCTCTAGGCCAAGCGCTGCAAATATCAGCCGCGTCGTCGTAATGCAAGTTTTGTAGAGGCGCTGGTTTCAGCAAAGCCATCGCGTTGCACCGGGCTCACTGGAGGATTTTCCAGTGTTCGCCCAAGAGCGGGGTCACCTCCCGATGTCGCTGCTGTGTTTCTCTACGGAGCGTAGTGACCTCCCGAGTACCAGCTAAGGGCGATGCTGGGCGGCACGAAGGAGGTGACGGAAACCATTAATGGCGGGGGTCGGCGTCTTCGGCCTCTCGCATGTAATCTTGAATTCCTTGAGGTTGTTGGCCAAGCAGGGGTGGTGGTGCATTATTTTGGTGTCTATGAAGACTTATCTGGCGACAGGGGCAATGTCGTACAAGGTGATCGGCTTAACGGCAGTGGAAACAAAGCGGTTGTTAGTTTGGGGGCATTCAAACATCAGTCTTCTGCAGTGTGGCTTGCTGGTAAGTACTTACGTAGCTGAGCGAATGTTCTGTGGTGCGTGTGGCATCGGGAGGCTGAATCGCATGCGAAGAGGTGGCGTGTAGCTTTTTCGTCGCCATACACTTGATCATGCATGGCTTGTCAGAACTTCAGCACTGTTGCCAACAGCTTGCTTCGTTATAGGTGACAATGTGGGCAAAGCGGTTTCAGTGAGGTCAAATATTGTGAGGGCTCGCTGGACCTCTCCCCGTAAGACGTTTGCAAGTGATAATAATTTTGGTTATGCACAAGGTAGCAGCATGCACAGCTCATCGCGCAGGATGGCACGAATGCTATCTTGAAACGGCTCTGCGGCGGTACTACAGGGATCGTTGTAGCATTTCAGTGGAGCATTGTAGCTGTAGTCATACTACCTACCAGAAGCTGGACCGTTTTCTCAATGTAGGTGACATCGTTAATTCACTTTGTGACGCTTTTCGGTAAATTGCGAATGTGTGCCACAAAAAAAGGTGTAATCTTTGACGGCCCACATAAGGTGCTGAATTCATCCGTCATGTTCGCTTTTAATTGACGGAATAGCTTCTGCACTTTTTCGGGCACGATGGTTACGGGCTCGTTTGGGTGCTGTCGGTGAATTTGCAGCAAGGCCTCAGCTCGCTCTTTCTGCAGGACATTTCCGAATGCTTTCGATGCGTGCCTCCACATGATCTTCCACGTTGTCAAGTAGGCATTTTGGTTCTCGTATTAGGTATTAGCCGAGTCCTCGGGTGCTAGCAAAACGTTTCGAAGTTTGTCGTCATCAAACAACTTGTTTAGGGCTACGAATGTCTCGTAACGCTCCAGCCAGTCTTGTACGTCCTCGCAAGTGGAGCCACGAAACAGCAGGGGCTGCCGAGGCTGCTAGATTATGACCGCCGGGGGTGCGCTGGCAGCCTCCATCAGTGAATTTGAACAGCAGTTCATGCGACGATTAGTGTCTGGGCGTCAGCTACGCTGCGTTTGTTTTTCCTTGCCGTCTCTTCGAGCTTCATAGGTGTCGGCTGTTTAAGAGGCACTTCGGTGTCATGCAGCCAAGTGGGTGTGCTGAACGACAGCTCTTCCTCCAAAGGTCACGTAGGTGATGACAGGCTGTCCGGCGCACATGCTAGTAGAAACGCAGACCATGACCACAATAAAATGAAGTTCACCTGCGCCCGAAAGCAAGCTAACATCCACCGCTCGGCAACGGCGAAACACAACAGCATGGCTGAACGCTGACTACCTGGCTGCCCGCTAACAGATGTGGCGATTCCTTATCTATTCGTTGCGTAGCTACTCATTCGGGCTTGAGGATGTACACTCGATCACATGCGAGGTATGGGTGAAGACCGTGGTAACATACCGTAGTCAGCTGCGTCTTTTCAAGCGCAAGTGGCAATCTACATTCACACTATTTTTTCGGTGTCAGTATGACAGCAGATAAATATTTTTCTAGAACTTTCATCCAATAAAATACTAATTCGTTTTTATTGACGTTATGCGTGTGGTAATAAGCAGCACCTGTCCCAGGAAATGTAGCCATTTATCGCGCTTTGCCAGTGAAATTATTGCCAGTGCATTGCCAGTGATGCATAAGTGAACGTAAGTTTATGAAACTGTAGACGCGAAGTGCAGCCTTATGGGGTTTTGCATCTTACGCATCTAAAGCATGTCAACGTCGTTTGAACAACATTCATGGCTTGTGGAAATTTGACATTTTGCTCACAGTTCGAGTGTCATGGGATTTCTCACGTTGGTTGATATGTGGGGTTTAACGACCCAAAACCAACTTGTGATCATGAGAGACACCGTAGTGGAGGGCTCCGTAAATGTCGACCACCAGGAGGTTTATTAACGTGCACTCAAATATGAGTTCACGGGCTTACAGCATTTTTGCATCCAACAGCGAGGCAATTGCTCACGTCAAGAAAGTTCTCATTTCAATTTGGTTGAATATTATATCCACCAGGACCTATTCTGCACCGTAATCAGAGTGCAGATCTACCTCATATGTTTTCTGTTCATGCGTGTGGGAGGAGGATTTGTCGCGTCGGAACTTTGCAACAGGAAAGCTTTGTGTACAAAAGCTGCTAAATTTACTTTGGTATTGTTCCGTTATTTTATTTGTGTCATGTCAGGAAACCACTTGGTAAGTATAAATGTATGCGACTGTGTGATTGCAGAGTATCATGTAGGGAACATCTGTCTGGGAGTATTTTAATGTGCACATGCGTATTCATTTTTCCCTCGAGTGTATTGCGCGTCGTCTACTCAATCTGTCAAGTGGGAGGCACCTCTAACGTCGCAATTTTCTCAGTTTCATTGCTTGCTGCTGCATCAACTTTACTGGAAACGGCAGTATAACTAAAAGTACAGTGCGAGCATGGAGTTCACATTCTACCCTCTTCATCGTTGTAAAAACCTCGTCCGAAGAATATACCCGCTTCACATTACAGGAGAAAATAAGAAAGTGTACGTTATATATAGCAGAGTTAACTGCAAGGATCAGCTGTGTTACAGGCAAAGTAATTATGTTTATCTAGCTTTATGGGATTGTAAGGCCGTCATGGTTTGCCATGCAGGCTCGGTGATTTTGTTCGCTAGCGAGCTAACGTTGTTTGTCCTTCCACCAGACGTTCCACCTGAAACATAGGAGCGGTAGAAATGTAAAGAAAAATTCGCTTTTGTGTTATGAAGTGGGGTCGATTGCATTTATTTCCATGTAAATTATGGTAACTTCAGTGTGGATTGCGGAACCAAGTGCAGTCAGGAGCACAGAATCTTTGTAGTTACCTGCAGGTGAGAAAAATTGTTCCCTGCTTTCTTGACAGGAAACATGGTACTATAGTGAAACGAGAAGTGTGAGCTTTCTGTTGGACTAGAATGCTCTTTATACGGTGGGAGTTTTGCGAACGATTGTTCAAAATTATATTTTAGTCGCCGAGTTTTGAGACATTATTTCGGCTAGGTGGTCGGCTTTCCTGGTAAGGCGCTGCGAATAATATTTAGCGCAATAGCAAAACCAGGTCGAAAAAAGAGGGACACAAAAATTACCATTCGTTTTATGAGTTTCACTCATTCTCTTGATGTTGAATTCGTTGTCGCACAACATATTTCTACACGACCTGTCTTAAAAAGCTATGCCGTTGAATCAAGGAATCATGTTACTGACAGATAGAGCTGTCGTTGTATGTATGAATAATCAAGTATAAACGTTTTGCAAAGGTAATTATAGGACAATCGGTGGTGATGTTCAATGGCTACACTGCAGGCTGAGCACGTACTGGCGTCATGATTGGAGTTCTCGCTCAAGGGAGCCCGAGAGACCAACCCTCTGGGAGGTGCTGGAGGGGACGAGTCATTACAGAGTTCCTAAGATTCACTGCAATTACCACACTACGAAAAGAGTGGCACCCGTTGACCTAATAGCCTGTCGTTATGAGCAGAGGAGGGTAGGCCTTGAGGCGTTTCACTTTGGCAATGTGTGTTGTGCATTTCCGAAGACGGTTCTATCGTTCAATCAGGTAGTTGACCAACGATTGGAGTTCAACGACATTACAGGGATCTTAGTTTTTCGGCTGTAGTTTTGCATAGAGGCCAGTTGCAGTATAGGGATCAAGAGCCGCCCCAGCGCTCTATAGGGAAAAACGTGGGCGAAGAAATGGTTGCGTGAGCAGGGATTCATAGCTGTTTTTTTTTTGTTCTTACGCATAGTAAAAGCCCTGCAAGCTTTCGGCAATATTCAGCTAGCCAGGCTGTGGCATAAATAGGTGTGCACTTAGATGAATGCAGCCTATATAGAAACATCGGGTGGAATTTGAATTACTAGTGCCAGCCGCGCAAAAAGAATAACAGTGAAAAGAGAACAATGCTCTCAGGGCTGACGTTGTAATAGATGTAGGGTTTCAACATCTTAATACCATAAAATGATTAGAAAAGGTGATGTCGTAGAGCACTCCAGAAAATTGGGCCACCTGGGGTTCTTGCACATGCACCTAAATCTAAGCACACGGGTCGCAAGCATTTTCGCCTCCTTAGAAAATGCGGCCACTGCGCCAGGAACTCGATCCCGCGACTTGCTGGTCCACAGTCGAGATGTTATTGTGATTGTAGGGGACGAAGGACACAATGGCATCCCAATTTATGTGATCGGTGGGGACGTGCATTGAGGGCATGACGTGCCCCGCCGCGCTGGCCTAGTGGATAAGATACTCGACTGCTGACCCGCAGGTCGCGGGATCGAATCTGGGCTCCAGCAGTTGCATTTTTGGTGGAGACGAAAGTGCTGTAGGTCTATGTGCTCATATTTTGGCGCACGCTCGTTAAAAAGGCCCTTGAACACTTTTTGAACGTGCTCAGAAAATGCTGGTGATCTGTCGCAGAGGTTCCCGAAAACACGCAAGCCATATATTAGAGTGCAGGACGGGACCTGGAATTTAAAATAAAAATAACAAAAATCAGCTAAAATTGTTTTCTCTTCTCTCCACAAAAGACGGAAGAAGCTCAAAAATTACTCGTTAAGGGCTATCTATTAGCCATCGGCATATTTGAAGATGGCGCGCACAGTGATCACTACGAGAGGCCACGCCTTGTCCACGCGTGCACGCATGATCACATTGAAAAAGCCGCGTATTTGAAGAAAAAAAAGAAGTAATGCTCAAGGTCACGAGGTTCATGTGACGTATTTTCTTTGCCCATGGCCCTTCTCCCTGTTTTGCTTACAGTGCTTTCGTCGGCACGAGAAAAGAGAGAATGCGATTGCAGCGCGTGACAAATCTTTGCAGCTCCACTCGTACTGGACGGATTCCTAAAATTTTTGTGTCGTTAAATTTGTGTGGCAATAAGCTCGTTGAGTGAATTTATTCCATGGTTACATAAAGACGTGTTTCAGGGCCCCTATAACAACCCCAGGTGGTCGAAATTTCCGGAGCTCTCTACTACGGCGTATCTAATAATATTATGGTTGTTTTCGCACGTTAAACCCTACATATAAATCAATCAATTACCCAATAATTTAGTCGAGAGAATGTTGCCAAGCGTACGGTGAAAGCGTTCGCCGAGACCATTCGTCTTTCGGTGGTAAGCAGTACTTTTGCGGTGAACAGCATGACACTCTTGCAAGCTTCAGTGACTTCTGCCAAGAAGACACAGAATCGATTGCTCAGCAGTTTCTGGGGTGGATCGTGACGCATTATAATGCAGTGGAGCAGGAAGGAGGCAACGTTACGCACTGTAGCCTCTAGGAGTGTGTGGTTTCCGGCTTATCACGTGAGATGGTCGACAGCGGCACTGGCCGACTGATTTTCATCCAACATCCAAAGAAGGGACCCATACAAGTCGATGTCAACCCACCCAAACACTCGATTGGGGCAAGGCAAAAGTTTTGGACATGCTGGCGACAATTACGCTGAAGTTTTTTGGCACTGACGTTTGAGGCAGGAGCGGACGAACTTCTGCATGTAGCATTAAATCCCTCGCCAGAGGTATTGTTGAATGCGGCGGTAAGTTTCCGATATGCAGAGTTTGCACGCTGCAAATCACAGTGTAGTGACTCGAATTATTTGGAGCGCCCACTGTTGGGTACTCCTAGTAGTCACCGGTGGCTGTTGGCGTTGTAATTGCGTAGGTAAAGTAGGCCATAGTTATTAGCGGAATGGGGCGCTTGATGAAATCGGCTAGTTGTTGGTGTTGCAGACGGAGCAGCAAACAAGTCTATCAGCGACGCGATTCATTTGTCCTTGTGCTGTTCGGTAGTGATGGTGTGAATGTGCATGGACGAATCAAATAGTAAAAGATGGAGGAGTGGACGTTGTCATAAGGCAAAGGGAAGATCGAGAAGAAGTCAGCGTCAGCGTGTTGGCGCCCATTCTAGCGTTGTGGTGCAGCACATGAACATTGTAGTCTTGCAGGCGAACTACCCAGCGGGCGACACGGCCTGAGGAAACTCAGTATATTATCTTTTCCGCTATAGGCAAACCGGTCCAACGTCAAAATGTTGTATCGTTCGAATGAGAAGTGTTACAAAAAGTTTCAGAATGTAAGTTTCTTGGTGTGAATTTTCAGGAATCCCATCGGTGGACGTATTATGCGTATTATGTAAAACGTAGTGTAGCCCAAACAATTAGCGCCCTAAACAAAGTTCATATGGTGTTAGCCGAGAACCTAAAACGACAACTTTACGATTGTGCTGTTCCCACAAGGCTACAGTATTGTTTACTAGTTTGGGGCGCTACGTCAAAAACAAACATTCATGTTCTTTATCTAATGCGAAAACGTGGTTTACAATTCATTCACAACTTATCAATTCAACAACATGTTTCTTCCTATTTTAAATATAGCTACATATTTACTATTGAGGACATATATAATCAGCGCCTAGCCAAGACAGCCTTACTGAACTTGAAATCAGACCCAGAAATATTTTTGTCATTATACACTAATGCTCATCCGCATTATAGTCGCAGACACGCTGCATTTAAAAAAAATTATTAAAAAAAATTCAGACTAGGACAGGATACGGCATACCAATGGGAGATACCAACTCTTTTAAATATGTAGTCTTTTCTACTTGATGTGATGCACAGCTGCTCTTCTTTGCTAGCCTTCCGGAAAAAAGTTAAACAGGTTCTATTCGACCAATAATGTCATGTTCTTCGGTCTCCTCTTATTTAGCTCTATTATTGTGTGAGTGCGTTTTTGTGTTTTTTGTAAAAATGCTTTTGGGTTGAATCTCTGTAAAAAACTATTTTTGGTGTGTAAGAAGAGTTATTTTATTACACAAATTCTTGCTTACAAAGTTTGACGACAGGTTTCAGAAATTAATACAAACTGTGTATGGTTCGCCTGATATTGTATAGTTGAATATAGAATTGTATATAGTATTGGAATTACCGTTTCTAAGCTATTTGCGTTCTGTATTAAACTGCTGCTTATGTGATTGAGCTGCCTGGGGCTAGGGGCCTAGTCAGGCGACTTAAAATGTTGCCTTTTGCCATAGCCCCAGGGCAACCTCTTTGTTGCCGAAAAAATAAACAATTCAGTTCAATGACGACAACCAGTATAGCAGTATACGCCCCGTTAACGAACGCTGGCGGCGTGGCAGTCACTGTGAAGTGAAGTCACGGCAAGGACTCGTTTGCTCCGTGGCCAAGTATCGTTTTCTTTTGCACCGGCCGCACGCCTGCTCACACGCGATACGGTGGTGATAATTGCTCATTGTTGCGATGCAAGCCTACCAACGTAGAAGGCAGCTGTTTACAATGCTAGCGAATGTTAAGTAGCTGAATAAAATTGCAATAATCTGATGCGCACTATGGTGCGCATCAGATTCCATAGTGCTTCATAAAGAAAGCAACAGAATACCAATCAAGAAGGGTGTAAGGCAGAAGCACATAATCTCCCCAATGCTATTTACCGTGTGCTTACAGCAGGTTTTCAGAAGCCTAGAATGCGAACAGTTAGGGATAAGAGTTAAGGGAGAGTAGCTTAGTAACCTGCGCTTCGCCGATGACATTGCATTGCTGAGTAACTCAGGGGACAAATTGCAACTCATGATTACGGATTTAGACAAGGAGAGGAGAAAGGTGGGTTTTAAAATGAATCTGCAGAAAACGAAAGTAATGTACAACAACCTCGGAAAAGAGCAGCGCTTCGAGATAGGTAATAGTGCTTTTCAAATTGTAAAAGATAGGTAATGGTGCACTTCAAATTGTAAAAGACTATGTCTACTTAGGGCAGGTAATAACCGCCACGAACCACGATAGTGAATAGCCGAACCACGAGAGTGAAGCAACTAGAATAATAAGAATGGGGTAGAGCACATTTGGCAAGCACTCTCAAATTATGACAGGTATATTGCCACTATCCCTCAAGAGGAAGGTATATAACAGCTGCATCTTGCCGGCAATTAGTTACGGAGCAGAAACCTGGAGACATACAAAGAGGGTTCAGCTTAAATTGAGGACGACGCAGCGAGCAATGGAAAGAAAATTGCTAGGTGTAACCTTAAGAGACAAGAAGAGAGCAGAGTGGATTAGGGAACAAACGGGGTTTACGGATATCATAGCTGAAATCAAGAAGAAGAAACGGACATGGGCTGGGCAATTAGCGCGTAGACAGGATGACCGCTGGTCGTTAAGGGTAACTAACTGGATTCCCTGAGAAGGCAAGCGGGTTAGCGGGAGACAGAAGGTTAGGTGGGCAGATGAGATTAAGAAGTTTGCATGTATAAATTGGCAGCAGCAAGCACAGGACCGGGTTAACTAGCGGAACATGGGAGAGGCCTTTGTCCTGCTGTAGACGTAGTCAGGCTGAGGATGATGATGATGATGATGATGATGATGAATCTGATGCGCAAACTATCTTCCCAACGGAAGATCTACTGTGAAAATAGTGGTGCCATGACTGCAAGACATTTGTTGCTTTCACCGCTTACGCCGAGAAATCAGTCTTTAAATGCTTTACGCTCATGGTTCTTACTTTTTTTTACAATTTGTTATGCACTCCGGAGTCGGAACATGTGTTGTGAAGAATTACAAATAAGATTATGGTGTTTTCAATTCACTAAACACATCGTGGTTTTATGCAGATTATTCGAAAGATCGGACAAAATATTGCTTTCTGCTGAAAGAGATGTTAGATGAACTAGCAAAAAAATATTTCAATATATCCAAAATAGTCAACAAAATATTACTGTACCATACATAATGCTCAGGGAAATGCTGAAATGTTATCAGTACTGATATTCGTAAATATTTCTTCTGAGCAGCTAGTCACCTGCAAATATGTGGCTGCATATTTCAACTTGCACGATCTGCTGGTCCGATTAAACGCCACTCCACAAGCGGTAATGTTCAATTCGCATGGGAGCACTACTGCTAGCAATTGTTTGCAAAGGAAACGCCTGAAAGTCGCAATGAGCATTGTGAATGGTTTTGATTCCGCTCTCACCGGCGTAGCATGTGTGATAATTAAACGTTATTCGCCTCAATGAGACAGTGTCTGACCTCTCACTTCATATTCACGTACAGGTTGAAGAAACTTAAAGATAGTTCACTGCAAGGAAAATTATCTCACGAGTGGCCTATTTAATCTACTATAATTACTTGTGTAACAGCTGCAGCACCGTTCGTTGCTCCGATGCTGCATGAAGTTCACGCCGTTAACCTGAACTAGTTTTAAGTGAGATGAAGCCCCGGAAAATACTTCTAGGAAAGTATGGAATGAAAATACAGGAGGAGTGAGACAGTATAAACATAAGCAAAAACAAATACAACATCTGTGGTGGTGTTTTCGAACAAGCAATTTAAAGATACGCTGCGAGCGTCGATACTGCACCGCATTTGGGAACTACGCGTGAAGCTTGTCACACAAGCTTCAAAACTGCCCATGGCCAGATAGGCGCATGTGCCCGATACCAATCTTGGCGAAATAAGAACATATCTCTGAAAGAAACCACTCGTGAAGAAAGCAACCATGTAATATTTTAAATATGCTGCTCTTACGTGTAAAAACACGACCGGAATACAGGACACGCTGTAATTTTGACCACCTGGAATGTTCTTGCTCTTCACTGCATTAAGCACGTGGCTTCCGTGGCCCAGAATCAAACGCATCCTTGAGTTGTAGCGCGACATCAACATAACTGTTCAAAGTGAGTCCAATATAGCACCATAACGATTGGCGATTGTACTGAACAAAGGTTTTTCGTCGTTATTGATGCTGCTTTCGTCGTTAATCTGAAATTGAGGGAAGCGAAAAGTGATCGCAAACAGCGGAACAGCGTGCGATTAGAGGGTCTGTTATGGAAGCACGCAACGGCAGGCATCGAAGATTCCTGGTCGTGACGTAACCCAGGCCTCGCACCAGGTGCTGCCACTCCAACTTCTCGGGGCTAATAGGCTCCGTGCAGACGTAATTCATGAAGGTGTCTCTAGCGGCAATAAGCGCAGAGGGAATGGGGTGTTCTTAGTCACTCGCACAGGGGTGTAATCGCTGGAACAAGACATTTTCTGTTGGCAATGGTTTTCATGCTTTTCGCATATGGTCGGTGGCCCTTCCGCATTATCAACACAATCAGCCAGCCACGAAGTGTTGGAGCAGCTCCTCTTCTATGCTCAGATGCGCCCGATCCGGCCGTTCACCACCCTCTAGTCCAGCCCTCTCCGGCACTCACCCGCCACCTAGCCTTCCCATGTGCTTTGCGGTGATGGGAGACAGAACCCCTCATGCATGCAGTGCCTCACGACGGGAATAATATATGGTAGCTTTTCTTCAGTTATGTACAGATCTGTGGGTCGGTGTCTTGCCTTTCCCGTGATCGCAATGTCACAATGTATATACCGTCTCCGTGGGAAATTGCTCAGACCCACTTGTGATGCATGCAACCCTACCCTTCATGCGTGCGGCGTCGCGTCACGACCACTCTCGTAACTAACGTTGACCAGTGGCTTCCACTGAAGAGCGCGCGTTGCACTGACTATAAATGAAATAAAAGAGGCGTTGGTTGTATAGAAGAATAGCCTAGCATTAAGCATAAGGCATCGCTTCGGGACCGCATCCCTGCAGTGGCCATGACAGTACAATCGCTGCTGTCGTCTGTCCCAATCTGTCACCGAGTTTGCTGCCGCGTTAGCCTGAGGTTGATAAGCAGGGGCCGGAATTATAAGCACTAAAATACCATAAATACTGCTGAAATTGTAAAATAAGTCCCTGAAATTGTAAATATAAGCACAATAAACTGTGGCAAAATTGAAGTTTTCGAGAAAATGTGTGTGGGGTTTGTTTCAATGAAAAAAAAACCAGAAATGTTTTAGTTTATAATGGCAAAAATGTGCCAATTTCTAAGACTTTTCATTAAATTTTGTATTTTCGCAGGGTTTGCAGAATATGGTCTGCCTTTTTGAGTCCAGCATGGTGAATTAAGTGTCAACCGTCGAATAAACACGCTCTTGGGTGTCTTTTTTTTCAGCGTGGCTGAGAAAGGCTACACAAGAGGAAATCGGCAGAGAACTATATAATAGGTCTGAAGGGTCTTTTTGCCCCGTATCAACTTGTTCTATAACCGCACCGAGTTAGTTTTTCTTGTGTCAGTGAACTCCTTGAAAGACCTTTCACCAGCTATGAAGATATTGTACAGGCAAGAAGAATGCATGCACTGGGTGTTAATGATCTTATCTGCCAAAATTTGCAATGCTAAGCGCCCCGAAAAAAGGCGAAATTTCAGAGAAAACGCCACTTCACCCCCATCTCACGGACGCGCGCCCCAACATTGCGGAGGTGACGCATACAACAAGGAGTAAACTTGCGTACATCCAAGTAGTATGTTACTATGCGATAATCATTCGAAGTGACGTGTGTAAATTGCGCAATCTGTAGCCTCAACATAACCTATGTACTCATTTGATAAAGCCGTCACGCTGGGTTCACATCATTTAAATTTATGTGCCGTGTGCTGAAGTTGATTTGTGTAGCAGTGTTCAGGGTCACCATTCTCGCGAGTGCTGGCGATCCACATCAGCTTGCCGCTTTTGATGTTTCGAATATTCATGTTTCTCTTGGCATCGTTACGCAACTGCAAACAAATTGTTATATACGCATCTGCAGCTCTTAAACATATGTATGCGCATGCAACATTTATACATATATTTAGTGTAGTTTTATTGCGTGTCGGTCAAAAAATGTTACAACCTTCCCTCCGCATGCTTCGCTAACGTGGATTCCAAAAGTACGTGGAATCTCGTGAATTTTTTTCGACAGGCATTACTGGCGGCTCGCACACGCTTCAACGTGTTGTACTCTAGATTGTGGGAAGAGTTCTTCGCTTTTTGGAGCGGCCATATAGGGGGAATGCACCGAGCCTTGATCCTGATTCAGCCATTTAAGGGCTCCGTTCGTACGCCCCATTGATGCTGCACGTGCATCATCGTGCAAGAGGTGTTCTGCGAGCCTCTAGTCATCCATTGGCAGTACCAACTAATTTAGTCACTCTCGTAGCGTTTCTTTTTCTTCTTTTTTCATTGTTTCAATAAAATATCAAGGCCTTTGCGAAAAACGTGCTTGAGCATGTTTACAGTTGCATTGTATAAAAGATATTGTTTCCTCACGCACACCTATGTTGATGTTCTGCACAATACATTGCTTCTTAATTTACTTTTGCCTTTTTTGTCTAATTGTTAATCATTGCTGATCACATCCTGAATGTAAGCACGTCTTTTTCCACCTCCGCCAACTGTTGCCACCATAAAGAACAGAGGCCAAGAGCTCCTCAAGCTGCCCAGAGCAGCTTTTTTCGAGGCCCCTTTCATTGTATAGGTTTTTTGCGAAATAAATGAATGAATGAATAAATGAATAATTAATTTTTTTAATTAATGAACACAGTGTGTGCAGCAGGTCTTGCGCATGCGGGCTTTTGAAATGGCTGCCTTCCCCCGCTAGTAATCCTCACAGATGACATCAGTTCTTACTTGGTATAACAATGCAATTCGTTGGTATTGCGTCAACTGCTAAAAGCCTTAATGAAGCTACAAATTGTATTTTGCGGACACGATCTCGCGTAAGTCAACTTAACGCAGGTTCAAGAGACTGACCACCCGGGTGGACGAAATCATTTTCGCGCTGTCAGTTCCCTATACCCGAAGCAGACGTTACTCGCCCAGAATATTTACGAGCAGTCACACGACACCTCGAGATACAACGTGCCAGCGATTGCGCCCTTGGATTGACACAGCCTCTTACACCCCAAAAGGAAGCAGTGAATACGATACCGCGATGGTCTTTTTTTAACAGTCAGCTATTGACCCTGGAAAGCGAAGGGCAGACGCGTAGCACGGTGTAGCCGCTTCACAGTGGGCTTTCAGACACCATAGTTGTCAGCGTTGGGCCCACTACTAAAAGCTGCGCATATGAAAACTATATTTTGGGTTGTTCGACCAGGAAGCATGCTATCAAATTTGAAGCTTTATTAACGTACAACAAGAATTTTTAATCTATCTATCTATCTATCTATCTATCTATCTATCTATTTATCTATCTATCTATCTATCTATCAATCTATCTATCTATCTATCGATCTGCTCGCGTTTGGGTGCTCTTGTAATCACCCCCCTTAACTTCGCGTGATCCAAAATTAGTTTACAAGGGTAAGATAGTCTGACGTATATGACGCACAGGTAAGGTCAAAACATGAATAATGTCACAATCTCGTCGCCTACGTCGTCAAACACTTTCTGCTAGAGAGTGGCACATACCTGCGAGTGGGTATGTGACAGTAGTATGCAGGTATTTGCCACAAGTGATTGACACTTAGAATCTTGTTCTTGTTCACCTATTGTCCGTGGCACATACCCCTGTGGGAGATTGGCCAAGAATGGAGTGGTTTTATAAAGAAAGTATTCAGTTTTAGAATAATGAAGATTATATATTAGAAAGATCACCGACGACCTAGTAAATTGTGGTGCTTGATCTAATGCATATAAATGTTTAAATAAAGAAAAAAATTTATTCTTAAATTAGATCAATATTCTAATTTTTATACGTATATATTGTTCTAGGCACGCTAGGATAATAAAACAAGCTAATTAGTCAACCTATTAGTTTTATTACAGTAACGGACAGCCACGCATATTTTCGCACTGGAGGACTGAGAAATGGGAGCTCGAAAAGACGAGATGACAGGCACAGAAAAATTTATACCTATACCGCATAAAGGTATTTGTAAAACAGTTTTTATATTGCGTTAAATCACCTGCAGGTCCAAAAGAAATGATCTATTGTTTCCAGTTCAACCGAGAACGCGCACAGTGGCGAAGGTGCCTGAGCGAACCTGTGTTTGTAGAAATTTAGATTTGGTACCCGGCAACACGGCCTTTTTATAGTTACTTCTTGTTTACGAGTTTCGCAAAAGGCTCTTTGCCAGGGAGATAATTAATGCCGATATTCGGTAGAGTTTTTCAGTGCTGTACCTCTAAAGACTTAAGCGTGCGTCTGCGGAATCGAGCAGCAGTCACATAAGCGGATGATGGAAAGTGCGGTATAATCAGTCCGCTCATTGACGACTTAGCTGAGGAATCGGCTATCTCATTTAGAAATATCTCCTTTATATTTGCGTGCCTTTATGTCCAGGCACCCAAACTTACCGGGCTTTTCTCAAATGTGCAGGCACTACTGCACGGAACGCCTTTGTTACTTGATATTCAACACGAATGTAAAGTGCCGCACAGAGAGATAATCTGTTATTATAACAGCCTATGTATTTGCCGTATCCAACTTGCGTAAAGCGAGCACTGCCAGACATTCAGCCACAAAAAATAGGTAGTCGAAGAAAATAAGACCTACCAAGCAACGGTGAGAACAAGCATGAGTAATTTCAACTTGTGAGCGTCAAGAAAAAGATGAGATCAGCAGCGTTGACCCGACGAATGCGAACTATGAGTGTGACAGTCTCAGCCGCAATCGAACCCCCATATTCGGCATGGTAATTTTGTATTCTACCTTAGGGCCACGCGAGGTCTCGTATCTGCTCGTCAAATCAGAACTTCACTTCTGGTAGCAGGGCTGCACTATCCAATATTATAAAGACTAGATATGTATTCCTTTGGGAAAACCGTCACGTCGAGTTCACGCCAATTGTAGTTAGGTGCCATCCGCTGAAGTTGATTTGTGTAGCAGTGTCCAGGGCTACTAGTCTCGCCAGCACCAGCGATGCACATCAGGTTAATGCTTATGGTGCTGCTAATACTCATGTTCTGGCTGGCACGATCGCACCAGTGCAAACAACTGGTTATATAGGCGTCTGTAACTGTTCCTCATTGGCTTGTGCATGCAACGTTTTAACACATATTTGGCATCGTTTCATACCGTGTCACTCAATAAAAGTTGTACAACATGGTCGCCTTCCCTCGGCATGTTTCGCATAACGTAGATTCGCAAGGTACGCGGGATCTGCCGAATTTTTAGTGATGAGGTGGCATTTTTTTAAATGGCACACAAAAATCTTTACTTCGAACGCCAGCACTCACGAGCTCGACAGGGTATAGGTCGTTTACCGGCCATTACCGCAACTGCGATTGCAAACACTGATGTGCTGGTGAAAAGACTTACGAAAAAGGTTTTCTCAATAAATATTCATGGAAAAGGTAATATTTGAAGAAAAGTGTCCATGGGTTTCCTCGTTAACGTGTTTTCAGGACGCGAAGCACAAAAAATTAGATTCCTATATACTGAAATAGACGCGACAGGCATTCTGCTGGCTCACGGGCAGTCAATAATGAAAACTGCTCTAATTAGAAGCAGTTAGACTGTTGAATTGAGGTATCAGCAGCATTTCAGCAACTGATGACGTCGCGTCGATGATTCGCTGTCACACTTACAAGATACCATTTGGCCTGCACGTCGCGAGTCTCTGCAGAGAGCGCGTTTCGTCGTTGAGCCGACTTGCACAAGAAAAGCTGCGTGCGCACCAAGCATAGCATCGTGGATTACTTTAGACGCATACCCGACCTCTGTTTATTGAGCAGAATCATCACAGGTACGTGGTTGTGACTTTGTCGGCTCCAAGAACTAGCTGCACTTGTTTTGACGTGCCCTCTTGACTATTGACAGTGATACAGGCCCCCCCAATCCGAGATTTTGCCGCAGTTTGGTACAATTTTGTTATATTATCAGGATAACGCCGTAAATCTGATTTGGCGCACTTTGGTGCAGTCTCCCGCACACCCATGCCAGGTCTTGATAGTGCTTTGTAAAAATAAGTTATTCATGCGTGATTTTGGTGAAACGTACATTACAGCTTCATTTTTGGATATCAAATTTTATAAACATTGCATATGTACTCCTACGATACCGTGGTGTCGTTGGGCTTAAGTCGATTGCAGCTAAGTGCCATCCATCCAAGTTGTTTATGCAACGTTTTCCAGGGCTACCACCCTGTATAATACTATCGGTTTTCTGGCGAGCTTCCATCAGCCTGGAAAGAAGTCATTGTTATTCCAATCCTCGTGAGTTCAAGCGTTACATATTTGTTTACCGCTTCTGGTGTTGCTATTACTCATGTTGCTGTTGGCATTGTTATCAAGTGTAAATAACCGGATATATGAAAATTATCAATGGCTTATCTCGGCTATGCTACGCTATACGTAGCAGGAGCTACGGATGAATGGGAGTACTGACAGACAACCGCGGATGGACAAATGAGCATGAAGGACCACATGAAGCCTGGATGTATCAACAATGAACGAACGGACAAATGAACGCCTGCGCATGAAGCCTGCGCATGAACGGGCATGAACGCCTGCACATGAAGCCTGCGCATGTGTTCGTGTGTAAGTGCGATTGTGTGTACACCCGTGCATGTGTGCGTGCGCGTGTATGTGCGAGTCCGTGCTTTTGTTAAGCGTGCCTGTGCACATGTGTACGCCCATGCATGCGTGCGTTTACGGTCGCGTGTGTTTGGCCGTATGTGTGTATACGTGTATGTGTGTGCGCCTGTGAATAATTATGCGTGTGTATGAGCCCGTGTGCCCTCGTGTTTCATGTGTGTGTGTGTGTGTGTGTGTGTGTGTGTGTGTGTGTGTGTGTGTGTGTGTGTGTGTGTGTGTGTGTGTGTGTGTGTGTGTGTGTGTGTGTGTGTGTGTGTGTGTGTGTGTGTGTGTGTGTGTGTGTGTGTGTGTGTGTGTGTGTGTGTGTGTGTGTGTGTGTGTGTGTGTGTGTGTGTGTGTGTGTGTGTGTGTGTGTGTGTGTGTGTGTGTGTGTGTGTGTGTGTGTGTGTGTGTGTGTGCGCGCGCGCGGGGGGCACTGCTTCTGAGTGTTTAAGGTCCCACACCTGTTCAGACTGGGAGTCTATATGGGAGGTGGCTTAAGGAATGGTGGTGGTCAACGCACTGTACACGGACTATTCAGTACATGAAAAACAGCTGCACATTCTCGTACCTCATCGTTGCTTACGAACTTACTGTGGTAGCTGATTAGGTACGCTGAGGCGCTTCTACACTCGAAAACGTGAGTTATGACCAATTCACACGGGAAGCTGTCACTGCACTTAGGCACAACCATCGTTATTATTAACAACATTTAACAAGAACGTGCCCTGCCTTTGCTACAGGTGCTTAGCTAGCTCATTGGGCAACCATATGGAATTATGTGCTGATCATGTGGTCAGTAAAAAGTTTGTTAAAACAATCTCGGCACGTTTCGTGGTGCGTGACAAGCCTTCTGAACAATTGCGACTTTGGATTAATTTGTTCCAGCTTCGAATATGCATTCAGTGTTTGCGGCACTATACGCGGTATTGCCAGACACGGACAAGGCGAAAGGAAATTCCTCTGAAAAAATGTGTAGCGATGCTCTTCCGCTAATGCCACCGAGGACGAAATAATTATTGTTTCTGGCCATTCCAGGGTGCACTTTGTTTTCCGCAAGTTTTGCTTCACTATTTTTCGCCCACTGCAGTCGCATTTCGTGAAAATACTCAAAGAACCCGAGGCTGGTTAGTAACCTGCGCCACTGTGCGGCTGGGTGGAAGGAGAGTTGCCATTTACAAGGAGTGATTCTTGAAGTGCAATTCGATTGCCCTTCTGTGTCGAACCGCCGCCCGCCGTATGCGCCATAGCGTTTGCCTTTCGGCGTCCTCTTGGCGGGTTTCCCGCTAGCCCCGCTCACCCGGACCAGCCTTGCAACGCAACGGCGGTGTAGATAAGCGAATAGTTGCGTCACAGAACACCTACGTCTACAGCTGCGGCACCGCCACTAGTGCCTCCTCCTTCTCTCTCTCAACGTTGCTCACTCTGTCTCATCCGTCTTTCAAACGTGTTGCGTTGGTCTGGGGTCTTGGTCGCTGTGTGAGTTCTAGCGAACAGGCGCATCTTCAATGGTGGTCACGCACGACACCGTGTTCGAAGTGACGCTCGGATTAAGGAATATTTATGGAGTGGCGGACACGCACAACGTGGGCCTGTTAACGGTGAGTGTACTGTTTTCGTAGGTAGTATTCATACAGCGCTAGCTGGGCGCCTGCAGCAGCTCTGCCGAAGTAGGCATCCAGCCATTTACAACAGCAGACGTTCGCAGGCCTGTTGCAGATGCCCGATTAAATGTGTGACTTAACGAGTTCACACTGCTATGCGCGATGTTGTGTAAGTGCCTGCATCACTCATACAGTGAGTGGTGTGATCACTTAACAAGGGCGCGATTAGTTGCTGATCGCACATTCTCTCTACACTGCTCAAAGTGATTGATATTGTTTGAAGATGCGCTTTAGGCTACATCGTAATAACATTTCTAATAATACTCAAACGTGCAACGTGCTTCTGTAGGTGTAAGCGTAGAAAAAGAAAAAGAAAAATTTATGTACAGAGGCGCACTGTACGAAATGGCTTTTTTTGCTTAAAGACGGTATAGTTGGAGGTGCTGATATGCCGCAGTGCTCCCATCACGTGCGCGTCGGTCTTTTAAAATATATAGGACACGTGTTACCAGCAACAAGGAAAGATCTAGTAGACTTCAAAAAGCGCGTTGTTTTGGCCATCACCATGCGTTGTTTTCCCTCGTTTCTGTTTGCTGTTTTCGTGCTTTGCTTTCATCTGCGATAACGTTCGGCGTTATAACAGAATCGAGAGAATATACGTGACTGTGGGAGCAATGTGCGGTAGCTCTAGCATAAGCCGTGGCTGCTGCAACGTCGACGGCGTCCGCGCGCGTTGGTTTCGTTCGAGCGCTCCTACTTCCTTGATTGTGTTTAACTGAGTATTTAGGCACGGGTTACGTTTGTAAATCCCGTGGTCAATTATCGCTAATAGCGTGCCCCTGATTGCCATCTGAGGATCGGCTTGGTTATCGAAATATGCCAGGCGCTTTTTCTGAAAGCAAGCTTTGAGAAAATTTAAAAAAAAAGAAATACTTTCATACGTGCTAGGCAGTGCCTATTGCAGGCCCCGAACTCTTTAAAAACTGGACGAGCTATCACATTTTTTATCAAATTACAATGAATTAAGATGATTCAATTATAGGTGACGAATTTCTGTGCTAGATTAGGTGCACAAAATACATTTTCGCAGCCCTACGTCTAGAAAGCAGGCAAATAGGAAGCACAGCACAAAATTGGATTAGATGCCATGGACGGAGCTTCTTGTGAGGGTAAGAAGAACAAGAAAATTGCTCTTTTTTGATGCCCTTATAGAGGCAGTCAGAATTGCACTGATTGCTGAATTGTAACAATTCCTCAAATTGTTAGAGGCGTGATTAAAGTCAGTAAATCTTTTACTTTTTTTGCAGACCTCTTCGCTAGTGCCACGCCCAAGATCATTTGTTTTCATGTAAAAAATAAAGCAGAGATGCCTTCACTATTTGTACATGAAGAGGTAAAATTCTTGTGCGTTTTGATTAATGCTACATGTTCTGAACGTTGTACTTTAAGAATTGTTTTTCACACTGGCTCACTACCTTATAAGGAATTTGATTCTTAGGTGAGTTCAGGCTTTCGTAAGTGCCATTTTTGAGCTGTAGTCTTACACTTCACCTCAATTCGGAAACTTGCTGTATGCTGGAAAACTATCTTATCTTTATGATACGAAGTTGTTAGAATGTATGGGTTGTATGCTTCGAGTTCAGTGTAATGTCAATTACACGCCATTTCAAAGGATACACACTACACATTCTTTATATACGGTGCTGCCGGAACAGCACGGACATCATTTTATGAGAAGTCATATTTGCTCTTATTACAGGACGAGAGGGTGCCGCGGACGCCCTGCATAGTCGACCCCGGCCCCAGCCTAGAGCAAGCCTAGTTCCTGAACCTCCACGTCGATGACCGAAAAATCTTCCGTGTAAGAAATAACGAAAAAGGAGTGACAGCACTGATGAGCTGATGTTTTTTTTTATTTTCAACATTGTCTACGACCGTAAGGCCTTTAACAACCAGCGTGAAAGAGCGGCTTTTTCTCGGCGTGAGTTTGGAGTTTATCAAAGAAGTTGTTCAGGCAGTACGACGCTGAAAATTTTAGTGTCACAATGCTTGAACAACTTTTTCTAGTGTAGTCATGGTAGATAAACAAATATTGTTATTTGTGTAAGGTATTTTGCTTAAATATAACTGGACCATTCCATGCCAAACATTCCAACCACTTTGGCGACCATCTGAAATGTATTTGAAAAAAAAATTACTGACTTACTGCGTTGAAAGCAGTGAACTGCAAAAATATTTCAGCGAGAAAAGAAGTTTTGTTCATGTGGCTGGCTTCTGAATTTCCTGGCATAATGCCGTCTGTATGCTGTTTGTGGAAAATTTCATTTTAAAACTACAGCCTATTTTTTCTAAAGCAAATTTGGTCTACATGTTAAGTAAATGTGCTTGTGTAAGGTATTTGAAGCTCAATAATATTAGTGGAATTTTTTCACCACATTCGCATCGAAGAATCAAGCCAAAATGTGTTATGTTTGCATTTTTTATTGCAATATTGCACTTGGTATGAATATCTGAGCAGTGAATACTTACTCCACAGAAAGTATATTTTGAGGAAAAAATATCTTTAGAGCTCTCAAGCTGCTGAAATATACGATAAAATATCACGCATTTCACAAAATTGTGATTTTTGTCCCTATTGAGATGCAATTTGCTCCATGTTGTGATACAATGAAAACTCATCATTATACCTAAATTGTAAGAAAATACAATTCTTTCTATAATAAAAATCTCATCACAAAAAGGACAGGAAAGAGCACTGTGAACTGAATTTTATTGAAGGTGCTACGAGCGTTTTTATACTGAGCAGCACAAGAACAGGGCTCATCTGCAACAACACATGTGTGACCATGACAAAACAATTTTAACCGAGAAAAGAATACTCTTTTTTGGAAAAGATAAGTGAAGGTGTACTGATGCATTGATCCTTGGCCTTCCTGATAAAAAGTTCTAAAATATCTAATTTTTCTGCTTGCTTTTTTTTTCAAAACCATGTTTTATGAAACCTGGAACAGCACTTACATTCTTTGCGGTGTCTGGCCATGAGATTACTATAGCCCTTCTTAACATTCAAAGCATGCTGTCTTGCTCGATCATTGAAGCATTGCCCAGTTTGTCCTATGTTTACTTTTCCACATGTTAGCGGTATCTCACACACATTAGACTGGCATTCAGTAAACCTATTATAGTGACGAATGGTGCAAGATTGACTATTCCTGTTGCTGTAGGTCATGCACTTTTGAAAGCTTGCCAGAGGTGAAAA
This sequence comes from Rhipicephalus microplus, assembly GCF_043290135.1. Taxonomy (NCBI): domain Eukaryota; kingdom Metazoa; phylum Arthropoda; class Arachnida; order Ixodida; family Ixodidae; genus Rhipicephalus; species Rhipicephalus microplus. Next base: position 473,419,729 of record NC_134710.1, read on the forward strand.
ACAACAATGTCCTATCTGCTGGCTCTTTTCCTGAAATTCTGAGACACCTTATGTACGTAGTACCGTGTAACATGGAAATGTCATTGGTCATTCTGTTTTTCTTTTGTTTCTGTTTCCTTTAACTTTACCCTCTGCGGGAGGGTTTCGCAAACAAGTGTTATGATGCTGTTGGGGTATTGGCTGGTGCTATCAGCCCAGGAGTGCTAACAATGTTCTGCCTTTTGATAGTGGGCATTCTAAATTAGCAAAAAGAGGAATTGACACCACTAGTATTCAGGCAACCCTTCAGAAGTCATGTTAGAACAAGGGTGAGGTCAGGCTTAAAAACCAGAATAAAATACTAAAAGATGCTGGATATCCCAACAGACTCAACACACCCGTTTGCGAAACCCTCTGGCAGGAAGTAAAGTTAAAGAAGATAGGACCAACAAAAAAACAATCACCAAAACCTTTGCATGTTATATCACATAGCGTGTCTCACAATTAAAAAATTAGCCAGCAGATATGATATTGATACGCAACAGCCGGCACATGCCTGTCTGGAAGAAAGAGAAAGACGACGTTGGTGGCTGGTTGTTGATGAACTGTCGCCATCTTGTTCGCCGAGCACAGTGCATCGTATTTATTTATTAAATAGGTTACCCGTAACAGTATTGTTGGAGGTGGACGACTCCCGTACCTCCATGGAGACACGCAGCGGTCGCAACACCGGGGACTCTTCGGCGACTTCAACTGCCAGTGCCTCATCGCCACCGGTCTCTCGATCCGAGTCGACAACCTATGTCACCCTGCCACCCCTGCGGGATCCTGGAACTTTCTCCGCTGACGGAACCATCGACGTTGACTCCTGGCTGCACCGGTACGAGCGAGTCAGTGCTACCCACCGCTGGGATCCCACGCTCATGCTCGCCAATGTTGTGTTCTACCTCGACGGCACGCCGCGGACATCGTTCGAAACCAACGAAGCCGAAATCACAAGCTGGGATCTTTTGAAATCGAAGATCCGTGATCTTTTCGGCGATTCATCTGGTCGTCAGCTCGCTGCCAAGAAGACTCTCACCACTCGCGCCCAGACGTCTACTGAATCGTACGTCTCATACATTCTTGACGTCTTGGCGCTTTGTAGCCAGGTCGATCAGCGCATGTCAGAAGAAGAAAAAGTTAACTATGTCCTCAAAGGGATTGCTGACGATGCCTTCAACCTGCTGTTTTTTAATAATGTCACGACCATCGACACGATCCTGACAGAATGCCGCCGTCTAGAACAGGCTAAAGCCCGCCGCGTCACCCACGGCATCACGCGCCTGCTGAACACAGCTGCTACTTCCTCTTGTGATGACTCCGTCCGCCCAGTTCCCCGATGTGACAACCTCACCAGCATCATTCGTCGTGGGGTCGAGGCAGCCCAACCAGTAGCTACTCCATTTCCAACGCCTGATCCTTCACCGACCACTATCTCACTGATACAAGCCGTCGTTCGTCAAGAATTATCGAACGTCGGCCAACACCCCATTCAACCAGTCTACTCTGCCGAGCCTTTTTATCGTCGTCCATCCACTCCTCGATATGGTTCCAACTACTCTCGACAGCGCAATTTGTCCGAATGGCGTACACTGAACGACAAGCCCATATGGCATGCCGACGTGTCGGTCATATTGCTCGCCACTGCCGCAATCACTGGGCTCCGCCCGCACGCTATGGGCCTCCTACCCAAGCCACTTCTGACCACCAGTCATCCTCAACATTTGATTTTGGTTCCCCTATGCCGACCACATCCTCTGATCCTGCCGCACCTCTGACAAGACCTCGCTACGCCCGCTTGCCATCCCCTGCTCACCGTCAATCTCGTTCGCCCTCACAACGCCGTCCTGCCTCTCCGACCTATTCGCAGCGCCCCCGACCGGAAAACAAGGCAGTGCAGCTTCTGGAGGTGAAGCTGCATTGACGACGACCTCTGCAAGAAATCCTCTTGTAACATTACCGACCACCCGGAATCTGTTGAACGTTACTTTAGACAATGTACCTTTGCGTGCGTTGATTGATACCGGCGCGGATGTGTCCATAATGAGTGCTGCTCTTCGTCGCCGCCTAAAGAAAGTTGTCACACCCGCCTTGAACCGAGCCGTTCGAGTCACCGACGGGGGAACTGCCGCGATTATCGACATGTGCTCTGCCCGTGTGACTATCGCCGATAGAAGCACTGCTGTTCTTTTCACCGTTATAGAAAATTGTCCTCATGAAGTAATTCTAGGCATGGATTTTCTCACCGCTCACTCGGCCCTTATAGATTGTTCAGCCGGCTGTCTTGACCTTGAAATGCCTCTACTTTCTGATATGACCAACCCACCCCAAAGTCGCCTTTGCTGCATTGATTTCGCACGCCTTCCGCCTAACTGTGTCACACATATCGACCTCTTCTTTACACCACCTGTACCTGACAACGATTACATGGTGGCACCAATTCATGCCGTGATGCTTACGCATAGCGTCGCTGTTCCGCACACCATTTTGACAATCGTTGAAAACCGCACATGCCTTTCTATATTCAATTTCGCCCTCACTGCCCAAAATTTTCCACAAGGTATCTCCCTGGCCGAAATTACTGCTCTACAAGACCATACGGTTGAACCCTTCAGAGTGGACAATTGCTGCATCTCAGACAGTGAACCAACTCTATCACAATCATTGGGCGTCGACGTTGACCACATGGTACCATCAGACCTCGCTCTTGATCAAGCGGAAGCCCTTCGTCACGTCCTGGAGTCCTATAATGACATTTTCGACTTCGCCAGCACGGCTTTAAGCCGAACGAGTGTTGTTACTCATCGCATCAATACTGGTGACGCGAGTCCCATTCACCGACGTCCATACCGTGTTTCCGCGTCCGAGCGCACAGTCATACAACGGGAAGTCGAAAAGATGCTTGCAAAAGACACAATCGAACCCTCTTGTAGCCCCTGGGCTGCTTCTGTCGTCCTGATCAGAAAGAAGGATGGAACATGGCGCTTTTGTGTAGATTATAGGCATCTCAACAAATTACGAAGATGTTTATCCGTTGCCTAGAATCGACGATGCCTTAGACTGCCTTTACGGTGCTACGTATTTTTCCACTACCGACCTTCGATCTGGCTATTGGCAGATCGCTGTGGATAAGATGGACCGTGAGAAGACCGCATTCGTCACTCCTGACGGGCTTTATCACTTCAAAGTAATGCCCTTTGGTCTCTGTAATGCACCGGCCACATTCGAAAGAATGATGGACTCGTTGCTCCAAGGGTTTAAATGGTCAATCTGCTTATGTTATTTAGACGACGTTATCGTTTTCTCGCCCACATTCGACACCCATCTCAAGCGTTTATCGGCGATTCTTGAAGTATTTCTTCGAGTCGGACTTCAACTGAACTCGTCGAAATGCCACTTTGCTCGTCGTCAAATAACCGTACTTGGCCACATCGTCGATGCCGCAGGAGTCCGCCCGGATCCCGAAAAAATTCGCGCTGTCACGGACTTTCCTGTTCCGAAGTCAACAAAGGACGTTCGCAGTTTTGTGGGCTTGTGCTCCTACTTTCGACGGTTTGTTAAGGACTTCACCATCATTGCACACCCACTCACAAACCTCCTGAAGAAGGACACCTCGTTTTTCTGGGGCGCTGATCAAGCCTCATCTTTTTCCCAGCTCACGACGCTCCTTACAACACCGCCGATTTCAGCCCATTTCGATCCATCAGCTCCAACCAAGGTTCGCACTGACGCTAGTGGGCATGGCATCGGAGCAATGCTAATGCAACATCAACGCGGACATGACCGTGTTATAGCATATGCAAGCCGCCTGCTATCTACAGCCGAGCGCAACTATTCAGTCACGGAACGTGAGGGTCTCGCTCTCGTGTGGGCAGTCGCCAAGTTTCGCCCATACTTATACGGGCGTCCATTCCGGGTAGTCACCGACCATCACGCGCTCTGCTGGCTGGCCTCACTCAAGGATCCCACAGGACGCCTGGCTCGTTGGTCCCTACGATTACAAGAATACACGTTCACCGTAACGTACAAAACAGGGTGGTCACACCAAGATGCTGATTGCTTATCACGCTACCCTGTGGAAGAGGCTGCCCATACTGACACCTTTCCTGACCTTCTGTCTGTGATGCAGCTACTCAACCTTGGCCACGAACAACGCCTAGATGCTTCCCTGCGAACCATCATTGGCAAGCTTGAGTCAAGGCCTCGCGACGCATCTCTACAATTGTTCCTGGTAAAAGACGGCATCCTGTATCGCCGTAACCTCAATCCATATGGCCATGACTTGTTCCCCGTCATACCAGCACATCTTTGTGCGACTGTTCTCAACCAACTTCATGACGCTCCTTTGGCGGGCCAACTAGGCGTCTCTCGCACATACGACCGTGTACGTCGTCGTTTCTTTTGGCCTGGTCTTGCCCACTCTGTTCGACGCTACGTCGCCGCTTGTGAACCCTGCCAGCGTCGCAAAAAGCCATCTTCGCTACCAGCTGGATTCCTTCAGCCGATCGACATTCCCATTCAACCATTTTTTCGAGTTGGTCTCGACCTGCTTGGCCCATTCCCGATCTCCAGCTCAGGCAACAAATGGATCGCTGTCGCCACTGACTATGCGACACGGTACGCTATCACACGAGCACTTCCGACGAGTTGCGCAACCGATGTGGCGGACTTTCTGGTATATGATATTATTTTAGTACACGGAGCTCCACGCCAACTTCTCACTGACCGGGGCCGGACCTTTCTATCAGCTGTCGTTGAAGAAATTCTGCGCTCTTGCTCTGCCAAGCACAAGTTTGCCACTTCGTACCATCCGCAAACGAACGGTCTTAAGGAGCGCCTCAACCGCACCATAACCGACATGCTTTCTAAATACGTAGCGGCCGACCACCAGGACTGGGACGTTCATTTGCCATTTGTGACGTTCGCATATAATTCGTCACGTCACGACACTGCCGGCTATACACCATTCTATCTTCTATACGGCCGAGAACCCGCCCTACCATTTGACACATTGCTGCCCTCGGTCACGGAGTATGCCGGCGAAGCCATCGCGCGAGCCGACCACGCACGCCAACTCGCCCGCAGCCGCCTGCAGGCTTCACAGGAGCACCAAAGACAGCTCTACGATTCCCATCATCGAAACGTGCACTTTTCACCGGGTTCCCTTGTCCTCCTCTGGTCCCCCACTCGGCGTGTAGGGCTTTCTGAAAAACTGCTGTCACGCTACACTGGACCATACCGCGTCGTTCGCCAGGTGACTGACGTTACATACGAGATCGATCCAGCCGATTCAACGTCATCATCGTCACCTTCGAGTGACATCGTGCACATAGCTCGACTCAAGCCCTATCACCCTCCTTCTACCGCATCCGAGTTGCTCAAGCACCGAGACGGTGCTTCTACCACCGGGGGGTTATGATACGCAACAGCCGGCGCAGCCTGTCTGGAAGAAAGAGAAAGACGACGTTGGTGGCTGGTTGTTGATGAACGGTCACCATCTTGTTCGCCGAGCACAGTGCATCGTACTTAATTTATTAAATAAGTTACCCGTAACAATATTAACGTGTTGTTTTCCACCCCTTACAAGCTTTCAAAAGTGTGTGTACTAAACAGCAACAGGAATAGTTAATCTTGCACCATTCGTCATGAGAAAAGGTTTAATTATTGCCAATTTAAAGTTTGTAGAAGTATTTTTTATCAGAAAGACCAATGATCAGAGCATCACTACACGTTCACTTATCCTGTCCGAGAGGGAGTATTCTTTTTTCAGTCAAAAATATTTTGTAGGGGTCACACGTGTTGTCGCGCATGAGCACTGTCCTTGTACTTCATATAAAAGCGCTCGTAGCACATTCAATAAATTCAGTTGGGAGTCGGTGCTCTTTCCTGTCCTTTCTGTCTCTTCCTGAGGTTGTAGCGCTGTGACAAGCAAACAACCACGATAAACCAACTCACCCAAATGAAACTCTTGTTACGTAACACATAGACCGAGTTTCGTATAGAAAGAAGGAGGGGAAGTTTTAAAATAAAATTTTTCACATACAACACCTAGACTGCATTCCAGGAAGTTCAGAAGGCAGCCACGTGACCAAATATTTTTTATGTCCTAAATATTCCAGAAGTTCACTATTTTCAAAGCAGCACGTGTTGTTCCAATACATTTGACATGTTTGTCAAAATGGCTGGGACATTTGGCATAAACTGACCCAGCTGCGTCATTAGCCATAATTATGCAGTACCTCTTCTGTTTTTTGTGAGTCCTGACTCAGTTTTGTGTTCGCTTTTAGCTTATTCTGTTTCTGCTCAGTGTATTGGTTTTTTAAGTATTCGCAAAAGATATATGTGCGAAAACCAATATATATATGCATGTACATCACTTCTCATAACTAATACTTATACATCCAAGAATACAAAGCTTAAACCACTGTGATTGTATAAATTTAAAAACACTATTGGTATGTATTTTCGTGTGCATCACTTCTTGGGAACGATTGTGTACATGAAGGCGTATATAGTGAAATCATGGTGATTGTATATATTGGAAAGAAATACAAGTATATATTTGCCTGTATTTCATTCCTATTAACCGATTGTGTACATGAAGGAGTGTTAAACTGGAAACCACTAGGATTGTAGATACTTGCATGAATTATTGGGTTATATTAGCGTGTATTGCATTAGTAGTCTCTATGTACTTGAAGCACTATACTACACTGAAACCAGTGTAATTGTATGTTTGAAAGAATTGTCAATAAAGTGAAACTAAAAAAATATAATAAGCATTTGAGGTCTTGCGTGTGTAGTGTACGTATACGTGAACATGTTACACATCTGGTGACAAAGTTGTGTGGCAGAAGAAAAGTTTATAAGTTTTATTTGCCTACTAAATATTTCCAATATGCAAGGGCAGCAAGGATTAGTTTTCTGTAACGCGCATTATGCATATACTGTGAAGTATATATAGATCCAGCAGAAGTTCATACACGATTGTACGTGTTTATATTTTTGCCCACACGCAATGAATGGAGCTCGACAGGTGGTGCACCATTGATAATCAGGACCACTTTCTTCAAGTATTGTGTAATCAGTGCATGCTGATATCTATTAGTGCAGTCTGAAAGAATACTAGCACCCCTTCCATGGGCACTCAACATCCTTGTGCACCCTTCGCGCATCCTCCTTAGTGGGTGCTAAAAAAGTGAAGGACATTGAAAGCACCCTTCTTTAAGGTTGTTTTTGTAACACCCTATAGTTTTTTACATGTACGCCTTATTCTAAGGGTGCATAAAAAAGCACCCTTTTCGGAAGGTGCTGGGTTAACACCCTTAGGGTGTCGTCCATGGAACAAGCTCATTTACACCCTTCTGGGTGTAAAAATTTTACTGTGCACTAGCTCCGAGGCCTTAGGTGTGGACGGCGCGCCCGCTGTAAGCCGGTTGACGTCACTGTTTCTTGCGCTTGTGCAGAACTGCTCACCTTATTCCACGCAAAAGTGCTCAGCCCTCACCAGTGCAACTTAAGGCACAAAACACCTTTGACTGCTCCACATAACTGTGTACGTACAACATTTGCACATATCTTTAGCGTCATCCTTTCCGCTGCATACTTCGCATAACGCCAATTCCCAAAGTACATGCAATCTGCTGAGTTTATTTACGCAATGCCAGACTTCACAGATGGAGCCTGAAATGGGTTGTTTTAAAAGATTATGAAAAATTCCAGCCTAAACTAAAAATTATTCTAATCAGCGCCGCGGTTTCTTCTCTACTGATGTACAAGTGTGAGTTGCAAATTTTGAGAAAGTACAAAAGAAATCCGCTGAATTTTAATGCCATAACAATTACATGGACACTCGCGGCTGTATTTCGGCACCGGCGTCAACGTCGATATCATGCACCGTATATGCATACGTATTTATATATATGAAAACACAAGAAAAAAATCCAGAAAAAAGACTCCGGCACGTGGAATCGAACGTGGGACCTCCGCGTCGTGAATGCGAAGCCACCGAGAAGTATCTCCTTCGAAATTCAAACAGCAAGCAATTTATATCTCTTATTTTGGGGGAAACTGTCGCGCTTTCAGCAATATCAGAAAGATGGCGCAATGAGCGCGCAGCGACTCTCATCTCTCACGCGTACTTTGGCCGGTGGAGAGGAGGGGAGTGGTTGATCTGTCGCGCGTCCTTATCGCCCGGTGGGGAGAATCATACGTCTTGGCTAGTGTTGCGCTTGCAGTGGAACGATTCTGTTGTAGTTATGGGGAGTACAAAGGTCACTGCAATCGTTGCACAGCCTCCGTTTGCGAAAAGGGCACGCTTTTGAGACACAGCGAAGTAACCACTCAGACGCTTATTCGCGTTCAACTCTACCTGTGGGTAGGTTTTTTGCGTGATTTTTGCGTGAGAAATGCGGGGCACGTTTTGATCTGCTTGCCATTCTACGCGTGCAATTTCAGTTTGTTGCCGTCACGTTCATTGCGTCACCTTTGCGGCAAAGCTGTGACTTTTTTAAAATTTGTAGTTAGTGCAGTTTTGTTAATCACCTGGGCTACCAGAATAAACAATATGTCAGTCATAATCAAGATTAGTCAGGAACGTTCTCGCAAAGCAGGGGTGATTAAAGTAAACTTTCGTTGTATTAGCTGTACTATGTACCTGAAAATGTCAATGGATATAAGAGTGATTCTATACAAAATCAAGATAGAGCAAAACGATGTCGCTAAAATACAAAACGGCTGGATGTATTTATGAGACTAGGAAGCGTCTCAGTCATCATAAAATGGTACCCAATGGCTTACCCAGATTTCATGAACCACTGCACTCTACAGAAATCAATATAGAACAATAGCAGGGGTCATACAGGAAGTAAAACATCAGTTCAATCACAGGAAAAATAAAGCAAATAAACACATTCCGAAACCTTCCTTTGAAACTATATGAGGTTCAGCTCATAACACAACGAGATTGCCACATTTCAACATTTTTATCTGCTTTTTGTCAACATCCACATTGCATACCTTCAGATTTCAAGGAAACGGCAGCAAACTAACACATTGATCTACTTTTGTTTAAAACTCTTACTGGCAATATAATTTCGTTAATACTTCTGCAAAACTGTATTTGGGCTTCATAGCTTTAAAAATCAAAGGTGTAACACTTTTATAACAAAAGAGGGCAAAACCTCTGTACAACCTAGCTGCACTCAAGGCAAGTAAGCCGCAACGAGCACATTACATATCTTGCATTTACAACACCTCATGCAAGCAGTTTTGCCTCGGTAGACCTTTTTCAATAGTGTCAAAGCACTAACAAAGTACCCATAATGCGTCAGCAAGGAAATAAGCACGACTGTGAAGCTGAACAACTAGTTGACGCTGTGGCTGATAGTTGGGATGGATTATGGCTTAGCCCTTTTTAATAGCTGGGAACCTCTACATCACTCAGTGTGACACCAGAAGGAATTATCTGCATCTTTTATTCAATGCTGTATCTGTTAACAACACTACGACGGCCGCTGAATGAAAAAGCGCATGGTCGCTCTTGAATCCAGTGGCCGTGACACTACTTGCCCTACACAATGCTTGTAGACGCTCTTATTCATAGCAACCTCAAGTGATAGCATGTTTCAGAGGTGAAACACTTTGATGCAGAATGGCGAACTTGTCGTGTATATGTATATGTATCTATGCACGTAGAGAAGGGAACAAATAATTCAGAAAGGTACTTTCCGGCGCGCGGAACTGAACGTCTCACCTTTCTGAGCACGTGGTGTTAGCCCCTGAGCCACAAAGAAGAATGACGTTCTACGTTCAAACGGCAAGCTATTTATACACACAAGTAACTGTTGCCGGTGCCGATCTCGGAGAAATATCAGCCTCTTTCAGCGTTACCAGTAAGATGGCACAAAAAGCACGCTGGGCACTCATCTCCTACGCTTACTTTGCCCCGCGTGGGGTTAGACGCTCGTCTGTGAGGCGCACATCTAGCGAGCGGGGGGAGCTGGGAGGATTGCATGCCCTGGGCTTTCACCGAAAAGATTGCGTTGTGGTTACTGTGCGCGAAAAAGTCACTTCCCTCGCTGCACAGTACCAGTCTTCAAAAAGAGAACGCTTTCAGACACAGCTAAGTGACAACTGTGACACTTAATTGTTAGTTTGCGGTCGACTCTACCTGTGGGCAAGTTTAGTGCATTTATTTTTTTTCAGTAGCACGCTAAGTGTCGGGGTGTGAACGTTGCCAGTTTGCTCTCGTTCCTTGGGTGTTGGTTTCCTGCGCCGTTTGTGCGTGATCAGCGTACTGCAAGTTTCAATCTGCTTGTCATTCTTCGCGTAACATCTCAATTTGTTGCTTTCACGTTCACTGCTTCGCCCTTGTGGCAAAACTGTGACTTTTTAAAGGGGTACTCACAGAAAGTTGCTAAGCAAAGTTTACTCCAACAAACAGATCTCCATTATTCAGCGATGCCATTAACAAGTGTAAAGCTCAATGAATATTTTTTTTAAGTTTAAGTAAAGTCTTTCATGTCATATCTGCTCACATCGACAATATCGGGACGTTGAGTTGCAGGGCACATTTTGGTGATTTCCGGAATCTGTACAACTAGTTTTAAGGACGTCACATACAGAAATATGCGCATGGTGCTTACGCATCGCTTTCGTAATTGTCTGTTCTGGCTGTGTGGGGACGATAATCTAATGAACCACCCACGAGGTTAACGAGCGAAGTTAAAGTGGCACTTTACTGTTATGTATGCGCGTGAATGGTGTTATCACTGTGAGGCAAGTCATATTTTGATGCAGTGGCGATGAAGACCACTGAAAAATGTCTTGCAGAGTCCCAAATATTACCATCTGGTACTCAAGCAGTCAGTCAGTAGTAAAACTTTTCTCCGTCGTCAAATTCACACTTGCTTGCCACACATTTGTTGCACAACAAAGACTCAAACATCGCATCTGGCGTGAGCATGTTACCAGAAGGGTTGCAGTAGGTTGTGTCATTAGAACCCAGTTGAAACCAGATTTACCTTTTAAAGTTAAGATGACTTGCCTAATTGTTTAGAACCCATTAGGAATAAATAATAAAGTTTTTGGGTGGTTGAGTGAAGGGCCTTTATTTGATGCAAAATTCCAAAATAGAAGACAACTTAAAAACTTTGTGCCTGTGCCCGTTCAGTATCACACTTGAGATGTCATGTGAGTATCTGTACAGCACGCCACAATTTTCAACAGGCTGTCGGAATCAAACGTTTTGTTTTTGTTTCTTTTGGTTTCAGCTTCACTTCAATAAAAAGTTTTCGCTGCAGTTCCAGAAAGAAAAAAGATTCTTCCGTAACGGTTCTTAATTGTATGAAAATGCTGTGTTTAATAAACATATTTTCTCAAGCATGAATAAGAAGTCCTCTGAGCAGGCTCAATGCTTTCCTTCCGGACAGTAAACGTGATCTCAGAAGCAACATGCCATCCCGTGACATACGAGACTGCTGTTATAATAAAACAAAACATCAACAATGACAACGCCTTCTCCACGTGACTTTGTGTGGTTGGCACACCATGGTATACTTGTGCTAATATAAATATCTTTGGTTGCAACTCTGCAGTTTCAGCAAACTGTCAGCACATCTTTACATTTGCATCACTGCCCTAATTTCAAGCATCTGTGAGACATTCATCATTGCTAATGTAGCATGACCTCGGTAGTTCCAGATTGCATGCTACTAAACCAAGAAGCGTCGATGACTTGTATGACGGACTCGGCTGGTAAGCTAGGCCTACGTTCGTGGGGAGGCATACTCGTAGGAGCCACATTTCGTTGAACCGATTTCACCGCAGGTGGCTCGCGAAGGTTGTAATTTAGGCACTACGCAAGCCTCTCACTGTGTACACATTAAAGTGCCACCGAGGAAAGCAAATCTGCAAGGATTCCCAGAGATGTGTCTGAGTTGTGGTTTCTTCGACCAGCATTGTTTTTCTGGCGTACCAGTACACGCCGCGGCATCTGAAGCCGCATCGTACGCCCGATGGTAACGTTCATACATGATTTCTCGCCCATCACTGCTCATAGATTGCGTCAACTGTGCTTCTAAGTGCCTAACTACAACTCCTAGACTTGGGCGTAAATGGCTTCACCGTGTTGAGGTGATGTAAGAAAATGCCAGCCGATAGTTTGAATTCATACAGGAAAGCGCCTTTGAATGTCATGTAGCTTTATATTAAAAGGTCAACGTGCCTACAGAGTATCTAATGACCACAAGATATTTAGACGTGCTAGACTATGTTTGCTCTTCAAATACGCGTTATAGAGATGTTGAGCCACCAATACCGGAAGGGGGCTAGACGTCATGAATATAAATAGCGATTGCTGCATGTGTGGTTATCTGTAACACGAGAGGCATATGTATAGTGCTGCTGTTTGTTGTGTTGTGTACAATTACTCTGTATGTTCTGATGTTCAACCTCTATGTGAAGTACGCTTCAAGAAATCTTTGTTGCACGCTCATTGTTAGTTGTAGAAAGTGCTAAACTGTGTTTTGACATCTTAGTCTTAGCAACATGAATGATGCTACCTTTGGGGAGATTAAATGCACTGTAGCCCGACCAGACTGTAAAACTCTGCGAGGGAGTAGCGTAACTGCCGCGAAGAGTATATAAACTTTATTTCAGAAGAATGACTGTAATCTGGCGAGATAGCTTGTTCACTCTCGTTCAGCCAGAGCACCAGCGATTGGGCCCAAAAAAAAGTGCCTACTCTGTTCCCCAGGGAGTTCCCAGCACTTCTGAAAATGAGCGTAAATATGGGACAAGCATTTACTACCGCAAAGAAACTGTACTCTGTTGGCGCTGTGAATGCAGGAGAAGGAAGGCCCTCCCATCAAAAGTATGCACCTTAGCTTACACGTTCATAAATACCAAGTTCTTTGGCACTCTTGGCATGATTATATTTAAATTTGCCGTTCTCACTTCCAAGTCACCTCCTAACGCGTTGTTTTTTTTTATTTGAGCTTCGTCTGCCGCTGTAGCGGCGTTGACAAGTCCAGAGGTGCTTGCTCGGCATTATGTCTATATTGCACCCCTCACAGCTGCGTTGACCGTTTCTGCTTAAAAGTTCTTGAATTTACTTAATTTTGGCAGTTTTACAGAGATGAGAATTAGGAGAACCAGTCTTGTCTTGAAAATCACCGAACATTCCTCTCTTTATTTGCCAGCAACAACTTTGACACTTGGTGTTTCGTATGTTAATCAACTTGCAGAAACCCAAGAGACTTCAAGCAGAAGTTACTCAGGGGTGCATGCAAATCATTCTTTTAAAGTGTAACCAGCACTTCGTGTTCTCAGGCATCAATCAATAACCAGTTTAATTTCAACCTCACGGATACATTCATAACAGTGACCTGAAGACGCAATTATTTTTCCAGTTTTGATGGAAAGGGTACAGTGGCCGCGGAATGAAATCAAAATGGCCCAGCAAACACAAACACGGCTTATCGATGATCTGAAAGTCAATCAGACAACACAAGTGTAGAAAAGAGGAGACTGCTTCTGGACCTGCCTTTTCAAACATTGCGAGATTTACTCTAGTGGGACGGGCAGGTGGCAACTGACAAGAAGATAAAGGTTTAAATGGCAATAAAACTGCTTTATTTCATTTGCACAGTGTTCAGCGAAATATGTTGCATCAAAACACTACATGCGATCGTAGTCTTGGTGAAAACATGTTACATGTCATGATGGCATTAATTTTCTGAGCTGATATTTCACTTATCTCAGTTTCTAGAAAAGGCACATGATTATTCAAGAGACCGACTCTTTGAGACATAAACCAACACGTATCTAGAAAAACCTAATGACATGAAACTTAGCAAAGCAGTTCAGCTGGTATGGTGCGAAGGGTGAAACAAAGTTCAATGAGTTGGACATTTGCAAACTTCTTTGCAGAAAGTCTTGAGGTCACGTTCATTTCCTTCATTACTCGGGAACCGTTTTCTCAACCTCTTAAAGAATTTTTTCTTAGTCCGCATATCTGAGTCGTTTTTTTTTTCTAAAAGAGCCAAATGCACTTCAAGAAAACTGCGAAAAGCGAACTTTTATTTTACTGACAATGCGGTCACACCTGTTCAAACAACCTTTTGCCAGTATGCGTATCTCTCCTGAATACCACAAATATACATTGTGTCTAAAATCTACATGCACAATATCGTCAGTATTGAGGAGTAAAGTTTGTATTTGGCTAATATATAGATTGAAACATTTCGTTTGGGCACAAATCAGCTCATAAAATAAGTGTCAAACGATTCGAATGTACGGTATAAGGATTATTTGCGATAAAATTAAATCAACCTTGTGCTTTCGTTGGTGCTTTGCATCGTCGCATGGACCTAATGGTGATTACTAGACTTTAAGGGCAAATGGTCTTCCCTGGAAAAAAAAGCACCATTCTTGACTGTCATATCTTTCTTTTCTTGTTCTTGGTAGCCATGGAAGGCTTTGAAAAGTGTTCCAGTAGCTTTATTATAGTGGCTAGAAAGGTTTCCCTAGTGTTGTGAATGAGGCGGCAGAGCTGAAAGATTTTACAATACAGTCTCCAGAGGGCGGAACCACTCGCTGGAGCACAGCATTTACGCGTCTGAGTCCGAGCTGTCACGTGTTTTTTGTTTAAAACAAGCTTTGTGGTAATCGTACAAAGTCGCTGACTCACCACACAGAGCACCGATAAATTGTAAACGAAGGTAAAAAACTTATCTTCAGAGGTTTCAGCCAGGTTATCTTCATCTGAACTGCACATACAAATATTAAGCAGGATATGTAGTGTATACGGAACGAATTGCAATAGATTTGGGGCCTCAGTGCCAGTTTATTAACATTTTTCCCCACACAGTTGCGTTTAAGTATAAAGACATCAATATTCGTACATATTTAGAGCTGGTACATAAAAAAACAAAATACAACAACCAGATAGAAAGATGCAAGGATAGGTTTTTCGATGTGAAAATGTGAGTGAACAGTGAGAAAAAAGGAAGAGAGGTATACGTCAATGAAATGAACACTAAATAATAAATAATTCATTAAACATGAGCATCAGCTGGCAATAAATTGAAATTCATGCGCGCATGAGGAATAAGTATCCCACATATTAAGAAGCTGCGACAAACGAAATAGATGTACTTATTCTACCATAATAAATAAGGAAGAAGAATAAGTAAAAGCGAAGCAATAGCTGAATTCAAATTTCAATTTCTCAGTGCCCCTGTTTCAAACGAGACTTTACAAAAACAAAATCTGAATTTCAACAACCCCCCCCCCCCCCCTCCCAACGGTGACGGTGGCTTCCCAATCCCCTTCAACGTACGACCTTAGCTTCACATACTAGTCTTCAAACAACTTTGTCGCTGCTCTTTTCTGCATACGCGGAAGAGCACAATAAAGCGCGGGCGTTTCCCAAATTAACAATTGGCAAAGGCAATTAACTGAGTTGAGAATAAAAAAGGTGCGACCTTTTTTGCCTGTACACTTTTTTCCCTTGTTGCGTTAT